>NC_079160.1:14285923-15716756 GCF_947563725.1 Argiope bruennichi
GTTTGATTGAAATCACCAATTATTTGTTGATGACTTCCTGAAGCAAAAAAAAGCAAGGCAATACACAATTTCTCTTCAGTAGTTACAGCACTGTTTCGTAAAATATTGGTGCTTAATTTCTCCTTCTCAAAGATAAAATGCATTGGAAACAAAATCACATTCATCTAACAAATCCAAATCAGAAACTCTGTCAGTGTAAATTATTCACCTCCTATCTGATATCAACTGCAATAGTTCCAATGTACAGTACACTCCCGATTATCCGCGGAATTGGGTGGCGCTGCCGCCGCGGATAACAAAAATCGCGGATAATCCGAATAAAGCTAAAAAAGGGTATAGCAAAAAAGAAAACAGTCATTCCAACTTTGAAAAATTGTTTTATGTACAATAAAACGTAAAATAAACAGCAGGAAATGTTTAACTAACGCTTAATATGTTAGTATATCACTCAAAACTAACCTAAAATGCATTTTGTTAATGAAAACAGAAAAGTGCTTTGTATTTACGAGAGGCGTCAAGGATACACAGAAAAATTAATACATATGTACTGTTTTAATACTGTAATGTATTATGTAATTACAAAAGCATTACTGTAAAACTGCACCTTTTTGAAAAAATCAGTCAAAAAAAAAAACATATCCGCACCGCGGATAATCGGGAGTCTACTGTATCTAAATCCTCCATGTTTGTTTACTGTAACAGTTGTCCTTCTTGAGAACTGCGCATGCGGAAAACCGTTGATCAAATTTGATCATCGGAAGTCCGTGAATCAAAAAATGGGGCAAAACAGAGGGAAATCGTCAACCGATTTGGTGTGGTGAATACCGATTTGACTGCTGATCAGCGTTTAATCATCAGCTGATGTTTAACAACGGTTGGTGAATACGGCCAATGTTCTCTTTATTAAAAAGAGATGAAATTCTTGAACGAGGAAGATTGGAGGAAATGTGTACCCCAGAATGTGTACTAAAATTCACTTTTCTTATTGACCAATCCCAGCTCGCGGAAGAAAGCCGCTACGTATATCCATGTATATGAGCAATGCAATCGTACATGTGATTGGCTAACGTGCAAAAGTGATTGATTGTTTATGTTTACATTTTGGAAATGAACAGCAAACGTGTGTCAGATTCTGTCTGGTTAATCTTTGAAAATTCACAGGTGGTTTGAGACACAGAAGTGTGAAAGAATTTATGAGCAGTTGTTGATATATGTGGGATAGTAAACATAAAAAATATAGTTCTTTTTATCATGTACATAATGTTATTCCATTTACATTAACTTACAAATCTTCAGTAACATGTGTAATGATTATGATTTAAAGTATATTTGTATGTATCGCCAAATAAGTAGCATATTTAGATAAATGATTTTTTTAAAAATATATTTCAAAGATTTTATTTTCTAGTGATTTTTTTTTTTTCGTGCAGAACATGCAAAGAAGGCTTTCTATCAGTATCATGTTTTCACAAGTATTGAGTCATAATTTTTAACAATGATTATCATGTTCATATTTAACTCTCAGAACTTTATTGCTGCTGATATTCATATTTCCTCAATTTTAAATACTTTCATCTCTTTATTTTTTGTTCCTCTTTGTTTCAATAATACTTAAGCCCAGCTAATTATTGACATTCTTATTAAATACCAATTTTACCTAATTGTTACATGACAAGTCGTAATAAGCATTGCCCTTTTTATGTTTATTTATTTATTTTGCATTGAAATGGAATATATAGGGGAAAAAATACTCATATATTGAACATATTCAAAGTGAAAAGGAAAATTTGTTTTTTAAAAATATAAAATTGTTTTTTTTTTTTTGTTTTTTTTTACTTTTTAAAATCAACTACATAGACTCAGACATTGATTTCTATTTATATAGCAATTTCAGCAGAATTAGTCAAACAAATGTCTTTCTCAAACTATAATGCCACGACAATTTGTGCAATTCTTAATTGCTATTCCTTCGATATAAATTATGAAGATCAAGCAACTCATATATGTGTGAATTTTTGAATTGTTTGTGTGTGAATTTACATTGAAATATTTTAATACCATCTGCTTTTACTTTACTTCATATTAACCATTTTAAAATATATCCAAATTTCAATAAAAGACATACTTCTAATAACACGTTTTCTGTATTTTACTCAATATTTTGCAATACATATATATATATAATGTAATTTTAAATAGCCATGTTATATTTCTTCAAAAAAATTTTCAGCATATTTTTTTCTGAATTGGTTTGAATTAGTTCTTTCAATAACATATATATCCAATACAAAAACTTTCATATTCCAATGAAGGTAAAATATGCCAATCTATTGAATACCTTTTTTCGTGTAAAGGTGAATATTTTAAAATCCCTTTATGGAAGGCTTTATACAGATGTATGAGGCCTCATATAATGCACTTAGAATTTTAATACAATATTTTATTAAAGAAATATAATGATCATCGTATGATATTAAAATGCATACATGTTACATTTTTTTAAAGGATTGAG
Organism: Argiope bruennichi; assembly: GCF_947563725.1. Lineage (NCBI taxonomy): Eukaryota > Metazoa > Arthropoda > Arachnida > Araneae > Araneidae > Argiope > Argiope bruennichi. The sequence continues at coordinate 14,288,436 of NC_079160.1, forward strand.
AAATTATGTATATTTAAAATAAGCTATACAGAAGTTTCATGCAAGCATAATAAATAATACTTAGTTAGCTCCTAATGAATTTGTTTAATTATTAATGAATTAGTGAATTTGTTTTAAATACAATTAAAGTTGGTACCATTCAGCAACTACATTTGTTGACGATTATCTCAGTGTCAAATAAATGTTTTAAGATTTAAGTTCTTAAAATATCTCTAATTTTATATAAACCTTGTCCTGGTTTTATATTAATCTTCAGTTTCCAAACTTTTACATTACACTGCAACTTCATCTCTTCACATAATATAGTGAAGCAAAAAAAGAGTAATATTTATTTTTCATTCCTTTTAACAATTTGCTATTTTGTTAAAATTTGTTTTTAAATTAAAATAGCTTTCTAACAAATAAGATGCCAAAATTCTTTCTCTTGAAACTTAGCAAAAATTAAATGCTTTGCTATTTCATTTTCTGGAAATATTTAATTTAAACAATATTAATAAATAAATGTTGTATAATCCTGGTTCAATGTAAACTGATTTTATGAAATATCTCTGATATTGCAAATTCAAAAAACAAATACTTATTGTAGGGAAATAATTAAAATTCTTCCCATGAAATTGCAAAATTGCTGATTTTTTAATGAGTAATTGATATGTTATTATTCATATACTACAGTTTAGAATTCGTTTTGTATTCAAAACATTTCAGATCCCCCTTCCACAAAAAAAACGTATTGCTTGCCTATATGCCTCTACAGAGTTTAATTTTGACCTGCTATCCATTATTAGGTTCTAATCCATTCAATTTTTTTTTTCATTTACTGCTTATTGAGCTAACAAAGAATATAATATTAATAAAATAAAAATGATACAACATGTAACACAAATTTAATGAACCCAAATGTGGTACATAGTGCAAAGATTTGGATTATATTTCTAACATGATAGCGTTTCTAGACTTGTGTACTGTTTATAATTTCACCATGCATGACAAAAATCATTCAAAATGGTTTACAGAACAGGTCATCGCATCTGCAACTACAAAAATTACTTCTTACGTTGCTGATGCTCATTAACCCTTTCAAGAGATATGGAAAATATGCTTCCTCCCAAATATTTCAATTTTTGTGTGAAGTTATGTAGGTTTACTTAAGTTCTGACTCGAATTTTCTATAGTATGGTATAGTTTAGGTTTTCTGGCACAAGGTACAATTTAGGACAAGTTGTGTCATCCACAAGGATATTTAAGCAGTTCCATCATAAAGGTGTAAATAAAACAAGGATACATTGTAAAACGTCAAAAGTTTAAAAGGTCTATGATTTATAATGATTTGGCACAAGAATAAAAATAAAATTTAAATGCTATGAAAGAAACCAGTAGGTTTTAAAAAGTAAAAAATTTCCAGTGAGGTTTCTCACCCACCAAGTCCTGTAAATTTGAAATAGGCGAATGAAAGTGAGTTAAACGATCAGAAGTAAAATTAGGACATTGAGTAAGAATATGTGCAATAGAATTGATCACTCCACAGTTCGTACAATGAGGGGCTCGTTCACCAAACAGCAAATATCTATGTGTGTCCAATGCATAGACGAATTAATTTCACATCTGCGCATCGGTGTGGTAAAACTGACCACAAAAGTAATTCGGTCTGAGAACAAGTACATTTTAATGTTGAACTTATGGCGGCACTATAATAAGGCCAGGTTTGGGTGTTCTGTCTAAAACAAATTTTTTCGCTTCTGCGTATGAAATATTTTTTCTAATTTTCAGGTTTAGAATTACTTTTTCCATTTAGGACAGTCACGGGAATAAGCAGGATGGAGGCCAGAGCAGTTTAAACATTTGAAGGTCTGTGAGCTACAAACTGAAGTTTCATGAACATCAGCTGAGCATGTGGCACATCGACGGCTGCCATGGCAAGTTCCCTGCGAATGTCCGAATCTCTGACATTTAAAGCAACGTAGAAGATTCGGTACATATGGTTTAACTTTGGATTGTATATAGCCAGCTCGTATAAATTTCGGAAGTTCCGGACTACTGAAAGTTAGAATGACATGTTTTGTTTGGAATGAATGAACCATTACGTTTAATTTTTATGCGATGAGCTGCACAAACTTTTTGGGAATGCAATTCCCGAATGAGTTGATTCTCCGAACAATCAAAAAGATCTAAATCAGAGATGACTCCTCGAGAAAAATTCAGTGTCCTGTGAGGAGTTACCTCTACAGGGAAGTCTTTAAGTTTTGTTAATTTCTGCATCGTAGCAATCTGTGTTTTTGATGAGGTCTCAATAAGAAGATCCCCGGATGGAAGTTTTTTAGTAGATTTCACATCACCAATAAATGAAGAAATCAATCTTTGTACTATGAAAGGTCTCTGGTGTGTGTAATATTAGAAATCTAGTATCTTCAGTGATAGGTAAACATGGCAAAGTGTCTGAAAACCCATGCAAAAAGGGGGAAAAAAATTCGGGCCACGACGACACCGCCTTCCACGGAGCCCAACAAGGGAAGGCAGCCACTGGCTCTGCCCATTCCCAGCCTTAGCGCTTATCATGGCGCTAGCTGGAACCTATACGCTGAGAGTCACCTCCGGGGACAGTGACCACCCTTAACGCCAAGCCCAAGGAGTAACCCTTCGCTTGATCCTCCTGAGCAGCCCAGTCAAATATCTGGGATACCGGCCGATTGATGCATCAGAGACCGAAATGTACCATCCGTTTAGACGGGTGGTACATTTCGGTTTAGACCCTTAGAGGGTCGCCACGCACGGCGAACACGTGGGGTTTTTGGTTGTCCATGCGAAGCAAGAAGCAAACAGAGCGGCGACAGCTTCTCATGGAAGGCTCCCTCGCTTACCGTCGAGAGATGGAAGAATGAAGAAAACAGAAGGGGAAGGGGGGATTTTAAGAGAGAAGGGGATAAAGAAGAGAAAAGGGATAGAGGAATAGGAAGAGAAAAGAAAGAGTAAAGATCCCTGGGTACCTCGGGATAGGAACACCTGTACCCACCTAAAGAAGGTGAGCCCCTGAGGGGACAAATTTTCTATAAGACAGGAACTTAGATGCTTCAGTTCCTTATTTCACATAAAATAGTGTGTCTTGATTTGTTACTTAATTATCAAGAAACCAAATTTAATTAATGTAATTAGCTAAATGAGTCACTTTTCTTAAGCCAAATTCAATCCTAAAAATATTTTAACAAATCATGATTGTGTAAAAAAATGACCTTTTAAAGGATTAAGAAAGAGTTTTTCAAAATTTGAATTAGATTTTTCACCTAAACATTATTTAAAACTTTAAATTTTTTCTTCAATAATTTTGAAGCATATCAGACACAAACCATTTTTTAAATTATTTTAAAAATACAAAAATGAGTTTTCCGATGAAATTTATTTTATTGCCGTGCGTGTTTTTACCTGTAATTTATATAATATTTTAAAAATATTTTTTAATATACTTTCTAATTTTTTATCTGTAGTAACTGGATTTATACTCACACACATTCCAAAGATATTAAGTATATTCGTTAGTAATTATTTTCGGTACAATAAAATCAGAGGAATCAAACATAAAATATTCCAGTCGAATTATCATGAAAAGTACCAAAATGTGGAGCAAGTTCGGGAAAAAAAAAAAAAATTTAAGAGCAATAATCCCCTCTCCTTTCAACACGTGTCTGATCACAATGTATTCTTAAAGTCGAATTAAAGGACTTATTTGCAATTCTAAAAAATTCAATTGAAAACAATTTTCTATCATTGGGGGAATTGTGTTCTTTAGTAGTCAGACAGAATAACGTTTAGAAATTTAGAATGAAAGTCTTTAAAGGAGTGCCATGGAAAAATAAACCCATTCATCATAATAAAAATTCTTATAAAGAATATTTCCAAGAAGTTGAAGATCTTAAGTCAGATAGTGAACCGGACTAAAACGAAGTCTTCGAATGCCAATTATACCCTCAAGGGGTCGTTTCTCTTTTCCTCTCCTCAACAATATCTATATAAACAGTTTTAAGAAGAAAATTTCATCAAACTGAAATAACAAAATTTTTTATTGCGGATCACTTTCTAAAGTTCAGTATATCGCAATGCCAACTTAAATTTTCGAAGAATTCAACACAAAATAAGTTTTAAGACTTTTTAAAGACAATCTAAATAATATTTAATTATATATTTGATATATTTATTTTAAATTATAATGCAGCTTTTTTTTAATTATGGAACAAAAAAATATAAAACTTTCGGTAGAACAATGTTCTAAAAGTAAATAACGAACTGCTAGAAAAATATTCTAAAATTAATATCAATATTTATGATAATAATTAACTTTTCACGGCTTTTGTACACTAGGCGACAGTACAAAATGAAACTATCGTAAATACCACACAAAAAAAAAATATCTAGAGGGACCTAAGCAGTTGTCTATTTAATAAAAAGGTCATATTCAGGCACTGCAGAATTGTATTCAGACTATCAGCATATACTCTGTTGAAGATATTTTTTATTAAAATGAACTTTTTTTTACACGAATAAAAACAATGCAAGGAACATAAGTTGCTAAACTATCAGATGTGAAAAATTATTAAAAGAAATAACCGCATGATTGACTTCTTAAAAATAAAAATTGCTTAATATTTCAGTGACAAGCTGTTTCATTCATCATTTAGATAAAAAGAAATAGTTTGTCTTCAATATTAGGATATAAATTTCTTGGATAAAAATTCATACAATTATTAATTCTTCAGACTGTTTATGTGTTAAAAAAACTTGTCAACACTATAATGAAACCTCATTTCTTAAAAAATGAAAATTACCTTAATTTTACAGAGTTTTTTACATCCAATATATTTAATTCACCCCCAAAAAATTGCATGCAATAATATAGCTTTCAAATGAAATTTGGTAAGGAAAAACTAGTCCAAATATAGTGTACATATATTATGAGAGACTTCTTTTTTTTTACAGAATTTTAACACAGTTTAATAATTTTTTTTTCTATAAATTTGGTACTCATTCTTTCTGAATTTCACAGAAAAAACGGAAAATCAGCTCTTCCCTAGAAAAGAAAAAAAAAAAAAAAAAAAAAAAAAAGACAAGAACTTATTTTCTCAAGCTGAAAGTTTAAAAGCAGGAAGTATAGTCATAAAATCCAGTATTCACATTCTACCTTTCTTTTTTCCATTGAAATTTCCCACTCACACCCTATGAGCATAAACAATCAATATCAGCATTTGGTAGGAAAAGTTTTATAACTGAATGAGCTGATTTTTTAGTGATTCATTTGTCACTACATTTTAAAATTAGGATTTATCACATACCTATTTTGCTTATAAAAAATCTTAACTCATAATTAAAAATTTTACAATATTTAACAAATATCTTCATTACCTTATGAAAAAAAAAAAAAAAGACTAAAAAGATGTTGTAAATTTATTCTTAACTTCATAGACATGGCCTTTTACGTTGGATATTGGCAATAACCTAGTCACATTTTCCAAAAAATATTCAGTCAACTGACTCCAAGCAAGACACTGCAAAAATGTGCTGTGTAGTAAATTATATAAAACATAAAATCAGGAAACAGTACTTTTTTTCTTCTTTTTTTTTTACCTTGCTAGATAGTTTATTGCCACTGTATAATTCATTTTTTTAAAATACAAATCTTCAAAATCATAAATAATTTTGTTAAATATAAAATTTGTTTCTATTTTGACATTTTAATTTTATTCTTTCAAGTTATAAATATATGATATTCTCTCAGTACTCCAATGTGCCAAAGAAATAGATGAATTTTATTAAGTTCACTAATTTTATATACTATTCCAAGCACTTATAAATTTGTTTCATTTGCAAAATGAAGAAAAGAAAACTGTATCTGGGAGACATTTATAAAATTAATTGATAACCAAAGATTAATTATATTTATTAACTATGTAAAAAGAAATAATTAAGTAATAGGTATAAATGGAAAAATAAAATAACATAGAATCATTAAAAATCTGTAATTTGTGAAAAGTAATAATGTAATATATTCTTATTGTTTTGTTTCACTTCAGAGTGTGAGAACTATACATCTTTATATGAGCTGAAAGAAGAAAAATCAAGCTCAGCAATATCTTTGCAGATTTTTAACAAGCATGGCAAAGTGATGAAATAGGCAGACAATGAATAGATAATATGACATTATAAATTTCTACATAGATTTCAACCATCTACATCTAAATAATTTTTATACAGATTTCCATGCCCACCCCCTTATAAGAATGTACACTAAACAAATGAAATATAATTCTTTTCATAGTATCTATTTTAATTTTAAATACAACACAGCTACAGCATGGAAAATGTTCCATTTCTTAGCTGTGACTTACTGATTTATTTCTTGAATTCTTGTTTGGATACATTTGTTAGTTCAGAGCCAGGGTCACCAATGAGGAAGATTGATGAGGACGAGGAGCAAACTCGTGACGTTGGGGTTTGTAGCCGAGTAACAAGACCCCTGGACAAAAGTGTACACTCTTTCCAGAGGCTGTTATCTGGCTTATAAGCTTCACCACAATTTCTGGTATGGATTTATCCTGATACTAAATTTTTTTTTCATAAAGGAACTTCCTAAAAGTTAAAAGCTTAAAAAGAAAGCCAGAAATTTCTGGACAATCTTTTCAGCTAAACCATTGGGAATTTGTTCCTTTATTTTAAGACAGGAGAAAATAAATAAACTGAAATATATACAATATAAACTGCAGTATAAAAAATTAATTTATTTTTTTTATAAAAATATATACTATTTTGGTCACAGTGAGCTTTTATTGATATACTGATTCAAATTACATTCACTAAATAACAAACAACATTTAATAAACCCATTAAAATGAGACAAGAACAATTTAAAGTAACACAATCATATACTTATATTAAGTCGTTTTTAGTATATTGCTTCCATTATGAGCTTGTTTCTTCCTGTTTTGAATATGTGATTAACTTAAATTTTTGAATTTAGTCACTTACCTTTTCTTGACACCATCAAGGCCCTCCATTTCCAAAATTATCTATTCTCACTGAGATTAGCAATCATAACTTGCATTAAATCTTCTGTGAAACTAATAATAAAAGAACTTCCTAAAAGTTAAGCTAAAGAGAAAGCTAAAAAACTTTAGACAATCACTTAAAATTAACCATTGGTAATTATTTGTTTATGGTGTTTAAATTTAGAAGGGATAAGGGATAATTCCCATTAAGTAAGATTAACAATTAATCAAATTTATTATTTTTAAATTAATATCAAAATTAAAATTTTCACAATAAAAGATTTAAAAATTTAAGTTTTTAGTAATCTGTTCAAACATTAGGGCTCTAAATGAAAGTATGTTGAAGTCCTGAGTTAAAGAAAATTTATTCAATTTTTGATGTGCATAAAAACTTATATAAACTCCACAATTAAAATCGTCAGTTTGTTTTATATGAGGTGGAAAAAGTATCTGCCAGTGGCTTTCTGAATTAAGTAATTTATTTAAAATCTTAGACCACTTCCTAATCAAAATTGCAGTATTATTATCTGGTCTGCCACCAAGTGGATCAAAATATTCAAATGTTTTAAGTTTTATATTAACAATAATCAAAGTCCAATGACAATTTAAATTGACAGGGATAATTAATAAATCTAGATTTGGCAACTCTTGAATCCAAGAAAATTTAAGAATATCCTTCTGATTAAAAATTAAAACTGATTGCAAGGATTCTATTGCTTTACAATTTTTGAATTTCTCGGTTAACAGGAAAAGAAAAGCATCAATAACAGAATCATAAAGCCAACCCTTCTTAAAGCTCGGTGACACAGACTTTAGATAATTCTCTTCTTTCCGAGTAACAAAAGGATCTAAAGATTTTAATATATAAAAAGAAAGAATGATATTATTAATAGTTACTACTGTTGCAGTAGGATTATCCGCATTCATCTTACTAAATTTATTGAATATATTAAGGCTAGTACATACAGAATTTTCTCTAGCAGAATAAGCTTTTAAAGGAATAATTTCCTTTTTATGACCATCAGGATCATCATTACTTTTTTCATCACGACTAAGGCATTTAGAAATTTCTCCCGCAGGATACGATTGTAAAGGTGCAATCTCATCTATAATACTGTCAGGTTCATCAATATTTTTTACATTTAATCTTTGCCGTTTCCCATTTTTTTCCTGAAATGATTTTCTCCTCTTATGTCTTTGAGAAGTTTTATAAAATTTAATCTGTGGGGGAATTTTTTGATTGGGAGCAACATATAACCGAGGCGCGACAGGAGCAGGATCATCTTTGTGACAGACAACTCCATGCATACCAGATACTAAAGTATTTAAACAATTTACTACATTAGTTAGCATAGTTTCTTGAATACGAGGAATTTTAATTAATTCCAAAATCTTGGAGCATAGTTTTTTGCATTCAGCTTCTTTTGTGTTAAAACATTCAGACGAAACATTACCTTTCAATTCCAAATTTAAGATTTGGGGGCCAATTCCTTGTGCATTTGTTTCATTTTCAACAGCATAAAAATCATCTGTTATGCATGTTTTTATTTCAGAATACAAGAAATGGACTTTATGAATATGTTTGCAAAGGTTACTATTGTCTTCACAAGAACACACATACAAATGACTACATAGTACAGTACAGTTAATATCAGTACATTTAAAACAGCAATGATCTAATAAAAGACAAACATCTGTAATTTTTTTTTACTGAGTATACTATTTCCTTTTTCGTCTGTGAATTTACTAACCATTGATCATCATGTTTAACTATATCATTAATAGGAATTTTTACACCCATTTCATGCTTTTCTTTAATAGTTTTATTGAAATTTGAATTTAATGGAACATTATTTACAACATTAGAAGAATATTTTAAAAACCTATCTGTTTCCATCTTTAAAAGAGTTAAAATTAGCTCATATATGCGCCTATTAAATTTACGCTCAAAATATACAGTTTTTAACTGATTATGAAACGATTCACAGTAATTATTTGTATTGGTATCACCATGTGGAAACTGTCTATAGCAGGTAGCCCATAATGCTTTTCTAGCAGAATAATTTTTTACAAAATAATCAACAAAATTTTGGCATTCATTTAAATATTTACTAATGAAAATTGAAACTTTATTATCAAAATCCTCTAGAGACTTTTCACTCATTATATTTAATAATTCATACGACATCTTCATACGGAGACATTTATCATGGACTTTAACAGTCAACTGCCTTTTCCAAGCACGGTATACTGTCTGTCCACGACAAGAACACTGCTAGACAATCGTCTATATTTACGGCGGGCGTTATAGAAACGGGTTCCGGTAGGGACTATCCATTTTGAATGGGTGGAATCGGACAGAAGTCTGGGGGGTATTCTTTTTCTTGGCGTCAATGTGAAGTGATAAAAGAAAACATGTTGCTCATTCGTCTTCTCGCTTTAGTCGCAGTTGCACGTATCTTTATATTCGCTTAGCTTACTTCTTTTATATTTTATTCATCTTTTCTTTGGTTAATATTAACTGCATTTCATTATTTAATATTTTTTTGTCTCTTAAATTTTGACATCCTTTAAAATGCCTTTTCAATTTAAGAAAGGAGAGACTTTAAAATCACAAGCACGTTACTATGGGCTAAATTAAGATAAAACCTTGGAAAATAATTAAATTGAAATTAGAGTTTAAAATATCATTATATATATATATATATATACTTTTATAGCTTTTTCTGGATCAAAAACTTTTATTTAATGTTATAAACTGAAATTTAATGAAATAATTGTCGTAAATTAGAATTTAACTTTTTAACATAAATAAGATCACCTTTTGAATTGATCGATATATGGAACTGGAAAATATAGAAATCCATTTCAGATCATATTTATAAAAAAAATGAACAGTTGAAACTTTTAAAGCAACTTATACTCAGCTGTTTGTATGAGTAAAATGAATTAATTATTGATTTTGAATTTTATTTGAAAAGTGTATTGAAAATTTATTAAAAAAAAGTTCTTGCAGGGAACTTTGAATTTCATTATTTTTTAAAGAAGTATATTTTACAATTCAGTATTTTATTTTCATCGAAATTATTGAATAATTTCCTTAAATCTACAGGTATAATTAATTCAGTTATCTCCTATCACAATCATTGTCAAAATAAAAAAGATGAGAATTAAAAAAAACAAAAAAAAACACGTCGTTTTAACTTTTTGCTCTTAGTGTTAAATAATAATTATGAAAAATTGTATTTATAGTTTTAAAAGAAAAAAAGAGTTACTTTGAAATTAAAAATAGTGATTCTATTATCCTATATGAAAATATTTAGAGATTAAAACGATTTAATTTTCTTTCTGGAATTGAATGAGTATATGCAGTTGTTAAGAAGCAATTCTATTAAATTTTTATTGCGAAATATTATTCAACTATATAATCGTATGAAGAAAATATTATATTATAGGTAGCACATTACTATTTTTTTTTCAATAAAATAAAGAAAAATAGTCATTTATTCAGGCTTGATTTCTCGCCTCCCTGTTGTTTCAATAGCTTTCCTTCTTAACTATGATTTCAAGAATCTACAAATTTATGCACGTTAATGTGAGTTAGAAGGATTAAAATATTGAACGAGATTCCTTTCTACTCAGGTGCACTGATTGTGATAATAAAACGGTAGAGATAAGTATTCTCAAACGGCATTGATGGGCTTTGAATAGAAATGTGAAGAATGTAGGAATTTGGATCCTTGATTGCTCGAGCTCATGACTACTATATACATTGAAAGGAAAAGCTCATTTATCACTATTATTTGAATTGACAGTTCGTAAGAAAATTTTTTCTTTGAAATAATTGTATTTCTTTTTCAAGCCGGGGGAAATAAATTAATGGTAATCTGGAATACAAAAACAAACTTTTACCTCGTTTTTCGTAGAATAATGTAAAGCGATGTTGGACTTATTTAGTTGGGTTCCTTTAAGTCCGGGACATCTGGCACGTGCATGAATGAACACTTGATAATTATCTTCAAATTCAGAATACTTTTACATATAAACTTTGCGAAATTAATTATGCTATAAAAAGATTGTGCATATTGAAAATAAGTTACAAATCAAAGTTTGATTTTTAAAAATCTGAAAATTGATAGTATGGCAATCATTAATTTTGTGTTTCGGGAAATAGTATATACATCAGAAAAATAAATAAATATAAATTTGGAAAGGTTTCAAGCATATTTAATAATGAACATTTTACTTTATAACAGAATAAAAGCAACCTTTTGTAAAAATTATGAAATAATTACGATTCATTATGTTATAGTTTTTATCTTAAATTAGACAGATTACCTTGCGTTTGCTGCGGAGAATTTGATATTAATAACTTATATAAATTTAAAACAAATGAAATGAAGACGATTAATGTTTTGTCATGCATGATTTTGCTTAATTATTTTTTTTCTTCTTGTGCAATCGTTAGACATACAAATAATTATTCAGGTTTTCTATTTGATTTGTTTTGTTCTTTGCATACATATAACAGGAATATCAGATATTTTCAATATTCCGAGTATGCAAATAATTTTCAGCTCAGTGAATTATTTTTTTAATTTTTTTTCAAGAATTAAATCTAATAATACCAAATATCGCCAATTTGGCGCTAAACGTGCTGACGCAAGAAACTTGAATGAATTTTTACCTCTGCGAAATGAACTCTTCCTCCAGTAACCTGTTTCTATAACGCCCGCCGTAAACATAGACGATTGTCTAGCAGTGTTCTTGTCGTGGACAGACAGTACATGCCATTGACACAATAGATGCTTGATATCGGGACCAAATACAGAATTAAAAGCATTAAAAGTAAAACCATCATCATCAGTCATGACTGTATTAACTTTCAAATTAGGAATGCGGCAATGTAAACTAGAAAATAAAGCCACTAATGTACGAAAATCTAAATCATTTGTAATAAAATGCGCAACAGGATATCCCTGACCATATTCATCTTGCACATGCAATGAAAGAAGAAAAAAATCATAATGGTTTGTGCCATGGGTAGCATCATTACAAAGGATTTTATGGGAATGTTTCATAAGCATGTCTTTTTGAGCTTCAGTTTGAAAACCTAATGCAAAAGAATTTTCACAATTTGGTAAGCTATCCAAATAAGAAGGTCCAAAGATAGTATCAGACTTTTGTAATTTGAAAATTAAAATGGGATTATATTTTTCATTTTTTAATTTCTCCACAGTACAGAAAACAGACATGGCATCATTAATCGGCTTTATTGTATTATGTAGATGCCTTGAATAAGACTGTATAGTCTTCCGAGAAATAAAAACTTCTTTTGTTGGGCAGAAATTTCTTTTATCCCGACAGCCTGCATCACCACGAATTAAGCTTACTATTTTTGAAACAGGAAATGATAGCAATAAATAAGATTTAATTAAATTACGTGTATTTTCTTTAAGTGGGTGGTATCTTGTATTTTCATACCCAGTATGATGATTGTGAACTGGATAATATGTTACTGTCACTAAATTTTTATGTTCGCACACACAAATTCTAACCGGGCAATTCAAATGGAAAGGCATTACTCCTTTTCTATTTTTACGATTAGCATGTCGTTCTACTCTTGATTGAATTCTTGACAGATATGAAGGATAAAAAAATTGGCAAACATAATAATGAAATGTTTTATCACCCAAAACTTTTTTGCCTGTTGATTTCCGGAAAAAAGTATAAGTAGAAGAACTTTCAGCTTCTAACCAAATCTTAAAATTTTTAAAAGAATCAAAAGAAAATGTTTTGACATTCTGAATTTGATGCACAGCACTATGATGTTTATTTAAATGCCATAGATTAGAAAAGACTTGATTGCACTCAGATTGTACACAAAAAAACAGTTCATTTTTCTTGGTAAAATTGCAGGTTTCTTGATGACCTTTAAAAGGTTTTACAGGAATGCTACCACATTTTAAACTTTTTGGGGATTTTTCATAATTATTACTCATAAATTGAGAATTATGTACATTTTGATTTATTCCTACATCTGCAATGGGGTTTATTATTGATTCCTTGTGAGAGTTATTATCCAATACAATACAGTTACTTTTAACTGGCAAACATGATACAGTTTGAACCGCAGATTTACAGCTATGCTTTAAATGATAGCTAAAAGAGGATTTAGAAGAATAAGACTTTAAACATAATTTACAAATTCTAGGATATGTATTTTTAACTTTCGAAGGACTTTTAAATTTGACAAATATCTGAAACTGAAGATGTTAATTTAATATCTCTACTTGCTTGTAGATCCTTTGCAGGTCCTGCCACCGATTCTGTTAGACATGCATTTGTTTCCAAAACCCTACTGTAATTTTTTCCAGATGGGGATAAGAAAACACGAGTTTTTGATTTGTTGCATTGATTTAAATGGTTTGAAAAAGAAGATTTAGAGGAATAGGACTTCAAACATTTTTCACATAGTTTAGGATAACAGTCTTTGACAGGTTGAGGGCATTTAAATTTCTTCAGGTGATTTGAAAACGAGGACCGCATAGAATATGTTTTCCCACAATAAACACAGTTTTTAGAATAGGAACAATTTTGAGGGCCGCCACCATGCAATATTTTACAATTCGTTGCCAAAACTGAAAATTTATTTGATGTGGGAATACTACTAAAAACATTTTCACTATACTGATTGAATGGAATGCATGGGATCACAGGCAGTACAAATTGAGTATTACCTTTAGAAGATGGCAGAGAAGAAATATCTTTCGTCATCAGAGCAGCTGACTGTTGCACGGGCCTAGAAACTGGCCTGGCAGACTCTTGCTTTGGCCTAGAAGGTTGCACGGGCCTAGGAACTGGCCTGGCAGACTCTTGCTTTGGCCTAGCAGGTTGCACGGGCCTAGGAACTGGCCTGGAAGACTCTTGCTTTGGCCTAGCAGGTTGCACGGGCCTAGGAACTGGCTTGGCAAACTCTTGCTTTGGCCAAGCAGAAGAAACAAATGCTGCGGGAAAAGATGACAACAGAGGAAACTCTGAATCATCAAATGAAAAACCAGAGTTGGAAGACTGAGTCTTAACAATCTGCGAAAATAAAACAAAAATCAATTATAAATTATCGTCTTCAGGCTTGCATAAATTTTTAAACTCATTGTGAAAAAAAAAAAAAAACCCAATGTATTCATACATACCTTTTTAGATGCTGTATCTGCTGAAATGCATCCTGTTAAGGATTCAAGAAAACAACCTGCAAGCAGCTTATTACCCCATCCGTTTAAATGCAAGCCATCTCTTGCAAGATAGTTTTTCCAAGATGGCTGGTAAGAACTGCAAAAGAAATACATTTGAAAATAACATAGTTCTTTTAGTGCAGAGTTTATAGCTCGAATCTTATAGTTTAGTGTCTGTAAATAATACTCCGATTCCTTATACTCCTTTCTGTGGAAATCAAAATCTCTTAGAACAATACTCGAGAAAATTATTCTTGCACCTGGGTTATGAAGTAATACCTCAGTGGCCAAAGCTCTATATTTTCTAAGTATTACTTCAATAGTATCCAAAGATGCATTATTTGTGCCAACATGCACTAAGACCCAGTCATAATTTTTGTGTACAGAAATACTGCTAGCTAATCTTTCAATAGTTGCACCAGGATAGGAAACAATGTCCAAATGAAAGTCAAGTGATTCAATAGATACATACTTATGCAAGTATTTGATCATGGAATCGCCAATAAAGAGAGCCCTCATTGTAAAACAGTGAGATAAAATGGAATTCTTTCAAAAGCTAGTAATAGTAACAAAATTCTGTACAAACTGCCAAAAAAGCACAGAGCAAAACAGAAAACAATTATAAGATTCAATATACAGAAGATGTTCCAAGATTTTTATTAGATACCACAAATAAATTTGAAACTATCAAGTTCAATACACCACTGAATAATTAAAAAATTGAAATAATACACAAATTAAATGTAAAAAACAATCAAACAATTCCCCAAGTTAGCACTAATCTGGAAATTAAAATCTTTCAGATTATAGATAATAATAAGATCTAATTAATCTAAGGAAAAACAAATAGTCAAATTAAATATAAAAGTATATAATATAAAATACAAGCACAAAGAAACTTTTTTGTTTCCTAGCTAACCCTAATTAGTATGTTCAGTGATACTAATTCTAATTGAGGTAAGTAAAGTAAAAAAAAAACTTAAATAATATGAATAAATAATGAAAGATAAATAAACAATATAGATTAATAATATATAAAAGAACAAAAAGAATTCTTATCTCCACAAGCAAACAAAAGGTGTAAGAGATTCAATACACACGTCTCACGTACAGCAGAACAAAAAGAAAAAGGATTAGTCACTAAATATTGCTATACTCTGCTTCACCCTAACTTGGCAGTAGTGTATATTCTAGGCATGCCGAATCACAGTCACTGTCAGGGGAACTGGGTTACTTTAAAGTACAAAGTTACTAGAAATTTAGATCGCTGGCGAAACTTTATCTCGCAAATTTTTCGCCAAATAGTAAATATTTATTTACTTTATTATATTATCACTTTATCGCAGAATTAATTGTTTCCTTATTTTCATTATTTTTTCAATATTATCGATACATTATTTTAATAAAACATTAATGTTATTTCATTTCGTTTCATCGTTTCTCAAAAGAAAACACTAAATCTTTCAATATTCGGTAAAGCGTAGTTCGGCTAATGTTTTTCGAAAAGATATCTGTATAATCGTTCACATCTTTTAAAACTTTATCTAATGTTGGGATCTCATTTCTACGAAAATATGCATGGATTTTTGTTAAATATAGGATAATGTAAAATCATCCTATTTTACAAGACCTGAATGTTTATCTACTGAGCCTGATCATTTCTTTCCAGGGGTACTTAAAGAACTGGATGCCTTTATTTCTTTTTTCAAAAGGAAAACTGTTCATTGCGAAACACCTGTAAGGTGCGAAACTTTATCGACGATTTGATTGATAGAATCTTGAGGGTTTTCTCGGAGTCGAGAATAAACGTTTAATATGTTTCTGCATGCTGCACTTATTGTTGGTTTCACTCGTCTTGAAGGTGTGCACAGCGTAGTCGGTGATAACACTTTCTCTTTTTCAGACATTTTAGAAGTGAATAAAAATAACGAATCGAATAAATATTCAACAATCAAAACTAATAACTACTAATGTGATTAATAGTATCAAAAATATCAGCTGGTAAAAAAGCGAGAATAAAAAAGTACGAAAAATTATAACGGTTGCGAACTGAATGAAGCTGAGTTGGCGGAGACGTAAAAGAAAAACGCGCCAAATATTTGACCTTGAAGACCGGTTCTAGCCAAAGTGGAATTCATTATGTCAATCTTTTAGCTTTATTCGTTCGCTTTATTTACAAAATACTTAACATATAAGCACTTCTAATTTGAGAATAATTTTAAATACATATTGATAAAAAAAGGATTTCTGTAATTTATGATATTATTTGATAAATTTCTGCGCATTTTAACTATTTTCAAGTCGGAATTGATGGGGAACTCTTTCCCAACGCGGAGCGTCACATTTTCTACCTTCTACAATACTGCCAAGTTAGGGTGAAACAGAGTATAGATAAAGCCCGCGCTAAATGACCAGTATGACGTCAACAAAGTGTTACGTCATATCCGATGAACTTTGGTTCACATCCGGTAGAATCAGGGGTATACATCCGGTGGCAACGACTTACTCCAATCTGTAAAAACCGAAATTCTTATTTAGAATAGAGTAGAGATGCATAATCCACGATTTTTTGAATAACAAATAATATTGCTATTGTTATTTTTAAATATGCGTTCCAAATATCTGTTATTTCAATCATATTATTAATTAAAAATTATTACTTAATATTAAATATAAAATTTATTAATTGTAATTAATACTTAATTTACTAATTTAATTAACGTGTGAATGAATTAATTTATCTGTTTCAGCTTACTTCTTAAATTTTATTTTTTTTCTCAAAACTATTTATTTAATTTATTTATTAAAGATGAGTTAAAAATATATGTCATTTCTTTAAAATGTTTACTTTAGTCCTATATTCTACCAATAGATGGCGCCAGCAGTAAACAGAGTACATGTAATCAGTCAATCATGTCACTAGCAATAAAAAATGATCTGTATGGAATAGTGCATCATCAAATACGAATATCGGTGACTTCGCACTTTCCAGTGAAGCCTCGCACTTTCTGGTGAAATCACCGCTGCGATAAATTTCAGTGATAGGCAATTCAATGATACGATACGATAATTCCAATAACCGGTCCGTTCACTTTTCAATCCAATCACCGATTTCTTTCGAGAGCTTCCATTGGACAGATCGTATCGTCACCGCTCCGGCAAATTTCAGTGATATCGTATCGATTGTTAGTTTCTATCGTGATCCAAAACTTGTAATCGAAATATCATCAGTAAGATCGTATGAAGGATTTGAATCACACCCCTCTTTGAAAAGTATTGATTACTGATATTTGTGACTTTTTGATATTGGTTACGTAATAACCGCTCTGAAAATATTCGTCATTCCTAGAATAGAGATGCATAATCCACGATTTTTTGAATAACAAATAATTTTGCTATTGTTATTTTTAAATATTTGTTCAAAATATCTGTTATTTCAATCATATTAATTAAAAATTATTAATTAGTATTAAAAATAAAATTTATAAATTGTAATTAATACTTAATTTACTAATTTAAGTAACGTGTGATTGAATTAATTTATCTATTTCAGCTTACTTCTTACATCTCAAAACTATTTGTATAATTTCTTTATTGGAGTAAACCATTTTCCGAAAAATTTGAATTAAATATATATGTCATTTCATTAAAATGTTTAATTTAGTTTCCTATTCTACCAACAGATGGCGCCAGTAGTAAACAGAATACATGCAATCACAGTAGCAATTAAAAATGATCTTTATGGAATAGTGCATCGTCAAATGTGAATATCGGAAAGTCAAAGTCACTCCCATGAAGTGGAGCGGTGACTTCGCTCTTTGCAATGAAGCCTCACACTCTCCATTGAAGTCATCGCTCTAATAAGTTTCAGTAATATGCAATTGAATGATACGATACGATAATTCCAATAACCGGTCCGTTCACTTTTCAATCCAATCACCGATTTCTTTCGAGAGCTTCCATTGTACAGATCGTATCGATTGTTACTTTCCAGTAAAGTCACCGCTCCGGTAAATTTCAGTGATATCGTATCGATTGTTACTTTCTATTGTGATCCAAAACCTGTAATCGAAATATCATCAGTAGGATCGCATCACGGATTTGAATCACGCCCCTCTTTGAAAAGTATTGATTACTGATATTTGAGACTTTATGATATTGGTTACGTAATAACAGCTCGTATAATATTCGTCATCCCTAAACTCAACTGAACTCGGATCTCATCACCAAACGCAGACATAACTCAGTCTCCCCGCTATAACATCTACTTCAGTGATGACTCAGCTTCCTGGATGCCATACCAATGCAAGAGTAAAATTTTTATTTTTCTATTCATATTAAAACGCCTATTTAAAGTTCTTTATTTCCTAATAGAGACTCACAAAAATCTTTAAAAAGTTTCAAAAAGTGTGTTTTTAAGAAAAGAAAGAAAATTAACGTCCTTGTGGCACCACAAGGAGTTTAAATCCACCTTTATTTAAACGTTAATAAAGTCATTGGCTTAAAATGTCATTCAACTAATTGGTTCCTTCATAAAGTAAAATTTCACTTAGAAGTATTAGAATTGAATTTCAATCGCAAAAAAATTTCATGATATAAAATTAGCTTGGGAGGGATAAACCACTGGCGGATTCTGAAAAATTGAGGTAATGAAGTCCTGAAATTTTTAAAAGTATATTAATTGGAATTTGGAAACTAGTTTTAATCTAACGATCAGTCAGATGCAATTCTTTGGAATACAAGTGAAATTAAAATTAATGCATTTATTTTGCTTTTAGCACTCAGATTTATTTAATATATGGCCCATAGTGGATTGCTTAAAACTACCCGAAAAGATTCAAAATTGATTATATCTCGCAATACGAATTTTAGAATGAAATTTGATGCACATAAAAAACACTGGATCGAATGATCAAAAAGCCGGATTTTCGGAATGGAAAAATTCCGAAATTCTAATTAACTCTGAAGGAATTTTTCTATCTAAATAAACTTGTAGCAGATTGGCAGAAACAAAATTGAAGACTCATTTGTATTATTTTTTTATTTTAAGACACTTGTTTTGTTAAACGTGTAGTTTATGCTTAAACATCAACTTAACTGTAATTACTATAGAACGTTTTACTTCTCCAGCTTCGCTTACATTTTCTTACGTACCGTGTTTTTCGACAATTGATTTAGAAATGGTTTGTTATAGTTAAGATGACGGGAAATGCAATTAAAACATGTTTTCTAAATCAAGTTAATATCTTATAATGAATTGGACATTTTTTAAGAAGCTAATGCCTACATTGAATACGGAGATCATAAAAACCGAAACTCCATAAACTTTTCTTGAATAATTTCCCTCGATATCAATTTTCAGTAGCAACAAATTTACAAGGATTTTTTGCAATTATATTTTGATAACTGTACACATTAAATTTAACACTTGAGTAATTGGCGATTTCCAAGATTTACAGAGTTTTATTACCTAGAATATGATTATACTTATCAGTAGTTAAATTCTCAGAAGTATCTGGAAATTGGATAATTTCAAAACTTGATACTCTTACTGGCTAGAGCTATTCATGACCGAATAAAAAAAATCATCCAAGAAATAGTCTTTACAATATATTTTAGTTCAGATTAGTAGAGGGCATTGTATTCGTTCGAAATACTTATGCACAAAACATTTTCAGTTTAAGAATAGGTCTTCAAAACCTTTATATTTTTAAAAAATATACATAAATTTACACGCGAAATTTGGTTCACAAGCTAATTTCAGATTTGGATGCAATTAAAACATATAGTCAACACGATAAAGTCTTTAGTTCGAACTTTGTTTCCGTAATGACTTTACTTAGTCGACAAAGAATAGAGATCTTATGAATCATAAATTAACAAATGACAAATTAGATAGAACAAAACTTTATTACACACAATCGAAGACATTTACAGTCGGTCTTCTATACACTAGAATTATCTTAGAAAAGTATACAAATACAAATTTCAACTTCATAAGATTGAATAGATATCTAGTTTTAAATGGCGCCATTTACAACACTTTACATTACAGGCACTGGAAATGGAAACGCATTACATTACAGGCACTGGAAATGGAAACGCATTACATTACAGGCACTGGAAATGGAAACGCATTACATTACAGGCACTGGAAATGGAAACGCATTACATTACAGGCACTGGAAATGGAAACGCATTACATTACAGGCACTGGAAATGGAAACGCATTACATTACAGGCACTGGAAATGGAAACGCATTACATTACAGGCACTGGAAATGGAAACGCATTACATTACAGGCACTGGAAATGGAAACGCATTACATTACAGGCACTGGAAATGGAAACGCATTACATTACAGACACTGGAAATGGAAACGCATTACATTACAGACACTGGAAATGGAAACGCATTACATTACAGACACTGGAAATGGAAACGCATTACATTACAGACACTGGAAATGGAAACGCATTACATTACAGACACTGGAAATGGAAACGCATTACATTACAGACACTGGAAATGGAAACGCATTACATTACAGACACTGGAAATGGAAACGCATTACATTACAGACACTGGAAATGGAAACGCATTACATTACAGACACTGGAAATGGAAACGCATTACATTACAGACACTGGAAATGGAAACGCATTACATTACAGACACTGGAAATGGAAACGCATTACATTACAGACACTGGAAATGGAAACGCATTACATTACAGACACTGGAAATGGAAACGCATTACATTACAGACACTGGAAATGGAAACGCATTACATTACAGACACTGGAAATGGAAACGCATTACATTACAGACACTGGAAATGGAAACGCATTACATTACAGACACTGGAAATGGAAACGCATTACATTACAGACACTGGAAATGGAAACGCATTACATTACAGACACTGGAAATGGAAACGCATTACATTACAGACACTAGAAATGGAAACGCATTACATTACAGACACTAGAAATGGAAACGCATTACATTACAGACACTAGAAATGGAAACGCATTACAGACACTAGAAATGGAAACGCATTACAGACACTAGAAATGGAAACACTTTACAGACACTAGAAATGGAAACACTTTACAGACACTAGAAATGGAAACACTTTACAGACACTAGAAATGGAAACACTTTACAGACACTAGAAATGGAAACACTTTACAGACACTAGAAATGGAAACACTTTACAGACACTAGAAATGGAAACACTTTACAGACACTAGAAATGGAAACACTTTACAGACACTAGAAATGGAAACACTTTACAGACACTAGAAATGGAAACACTTTACAGACACTAGAAATGGAAACACTTTACAGACACTAGAAATGGAAACACTTTACAGACACTAGAAATGGAAACACTTTACAGACACTAGAAATGGAAACACTTTACAGACACTAGAAATGGAAACACTTTACAGACACTAGAAATGGAAACACTTTACAGACACTAGAAATGGAAACACTTTACAGACACTAGAAATGGAAACACTTTACAGACACTAGAAATGGAAACACTTTACAGACACTAGAAATGGAAACACTTTACAGACACTAGAAATGGAAACACTTTACAGACACTAGAAATGGAAACACTTTACAGACACATGAAATATATGCCATAAGAATACGAAAGCTAAGTGAGATTTTCCGATATTTTTTTACTTTTAAAGCTGATAAGGGCATTTCCTAATTGAATACATAATTTGATTCGTTTCTTTCTTTAGATATGCATATACAATTCAATTACAATATTACACTTTGACTATGTGAAAAGCTAATAGGTTTGAAATTTGAAGTAATCTAAACAAAATAGATTTAAATTTAAACGATCACAATTCTACCTATATGATGAATTAGACTAAAGTAGTAGATAACCACCCGCCTCTAATTATTAAACTGTTACTCTTAGAAGAGTTTAAAGTAACCACGATATACTATGCCTTCCATGCATGAGTGCAAAGAGAAATTGAAAACGCTTTTTACGAATAGAGAAGACCAGATAAGCTCCAAATAGATATTAAGACAAAAGCACGATATATAGAACTGAAGTTAGTGAACCGTTGCCGCAATTGGAGACTGGCCAGAATTTGTCAGGTTCTCGACTTACATTTCCATAGAACACGTGCGACTTGGATTTCAGGAAGTTTTTGAATCAAAATGGCATTTTAATTTTTTTTTATTTAGATGCTAAATACGATCATTAAAAACCCAAAAAGGCACCTTTGCTGAATCGGTTAAGAGATTTCACTAGAAAAATTTGTTTTAACAGGAAGTAAAGCATTGTTTTGTCTGTCTGAGATTTATTAGTCTCGAGATAAATTTCTGAAGATCAGTCAAAATTAAGTAGCTTACCAGAAGACAGTAAAAGCTTTCTACCCAGTCTTTCTTTTCGCTCAGTCAAATTGAATTCCTAAATATTTAGGACAGAATATGTTCAAAGAATTTATCAATATATGCCCCTAACCATGGCTCTTATTGCTGAAGTCAAACAAGCCATTGGCTTCTAGAATTTTCATTTGATATTTAAGTATAGTATACTTTTAAAGTTGAAATACTAAACTAGAAATTCAAAAGCAAGTACTGAAAATTTTTTTTAAAGATTCAATTCCCTCCCACTTTTCCCACAACAAGTGACAATACAGTATCCAACATTAAAAAAATTGCGATAGTATAGACAATTAGAAAGTAGCTGCCTTGGATATTGAAAAACAAAAAAATTCACAGATGCAAGCCAACTGGAATACTTTCAATGCTAACCTTTTATTTTAACCTTCGGCACTGCCTAGTTAATCGGATGCACATTAAAATTTGCATCCTATCCACATTGGTGACCAGAGACGTTATAGGATGTCCGAAAATCAAATATTGACTGCCTATTAGAGTTGTGGATAGGCAGCATGCGAGTTGTCAGTTTTTGAATAGATGGAATATGCAAACAGAATGTGCATTTGACAAGTAAATCTTTCCGTTTTAATTTATATTTCATATATTTTAGGAATACTAGATGACATGGATTCAACATAAATCAAGTACATATAAACAATTCTGAAGCCATTTTAAATTACTGGTTACTTACCGATTCCATACTCAATCGGAGAAACTTTATCCAGACAGAATTAACCATCGAATAGGGAAGATATGGAATAGATTTTCCCTTTTAGGGATTATTACTGTCCAACTCGCCAAAGATAAGTTTAAGTGCATTTAAGTGTCATGAATTGTATTATGTTATTTGTTTCGTAAATTGCATTGCTCATAAAAAAAATTAAATTGCAATATATTTTTTTAAAAAGGAAAGTTCTCACAAAATTTTGCTATAATTTATTTGAATGACTTAATGTTCAGAAGTTCATAGTTTTAATAATAGAATTCCGATTCCAACGGTATGGATATACAAAAATGAATTAAACGAAGAATCTCGTAACATTTCTTTCCGTTTTCATCCAAAAATAACCAACTTCATATGCCATATTTTCAACACAAGGAAAGAGTCGGCAATTATCTCAAAGCACCACAATATAATGATTAAGTCATGGTTATTGGGGTCAAGATCACAATACAAACTTATGTAAACGACTTGGCAAGACCAAACCCGTCTTGAAAAGGAAAATCCAATAGTCCTCCAATCTATTAACTATATTACTGAAAATGAGTAAATAGTTTCTACCTAAAATCCTTTAGTAAACTCGATTTTATCCGTCACAAAACAATTTACAAGTAGCAGGATGTAAGCAATCAAATCATCCGAGTGTCCATATAGATGGAAGATTCAATTGAGACATTATCTACACTACCAACCAATCCGAGTCATTTGTACAAGATTATCAAGTGGGTCATCTCCATAAGGCAGGCGAAATTAATAAAACCGGATGGTTTCCCATGGCTTACACGTATAATATTGAACCTAGCAGAGAAAAATGGCAGAAAATTCAGCAATTGAAGCCCTTGTAGGACAACATCTGCGATTAGATTACAGACAGCACCATTTCATTTATAGGTTGATTAATCTCAAGAAATGGAAAATAAATGACCAGCCTCTGCAGACTAAGACTGTTGACATTAAGTCTATATAATAAAAAGCCGCAAATTGGACAGAAAACTCCTTAAGATACCTCGGCAAAGAACAAACTGCACTTGGAGACTGGCATTTTGCAGTTTTACATTGCCATGTATACACAGATGACTCCAGGACCCAACTTGTAGTTTGTGTTTTGTATTGCATCCGAGAGTAAATATTTCCCATATCAAATTGGGTTTTCGGCGCATAATTGGCAACTTTTAGACTTAAACGCACAAAAACAGTTTAATAGAAAATGTACAACAGCAATGCTTCTGAAGCATTCCAGAATAAAGGTAACACGGACAAAAGCATATATCGAATAAAGAGTGAACAAAATAGCTAATAAGCGTTTAAACAACCAAGAAAGACTATTAAAGTACAGGACTATGGCTGCACAAAAAGAATCTTTGGAACCTTAGGATGGAAGTCTGACAAGTACAGGAGAACCATTTCATAGACCAAGAATCAAATTACGAACCACGATTGAGAATGAGAGTAATTTTAATACATTTGTACATTTCGAGAGCCCTTTTGTATATTGCAGGCAACTGAAAATCAAGTGCAGCTGTGTTTGAGTTCAAAATTGCATTTTGTTATTAAATATGTATTGACAGTCATATCTATGACAAAGTTAGAAATGAATAAGGAGGCATTGTGTTAAGCATACAGCTGACAACCCACTTTTCAGAAAAGTCGTTATCCAAGATTCTCAATCGAGTAATGGTCGAGTAATGCTTTTTGCTCTTATTTCAATCAATGCTGAAATAATATATTCATATTAATACTATAATTCATATTTTCCGATATGCAGTTTCCTATAAGCTGAAGAGAGTGCCCAATTTTTTCTCTGAAGAATGCACGCATCTAACTAGCATGGATTGTTTATTTTTAGGTTTGTAGTAAATAGGAGAATTTACTTTATCGGATTAAATAAGAAAAACTGATGCACGAATTGATTCTTACTCTTAGCACAACAGAAAATTTAACTTCAAATGTTCGTTGCATTTTTTAACTAGTATATATAAGAATTTTCCCTCGACGAAAACTCAAAATTTGCTTTTGAAGACTTATGCTTAAAATTAAGGTGTAAGAATAAGAAGCCATTAGCAAAACAATGATTTCGAATTAATGGAACAAAGCACAAAAATCAATGTCTTAGATATCGCAACGAAAAATTAATCTATCATGCAGTCGCATATTTTAATTCTAAGGGGGAATTTTGGATTAATACATTAGGTGGAAGTTTGTTATATTAAGCGTTTGACGTCTAGTTTGATCTAAAAGAAACTAAATATATCCGAAAGTTTTTATTTACTATCTTGCCTATAATCTACATCCACATTTTGCAAATTGCATTTCGATTATACATTTAATTTTCAGAATTGTTTACGATTTTTAACTAGACTGCACAAAATTTAAAAAGATTTTAGAATATTGCTTTTGCTTGAACTTAATTTTGAGTTTGGTAGGTCCAAAAAATGGATTACAGCTGAATAGCATGATGAGTGACGTTTCCCATCTATGAACATTTGCGAATAAATGTCAGCTCAAGAGGGACGTGTCTGGCATCATGGCCAGATGACGATTACTAGGTCTGTTTTCCAAAATCTATTCTACAAAATAAAAACAAGACAAATTTTATCGATCCCAAGAAGATTAGCGTCTAAAACATTGAAGTTATCCTAGATTACCATTTCCCGCAATTCCTCAACGTGCTCACCAAAATGTCTCAAACTCAGAAATTGCAGAAGGATTACTAAGATACGACAGTTTTCGTTTCTGTGGCATACTCTAGATAATCTTATGTCCTGAAAATAGACGATTCTAAAAATGAAGTAATATCAAAATCAGCTGCTGAATTTCCTATACCAGAAGATTATGTAGTCAGGATATCTTGCCGCTTTATCTTACCCTTTAGTATCAATGGCACCTAAATCATAATGTGAATCATTGTTAGAGTTGAAAATCGAGGTTTTAAACACTCAACGGATAGATGTAGTTGGCAATACAGCTAGCCATTGAGTGTTGCACTAGCAGCAATGTCACTATATATGGCTACGTAAAGGATGCAGCTTAAGTGAAGATCTAGAGGGAATTTGAGGCCATTCTCCGAAATTGAAGGACGTATCCATGACAGTATGGGCTATACAAGATACACTCGTGCTCCACCAGTCTGCTCAGGTTTTTCACTCCATGAATAGGAAATCTATACCCGTGTCGTTGAACTGGACTATCATCGCCAACTTGAGCGATGATTCCCTGTAGTGCCTCCTGAAGAATATAGTGCATCCACAAGGCTCTCAGCATCGGAAATCAATCGTTGTGAAAGCAAGTATTCCAGAAGCAACCGCGCAGGATATCGCTTCTGAAACTACATTTGCCAAACTGATTGTTGGCAGATTGTGAATAGTTTGACAACAGTTATAAACATTTCTAAAATACGGGTTAGAAATTTCTTTTAAAAGTAACCTGAAACAAACTTGATTCATATTCATTTCTGTTAATCGAGTTCAACAACACTAAATTCATTAATATAGCTTTTCCAATCTCAACGCTACTATGTAGATGACACTTTAAAAACTCTACATTCCATATCAGGACATGGAAGAGATGACAACATAAAATAAAGACGATAGTTTCATGCTTAATATAACTTTCCTTTCTCTGCAAGATGCTTAATTCCCCATTCTTTCATAAACCCATTAAACGAACCCATGAATCGACCTCGAACTTCTGCTCTCTTCAATAACGGGTCTTCCTGTAGAAAGGTACAATAAAATCTCATAATATTAATACGTATGAATTTAGAAAGGACACACTCGGGGGCAAAAGGCAGACACACTCGGGGGCAAAAGGCAGACACACTCGGGGGCAAAAGGCAGACACACTCGGGGGCAAAAGGCAGACACACTCGGGGGCAAAAGACAGACACACTCGGGGGCAAAAGACAGACACACTCGGGGGCAAAAGACAGACACACTCGGGGGCAAAAGACAGACACACTCGGGGGCAAAAGACAGACACACTCGGGGGCAAAAGACAGACACACTCGGGGGCAAAAGACAGACACACTCGGGGGCAAAAGACAGACACACTCGGGGGCAAAAGACAGACACACTCGGGGGCAAAAGACAGACACACTCGGGGGCAAAAGACAGACACACTCGGGGGCAAAAGACAGACACACTCGGGGGCAAAAGACAGACACACTCGGGGGCAAAAGACAGACACACTCGGGGGCAAAAGACAGACACACTCGGGGGCAAAAGACAGACACACTCGGGGGCAAAAGACAGACACACTCGGGGGCAAAAGACAGACACACTCGGGGGCAAAAGACAGACACACTCGGGGGCAAAAGACAGACACACTCGGGGGCAAAAGACAGACACACTCGGGGGCAAAAGACAGACACACTCGGGGGCAAAAGACAGACACACTCGGGGGCAAAAGACAGACACACTCGGGGGCAAAAGACAGACACACTCGGGGGCAAAAGACAGACACACTCGGGGGCAAAAGACAGACACACTCGGGGGCAAAAGACAGACACACTCGGGGGCAAAAGACAGACACACTCGGGGGCAAAAGACAGACACACTCGGGGGCAAAAGACAGACACACTCGGGGGCAAAAGACAGACACACTCGGGGGCAAAAGACAGACACACTCGGGGGCAAAAGACAGACACACTCGGGGGCAAAAGACAGACACACTCGGGGGCAAAAGACAGACACACTCGGTAGCTTAGAATTTTACTTTCAATAAAAAAATTATTCACAGAAAGATATTCAAACGAGTTTTCAAATCGGGAATCCTTAACACCACAAAGTAATACGATTAAGATAGTTGAACAGAAGTAATCGCCTCCCCAAGAGACCTTTGATATTATGGCTAATTTCCGGATGAATTGTGTTGAACAAATGCAATTAAGAATTTTGTGGAGAAAGGAGAATTGCGTTAAGCAAAGAAGCATCGTTATTTCCTTTGTTAGCTATTCCTTGCCTTGACGTGGAATATAGAATTCTTATAAGATAGTCTTCATAATAACGTTGCAATACGGAAAGTTATGCTAATGAATTTCTGATTGTATTGATAACCAATAAAATTAACAGAAGTAAACATAATTCAGTTTTATTTTAGGTTGTCATGAAAAATGTAATTTCTAGCCCATATTTTAGAAATTATTACAAAAGTTGTCAAACTGTTTACAATCTTCCTACAATCACATTTAAAAAATGACATTGGCATCTCTAAATTCTTTGCTCGGTCACTTCTGGAGTATTTTCATGAAATACGCTTTCCAATGCAGAGAGCCTTGTCCAAATTCGTGGGTGCAAGAAGTACTACAGGGAATCATCGCGCATGTTGATTATTGGTGACGATAACAGCCACTCGGGTAGTTCACGGTTGACTTCCCACGCATGAAGTGAGCAGATTGGTGGAGCACCAGTGCATCTTCCATGACAACCTGGCTTGTGTAAAAGTTTACTTTCGGAGGATGGCCTCAAATTCTCTCAGAATCTATATCAGATTTAACTGCATCCCTACAAAGTTCGCTTTGAATGGCATTGCTGCTAAATATTGCTTTCCTTATAAAAGTTGTCAATATCTCCATACGATTTTCAACTCTATCGATGATGTACACTTTGAATTTTGAAAGTATTGACATAAAACGTGTAGGCAAAATATCTTGACCACAGATATTGATCTCCTGAAATCAGAAATTTAATAACCGTAATTGTTTTACCATATCCTAATTTTTCAAAAAACCTGATATTTTCAAGACATTATCCTGAGAATGTCACAGAAGTGAAAATTAATGTAATCTTTCATTCTTTGCAACCTTCAGCAATTCCTAAATATAAGAGGCACGTAGAGGAATCGCACTGAACTGAAATTAAACATTGAATTTATCCTAGATCTTTTTGGGATCTATAAAATTATTCTCATTTTTATGTTGCGTAAGGGATATTGAAAGACGGACCAAGTAATCTTTCATGCCAGATGACGATAAGTGCTCTTAAGCCAGCCCTTTCCCGACCCTCTTATACCTTACTATTACGTTTTCAATTCTTTAGCACTAGAATTTGACGATTGAAAGGGGAGTAACATGGCACCAAGTTATTTCTACATATTGCGTTCTTTAATACAAATTTCTCACTAAATTAAGATCCTTCATCCTTATGGTTCTTAAATCTAAAGAAATTTAAAGGGCTGAACAAATATTCTTAATTTCATAAAGATTTTACTTAATTGAAGTAAAGAATGAATTTAAAAAATTAGTAATCTTTTTGGGTATAATTTTCAAAGATCCTGCAGTACATTGGGAGTAATTCAATTCTTTTACCAACGGAACAATGTATTTATTTCAAAAATTACCCTTGAATTTTCTGTTATAGAAATCTATTGAAAGAATCGACTCGCGTTTTAATAAACTAATTATTCTAACTTGTATATAACCAAGAAGCTATTTTTAAATTTAACCGATGGGCAATTTTAAAATGGACCATTTTGAATAGCGGAAGTCTAGCGAAATGCTTTATATGAATGAAAAAACGGGGATAAGTCAACTTAGAGATTTAAACTTTTCAAGAACGGAGATCCAAAAAGTGTTCCCTTGGTATTTGCAAGCTTTGTAAGAAAATATATAAAACTCTAGAAGCTAATTTTAAAGTTAAACGCAGAGCGCGCTCTTCAGTTTTACTCCGAACATTGTTGCGCTGTTGTGTTCTTTACAGAGTGACATGCCTTCTGCTAATGCTTTAGTATCTACAAGTATTATTTATGCGTTCAACTAGGCTATGTTAGCTGTATTCAGAGTTCCCCTGAAATATTCATAGAATAAAGTATCTTCTATTTCTCAGCATACTAAACTTATACTACTTATCCACTGGTCTATTTCTGCAATAGTATTAAATATGAAATTCACCTAAAAGAAGTGAACGGTTAAACATGCCAAAACCTCTCGAAATCAGTCACATCACTACCGATAAATTAAACAATATAGGTTTCCCACACTGAGACTACAGAATGGCGACAATACATAGGATACTGCATTATAACAGTGAAATAGTAACAAAATTCCAAATTAGAGATAAAAGTTCCAAATTGAAAGTTGCCGCCATGACTTGGACAAAAGAACGAGACAAGCACGAGAAGCACTAAATCTTCACATAACTGAATAACCACAATGATTTCCCAATACTGTAACGAAATTTTAAGTTGGGAATTATTTAAATATTCGAATTTTCAGAAAACCTTTAATGCAATAAACACACTGGATTATAAAACTCAGACTCCAATCCAAAATAAAACAAGGCAGCTACTATAATTAAACTAGATGGGCATACATTGTTAGAATTTCAGGTTGCATCAGATTACATGATTATTGAAAAAATGGTAATGAGACTCGCAGTCATTTTAAGCTTGAATATACATGTTGCACTTCAATAACATTTAGAGTATTGTTAGAAACTCGGTTAAAAGATTAAGTAAGAATTCCATCTCTTAAGATTCTTTGAATTTTTGATATCCAATTTCTACAAAGATTGCAGTTTTGTAAATAAGACCCAGGATTAGACATACTTTATTTTCCAGAACTGGAATGAAGATTTCATGTTAATTTCAACTTTGCATCACGCTTATAAAACCAGCAGGAGTGGTCTTTCCCAAATTTCCACATACTCAAATAAACTTGTGCCAGAAAACGCCTTGCATGACATAATGCACAATAGTAACGAAAAATTTTTTTTTTAGCATTTACTGTATCGATCGTGTCATCCTTGGCGAATTATTTAGCAATGAATCATCGGCATGTGTCAATAGTCTCCAAAAATTGGATTAGTGCCTTAGACACTTTTCTCAACCGATTGAAACAAAACTGCATTTGTAATCAATCCTAAAACTGATTTGATATACTTAAATCCTTGTTTTTGAATTATAGCAATTGCATGTTTTTCTGAAAGTACAGACAGTTATCCCTTTGTTGGATTTGGCTCAAAATTCCGCAGATGTGTACCTTAGAGATGTTAAATTTTTTTTTTATCGAGTTTTATCTATTTAGCTCTTTTT
The DNA here is from genome assembly GCF_947563725.1 of Argiope bruennichi. NCBI lineage: Eukaryota > Metazoa > Arthropoda > Arachnida > Araneae > Araneidae > Argiope > Argiope bruennichi. The sequence goes on from NC_079160.1 coordinate 14,319,867, forward strand.
TAAATGTGTTAACTCGAACAGAAATGCAGACAGACTTGAAAGAATTTTGCTCATGATTTCATAGACAGCAATTTGGTGGGAAAACTTTATACCAAATTTCAACCGTCTAGCTCAAAGAGTTTGTTGTCACAGACAGACATTTTCCAAAAATGGTTTCAAACTCAGGGAAGTTTAAAATGGAGATTCGAAAGTCTCGAGTTCGAAATTTGACAATAACTATTCTCTTTATACTTCGTATACAAAAATGTAATGCAATAGATTTCGTTCTAGATTTTATGATCTGGAAATCTTGATAAAATATGCTAAATCTTACAACTCCATTATTTCCTATTCAAGAAGTGCACATTAGCAGCCTGTACTATCAGAATAATTTTAAGATTTATTTAAAACCAGGCAGTAAGCATTACAATGGCTTGATTCATTTGGTCCATTTCAGAATGGCCAAGCAAATGTGGAAATCCAATCCATGAGTTATTTCTACAGGTCAACTCAATAGAGAGGAATTGGAAAAACTCGACAAGATTCATTTCTTTACAGTATAAACATAAGCAGAAAAGTTATGCAAAGGGGGAGGGGGTGGACAAGAATTAATAAACGAACAAAAATTTGAAGGCTCAAGAATTAGATATATAAGAAGCATAATTGGAAATTAGATATATAAAAAGATTCCACAGAACAATTTCTATTTCATTACATATCAAAGCATTTAATCTTTAATATTTGGAAAAATCCTCTCAATGGATAAGAAGATTCAACGAATTCGCTGTGCTAAACATATCAACTACTTATTCAATAATAAGGAGTTATTTTTTATTTAAGTTAAAAGTAGTAAAAACATAACACTAATGTAATTTAGTAACTTTTATAGGCATTACTTTAAAAGTTCCTAGAAAGTTATCCCATCTTAAATTGCACAATATATAGATTTATTCTCAAAATTTGCTTATGCAGTATTAATGACAAAGTATAAAAGTGTAAACATAAGTTGAGAGCACATAAAATTGAATGAAATAGGGTAAAATTATGAAAAATTTCACCAACATTCATCTGTAAATTATCATTGTATTCATTTTACCAGATATTTGAATACAAAATCAATGGAAAAAGTTTGGCTTCTCAATATGAACTTAAGCTTTAAAGTTAATTAATAAATTAATTCAAATTTAATTTGTTTTCATCTTTAAAGTTGACTTGGAGCATGTTTACTTTTCGACTTTAATTTTGAAAGCGTTTCATAATACTTGTTTCCTCAATAACTTGATTTTTTTATTAGTTATGCTTCCTAATAATTCAATAACTTTGAGCACCTACCAATATTTAATAATGTGTTATTTCTAACAGATGATCCATGAAATAATATGGAAAAATTTTACATCAAACAGAGGGCCAAACTGGATTTTGAAATTTTACGCAAACCATTAAAATACATAAAATTTTCTAAATTCTTTAGAAGAGGGCTTTCAGTGAAAATATTTTTAAAGGGAAAAATTAAGTTTGCTATCGAAGTAAATTTTATTTCAAAGACTTAAAATACCACAGAACATAAGCGCATGTTAATATCCTCCAAGAATAAGAGTAGCGCAAATTTGAATAGACGTTAAATATGCAGTTAAACGCATCTATAATTATAGAACTCGCTCAATTTTTGGAAGAATTCTATACATTCTTTGACAATGAAGATGTTAAGAGGGAACCGCTGTTAAATATTTAATTAGAAATGGTTCTGGGCAAAATTTAAAACTATTGGATTATGAATTATTTCCATCTAGAAAACTGATCAGAAACTGTATTACCGGTTGACTTATCAAAAGTAGCCGAGCAGTGATACCCGACTTTACTGCACAAATAAGTATTCAATTGATATTTTTGGAGTTATACGACTAATTTGTGGAATTTGATTCTGCATTTCTCATTCAGCTTTGAAGAACAGGATGTTTTATTTTAGGTGTATTCCTAACTCAATGAGCCTCATCCTAACTCAATGAGCCTCATCCTAACTCAATGAGCCTCATCCTAACTCAATGAGCCTCATCCTAACTCAATGAGCCTCATCCTAACTCAATGAGCCTCATCCTAACTCAATGAGCCTCATCCTAACTCAATGAGCCTCATCCTAACTCAATGAGCCTCATCCTAACTCAATGAGCCTCATCCTAACTCAATGAGCCTCATCCTAACTCAATGAGCCTCATCCTAACTCAATGAGCCTCATCCTAACTCAATGAGCCTCATCCTAACTCAATGAGCCTCATCCTAACTCAATGAGCCTCATCCTAACTCAATGAGCCTCATCCTAACTCAATGAGCCTCATCCTAACTCAATGAGCCTCATCCTAACTCAATGAGCCTCATCCTAACTCAATGAGCCTCATCCTAACTCAATGAGCCTCATCCTAACTCAATGAGCCTCATCCTAACTCAATGAGCCTCATCCTAACTCAATGAGCCTCATCCTAACTCAATGAGCCTCATCCTAACTCAATGAGCCTCATCCTAACTCAATGAGCCTCATCCTAACTCAATGAGCCTCATCCTAACTCAATGAGCCTCATCCTAACTCAATGAGCCTCATCCTAACTCAATGAGCCTCATCCTAACTCAATGAGCCTCATCCTAACTCAATGAGCCTCATCCTAACTCAATGAGCCTCATCCTAACTCAATGAGCCTCATCCTAACTCAATGAGCCTCATCCTAACTCAATGAGCCTCATCCTAACTCAATGAGCCTCATCCTAACTCAATGAGCCTCATCCTAACTCAATGAGCCTCATCCTAACTCAATGAGCCTCATCCTAACTCAATGAGCCTCATCCTAACTCAATGAGCCTCATCCTAACTCAATGAGCCTCATCCTAACTCAATGAGCCTCATCCTAACTCAATGAGCCTCATCCTAACTCAATGAGCCTCATCCTAACTCAATGAGCCTCATCCTAACTCAATGAGCCTCATCCTAACTCAATGAGCCTCATCCTAACTCAATGAGCCTCATCCTAACTCAATGAGCCTCATCCTAACTCAATGAGCCTCATCCTAACTCAATGAGCCTCATCCTAACTCAATGAGCCTCATCCTAACTCAATGAGCCTCATCCTAACTCAATGAGCCTCATCCTAACTCAATGAGCCTCATCCTAACTCAATGAGCCTCATCCTAACTCAATGAGCCTCATCCTAACTCAATGAGCCTCATCCTAACTCAATGAGCCTCATCCTAACTCAATGAGCCTCATCCTAACTCAATGAGCCTCATCCTAACTCAATGAGCCTCATCCTAACTCAATGAGCCTCATCCTAACTCAATGAGCCTCATCCTAACTCAATGAGCCTCATCCTAACTCAATGAGCCTCATCCTAACTCAATGAGCCTCATCCTAACTCAATGAGCCTCATCCTAACTCAATGAGCCTCATCCTAACTCAATGAGCCTCATCCTAACTCAATGAGCCTCATCCTAACTCAATGAGCCTCATCCTAACTCAATGAGCCTCATCCTAACTCAATGAGCCTCATCCTAACTCAATGAGCCTCATCCTAACTCAATGAGCCTCATCCTAACTCAATGAGCCTCATCCTAACTCAATGAGCCTCATCCTAACTCAATGAGCCTCATCCTAACTCAATGAGCCTCATCCTAACTCGTGAAAGTGACTAATGAAAGCCTATGTTTACTACATGAAAAATAACGTGCATTGTCGTACTTCTGGTTTGCTTTTATAGCTAAGTATCAGAAAGATTGAAATCGTTCGATATCTTTTAATGGGAAATTTCAATTTTTTTCCAGCACACTACCAAAACTGAAAGTATAAATTAAGCCTCTTTTGGTGGTGAAGGGAGAAATTGAATTTATAGTTATGAATATTTTCCCACCCTCTCACCAGCCGGCTGGTAGCTAACTCGTCCTAATTTTTTTTAAGTAAACGGGGGAGGGGAGGGTACTATCCTAAACCTTTTATCCCCAATTTAATGTTAAATATATTTAAGCCTTTCTATTAAATATCTAACCTTAATAGTGCGCGCACACTTTCCCGTTATTTTTATATAAATCTTTCTAAAATAAGAAGCCTATCTTTATACTTCAGAGTTGTAACGAGGGAAAGAAATGAAATTTCTCCTTTACTTTCTGCAACTGAAATGGCGTCTAAGTACCTGCTGAGAAGTTATCGAGTTTCGATTTCATGACGCAAGTCTCAGATTTGTGCCAAGATGCACCACTGCAAATGTATGCCGACAAGTTACGGTTTCATTCAAGAGCCAAATATGGCCAAACTGTGCCAATCATGGTTTGGAGTTGTAAATGTAGTACTATTAATGAAAGGTCAATGTAGTATTAATTTTTGTATTCAACAAATTAAAATGAAATTCGCTATACATAAACTGTTAAGATCGATAGTGTTTAAAAAAAATTTCGAATCGGGACGTTACCTTCGCCAAATCGATACGAATTTAGTACGCTTAAGAAACCGGCGGAAATGGCCTCCTCAAAACACTCAAAGGGGATATCCCAGAGAACTCCTTCTATGACATTGGCGTACAATAAATACAAAATATTAACTTTGGCGTGAATTTAGCATTTACTGAATTTATCGTGTCATCCTTGGCGAATGATTTGTCCATTAATTCCTGGTCTGAGGTTAATAGTATGTAAATATGAAACGGGGAGGGGAGTCAATCTCTAGTTCTAATTTTTAGCGATTGTTATACTTTATACTACATATGCGAGAGCGTAAAAAGGATTGACGATTAAAATCGAGAACTTCTGATAAAAAATTAAGTGAATCGACGTGGTTTGATGGATACCGATTAATAAAAAGTTAGTGAAACGGGTTTGGTTAATACAAAATCGATTCATTTTCACTTCAAGCTCTGGCACAGGAAACTAAATCCAGAAAGTAGGCAACATTGATAGAATGAAGTGCAATTTATTAGATATTTATAGATTCTGGTCGTGAATTAAATATAATGGGGGAAAAATTCCTTCATTGAAGCATTTTCACTTTTATGTAAATGAAACATTCTTCCCTCACCTAATGTTACTGATGCAGGATTTTGTAAGAGTGGATTGAGAATTGTGTTCCTGCCATTTTACATTCAGTTCTCTAAACGCATTGTTACTGGTTATTTGAAGTTTCAAAGAATTCGATATTGAGAAAGATGAGCATTAGGCGCATAGTTAAATGGTCGAAAAATTTATATTTCCATCTTAATTCCATGTCTTTACTTTTGTATTATTGTGGTAGACACCATATTAATTTTTGAACTCCAATTTCAGAATCGTAATTCAGGACACTTTCTCACAATTGAAAATTAATAACAAACGCATAGCATTTCCTATTCTGATGCAATATTTTCCTAGGAGACAAATAGAATCTAGAGGGAAAAATTATATAATTTACGAATTTACTAATACTCACTATTAATATTCGCTTTTAAGTTAATAAATTTCAGAGTATTTAATTCCAAAATTAATGTCGCCATTTATTTAGTTTAACCGTGTGTAAACTTGCATACACTTTTAACATACATATTTACATTCTCGGCTCTGAAATTAAAAATTGCTTGTAGAGTCACGACTTAAGTCTTTAAAGGCAAAAAGTCAAATGACTTGATGAAATCAATTTTATTCTCAATTTCATAAGTATTGAAATGTATTTTTTCAATCGGACGAATTAAATATTGAATACTCTTCGGTGCTCAAAGTATTGAATTTCTTTTATTCAACGGTATGTTGTGGGTACTTAACTATAATTTAAAACGGTTTCAAATTTACGTTTTTATATTTACATTACATTATCAAAACCCAAGACAAGATATCGTATTCTTCACAGACAACAGAGTTTTATTGATGCGTCGAGGCTTGTATATTATTCGGAGCAGCCACTTATAGAAGGATTAGTTTCGAATTCTAACCTTAATGGAACGAAGATTTTTGGGGGGGGGGGAGACGAGTGTAAATTTGTTTTCTAGAATATTTAAATATATCTAAATTCCAGATAGAAAATGGAGAAATCCATTGAGAGCATTACTTCCAAAGATTTTTTATATTGATTAGTATAAATAGTTTCTTTTAAGCGAATGCTATGAAGTGAGATATCAGATCCAACTTTCCTTCAAATGATTGGAATCTGAATAGCCATCCGAATGCGAAGGCCTGAGGACTTAATATAGAAATTACGTACAGATTTCTCCAACATAAAGGCCAAATACCTCATTAAAGTATATGTTCCACCAATTAGAAAATAGATCAGAGTTTGATTTTGTACCTATAATCGTAATTTTTTTATATTTCTTTCAAAAACACTGCAAGTATTGCTTCGATAAGAAATTGGCAGAGAAAAACCTCATCAGGATTGTTACAATACAAGTCCGCAGCATCAAATGGTTTATATTTTAACTATAACCTCAATTTAGAAATTCATGCTCAAAAACTATTTACTTCTGTTCTTATTGTAATGTTGAGGATTTTTGGAACAACTTCCTATTATAGAAACACTAATGAATAATCAATTCCTACAATCTTAAAAATTCTGAAGTTGAATACTGAAACATTCATTTATCAGAAATTCACTATATACCCTCAAAAATGCCCAAGACAGCTCATTTTTTCAGGAACTTTTGCACAAAAGTAATGACCCGACTTCAAGATTTCCAAAATATGTCTCTTTGCACAAAAGCCTTCTCAGCGACTTACTCTAAAGAAGGACCGCTTGACAAGAGGCTGAACCACCGTACTTTCATTAAAGTATTTCGGGCTTTCAGAACTGGAAAAAGATTCCTACACTACTTCGCAATGAACTACACAACACTTAAAACGATTAACATACTGAAAATTAGACATCTAATGGACAAAAGAGAATCAAACTTCTGTATCAAGATCTTTTGCATGCAATTGCGAAAGAAAATTGCAATTTTTTTCTGCTAACAAGATCAGATTTTTGAAATTTCGTTGAGACTCGGAAAAATCTGCTACCGCAGAAGTCTGATCAAATATTAGAGAGCACTTGCTAAGACAGTCTCCAATTGGGATTTAAAGTCAGTCAAGCTCTTCAAGTATTCATTGCACATGCTCATTTTACTCAAATTTAATATCGTTAGAAACATCCTATTTTGGATAACATACGATAAAGATTTCTTAAATAACACAGAAAATCTTAAATTATAATTATAAATCTTTGAAGTAAAAAAATATTACCATGTTAAATTCGATTACTTCGGATCTTCCGGACTGGATTTTCTGAAGAAACTTTCTGAACTGTTTGGGTTTACAGGAACAACAGATTCTAAAACAACTTATCTGGTCAGGTTCCTCATTCAGAGAGATCCATTTATACATTCAGTAATGAAAGAGCCAACAATCCTAAAAAGAAATAGCTTTATTTAAACCTCTATACATGCAAGAATGAAAAAAATTAAAGTATTATAAAGTTTAATGAGATTAAATTTAATCTATCAAACATTACTTAATCATGTTCACAATATTTTCTTATAGTTCAGACGTCAAAAAATTCGAACTAGAGATTTTAACGAATCTACGCTTTAAGCCATTCCGCATCCGAAAAACATTTTCGGAATTTTATTTTACTTGAACACTTGCAAACCAAATTCGGTGGATGAAATTTGGTATGTGGTCTTTACACATCTTGTAAATATCGCTAGATTCCTACAAAACTTGATACGAAAACGAATGAATACGATAACTACAAAACTTAAAGGGCTAGATAGATAAAATTTAGTATATAGAATTAGCATTTAAGGTGTAGAATACAAAAGGAAAATTTCGAAATAAATCTATTGAGATTTTATCTGTTCTGTACTTTTCTATGGATATAAAAGTGATAACTCAAAAACGCAGCGCCATAAACGTCGCATTTATATCAAATGTTATTTGTCTATGTAATCTTACTAAAATTGAAGTTTTGCTAAATTGTGACCTCAGTCGAACCAAGATTCTATATTTCTGAATATATGGTTCATCGAAAAAATTCTCTACTTCAAGAGCAATACTCATACAGAGGTTGAAAATAAAGTTGAGAATCCGTGGAGTTCAATCTAGTCCAAGTTCAACAGTTATATGTGAAGGAAGGCAAGTGTGACAATTGAGTAGGAAGTATGCGAAAAAAATTCTGCAAGACTCCGTCCAGTTGATTCTTACCTGTACACAGTATACAGAGTTAGATACCAAACATTTCGAACTGCAAATGTCATGTCAATAGGTTTGTGATTTTAGAAATCTCTAGCCACCCTAGGTGACCAGTTCTTCGAACTCGATAAAATAAATTTTATCATACTAAATGAAAATGCCATTTAATATTAAGCCGTCAACATTTTTATTGGTTATGTACGCAAATTGGATAAAAACGACGAAATGACTCCAGAGGGTCATTCTGGGGCTATATCGAAATTTCATATTTTGAGAGCTCTAAAAATTGAAGCGCGGCACGGAGCAGGTGACACTTAGACTATATAAAGACCACCAGTTTTTTTTTTCTATCCAACAAAAATTGGAATGGCTTTCTCCAAACTCATTTACTAAACGTTATACTTTCGCATAAAACTGAACCTTGGACAAAATATGCCAATATTTTGCATGGCATTGATAATTAATAGTTACTAAATATTAATCTTTGGCATTTTCTCATACGATGTATAGATGAAGTATTGTAATCGTCAAAAAATTCAAACTCGATATTGACGAATCTCCACATTTTAGAAATCGAATTAGATAAACATTCTTGTAATTATATCAGTCCGTCCGTGTTCTTCCAGCCTTAAATCTATATAGCAGAACTGAAAGAGCTTTAAGCTAGACGTATGAAAACTTATTCCTCTGATTAAACTAACCCAAATTTTAGCAAAGTTGACAGTGAAATCTTATGTCGAGGAGGCATAAAGTTGAAAGCAATTTCCTTAAAGTAACTTATTGATTATACAGTCAATGTGTTAATTACTGGTGCAATCAAAATAATATGATAAATGTTAAAATCAAAGTTCAAATTAACATTGCCAGATCTTGGTCAATAGATTCGAACCATTCATCCTTTGTCTAACATTTAAACGAACTGAAAGAAACAATTTTAAAATGGTGAAACAACAAACCAGTTGCTCAGTTAACTTATCTTCCGCCTCGACCGAAGAGCTTAAACCACTTCACATATTCCGTCTAAAGTACTTACATGAGGCGAGTTTCAACAGTAGCCAAATTTGCATTGCAGTTGCTGCCAAGCACAAATCACGAAACTTGCAAAAAGGTCGAGTTCGAATCGTTTAGTTTACTTGAGACTATGGCGCGGAATTGGAAAAACACAAAGACACCATAAAAATTCGGATCCGAAATAAATTTCTGCATGGATCTTTTCCAAATGTCCAACAAACCGTTTTCACACAAGATTTGTAAATTTCAGTCAAATTTTGAACAAAATCCGTTCAGTGGATGTCTGTTCGAATTTAAGTTAACGCGGTAATTACAAAGAGAAGGGATCTAAATGGATTAACTTCGGTTCACAGATTTAACATCTGAAATTTTGAGCCAAATCCAACTTGGTTGACAGTTGGTCGATTTATACTTTCAGAAAAGTGTCAACTTGCCTTAAGTGTTACAAATTTGGCATGTGATTGCGACTACAAGTGTAGACTTTCTTTCAAACGGTAGAAAAAATTGCATAAACAAATTCGATTTTCAAATACTCTTTGCCTTAAACCAAGGATTAACCGGGAAAAAACTCGCCAAACAAAAGACAGATTCAATAAAAATGGCAAACTGATGTCAAGTAAGTATTTCTTATCTATAGTAGACTAATGCCATGCAAGGCGTTCTCTCAGCTTGACTAGGATGAGTTTGGTTCAGTGTTACAAAGACCAATTTTTCGTACGTTATTTTTCAGGTTATGTTTAATGAACATTGTTAAAAGCAAGTCATTTTAATTCGAATTTTACCAAGTAAAGCATTGCCGGCCTCAAGGGTGTCAATTGACATAACGATATGTGTTTCAAAGTGGCTTGTCTAAGTAAATATTTGCATATACATAACACATGCTTAATGTTTAAAATACAATTACACATGGTACATTTGACGTTCTCTGGAATAACACTTATTGGAGAAAATGCGAGAAAACTTCGTGAAACTACTCCCACTGGTTGCTGACTGATTTAAACAAAAATTTGTCAGATATAAATGTAATCTGAAATTAATAGAATTTTGTATATGATCTTAAATTGCGTTGATATGCATATAAAAGTACAGATCGATAAAAGCCAAATTTGGAGATAAATTTGATTCCAAATTTGAACCGAATCCACATTTTAGATGCTAAACTTGTGTATCAAACTATATGTTGGCTGCACTTAACTATGCGTTGGTTCTATAAGTTTTGTATTTACTGCGTTCGTTTTACTCTGATAGCTTCGACTAACTTTCTCCGATTAGATTTTTTTTTTCAAAATTTGACAGAACTATTAATTTAATATTAAGTCCCATACCAAATTCATCTGTTTAGATCAAAGCGTTTGAATTTATTTTCACAGAAAAACTGGAATAAATGCCAAAGATGCGATTTGGATTTAAAGATATCAGAAAAGATTCGTGAAAACTCCCTAATTGAGTTTTTGCAAATTGTAATACTTTGTATGAGAAAGTAAAGTTTGATGAAATCGGCGTAATGGTTGTGGATTGAAGATTATGGCTTTCGTCAGAAAATGAAATAGCGCGAGATTTCTCTCCCTATTTTATATTCTATTCATGCTAATTTAAAATATCTGCGCTCTACATACAAAACCGTTTGACCTAGAACTAGTAAACTTGTCAGAAACGTATTTTAGAGGGTGGGAATTTCACTTCGGGAAAAGGTGCAAATTACAATCAGAATTTTCATTAACTGAAAATGAAGCGAAATATCGGTATCTTTCCTCTATGACTTCCAAAAATATAGCATCATTTTAAATTTTGCATCATTTTAAAGTTAAAAAAATCTTAAATTATACCAATGTTAACTTATAAATTAAGTTTCTACTTTTAATGAATCAAGAAAATATTTTAACTGTTTTCAAACAATTTATTTCACAAAGTGCGTAGAAAAAAGTAGTTCTAATTATTAAGCAATTACGCTGGTAAAAACTCCAATTAAAAGACTGAGTTAACTCTTTCTGAAATTTTAACCTAAAAATTCGATTTTTAGCATTTTTAGGTATTGCTGCCTGTATGAAGTAGACTATGAAATGCGATATTTTCTAAAAAAGCAATACGATAAAAAGTTCTACGATGTTTTAAAATTGTTATCAGTTCAATAATTCAATCTTATTTAAGGCATATATAGCTTAATACATAGGATATCCACACTAATCAGGGACCAACAGCCGATTTCTACAACTTTATTAGATACATACGCGAATTCGTCTAAATGAGATATTTTATATAGTTTGAATCAAATATTCCTTAAATTACGTTTACAGATTTTTTATACATTAAAAAATTTATACGGATCCTATATTCTATAAGTCATTAAATATTAATGTCTCAAGCACATTTTATTAAAAGTTCCAATCTTTTGCAATCAAAATGTATTAAGTTATGAAAATTTGAATGCCTATTCTATAAAAAAAGCATCGTCTTGATGAAAATGCGCTACTCAGGGCTCGGACTTTCTAAGACCGATTGTGTAAAACAGCGGTTCTTAACCTATGGGTCGCGAAGCATATTTCTTGGGTCGCGACAGATGTAAGTAAAGATGCTCAACTCATGGTTTACGTGCGGTATCCAGGTTTAACAGATATACAGGAGGACATTTTATTTTGCAAACCAATGTCAACAACAACTAGAGGTGAAGATATTTTTCTTATGGTCGATTCGTTTTTTAAAGAAGGATTAAATTGGAATCAGTGTTTCAGTATTTGCACCGACGGTGCAGCTGCCATGACAGCATCTAAAAAGGGATTTTCGACAAGAGCAAAACAAATGAATCCACAAATTATATCGATTCATTGTTACATAGACAAAATCTTGCTTCAAAAAATTATCACCCGAATTATGTATCGTTTGGATGAAATTGTTGCGGTAGTCAATTTTATCAAATCAAGAGCTCTTAACTGTAGAATTTTCCGCGAACTGTGTTTCGAATTTGGTGCAGAATACGAACATTTATTATATTATTCTGAAGTTAGATGGCTGTCCCGGGGCAAAGTTGTTCAAAGAGTTATCATTACGGACAGAAGTCGAATTGTTTGAGAGAAAAGAAACACTCATTAGCATCTATGTGCTAATCAAAATGTCAATTATTTTCAAAAAGTTAAATATATTTTAATTTGGCCAATAAAAATTATTAAAAACACTTGATTATTAATTAAATTTTCCTTGGATCGAAAAGTACTTTTGTTTATCTTTATTATTAAAAAAATAAATAAAAAATTTGTAAGTTAAAAAAAAATCATCGTAGGATTGAAGATTTTTTAAAAATACAATCTAAAATAAAGCAATGAAAAAATTGACTTTTTCTCAAATATTTCTCAAATTTGGGTCGCGGCTTAAAAAGGTTAAGAACCACTGGTGTAAAATAATGCAATTGTTGATAATCTTAAAATAATGATATTTAAAGCATTATAACTAGATCAGGCTTGATCTTGGAAGACAACCGTTAGACGCAAGATAATTTTACTGACTGATTTAGAGGATCGAAGAACTGTATAACGTAGAATTCACAATTTTCTGAAGTACATTTATTGATTGAAATAACACGCCGCATTCAAATCTTTTTGAAGACAAAACTGAATTGGACGAATCAGAAGTTCACTTAATTCTTTCAAATACTGAATTATAAAATATTCTGCAATACATGTAAGCTTACAATACTGAAAGATTCGATTTTCTGTAATTAAAAATGACTGGCTTCAGTAAAAAAGTTCGCATTTATTGAAGTTCTTTCATTTCAAATTCAAATTCAAATTTAAATCTTACGATAAATTTTAGATGACAGAAAATTAGATATTACAATGGACAAAATGTGTCAAGGCTTCTATAATGTGAGCTATGGAACTATAAATTTGAAGCTTAATATTTTGATTAATCTATTAAGAGACCAAGGCACATAAATATTGGTCAACAAAGGCAGCCAATATTAAATAAGCCGCATCCATTTTAAAACTCAATTTATGTATGAAAGAGCACATTCACTGCCTGCAATTGAAGTAGTGGAGTGCATGAGCAGTTTCATCGGCATTTCATTTAGATGGCGTAAATTTACTCCTGAATTCAATCGGTTAAAAACATTCTAGATGGTAATAGATCCATTAACCATTTTGAGCACATTTTGGATTTTAATTAACAGTTTTGAAACATTTAACTTTAATTTTATGAACAGATTGAGAAATGCTGAAAGGACGATTTTAAGTAGTTTATGACTGAAACAGCCTGTTACTAATTGGATAGACTGCTTTAGTTGAGTAAAATTATTAGGAATAGCGGTAAATTTAAGTATCTTACTTTACAATTTATAACTTATTTCAACACTGAAGAATAAAATATATTCTTAACCGTACAAATAAGAACCAGTTGAAGTGGTCATTAAAACTCACTCTAAAAAGGTGTTATTCCAGAGAATGTTTCATGGCATTGGTGTAAAATTAATATTCATTTCATAAAATAATTTATCGTGCGATCCTAAATTCATAAGAATGTTACGGAGTCCCCATTAATACCTAACATGCGGTTAATAGTGTACCCGAAAAACTAATGCGTTTTAGACACTTTTATCCCAACCGATTGAAATCGGTTTGACCCAAAACCACATTTTATATATCATGTTTACATGCTTTTGAAATTACAGACTGACCGACCGACGTGAACCCCTTAATAGATTTGATTCAAAATTTAATTGACATCTATACAGTGGTGGAAAAAACTTGGAGACCACATGTGAAATTGAAAACTTAACTTTACTAAAAAAATACATTAAATAGTATATACAATACAAAAATTTCTTATTATTTTATAAAGAAATTAATGTAATTATACATTATATTGAAATGATTTTTTTCGTAACATAAAAGGGTGGAAAAAACTTTGATACCACAAAGTTAAATATTAATTAAATGTATAGCATTACAATTTTTAGTACTTCGTGTGTTTTCCTTTCACACGAATTACTTCTAAAAGACGATTCTGGAAGGATTTTGCTAGGTTTTTGCATGTTAGAATCGATATTTTATCCCATGCTTTTAAAATAGCAGCTCTGAGTTCAGACACAGAACAATATTGTTTACCATTTTCATACATCATGCGTGCAAGGATACCCCACATGTACTCTAAGGGGTTGAGGTCTGGACGTTTGGCCGGAAAATCCATAAGACTTGTATTATTTTCAGTTAGCCAAGCAATAGTTGAAGCAGACTTATGCACTGGCGCATTATCTTGTAGCAAAATCAAATTTTGATCCATAAATTCATCTCTTAATGGAACAAAATTGTTCGTCAGTATATCTTGATAGTCAAAAGGGTTCATATTACCTTTAGTGAACACAATATCAGTCTTACCTCTAGCACTGAAACCTGCCCAAACCACGACGGATCCACCCCTTTGAACTCGCTTTGAAAAATGCGTAACATCCCGTCTCAAATCATACCAATACTTTCTTAAACCATCAGGACCATCTAGGTTAAATTTCTTTTCATCCGTGAACACTATTTTTCGCCACAAGTTGGGTTTTAAAACATTAAATGTTGCAAAGTCCAATCTTACTGCAATATGACGTTTTTCAAGTCTGGGTTTACTTTTGAATTTTGCATATTTGATGTTTTCCGTATTACTCAGAATATTTATAACTGTTCTAGCCGTAACTGGAAGCTTAAGTGTCGATTTTATTGCTGCAGAATGCGCATTGTCTTCAACAGCCATCCTTATAACACTTCAATCTGGTTGACAATTTTGATGGCCTTCCTCTATTTTTTGTACCATATCTGCATGAATCCGAGAGAAAAGGATGAACCACAGTTTTAGACCTCTTGATTTTGCTAGCAATTTGCCTTTCACTCATTCCGCTTCCGCGAAATGCTAAGATTTTACCTTTTTCAATTTGTCAGTAATTTTCCGCTACCCATAGTCTCAGTTGCTTCAACACTCAAAGAAATGATTAGAAAGCGTTTCTTTTCAGTCTCACAACTGTCCCGCATAAAATCGTGCAAAAGTTACATCATCTCATTATGCAAACAATCACTCTTTAAAACTGGTCTCAAAGTTTTTTCCATTTCATTACATAACACATTTTTCCTTTATAGCTACAATAAACGTATTTTAAATTCTATATTCATTTTTTTATTTATTACATTTTATATATAAGTGTAAATGTAAATTAAAAAAAAAGATTTGCATTTTTGAATGCAAAAAAAAGTTCAATGGTGGTCTCAAAGTATTTTCCACCACTGTACTATAGATATTAAGCCTGTACCAAGTTTAGTTTAGCTATGTTAATACCCCGTTTTAAAGCAACACTAGTCTTAAAATATGTACCAAGTTTCAACTGAACTCTCGAAGTAAATGCTAATTTGTATCTAAACAGCAGGGCAGATTTCTTTAAGACGGAGTTTGCTTATAATTTGGCAAAAATTTAAAAATCTTATGTAAAAACCGTAGTCCAAATTCACCCGTCTGTCTCAAAGTATTTTGGAATTGTCTATCACAGACGAACAAACTTAGTGCTATTCATAAATCGGGGTGGTCAAAATCTCGAATTTGAATTTTTCGACGATTACGGTACTTCATATGTTAGAAAGTAAGAATGAGCATGGAGTCGCAATTAAAAAAAACACTTCTACCAAGCACATGCAGCAAACTCATTTATAAATATACTTTGTATGATTTTATTGTCAATAAATAGCATTAGCAACTGAATATATTTTAATTTTAGGAGACAATTTTAAGTAAGCTGCTTAAAATATAACATTCAGCATTTAGGCTTAAAAGTTGAGAGGAAGTATAAACTGTAAATTAAGAAAATTAATGATATTTAAATTGACTTACATTTGTAAAAGTCCCATACAGGCGTAACGCATCTCGGATCCAGCGTTATCCTTGTTGCATTTTGAATAACACCAGCAGATAATTACGGAAGTCAGCCTCCATTGCCTCCATTTGGCATTAGTCGATTCTTGCATAGCAAGTCTAAAATCCCGCCATTTTTAGGATTTTCTCGACTAACCAAGTATCCAGGCAATAGCTAGATGAGATGACAGATTGAATCTGAAAAGAACGGAAATGCATCATTGAAACGTGTTTAAACTGCTCACAATTTAAAGATATAGAAAATTACATGATCCTTAAAGTGATCTCAGTTTATAAAACCATTGGCAGCGATTTATTTTGCTAATCAGATAATGCAACTTATTTGGGGAATTTTTTTAATTTCTATGAAAAGGGCATTTGGGTAGTGAAGCGTTTTACTGATTTGCCTTTTAAATTTATATTTTTACTTAACTGCAGATTAAAAATTAAAAATTCAGTAATTCGATGCACGAGTTACTCATCATCGTTTGCGAAACTTTTAATAAAGAATTAAAAAGACAGCATACTGCATGCTAGATAATCAGTTTGAGTTTTTATGTGGAACAAATGCTTGACAAAACATGCCGAAGCGTCTTCAAGAAATTCCCCCAATACATATGTTATCCTCCTGCCCTAGCATTAAAATTGTTAAGGCCATGACAACCACGAATTTTTATTTGAAGTCCGCATAGGACCGTTTTGTACTTCAATATTATAGTGAACGCACAATGTAAGAATTTTTTGTCGATTGAAATTAAAATTGTTAGAAACTCAATTTGTGTATGAAAATCACATGCCAGATTTCATCTTACTAAAATGTTGTTTTTATCACATGCATAGAGGCAGATATACTTACTGACAGTCAACTCATTGATTAGTTTCAAGATTTTGCACAGATAATTTATATGTTAAAATTGTACCAAATATCAAGCGTCTACCTTTTTATGCTTCATAGCTATTGTGTTGCACTCGGGCAGATGTTCTGTGAATGGTTTTAGTCCAAAATTTAATCAAGATCTTAAAATTTTGAGCGACGTTTCATTGTTGTAGCTCAATGAGTTTCGATTATGGCCATATACAGACATCTCTAAAGACAGTTTCCGAACTCGTGGACGACTGAAACATGACAATTCCTCAACAACTCGAGTTCGAATTTCAGCGATTATAATAGGCTATGAGAAATGGCATAAATTAAAACCCATCAAAAAGCAAAGCATAACTAATTAGATGCGACATAATCCAATAATTCAACTCCTAGATGAAATTTCATTTAAGATTAAAATTTTTCCAGGAATAAAATGCAATGGATAATGGCAACGTGTATAATTTTGAAATGTGAACTCCACAAAAAATTTCTACATAAATAATTGAGCAATCAACAAAGTTAGCGGTATTTCTCTTGTAACCACGTTGCATTTTCGACATCAGAGTGGCTCGTTTTAGTCCGTTTAGCTTCAAAGATTAACACTACGCTTGCATATAAAATCTTTGCATTCAACGCATTAGAGAAGCTACTAAGCTCACATTATAGTTTTAGGCGAATTTTTAAAGTTGAAACAATATAAACATAGCATAAAAAAAAACACAATTAACAATATAAACAGAAAACAATTAACATAAACAAGTTAAAACAATATAAACATAAAGTTAAAAACAAAGTATAAACAACATTCCAGCTTCAGATGGCCAAAGGACCGCGACTTGCAATTCTCAATGACGAATACAGTCTAACCACTAATTGATTTGCTAGGAATATTGCTTTCGTTTTATGCTGAATATCGTAAATACAACTTAACGCTCATGATTCTCTCCTCAACTGAAACATGTTCTTAATGAAGCACAATTCCATGACATCGTTTAAATGTTTTATTAAGTTTCACAAAATTAAGTTTCCGAGTATTTTATATCAAATTTCAAGCTATCTTTTAAGGTAATGTAATTACAATTTTTTTAAGGATTAGCAAAAGAGTTTTTTCCTGAAGCTTTCAAATGGAAGGAAGTCATGCGATTGCTATTTTATGAAACAATACAAATGGTTTGAATATCATTACAATAATGTAATGCAAGAAAAACTAATAGTTATTTAAAAAATTGTCGAAATTCAGAAAAATTGTATGGTAATAAGATTTCCTTAGACAATTTAAATTTTAAAAGGACGCAGAAACCAAATTTTTGCTTCGATGTTTCAGGAAATAATGACCCAAGAAAATTCAAGTTTCATTTAGTATGCAATTAAAGTTTCATAAAATCGCTTAGAGATAAACATTTTCATTTTATAAAGTATTCCTGTGCTGAATTTGATAGTTTTAATGGCCGTCCTGTGAACTTACGGCACAAATATATACACTTCCTTTTTAAGTATAAATTTCACAGTTCAAGAAAAAACCAGCCGAGATAAAAAGTAACAAATAAACAGAATTGAAATATACTTTGAGAGATAAGAAGTTTCATCAAAAAATTGGTCGGAATATGTTTGAATTCGATTTTTCAAATTCTCGTAATTCTATAGTTTCAGAATTCATAGTGTAGGGATAAAATGCAGTTAGATAGTTACCGTTTTGCATTTGCGAACTAAATATTGCATATACTGATCTAGCCATAAAAGTTTTGAACTTAAAGGTTGTGACCCAAATGGACAAGCAAATTGTTTGTCGGGATATGCCGTTGAAACTTTTAACTGATAAATTTCTTATTCGGACTTCAATTAAAAATTCTTCAACAATAAAGCAATTGTTATAAGCCAATAAGTGGAGCTTAATCCACATATTTCGCTTAAATAAGAAGAGTAGAAGAGTAAATGCACAAAAGACGTCCAAAAAGTGTCGAAAATGAAATTAAATTAATTTTCAGAACAATGGTTCACAATTACCAACTTGGCATTCAATAAAATTACGTAACAAAACGTTACAAACGAGGATACATATTATACGCTGGCTGAGAATGAATATTCCATAGATAACTAACTACAGAAGCATTAAAAACTAACGTCAAACATTATTCACTTTCATTTGCAGCAAAATACTTAGTGTTATGAAAAAATTGACTTCTCAGAAAAATTAGGTTGCAAAAAAAAAAAAAAAAAAAAAAATCAGAACGGCGATGGTCTATAATTATCAGTTCATAACCTAAAGCAAAGTACCAGAAAACATCCGCATTGTAATGATATTTATATTTACCGAATATAACTAGCAACTTGCGACAAAAGCACAAGAAAAATTACCTTAATCAGATTAACAGGAGTCTGTCTCAATCCTAAGGCAGTCGAGGCCGCCCTTCTCCGACTCACAATTCGGACGAAGTGAGATATCACTATACCAAAAATCTTTGCAAATTATAATCTACTTCACTTCACTTCAAATCAATGGACTAGACCATAACTCCTTAAGCTATGGGTCCAGGTTCTAATTATGATTGTTCGAAAACTTTTTATGCTATTAAAATTTCGTCAGCCTTTGCAATATGGATTTTTTTTATTTATTAAGTTACAATAAATAACTCCATTTAATTTTAAGAATTTCCTTCCAGTTTTACAAATAAGCACAATAAACTATATTTCTTTTTAAATTCTTTTATTGCAGATCAGTTATTTGTTTTTGTTTTCAATTTCCTTGATTATGAATACACTTGAGAAAGCCAATAATATGAACTCAAATGAGGCTACATTTGTATAAAGTATTTGAAGCCCTGGTAAAGAACTCCAGGATAGAATAATATTCTATTATTATGTTCGTGACTTTTTAGAATTTAAGAAAGAATTTTGAAATCCACAATAACAACAACAAAAAGATGAGTTAAATACTAAATTGTAATAATAAATAAATATTAAATACTTAATAACACAAATAGCAATCCAGAAGGCAATTTTAAACAACAGAACTTCAGATTATACACTATCTACCAAAAAGTATTTGGACACCCATGTAAATGAGATTATCTGCGGTTATGATGACGTCACATCTTCTGTACTTAAATATCGTGTAGGATCCAACAAGGGCATTAGCCACGAAATACAGCTCTGTCTGATTTTGAGAAAGGCGTAATTGTTTTATCTCATTGAAATGGTCGATCCTTGAAAGGCGTATATAGTGAATAAATATTTCTAAATCGTTAATAGTTTTTGTGGTTAGGAAGTGGAAGGTGAGTGGTGGTTGTCAGAATGCACTTCAACCCAGCAAACTACGCAGCTAAGAGGTGGACTGTACCAAACCGATGGTGTACACATTCGAGGAATTCCAATAAGTATCTGCGACTATTTACTTAATAAACAACAAACGCGAGGAAGCCCACTTGCTTGGTTGCCGCCCATAGGCTCTCGAATACGAAATCCGACAAACTCTAGTATAAGGCGCGTCAGAATTGTATCTTAGATTAGTGGAAATGGGTTCTCTGGAATAAAGATCAAGGTTCAGTCGGATGACAGTATGGGTTTGGAATATATATCGAGAATGCTTTCGACAGAAAAATATTATGCTTACAGTAAAGCTTGGAGGAGGAATTATAATCTCGGGATATTTCTCGTGGTATAGACTAGGACCCTTGATCCCGATTCATGGTAAGCTCAGCGCCGGCTCCGCTATTCTGAACGACAATGTACTTCCTCGAAATTTTAAGAGTGGGATCATTATTTTCTCTAGGATGGCAATGTCGCTTGTCGTATTGTTCCGACTTAAGGTACTTCACAAGATCTATAAGCGATTTAGCCGAGTGAGCGTCTTATTTTTTCAGTAGCTCCAACTAGGGCCGAGAGTACGACATGGCTACTTCATGCGTCACATTCGCTTGCACAACCCCTTTTTACAAGGAGGCGCATTCATACAAATCGCCGATAGAACACAACAACCATGCCCGGACCGGGACCTCCAGATAGCCGGAAAGACGCGCTACTCCTATGTTAGAACGCCGGCATTATGTTGAGGGGTCCACCATGGATTGGTATGATAATGAGGTGAACCGATTGGACTAACCAGATCAGAGTTGAATCCTATAGAAATTCTCTCGGAAGAGTTGGATCGCTGAATTAACGAGTGCAGAAGCCATCCAAAATCGGTAAATGGGTTTGCATATCTCCTCCGATCCGAGTGAAAGAAAATACCCATGCTTATTATCGAAATATTTGTGGAAAGCATACCCTAAAGTGTTAATCTACAATTGCTTCAGGTGGAGGCTATACCAACAATTCAATATGAATAAAATATTTTTATCAGAAGTGTCCAATTATTTATTGGTAGAGTATATCTTAACGGAGAATTGAACTCGAATATTCTTCTGCATCTCTCGTACTTTTCTGCTGGGAAATCGAGATCCCCTGTCCCACTACCATGCCATTATGGCACTTAAACTATTTTTATGGATGCCTGGTAATAGTATACTTAAAAAAAAATTGGTTACGAACCAGAGGTTGGTGGTAGAATCCTCAATTGGAGTTAGAGTGGACTAGTTAAGATCTAATTAAAGCGTTGAAATAACCTTGTTTAATGAGATTTGACTGTCAAATTTAGTAGCCATAGAATCGACAATCCATGCAGAATTATTGCATCATTTTTAATTTTGCTAATCGCATTACATCATTGCAACTAGCAGATAGTATGCCAGTTCTATAAACATCATCCAGTGGGAATAGTTCCCAAAACTTTCTGGCATATTCTGTAATAAAAATGTTATCCCCTGCCCTGCGCATAAAAAAAAATGAATCTTGGATAAGGCAGAGAATGCCTTGCATAGCATTGGCTTGGTAATAATTGCACTTATGGTGCGAATGTAGCATTTTTACTGAATCTATTGTGTGATCCTTGGCGATTAATCCCTGGCATGCAGTTAATAGTACTCGAAAAGGGAATTTGTGTTAGGCGTTTCTATCCTAAGCATATCACTGAAATTTATTGGAGTGGTGACTTCACTGGAAAGTGTGAAGTCGCCGCTCCACTTCATGAGAGTAACCTTGACTTTCCGATATTCGCTTTTGATGAGGCACTATTCCATAAAAATCATTTTTAATTGCTTGTAACTTGACTTTGCACATATTCGTTTACTGCTGGCGCCATCTATTAGTAGAATATAGAACTAAATTAAACAATTTAAAGAAATAACATATATTTAATTCAAATTTTTCAGAAAATGGTTTTCTCCAATAAAGAAATTAAATAGTTTCGAAAAAAATCAAATCTAAGAAGTTAGCTGAAATAGATAAATTAATTCAATCACACGGTACTTAAATTAGTAAATTAAGTATTAATTACAATTAATAAATTTAATATTAAGTAATTTTTAATTAATAATATGATTGAAATAACAGATATTTGGAACAATTATTTAAAAATAACAATAGCAAAATTATTTGTTCAAAAAATCGTGGATTATGCATCTCTACTTTGAAAAGTATTGATCACTGGTATTTGGGACTTTTTGATATTGGTTACGTAATAACCGCTCGTAAAATATTCGCCATCCCTAACTTAGAATGGAAGGAAATTCAGTCATCTTATGTTTTTATTTAAATTTTAAAATTTAAGGAATTTTAATAGTTACAAAAAAAAAAAAAAAAGGCCGAGCAAATATTTTTAGTGTAATATAGAGCAATGCTTAGAGAGCCGACATTAAGTGAGTAAACAAAGTAGAGTGGGGGGGGGGGAAGGGAAGACAAACTTGTAAAAAGAGTGGAAGGAAAAGTGCCACAGTTTAAACTTAGTATTATAAAACGAAAATGGTTTTTCCGTTTTTAATACGCAACGTCCACTGCTCCACAAATAATTTCCCAATCATTACAGAAACAGGTATAAAAGATAAGCTATCCAAAGAAACTGGATGGGACAGAATAAAACGAATGTATAGTACAGAGTAGGTAAAGAAAAATTCTAATAGACTAAAATAAATATGAAATTCGGCTTTAAATGCTGTTTTTTGATTTTATAACGCTATTTGTGCAACCTTTCTTAGTTCGGTGGATGAGCTCATTATCCGCTATTAAAATTTTTTAATTTTTTAACGTAATTTTATAACGGATTTTAAAATTTTCTAACGTTTCATCCTATAAGTATTACTCAAAATAATTCTGAATTCTTTTTAGTGTTCATATATGTCAATAGCGTGCAAGATAAAATCATTAAATCCAAAACTATAGTTTTGGTTTATAGTCAATTATACTGAATTAATTTTAAGTAGTCATGGAAAGTGATAAAAATTATTATTCATAGTTCTAATACCTATGATTAGTTCATTGATATTCATTTAACTAGTGTAAGTCATAAAATACTTGATTGGAAATTCTAATTGACTTCAATGGTCCATTAAAAACCTACCTTTTTCTGATGACTTAATAATCCACAATTAAATTTTATTTACCTACAAAACTACAAACATATGCACTCACTTATGGGGGGGAAAAAATTAAGGTAAATTTCCAATTGCTAATTTTTCACATAATTTATAGTTAAGGGAGTTGTTTTTGTAAATTAGGTAATTATTTGAGCATACCTTTTTGCATGTGTGTTAAAAATAATCCTTATGGGGAAAAGTTGAGTTTCCTTTTATGCCACTCCATCAAAAATTCACATTCTTTCATAATAAATATATTTTTATGATATATAATTTATGTGAAAATGTTTAGAAGTAAATATATAATTTATGTGAAAATGTCTGGAAGTTATTTGATTTTAAATTTACAAAATTTTTATTTAAAAAATATCTTTGAGAACAGATAAGTAAATTCATTAAAGTTTATTTTGGATTTCATTTAATTAATTTATCTAATTATTTTAGTGAATTTGGCTTTAGTCCAGAGATGAATTATGTGATAACAACAGGAAAATACACTATTATTGTTGCTGCAGCTTTTGGAGGATTTGCAAGCATGATGAAAGCTAAAGAAGATTTTTTTCGAAAAAATAAGGCAAAATCTTTTGAAAGTCAGCATTTAGCAAAAGTAAAAATTTATGTGTCTTTCTTCATTTTTATTTCAAATTAATTTTTAAATATATTATTTTTAATTAATATATATTTAGAATGATGGATTTATGTATTTCTTTTGTATAATATAAAATATACGATTGTATTTTACTTGGTTTTACAACTTGAAAAAATTATGAATTTTGATGTAGCAAACTTCCATTTTATTTACATAGAAATGTATGTGGGATGATAGTGTGAAAGACTTGAATATAATCTAAGCATTTAGCTTAGCTCAGATTTAGTGCTGTTTGTTTGGGATTAAACTTTAAAGAAATTAGTTAAACATTATTAATTCTTCTTATCATGATACTAACATTTCCTTGTTTCTTCAGAGAAGTCTCACAAATGAAATGACAATGGCTTTACTTCAGGGAGGAACTAAATCAGCTCTTAAATATGGATCCTTTTGTAGTTTTTATTTGTAAGTTCCCAAAGTTTTCTTCATTATCAAAGTTTTCTTCAAAATTTTTCACTTGTAATTATTCGTTAGAAATATAATTTCCAGAAGAATGAATTTTGTGGGCCTTATAAAGGTGCATTTATGTTTTGTTAAAGTTTGTGATAAATTATTTAAAAACTGATTTTTAATTTTTGTTTCTTTCTATCAAATTTAAATACATCTAATATTTAAAATTGAAGTAATAAATTATTTAAAAGCGTGTTTCAAATTATTCATTGCTCTGCTTCAGCAGTTCCTGAGTACTGCACTACAAAACAAATGTCTGAGTGACTTGTTGCTTCATTCCAGTTTTAAACTTTTTTGAAGAGAAATAGTGAGGTTGCTCTTGGAATTAAACTTCTGTTTTTTTAAAAAATTATTATTGGTATGTTTGGAGGAATCACTATAAAATGATTGAAAGAAATTTTGTCCTTCTTCAAAGATTTTATTTAATGTATGTAGAGATTTATAGTAAATTTTATACTTACTTCCTGCATTTATTTCAGACGAGAAAAGATAAAGAAAAAAAGAAAGAAAAAAAAATTATATTCATGTGTGGGAGGGGGGGAGGGAGGAGAAATGTGTATTCCAAAAATTCTTTTGAGGTTATTTTTATATATAAAAAAAAAATGATTGATTGGTAAAAGCATTACTTGGATACACATAATTTTTTAGTAAGCCTCTCCTTTTTATTATTTTTTATGACCTTATAATATTTGTATTGTCTTTTATTGGTGTTTTGTGTATTCAATGTATGAAGCTTATTCAAGCCATGAGTTTATTTTGGCTATAATGCTTTTTATTTAATGACAATAAATTGAACTCATAATCTTCTTTATTCTTATTATCGAATTTTTTTTATCAATAATAATTATTGCCCTTTTAACATTTCAAGACACTAAAAAAACTTCATTTTGTCAAGTACAATATTTTAACTTCATTGATCTCTGATCTAAAATTCTTCAAATAATATTCGGATAGTATATATCATAACCTCTTATTCTAGTTTAATTTGGATTTGAATGGCATTGAATCATTATTTTCTAAATATTTAAAAATTGTCACTTCTTAATGAGTATATTCTTCATGTTTTTATTTAATGAAATACATATATTTATATGTGAATATTAAATGCTAAAAGATTAATTTGATATGATTTTAGCAATTATGTCATGCACTACTTATTGCTTTTATATCATTAAACATTTTTTTTTTATGTATGAAGATAAAACCTTAAAAATACAATTATATACCATTTACTTTAATATATGTTTTTTTTATATATCATTATCCATTAAGACATAAGAATGAAACTATGAAAAGCATTCTAATATCATATATTGAAAAGCTTGAGAATCAATATTATAGGAAAAAGCATATGTACATTCTTTATTAATACAGGTCAATGCTATCCTTTTATTTCAAACATGGAGAAAAATCTCAAAATGCTTTAAAATGTAAAATGAAAGAAATATTGTTTTATATATATCAAATTTGGAATTTACTGATAGTCGGGATATAAATTTTATTCAGAATGAAGTATATTTTTACATACACAAATAAAACTGAATTTCAAGACTATATCATTTGAACTCCAAAGTTGGCCTTCGGAGACATAGGCCCATTTGAAAACAGTATTAATTAGCTGTCCTGGTTCTCTATTAAATTGCACTGCAAATATATCCTTCTACTTCTTATTTTCAAATTTGGAGTAAATAATAATATTGAAAATGGACTGGAGAAAAAAATGTGGTTTGAATGGCTCAATTTATTCTGTTTTTTAATAATTTTCAAAAGCATCAGCATACTTATTAAAATATCAGTTCATTATTTTGATTTTTTTCTTATATTTTCAGATTAAGTACAATGACAGCTGCAAATTATAGAAACAAAATATCAGTATGGGAACATGCTGTTAGTGGAGGTATGTATGAATAAGCTGCAGTTTTTATTTAAATTGTTTTGTTCTATTTCTGTGTTTTATGTGGAGGTTTTTATTTTTCATTTCTTTAATGGCATTGAGAAACCTTTCTTTATAATTAATTGTTGATTGGTAGAAAAATGCAGAATTTGGGCTAAAATTTATGGTAAAAGAACTTTAAGTGATAAAATAATTCAAATACTTTATATGAAAATCATTACTGAAATTTAGTACTTAAATTCTAGTAATTTTTGTTTTATCTAAAAAAATTTTTTAAATTTGTATATTATGTAAAGCATATTAATTGATAATAGTAGAGAGAAAAAATTTCATTTGAACTATACAGTATATTACTTTGCTTATTCTGCTCCATATCATCTGTAGCAAACATTTCATTTTGATAAAAACAACTTGATTCATTTATATATTCTTCATTGGCAAAAGCCATAAGAAGATAATATTTTATTTTTATTTTCATTTTGTATATAGTTTAAATTTGTATTGCTTTTTTATATATGAGATGTGTGATAGATTAAAGAATTTACTGTCATATATGCATTAAATTATCATTGCATTCCATATATAAATTAACGTTTCATAACTTTAAATGTATAATCTATATTGAAATTGATTATACCCTTTATAATTCAATGTAAAAATCACATAAAATCTATAAATACTTCAAATGTTTTGCAAATTTTTAATAGTTAATATCATATATAACTCATTTACAGATTAACTATTGTATTCACTGAATGACTTGATTTTAAGTCAGAAATTGTCTAAAATTCATAAAAATCTTAAATGTTGTATTAACTTTTATTAGAATGAAAATGACAGTATATTTCCGTAAGAAAAATTTCATCTAATTAGATAACAGAGAAAAAAATAGTTAATCGTCTTATAAGCAAGCACAGTGTAAGCATTCCAAATAAGTAATTGCACTTTTTGACTATGCTGATAAAGAATTATGGAATTAGCATGTTTTGAATATATAATATAATGTATGACTTGAGAGGGTTTATTTAAATATCGTAATATTGATTTAACTGTTTTGCTGCAGCTGTTTTAGGTGGTTTTTCAAGAATTAACTATGGATTGAAAGGTTTTGCTGTTGCTGGAGTTTTAGGTGGCTTTTTGGGATTAATTGCTGGGGGTCTAATCACTATGGGTACTGGTGGAATGACTATGGATGAATTTCGATGTTGGCTACATGAAGAACATTATTTGCGGTTGAAGTATGTCACAAATCTCATTTGATTTATAGATGTTTATTCCATCTTAAACTATAGTTACCTTTTTCTAATTTTAATTGTTGTGATTTGAAAATGCCAGTTTTGATAGGATAGGAATATTCTGGTTATTAACTTTCATTTTTACTAAATATTTGTTTTATTAATTTTATTATTGTTACTGGAATTTTAAATTGAATGCAGTATGAGAAATATGTATGCGATGTAATCTTCAAAGAGTTTTTAATCTTTTAAGATAATTTCTACTACTAATAAAGGAGATCTGTATCTGTCTGTTGGTGTTCTGCATTTCTAGACCATTTTTTCCAACCAAATTTTGCAAAATTAAATTCTTTTTTTTTTTTTTTAATTTATAAGAATTTTATTTATTTAAAAATTCAACAATACTTTTTTATTTTCCTACCATGATTTTCAAAAAAATATTGTTTATAAATGATTTTTGCATCATTTTAAGGAAGTTAAATAATTATTAGTGTTTATGTGTAATATACTTAATATATTTATATAAATTTCACTTCAATTCCAGAAATTCAAATTTTTCTGTTTTTGAAAATCAGTAATTTTTTTCTTCCTTTTGCTATCTATGCTTGCTGCTTACTTTATATATTTTATGTTTTTTAATTTGATAACTTAATATAAATTAGTGTAAAGATTTAGATAAAAATAAATGATTTTGATGTTATGTATTTTTAATTAAAATTAATTAACTAAAAACTGTTATATAGTTTCAAAACTGTTTTATTTTGAGTCAGAAATCTATTTGATTAGTAAATTGTTCAAAATTAAATTTGAATCTTTAAAAGATAATTAAAAAGATATTTTAAGCAAAAAGCATTAAATTTTTCTATGCAGTAATGCATAGATAAATTTAATGCTTGACATTTTTTTCCTTTAATTTTAGTGGTTTCTTATATGCTTTTTTAAAATTTATATTGTGTTTTCTACTTTAAATAATATTTAATAAAGAAATTTTCTAAAAACATCAGAATTATTTTTGAAAAAAAAAATACCCCCCCCCCCTTTTTTTTGCATTTTTATTTTCCTCTGTTGAAGGGAAGAGAGAGGTCAATAAAAGTCCAGTCAGTAACTGTTATTAATTATGATTGTTACACATAGTTAAGTTTATAAATTTAAATTCAGTGCAAGAAAAACTTGGCAAGGGGAAATGTTTGATAGCAACATATTGATTTGTGATTTGGTCTTAATTTACTCTTGTCTGTTACTCCAAAGGGTGTGGCTTGGAGCAATGAGTTATGGTTAATGTAGCTAAAATGGCTGTTCTTTAGTTTTCCTAAAAAGAGATATTCAAAAGAGTTGTACTCCTAAAAAAGACTATTCTCTTTCCATAATATTTTTGTTGAAGGTATGCACATTTGGAACCAGAATAAAAAAAATTTTAGCACTCAGGTTTTTAATTTATTTTTCCAAAGTTTCAATGGAATTTTTTTCTCTTGAAATTAATTCCATTAAAATAATTTAATACATTAATATATTGGAACCATTTTAACATTTTGTTATTTAATAACACAATTGCATGCATAAATTCAATGTATCATTACTTAGGAAACAAAACAAAATCAAGAAGAGATAAATCTGTATTTCACAATGGTTGAGTTAATGTTTCTGATTCTTAAATAAATTTAAAAGCTTGTAAACAATAAATAATTTGAACGGATTTTAGATATTCTTGCTTTTAGCCTGTCTAGGAAATCTAAGTATATAAAATTCTCATATTCATCTGATATTGGCTATTTTTTTTCTGTACATAATATTTTCAACATTATTTTAACTCATTCTGTCATTGATATTTTACAATTTTTTAGCATAGCATAATGTAATCTGTTGTTTAATCTATACTTATATAAAGCTCAATGTGTGTGTGTGTGTTGGCGCTCTACAGGCCAGACCGTTTGACCTACAGCTACCAAATTTGGTACATGTATACCTTGGAGGTTGGGAGTGTGCACCTGTGGTCCCTTTTTTGAATTTTTAATTAGAATTTTATTAATTAAAAACTAACTTTCCTGCCAAAAAAATCTTCATTTTCTCCCCCGCCATATGAGTAAGACTTCAGTTTTTTTCCCACGCTAATAAGGCTAGGCTTAACATTTTTCGGCCGATTATTTCAAACGATTTTTTTTTATTTTCTTAATGTTTGATGTATTTAAAATTAAACATTGCTAATTAATTGCGATCTTTCAGA
The DNA here is from genome assembly GCF_947563725.1 of Argiope bruennichi. NCBI lineage: Eukaryota > Metazoa > Arthropoda > Arachnida > Araneae > Araneidae > Argiope > Argiope bruennichi. The sequence continues at coordinate 14,349,647 of NC_079160.1, forward strand.
TTCATTCTGAAGTACTTTTGAATTAAAATAAAACAGAATTTAGGAAATTAAAAATTTCTAATCTGCATAGCGTTACCCCAACTGGCGTAGAAAAATTCACGCATTTTCGTTACCGTAACTGGCGATGAAAATTCACTCATGCGCATTGTGTTTGATTGTTGACAATTATTATCAACGGATGCTAACTTGATTTAAATTATTTTTAGGTTAGTTGTATGCTTTTGTAATTAAATTGTATTTATGTTATATATATTTTGTATATGCTTATAGTTTTAAGTACATCATTTTTTAAGTAATTTTTTTAACCTGTTTTCAACCGATTATTTTAAACGATTCGTTTTATTTTTTTAGTGTTTGATTTATTTAAAATTAAACATTGTTAATTAACCGATCTACTGATGATTAATCTGAGAAAATTTTGTTGGCAAATTCTTGAGATATTACATAAATTAAGAAAGATATTCTTTAGTGCCTATAAAGTTTAAAAGCTCAGTGACTCTGTTTTCAATAATCACTATAAAAAATGCTTTGTTTCAATGAAAAATATTATTATATTAATTGCAGATTAATCCTTTCCACTTTAATTTAAGGCATAAATTCTAAGGGAGCTAACAGAAAATTAAAGCGATACATATTACGTTATGACTGAAGGCCTTTATAATATTATGAGTGAATTACATGACTATCAAAATTTGAAGTTTTAAAATATTTCTATGAAGGATCTATTAAAGTAAGAATTGCATAAAATATTTAATTAAAATTTTAACGAACATTAAGATTGGCGAACCAGCTGGTTGCCAAAGGTGGCTAGTCTAAAATAAAGCAAGCTAATAGTATTTATACTACCACATTTATAAAATGACACTTTTTTTGGTGGGAGGAGTTTTTTCTTCTACATTATTTCCTGAATACGTTAGCATGTGTTATTTCTATAAGAGCTATACAATTTCCATACTAAAAAGGATACATTTTAAAATTACTAGTATCCTTTTTTTCCTTAAAATAAAATTATGCTAAATACATCATTTAAATTTGTTTGGTTAGAATTCCCAAGATTTTATTTTCATTTATGTAATGCATTTCTTCAATTATTAAGTCAATGGTTGTTGTTAATCGGATGTTATTCGGATTTGTTAATTTTTACATAAATCCTTGACTGAGCTTTAAGTAATCTTTCTGTTTCTAGCACATGGTTTACAAATTCTTTCTAATTGCTTGAATTGAGTAGCTAAATTTCACAGTTGTTGCTATATGTGATTTATAAATGTCTTGCATTTTCATGTACTTCAGTTTATTCCATACTAATTGCCTTAGGTGATCAATTAGTTTGGCAAATTATTGCATGTGGAAGATTTCAAATTTTTTTTTTATGCTAAAGTTTTAATGGTTTGCTCAGCTATGTATTTATTTTGATAGATGTGTTTTAGAGGACTTATACCTATTCTGTGTTATATACGTGTCAGTTATCTCTATCTGTTTTCTAGCTTGAATTTCTATAGATTTTTTTGAAATCTGCTCTTAATGAATCTGAAATTTGAGACTTTATAGAAGGCAGACATTATTTAACTTGAGATAAACCTAATAATTTCCTTGTTAAATAACCTCGTCTTCATAAATTATGTGATGCTATTAAAAATCATTATTCAAATTATTAAAAATCATTCAGCATTTTTTTTTCTGTAATACTGAATGCATTTTGTAATCTCTTAGAAAACTTCTACTTACTAATTCAATAAAAAGTTTGGGGAATTATTTTAAAAAAACAAAACAAAAAAATGAACAGGCTTAAGGAATTATACTATATTTTTGTGTATTGGATTATTTTAATTGTTGTAGTGTTTTAAATGCATAAACTATATAAAAAAAATCATTATCTGCTTTTGCAGTTAACCATTATTTATAATTTTAAGTCTTGCTTTAAAAATTTTTCAGTATGAAAAATTAAACCAAATCTCCATTCTTGTTTACAAATGAAGAAAAAAAACCAAAAAAACTCAGGGTGAAATATTTATGGTTACAGTGAAAATGATTTTTATTTCATTATAACACTATAGTAGATTGAATATACTAAAAAGTATTTTTTATTTCATCAAAATTAGAAGAATTGTTATTTATTGTTAAAATGATCCTTATTTATTTATTTTAAATTCTCAGATGGTGCAAATTTTTTGTATTTATTTTCTATGATACTTTCCTAAATTGTTGAGGGAAAGTGCCAGAATTTGCTTAATTTTTAACTGAAATTCAATGAAATAGCTCTAATGTGCATATTCCAACCTGAAGTTTATTTGTGCTGTTTCATAATTCTGCATCCAAAAGTTTGTCCTGCAGAATGCCAATATGTATATTGTGTTGAAATTTTTAGTTTTATGTCCAAAAGTTTGTCCCGTAGAATGCCAACATAGACATACCCAGTGTCCTTTTACTATTAATAAGATATTTGTGGGCATTTCAAAATGCTCTGTTTAGCTGTTGTAGTGATGTGTAAAAGTTATGTTACTGTTTATAAAAAGAAATGATTCATGTGCTTTCTTAATTTACTATCATTCCTTCCTCTTTTAGGCAAGAGAGACTTAAAGAAGGAAAAGAAACTTCATAGCAATACTTAATGGCTTAGAGCTGGTGTGAACTACTACAAATGTCCATGAAAATTTTATCTTTGTAGAATGTTATAACTTATTTCTGTATGTAAATATGTTCAGTAAGTTGTGCTGAATGAAAAAGTATCTGTGCTTTCTTCTTATCCGTCTTATTTTTTATTAATTCCATTCATTCTGTCCATTAATTTTTTTCTCTTGTTTGCAGTATATTTTAAAATTTATCCAAAGAATTAATAATGATGATCTTTTTTTGGGTTATCCATAGGAGATTTGAAATTTTTAATATTCTTTTTAGAAGAATTTGGAATCTCTCCCCCCACCCTTTTTTTTAGATATGCCCAAATGAAATTCTGGCATATTTGTATACATTATACATTGCCATTAGTCAACAAAAAAACCAAGAATTCTATGAATTAAACTGATGGTTTTTATTTCCAAGGGCAGAAATTATAACCAAAAAAAATCAAAAAGTGCTGTGATGAAAGATGTTACGGACTTCTAATCGAATATTTTTGCTATTTTTTGAGACAGGATTATGTTTTAACAGGATTATGTTATTTCAAGTTTTAAGCACAGGTAAAAATATATTTCATTGAGTGACTTTGACAATTTTTCGGTATTTCCTCCACACGGATTAAGAAAAACTTTATAAACATATAGAAATGAATTTAAAAAAAAAATTATTTTAGCTTTTTGATAAGACATTTCTGCGGAAGTGCCGATTTCATCGTTTTGGGAATCAAATTGGATCATTCCTGGAATTATTTTCCCTCAATACAATAATTCTCTAATATTTTTAAAATCTCAGCCAATTTTTGCATACATTTATTATTTTTATTGCTTAACTAATTTTATTTATTTTATTTCTTGGTGTTTATATTTGGTACAATTCATTATTCATTAAATTCAGCTTTTTTTTTTCACTTTTTTGTTCCCGAGGGCAGTTGGCGACATTTAAATTATTTTTGCCAAATCGCCAACAGTTTGGCGATTTTTTAACGCCCTCATTAGCGGAAAAGTACGGAAACTTGAACAGGTTCAGCTGAGTGCAGCTCGTATAATAACTGGTCTGAAACGAAGTTGCCCCTCAGATATTGTCCTTTATGAAGCCGACCTTAAACCTCTCCATGTTAGAAGGCATGCTAACTTTATCAAATATTACAACAAACTTTCCAGTTATGGCATTCAAAACAACACCTCAAAATACCTAAGAAATTGGACTAACCTCCAGAGACTCAAGAAAAATAGTCCCTTTAGTCAAGTCTTGTCTCAGAATATAATTCTTAAAAATGTAGAGCCACATTCTCTTCACTCCTGTATGAATCCTACTGAAGAACTTACCGGGGTTCACTTTCATTTCAACCTTCCTATTCCCATTAATAAAAAGGAAAATGCTTCAGAATACCTTAGACAATTGGCCTTGGAAGTCATTAATAAAATCCCTAAATGTGACATTAAATTATATACAGATGGCAGCAAAATCGACAATTCTGCAGGAAGTGGCATCTATATTGTAACTCCTCAGTCTAGTCTTTCTCTGTCAGCGAAATCCAGACTTCTGTTCCGTTTTTAGAAGCGAACTTTTAGCAATCGATGAGGGACTTAAGAAAATTTTACACGAAAATAATTATAAGAACCTTTGGATTCTTACTGATAGCCGCAGCTCAATGGAACATCTTAGCAATTGGACCTATGTTGGAGATAAAGCAAGTTTGTCTATTCTTCAGAAGTTGAAGCCGATTTCACTTCAACATGATATTCATTTCCAGTGGATCCCATCTCATGTGGATCTACTTGGTAACGAAATAGCAGACAGGCTTGCAAAGAAAGGAAGCAGCCTAGCGACTTCATCTTCTGCTGAGCTCACATACTTAGAACTGTTCTCTTAGGCGAAATTCCTAAATAAGAAGAATTGGATGGTTCCCCCTACTCATGATTGGTGCAGAGCCAATAAGCCGGGGCAGTCCTTAAATCTTCCTTGTGATAGAAAAACCAACACTTGCCTGTCGCGCCTTGCCAGTGGCCACCTTAAATGTCTTTTCTTTTCTCAGGGTGAAAAATTTTACCCTCTTTGCCCGAAATGCTGCCAGCATCAGGCCTCTGCTGAACATATTCTGGACTGTTTAGGATTTCATTGGGGAGAAATTTATTCTTCTCCCTTCCTCGTTTTTGACTTTCTTCTTGTTAACGGATTTTTGGATTTGGTCTGACTCAGACCATGGAGATTATCAACAACAACAACGGAAAAGTACTATTATATTCCGAGGGCCGTTGGCGACAGTTAAATTATTTTCGCCAAATTGCCAACAATTTAGTGATTTTTATTGCCAACAATTTAGTGATTTGTTTTTGCCAGTTTGTCTTTTTAAAAAGTGGCAACATGAGTTGCTTGTTGATGGAATAAAAAAAATATGTCGACTTGATACAGTTTCGCTTATTTTTAACTTCAAATATAATCTGCATTAATCATTCTGAAAATATAATCCATATTAATAACCGATCGTAATAAACTGTACATAACAGGCGCTACATTCTTCACGTGGACAAACAAATGTAATTTAAAAATCATGCGAGATGAAATGTGACTTACTTTAATATCGGGTTTACGCTCGGCCAGTTATAAGACGACCAGTAGGCAGCGCATGCTTAGAAAGGCTGAAAAATGCTGTTCGGTCGATGTCAAGTAATTGTCCCGAGGGGACAACAATATGCCTGAATATTGTATTTTTTTTCTTACTGCGCATGCGTTTATAGAATTAGTGGTGGTGATAATGGAGAGTTGGCGTGAGAAAATTGATCACTTAGCATAGATTAATTCCGACACTTTTTGCTGTCTGATGCAAGGGTGTGTGTGGTGTGTATATGTGTTTCCTTTTTTTACCATGTTTCTTCGTGTAAATATCCATCATTTTAATACGATACATAGGGAAAGAGAAAATTTCAGAGGATGCTAAAACGGCAATTTATAGCCAAGCATGGAATGTCTGAATCTGTCTGGCCGAGTGTAAACCTGGCATAAGAATTAAACAATATTCAGTAATATATCTGAAATATGCACCTTGTTTAAACCACTGTTTACCAAAGAGGACATCGCAGATATTCATGAATTTTTACTTTCTCGTATGCATAGTGTAAAGAAAATAATATAATCGTCAAAAAAATTCAAAGTCAAGATTTTGAGAAATTTTCCTTTTTCAGACTTTTCGAAGTTCGAAAAATACATTTTTTGGAAACGAAATTTACATTTTTTGGAAATTTACGAATATAACTGAAAAACGTTTTGAGATAAACGGAATAAATTTGTTACAAGATCTTTACACCAAATTTGTAAATTTCTGTCAAATTTGGAGCAAAATCCATTCAGAAGAAAAGTCGGTATGTTCGAATATAAATTAACACGATAACTACAAAATGAAGAGAACGAGATGGATAAAATTATGTTCAAAGATTTAATATCTGTAGTATAGACACTTATCCAATTTTGAGCCAAATCCAACAAGGTTGACCTGTGATGCGATAACTCGAAAAACGCAATGATTTGAATAAATAAAATTTGGTATGGGATTTTGTGACTACAAGTATAATTTTGAGATCAATTTTGGCTTAAATTGGTTGGGATAAACGCATCTAAAACAAATCAATTTTTGGATACTATTAACTGCATTCCAGGGATTAATCGCTAAAATACTCACCAAGAATGGCACGATAGATCAAGTAAAAAAATTAAATTTAATCCAAAGGGTACTATTTCGTAGCTATTGTACGCAAATTCCATGAAAGGCGTTTTATTATAGAGTATGGCAAAAAATTTTGGTGAAACTACTCCCGCTGTTTTTTTTTTCCCCCTTTAGTCCAGGAGTTTTGAAATGACTAAAGCGAAATTGAAGTCCTGCCGTCACACATTAAGCGTGCTGTTAAAATGATTAAATAAGACGACATAAACATTTAATCTTTACATGGCATTAAATATAACTATCGAAGACTAACAGAAGTAATGCTAATGCGTATATCAAATCTCTCGAATAAAAGTAAGTCAACCAAACAGAGCTGAGTTGTCACACAACTTCTAAGTTCAATAATAAAATGTTTTAAGTTTATTTTCGCTTCTTCATTGCCCCACAGTTTTTCAAATCGTGGGGAATTTCTTTTTAGCAAAGTATTATTAATCACAAATGATGTACCGTAAATATCAGTCTTATAAAGAAGGAAATTTCTCAAGTTTAAGTTCAATGTAACATTAATAGACGATATTGTCCAGATGACAATCAATCGCTTGTCACAGTTGCTTTATGAATCATTCAGATTTGCTGATACGCAATCAATTTAATGAAGTAAGAACTGAAGGATCAAACGATCGCAACAGCTCAAAATGCTAAGAGATAATTTAACTATTTTCTCTCTTGATTCGACTGATTTCTCACCACAGCCGACTCTATCTTTATGTTTTTATGTGTCCATGATAAGGCACTAACTTTTCTAGGACAAACGCTTGAAATCGAATCCTAATGGAGCTATTATCAATATTCTTGAATTTTCTGGGTCCTTTATGTGTGTCGCAAAGTTTGTTACGAAGGCAAGGGTCATTAAATCGGTATTCATTCAAAAGCTGTTACCGTATCTGTTAATATATCTTCCTTACCACGAAATGTACAATGCAGTATAGCAATATCACAAATTCTTAACAATGTGCAAAAGGATAGATTATACATAGAGTTATACTTACGGTACTAGTATGATGTTATAGGATTCAACTAAATTAGAAATGTTCATTTACATGATAAACAGAATCAATTGAATTTTAAGCACACCGATATTCCCTACGAATCAGTTGGTCGGTAAAGTCGACAAGTATTAAAAATAAATTTCATCTACAATTTTGAGCATGGAAAATTGTATCTTTTTTAAACTTGTATATATATTTAGAACTTTTTTTTTTCATTCGGATTTGTTTCAAATCGATTTCTTTTAAAAGAGTGAAATTAATTCAAGTTTCGGATATAGCGAACTTTTTTTTGTGTTCTCTTTCAACCTCTAATCTTCTATGTATTTCTAGCATTTAATTAAAAATGATATTTTAAAATTTGAGCATTTGCAAGTTGATTTCATAATGAGTAATCTAAAAATGAAAAAGAGATTATTTCCGTAACCCTGTTACATAAATTCTAAAAGAGTCTTAATTAGTTCATTAATAGTAACAATTATTAACAAGTTATTAAATGGAGCATACCATTTGAACTGTATCTTATCATGAAGTTACACATGTTGCTCAATTAACAGGCAAAATTGAACAATTCGGATTAAAAAGTCAGTTAAGGTATTAAAAAAAATGAAAATGCATTCTTTTTTGCAAAACTGTGCGCTTTATTTTTTTTTTCCTTGTAAAATCCTGAAAGAAAAACAACACTTTACTTCCCTTTAGAGCGGCCTTGAATTTCGAATGAATCTATCATGCTATGAGATCTGTCCTTAGAAAATGTTATAACAACTTCATGGAAATGGATGAGAGTTCATTTTGATTCTTCAAATAAGCAAAAAAAAAAAAAAAAAAGCATTACAATCGTTTTACATTTATAATAAAATAAAAATCTCATTTTTTGAAAGAAAAAAAAATGAGAAAGAAATACATTCAAAATGTATATTTTATGAAAATATTAAATTTGCCATACTCTTTTTTTTTTTTTTTTTTTTTGTACTTGAACTAATATTCTGAAATTTTTACCATTGCTTTATTTTTATATACATCGAAAAAAAATTTATTCAATTACTGTTATAGTATTTCTATAAATCATTAAAATATCTGTGATATTTAACAAAATATATAATTTGAAAATGATTTAAGTACGATAAAATAGCATAATATTTTCTTCTGAAATTTTAACGCGAATTTTCGTTTATGTGCCATAATTGTTACATTGGATGCCCTACGGCTTCACCCAGAACTATTAAAACTGCATCTAATAATAAAAAAATAATTAAAGTTAGATAAGTAAAAGATTTAATGTAATAAAATCTTTTTATAGATAATTTTTTACTCAAAACTCTATTCAATCAAAACATTAATCATGTATAAAAATTTCAAATGTGTAAGTGAAAACTGATTACGAGTTGCTTTTACTAATCAACACTTCAGGATGAAGGTTTTCTTTTTCTTGTAGGAATGTTACAGTACTGCCTCGTCAATTCCAAAAAGAGCAATGATACAAAAAATATTTGTCGCGAAAGTGAAATGGAATACTAAACCTTCTCTATTCTAAGGGGTGGTCTCTCCAAAATTTCCTGGGATATTCTCTAATAAAAATGTTATCCCAGTGAATGTTTTGCGTGATATTGCAGTACAACAGTTACGAATCTTAATCTTAATTTTTGTCATTTTTACTGAATCTATCCTGCGATCCTTGGTGAATTTTTTGGCATTTAGTCCGTGGCATGCGGTTAATAGTAGCCGAAAATCGAATTTGTGTTTTAGATACATTTTTCACAATCAATCTAAACAAAAATTTAACACAGAACTACGATTGTAGCCACAAAATCACATACCAATTTTGATATATTTAAGTCACTGCGTTTTTGAATTATTGTGTTAACATGCTTCTGAAAATAAAGGTCGACATACGATCTACATCTTATTGGATTTCGCTCAAAATTTGAGAAATGTCTATACTAAAAATGCTAAATGTCTGTACCAAATTTTATCAAACTTACTGTCTTCCTTTTGTAGTTTTCGTGTTAACTTATATTCGAATAGCAAGTCAGACAAACTTCCACTGACTTGAGTTTGCTGTAAGTTTAGTAGAAATATACAAATTTAGTATAAAGACCTATACAAGATTTCATCCGTCTAGCTCAAAAACGTTTTTGGGTTATCCTTGTCACAAACAGAGAGGCATAACTTCAAAAAATGTATTTTTCGGGCTCTGGTAATCTAAAACTTGAAGATTTAGAAAATGTCGAGTTTGAATTTTTTGACGATTATAATACTTTGTCTATGCTTCGCGTACGGTAAAGTAAAATGCAAAGTTACCTTTAAGTAGACTAAAATTTTTAATTGTAACTATTTGAGTTGCATTTTTCAAAACTTTCTTTATGTCATTTTTTTTTCTTCCGATGATTGTTTTATAACAAAAGAAAAAAATATACTACTGAGATCAAAAATCATCTGGAATTCTTCATTTAAAATACATCTATAACAGATATGGTCTTTAATTTTTTTGTCAATCATTATTACTATTTCTATAAACATCCGACAACAGTTAAGAATTTATTTCATTTTATCATCTGAAAAATAAATTAATTTTAATGACATGGATTTTAACTTTATCGATTTTCCAAAATTGCGACCTATAATTGAGTAAACAATATGCATACAAATTTTTTATGCTAAGCAACTATTGTTGCTTATACTATTGCGCAATTGTTGCTTGTACTATAGCGACAAAAATATTTGAAATAGTCCAAAAGGTCTTAAAAATATTGCTTGGATAAAAATAAGAGTGTTTGATTGTAATATAACGTTTAAAGAAGTAGAGAATCTGACATAGATGAACCACGCTCTGGAAGGTCATCCATTTCTTATCATCACCATGTCGATCAGATCGGTGTAATGGCACTTAATATACATGGTTTCAAAATTAGAAATACAATATAATTCCGACTTAATGGGGTGGAAGAAAAGCCGGATAGGTTGGAGTTTTTTGAATTCATTTCTTTGCCCACCAATACCAGAAGAGAAAGTTTTTATACTAAAACTTACTGTAATAACACGTATTTTCTCATTTCTTATTGTGTTCTAAGTCCTCCAATTGTCTCAAAGTGAAAACAACTGTGGCCCGGTGAATCATAGAAGCCGTTGCCGGTAATGTATCCAGTTAAAACCGAAGCTTGTACTGATCGTTTATATACTGCATTGCATGTTTCAAGAATTTATAAGAGAAAAGGTAAATTAAAGGATATAAACTTTTCACATTTTAACATAAATTCTGTAATGCCCAACTTAAATGCAGTAAACATAAACAAAACATTAATGTAAATCGTAGGACCAAATTCTTAAGAAAATTGGCTCAAACTGATTTTATTTTTCACTGATAAATGATTACACAGATATGAAAAAATAACCCTAAGATAAGAGTCAAAACTTAACAGTTTTTAAGTTTTAAAAAAGTTTTTAATAGGTGTCTTGTTTTCCTCATTTAATTACGATAAAAGAAAACTAGGCCGGATAGTCACTAACCGGATACTCGGGAGTGCATTGTGTTATTGAACAAATGTTGTACGGAAAATGTCGAAAACAACGTTTGTTGAACTGTGAAAGGTGAGACTCCTGGGCTTTGCAAAACGATAATGCGAAAGTCCTTTCACAGTGTCATTATTATTCATGAATTTTTGATTTTAAAAAGTCATAAAATAAGGCTCCACAAGCAATGTATTCATCTTATATGTCATCATGTGTATTTTTCTTTCCCCATGATTGAAAGGGTCTCTTTCTGATCAAAGTTTTAAGTCCATTAATTAGATAATTAAAAATTCACTACGAACTCTGAAGGAGTCAAAATGGTTTCACAAAAGTGGCTTTAAAGCATATTTTGATCATTTTTGCATTGCATTGGGAAGAGATTATTTTGAAAGAAATGCACTAAATTTTGAGCAATAAATTGATAACTTTTGTTTTGCGCAACCATTTAAGTTGTTTTTTCATTATAATAATATATTAAATAAGATGAACTTCCATTTCACTTGTATGGCAACGAAACAAAAGCAAAACCAGGGGAACAAAAGGGGGGTACGGCACATATTCAAATGTATGCTTTTGGATGAAGAAATTGAGGGGTGGGTGGGAAAGACATCAGTTGATAAACAGGCAAACTAGAGCTTCTGTGCCGCTAAGCTGAAGGAAACGAAACATTCCTTTGCGATCTCTAAATATATTATTATTAGGTGTAAAAGGTAGCTCTAATTACTGTTAATAAAATTTTGAAGTCGGCTGGCATAAAGAAAAAAAGAAAACAAGGAAACTAGTAAAGAGTTAGAATGCGTTACTGTTGAAAAATGCTGAAAATCATTATATTGATCCTTTTCAATAAGAAGGATAAGAAGCTGTAGAGATGGAGGAAGTAACTTACCTGAAAGCGTCCATGGCTGATTTCTCAACAATCATTTTGATGATGTTTTAAAGATTTCAGAAAGAAGATCACTTGCTCTTAATTCTTTAGAATTAAGGTAGTTGATATTGATGAACAGGATGTGACATTTTTAACAAACACCAATTTAACTAAATCAAGATCTATTTTGATGGGAAAGAACCAGTTTTCTGTTTGAAAGAGTCAGATAAGAGCTATTTTTCAAATCCCATTGTTACAGTGAAGTTTTTCAGGTTGTATCCATCTCAAGGGATAATAAGTTGAATAGTAAATTTTATATTCGACTTGAAGTGTAACTTCCATTAATAAATTGAACCATCATTTTTATTAATTTTAATATGTGTTTCCATTCTTAGATTCATTTTGTCTCATGTATCATAATATTCAGATTTATCTCTCGACAAAATTGGGGATAAAATTATTACAAATAATTCCAAATTGAAAGTATTAAATAATTAAGATAATTTAAATGCGATCTTCTGTAAAATAGGTGATATTTTTGTTGAAAAAAAAACTGTACTTCGGAATAAAAAAAGAACAGACAGCAAAGTACATTCTAAGGCAAAGCACAAATATTTCTCATCATTTCAAATATATATTCATTCATTGTTCAAGTGTTCTCATTTATCCCATTATCTGTGGGATAATTGGGAACACATTGAAACAATCAGGAATGCTCCTGTAATTTATGCCAGTTAATAAATAATCTAATTTGGCAAAAGAAAAATCATTGCTTAATCAGCCCTGCATAACGAAATTATGAGCACACCAAAACACAGTCAAGCCCGTTTTTTTGCAGTCCTTTTTTATGCGATTTTATTTTTGTGCGGTTTTTTTTTGTGGTATGTGCGGTTTTATGAATTTCAAAATTGTCGGCATTATAACACAGTTGTGATAGTTTCTGTCAATGTACATATGTATCACACTAATATAATGTGTATGTTATATAATGTATGTACTTATCATGTCACCTAATTCCAATATTCCAAAATAAAATAAATAATATATACCAAAAATAAATCAACTCTAATATTTTAAAATGATGAAAATGGTTTTGAAACAGTTCATCACAAGAAGATGCGCATTTTGGCGAGTGGTATTGAATTACGTGCATTTTGGAATTTTCACTATGTTTAAAATGAGAAATCGAAATTTAAAAAATGTTTCTATGAGTAATTTAATTACTTATATTTAAAAAGCTCTTACTCATTATTTCATAAATTTTCTGCAAATCTTCTAAGAGAGATTTTTTATGTATGCAGTCCCTCTTCATCGCATATTTTTTTTCTTTAATATATTATTTAAAAAATTTGTTATAATTATTTCTGAAGTTTCAGAATATTTTTAGTGTGCTCTTTCTTTTATGGGGTCTTTATATACCAAACAAAAACAGATTTGACTGTATGGACCATTTCACAGTCTCATAAAATCTTTTTCAATTGAAAAAAATAGTAACATCTGCAAAATGCTTTACCTATTACTCCAAATGACCTTAACCAGATAAGATTAAAAAGGAAAATCTTAGTTTTTAGGAAATTCCTGGAAATATTGCAATTATGCGACCTAAATAGACGCGCCCCTGTTGATAGTGTATAATAAATACTTCATAAACATTCTTTCTATCCATTACTTGAAAATGATGAATTGCAAATTATTAGTCTAATAAATCAATATAATTAATGTAAATATTTTTGTAAAAGTCGTTTCTATAAATAAAAAAACTTGACTTGTTTAGCTGAATATTTTAGCAAAGTATCCATTGAAGATTCAAAGCAACGATGCTTCTATTTCAGGGTTAATAAAATATATTCTAATTATATCATAATACTTTATTAAAAATCTGTGCAAATGGATAGGAACTGTGTTATGATATTTTTACTGTGATTTAAGAGCGATTTCTTTCTGTTCAACCTCAGGTGGTATAATTGCGTAGAATCGGATGCATAATATAATTCAAGAAAACATCCATTGTCAGAGCGAGTAGCCTTTAAGCGCACTTTAAATAAAGGAAAACTCATTAAAGCTGCACTTTCACGTAAGCGTACAACAAGTTATATAACATTTTTCTTTATGTTTATAATACAGTGTAACAATCTCTGCTTTGTATTTCAAGTTTTTTTTGTATTTTCATCTTTTGTTCTATATCCTCACACCTGTGAAGCAGATCTTGCTAATGATAATTACACTGTTATGACGTACAAAATGTTTTATATAAAATAAGCCGAAATTAGTCAATCGATGTAGAAAGTAAACTTCAGTCTGTGAGTATATTAACATCTTTAGAAATTATTTGTTCAATTTTCCTCAACAAGGAGATAAATTAATACTATTGATTACTTTATAGCATTAATTATTGTTGTTTATTGAATCTAATTCCATTATTCTTTTTTTTTTCTTTAATCTTATAATTTATGTGCATGCAGGTAAGTGTTTAAAGGAAAAAAAAAACATTTCATCAAAAATATATTTATTTATGAGAATTAAATACGACATTATGAATCGGAAGTCCTTCTTTTGATTTTTCGCTAGTATTTTTGGCAAAGTGTGAAATTTTTTCTGTGGAATATTTTGTTTCTTTAAAGAAAGATAGAAAAACTTTTTTACATTCTCCTTTATAACGTCACTTGAATTAACACAGACAGAAAGATTGAATAACTTCTTTACATTCTCCTTTATAAAAGTGGCTGAAATTACACCAGACAGAAAGATTAAATAACTTTTTTATATTCTTCTTTATAAAAGTAGCTGAAATTACACCAGACAGAAAGATTGAATAACTTTTTTATATTCTCCTTTATAATGTCGCTTAAATTACACTAGACAATTCTTCTTCGATTAATTCCGAAATTGTGAATAACTTTGAAATAATCAAAGTTTCTCTCTTAAAGTATTGGAAAAATAAAAGATGAAGGCAGAAAATTTGCAGTTTTAAAAAAAAGAGGGAAAGCAAAGCATATCAAAGTCGTGAGCCCTATGAGTCGTATAAAACGAATTACTTTATCATTATGATTGCTATAAGGAAATCTAGCTTATTATGAAACGATGCATAAATGAAAAATGTATGAAGTATAAACTGTGAATTATTGTATCTAGTTCTACAAGGTCAACATATACAAGTGAACGGATATTAAGCATTTATATTTTCAAAATTCTTACACCTAATGTTATCAGTGATATATGAAATTAAAGAAAAGAAATTCAATGTTTTTTTCAGTTATGAATGTCCGATATATGAATCTTTCATAACATAAGAAAACAATGTATCTGTAATCAAAGTTCATTCCGAGCATTTTGAAATTTTATCTTGTGAAATTTTATATTTAATGCGGCATCGATGTGTTCTTTCAATTTTCTATTTTCGGCGGTGAGGACTCATAAATAAGATCTTCAGCTTAACCCCATAATAAGAAATTAGATAAGATTCCAGAGACGTGGAATAAATCAATATTACATGCAAATCTAATCCAGCGAAGTGATAGCTTCTCATTTAACTTGGCTACGAGTATTCAAACACCAATAGGGTCCCTTCTTATTGAAATACAAAATTCGTACTATCATCATGTAGTTGTAGAAATATCTTTATTTCCAACATGTCCATATAATTACTACCTTTTAAGCGACATTACAAAACAAAATCTGGATAGTTTTTCTTTATTTTCATGTATTATTATTTATATTATGTGGGATAATTTTGAAAATTTAACTTTTTAAAATCAATTCATTCATTATAATCCTGTATAAGTAGAAATTAATACAGTTTCATTTTAAATAATTATAATGGCAATAAAAACAAACAAATATATACTACATTTTCAAGTACTTATATGATGAATATTTGTGTAAAAATTCCGTTGCGAGTATAAAATTCGAAGATAATTCATATCAAAATATTTCTTCAAATTCCAGTCAAGCAGACATTTGGAGTTAGTTTAATCTCTAAAGAATTTAGTTTGGCATCTCAAATTATATTGAACCTATATTAATATATAAAATGAGTCTTGTTAGGATATCTTTTCAAATTTTAGGTGTTAGGTTAGGTTGGGTATTTCTAGGAAATACATCATACTTGACTTTTTTTCAATTGTAGATTTGTGTTTTGGTACCATTTCGTTTCAAATTACTGTAATATTTTAGAATTTCAACATTTTATTAAGTTTTTAAAATACAAACATGAATTTTTAAATAATAAAGAATAGCAGTTTTGGCATTTCACATCTACAAATTTAAATATGATCTAAATATAAATATGATGCTTAAGTTTGATTGCTTTAGTTGAATAATTCATTTCAACGTCGTTTTAATTTCTAGTTAATAGAGCTCTGCAGTAGTATATTAAGACAGCAGACTAAATTTTATTCATCTACTTCCTTCTACTTAAAATTTACAAACACCTAAACAAAATTCCAGAAAAGTCTAGAATTCGAATTCTTTTGATGATCGAGCTCAAAAGTATAAAAACACTTATGGCATTAGCATATTAAATGGCATATTATACGGCATAGCACAATTAGCATATTAAAAAGTACTAAAATGTGTCACAAAATTATATCATTTCGATAATTACAAAACTTTCCTTCTTAAAAACTGCACTTTTTGGTGTTTCTATTAATGCACTAAGAAGTGCAGCCAGCCTTTTATTTTAATTACTTTTTCACATTGTTTTTACTTTATTATTCTCCCTTAGCTATTATAAACTCTTGAACCGGCGTCCTGGCACAGGGGTAGCGCGTCTTCTCCGTGACCTGGGCGTCCTGGCTTCGATATTCCGAGTCCCGGTTCGGGCATGGTTGTTCTTTATCTGTTCTATGTATGTATGAATGTGCTCCCCTGTAAAAAGGGGTTGCGCAAGCAAATGTGATGCATGAGTAGCTAAGACGTACTCTTGGCCCTAGTTGGCGCTACTAAAACAAGAGACGCTCCCTTGACTTAAAATCTCTGACTTTGTCAGCGAGCTTGTCCATGGTAAGTGGCATTATAAACAAAATCTGAACTCTTGAAATCAATTTTGGGAGATTCACAAGCAACTTAACTTACTGGCATGGAATTAAAATTTAAGGAGAATTATCAATCAATTGATAATTAAAGAATAACACTTTGAAGTAGAATATTAACTCAATATAAATGAACGTGCATACCTGGATGCGGATAAAAAAATCAATTGTAAAATTCCATCTTTACAAAAACGAAACGAGTCAATTTAAATAAAATTGCTTAATAATGTTTATAAATTAAATAAAAGTTTGAATGTTTATTTTGATTGAATTTAGATGGTTTTATTTTTAGATCATGGGGACTGCTATGCTTATATCATTTCTTCTATTTTGCATAATTTTTGAAGTTGTTTATTCCTCAGTTGAATTTTTAAATCTAACATGTGAGTATAAAATTTTTCATTTTTTTTTCTTTTAAGATTTTTTTATTTATTTATATTGATTTGTATATTTAATCATGTTAGATATTTTTTTCAGTCTCAATTTTGAATTCCTAATATAATTTAATTCTTCATTGAAAAAACATGTTAACATTTATAGTAACTTAAGTATTTTTAATGTTTATTGTTGTTTCGTTACTTTTTCAGACGTAGAACCTGAATATTTGGAAAATCTGTTGACAACAGGCCAATATGAAGAATTCGCTAGATGTGAGTTTTTTTGTTCTAATTTATTTGTAAAGTTAATTCTAACACTACTGAATATATAAAATAAATCTTTGAAAATAAGAAATTTCTATAATCCTTTTTTTCTATTGACACTCAGAGAGAAATTTCATTCAAATCAACACTTTTTGTGGTAACTGAAGAAAATTAGCGCGTTAATAACAAGCAGCAGAAATCATCTTACAATTTTAAAATAATTTGATTTAAAGATTCTTTTATCATGATAATTATTTTAGACTATCATATTAGCTGCAAACAGCGTGAAATATTATGCATCTTGTTTAATGGTGGAATTGACTTTCACTATATAATATCGAATTGAAAAAAACCCAATTAAATATGTATTCCAAAAATATTTAATTTTTAAATTTGCTTACGTACATCTGCATCTAATTTAATGGATCGTATCGCGCATTTTACATTAGTTTGCCATAATTTTATGAATTTTTAAATTTTATTTAAAAACGACAGCTAAATATTATAATGCATTCACAAATGATAAAATAAATAATGTTTTTCAACGAGATTACATACAGAGACTGATACAGTCGAGATACAGAGATTTAATACAGAGACTAATGAATTCAAGCCAGTCGATGATGAGAAAGACGAATCGGACCAAAATTACTCTCACATTTCAATGTTTTGGACCAAAGATTCGATTCTCCCCTTCTTTACTTCATGCAAATAGAATTCAAATAAACTTCAAACTAATAGAATTCAAATAAACTTCAAACAAATAGAATTCAAATAAATTTCATACAAATAGAATTCAAATAAATTTCATACAAATAGAATTCAAATAAACTTCATACAAATAGAATTCAAATAAGTTTAAAACAAATATAATCTGTAATGTTGTATTTAGCCGTTAACTACAGAGATTAAAATTTCCAAGCACATCATTGTTAATATCTTCTTCAAGATATCAACAATGGATTTATCCATGGTTTGTTATTATTAAGATTTTATTTGATTGTCTTTTAGGCGGCGAAATTTCCGAAAGTGAAACCATATTTAATTTAAATATTATATTGTAAGTCTTTACTGATAAATTATTTGTTTCGTGATTCGCAACAATTTATTTACTTGTGAAGATTGGTGCCTGGTTTTTAAATAGCTTGAAGACACAGATTTGTCTTTTTGTGTTTTATTGGTAACAAAAACGTTTACAAATTTAGAATGAAAATTTCTTGATAAACAAAAGGCACATGATTAAGCCTTCGTGGACAATTCAATATTAATATGTACATCGCATCCAAGAAAATATTACAAGGTGTAGCTGGCCTAGACATGTGCAGCTGGCTACACATATCATAATATTCAGCAGAGAGCAGATATCACACACAACATAGTCTATGATATTCAAATTGGCTTCTTGTATAATAATACAATAATCTACCTTGAACAGTGAGACCAAGGGGTATTTACATGATTGACAGCTGGCTCTGGCCAAGAAGATCACGGGGTTAACTGAATTTTTAACATTAACATAAACGGAATTTGTATTGCGAGTTGGTTTGCAAACACATGGGAAATCTTTACAAAATTCCAACTGCTTGAAAAAACAAATAATAGTTATAGACTAAAACAAATACAGTAACAACGCACAATGATGTATTCAGGTAAAAGTAGTAACACGAGAGAGACCAAAGATATAAAATAATTAATAAATAAATGAAATATTCAACAAATTGATACAATTTGAAAAGAGAATTGTGCCACTTGAGCATTAATTTGAATCGATATATTCAGAAATTTTAAATATTAAAATAATTGAAATTTTTTAAGTTGATAAATTTTAGTGCATCGTCATCTGCATTTTATTCGAATTGAATCGAACAAACGTTCCATTGGGATTATCAAATAAACTTAGCAATCATGTAATGATAAATTTAATTGCCGAAGAAATATAATCACTGATTAATATCAAAAAATTTGTTGATGGTATAGTAATTACAAGGGGTGCTAAAATGAAAAGGTACGAAACGAAACTGTAGGCTTTAATGAAGTAACATGGAAAATGAAGGCTTTATTCAAAGCATGCATCATAGGCCTGAGCACAACGATCCCATTGATTAATGAGCCGAAGGATTCCTTGTTCCTTGAACTCCTGTGGCCGTGACGTGACTCAGTCTTCACAGCGTCCTTAAGTTAACCGCCAAGGTTGAAAAGCTTCCCTTTCAGATGTTTTTTCAGAACCATTAACTCCGATGTGTACTGTGAGACTCTCCGAAGACTATGCAGGTCCATCAAGAACAAAAGACCGGGGCTACTCATGGAGGGTGTGGTTCTGCTCCATGATAACGCGCGTCCACATGTCTCCAGGGTCACACACGCGGAATTGGCCAAGTTCAAGTGGGAGCAACTCGACTATCCGCCCTACAGTCCGGACATAACGCAATGCGATTTTCATGTGTTTAGTCCCCTGAAAAAACACCTGAAAGGGAAGCGTTTCAACTGGGACGGAGAATTCAAGGACGCTGTGAAGAACTGGGTCTCGTCTAAGCCACAGGAATTCTGGAAACAAGGAATCCTTCGGCTCGCTAATCAATGTGATCGTTGTGCTGAGGCCTGTGGTGTATACTTTGAAATAAAATCTTCATTTATACTCACAGTGTCGTTTCGCACCTTTGCATTTGAATACCCCTTGTATTATAATTAATTCAGTTATCTAACCATTCTTTTTTCCACATAGTGCTTCAAATTGATGATGTTAACTTGGTGAAACCTGCAGAAGGTAAGATACTTCTTAGTGTTAAGTTTTTATAAAAATTAATAGATCCTAATCTTGTTACTTCCAGTGCTTTAATGTTACAGTATTCAAGATAAAGAAACTCTACCGATACATCGTAGATATGTGGAAATTAATGTTTGAATATACAGTTAAGCCTCGTTTAACGAACATCTGGCATAACAAGTAAAACAAAATGTTAAAAAAAATGACTCTCTCTGTGAGCGATATTTTGCTGAAAGAATTTTTGAGAAAACACCATGACCTCGCATGCTGGATTTGTATAATTTTTTATTGTTTGAAGAGAACTCTTAAATCTACATGGAAGTTTTGTCTAGATTACATTGTCGAATTCGCCTTCGTAAAGTTTAAGCAAATTCTTGTGGGACTTTAATCGAAGAGATTTTGTTTCTGGCCATATTATGGATTAGAGGTGGATAGTGAAGAAAAAACATGCCAGAACTACCGAAGAACATATGGAGCTATATTTTGTGTCGCAGCAAAAAGCTATGAAGGAGATTTAGTGAGGACAAGAAGAAATCATAGACGCAACAGATCAACAACCTTCCAATGATAAGGGAGATGTTGAAAGCATGGAAATTATTGCATCACAAGTTGTGAAGCATCATCCTGATAAGGAGTAGCTAGCTATATGCGAGACAAATTTATTGATAGATGTCTCATCCCGTCAAGTTTTGAAACGTTGCCAGAGGCAAATGCCTTTAGACAATTTTCTTGTGAAAAAAAGGCATGTATTATAATTAATAAACTACATTCTTATAATTTTTCTCGCAATGAAACGTGATTTTTTATTTTATGTGAAATTCTATAGAAAAACTGTTTTGCATTATGAGCAAGATTCGGGAACGAATTCTGTTCGTTAAGTAAAGCTCTGCTGCAATAACTCAGCTCAGTCTCAGCTTTTGTAAGATATGAATCATATCAATTAGTTATTATCTGGATATATCGCTCAAGTTATCATCTGGTATTTTGAATTTAACAAAGCATTAGAATATCATGTGAGGGATATAAAAAAAATCCTTTATTTTTATAGTTGTATAGATGTTCTAAATTTTTTACCCCTTTACTACCATGGTTGCATAAACATTCTCGACATTACGTGATTGTCACACCAAATTACCTCTCAGGTTTTTGAATTTTCTAGTACCAAAGACGAAAACTGGTAAAAGCTTAAATTTTTTTATTTATTTTATTTCAGCTAAAAACATTGTTTTTGTTTTTTTTCGATTTTAATTTATAATAATTCTGGAAAATTAACACTCTTTCGTAAATACTTGTTTTTGTTAGATAATCAAAAGAGGATAATATATTGATTCGTCTCAATCCTTTTAACACATTCACTTGAAAAGTTTTTAATTTTAAATTAAAAAAAACAAAGCAAATAATAATTCAAAAATTTTTCGATTGAGATTAGTTAGACAGTTCAATAAAATACAATATTTTACTGTTCTGTGGTCATAACTGATGAATGATTAAATAATTAAAATATTAATTTCAGATCTAATAATATTAAAATAATCTTCTATATGCAAATATTACTTATTATGCATTTTTATTATATAAGCTTACTTATGATATTAGTAAATAATTGTATCAAAGAATCAAAAAGGATTTTTCAAAAGAAGTTTGATTCTTCAAATCAATAAAGATCTCACATTCAAATTAGAAAAGTAAAATACATTTAAAAATATATTCCCTAACATTTTTCTATTATAATTTGTTACCAAGTGTTTCAAATTAAAGAATTTATTGTTTATAATTTATTACAGGAAAACGTTCTGATGATCCCATGTTTAATGAAGGTAAGTGGTATTTTAGCTTTGAGACGGCTGTACAAATAATTGAATTAAAATGCACTTGACAATATAGAATTCATGTATGATAATTTGGAAACCTAAATAATTCTACAAAGTGAAAATTATTTGATGGCCCACTATTAGCAAATAAATAAAAAAAATGAAATTAAAAAAAAACAAACAGATTAAATGTTGAAAGAAGATTGCATCAGAAACACTTTTCTGTTGTTGTACATTCCAAATAATCAGTCCTTTTGTCTTTTAATTATTTATTCCATCACGTACATTTTCTTAATACTGGACGACACGGATTCAGAATTTTAAAAAAGAAACCGTCAAAACATATAGATAATAATTCCAGGGCAATATACCACTTTATAAATTAAAAGCAATATTAATTTTATTCCAGGGCAATATTTAAATAAATATTATAAATTAATATTAAATTAAATAATAATTAATAAATATAAATTATTATTATCGGTTATTTATCGATTCCAAACACAATCGGCCATGTTTTTATTCAGGCTGACTAAATTCCCCCTCCGATAGGGAAGACGTTGGCTGCATTTTCCCTTTTTAGAGATTACTATGGTCTGAAGTCCCCACTACGACAAAGATCGCAGCAAGCGACTGTAACTCTCGAATTAGCCGATACAATTTAGTTTTCTACTGTTTTAGGATCCTAAGTATTTAGGATGTATATTTATTATGTTTATGCCGTCATTACTGTCTACTAGTCATCATAAGTATGACAAATGAAAGTGAACAAACTGGCACAATCTCGGTTTCTTTTATTATTTATACAACTTTGATTTGCAATATTAAGAATAGAATTTTAAAAATAATTACAGGCCTCGATTATTCCATTCCGATTATAACCATTTTATTAAATGTTCCCGTAAAGAAATATTCTAAATCTATTTTTTCATTTATTCTTAATTAAGGCTTCTAGTTCTTATTGTTTTGGAACTAGTGAGTTCCCGCCCCCCCCACAAGATGTAAAAAGAAATAATTTGAGGAACTGAAGCATTACATGTTCGCTGGAATTCGAAAACTTTGATAACTTAAGACGTTCTTTTGATTGTTGCTTTCAATTGTCCTTACTATAGGTTATCAATACTCTTCACAAAGAATTCAATTGTTTGTGATGTTCCAATGAAATATTTGTTGTAATATCGTCTGAGCGGATGATTTTTCTCAAGAACATTACACTTTCTAGTCACCTGCATAATCAAACAATTCTTGTCTCCTAACAAAGATGTATGTCAACAATATTGTCATAATTATAAACCAGTGGGTCATCCCAAAACTTTCTACTTCAGTTTCTAATACAGGTGTTATATTTTATACCTTTTTAAAATTCAAATAATTATCTTTTAAATTATGTAATATGCTGTGTTTTTTCATTCTTGATTTATTTAACTTTTAAATATATTTTCATTATTGTGCATGAAACTCATATCGTTTTCATTGATCCATCAAATATTCAATTGATTGTTTAAAATTAAAAAAAAAGAAAAAGAAAAAAGGATTCTGTTTTACATCGGTATAGCTTACAAGACAAATAAAAAATCGTTTTCTAAATGCAAGACTAACATTCAGCAATACTTTATGCTAACAGCAATAGCTTTCAAGGCATTCTTTGCTTTGTAAGTTCATCGGATTGCCTCTGTTTTTTTTTATTAACTACTTAGTGCTTGGATGTGTTAATAATTTTTTTTCAAAACAATTTCAACTGATCTATGTAAATAAACTTCTGCCGATGACTGCCACCTCTGATTTGATCACCTTGACGGACATCTTTGATACGGGGATGAGAAGCACACTGAATTACACTGATACACTAACCCGTTTATTGTTAGAATTTCTTGGTACAAGTCAAGGCCAAATTGTTGTTAGTCAGTGGGATTACATTCTTACAAACATTTAGTGGAAACATCGGTCAGGCCACTATATATTTTTACTAAGGGAAATGTTGTGAAATAAACACCGTAATGAATTGTGCAGACTATGAATATCAAGGTAATTGGAGGAATTCTGAAGAAGGACTGATAGTGAATATTACCAATAAGACGGAAACGTACTAGGCGACTAATAAGTAATTCTAGTGAATACTCTGAAATCGTAGACACTTCATCAGAAGAATGGAAGGAAATAGGTAATATGCCTGAAATAAAGAAATTTACGGGAGTGCTTAATGTAAACACTGACGTTAGGAAAACTAGGGGCTAATCCGAATTCATTAGAGGTTTTTGACGAAATGTTGAATATGAACTTACGAATTGCAATTATATCCATATCAATAATATAGTTTTAATTTACACTATGTAAGAATTATAAAATGAAACGTTTTTAAATAAAAGTTAAATGGTTATTTCGCGCGCAATTTTTTTATTATTAATTCTCACTGGAAGGGGTTAACATTAGTTCCCGCCGGCGTCCGATTGTTCAGAGTTTTCCCATGTGTGCGTTGGATTAATCAGCTATGATTACCATTTCTGATTTTCTACTTGTGAATTTGTCGCAGCATTCTTAAATAGCTGTAGTTTTTCTAAAGATTACGTGCATTTATATTTTTTAGTCGAATGTTTTAAAGTAGAAATGTTGGGATTGCCAGACCTTTTTTTAAATTTTATAATAATAAGATTTACGCTGTTTAATAAACTAAACGTCTTTTTCCCTCTCTATTTTTAGGTCTTGAAGGTGGCGACATCTTATTGAGACCCTGGCAACGAGAACAAGTAACAATCCAAAATAAATATTTCTTTTTCAGCAATTTAAATATTTCTCAAATTCAACATATCGAGTAATACTTTCTTTATAATATTTCATCCTGACAAAAATTCTTTCAAATATTTCTTGAGTATTAGCGATCATGGATCAGGGATATTTTATCAATCATAGTTTGAAAATATTAGTTTAATTTTTAAAATTATGAAATTCTTAGTATATAGTCTAAAACAAATTTAATTGAAAAAATAAACTAGTTTATGAAAAGACCAACTTTTAAAAATAATATTTTAGAAAACTTTTTGCAAATTTTTTTAAGTAACCTAACAACGAATTATAAGTTTGGCCGCATAAAGCATTATCCATGTTACTGATAATGCTGCAATTTCCTGTCTGCAGTTTTATGCACGGTATTATGAGTTCATCTACATACTAGTAATTTAAAACAATGCAATGTCAAATTCAATTATTAAGAATTTTGTCTTATCACTTACGAAATTAATAAAGTTATTGTATTATTGTTAAGTATTAAGACGTTATAAAACAACATATAGTTTCAGATCACTCAGATCTACTGAATTTTTTACAGGCGAGGCAAGGGGTGATCTGGGCAAGTAGTGACAATTCAAAATGGAAAAAAGTTGTGCCTTACGTCATTGACAGAAAAGGCTACAGTAAGTATTGGGAAATCATTCATAATTAAGTCACAAAATATCGACGTTTAATATTTAATCCCGAATATTAAGTGCAGAATGGCAAGAACGAATGTATAATGTGATTATAATTAAAATATAGAGGTTTAAAATTTAATTTCATAAAAAGAACTGAGCCAAACACGAGGCCATTTCATATATATATGCTACTTAGATAATGGAGATTATCTCTTATGAAGAAAGAAAGTTCTTAGCCAAAAACAAAAGTGGTGTTAGAAGCTGAATTTGGTAAAAATAATAGATATAAAATAATTCATTTTTTATTTAAGGCAAACATGATTTAAAATATACTTTGAAGAGTAGAAATGTGCATCTCGAAACAATTTTTTAAAATTTTTAATTAGAATTTAAATTAATTAAAAAAATTAAATTTGCTATCGCACATTTCAAGTTATTGTTTGAGAACATTATTTTTTTAAGTTACGTGGCTATCAATCCGACAGAAAAACATCATGTTCTCATATGACTCATATTTCGCAATTACCAACATTTAGAAAAACGATAGTTTTTGATCATCTTAAAATCAATCGAGTTCTGAATTTTTTTTCTCTTGACCAGAATTTCTTTTCAAGAAAAACCAGTTTAAATCGGTTTTGAAACAATCACGTAACTATCAGATTACGCATGCGTCGATATTTATAAACGGTGGTTTTTCTTACCCCATCTCAAAATCGTTCCACAAATCCAAAATTTTTTCCCACCAGCGCAATTTTTTTTTGTAAAAATTCAGGTTTAAATTGTTTGGAATGATTGCGCGACTGTTTTATTATACAACCGAAAACTTTTAGAAAAGCGATGATTTTTTTTTTTTTTTTCATTTCAAAATAGTTTGAGTTCCAAAACTTTTTTTGCCATCTAGAAAAATTGAAAATTTAAAACAATTACATTATTGCTATTATATATAAATTTTGGTACCTCACCTCGCTGTTTTGCGTTGATTCCCATTTTCTTTTTTGTCTTCTTTGGGCAATAACTTCTTACGAACTTGCCCTTTTATTCTCTGCCCGTGCATTTTAAGGCTTCAAAAACTCCAACTCCATTCAAAAACTCCATTGTTTTATCTCACATGATAAAACAATTTTTTAAAAAATTCATTTGATTGACTAATATTTAATGGTCACTTTAATAGAAAAATTTTTTTTGACTGTTACAGTTGAATTTTTCTAAATTTTGAATAAATTTTTGTTTGCCTGAGCTTATTATTTGTAAATTTTGGCTGTGAGATTATTCTAAACAGTTCGTATATTATGAAAATGTAGATAAGTTAGCTGAAATAAAGGAGCATATCAAATAGATTAATAGACACATAAATTTTTCTAACATTATAGTGTCATTTACAAAATAATCATGTTACAATTTGTTCATAGGAAGCATAGATTTAAATTAAATTATAATATAAAGGAAAGAAAATTGTAAAATAATATGTTTTGATTTAAATATCAAAAACTGAATTGCAAATGAATAAAAATTTATTTAAATGTTAAAAATGAAATGTAATAGCTCAAATATTTATGTATTAAAATGGTCTTTAAATCGTAATCACTTATATAAAACGTTCTGTTGTTTAGCTTTTAAGCCGATTTTATTACCTAAATCCGTTTGTCAAAAAATAAGCACTCGTATAAAAAGAGAAAGCATTTTAATCATCAAAAATTCGAACTCGAAATTTTGATGAATCTACACATTTTAGATTTCCATGAGTAAGAAAAACATATTTTTATTCAACTAAATTTGTTTCTTAGTTTTAGTATCGAAAGTGTAAATTCTTAACAAATTTTGAATCAAATCTGCTAAAGAGTTCACCTTCTACTAGCTGACTTTTTTTATTTTTAATTAGTAAATAATTTTTATAAGCATTATGGAATCTTTAATCAAATTTTTTCTCAAAATCATTTTTACGTATGGAATAGAGTTAAGGAAATTAATGGTTTAATTGATTTTTAAATTCCAAGAGGCCGAGAGTGGTGGCTCACACATAGTTCTTCAGTATAATTCCAAATTAAGAAATCGCAATTATAAGATTTAAACACTTTCTGAACTACTTAAAAAAGTCTGAATTATTAGCATCATATCTTCCAGCTTCTCTTTATACATTAAATAGATCTCTTCCCTTTCACTGCTTAAAATGGGAATGAATTTGTGCTGTATGTGATGGATGATGCTGAAAAGTAACAGAAGGGAAATAAAAAAATTTAATATCTGCTCTTTTTTATTTTATGTTTATCGAGAGCAGTCTGGAATATTGCAATTCATTTACCTGACTACTACCTGATTATTTTTAATTGCCCTAGATTTATTAACTTATGCAATAGTATTATATTTTTCATTACAGTCGCAGCAGAGGGAGCATACATTTTGAATGAAATGAAATATATATATATATATATATATATATATATATATATATATATATGCTCTTTTTTTTCTACAGATTAGCTGGAATATTGCAATTAATATTTAAATATAACCTGAAGACTATTTTGTAATTGCTCTGGATTTATTAGTCTATGCAATCTTTTAATCTTTTTCAGTGCAACCGCAGCCGAGAGAGCAGCCATTTAGAATAAAATGGCTGCTCTCTCTATAAACATAAGAGCAAATAAAATATTTGCTCTTTTTTTCTACAAATTACCTGGAATATTGCAATTACGTTTATGATATAACCAGATGGTTATTTTATAATTACTCTGGATTTATTAGTTTAAACAATAGTATTATCTTTTTCATTACAACCGCAGCCGAGAGAGCAGACATTTTGAATGAAATATATATATATATATACATTTGCTCTTTTTTTTCTACAGATTAGCTGGAATATTGCAATTAATATTTAAATATAACCTGAAGACTATTTTGTAATTGCTCTGGATTTATTAGTCTATGCAATCTTTTAATCTTTTTCAGTGCAATTTTGAATGAAATGTATATATATTTGCTCTTTTTTTTCTACAGATTAGCTGGAATATTGCAATTAATATTTAAATATAACCTGAAGACTATTTTGTAATTGCTCTGGATTTATTAGTCTATGCAATCTTTTAATCTTTTTCAGTGCAATTTTGAATGAAATGTATATATATTTGCTCTTTTTTTTCCTACAGATTAGCTGGAATATTGTAATTAATATTTAGATGTAACCTGAAGACTATTTTGTAATTGCTCTGGATTTATTAGTCTATGCAATTTTTTAATCGTTTTCAGTGCAATTTTGAATGAAATATATATATATTTGCTTCTTTTTTTTCCTACAGATTAGCTGGAATATTGTAATTAATATTTAGATGTAACCTGAAGACTATTTTGTAATTGCTCTGGATTTATTAGTCTATGCAATCTTTTTCAGTGCACCCGCAGCCGAGAGAGCAGCCATTTTGAATAAAATGGAAACAAAATACATTTGCCCTTTTTTCCCTACAGATTAACTGGAATATTGCAATTACGTTTATTATATAACCAGATGGTTATTTTATAATTTATAATTACTCTGGATTTATTAGCTCAAACAATGGTATTATCTTTTTCATTGCAACCGCAGCCGAGAGAGCAGCCATTTTGAATAAAATGGAAGCAAAATATATATGCCCTTTTTTCCCTACAGATTAGCTGGAATATTGCAATAATTTTTTGATACAACCAGATGATTATTTTGAAATTATCCTGAATTTATCAATCTATACAATAGTATTATCTTTTTTATTACAGCCGCTGCCGTGAGAGCAGCCATTTTGAATGAAATGGAAATAAATTATGTATATTTTTCTCTTCCCCAGGTTAGCTGGAGTATTGAAATTAATTTTTTGATATAATCTGACGAATATTTTGTAATTACCCTGGATTTTTTTATAGTCTGTACAAAAAGTATTGTTTTTTCAATTACAGCCGCAGCTGAGAGAGCAGCCATTTTGAAAGCTATAGTGAAATGGAATCGGGATATGTTCTGGTACATCCGTTTCCGCCCTCGCGTGTTCGACAAAGACTATGTCATGTTCTTTAATGGAACAGGGTGAGAACATTGTTAAAATTTTGGAAACAAAATGAGATTGTATCGCAATTTTTTTATGTATAAAACGATACTATTTTTTATAACAAACGCAAAATTTTATCATGGCCTCCTAAGTTATTTCATTTTTTATGAAATCAATTTTATGTTGAAATTTTACTTTATGATTACTTATTGCACAAAAATGGAATGTAAAAAGCTTTATTAATGTAAAAAAATGCATTAAAGCGAATGTAAAGTTGATTGGTAATACAAATTATTCCATGCAAATTTCGATGGGCCGCGGTGGCCTGATGGTAATGTCTAAGTTTCGGAACTGGAGGGTTCCATTTTTGAGATCCGATTCCATCGCAGAACCATTGTGTAAGCGTGTCCAGTGCACGTTAAATCCGTCGGGTCCAAACCTCCTTTCACTGGTGAGCTGCGGAAGTTTCGAGAGGGGGTGACAACTGAGATGTCATCCTCGTCATCTGACCGCGGTTCAAAATTACGAGGTCCATCCCATAATAGCCCTTGTGTGGCTTTAAAACGGGACCTTAATATAAGTGCACCAAGCGCATTTAGTGTCTTTAATAAATTTTTACCCTACATTTGTATAAATTTCTTTAGGGAGGAAGGGAGTTACAATGAATTCGACCAGAATCAGTTGTCTAAATAAGTTTTAATTTAAGTAAATACTTTAACCTGGAATAAACTCTAATGAAATAAAAAGTTAGAAAAATAAATCAGTTTTATTTCATCACGACCGCGATTGAGCCAACAGATGGTGCTGCACTGATCTAATCAAAACCATTCATAGGATAAGACACTCATTATAATAATGTCTTACACATATCTAATGTATCGTCCTCCATTTAAAATTAAAGCTGTCAAACGTGGAATCGCATTTTTTCACAGCATCATAAATTCTTCTTGACGCTTTTTTTTCCCGTCATGCTATCAGAAATGGAGTACTTAATGCTGCAGAAAGTGAAATTTTTTCGGTGGAGAATACTTTACTGCAAGCAGTGTCTTAACTTGTAAAACGCATCTCTCTGTGACCACTATAGACCATATTGAAGCAGACAATTACAGTTTCGTGATGAAAAAAATTCTGATTTCCTCTCCTTTATGTCTTTCCAAATGGCTTCATTCTTGGGTATTATCAGCTTTTAAAGAGGCTTCAAGTTTCTGAAACCCCTATATTTCCATAGGGTAATTCTTTTTCCTGTTCCTGAATTTCCCATAAAATAATTCTTTTTCCCTTTCCCTGTATTTTTTCGAGAACTGTCACGATTTTCGTGTTTTTTGAGTCAAAGAATTTGTATGTTCTCTCCAAAGAGGCTATCGAGCCTGAAAAGGAGTAGTTCAACTGGATGATAAGATATACACCGATTGGCTATAAATACCTCTGTCGATGTAGTGCGGTTCAGAAATGGTAAGATGTTCAGTTGCACTTCTTTTCCCGTATTTTCCATAGGCTGATTCTTCCTTTTTTTTTTACTGTATTTTTCCACAGTCTCTTTTTTTCATTTTTTACTATCTTGTACTTTTTATAAAGATTTCTAAGACTAATTTTAAGCCCTTAGTAGTGGCAGGCCTCTGCTTTTGTTAACCTACTTTCTACAGTAAAAATGACTTTTTTTCTTTACCATTTCAGATATAATATATTCCGATTATCTTTACATTATCAATAGCATGTTTACTCTTTCCTCAGGTGTTATTCTAACCTGGGAAAAGTGGGTGGTCAACAACCCATCTCTCTGAGAGCAAACGGTTGCCTGACTGAAGGTACCATCCTGCACGAGATGGCCCATACCGTAGGCATCATTCATGAGCACGACCGACCGGACAGGGACAAGTACATAAAGATATTACCTCAAAATATTCCTAAAGGTGAGTGTTTTTACAATGAACATTTTTCATTTCTTAATATTGGTTTTAAATTTTTCATTGGCTTGGAGCAGTGGCCACACATTCGCAATCCGTTAATTGCTTGTACACCTGAAAGGAAATGGAAAATGACTCTAAAAATATTCCAATCGAGCTGTCTGTGGAGGGGGGGGGGTCAACTTTCTACAACAAATTAATAAGTACTTTAAATAGACCAAAGATCTGTTGTTGACATTGCGTCCTAAAAACCAACTCTATTTGTCATATGACCTTCAAGGCTCTTATTTTTGCAATTATGATGTTGAACTGTTGAGGATTTGTATCCAATTAAACTTATATAAAGTTTTTTTTTCTGATATATCAGTTTCTTTTCCTTGATTCACTGACAAAGAACCTCCTGTAGCGGTCGTCTTTTTGCTACATCATATTTTATTGTGAGAATGAATAGTTTTTGTATTTCTGGCCTAATAAACCCACGCTTTTACATGATAACGATGATACCGTGTCCGCGTTATCACGGAAAGGGGGTGCAGTAGCTTCTGAGGGTAAAGACCCCTGAGCACCCAAGGGCAGAAATCTGACTTCTAGCTCATATGAAGATGACACACACACATTCGCTTGCACAACCCCTTTTTACAGGGGCTTTTTACAATTTGTCCTTTATATGAGTTGCATACTCGAAAATGATTCTTGCTTCTCCAGGGTAGGGTTTGACGGTTTTAAAAAACCGGTATTTTTAAGTAAATTTGTCACATTTGAAAACCGGTTTTTAAAGTAAGAAAACTGGATATTCTGGATATTCCAAATCTTCAAAAAAAAGCATATAATCTTCGGATCGCCTGGATATTCCAAATCTTCAAAAAAAAAAAAAAAAAAAAAAAATTATCGGTTGGGACCGATTTGTCTAGCAGCTGGGGGCTTAAGGCGACGAGATGCGAATTTATTAATAAGTGTAGGTATATTTGAATTCCTGTTAAATGAACTAAAAAATTCGAACGCTGAAATAAGTTTGAAATTATTATATGCTTTAGAAGAACGAATTCAAGAAAGTAGAATTAGCGACTCTTTTGCTGCATTCGTACACTTCCAGTTCAGCGAAGAAATCTAGTGTACTTTCTTTAGCTTCAAAAACCGAAATTATTAAGTTATCTGGAAAGATATTGTCTAGATTATTTCCAAATTCTTATGTGGAAGCCGATTCTGGTGAAGAGCAAATTGAATAAACTACTCGTCAGAGTAATGCTTTTTTAAAAGAAGCCATGGAAAAATCAATTCATAAGTTTCTTGAAGACCCCGAAGAAAAACATGCAAATCCAAAGACACTGAAAGCTGAATTTTCATTATTTCAGGCAACGAATAAAAGAACAAAAATCTTAAATTTGTTATTTGATGCCATGAAAACTATAAAACCAAGCTCAGTAGTGTATTTCAATTCTCAGAACGAGTATTTTCAATTTCAAGCAATATTGTGTCCAAAATTAGACTTAGCTTTAAAACTTAGCCACCCACAGTCGATATTTTATGTTTTTTAAAATCCTATTTTCTTAGGAGAAGTTAAAATTAGTGAAAACAATATAATTATTATTCAAAATTTTTGTTTAAGTTTTCGTTATTTTGTGTAAATAATATGTATATGTAATCCTTAATTTTATTGAATTTGATATTGATTTCGTTTTTTGTTATTTTATATAATTTAGAGAAAATATTTTTCCCTCTTCTATTTTTTTTGACAAAAATTCGAAAACCGGCTAAAACCGGCTTTTTTGGAAATATGGAATTTGAAAACCGGTTTTTCAAAAAGTCTGTTTTTGTATAAACCCTACTCCTGGGTTATAATAATAGGTGGTACCAATGACCTCCGTTTTGATGATGGGTGTACCTTTTACACCCATCATCCTTTTACGAGAGAGATCGCTTGTAGCCTGTCATTTGGTATGAGTCAGTTGCACAGTTAATGTTGTAATTAAAAAGCATATTGCACAGCTAATAGTAAAATTAAAAGTGGTAAATTGTACGCCTAACTGCTAATTTGAAAGCGATAAATTGCACACCCTCTCAAAAAATCAAAAGGGTATATAATAATAATCGTGTTTAATCTTGATATATCTTTACTTTTGTTTTTAGTATACTATGAAATTATAATATTAAATATTTTCTCATATATAATAAATATAGGATTTTATTTTCAAAAATGTAAGTTTGAACAATTATTTATTATTATTATTTTGAAATTTATCAAAGACAGTTGTAACTTTTTTATCTCTATGTGTACATAAGTCCAAAATATAATTACTAAAAAAAGAATAATGGGTACCAAATATCTTGGATCTTTTGAGACACGTTATGTGCATTATCTGCCATTTATAGATAACAAAATCATTTAACTTCTATTTGTAACTCAAAGTTTTGAAAAAGGTGTGGATCTGAGGGGCGTGCAACTTACTCGTGTCCCATTTCAACCTCCCCACGCAACTTGCAGCTTTAGAAACAGATGTGGATTTGAGGGGGCTTCCAATTGACAGGTGGACAGGTGGATCAGGCCTTACGTCTCTGATCTCATTACCACATTGATTCCGTGATGGTTTCTCTTAAGTCGCGTTCCGACGACCCATGGCCTTATGGATTTAGTCATAAATCTACCAACTGACCCATTGTTGGACCACCTTCACCTGTGGACGTTGGTCCGGAACTTCGCGCAAATTATCGGTAAAAAGAACAGATATCAAAGAACCCCGGAAATCCACAAGAGAGGGGAAAAAGGGCAAAGTGTTCCAGAATCAAGGCGGGCACAGATCGTCGGAGCGCGACTTTAGCATTACGTAGTAAGATAAGATAAATTATTATTTCAATTGTAAATATTTATTTTAATAAATCTTAAGATATTGCCTTCTGTGTATTTTAGCTTTTAAAGATTTTTGGTTATAGTTAGAAAACTGTTGTGTAAGAGTTTAAATTAATATATTTCTTCTAATGCCCCAGAATGGCAATCCCAGTACGAGAAATCGAGTTACCAAGATGTCCAGATCCTGGGGCCTTACGACTACTATTCCGTCATGCACTATCCGATTCCAGCGCCCCACACACACCTGCCCTCC
Source organism: Argiope bruennichi (assembly GCF_947563725.1). Lineage (NCBI taxonomy): Eukaryota > Metazoa > Arthropoda > Arachnida > Araneae > Araneidae > Argiope > Argiope bruennichi. The sequence goes on from NC_079160.1 coordinate 14,384,001, forward strand.
TTCGAGGTCCTCCAGAAAGGCATCGACCTCAGCAGGATCGGACAGCGGGAGGAACAGACACAGATAGATAAAGACAAGATCAAGAGGCTATACAGCTGAATGTACGAACTAAGGGGAGTGGATATATAGCTGGATGTACAAACGATGCTTAATTTGTTTCTGTCAAATAAAAGGTTTTGCATAAATTTTGTGTGGGATTAAATATTTGTAGAAAATCTGTCTTATGTACAAGCTTAAAAAGTTTGATTTTTACTTTCTCGTATACGAGGGATAGTTTGATTTAGTTTGGGTATATTAACGTCCTTAATTTTTAAAGCAACACTAGGGTTATTTTGAGACGGATTTCGTAATTCTGAACCCCGGCCAGATGACAAGGACGGCACCTAAGTTGGCACTACCATCGCCAAACTTCCACATTTCACACCAGAGGTTAGACATTTAGCCCTGACGGATTTAACGTCATCAGACCAACTTACACGACGGTTCTTCTGTGGAATTGGGTCACGAACCTGAAGTCTTCCGGTTCCGCAGCCAAGACCTTACCACCAGGCCACCGTGACCTAGCTACGAAGATAGAGAAAGTATTGTAATCGTCAAAAAATACGAAATAAAGATTTTTGACGCATCTCCATGCTTTACACCACCCTGAAATCGAAACACGAATTTTCAGCAGTCCATCTGTCATTTTATCTGTAATAAAGATCGGTTAAAGCGCTTTGAGCTAGAAGGATGAAATTTAGTATATGGTATTTATGTCAAATTTATAATTTTTGTCAAGGACATATATCTATCTGGCTGCTCGAATATAAGTCATCACGGTAACTACAAAAGGAAGAGGGCTAAATGGATAAAATTGGATGCAAAGATTTAATATCTGCAGTGTAAACATCTTTTATATTTTGAGCCGAATTCAACAAGGAATTGGCAGTCTGTCGATCTCTACTTTTAGAAGCATGTAAACGTAATTAACGTAATATTGTATTAGTTAAATTTATAAATAACTAGCCGCCTTTGGTGGGCAGCCGATTCGCCAGTATTAATGCTCGCTAAAATGTTCAATTTATATTTTATGTAACTTGTTCTCATAATAGGTTTTTCAGCAAGATATTTTTAAGCTTGAAATTTTGATAGCCATATTATCACTTATCTTTTATGTAGACCTTAAACCGTTCTGTTCATTGTATTACGCCTTTCTCTCTAATTTTCTATAATGTCCGTAAAATTCAATTTTAAATTAAAGTGGAAATAATGAAAGTACATTTAATATAAAGACATGTTTTAGTGAATCCCAGCATGTCTTTAAAAGAAAAATATGAGAATTGAGAATCTTTTGTGCACTACAGAATAATTTTTATAATTTATAATATCTCAAGTAATTATTCAATGACAATTTCCCGAATTCAATGAAAAATTCAGTTTTTAGTTTTATTTTTTAAAGGATATAAACACTATCAGTAATAATTTTTTTCGGTTTATAAATACATTTCAAAAAATTATGATTTAAATTTTAAACAGTCTTTTGGTCTTAAGGAATCATATTCTGCAAAATATTCTTGACTCTCCAACTTTTAAATAAATAAATGAACGTTCCTATCTTCGCGTTCAAATCTGACTGATTTATAAAGTTTTGAATATAACAATTATACAACAATCAACAATTTCATAATCTAGGCCAATCACTCTTGAGGAACTTTGGGAGATGATGGCTTCTTTAATTATATAAAATATAATTAATTATTTTATTTAGACCATTTGTTAACAGATGTATAACTCCTACTAAAGGTTTACAAATTAGCTGTTGGACCCTGATTAGAGTAGACATCTTATACATATTAAGCCATATTTGCCTTAAATAAAACTGTTTAATTGAATTAGTAACATAGGTATTGTGAAAGATCATAGAAAGGGTTTCCTTTACTTAAAAAAAATACAATGTTTCATATTTAATTTCATAAAGACACACCTTTATATGCTTAATTTGTAATAACAGTTGACTTATTTTTTAATTTGAGCTTTTGTCAATATGATGGTAACACGCTGATAAAATTAAGTTAATTTTTATTTTTATTTTGTACGAAATAAGTTTTTGAAAAATATAATTAAATTATTTTTTTAATTCATTAAAATTAGAAATTTAATTTGTTTGCTAATCATTATATTATTCACTTATCTTTTATGTCGACCTTAAACCGTTCTGTTCATTGTATTACGCCTTTCCCTATAAAGATAATTTTTTGATCTTCAATATGAAGTAAAAATCATTTTTATGTTGTAATATTTTCGGAAGTTATAGCGGAAAAAAGTCAAAATTTTGCTTGATTTCTAATTAATTCTAATTCTAATTAAAAATTCAAAAAAATGTCTCCTATGTGAACATTTCCAGCCCCCGCGGTATACACATGCCAAATTTGGTAGTTGTAGGTCAAACGGTCTGGACTGTAGAGCACCAACACACACACACTGTGCTTTATTATAATTATATAGATAAGCACGAACGAGAAATTTTTTATACAATAAAAGATTTATGCAAAATTGTTACGCAATAAAATTGTTTTGATAATCACAAGCAAGACAGAAAGAAGTGTCAGTATCTTGCAGAATTTCTATACTTAAAAGTAATGACATGTACAAAAAAATTGCCTTTTATTAATTTATTGATCAACAAATTGCTAATATATAAAATTTTTAATATTATTGTGTGTGTGTGTGTGTGCGAGTGTTTGTCAAACGATCGATACCTTTCTTTCAGTTTGATTTTCAAGGTAAGATACTAAAAAGAATGCCCAATCTAATGTATTTAAAAATCACATTCCTCAAAATTTAAGTTTGTATAAATCAATATTTTTGAAAATCTACATTTTAAAAAATTATATCGTTAAAATGTGAGCTTATGCATTATTATTCAGGGACAAGGATATTTTAAATTTATTGCTCAGAATTTAATCTCCCTTAAATTGGAAAAAATTACCATTTTATCTGCTTCTGTCAATCGCCGTCTGGTATCACGAGTCGTGGTATTAGAGCAATTGACAGAAAGTCTTTTTCACTTCTAAGTTGCGACTTCTATTCTAATTCAGACATTATTTCATGCTTCAACGAAAACTAGCCTTAACACTTTCATTGCTATGAACATCACCAGCAGGTCACATCTGCTTTCTAATTGTACCGAACCGTATACGTAATTAGATGACCCCTTCTCTATCTGTTATTAAGAGATGGCAAAGAAGGGGTCACCTAATTAGATTGATCAGAAGATCAGGATTGAGTCCTGGCAGTGATTATATTAAGAGGACGAATATTCGAAATAGAAGACTATGAACACCAACTGTTAAAATTTGAAACTATCAGAAAAGATAAATTGCTTACTATTTCAAAAAATGAATGATGTATCACTTTTAGAAGGGCTGTCCATCTATTAGTGGTAATGATAGCTCCCGCAGGTATCTAAAGTCCAACGGCAAAGAGACTACTACAAAGTTCTGAAAAAAAATTCTTTAATATCTGCTACTGAATTTTTAACAACATCGCACATTGATTTTAACTCTTTATACCCTCGCGGCATTTAGGAAACCTCTTTAATGACGTTCACAACAGTGCTTTTTATTTTCTCAAATTCGAACTATAGCGAAATTATTTTAATCATCAAAAAATTCAAACTGGAATTTTTTTTACGAACTTTCACATTTTAGACGTCTTTGAGAACAAAATTCATATTTTTCTCATTATTTCTGTCTGTTTGAGCTGAAACACAAACTGTGAAGCCACGCACGTGAATGTCTTGTCTTTGTGTCTGTGCTTGTTTAGTGTGTGAATGTGATTATTAAAAGAAATGTTCCTAAAAACATTCGTCCTGTTGCTTCCTGCATGGGTCATAATATTCTACATTCCACCACATTGAACTACCACATTGGCGCCCAACGTAAAAAAATTTCTGATGAAATGAAAATGAAGTCGTTCCGACTATCACAAGAAAATTTTCCCGCCACCACAGTATGCAGTTTTTACATCAAATTCGTAGATATCTATGAAATTCTGAGTAAAATCTGTTCAGAAGAACTCTATCTTGCATATAAGTGAACACAATAACTGCAAAACGAAAAGATATAAAATTCAGACATCTATAGCATAGACACCTATCAAATTTTGAACCAAATCTATCTAGGGGTTGACAGTCTGTTAATTTGTAATTTCAGACACTTGTAAACGCCATAACTCAAAAACACAACGATTTAAATGTATGAAATTTGATATGCGATTTTGTGACTGTAGCTCTAGATATACATATATCAAATTTTTGTTTCAATCGGTTGGGTAAAAGGGCTTCTAAAACAGCTTTAACCACTGTTGTTTCTAGGCTTATCATTTTCTAAATAATTAAAGTAGCTTTGTACATTTTAATTGAACGAAAGTTTGTTTTCGATAAATATGTCTTTGATTTTTTTTTGTAAAAAGGTATTTCTTATTATTTTTCATTCTTCTACAATTCTATCAATGATTCAAAACTGATGTAATCCTGCTGTGTTTTTGCACTGTTTTCTATACCCAATATTTTTAGAAATCGGGATTGAAACGAAACTCCATTGCGCTAGTGCTATGTCAGTATATAATATTTGATTTTCTTCTTTACTGTAACCGTAATTGTGAGTACTTTTTCGGCAATATAGTATCTAAGCAGAAAGAAAATGACAGTGCTATATATATCTATTTATCTTATTGTTTTTGTGGACGCCAGAGAGAGTTCATGCTTGCTATAAGTTGGATGTCTGCAATAAATACTTTATTCTATCATTATAAGTGTATAAGATGACTACATGCTCTGAAGGTTGAAGCTTATTTTTTTAAACTTCATAAATATATTTTCGGATGGAAATGCATCTAAAACGAATATGATTACCACAGATGTTTGACGACGTGCAGTGTGTAATATGGAATATAAACAATAAAGGTAAAGCCCATTATTTTGTATAGTTTATTTCTGTATTCGAATTACAAAAATATGTTTTTCAAGTGTCAAGAAATTTGAATAATTAATCAGGTCAAGGTCATTGTCAAGATCAATTTGTTGACTTTCATATCGATTATTTTCAATTAAGAGTAAAACTGCATAGATCAGCCTTTGTTGTTCGCAAATGATCTTTTATTGATTTCAGTGTTGAGAATAGTAATTCAACAATTGACTACAATCGCCAGAAACATTAAATACATAATACGTGATATGCATACATCAAAGAAAATGAACAATGACTTATTCCCAGTAATTCTACTAATCCTTTGACGCTACTATTTATTTTTAAATTTTTTTTCTTTTAAAATTTATTTTTAAATGATGTATTACTTAAAGATAATTGAGATTAGGCCGTAATTTCTGGGAAATTTTTTGCATAAAATTAAATGAGTTGTTGTGATTTTTTTTTCTCTTTTGCTGTGTTCAACTAGAATCTATCATTGGGCAAAACATATTTGTTCTAAAATAAGGTTCTGGATTTTTATCACTGATATTCTTAAGTCTTCATAATTTTTTTTTAATTATTTTTCTAAATGCTACATTCCAGAGATAAACATCAGGTTGTCAACTTTTCTTCGATTTTTTTACAATTTTCAGCAAGTAATCCACATTTCAAAATAGATTTTCGATGTTTTAGATTGCAGACTTTGAATAAGGTTAGGAAATACTAAAACTTCGCAATGTATAACTAGGGAAAAACAAATGTTTCCGTTTTTTTCTTTAAATGCATCGCTTCTTTCCTTTTCTTGCTTTTTGACTAGTTATTATTTAAATACTAAAAGGAAAACAATAACAAAAAGCAAAAAATTCAACTTCTTAGTTAATATTAAAAGTAAGTTCTTAAAAACGGCAATTCCTGAGTCTTATGACTACGATTGTTATAGTTGGTATCAAACAAGAAATTATACTATATGCAGTTCTTGACTGGTGCATATTCATTTCATAGTTTACAAAGTTGTTTAGGAACAGAATATCAAAGACTTTGTCTTCATTCCTTTTCGCTTAGTAGGATAGGAGCTTCTTTCTGTTTAGAAAAGAAAAAAAGTACTTATTTAATTTAAACAAGATATTTTATACAATAAAAACATTCGATACATTACCTTGCAATCTAAAAAGGATCATATTTAAAATACTACAATTTCTGTCTTATTTCAATTTCGATATAATTTATTTTATAAGCTCTGCCAATAATAAAAGAATTAGTCTTTATGCGGATGTGTGTATCGGTGTTCAACAAGATAGACCTGCCAATTTGGGGCAGATATACTTTAGAGGGGGAGAATATGTATTTACGAGATGTACTTTGATTCTAATTTTAAATAATTAAAAATCAATAGAAATTTTGACGTTTTTCCTCAATAATTATATAAAATATTTTTTTCAGTGATTCCAGTTTAGTTGCCTTATATATATATATATATATATATATATATTTCTAGTTTTTAAAAATATTTCCACGTTGATTTTGCAACAATATAAACATTATTGTATTGAAATTTCACAATTCAATAATTTTTCATCATTGCTATGAATGTTTCATTTTGAATTTTCCAATCATTGTTGATGATTAAGGTTTGAAGATGCGGCTTATTTTTCCGTGTTGAATAAACTTCTGTTCAAAGTATGCTTTTAATAAACATCTTGTATTTCTTTTTTTTTGTATTGGAAAGGTTTAACATCACATTTAAGCACGTACCTACCACATGCTCTTTTCTATAATATGATTGGCTGTATAAAAATATATTATTGTATTACGTGGTAATTGCTTTCTTATAGTACTATATTAAATTTTGGATGTATAAAAAAATATATTCGTATTACGTGGTAATTGCTTTCTTATAGTACTATATTAAATTTTGGATGTATAAAAAATATTCGTATTACGTGGTAATTGCTTTCTTATAGTACTATATTAAATTTTGGATGTATAAAAAATATTCGTATTACGTGGTAATTGCTTTCTTATAGTACTATATTAAATTTTGGATGTATAAAAAATATATTCGTATTACATGGAAATTGCTTTCTTATAGTATAATTCTAAATTTTTGATATATGAAAAATATTATCGTATTACATGATAATTGCTTTCTTATAGTACTAGATTAATTTTGGATGTATAAAAATGCAATCACATTACATGATAATTGTTTTTATGGTACTATATTAAATTGCGGATGTACAAAATATATTATCTTATTACAAGATAATTGCTTTCTTAGTACAATAATGAATTTTGAATGTATCAAAATATATTATCGTATTACATGACAATTGCTTTTTTATAGTACTATACTGAATTTTGAATGTATAAAAATATACTATCGCATTGCACGAAAATTATTTTCTTACAGTACTATACTTATTTCTTTTAAAACAGATAAATTTCTAATGTTTAATACTCTAAGATGCGATGTAAATTATGACACAACATTTCAATGTTGAACAATTCAATTTTCTATTCTTATATTTTTAATGAAAAGCTTTAGTTTTAACAAAAGATTTAGTGTATTAATTAAAGCTTAATTAGTTACTTTTAAAATTAAAATTCATATTGTGTGATGACAGAAAATTAGATAAATACATACTATAATGAATAGAAGACTTCTAAAACAGTATGTATATGCCTAACAAAATGTGAAATATTTTGCTTAGGAAATCATGAAGATGAAGTTACATAAACGATTTTATTTACATTTTAGTGATTATTAATTCAGGAAGCCAGCTGATTATCAAGGATATCCGGATGTTTTATAAAATTTCTTCCAATTAAATTTTTAATTGGAAGAAAAAATCTTTTACAGAGAAATTTTAGAAATAATTGTAATGTTTTCATGACTACGATTTGGATCTCTATCTAACTAAAATTCTTTCACTAAAAGTCTTCAGATTTCATGAGGAAAAAACGGACTGAACTAAACTGGTATTTAAATGTCATTAAAGTTGCAATAATATGCTTGAAAGTTATCACGGAAGAAATACCGAAAGATCGCTTGGATTTTAATTGGAATTTTAATTAAAATTCTTTAAAAATCGATCCTTATTGCATATTTTTAGCATGAAGAGCATATATTTGTGCCGGTTTGATAGCTTTGCCTCAAATGATCTGGCCTGTAGAGCGCCATCACACACTAGAGCGCGCGCGCTATCCTTTTTTAAAGAAGGTCTTACGTTGTTTGGGATTTTACTTGCGACGTGTCCTTGTCAGTTTGTCAGTCAAAAATTACACGAATTTACATTAGTTTCTACCCTGGAGATCACAGCTGTATATCGTGGTATATAATATATTGCTAAGAATAAATTTAAAAAGCTGATAATTTATTCCGATTCTTCGAGTGCCCTTCAAGCTCTCGTTGGAAAGTCACGCGATCATGCATATATTTCCGATATTAGGAATTTGCTTAAGGATCTATCTCAAAAGGGTTTTGAAATTCTTTTCTGTTGTGTTTCTTCTCATGTGGATATTCAGGGAATGAAATAAAATCAGCAAACGAATCCTACAAACAGGTCATTCCTCATGCTGACGTACGCTCTTCCTTTCGTTAATGACTTTTTCAGATTAGGCAGAGCCAATGGAACCTTGAGACCGAAAACAAATTACACACTCTTAAACCTTTTGTTGAACGTTGGTGTTCCTATGTAGATCGCCAGTGTTATTCTAACACGATTAAGTATTGGGAATTCTCAAATAACTCATAAATATATACTTTTTAAGAAGCCACCACCAACCTGCAGCCGTTGTGGTGAATAGTTTAACTATCCAACATATTTTGATTGAATGCCAGGCACTGAACTCATTGTATCTTAAATATTGACTCAGTTTTTCTTTGTCTTTAGTTTTTAATTGTACATAATCACATTTTAATTTATTTAAAGGAGGTAGGTTTTATCAAAGAAATTTGAAATGTCGATTCCTTCTTATCGTTGCTCTTAATTTATAATAACCTTTTTATGTTTGATTATAATTGTTTTAAACATTTTTATAGTTTTAAGACTTAGCGTTAAAGTTTTCATCTAGTTGCGGCAGAGTTCATCCGGAAAATGGATCTTGCGCCAGGATAATACTCACTCACTCACTTTTAAAGAAGATTGCATGACAGCATTATGAAATATTTTATGGCTGCTTTCATAATACTAGCACATTTTGCAGTTTTGCTTTGCTGGAAGTAAATTTTTTTGTGAGGAATTCTTTGGAATACAACTGTAAAGTATAGATAGCTCGACGACATCGTGTACCCGAAAATTATTCCTTTACTAGTCACCTTTGGCCACCAGATTTTTTGAAAGGATATTAGTTATATTTTAGTTAAATCGTTAGGATACAACTTTGTGTCCATAGTTGCCGGATTAATTATCTAATTAAAGCCGTTTTATTTTAATTCTCTTACATATGTTCTGTTCATTGCATATGCGTAAAACTTTCTAATAGTATCCAGTTCCATGATATTATAATTCTGTATCCTCTCAGTTCATCTATTGTTTAAATTATGCGGTATTTCAGTTTTTTTTTATTCATCTTGTAAATTAAGCAGATAGTAAACAGATTCTTTCTTCTTTAGCATTCACCAAGAAAATTACGTGATTATATAGTTGATGAAACAATGAAAATGATTTAAATTTCAGAGCAGCAACATATTCTATTGTTGTATATTAAGCAGAAAAATATTTTTAAAAATGTCAAAATTAAGGAAAAATTTGCACATTTATAAAATTAGTATCATGAAAAAGAAAATTTTTGAATTTTTTTAAGCTGATATGAAAAATGATTTTTGTGCTCTGATTTTTTAAAGAATATCGTAGTGAGATGCTAAAAATCATGTTAATTTTTAATTAAAATTTAAAACAATCACTCCAAGGTGCACATTTTCACCTTCCAAAATATATATGTGCCAAATATGTTTGGTGTAGGTGAAATGGTTTGGCCTGCAGAGCATCAGTACAAACATACACACATTAACCTTTCCTATTAGTTCAATCAAGACATTTACAATAAATGTACATAATTTTTTTAATTATTGTATAAAACGGTTAGTGTTTTATTAAATAATATTGTAAGAATTGCACCTTGTCAAGCGATATACGAAAGCAATTTTAAATGATAAGAAACGAATAAGGTTCGCAGATCCAAAATGCAATGCCTTTTTATTTTTGGTAATGCTTTTTTATTTATCTTACGCTAATAATTCATATTTTTTATCTAATTAATTCTCATTTTTACAGCAGTTAAAATTCAAATCTTTTTCATTATTTTATAAATCGTATGTTTTTCATTTTGAAAAGCAAAAGAAGAAAGATTCTGTTTCATATCAATGTAATTTAAATGGGATAAGCCTATTAAAATTATACTGATTTAAGGTTAATCTCAATTTGCTACGAATCATGAATATAAAATTATGGATAAGAGGATCAGTTCAAATGAAACTCGACAACAATTCATGTGTATCAATTGGTCATAAAATGAGATTTGTGCTTGAAAAAAACAATCAAGAAATCATTTTTCTTTACCTGCAAAGATTCCTTTTTACCATCCCTGTATTTGACGATTGGAGGAATCAGTAATGACATAATGCAACAGACACAGCAAAGACCCATTAGTATGAAGAACAAAATATTGTACGATTCCAAGATATCCCGGCAGTATCCTACAAAATTAAAAGTTGATTTAAGCCAATTGTTAGCACATTATAAACAATGTGAAAGAATTAATTTCGATAAAAGATCTGTCATCTCGGTACATAAGCAATCAACATGAACATAACATTCTATCATTTCAGTTAATGTACATGCTTTACATCAATACATTTCAATGAATAAATAAAGAAAATAATAATAAAAAAAACTGGGGTAAGGTTTACTTTTTATAAAAGAAAAACTATGCACAAATCATAAACAGACATTTATCAAAAATATATATTAATTTCATGTAGCAAGCTATTAAAAATAAAGATTTTGCTCAAATTCTTTGCATTAAAGCGAAATTTAATAAGAATGAAATTTTTAAAATAGTGATATTTTGATGATATATATATGAGCTATAAACTTTAGGTATTTGGGAATATATGTTGATTTCTTAGATAAAGCAAAAACGAAACAATGGAATGTGTGGACATAAAATCTTAATGTTAGGAACCTATATATAGAGTAGTGGGCCTTAATTGGATGACTTTTCGTTGGTTGGGGCTGTTATATACTTGGCAAACATTACTACCTGCAATGTCTTAATAATTAATTTGAGTATTATATAAAGAAAATGAAAGATAATGAATTTAAATAAATGTTTTCATACATGCTACTTTATTTCTACACTATTAGAAAAGCATAACCCAGATATTTTTGAAAATCTTTCTTATCTTAATGGTGTAAAATTTAGAAAACATCTTCCAAAACAAACTCCCACCCTCCAAGGAATATAATTTGGTAGCTGTAGTTCAGACAATCTGTCCTGTAGAGCGCCTTCATTTTTATTATTAATAGAAGTTAATAATTGTTTCTTTCTAATTTCTTTATAAAACTTATTTGCAACAAGTTAACTATCAAATTATTACTTTATATTAAAAATTTAAATTTCGAAATTAATTTTAAGAAGACAAAATTTAAGTTTCGCCGAATTACGGAATGTAATGCAATTTTCAGCACATCTGCAATACATTAGCTACAACTGAATAAACAACTTGTAACGCAGGAATAAAAATCAATGAAGAAGGGAAAGAAAACTTGGCGAACTTTGGCTAGAAAAGTGATTTTAGTAATGTTCAACTTAAACCGAACTTCATTAATCGCATTCTCAGAGGGCTTCAAATAACTATGACCAGATCTCCCAAAAAGGGTTTTCAAGTCTTATGACTTGAATATGAAATTCGATGGAAATGTTGATTTTTGAATTATGAATTTAAAATTATTTCTGCACCTTTTATTCCCTCTAAATTTCAAGAAAAATAGGACAAATAGTACATACATTTACAAAATTTATAGCTCAAAATATTTTGTTGAAAAAAACCATTAAAAGCACAGTTAGTAAAAATTTTAACAGTACATTCCCGAGTATCCTGTTCGCAAGTATCCGGCCTCCGTACTATTCGCCCTAGTTTTCTTTAATTGCAATTAAAGGAGGGAGGCAATGCGTTGCATTAGCAACATTGTCAAAGCATTAGAAGCGGGAGTCTGTTGCGATTCTCCTATGTGTCGTGTGCAAAATGCAAGTTATGACAAAAAAAAGAGTAGCATTCTGCTCGTTGTTCTTTGTTTGTCAGTGTGTAATTAAAAACTGTAATTTTCGACACTTATCTTAGGATTACTTTGTCGTATATGTGTAATCATTTATCAGTGAAAAATAAAATCAGTTTCAGTCAATTTTCTTTAAAATTAGGGCTACGATTTAAGTTAATGTTTTGTTTTATGTTTTCTGCGTTTAAGTTAGGCATTACAGAATTTATGTTAAAAGTGCACAGTTTATATCTTTTAACTTACTTTTTCTTTAATAAATTCTTGAAACGAGCAGTGCAGTATATAAACATATATGAACTACTAATACGTTCTAATTTAACTCGACACGTTACCAGTAACTGCTTTTATCATTTACCGAACCGTGGCCTCGTTCACATTCTACCTGGCTTAAGATAAAAGGAGGGCTTACTATTCAATATGAAGTCAAAATACGCATTATGACAGTGAGTTTTGGTATAAAAACTTTGTGTATTGGTATTGGTGAGCAAAGAAAAGAGTTCATAGAACACCAGCCTATCCGGCTTTTTTGTTATCCAGCCTGCCCCTCTGCTACATTAGGCCGGATACTCGGGTGTGTACTGCATTTGAAAATTTTAGCCAAAACTCAATCAACTGATAGTCCAAAGACGGCTAATATCAAATACACTGAAGAACTGAAAATTCATGCTCCCCTATTATAATACCGAACTAGACATTACTGGCTTCAAAATAATTGCAAAAATTCTTACCTATTAGAGGAGATTGTGTGAAGCTAATAGGAGGATATAAAACCAGTCTTGAAGCTATCGCTACACTGAGGTACTGTTTATCCACGTAGAAGGTTACAACTCCTGGGCTGATCATAAGCAGACCTCCGACAAAAAGACCGAAGAAGTAAGAAAATATCATCATCATAACGAAATTTTTCAACAATGTGCACGCAACATACAGGATCCCGATACCCACAAAACATACAGCAGAGAAATTCATCTTCGTCAGATAGCCTGCGTCGGTGACAGACCCCAGGAAAGTCCGCCCCATGAAATCGCCGACGGAAAGACATAGAAAAAGATAGACTTCATTATCAAGGGAAACACCGTGGTCCCTGGAGACATCGATAAGAATTGTCGTTGTCGTTGAGAACAGGTACAGCATAATACTTTGGGTGATAACTATGAGAATGTACACAGGGTCCAAGAATACTGAGAAAATATTCATTGATGGTTTTTGCTGCTTATCAGCTTTATTGCCAGAATAATCTTCTAGATTATTGGATTTTACTTGTGAATTGTTCTTCTCTACGCAAGATCCGGAATGTTCTTGACCAGCTGTTTTAGTGGAGTCTTTTAAAAGCAAGGCAGCCAGTAAACCGTTCAACATTATTCCAGATAGAACCAGGAATGTTCCAGAAAGTCCAAACGTGTCGAGAAGGTATTCAGTCAGGACAGAAAGTAGAAAATAGGTAACACATTCACCTGCGAGCGTTATCCCATTTGCCTTATCCAAATGTTTTGAAAAGTGCATGCTTAAGTAATGTGGCAATAAAAGAGTTCCAAATCCATAACCGGTACCTAAAAGCATGTATAAATAAAAATCTCCAATTAAATAATGAATAGCCACATATAATCAATAATATCAATGTATAACGAAAGAACTGAAAACTCGATGTATTAATCAATCTGTTGCCTCCTACTTATGATATTTTTAAATACATGCATTGACAACTTGTGTTGGACAAAATGTATATATATATATCGAAGATACGAAAAGATGAAATGACTTTAAATAAATATATTTAAACAATTGTTCTTTCTGTAAACGGCTATAAAATTTGTTACTCAATTCTAAGTTGGCATTGACGTGATTTGAAAGAAATCTTTCCTTAAGTTGTATAACAATATTTAGTTATTTCCAATCTGTTGCATGTTTAATTATTTAGTCATTTACGACAAACTATTTTACAATCGAATTCATCTTGTCATATTTTGAATATATAGTATTATTTTTTAACACACGTTGCTTATGCACACATTTTAAAATGTAAAGACTAAACAATAATTCGTGCACTTGAGTTAATGACATTATAAAGACTAATATATCGAAATTTCGGTTAGTTAATAACAAATTCTATATAAATAATATTCTCAAAATTTATGGAGTTTTAGCATATTTTTTTAAAGTATAACCTTATAAAATGACACATCTCAGAATATTTCTAGCAATAAATGAAAACAAGAAATATTCTTTAATTCTAGTAATTAAAACTACAATAAAATAATAACTATTTAATTTGATTTTTATATTTTTATAATTGTATTTTTAAAATACAACTAGATAGTAGATGAAAATGTCAACCGTCAAAATATTAAATTTCTTCTCAAATGAATACAATTTTTATCAGCCACGATTGTATTGAGGAAGAAAATAGATTTGAGTTTATATATGCCAGGAGATGAACTGAACGATTTGAAACAAAATAGGCAAAAAATAAATGAAATTGTATTTTTGGATTTCAGTATTTCATATAGTTTTTAAAGTTAAAAGTAAATATTTCAAAATTGATTCATTTTTTTACCTAATTTCAAAGCATTTTGCAATTTTTTGAAAACATTAACATATACTAGTATTTATTATGTATTTAGGCGAAATTTAAAAATAAAAATTTTTGTCAACCACAATTATACTGTTAAAGAAAGCAGATCTGAGATCATCTATGCCACGATATGGACTGAATAAATTGACGTAAAATTGGCGAAATATAAAATGAAATTGTATTTGCGGATATCGCGATTTCATATGGTTCGTAAATGTAAGCTTACATATTTAAAAATATGTTCATTTTTTTTACTTAATCCCAATGCATTTTATAATTTTTTAAAGCATCGGTAACACATTAAACGCCACTCGATATTGCCTTCTTTTCCGCTTGACCTGCATTCTCTACTGATGTTCTTGATATTTAAATTCATCTTTCCCGCAGGATGTTTACCGTATTGCAATGAAACGTATCAAAATATTTTAATGAACATTTAAGCTCATTTATTCATTTATTAATAGAATATATATATATTTTTGTTTTATATCGTATTTTATATTGTCAATCACCCGTGACTGTCTCGGTCTGTACAGAAAACTTAACGTCAGTCACTAGTGACTGGCGCGCCTCGAACGGAAAGATGATTGACATAGCACTTAACGTGTTAACACATTACTAGAATTTATGATGTATTAATTAAAATCGTAAGAGAAAACTAGAAACAGCAGTGCAAAAATATCCGAACGCGTCTTATTGATTGATTCAGTTTTACAGTCTATAAAAATTAAAATAAATGAAAATGTGTATTTCATTTAGAAGTATGCTCGCTTTAAAAATATGTAAATTGCATTCGCATTAGAAGCATCTGTATTCATTTGTATCGTCTTCTGTTCTCGTAATCGCAACCCCTTGTGAATTCTTTAGACATGCAGCTTTAGGCAAAAACGTTCGAAGTAAACGGCAATTAAAAATATATGTAACCATAAATAATAGTTCACTCTGCTAATATTTCTCACTTTTTTTAAGTTTAAATCAGTCGTGATTGCAGTAATTTTGCTTTAAAAGATGTTATGTGTATATTTTTTTAATTTACAATTCGGAGCAATGAAACGTGACTAAATAAAAATTCGAAATGCAAACTTCTAATTGCACATTTGTTTACAAATAAAAATTAAATAATATGCTCGCGACCTGTTGTTTGAAATAATCAAAAATATTCTGTATAATTTTAACGATTAACATTTATTAAAACTAGTAATTATTAAACTTGGATCAGCTAAAAACAATAAAAGACAAATGCATGCTTGTTTTTTAAAAGATTTCTTTATAAGTGGAATTTTAATATCGCTCGCAATGCTTTGGATTCGCCTATTAAACGTTTCATCAAAAAATACTTTAAGTTATCTTTAAGAAATTTTATTCCTTTAAATCTTTTTATTTAATCTCTTTTCACTAGAAAGAGCAGTAAATAACATTTAATTTATTGAAATATTTTTGTATTTTTATTTTATTTTTAAAACGTATTTTATCAGTTTAATGGTATTAAATTATCCCCACTTGCCATTTTATTTTATTCTATTGTCATTCTATTAATTATGACATTTTAATTTGTCATTTTATTAATTATGACATTTTATTTTATTCAATGATAGTTTAATCAGTCATGTATTTTATACACGGCTAATGATATGTAAATCCATAATTTTACAGCATTTTTCTAAGGTGATTTTTTTTTTTAAATACAGGATTTCGCAAAGCATTTCAACAACAGAAATTGACTTTTATTTGTCCTTTTAGCGATTTAAATGCAATTTCTCTTGAAATGCAAAAGATGTAGCATGTATCCATTTCCCCCTTTACCTTTATATTTATTTTAAAAGAAAAAAAATATCTAAATCTAAAGATACGATCGGTTTGTAGTCCTTTTTTAAGAGAAATTTTCAGCCTGAGAATCTTTTTATAAAGTTGAAATGTCCCCAAGAAAACCAAAATAATATGATATTCTAAAAGCGTTTAGTTATTGTTATATATCTTAAAAACTGTTTGATGGAAACCCATAAGATTTCGAGCATTAATGTTTTGTATGCTTCTCCTTAGACTGGATTTTTTAATTATTTCTATTAAAATATTTGTCTTTTCCATTTAAAAATTAACAAAAATTATAAAATGAATTTTCATATATTAAAAAATGCATGACTTTTGACCTATTTATTAAGTATTTTAACGTGAAATATGAATCCATGTTAAAGATTAATTTTATTTTGAAATATATTAAAACAATGAAAACTCATTAAAATTAGGAATTCCAATTTCAATCGCTTTCAATCCTTGTATCAAATATTTATTTAAAATTTTAAAATGTTTTATGAAAATTTTATATATAAGATGTTATATGAAAAGGTTCAAGTTATTTTAACCCATTACTCTCGGAAAAGTAATCCGATGAATAATTATTCATCTAATATAAGGGCTTGCCTATTCTTCCGAAAAATAAATATATGTAATTGTTTTAAGTTGAATTTCCCTGGAAAAGTAATATATCTTTTTAACTATTCTGCAAACGTTTTTAACAATTAAAATTGAAAAATAAATAAATAAAACTTTTCTCCAATTTGAAAAAATGGAATTAATGCAAATAAAAATGTAAGAAAAACACATTGCATGGAAAAAATTTTTATACACTTACAGAGAGGATAGCTAAACGGAGCTGGCATTTACGATCGTATTGTGCGAAAATTAATTCCTGAATAACGAGCAGATTTTGGATTTTTTTTTGATGGACTGCACACTGACATAGTTAGAATTTTTTAATTACATGCAATAAATAGAATAAGTATTTATTACCATGTCCAACTCCCCATAAAAATGTAACTGTAAGCATGTCTTCAGCAAAAAAACACCCTCCAATAGAAGCAGCCGATAGTAAAACTCCAACAATAGTAACTGTTCTTATTCCAAACTGTTTCCCCAAAAATCCAGCTACAGGACCTAAAATAAAAAAGTAAAACGAATTTTTTAAATTATTTTGTCTCAAAAATGTACAAATATCCAAAATATTACAAACATTTTTTAATTCCATGTAATCCTTTTATATCGCTTAGAATTTGAAATTCATCTCTTAGATTTTAAAATAACATACTACTTCTCTGCCGTTATTTCAAGACCCACTCAACCACTTTTAGAATCTGTCCAGCCGCTTGATTTTAATGTAAATTTTATATTAAATTTAGCGAATTATAATTTAAAAAGATTCATATTTAAACTGCAGTACACTTTTTTTAATCTAATCAAAAACTAATGATTTCTTCTCTGATATTTTAAAACTCGATTTTAAATATGATATAAACTCCTATTACAGTCCAGGAACTAAATTCACAAATAGGCCCATATTATCTGATAAAAACAATCCTGAATGGCGTTAAGAATTATGTTTTGTATTGTTTGAATCAATAAATGTTTTGCGGAATAAAAACATTGTCTAAATTTTTAGACAATCCTAGCTTCAATTAAACATTTAATAGAATATACTTGAGCTTTTTTTAACAAAAAAAGTTCCACATATTTACAACTAAAACTGTCTGAGTTATGAAGATTTGAATATCATTGTTTTGATGATTTTTGATTACTTCAGTGATCGACTGGAGAAATATCTGTCAATCAACAGACGTTTTTTGGTTTAAAGTAATGAAATTCAAATTTTCACAATTCTTGCATTGTAATTCAATATGCACGTGAAATTGCATTGTTTAAAAAAATATTATGTAGAAATTTATAGAGAAAAGTACAGAACCTAGTGGAAATTTTTACAATTATAGTTTAAAAAATTTATTGATTAAAATTTTCGTTGGAGGGAAAAGTTTAAATATTTGTAAATAATACAAACTATTTTAATATTATAACGCACAGATATTAAGCTATCTTTATTTTATAATAAGATATTTAAAATATTATAGCTTCATAAAGTATAATCCTCCTTAAAAGTTTAATAAAATAAAAAAGAGCCATTAGACTCATGGATTTAAAAAGTGAAGTTTAAAATGCAAATTCGAAGAATTTTGATTTAATTACGTGAAAAGATGTCTGCATTTTCTAGAAATGAAGAATAAATGTATAATTTTTAAAGAAATGTTTCCCTTTCGATCTAAAGTTTCGTAATGCAATTCAATCTGCATATATTTTACTAAAGTTGTGCCATGAAAGCTTTAAAAGCGAATTAAATCCCTTGTGCTACACAATAATTAACTTAAAACACACAAAAAATAGGATTTGAAATTTTTCTCAAATTACCTTTTCCTTCCTAAAAGTTCCATGACATTATAATCTTAATAGTTCATCTCTAAATGAGAACCTTAATTCCTTAACGCGTTATAAATACAAATGCAAGTGGTCAGGAATTACAATAGATCGGAAAGGAGACTGAATGTGTTTGTATAATTGAAGATAAGGTTTTATTTTAAGGATTTCAAATTCATTCACCATTGAAACTTGAACCTCAAATTAAAATAATTCCATTCAATAGAACAAAAATAAATAGTTGCTAATTGCAGTACTAAAATTACTCATTTGTGCAATAGCAGAAATTGAAATTTTCGCAAACAGCCTGCGTAAATAATTATATCTGGAAAGACACATTTTGAAGTTGGTTCTCTCTACCAGGATTTCATTCTATTATATTGTAACAGAAAATTTTCCACAAAATTCTACAAAGTCAAAGGATTCAGTGTAGTGGATGTATAATGACACAGTCTTTAGGTTCAATGACAAATAATAATACTTATGCAATAAGAAAACACGGACATAGACGACAAAAATACAGCATCAACATATATAAAAACAGTATTAGCAACAAACAGCAGCATACTATTTGTTAATCAGTAGTAAGCAACCACAACAACACACAAAGCAGCTAACATAACACATCAAGAAGAGACTTCTCATAACTATTCACATTGGTCCCTACAAACGTCTGCAATTAATTACTGACTTCTGGCTTTAGCTATTGGCTTGACTTTCAACTCTGTACTATACAACTGGCTACTTTGCATACGATTCGATGCTGCTTCAATTCTTGATTCCAAAGCTAAATTCACTAATAGCTTGCTCCACTCAACGCTTGCATTTTTCTGGACTGGTTCCAACTTATTCGCCGCTGATACCACATTGAATAACTATACGATTGACTCTGGCTTGGTATGCCGGCCTTTTATAGCTTCATAAGCAAAGTATGGAAATTTCTGGAAGGATCAACATAATTCGCCTCCAGTTGGTCCTATTGGTAAACTTCCTGAAGATTCCAGAATCTTCCATTTTATCGCCAAATTCGCCAAGTTGCTAAATGGTCACCAAGTTTGTCGCAAAGCCCGGGGGTCATTGATCCGACGTCCATTCAACATCCAATAGAGCTGTCCATAAAACTCTTTTTCTTACGATGGAACTAACTAGGATGGGAAACAACATTTTTGATTCGTAACATTACTCACATTGAATTATAATAAAAGCAGTTTGTCTAAGACAGAGAATAATGTAAAATATAATATTTAGAATTTATGAAAAAAGAAAAAAGAAGAAGATTGAAGTTTGTTAAGACTTCTTACCTATAATGTTCCTGACTGCAAAGGCAAGGACGAAGGGGAAAGAAGCTTGTTGCCTATCGACATTGTAGCGGCTGATGCAAGCCACAAACAGCAGACTGGACAGCCTGACTGTTCCCATGAAGAGACCAAAGAGGGAGCAACAGGCCGTAATGGCCACTCCGCCATTAATAGTATCTTGAGAGATCCCCATATGTGTTTCAGTTTCGACTCCCAAAAATTATAAAATGATTCTAAACAAAAATAGTAAAGATTATTCGTATTGAACCGTTACATCAGTTGTTTATTTGGATAATAGCTTTTAGATTATCATTAGAAAAATTTTTAACTTCATCTTAAATCAATGATTTCACACATAAAAAATAATGGAAAAATATATCCCCACCTTTTAAATTGATTCGACTAAAAGAATTTTTTAACTGAGCCACCTATGGCAAAACTTATTTTTCTTATTTCAGGTTCGAAACGAATGTATATATTCTACCACACCTATATACAATAGATCAGTGGAGGACTGCTAAGATTCCAAAGATTAGCTGAACAAGAGAAATGGTACAATTGTACACACGAGAAAAAAAATATGTAGGTGTATTTTAAAAGAGTAACTTGGACGTGCTAATAAAACAACAAAATAAAAGGATGTATTGCGCAATTAAATTTTTCCTACTATCCTAAACTAATATCAAGATTAAAGGAATAAAACAACTGTGATCTTTAAAAATCTCAAAATTGTAATTAAAGAATAAAACTTTCAATAATAAGTTTTCTTTTATCATTTCTTTATAGATTTTACAATAAAATATACAGATATGTTTCACATTTTTCGAATCACAGAAATCTCTAGAAAATTTCTGAATGCCTAGAATGCCTGATCTAGAATCTCTGAAAATATCTGAATCTAAGATGAAAGAAAAGAAAGAAAACAAAAGAAAAGGAGAATTAAACTTATACCGACTTTTAATCCATTTCAATTCAAGTTTCAGTTCAAAAACAGTTTTAATGAAAGAGAAGCTTAGAATTTTTATTTTATAGTGGATGGTAGGTCCGATTTAAGATTAAAATCTATTTTCCAAAGCTGTGCTTTTTCTTTTCTGATGATTTCTCACGAAATGCTGACTATTTTTTTCTTACTGTTCTAAAAATCATTTATTGCCATTTCTATTCTTGTAGAAATTGAAGAAAATGAACGTTTGGCGAATTTTGGAAGTTTTGCATGATTTTGTTGGAAAATGGCGACAAATTGCACATTAATTTTAAGTCTTATTGGAAGGTGTTGTATCATGAGATTATCTGCATTGTCCTATAATTTAGCGTGTGTCATAAAATGACAACTTATAGTCGCTCATGTAACTACCTGAAAATCTGGCCCTTTCATAATATATTTTTGTACTATTAATCATAAATCGATGGAAATATCGATGTTTCAATTAAGCGTTTAAATCTATCATTGAAGTTGTAATAAAATTCACTGAAAATATCAAATCGATGGGGACAAGAAGACAAGAAGATGTCCGTTTCTGAACAGTTTGTTATCCTCTTAATACTATACCATATTTGATTATCACAAATTAATTTGTGAAAATTATTATAGAAAGTCTCATGTACATTGGCAGAGTATATAAAGAATAAAAAAAAAAATTCTAACTTGAACTGCACCTTAGATGTAAATATATAGTGATATTAAAAGTAAATTCTATTAAAAATATTTGATAATAAATTCTATTAAAATATTTGAAATTTTATGAATTAAAAACCTTACGAATATTCAAATCAAAACTAATTATTAAAAAAGAATCAAAACAAATAGAAGTTTATTAAGAAAAAAAAAAACTTAATGCAAAATACAAAAAAAAAAAAAATGATAAAAAATGATATTAGCAATAATTCCAATTCGCCCACATGAAGAAATAAGGAATCAGCATAAATATAAAAGAATAAAAATTGCAGACCTCAGCTCATTGACTTTTTTACAATTCAATATAAAGTAATAAAAATAAAAGGTAAAGATTACAATCCCATGATTCCATAACTAATTTTTATTCATACGAGGCTTTATTGAATCTTAACCTAAACAGAAGTTAGCATTTGCAAATCCGATAATGACGTAGATAAAAATGGTGGGAAGGACGTTTTTAAACTCCGCCCAACGTTGCTAACTTATTTTATAATGGATATGAAGCCATTTTGACTGACATGTTTTCTACCACGCCTTCTACATCTGGTTCCTTTAATCTATAACTGGTAAACCATCTAATTCTTTTACCATGAAATGAAGCAAAACCCTTTTTGAAAACTTGTTGCTTACTCATTGTTAATTTGTGATTTTGATTATTCCATTAGATTTTTTATATTAATTTTTGGTTCCAAATTCGAACCATATTTCAGAAAATAAGTCCCTTTTTTCTACAGCTACAACACAGTTTATTTCTTCCTTTAATTTTGATTAATCTTGAAATTGGCATGACTTAACAAACATTGTGAATGGCAGGAGGTGGTAAGCGCATAAATCAAATGTTCGAAAGAAGACAATCAAATTCAAAAATCAGATTCATCAGCGAACGAACGATACTGTGGATGTTAAGTATATTATTTCGGTTTTAATAAGTCAACCGTTTAAATTACTTTTTTTTATATAATTTATTTCATTTAAAAGTATTTTATGGCAAAAAAAAATCTGTATAAATGTTTTAAAATTTCTCTTTATACAATTCAGTTTTCTAGACAATCTACCTTTTTTAAGAATAATTATTTATTTTATTTAACAATTTAAAATTATTTCGGTGCATTAATAGGCGTTTTCTCAATAAAATTAACGAATATTTTGAGAATAAAGAAATTAATGAAAACTTTAATAAACAAAAACATTAACATCTTTCTAATTATTTTAAAATTAAATACAGCTAAAAGTAACTATGGTAAGGATGTATTTTTATAAAATTGTTACCTTCTGACTTATATAGGTTGGTTATTGCTGTAAATAATATCTGGCTTGTTATGAGCGGGATTCATTATAATACTAGCTATCTTTGATGATCAATTTATTTGTCAGGAATATTGAGTGGGTTTAATTTCCATTCCATCTCTTGCGCATCATTTTGATGTTTGATTCTATCAAAAAATATTTTTAAACTTCAAATTAAGATTAAGACCCGTGTTATTTATTTTACGCCTATTAAGAACCATATTATTTATTTTGCACAAATTAAAAGCCGTTTTATTTTAATATTCATATACACGTCTATATAAAAGAAATAAAAAGAAAGAAAGAAAAGTGTAAAAGAATCTTCCTGATGGACAAAATCTTACTACAACATAGTTTTATTAAAAAAATGACAGAATCTATTTTCTGATATTCACGGTACTTCTACGCTCATATTTTTTTCCAGTGTCCTTTGGAGACTATCTTGTTCGCCGGAGACATGGGTTATATTTAATTTTAGCTAAATAGTTTAAGTGAAGCTACATGTCCTTGGCTTCGCCATATTGTCAAATACAAAAGCCATGTTATTTTGTCTTGCATGTGTTTTGTTCACTGTGTACATGCACTTTTCTAACAGAGGTCAACCACATGCCATAATGGCACTATTAAGAACATAAATGTGGGATTCATCTATCTTCTGAATTTCGAAATATCGCATATTCACTTTTTTTTATTCGTCTTGTAAACAAAATAGACAAATATTAAATAACACCCTTCTTTCTTAGTTTTTAGCAGTGGAAGACAATCACTCGATAAAAATATTTGATGAAACAATGAAACCGATTTTTAGTCCATAGATACTAATGTAATCTATTATTGGAAATCAGGCATATATATAATGCACATTCTGACCCTCTAAAGTACATAAATGCAAAATTTTGCAGCTCTTGGGCAAACAATCTGTTCCGTAGAGCGCAAACTTACTACAAACATTCATCTTTACTATTACAAACATTCTACAAATATCATCTTCTTATTATTATATACTAAAAACTACTACTTCTGCAAACATTCATCTTTATTATAAGTAGGTAAAGAGAGAGACAAAATTCCCAACGTAAGTTAAAATCAAAAGTTAACTGTGACGCTGAACGCTTTGCTCAAAATCAGTTAACGAGCAAATACAGGATGTTTCATACTGAATATGACAAAAAGAATAGTATAGTACGAATTCTGTGATTGCTTGATATAGCCGAAACAAATTTATTCTGAAACTATAATTATACAAGTTTAATCTGGGAGCAACGGGAAATTTTTCCAGTAAGAAAATCACCGCTCGAAACCATTAGGAGAAAACTTACGCTGCCGTTCTTATCCATGCAAGGTAATACATTCTATGATTTGGAACAAGCCAAATTATCTTCGTCAATCGCCACTCAGAGAGATTTTCGTACGGTGTTTGTTAAAGAATCGCAGCATCATCACAACACCAAACGGTGAGTGAAGTAGTTTCAAGACATGGGGTGGTTGTGCAAGAATGCCAGCCCAGGACGACCCGCAAAAACAGAAGTGTTCTTCAAAACCGCTGTAAAAAATTTCTTAAATGGTTTTTTTTAAGAAGTGCCAAAAAATTAACACATCTTACGAGTACCAAATAATATGCTCCAAACAACAATTGGGGGGGGGGGGATCTGATGTGTTGCATCATTAACAGGTGCTATTCTATCACGAGTTTGGCAAAATATCAAGTATCATATAGATATTTATCATGTTACTGGAGGGGCACATATAGAAACTTGAATAATTATAGCTTCATTGTAAATTTAATTTATCAAAATAAATGAATTACAACGTTCATAGGTTACCCTTTATTTTTACCCTATTAAATATGAACCACTCTGTATATAATATTTATGAAGCAAAATGTCAACGCGTCAATTTTTTAAATGTTAATTTTGTTTATATGAAAATATTTTCAAATTTGTGATTCGCATTCGTATTCATGTTCATATTATATTAGAAGCATTGATATCCAAGCTTTCTTTAATAATTATTAAAACAATCAAGTTCAGTACTTGAACTTTGAATTCTATCGATGTGATAGATATGCTTTACCCTCTGACTGCGTAATTTTTTAAAATCACTCTTTAAATGCGATGTTCGCAAATAAATTCAAATATTTTTCAAACAAAGTGAAATGATACATGAAAATAATACGATATAATACAAATCTGTAATCGTAAAAGTAAACTCTCTAAATGCAATAGAAAATGGACCGATTGCCAACCCGCGGAAATTGCGGGATAAACAGCTGGAGGGTTAAGACAGTAAAAGAAATTCTAATCATTAAATTCTAATCAGTACGGTGTTAAAAAGAGACCACAAATTTGTACTAGAAGATAAAAAGCTAAAAAAAGATTCCATTGTCACACTTTAAAATTATGACTTTGAAACTGCGCCCATGATAATGCAATAAAAACTAAGAATTTGAGAAGAGAAATAAAATTTTATTCAACGAATTCAAGTTGATAAGAGACTTATGTTCTAATAGGGTATTAAATTTTGAAAAGACTAAAACATGATACAAAGTTTGTTCAAAAGGATAAGGAAATGCAACAGCTTTAATAGTAAATTACTGGAGACGCATTTATTAAAACTTTTGCTTTTATTCTACATAATAAAAGCAAAAATGAAAATGTCTTATTAAAGTAACATAAGTTTAACAATGGTAACTACGCGCGAATGTTAGATGTGATTAAACATTGAAACAGAAAAAAGAAAAAAAAAATCCAGAAAAAATAAAATCGATCGAAATCTTGTTTAAATTCAATTTGAAAATTTGATTAAAAATCAAATTTTTATTAAAAATTTATGGAAATGGATCTAATGTTACTGAGAAGCTAATTTTCTTAATTTTAAAATAGCGTAAAAATAGTTTTTATGTAATGATTTGTTCGAAGGTTATTGTAGAAAAACGTTAAATAATTTTACCTCATTTCGTTTTCTTTAGAAGGACTTAGAAATCTTTAAATAAGACATTTAATCCTTCTAAATTCTAGGGAAAAGATTTGTGGAATTTTATTTAAATCCATTGAGTGTAAAAGATTCAAAAAATCACAAATATTTATTTATACAGATTTTTGCGCTGAAAGTTTTAAATATGTTTTACCTTAATTTGGTTTTCTAAAAATCATATTTCTAACAAAATGAGATAAGTAAAAGAACTTCTTTTTTTTTTTTTTAATTCCATAGCAATTTTTCTGTCAACTGACAAAAGTCAACATAATAAAATTGCTCATCAACTTGTATAAATTTTAATTAGAAAAAGTAAAAACATTTAATGCCTCAAAAATTACACATTTTTTATTTTCCACCCTCAAAATTAATTCAGATACTCAAAGTCTGGTTTCTGATTTTATTTAAATCATTAAAAGGATACATCAAATAATTTGGTGAGCAAATATTGAAAATTAAATAAAAAGTATCCTTTGTTAAATAAAGGCCTTATCTTTTAAGAAAAAAAAAAAATTAACTTTCAATTTTTGAACAAGAAAAATATTTTAAAAATCCCAGTTATCTTCCATCCACAACAGAATTTTATAATTTGGTAGAAATTATATATAAAAAAAGTTCCGAATTCTCTTTTAAAAAATTGTACATTGCCTAATTTTAAATAAAATAAATAAATATTTTGTCAAAATCTTTAATTTTTATATTTATTAATGTTGTTTCTATTTAATATAAAGATACCGCAATTAAAGATTATATATATTATATAATATAATATATATATAATATAATATAATATATATATAATATAATATAATATATATATAATATAATATATAGTATCTTTATATTAATGTTGTTTCTATTTAATATAAAGATACCACAATTAAAGATAATAATTATAAATTACGCATTATGCTATAGTGAAGCTATTTCGACTGTGGTAATAACTAAAGAGTGATGCGTAATAGTAGTAAAGTAATATACTGTGTACTTAACCCTTACTATTAACTCTCAAATAGACACTTTTCCATGAAAACGAAATATTATACTTTCGGTCAAATAACATGCTGAACCTTAGGATATCCCTGAACTTGAAAATTCACAAGATTTGCATGAAATGTCGCATTTGGTTTTAAAATTTATCAACTGATTATGTTTATCATAGGTAAGTTTTTCTTAATAATTTTGATTTGAAAAAAAAAATGCTAGTATATTTTTTAGCTTGGGAATAGGGCTGAAACTTCAAATAATAATTAAAATTATTTTATATAGAAAAATAGAAACTTTATTTCTTTAAAATTTATTTTATTTTTTGTCAGAAGCTCAAAAATACAACTTGTTGTGAAATGTTATAATAACATTCTTAAAAGTGTTTTAAAAAAACTATGCCCTTTGAAATAAAATATAATCAATTTAAAAATGATTCTGCAATTTTTTGAATAGCTGGCTTTAATAGAATTTGAATCCTGTAACTTTTAACTTTACTCACCATAACAATAAAAATATTTCATGTTCAACGCCTTCTTCTACGGGCTACATATACATAAACAAGAATAAGGGAAAAATTTCATTAATCAAATTTAAAGATGAGTCATTTTCCTTTTTGCATTTTAATACATAATTTTGAGCGAAATAATAAAAAAGGCAATGAATGACAGTATAAAACGGAAACGGAAGTATTATTATTTTATGACTTTTTTACATAATTGAATCATTGTTTCTGCGTTGGACCAATATGAAAATCCAGGTGTTATAGAAAGCCTTTGGCTCAAACGAAACCGTCGTTAAATTTCAAACCAAAGAGATGATATAGAGCAGAGCCAACCATAAACCATAGAGCAGTATCTCAGCTCTATGTTTCAAACCATCAAAAAACATGTATGAGTTTAAATAGGTGAAATTCTGAGAACGCTAGTTTTTCATGTGTAAGTGTTCCAAAACTACCCAATCGAATCCTGCAGTCTTCCTCTTTTTTCACGAATAAATTGGTAATACACACACTTCCCGTTTAATGAGTAATTCGCATAATAAGAAAGCAAATCGTAATAAATAAAATAAAAAACAAAAGCAATGTTTCACAGAACGAGTGACATGGAAACATCGTAATATCACATACAGGAATGGCTTGTATTTAGGGTATTTGTCTGGGTTGAACATTTGTGTTTAGACAATCTTTATTTCTAGATGTAAGAAGCTTTGTCCGGATAGCATTGTTGAATACTTCACAGAGAGTTTAAGAAAGAATCTGCGAGCTTTAATCGTCGAGGTTTGGTTTGGTTATATTAACGTCCCTTTTGAAGCAACACTAGGGCTATTTTGGGACGGACCTCGTAGTTTTGAACCGAGGTCAGATGACGAGGACGACACCTGAGCTCTTAATCGTCGAGATTGTGTGTCTAACCAAGATTATGGGACTAGAGATGGTTAGTAAGAACATCGATGAACTGGTGAAAGAACATGTATAGAACCACCAAAGGAGCTTGTGGAGCTGCATTCTGCGATTCAGCAAAGCCAGTAAAGAAGAAAATGATAGCCTCAGCAGAGCAATAATTTTCCAGTAAATTAAATGAGATGCTGAAAGCATGGAAAATTATTGCATCGTACGTTGAGAAGAATTACCCTAATAAGTGCTTGGTGACGCGTGTTCAGTCATAATGTCATGTCCAATTTTCGCCAAATTTTGAAGTGTCCTAAAGACAAATAATTTTAGACAACTTTTTTGTATAAAAAGTAGGCTTTGTAAATAATAAAATATATTATTATGAATTTGTTGTATTTTTTTGGAATGGAAGACCTTTCCCTATTTTACATGTAATTCTACGAAAAAAAAAATGGTTTCTTTTAACGAAAGTTTCGGTATTAAGATTTGGAAAATAATTATGCTTGTTAAACCAGATTTCACTATACTTCCGTTTCCGTTTCATGTTGCCATTCACTGCATTTTTTTATCATTACATTTACAAATATGAAAGCTACTTATTGATATCTCCTCTTGAAAGATCAATAATTTTGAATTAAATTAATTAAAATTCATTCACTTTCATATTTATATCTGCTTCACTTTGCAATTCTGATGCTTTTTGGGTTTCAAGTTTATAATGATTTCCTTTTTAAACGTGCATTTGAACAAATATCACCGATCTTTTATTTGAAATCATATAATATGGGCACATGAAAACACCTGAAGATTTGTAACTATTGCTTATAGTTTGCAATTTCTGAGAAAGTTTCAAAGACCAGCGAACGGGACAAATTGCTCAGTCTCGTAACTATGAGAGTAGTTTAATATGGCAACTAAAACAAAATAGTACATTTTACTGTGAACAAATAAGTTTAATAAATTTAGAAATATAGAAACAGAATATTTCACTTTATCTACAAACTTAGCTTATCTTTAATTACGAATCATACAACTATAAAAAATGACGAAACAGAAAAAAAAACGCAGTTATTTTTGATGAAAAGTAAATTCAGTAAGAAAGGTCTTCGATAATAAAAGAAATATTATGATTTCTGGAGGGATTTCCTTTACATGGCTAATCAGAAAAATGTCAGCAATTTTTATTTTATTATTATGATAAGGCCGTAAGAAAGATAAAGAGTTTTTATTTAACAAATTGTTGATATGATTCGAGGAATTCAAATGCTGTAAAAATGCACAATATATCTTTTCAAGCGGAGTTTTTGTGAGGCTCTTTCTTTAAATATTTTTCCATTGCATCTAACCAATAATACATGCTATGACTATTTATAATAGATAATAAATTTAAATCGAACTTTTAATTCATTTAACCGACAAGACATATCTCCTTCTCGTTCTCTAGTTGGCACTTCCAAGCAAAATTGTTTCATTCATTTGAATTTACACTGCCCAGAAGTGCATACTGTTCATTCACGGATTCGAAAACTCTGCATACATGCGTCAAGATAGGAGTGACAGAAAGATAAAAAGAAAAGATGTTTACATTTAACAATACAGTGAACTCGGACTTATTTGCGGACTTAGAAAATGTAAAAGTTGTGGAGAACTCGTAATATCGTGGAAAAAGAATTCTAATTCCTAATAAAATACTTTAGAACAATTTTTATTTATTGTAAACTTTAAGCTATGATGAATAGATAGATTTCTGTTCATAAAATTTGAAAATTCACTTTTTTTAAAAGTAATAATAATTTTCTATGTTAAGACACTTTTTTTATTTACTATTGAATTTTTATAACATTAAAAAAGGCAATTAATCCAGGTCACATTTAATGGCATTATATAAACTTCGAGCAACTCCAGAGAGAATTTTTACAACTAGAACTTACCAGATAAACAGTCAATACGGAATTTTGAGTTAAAACAAAACGAAATAAAACATTTTCAACATGAATCTGAGTGTTGTGTCAGAAAAGACACGACACTCATATTCATGTGGGGGAAAAATTGAACAAAAATGTGTCTAATGAAACAGAAATCACTGTCTAAGAATTCCGGAAATGCTCTCATTCTTCGTATCTCATTCCTATGCGAGGTAAAATCGTTGTAAAAGTGGTAGTCTCGGGATACTGAAACGAACTTTTAGTATCTTCATATGGCTACTTGCAACGACCCGTATTACAAACAAGAAGTTCCAGGCTGCAATACAAATAATTGTATAAACAAATTCGCTTTTTTTATTTTCTGGTTCCGAATTATAAAAAAAGAAAAAGTGCTGAAATCGACGAAACAATTCAAACCCGAGATTTGGATGAATCATTATGATTCAGACTTCCCTGATTTAGAAAAACAATTTTTTGGTTTGGAGCTAGATGAATGAAATTTTACATACAGCTTTTATACCATATTTGCTATCAAATTTTGAGCAAACTTCATTCAGAGGAAGTCTATCTATCCGGTTGTGCGAATATAAATTAACATAATAATTACAAAACGAAGAGTTAGATGCATAAAATTCAGTACATAGATTTATCATCTATAGAGTAGACACCTATTAAATTTTGATCCAAACTCAGAGAGGGGTTTACCGTCTATAGGTCTATACTTTTAGATGCATATAAATGTGTTAACTCAAAAACGCAATGACTTAAATATATTAAATTTGGTTTGTGTCTTTGAGTACAGTTGTAGTTTTTTTCATCAAATTTTGATTTCAATCGTTTGGGAAAACGTGTCTATAAACCATATTCCTTTTTTGGGTACTGTTAACCGCAAGCCGGACATTAATCGCTAAAAAAATTGCCAAGGATCACACCATAGAGTCAGCAGAAATTCTAAATTCGGGCTAAAGGTTAATATTTCGTAGCTATTGTATGATAATACCATGCAAAACATTCTCAAGGATACTGCCTTCATAAGAAAGTACGCGAGACAATTTTGGGGAGATCATTTCCGCTGGTTAGGATTCTTTTATTTGTTTGTAAATAAAACTCAAAAACGGTTTGAGTTAGAAGGGTTTAGTATGTGATCTGTACCTCAAATTTCTAGATTTCTGTTAAATTTTAAAAGAAATCTATTCTCAGGAAGTTGCCCTATTTGTTCAAGTGCAAGGGAATATGTTAACTTCAAAGCATATAGAGCTAGATAGATAAAATTTGGCTTTCTAAAGAGTAGATTCCTATTACATTTTGAATAAAATCCATCAACGAATTCCCTCCTTGTCAATTTGCACATTCACATGTAAATGCAATAACCCGATGCCGGAACGACTTAAACAATTCAAATTTGGTATACGATTTAGTTTCTAAAATTGTAATTCAATGTCGAATTTTGTTTTTAATCAATAGAATATAGGCATTCAAAATAAATAATCATTTTTTTCCTATATCAAGAAACACATATCATTCATATACGAGACTCTGAAAATAACAATCAGAGCATTGGAGACGTTTGCGATTTGATGTGGGAAGGAACATAAAATGTTTTTTTAGCATCGAGAAAATATCCGGGAGATCTTTCCCGCTGATTATTATGAAAATGAAAATATAATGAATAAAAATAGTAAACGATATGTGCATAATGTAATCAAATAATTTTATAAGAAATGCAAAATGAATGATACACGTATAGTCTGAATTATTTCTTGAGTATTCATATTATAATAATTATACAATGATATAATTTTAACAATAATAATTCTGTTGTCTCATAATCATTCAAAATAAATTATTACACATAAATATCATTATCTAATTCGTTTCACGGGCTTACTATTATCCAGGGCGAGGAGGTTCCCAATATGTTTTTAAAAAATGCCCTTTTGTATATTTAGATTTCTTGTTCTCAAAATTCTATGGCATACACCATTAGAGAAGGTAATGGCTGAGAACAGAATCCATTTACTTTTGAAATTTTCGAATTGCGGTGTTAAGCCGCAATAATAAAATGACATAATAATAATAATAATGACATAATAAAGTTTTGATAATAATTTTACATATGTAATTTATCTAAACAATTTAAAACTTACGCAAATGAGACATCTTAAAATAGATAACTACGTTACAAAATCGATTTTTTTATGTGCAAAAAACGAATTTTTTTTATAAAATATTTTTGATATTTGAACAATTGGCTTTATAAAACTGTTTTTCTTTTTAAGTTTATTTTTCGCAATATACACTGACTTCTGTATTTGCATGTGTTTAATGCTATTTTTAATCTTTAAAAGCTACTTCGGAAATTCTAATCTTTGATAAAATTTTCTTACGAAAAACTTCATAAATTAAAATCTAATGAATGTTTTTTTGTTGAAATATAATATAACAATTTCTCAATATGCTCTGTAGTTCTTGAACTAGAGAATAAGTAATCCGCTCATTTAGTAGTAGTTTATAGTTGTTTTAATGATTCAGAATGTGAAAAAAAAAATTGAAAATTTCATTTTATTTTTCAAATGAAACCCATTACTTAAAGAATGGATAGGAACATGGTTTATTTTTTAGTTCAGGAATTAAATAATATATTTCTTAAGCTATTTCAAATTTTAATCAATTTATTTCGTAAACCTCTAAACAAAAGGATTTTTGTTTTATAACTCATTTTAGTCAATAAAAAAAGTCCTTTTTTTAAATTTTTTTAAAAACCTTTTATTTACTTAACTAATATATTTCGGTTTCCTAGATGTCTTTCCAATTCTTTTTATGCAAAAATTTAAAAAAAAAAATGTAAGTATTTTAGAGCGTTTTTAAAAAAATTCTACAAACCTTATGTAAATTCCCAAAATTCATCTTAGAACTTAAATTAAAATTCTGAATTATGCTTAACCTTTGAATAGATTTAAAGATAAGAATTACTTACGAAACATTCGACTGATGATTCGGTCATGAACGGTACATTTCACCAGTGAACTCTAGAACAAAGTATATGTTCAACTACGTTGATCTTTTTATGCAAGTTTTTATTCGAGGTCGTCTGTATCAGATAACTTTTCAACGCTTTCCAGTTTTAGCAAATGGCAACACCTCTTTTGATATCATCTCCCTTCACCTTTAAAATAAGAAGCATTAATATGTTCATCGTCTTAAAGTAGGCGTAGTGGGAATAAATTTTAATAGCAAATAAACGGTGGTATTGGCACAGAAAACATTCTCTGGTGCAGAGGTTGATAGAGGAACACCTTCGTTATGTAGAAGTTAATCGCTGCTATGCACGCCAAAGCAATAATCTGATCCTTAATAAAAATGCAGGTCATTGTCGCTAATTTGAGTTCCTTTAAAACGGATAGTTTGATCAATGCTAACTTTTTGTAAAAGTGATTTACGAACCAGGAAAAAGAAAAGTCTTAATTCAAGGGAAGCTGGAAACTTTTATAATCTCTTCATGAACCAGTAAAAGAAAAAAAAAAAAAAATGAAGTTTTGATCCATTTTCTGATTATGCTGCAGGTGAGGTGTCCCCATAATAACGATTTTTTTTGTTTTGTTTTTTCATCGATAACTCATCAACGACGAAGTTCTCAGAAATCTTTGTTACTTTATAAATTGAAATACATAACATTCTGTCTCGAACGAGTACTTTATTTTTGTAATTAAATAAAGTATTATAAGTATTTGGAAGCTGGCGTCCTGGTCTAGGGGTAGCGTGTCTTTCTCGTGATCTAGGCGTTCTGAGTTCGAGACCTGGTTCGGGCATGGTTGTTCTCTTCCTTGTGTTGTCTCTGTGAGGTGCGTGAATGAGCTCCCCCCCCCTGTAAAAAGGGGTTGTGCTAGCAAGTTTGTGTGTGCTGTCTTCGTTTGAGCTAGAAGTTAGACTTGTGCTCAGGGCTCTTTACCCTCAGAAGCTACTGCACAAAATTTGGCTTAAAATAGTCACACGACAAAAAAAAAAAAAAAAAAAAAAAAAAGTATTTGGGGGAAAAAAAAAAAGAAGGATGGTCCACTCCAAAACTTTCTTTCATATTCCTTAATAAAGGTGAGTTCGAGTTTTAAACGCATTTTCTCCTAACCGATTGAATCAAAATTTGACATAGCAATTACAGTTACAAAATCCCCTACTAAATTTAATATATTCAAGTCATTGTAATTCTGAATTATCGAGTTTATATGCTTTTGAAAGTAAAGACCGACAGGCGTTCAAGTCTTTGTTGGATTTTGCTCAAAATTTAAACGGAGTTAACAATATACAATTTTAAATCTATGTACCAAATTTTATCCATCAAGTTATCTCCGTTTTAGTTATCGTGTTAATTTATACACGAACAGCTGGACAGACAAACTTCCTTTGAATAGATTTTGCCCAAAATTTATTTTTAAAAAATCTACAAATTTCATGCAAAAACATACATCAATTTTCATTCGTCTAATTCAAAGAGTTTTTAAGTTGTCTTTATCATAGACAAATATTCTACAAATTTGGAGGGAGGGTCTAAAACATGGAGGTTCGTCAGAATCAATAAGTTTGAATTTTTCATGATTACAATACTTTATACTTCGTATATACGAAAAAGTATAAACGTCAATTTTATATCTTTTAAAATAAAAATTATATATAAAAATAATATTATATAAAAAATATCCCTAATAAAATATAAAAAATATCCCTATTTAAGATATATAATGCAGTATCAAATTTTATATCTTTCTATCTTTGAACAAAGAGACAACAATTTTTATTGACTATTTTCACTTAAAAGCGTACGAACTAAGTATCTATCAATTTTGTGTCTAAAAAAATACAAGAATTTGGTGGATCAGTGGACTTTGAAATACACATTTACATTATCACGCAAACATTAATATCGCTATTTAAAAAGTTGATTCCGACAAAGTAATTTGTATTTTTTGGGTATTTATCTTTATCGAGCTGTTCCAAAATTTTCTTGAGAGAATTATTCCGAAATTGAACGAATAAAAAAATACGCACATATACGTCCGGTTCAATTTCGTTGATAATTGCTACAAGGCCCATAATAACTCGTTCATGGTAAATGAAGTTCGTTTTCAAATAAATTTATTATTTGAATCATTAAATCAGTTAGTTAAAAATATTTTTTAAGCACAAACACACTTTTATTAGTGAGTTTTAAAATAGATATTTTTTAAAATAATTTTTTCCTTTTTATTCCATATATAATATTTATAAATATTTATAAATTACACAAAATATTTTATAAATATTTTGGAATCTTCAACCCTTTCACTTCTCGTCTGGCTGAAACCGGCCATGCAAATTCTGACGAGCCGGTTCCAGCCAGTTTCAGTTACGAATGAAGGGTACAGGGTGTAAAACGAGTTATCAGCAAGGATATCGTTGTACATCCTGCACCTCTCATTTGAAACAGAGATCGACCCGAAACCGGTAGATCAATGTCGAATGGTCGACAGTGGTCGAATTAAGCTGAAGTAATTGTAAAACGGTAAAATGGTTCTTCTTCTATGGCATCTCAAAAAGTAATAACTAAACAATGAATTGATAATCAAATTTTGAAAACCTTAAAATAACGTATTATCATCGACAATAGTGCAGAAGTGTAAACAAAAACATCGCGAATTCTATAGCATCATCAATAATGAGGGAGGAGGATTGATTAAAAGTCGGTTTTACAAATATAATATATAAATTTGTTTGAAGAAATGCTATTGTTTTTTCTTCAGGGTATTGTTTTATATCCTTCAGTCATTTTACTTCCCGTTATTCGGGAAAAAAAAAATCAATTCTTGGAATATAAAAGTTGTCGATCAGTGTATTAGACCCGAATTAGTTTAGAATTCAAAAGTGACTTGTTGCGACATAAATCGTAAATATTTTATTTAAAAGTAGCTAACGATTATTTTAATAATTATAAATTTTATTTTGTCAATAGTTGTAAAATTCAGATTGGCAACAGTGATATTTTTTTGGAACTTTTAATTTTTTATTTAAAAAAACGATGCTAGAATTTTGAATGAAAATAAGTTGATGTAAATTTGATAATATTATCTATAATGTAATAAGATTTAGTTTTATAGTAAGTTTGTCTGCATTTTATTTTTGTTGACGCACGAACACAACAGACTTATGAAATGCTTGCTCAAACATAAATAACCTATAATATAAAATATACTTTTCTTACACATGATATGGTGATATCTAAACCATTCACAGAGTGAGATATTCAATTAGGGCAAATGTTAAAAGAAAATCATGAAAAGAGTTTTATTTAAGAGATATAAATATGTGAAAAGTGAATGTAGTACAGCTCAATATCATGTTGAGATATGATCTTGTGGTTTCAGTGAAAGCTTCTTTCAGCTTTACGTCATGTTATGTACCTGTCTGTGTAACTGTACCACTGAACAAATGGAAGCCGGAATCTTTAAATCAGTCGGAATAATAAGATTGGAGAAATAAAACTGGATAGCTCTAATATCGTGCAATAAAATTGTATTACTTGAATTATCACCACATTAAAACTTATTCAAAAACCTCAATCCATTTGTAGTTTGCCGCAGTTTATTTCGTGATATAAATTACATCAACAACTGAGTGCTTTGGATCTTTAAATATGTCAGTTATTAATACATTTCATTTGAAAACTTGTCAGTGAAGTTTTAATATATATTTTCTGATGCATCATGAGTACTGTAAGACAATAATGGTAAAATGAATGGTTCCTGATGAAATTCGTAAAATTTGAAAATGAGCTTTCTGATTTTTTTTAAAAATTGAAGCTGAAATGTCAATAATGAAAAAAACTGATTGCAGAGTTGTATATGGTTGGTTTCAATCAATTTCATTTCCGTAATTTCGTATGTATACCGTGGTGGCCAAAATTGGGGAAACTTTTGAAAATTTTAATGTTTTCTAAATTTGTATGCTTATAGAAAATGTAACGTTTCACAAAACGCAAACTCTTGCATAGAATTTTAAAGAGAATTTAGTGTTGATTTCAATACGAAAATCAAAATTCAAATATTTGCAATAGAAAAAAAGTTGAGTGGTAATAATTATCGAGATACATTAGATGCTGATAACTGCAGTGAGTTATCAGTACTTAGTAGGTTAGCCTTTATTTTTTTATTACAGCTTCACACTGACGTTTTATTGAGTTGATGAGAATTTTAAGCTCTTCCTTCGTTATTTCATGATGCAGGAAGCAATCATAACCTCAATTATTTCTCTTTTATTTGATGAACGTTTCATATATACACGAGTTTTCAAACGGTGCCATAAGTTCTCAATAGTTTTGAGGTCAGGACTGTTTTCTGGCCATCATAACAATTCAATGATCTTTGTTCTAAAGTACTCTTTCAATATTTTGCTGTGTGGCAAGGAGCTGAATCTTGCTGAAAAATAAATGATACATTTATGGGAAAGAGATCACTATGGAAGGTGTAAGTTTTGGCTCTAAAAAATTTTAGATGTATTTTCTCGCATTTAATGTTCTATAACATGAAGGAAAACAATACCATCTGCTGACATGCATGATCAAATTATAACAATGAGATCTTCTTAGTTGCCTGAATGTAGTAAAGATGTAGCTCTTCGCCTATTCTACGTCTAACATATTTTCGCTATCACTACCGAATAACAATATCCTCACTACGTATAACTTGTGACCACTGATCATCTGTCCATTTAATGCGTTCCTTTACATACTGTAATCTTTTTATACGCTGTTGAAATTGAAATAAGGATTTTTCGTTGAATTTACCTCTTAGTCTAATATCTAATAATCTTCTCCTGATTTTTCTTGAACTGACATAAACGTCAGCATCATTCAATTGACTTCTGATGACCGCTGATGACATTCTTCTATCTTGGAGATATAGTCTTTTTATTCTTTTGTCATCAACAGATGTGGTGCACCCTTTTCATCCATTTTCTGCTTTGTTTTTTATTGAATTTGTCTCTTGATATCGTAATAAAACTTTCGGACTCCAGATGCAGTCACTGAACCACCCACCTGTCTTGCAATTTCAGCATAGGAAAGAACCATATTCATGTAACAAAATAATCTTAGTTCTCTTTCTAAGTGTCCAATCTATTCTTTTATTTGATGTCATTGCTTCTTGACTAAATATTAGAAATATTTACAAAAATTCCAATTACATATTAAAAAGTTTAACAAAATTTCTAACTTGCAATTTAATTACATAAAAAATAGTCTTTCTTCCACAGAAAAAACCAAAATAAGGACTTGTTCCAATTTTAAACACAATGTCAGCTTCTGCTAGCAGTTATTAGCATTTGATTGATTCCCATAATGAGAAAGTGATTTGTCAGGAAAGTTAAAAATTACAATTACACATCATCACTGACTTTGTTATTCAGATTAAAGTAAGAATAACTTTTTTTCTATTGCAAAGATCTGAATTTTACTTTTTATTGAAATTAGCATTAAATTATCTTTAAAATGATACATAGATTAATCACATTTAATGGTATTTAATTTCATTTAAAATGATTTTAAATGAAATTAGCATTCAATTCATGATATATAAGAATTTGCACTTTGGGAAATGTAACATTTTCTATAAGCATACAAATTTAGAAAACATAACGAATTTCAAAAGAGTACACAATTTTGGCCACTACTGTATATATATTTTTTTATAATTGCAAATCATTGTTTTTTTAAATAAAAATTCGGAGCATCTTGAAAAATGTATGGAAAAATAATGAAGAGCAAACTAGAAAGTAAACACTCCCCAGATCATTCATTCCTTTTGAAATTTGTTTTTCCTAATTACTTTGATGTAGAATTTTAACAGCCTTGTTGCTAGTGCCTCTTTAAATGTCATGAGCATCTATTCCTTATTGTTAGGCCTTGAATATTCCTTATTGTTTGGTATCCTGTACTGACAATGTTAAACATAACATCAGATCTTTGACATTCCTTTGAGCATTTCTTGTGATCTCTGCAAGTGCATAAATAATAATTTCATAAGAATATCAGCCAATCTTGGCGCTAAATCACTCAATTTAGCTAAATAATCGAGGTCGTCATACATAGGAATATGGATACTACGGTCACCATAAAATAGCTCTCACTTGGCACAGATTCTGCCTTTGGAGTTATGCCCCGTCATAAGTCATTACTATACCTCTAAGAAAGCGGGAATCAGCACACTGAGGTGGATTACTTCTCATAGACGTAAGAGAGCCAGATCCTGATTGTAACACGCAAGTTACGCAGATTCGTTTAAAATTTTTAATCAGAAATTTGGCTAAACACGATACTTATTATTCCACCCTATTATATCAGCACAATCAATGCCCAACCGAAACGGATAACGAAAATTTGTAAACAAAATGCTCCGTTCTAAAAGAAGAAAAAATACTCCATTCTTCTAGAAAAGGGTAGATAAAAATATTCCTTAAGTTTTATATTAAGCTAAGTTAAACGATATTCTTAAAATATGCTTTTATTTATTTATTATTTATTTTGTCTATGTTTTAAGTTAAAAAAAACTCATTTAATTATTTTGCTAATTGCAATAATTTTATACATCTATAAAAAATATCTGAAACTCTGCAATGGGGTAAATTATAACAAAATCTCGGGGAAATGTGTAGCATATTTTAATTGACGAGATTCATTTTAATTTGGAATAAATTATTGTAGTTAAGACTGCTTGCTTTAAATATTAATATGAAGCCTCAAAAATCAGATCTCTCTCTATGGATATATTTCGAAAACAGTTTAACAGGAACTCTTTTAGTTAAAAAAAACCCTCCAAACTCCCCCAACTGATAAAGAAGCAATAGAAACGAAACATGGGGAGAAATCAATAAGAAATGAAAACAAGAAAAAAGTTAAGAAAAAAATATATCCAAAAGAGAAAAAAAAAGTGAAGAAGAGGATTATGAACATACAGAAACTGAAAAAAAAAGTTTTGTTCTGGGAGTGAGGCGCACAACCACTCTGACGATATATTATGTTATAGTATACTAGTTTGTACACGGCTCGGTGCTACCGCAGACAGCTAACATATGCATCCGTCAGTATTGTTCCCCAGTGTTGGTCATTTTCGAGACAATGAAGTTTTTGGCAACCTTCTCTGTACGTCTGGTGTTCTACGCCATTGGCCTTCTGACTCATTATTGACTGAAATTTGCAAATGACGTCGGACATTTGCCATTAACCAGCTGCATTCTGAAATAGTAACACTAGGAATCATTTGGATGTACTGTATAAATACAGCGCAATGCCTCTGACAAATACAGATTTTAATAGCTTTAAACATGCATGCCTTGCTTCTTACGTCATTGGAATTTCTCAGATGTAATATTCTATGTATAGAACTTTGGAACATCTGCGTACAATAGTGTTTTGGCAAATATATCTTCTTCACAAAGAGCAAAAAGTACTGAGAGTGTTATGTGCGCTGGTTCAGAAATAACGTTTCAATATCTATCATGAAATGGATTCTTTGTCTATTTTCAGTATGAACATGAACAACATTGGGGTGGCGACTGTGATTTGGGAAACTCATAATACTCCAAACAGCTTCGTTGTTGCTGATATATCAACCTGTGTGAAATTGACCCCCTTTATCGCTGCGTGCATCAGGTCTATCCATATTGATAATGTTTAATCATAGAAACGGGTGAAACGATTTTTTTAATAAATTTTATCATGTTCAAAATAATTATATTATGAATATAACCTTCTCGCAAGTGCAATCAATAAGTTGGCAAAGTTTTAGCGCAATCGAATGAACGGTATAGCAACGCATAAAATATAAATAAAAAACAAAAATTTATTTTTATATATTAGATTACATTAACACCCCGTTATGAAGCAAAGCATTAGTAAGGTTATTTTGAGATAGACAATGCAATTTTGAGCAGCAGTTAGAAGACAAGAATAATGCCTGGATTGGCATCTCCTCTCTTCCTTCTGTGCCTGGCATGGAGGGGCCGTGTGATATGCTTCCACAGTTTCAGCGAGCACCAAGCTCGCTCACAAGGCGGTTTTTCAGCGAAATCGGGTTTCGAGCATAGAACCATTCAAATCCAAGACATAAAGGCATTGCTGATGAAGGAGAGTGGACGTATGTTTAATTTATAAAATGTGGGATAAGAAGCCTTCTATCATTTGTTTTCGTTAGTTTGAATTCTGATTCAGGTGGGATTTTATGGATAAATAATTTTATCTTTTTTTATAATAAACCACTTATTAATACCATTTATTACTATTACCGCTAAAGTGTGAAAATCAGTTAATCTGCAGATTAGCTAGCTAATTTGTACATTAACTAGGGTAATCTGTTAAAGTGCGAAAAATTGTTTTATTTCGCAAATTACTTAGATAATTTGCGAATTACCTAGATAATTGTACATTACTAGGTGGCATTACATTATTAGGCACTCTTTAAAGTGAAAATAAGATCTTTGATGGAACAACA
Source organism: Argiope bruennichi (assembly GCF_947563725.1). Classification (NCBI taxonomy): domain Eukaryota; kingdom Metazoa; phylum Arthropoda; class Arachnida; order Araneae; family Araneidae; genus Argiope; species Argiope bruennichi. Next base: position 14,426,083 of record NC_079160.1, read on the forward strand.
GCAATGTTTCTGTACGCTTAAATTAAATGTTTATTTATTTATTTTGATATCTAAAAAAATCAAGTTAATTCAATCGAAGAATCAGTACATTAGTTGATAAAATCAATTGAAAAATTCCAATACAAGGAATCAGACGGTTTAAAATATTATTGCAATCAAGAAAATGAATTTGCGAAACATGTGATAAAATAATGTTCACTTATTAGTGAAATCTAAAGATTAGTGACACTTTGAATTAATTACAAAGCAATTGGTTTTTGTGACAAACATGCTTATTTGTGGTACATTTAGATTTGCAGTCACATATTTTGAGACTTTGCTAGTTACCAAGGATTTTTTCATTGTTGTTCGATGTAAAGATATTTCTAAGGCAGGAACATCTTCTTTTGTTAAAAATCTCTCTTTGCAAACACTGAATTCAAGGGAAGGAGAAGGGAAAGGGAATGAGAGAAACAAACTTTTTAACTTTGTTGGCGCCAATAAGTCAGCAGAACTTTCCACCTACTAATTTTGTAGCGCCACCAAGTGGTGAAATGATATAACCTTTTAGTGTGTGCTGTGCGTATAGTGGAGATACAGTCCAAGAGTTTGTGCTTCATTTATATGTGATTGAGTTTTCTAAAAACTGAGATATCGTGGGCCAAAACAAACTTTAACGATAAGAAAGACGCATTACCTAATTAAAAATGCGGAAAATTCCTGATTCCGTACTTAAACGGAGTAAATCAGTTGATCTGCAGATTAGCTAGGTAATCTGCATATTAACGGCTTTCGAGCTTTAACATTACCACAATACCGAATGGCAATAATTATTAAATGCTGCCTTGCGTACTTTAAATAACAAAAGAATGATAAAAAAGGAAAACAGTTTTAAATATCGTTATTTTTATTGTTAAAACCTGCCCCATATAAAACCTCCAAAACTTGACAGCAGTGTCAAGGGGAAGAAGTGCAAGCTTTAAAGATAGCCATTGAATATTGTGAAAGGGTGGAGGACGGACAGAAGTGCTCACTTTTTTCTGATTCTCTGTCAGTTCTATACAATCATGCCACAATTGTAATAGGGAAATATGGACGATAAAAGAAAAGATAAAAAGTGTAAAAATTAACAAGTGGATAGAGTTGAATTGGGTTAAGGCCCATATTGGGATATATGGTAACGAAAAGGCGGATCAATACGCAAAGTTGGAGGCACAGAAAGAGAGAGTTGATATAATTGTTCCCAAATCAAATGGGGTCTTAAAATGGGAAATAAGAGAAGAAATAAAGCTACAATGGTTTGACAGATGGTATATGTCCAAAAAAGGAAGAGAAACTTGCGTCTTTTTTCCTTATCCAGAAACGAAAATAAGAAGATACCATCCACTGGTAATCCAAATTATATCAAGACATGAGAGATTTCCTGCATATTTCCAAAGATTTGGAAGAATGCAGGAAAAAAAATGCACCTGTGGAAGAATCGGTACTGTTTACCACTATTTAAAGGAATGCATAAAAATCTCAGAATTAAGAAAGAATCTGAAAGTTGAAAATAATGACTTAAGTACATTACTGAGTGTACCAGGTAATCTTAAAACTCTGAATGACATGATGTCAAAAATTGTCAGTTTTTTACCAACTGTATGAAAGTGTTAGGATTTCCGTTGTTGTAAAACGGGAATTTGGAGATTTTTTTTTAAAAATTTCGTGGAGCTTTTCATTTAGTGCTGGCCTGTTCCTTGTTTAATAGGAAGATGAAGAGGAAGGACAGTAATTGACCACTTTGTGGCCAATTCCCTCGAAGAGAATGTCAGTTTGACAAATCTGTCAATGTAAGGATGGACAATGCTAAAGATAGCAGTCGGTCACAACAAATCCTGGCGGGGTGGTCGGTTGTACACAAGAAGAAGAAGAAGCAATCGTCAAGTTTTGTAAAAATTATTTCTAATGATAAAATCAACAAAATTATTGAATCTTTTGATGCGTGTTATTAATGAATAGTTGAAATATAAAAAGAGATTAGTTATAATCAAGGATTCACAAATATATTTAAAAATAAAAAATCGTTACAACTAGTTCCGGTCTCCCCTACCCGAAATGCATCCATGTGAAATTTTCAGATAGTAATCGATAATTTGAGCTTTGCTAATACTTTAAATGTTGCAATATTGTCTGCTTCCGCAGTTTCAAATTGTGAAATTTTAGCTATTTTAGTTATTTCAATTATACACAAGTAATAAAGTCTGGATGATTAGGAAGATAATCTACAGTCTTTTCTCTTCCAACCCATAGCCTTATAATATAACAAAAGTTGTTAAATGGCAAGACAACTATTGTCATTTAAACATCTACAAATTCATTTCTATTGCTGACATTGCAAATTTTTAACTTCAAATAAAACTTGAGAAATGCCAACAGAGTCGAAATTTATAGTTAATTCTCAGAGTTTTTTTAAAAACATAAATCAATGTTAAAGGCTTCTTTTAATAAGGACATCACATATAAAATTCTTTATCAATTCGGTTCAAATTCTTTATTTGCAGATTGCTTACGGGATGTTGAAAATTCAAATTCTAAACATTGAAAAGTGATAGAACACATCAAATCGAGCAATAATACGACCTCATATTCCACCATTATATATGGTTTGATCGCAAACACCGTCAAAAGTTGAAAATCCCATTAAGTTTCCTTAATAGATGTATTCACAGAGTGTCTCCAAGAATCTAAGGTTTTAGGTCATTCTATATTTCTATAACTGCTTCTAATTACAAGGTGTCTGATTTTCGACTCTAAATTTGAGATCATTCATTTTTTGCAGTGCATTCCTAAAAACAGTGAATTATGTCTCCCGTTACAATTTGGAGCAGGAATTCTAGACTACTTCTTAAGATTACATTTAATCTCTACAGGATGTCCCCCAAAAATGTTTATTTTCTTAAATATTGCAGTTAGATGTATTCAATTACAAAGTTCAATTAAATAAGATGGGCACTTGTATGAAAATATTTCGACTTCTATTTAGCTTAATAATGAAAAAGCTACAAAAACTAAGTTTTTGATTCATCCTTATAGTAAAAAATGTCAATCAGCCTCATGAACTTGCACTCATTTATGAGCAAATGTAATTTCAAGCCTCACTCTGCAATTTTGTTAAGATATGAAGAAACAAATTTATTACCTTACATCGTTTTTTACAAATCATTCCACAAACTGAAGTTGAAGTTTTTCTTCATATATATCAGGGAGAATTCACACATTACAACAGCTTAAATGTCAAACGATACATTAATTGAGTAAGTTTCGAAACTTATTAGAAACGAGCTCCTTTAAGCACCAACTTATTTTTTTTTCTTCTTCTAATGCATTTGAGTACTTGTAATACATTTCATCACTTGCGACATTATGACACAAGTGATGATATTCCTGAATTCGTTGACATAGATCTTTTAATGTCTATAGGAGGCTTATTTTACTCAGAAGAGTGTGAGCGACCTCATAAATGAAAATCGAGAGGTGTCGAATCAGGTGATTAATAGACCCTTGGAAGCCAATCCACTTGTTAGGAAATTCTGCATTCAACCACTGTCTTATCTGAAGTGTGGCAAAGAGGATCAGCATATAACTGCAACCACAGTATGAATTTATTTTATAGGCAATTTATTCATTAAAACTTTAAGGGCCATTCGGATAGTCGCAAAAACTGTTAGTGTCAGATCACATCTGTGGAGGAATTGGTAATGTTTATCATTATTTAAAGGAATGCATAGAAATATCGGAATTAAGCAAAAAATAATGATTTAAGTATAATACTGATGGAAGAATACACCAAAAAATCTTAAAACACTGACGGACATGATGTTCAAATGTAACAGTTTTTTACCAACTATTTGAAAATTTTAAAGTGTTTGGCTTTCTTTTATTTTGGAACGAGAATTTAGAAGAATATTGAGAACTTCGAGAAGATTTTCTTAAAATGGTGGCCTGCTCCTGTTTAACAGGATCATAGATGTACGGGAAGACGAGAAGGAAGGTCAGATATTAACCACTTTGTGGTTGAGGGCCAATTGCCTCGAGTCGTGGAAACCTGGTGGTAAAGTCTCGGCTTCAAAACCAGAGGGTTTCAGGTTCAAGACCCGATTCCACCGCAGAACCATCGTGAAAACTGGTCAGATGGACGTCAAATCCGTCGGGGCTAAACGTCTTCCGCTGGTATGGTGTGGAAGTTTGGAGAGGAGGTGCTAGCTCAGGTGTCTTCCTGGTCATCTAACCGCTGTTCTAAATTACGATGTCCTTCCTCAAACAGCCCTAATGTTAGTTGAAAAAACGGGATGTTAATATAACTAAACTAAACGAAACCAAACCAAACCAACTGCCTCGAAGAGGATGTCAGTTCGGTGAATTGGCCGGTGTTATGAGCGGGTTGTGATAAAAACAGCAGTTGGACAAAACAAATCTTGTTTATGCAGTCGCATTCAATGGTGGCGGTAGTGGGCGGCTGTACACAAGCAGAAATGTTCGCTCACACAACATATGTCTGATGTTTCCGCTGTAGGTCTGTGCCACATTCTTCTTGTGATGACAAGTGTGGATACTGCTATTGGCTTCTAATTTCATCGCTACGTATTTCATTTTAGTTAATTATTGTTTTATCACCTATTTTTAAATTTATCACACAAATGAAAATTGTAAAATTTGTTGTATTAAATGTGTTATTATTATTGTTTTGTTTTATATGTATGATCGCACATGCTGAATTATTTCGTGAATTTACACTAAAAATTTTTTTAAATTAATTCTTTAAAAATATTTCCGGTTTTTGGCAACATTTGACTGCATAGACGTACGCCTTTAGAGTGTTGATTCAAATATAATGCCATTCAAAACTAACGGAATAATATCAGTCACCAGTCATGAGCACAGCTGTACAAAATGAAACTAATCTACGAATTTCTGAAAATACCACACCATACAATTATAGAAAATCACCAGTAATAATGGCATAAAAATGACTTTTGTATTCTTCTACAGCTGGGATAGAATTATGTTAAAATATTAAATAAATCATCGACATTTCAAAACATTCCTCGTTACTGAAACTCTTAATATCAAGCGCACAATTTTGAACTAATGGTTTTATTTTCTTATTCGATATCGCACCAATTCTCTGAGATATCTTAATATACCGTTAATCACCTGATTTTTTAAATAAATGTTTTCGCTATGTATCTGTCAGATGCACCAGTACATATTGTTTACATAATACAATTTACATAATATAATTTTTTTTACATAAATACAATTTGAAGTAGACACAAGCAAAAATACAAAATTTTTCGTAAAAAAACTTGGAAAACAGCAAAAAGGAATTTTCTCTCAGACATAGCATCATCAAAGAAGAAGTAATCATGTATCTGGTAGATAAGGCGCGTCTAATCGAATGTTAAATGTTGAATTTCTAATCTTCCCTTCTTTATAAAGTCGAAGATGCAGCTATCAAGTAGCTGAAATAAACCAGTGAATGCAAATTTCAAGTGATGATGACTAGATGATATACTACAAATACATAATGCATATGATAGTTTTTCTGCATTAAATAAATATCAAAAAAATTGTGAAAATAATTAAAAATGTCTCTAATTAAATTTGTGAATAATTTTTCTAAATATAGAAATAAATAAGTCTTTGTAAATTTTGTAGGCATAGATAAATACAAGAAAAAAGTTTTACTAACTGTTAATTTTACAGTACAAGGATTCAATAAAAATTAAACTTCCTTTTTTTATAAATTTTTGTTTTCAAATTTCACAGAATTCAAAGTTATTTCAAACAACTATTTACCTTATTTAATAGTAAATACATGTCTAGGTACAATATTTGAGGAAATAAGAGCTTTTCCAGTTTTTTGAAATGTATTTTTCAAACAGGGACAAAATGTGTCATAAACCCTGTATGACGAAAATGTCATGAATTATGATTGCATATAAAATAAAAACTCAAAAAAATAAAAATCAAACAAATATCTTTATTCACTAATTTGTTTAACTGTAATAAAACTATTGGATTGGTGCATAATTATCAGGCGTTTCTTTGACGGGCTGTATTTTACTAAAAATTTACAATATTTTATAAATTTATGAGTAAAAATATTCTTTTAGATCATAAAAATGCGTGTCGATAACCATACTCATATTCACCGTATTATGTTGTACCACTTTGAGAAAGGATGGGAAGCAGACCAGTCATTTCGCGATCTCAACGAGCTAACATTGAGGGCACAATTAGCGAAAGTCGGTGCAGGGAATGGTTTGCCCGTTTCAAATCTGGCGACACTAGCTGGAAGATAAGCCAGGAAGAGGTCGACCATAGGTTTTCGACAACTAGGCACTTTTTGTAGACGTGGAAGGAGATGAAGGCTTAACAACTCGAATGCTGGCGGAAAACTTCAGTGTGGACCATTCAACCATCATTTGGTTATTGAAGTAGATGGTGACTACGATTTGGATTCATCATTTAAAAATTTTAATGCTGAATTTTTATTTTTCCTTTTTCATAGTAAATAGTGTAAAAGAACGCCTGATAATGATGCACCAACCCAATATATAACAAGATGAAATAACCACTGGAACATTTAAGCATTAATCGTCGATTTTAACTTTGCCTTCTCCTTCCTTTTCGCTTTTTTCCGGTCTCTTCTCTTCGCAAAATACGGCGTTGTCATCGCCAGAATAGCACAAACCACAGATGTTATGGCTTGAATGTAGTACACCCAGTCATAGGATCCCCTGGTGCCTCTAAAGTAACCTAAGAAAGAACAGATTTTGAGAAGAATTTCAATTTTAAGAAAGAATTTCATTGATATCCTTTTTCGCAAATTTGTTAGTGTGCGAGAAATCTTCGGGGAAACTACTCTCTTTGGTGTATTTTTATTCGACTCATTTAGCATCCTGTTTCGAATAGTTGTTTTAGGATTACATTCCTCATTTTGAATCATGGTCACGTGATTCTTGAGACAATATTCACCACCAAATCAGCGAAACCTCGACGGCAGATATAACGCGCAAGCTCAGTATCCTGTCTACCACGATATGCTGACCCTCTAGAATTTATCATCAAAACTTTCTAAATGAGAGAATTTTTTCTAGATTTTAACTTTCACTTATAGGAGGAAGTTTCCAAATCCGATAATTAATGAATCTCCCCCAGTTAAAACTTTCTCCTCAGAATTTAAAAGCAAAATTTTATTATTGCATTAAAACTGTAAAAAATATTTTTTGTTTTGGTTATTTGAAATCTTTAATCAAATTTAAAATTTATTATCACCTTTGGCCACCACACGAGAATATTGATTAAATTCAATTTCTTTTGAAACGTTTCGATATATTTTCAGTTTCACGATTCCCTTAAGTTGTTAGATATTCAATATTATTAGAATTAAATTATTTTAATTGTTTTTCATATCTCCATGTTTAACCTGTAAATGATCTTTCCAAATGCGACCTACTCCGTAACATCGTAATGCTTTTAAAAATGTAAATGTGCGGTTCATTAATCTTCTAACTTTTGCAGTATTGTAAATCCACTTTTTTATCCTTTTATAAATTATACAGATATTAAAAAGAAACCTTGTTCTTCAGTCTTCAACAATGCATGAAAATTAGGCGATTTAATATTTAATGAAACAAGGTAAAAGGTTTGAATTTCAGAACAAAAAATTTTATCTATTGTTGAAAATTAAATATATAAATTTGCCAAATTTTGGAAACATTCGTCAGCTATTAAATTCCTTTTATTAAAAAGAAAATTTCTAATTTTTTTAAATGGTGTTAAAAGCAATTTTATGCAGTTTTATTTTCGAAAGGTATTGTGGGAAAACGGCAAAACGTAAGCTTAATTTTTAATTAATTGAAATTCTAATAAAATGTTTTAAAAAATCGCACCAAATTGCACATACCCATCCTCCAAGATATATCCGTGCAATATTAGGCGGTTGTAGGTCCATTGGTCTGACCCGTAGAGCACCAATAGACACAAAGAGACAGTCGCAGGCACATTATCATAGTCACTTTTGGCTACCAGCTGATTCGGAGGAGATATTGATTATGTTTAATTTTATTTACATCTTTTAGATAAAACTTCATCTACATGATTCCTTCAGATTCTCAGACATGTAAACCGAACTATTTTAAGGGTTTTGCATATGTTCAGTTCATTTTGTATATGAATTTTTCTATTGGAGTTCTGTTCCATGATATCACAGCGCTATTAAAAGCGAAAATATCTAATTCATCTATCTTTTAATATTAGTGGTTTTGTAATTTTATTTTTCATGATCATAGAAGTCAAATTAAGAAATTTTTCATTGATGTAACTGAAACTTCATAGATATTACATAAAATCCACCTTCAGCTTTCAACAAATTACGTGTTTAAAAATTTGATGAGGAAGTTAACAGTACAAGTACAACAGTAACAGTACAACAGTTTTGGAAGTTAACAGTACAAAACCCAGATTATTTTTTAATTAATTGAAATTTCAAAACAATCTCTCCGAAGTGAATATTCCCACCCTTCAAAATACATATGTGTAGTATTTGATAACTCTAGGTCAAATGATGCGTCTTGTAGAGCAATAACAGACACACATTCATCTTTTAATATAAGTAGAAATTATCACTATCCGTACTAATAATAAGTGTGTCGGTATTCTAGTGCTATACGGGATTTCGATTATAAGTTTATTTAATTAGAAACGTAAATTTTGATGTTTTTTCTCTGTAACTTCCGAAAATAATCCCGTGCAAAAATTATTTTCCCACTGTTTTCAAGTCTAAAAAATTATCTTTCAATAATGATAAATTTAGTTGCTGTAAAATAATCTAATCTAGATTTAATTAACCTTTAAACATATTTTTAAGTATAATTTATAATATTATTTTCATTGTTGTGACTGAAACCGAAATCATTTTTATTGCTCCATTGTTTCAACAAAATTTAAATAAAATATCTTTTAGTTGACAGTTAAAAATATCAAAATAATGCATTGTCATTTAGAGAGCATAAATATAAAAATTTCTTAACTTGAACAAACAAGAAAATGAGTGAAATATAGTAATTCCGATTTACTGCGAAGAGAATAATGATAATTTATAATTATATCCAACTCTTAAATAGGTTTATATCTGTTTGTGACATTTACAATTTTGTATTCTATGAAAATCTTAATGCATTGAGAAATTTGAGCTCAATTTTATCAAAATTCGATAAGGATATTTTCAAAAAAAAAAAAAAAAAAAAAAAAAAAAAAAAACAACAACCTTAATTTTGAATTTTATATAAATAAAACATTTCTTAGTCATTTAAAAGTTTTTAGAATCTTCTTCTTATATTAGAACATTGAGTTATAATAACAAAAGATTTCTCATATACGAAGAATAGAAAAAGTATTGCAATTGTCAAAAAATTCGAACTTGATGTTTTGACGAATATAAATGTTTTAGACCTCTCTGAATTCGATAAACACATTTTTAGCATTATGTTCAATTGTCTACTTTTCCTTAAGTGACAGAGAAAACTCAAAAACGCTTCGAACCAGACAGAAAAAATTTAATATATGGTCTTTAGGCCAAATTTATAGATTTCTATCAAAGTTTGAGCAAAATCCTTTCAGAGGAAGTCTGTCTGTCCGGCTGTTCGAATAAAAGTTGACACAATAACTACAAAACGAAGAGACCTAAATGGATAAAATTTAACATGCAGATTTAATGTAGTAGATACTACTAAAAATTGTGGATACTATCAAATTTTGGACCAAATTCATCAAGGGGTTGAATGTCTGCCGGTTCTGTATTTTCAGAGGCATGTAAAGACGATAGCAGGCCAGGATAGCTTGGTTGGTAGGGTATTGGATTCGCATACATTGGGTTGCGAGTTCGAATTCCGCTGACCGAAGACTGTCCGTGTGTGTGGTGGCTGGCGCACGTATAAATCTATCGTGATCATAAAGTCCTCCATGTCGAGAGTAATACCACTGGGAGTACTGGTTCAGAGGTGATTGTTCTCTGATTCAGGTCTAAATTACGATCTGAGGATGAGTGAACGAAGTCCGTCCCATAAAAAGGATTGAGACGCGCGAGTAGACGTATTCTTGGCTCTAGATGGCGTTACTGAAAAACAAGAGACGCTGTCTTGGCTTAAAATCGCTGAATTCGTCAGCGGGCTTATCTATGACAAGTGCCATTAGAAACAACAACAACAAACACGGTAGCTCATAAACGCCGTGACTTAACTAGGCCAAATTCGGTATGTGATTTTGTGACTGCAGTTGTAGTTCTGGTCAAATTTTGGTTTCAATCGGTTGTAAAACCATAGCTAAGTTCTCCAACCCACCTGTAAGCACACGGAAAAATAGAATAATGGACTGCTGCAACAAAATCGTTTGGAGGGGGGGCGTATCTAAAACTGTTCACCTTTATTATATAGTATGCGAAAAAGTTTTCCGGCGATCACTTCCGCAGGTTGTAATATATGCAAACACAAAAACACAACGAGCCAATGAAATATGAATTGCGGTTTGCACATGAAATAGTAAATTCTGTCAAGTTTTCTGAAGATCACTTCCACTGGCTGTAATATGTAGAAACACAAAACACAACGAGCTGGAGCAACGAAATAAAAATTGTGGTTTGCACATGAAATAGTAAATTCTGTCAAATTTTCAACGAAATCCAAAGTATATGCACCCACCCAAGTTCTATCAACACGATAATTGAAACTGGATTACTAAAATTCAGAATATGATTTTATCATCTAAAATGTGGTTACCTATCAAATTCGTGGTGATATTTTGGATGTTACGATGAGTTAGACTAGTGAATGTGATCCCTACATCAAAGTTATAGATTAATATTAAATTTTCAGCAAAATCCGACAACGTTATTTTCTGTCTTTGTGACATGTGACGCATCACAAATTGGAACCAATGTAAGTGGTCCCCCCAAAATTTTCTCGCATACTCTCTAATGAAAGTGTTATGTCAAAGAAGGCTTTTCATGGCATTGGCGTGTTAAGAAATATTAACCTTGGAATCAATTTATAATTTTTGATGAATCTATGTGTGATCCTTGGCGAGTTTTTTGCAATTAATCTCTGGCATGTGGTTAATAATATACGAAAATCGAATTTTGTTTTAAATCCGTTTTTTAGAATCGGTTGAGATAAAAACTTGGCACAGAACTAGAATGGGAGTAGCAAAATATTACATTTCAAATTTGTTATTTTTAATTCACTGGTCTTTGAGTTATCGCGTTTGAAATGTTCTATGCTTCTGAAAATGCAAACGACAGATGGACATCCGGCTAATGGATTTGGCTCAAAATTTGATAGTTTATCTATATTATAGATGTTAAATGGTTAAATTTCAGTTAATTCTCTTCTTATTGTAGTTATTGCACCAATTTATATTCAAACAACCAGTCAGATAGACTTCGCCTAAATGACTTTCTTTCAAAATTTGATAGAAAGCTGCAAATTTGATGTAAAGACCAAACATCAAATTTCATCCATATAGTTCAATCTTTTTGAATTATCTTTATCACAGAGAAACCGTTGCTTTGACAGCGCCTTTAAGTTGCTGGTCCTCGAGATAAAGACGAGGTTCACTCCACTGTAATGCAGGTTTAAACTAAAATTTGCACTTTAAGATCCGAGGGTCAGCGGGAGCGGGCAGTATGTGCAATTTCACCCATTCCACTCCTAGGGTTGACTTTTTGGTCAGTGAACAGTAAAGCGCCAAATGGGTGTGGCCTCATTCAATTTGGTAGGTTCGGAAGGGCCGGCATTGACTTGATAAAGGATCGGCCTGGAATTGGAACTCTTGTCACAATTCCAACTAGGCCATCTGATCCTTTGGGATCTGTGGGTCTAAACGGCTTCAGTTTTCTGAACTGATTTTTCATAAGTAATCTTTGCCGGCTTATTTTATCCAGCCTGTTAGGCGGTTGTGGTGATATAGCACGACGATAGTATAGATTGAGATGGGCTAATTGCTAGACCAATTAAGAGTCTTCGTTCCATTTTTCCCCCATTATCCCAAAATTCAGTTAATTATTAAATACCCAGAACACACAGCGTCTTCATGCAGCATCCTAAGAACACTTCATGGCAATTACTGAAAAATGATATTTGTAGCTGCATTATGAATATCGGAAGTAGGCCCTTTCAAAGTTGGGTACTTTGTCGAAACATCATTAATAAGAAAATATTCTTACCCACTAGAGGTGAACACAGCAAGCTCATCGGACCATAAAGAAATGCATATGAAGCCAAAGCCATAATGTAATTCTTCGGCTCTATAAACTCGAAAATAAGCATTGGGAACACTGACAGAAGTCCACTGGTGACCAGTCCAAACGCTAATATTCCCACCATCATGACAGCAAAGGTCTTTGCCCATACCATGATCAACACGACCACAGCCAATATAATGAAACTAAGGATTGTGAAATTGTTTTTAGTGAGATAATTTCTATCTATTATAAGAGATATAAATACTCGGCCAAACAATTCTGCCAAGGCCAAGGCCATTAGAAAATACACTTCGTAGCTTCTGTCGATGCCTTTGTCTCTCGCATAATCCAACACAGTGGTTAGTGTCAATATCTGAATGACGACTTCGGCACTCTGTGATACAAGCATTGTTAAAAACGCGAAGTCGAAAAATATAGTCAGAGATTGTAAGGCTGCCTTTTGTTTGGACACCGGTTTTTTGTTAGCTACTTTTGCTTCAGACGTAACGTTGTTTTCGGTATTTTCGTGAACTGATTCAATAAACTTAGGTAAAAGAGTGGCAGTTTGTTCTAATGTATCCTTGTTGTTTTTAAGCAACTTATCTTCTATTAGATGGGGTTTAACATTTATCGTAGTTCCATTATTTATTAATTTTTCATCATCTATCGGCTCCGACGACAAAGAGTTTGGTATTTTGTTATTGCTGGTATCTCTCAGTTCCCAGATGCAATGCTCTTTCTTTCCTTCAATATTTTTCTGTTTCTCATCATCGATATTCTTTATTTTGTTTGCATCAACGAGTTCTACAGGCGCTGCTACTAAAAGCGTGACTTCTTTCTTACTAATCTGAGTAGACGTCTTCTTGGGTTTCAATATTTTGAGATACATTGCGGCGGGCACACCATTCAACATGATTCCTGCCATGATAAGAAAAGTACCGGAGACACCATACGATTGGAAGATCCACTTTATGAGGGGCGGGATGACAAAACCTCCAAAGCATGAGCCGAACATGGACATTGAAATGACGAAAGTGAGGTTCTTATTGAAGTGCTGTTTTAAGACTTGAGGGAAAAGGGTAGTGCTGAAGTTCATTCCCAAACCTGCAAAATAATGATACATTTCAATTCAGATTAATTAAATAAAGTATAAAAATTTTGGAAACCGAATATCAAGATTACGAATAAAATAGATTTAATGTAAAAAGAAGAGAATTTCCCATTAGGCAACTATCAAGGACTGTTGGAGCTGAAGGGACCCGCAGACACGCCGATTAAAAAGATACTAGCCTTGTTCACGAATAATTAAATTGTAAAACATATGAATTCTATGAATTATAAAGTATTAGAATTAATGTAACTGGACAGGCTCCTATCGGATTTCATTGCGTTTGCTCAGTTATTATAGTATTTATAAGCACCTAGCATCAGCCTAAATAATATTATGTGTGAATGCCACTCTATCATGAGTCATTATAAATAAATAAATAAATAGTAACATTTAAATTTTCACAAAAATTAAAAAATAATCAGAAATAGGCCATTAACATATTATTGATACTATTATAATGTAAAGAAAGCGCTGAAATTTGAAATCAAATTGATCAACTTATTAAAGGAGAGGCTTCATGATTTACTCTACCTAATTACACAAAATGCCTAAATTCGCGAAATTAATATAAATTATTTCTAATGTACTAAAAAGAAAACTTTTTTTATGAGAAATATTTCCTATTTTTGATTTATAATTCATTGTACAGGGTGCGGTAAAAAAAAAAATTCGGACAAAGTTATTGCATTATAGAATAAAAGTTAACTAATTTTTTTTTCTTTTCGTTTTGTCTACCTCTTCAATTATAAAATATTTTATAATATATCTCTTAGTTCACGTATTGTTTTATGGCTTTTTTTACAATGTCAAGAAAAAGGTCTGCTATTTTCCAGTTGTACAAGCAGAGAAAACGACGGTGTCAAATCGTTCGTTTGCTTAATTTAATGTGTCTTGGCAAGCAGTGTCTGATACAATCTGTCATTTCAAAGAGCTTGGCAATGATGGTCGACGGCCAGGAAGTGGACGAAAACGCATGATGAACACATTCAATAATTTTATGGCCATCAAAAAACGAGTTCAGCTAAATCCGAGGATTTCCATGCCAAAGATCGCTCGTGAAATGGGAATAAATAATCGAACAGTGCGGCGAATGGCAAAAAAAACAGAGTTCAGAGAAGCTTTACAACTTCCAAAAAGTGCTGCTTATCACTGAAGAAAACTAACTCGTGCGATTCCAAATATGCCAAAAACTTTTGAGACGGGCCGCAGGTTGGCGCTGGGAGTGATTCTCTTTCATTAAAGAGAAGTTCTTTACTTTCCAACAAGCTCATAATTCTCAGAACGATAGGATCTGGTCTCCAAGCATCTCAGAAAATGTCAATATCCAAAGTTGGTCATGGTTTGGGGCAGTATTTGCGCAAGCGGCAAACATCTCTGGTTTTTGTGGATGAGAGCGTTAAAATAAATCAAAAAGTGTACCCGTGGCACATTCTAGAGGCTGTCGTACTTCTGTGGGCCAAAAAGCATTTTGACAATGTAAACTGGACGTTTCAACAAGACTCAGCACCAGTTCAAAAGGCCAAAAAGACACAAGAGTAGTGCAAGGTGCATTTTCCAAACATGATATCGATGAATCTCAATCCCATGGATTACAATGAATGGTCAATTTTGGAGTCAAGGGCTTGCACTAAACCATACAAAAGTTTGGACTCTCTAAAGCAATGGGAATAGGATAGACTTTGTTATAGGAGCACATTCAATGGCATGTTAGATGAACTGAAATATGATGGTCAATATCAAAGAATAACAAGTATAGTCCTTCCAAAAATCGAATTTATTCCTTATATTCTTATTATTCTCAATATCTTAATGGGCTTCTCTCAAAGATTCGACGATTGATTTTAGGAAAATTTAAAAACAACAATTCAATATTGCCAAAAAATATAAAAATATCTATAAAATCTACATTCCATGACTCCTAATAACAGATGAAAAACGTATTTTTAAACATTTGATGAAACATTAAATTTACGCACATTTAATTACAACAATTAAAAAGTATTTTTTAAATTGCATGACAATTAAATGGCTGTCGTTCATAAACATTTTATAATCTTAAAAAGGTGTAAAAATCCTTTTCAGGCAATGATATTTTTTGAAATTGCAGCAAAAGAAATGGCGAAATCTTGTTTCACTTTTAATTAATTGCAACTCCAATAAAAATTTCTAAAAAAAGTCCAGCGAACAATCTGACCTTTCAAAATATGTTTCTGTTAAACTTGATAACTAAGTCAAGTGGTTTCTCTGTAGACAGTCACATACATACATTCTCCATTATTATAAGTAGAGATATAGTGGAAACTTAAAATAAATTTTTCTCAAGTTTAATAAAAAATGGCGCTTTCCGTATGCATTCAAGATTTGAAACTGCAACAGAATAATTAAACTTCTGTATCTTTAAAATCATGTATAGATAATACACATGTAATTTATCATACACCATGAGGAAATCAGTGAAAAATCGATAAGTAAATAACAAACGTGAGCAAGTTAAATCTATCTCTATTAATAATAAAGATGAATGTGTGTGTGTGGAGGGGGGGGGGGAGTACGTGCGTGCGCGCGTGTGTATTGGCACTTCACAGACCATCTATATACATAAAAATGGTATAGAAATCGCTCTTAATGCTTGTTATCGAATAGAAACAAATGTACACAAAGCGTCATACAAACTTTTCAGACTGCTTCATTTTACAGCTGTGCTTAATTCAACATTTCGCTTAATTAATTAATGGATTTGCAAATATTATAAGAATTTCTTAAATGCGAACTTGCTGTTTCACTAAAACCTTTATTCAATTAAAGGAAAGAAAATGAAAAAGAAGTCTGAATATTAGAAACAAGCGCCAAACAAAGTGGAATTAAGAGCCAAAGTAAACTTAACCGTTGCCAAATAGATAATCGCTATAGCTTGCCTATGAGAAATGATGTTCATATCTTCCAAAACTATAATTAAACTATAATTATCTTCCAAAACATATATATTGCTAGAGTTAAGATAAAAAAAAATGTCTTCTTTGGACATATTAGGTAAGTAGGATTTTACTTCCCCTTTTATTCATAGTCTATCCATTTTTACTTTGCACCTCAGTAATTTATTGTCGACTGATTCCAGTCGTAGCAAAAAACATGTTGAAATTTTTTTTTTAAAAATATATCCCATATTAAATGTTCCACTGGATAAAAAAAGAAATCAGTAATCTGAACAAACACGCTAATCGCCAGAATTGGCTAATCTGAGTTAAAATTAGCACACTTTGCACATATGCATTTTTGTTAGGGAAAATATAAATCTAGGAGAGAATTTTTTGAAATTTTAACTAGGACATTAAATAATTAAAAATTAAATTAAACGGCATTTTGTAGTTTTTGTGTAATAACTTACGAAAATATTACAGCGCAAAATATAATTTTTATATCCTTTTAAAAATAAAAAATTTGAAATATTCACTTTTGCCATATATATATATATATATTCCCAATTGCTAAGTTTGAATTGCTAAGCAATGAGTTGAATTATCAAGTTACTTCATAAGAAACGGACATTCGATTCGGCATTTGCTGGATAGTAAAAGGAGCGCGTGTTGAATATAGAGTAAAACGTTGAATGTTTCTTGATACCATTTATATATCGTGAGTTTCTCTATTTGTTGTAGTTCATCTAATTTATAAAAATGAATTTTTGTTTGTTCGTATTCTATGCGCTGCCTTAGCGTTCATCCGATTACGATAAAACTTTGCCAACTTATTGCTTTGAACATAGAAAATCTATGTTTTTCACGTGGCCAGTTGTATGCTGGATACTCCCATGTCGGACAGTAAAGAAGTTTATTTGTTTTTACTGAAGTTGGAAAAACAAAAAAATATTGCGCACCTTAAACTATGCTTAAATAATAAAATAAAAAAGTAGAATAAATATTATTTATACCTCTCCATTACACATCATTCAATTTCAATGAATGTATTCATCGTCGACAAGAAAATAATGTCATTCTTTTTATCATTCCTAATTAAACAAGGGAGCTATTTCAAATTTCAAAAGATATTTTCAAAATTATTTCTTCTGTGGCTGCAACGCACCGGGTACCAGCTAGTTAGAAATAAATATTTTAAATCTGTTCAACCGTTTTGAATAATCTTGTACGATACAAATCTCTCAAACGTTTTGGTGGTCATAATACTTCGACTAAAAGAAATAGGAGTGGGGATGTCGTCAGAAATGCTTGGTTGCATACGTAATATTTTCTGCTTTCTTCACAACCCGTAGCTTTATTCTAATGATCTATTAAAACTAGTTTTAAACATAAATTCTTATTATGATTCTTATTATTCTTATGATTAAACTTATGATTTACCATAGACTAACCCCAGAAAAATGATCACAGTGATAATGTCTTCGGCCAGGAAGCAAGCGCCAACTCCAAGTGCTGAGAGGACGCATCCCGTCAAGGTCACTGCATACAGGCCGAACCTCTCACCACAGTATCCGGTGATAGGTCCTAGAAAGGGATGAAAAAGAGATGCGTTTTAAATTTAACATAAAATTAAGAATGCGAGGGATATCCAGAAAATAAGTCTCTGGATATGCACTTAAAACCAGGGGGGGGGGGTTCTTTCCAAAACTTTCTCGCATACTCACTAATAAAGATGTTACCCCACTTCCCCCGCAAAAAGTTGCGAAACATGAACATAGAAGAGAACACTTTACATAGCACTGGCAAACAACAGCTACAAAATATTAACTTTTGGCTTGAATTTTGTAATTTTACTGATCCTATAGTATGATAATTGGCGATTTTTTTGACAATTAATCCTTGGGATGCGATTGATGATATCCAAACTCAAATTTTGTTTTAGACGCTTTTTTCCTAACTGAATGAAACAAAATTTTGGCAATTTGGTCACAAAATTTAAATACCAAATTTGATGCATTTAAATCACTACGTTTTAGATTTATAGCTTTGAGAAGCTTCTAAAAGTAGAAATTTATAGATGTTCAATCCTTCGTTGGATTTGGCTGATAATTAGATGGCAGTACGCTAGTTCAATCAATATAGTGAATTTTATTCAAGTAGATCTCTCTATTTTTCAGGTCTCGTGTAAACTTATATTTGAACAGCTGGATAGATAGAGTTCTTCAGAATGGATTTTATTCAAAATCTGAAAGAAATCTACAATGTGGTGTAAAGATCATATACCAAATTTCATCCGACTAGCTGAGAGCGTTCGTGAGTTGTCTTTGCTACAGGCAGACAGATAGGCATAATGCCAAAAATGTGTTTTTCGGACTCAGGAAATCTTTTTCGGACTTTGTGAGATTAATCAAAATCTCGAATTCAAATTTCTTGACGATTACAGTGCTTTCTCTATACTCCGTATAAGAGAAAGTAAAAATTAATAGAAAATCTTCGTTATTTTATAATGAAGTATAAGGTTTTGTTTTTTTAAAAAATATAGTTGTCATCATTGTTGGAGCATTTGTTGCATCATTGATGGGCACAAGTTTTTGTATACCCTCGTTATAGAACGATGATACATGCAAGTATTCTTGTTCAAGAAATAAACAGGAAATTTGAAAAAAAAAATGCCTTGTCAGTGTCATAATAACAATTTAATTGTTCCTCTTAATATTTTCTTTATTTCTTTATTATTATGATCTATTATTTATTTCTTTATTTATTTTCTTTATTTCAAGCGAATCATCATCAATCAGAACCAACCAACCCCTCGATCTACTTTTCTCTTTATCGTGAATATTTTCGTTCTTCATTAAAACTTCGCACCCGTCTCTTTATCACCAAATCACGGATAGCGATTTTATCTTTAAACTGTCCTTTATCTTTCACAATTTTTTTCTGTGAATTTCATTTGGTTCAGTGTTCTTGACATTAACCCTTTAAACTACTATTTACATTTTAAATGTTTAGGCCTAAAACGTAAACAAGGTCGAGCTGAAATTCAATTTAAAGATGCAAAAAGAAGTTATAGACACAATGGCGCTATCAAAGTGAAAACTACGTGTGAAAAAAAAAGTGATAAGGTTCTTTTTTTCTTGTCTGTATCATATTTGTTAATATTTAAGTATTGTTTTCATATTGAATCCATTTAATTCTGATCAAATATTCTCTTTATAGTACATCATGTATAATTTATTTTTATTAAGATAAATACGATCAAAGCCGCAGTACAAATAATAATCAACCTCCAAATTCCGTGACTGCAATGATAGTTCTGAGTTAGATTTTGGGAAAGCCAATTTTCAGTCGGTTGTAAGAAGAAAGGGTCTTCTAAAACATAAATTCGCAATTATTAAAGAATATGCGAGAGAGTTTTGTGGAAACCTTTCCAGCAAGTTATTTCACATTTTAATAATTAACTTACCTCCCGAACACCTTACCAACATGCATAGGAAAAGCGGGTAGGACGCCATTGCCCTGTCGGTGTTGTAGCGTCCCAGAATCTCGACAAAGAGCAGGCCGCTTAGCTTCGCTGGCATCATGCAAAGAAGACTGATGAACGTGCAGGCCATCGTTGCGAGCCAGCTGTCTCGACTATTCAATCCAGTTGATTTCATGGTAGATCCCTGTGACTACTCTGAAAAAGAGAAAGATTGGTTTGAGAAGAGATACGTCGGTTCAAGTTGCTCTTGATTTTTTGAGAAGTTCCGTGTGATTCAGGTTTCTGTGTTAGGATCCACCCGATAAAGATCTGTTGACTTTAAGACGCTACCCTGGAATAGCCGTTTAGAGCTAACAATCTGTTAGCGATTTTTTTTTACTGACTTATTCTCCGATTTGATTGAGGAACTATTGAACAGTTATTTGATATTTATAAATAATGCAAACCAAGATGAGAACAAGTTTTTCTTTATACACATATATAACGCTGTAAATAATAGAATTGATTTGTTACGCTACTTTCTTAATTGATCGATAAAGTTATTGCACCCTGAGCATATGGAATTGCCTTATCAGATGAAATGCAATGAAATGATGTAATGTAGTTTAAAAAGATGTAAAGGCAAATAGTGAGTAAGATGTATAAAATGGGATATTTACTTATATGTGCAAAATAAAAAATTTTCTTGTGATTTTCATCATAAATGACATTTTCAATATTATAAGTATATTTCTAAAATGCAAAAGTATGGCAACATTATTAGTATGTAAGCTTGAATCACACATTTGGGCACGGATTAACTACCTCGATTAGAAATTTTTTAAAGTAATAAGTAATAATGATATTTAATTTTAAAAAATTACTAAAATTTTTTTTGAAAACATCTACCAGTGGATCTTGAGAGGTTATGAAAACAGAATGATAAGAGTTCAAAACTATATCAAACAATATTACTCATAAAATGCTGGTTTCAAAATAGAAAAATTACATTAAAGTATCTTGCAGTATCAATTAGTTATTAGATTCATTCACTTTTAAAATGAAAGAGTAAAAATGACATTTTATTTTAATTTTTTGTTTTCACAAGAATAATGATACTTTTCCGTTCTCAATATGAGAATGGCCCTTTTAAAGATAGTAACACCCAGATAGATAGATATCTGTATTTGGTAGCTTTTAATGAAATTAATTACACTTTGATTGGAAAACACTAATTATACTTAAATTAGCGGTAAAATTACTAATAATTACATTTTAATTAGTGATAAAAATTGAGCTTTCCCTTAATGAAAATTTCATTTCAGCTGCTCTACGAGGTATCTACATTTATTAATGGTTCAGTCAAGAAATGTTTGCATAGCAAGTGCAAAGCAAACAAAACTGTCTGAAGAGAATTTCGATTGAGTTAATAAATTTTTCAAGCTTAAAATAAAATTTTTCATTCTAAAGGAATAAGGCGTGCGAGCCTTCATTTCAGCTGTCTTATGGAATTGAGCAGCAATCGCATCCACAATTTAAAGAACGGAGAGGTCAGACTATCTAAAGAATAAAGAAGAAATTTTAAATCTGTTGAATACATTCCACTTCAGAAAAATTCAGAATGGTCACTTTTAGGACAAGGCTATAAGTTTTCCCCTGATATTTTATATATGAATTATTGTAGCAAATCATACCCTTCAATAGTAGAGAAATTCCCGTAGTTGTTGTAGAAATTTAATGGAAACTACGGAATTGCTGATATAAAGTGAAAATTTAAGGGTAACTACAAAAAGCACAGCAAATAGCCTCTTCTCAAATCTTCGCTTATAGCAATGCTGGTAGTAGTGAAAGAATTTTAACATGATTTTAAAAAAAGCGGAATCTTGTTCCAACATCAGTACAAAAACACTGGAGTCGCTCCTCATTACAAAATTGTATATGAGAGTTTGTTAAAAAATTAAAATGAGCTTAACTTCATAACGATGAATTAAAAGAAGGAAAAATGCTTGCTATTTAATAAAAAAAATTGTAAATATCTAACAAATAGTATTAATTTGTTTAATCAATAAAGTGTTGTATGATTTTTTCAAACAAAATTATTTTATTAATGTATTTAGTCAATAATAAATGTCTATAAATAATTTGAGTAATATTTGAAAATATGTGTTTTAATTAATTAAAATTCTTTGTAAGTATCAATTCTTCTATAGTTTGTTGATGATACGTTATATGTTATGAATCGGTAAGAAGTGTCACTGATGACCAATGTTGGAAGGATGGTATGGATGGCAAATCGAACTTCAGAGATATGAAACAGCAACAAAAGTCTGAAATTCTTTATGTACAGTTTGTGGTTAGAAATACAGAAGCTTAGATCTACATACAATTAGTCTTTAATATTAAAGAAGGTAATCAGATTTTTACCATTTATTTGAAAATAGGTTAGGAGTGAAGACAAACAGTGAACAATGTTCGCAGAAGGTAAACATCTCATATAATTTAGGAAAGAATAATGTCTCTTTATGAACTTCAATATAAGAATAAAGGAGTAAATTCAAGAATATTTTAGTGATCGGCCTTTGTAACCATTGCAATCTTTTTCTATAGTCTTAAATTGTAATTTGAATTAATAATATAGTAAAAGCCATAAAAATCAAGACACCCAGAAAAAAAATAAGTCGAATGTAATAAAATTTAGCATTCAAAGACTTTTTGACTTAACGTGCAAAACCCACTGAATAACCGGTGCTCTAGTGCGTCAGAATTGCAGATCCAGCATAGTTTCAGTTATATTCAAGTCACGATTTAAAGCAGCACTAGGGCTATTTTGTAACGGCCCTCGTAATTTTGAGCCGCGGTCAGATAGCGAGGACAACACATGAGCTGACAACCTTTTTCCAAACTTCCTCGCCACACCAGCGGGAGGACGTTCGGCCTCGACGGATTTAGCTGCAGCAGACCCACTTTCACGACGATTCTTCGGTGGAATCGAGTCTCGAACCTGACACTATCCGGTTTCGAAGGCGAAACCTTACCACCAGGCAAACGTGGCTCCTGGGTACAGCATAAGAAGAGATTCTCGATCGATCGATGGATTCTCGAATTCCCATTATAATTCGATTGGAAATAATATTTTTGAGGTATAAAGATGCCTCGCCAATGGATTCATGATTAATATAGACATATATCAGAGTTTCAAAGACTCCGATTCATCGGACTTAAAGGAATTGTGTGAATTTACAGAAAAATATTTCAGTGTTTCGGTAGGAATGATGCTTCGAAGAAACGATAGTAGAAAAAATGGATAATATCGGCAAATTTCGTCATTTCAATTGAAGTCATCAGTCAGAACAATACAAAAAATAGGAATCGATCGTGAAATCGGTCGTCACAGTACCAGAAGCTTCGACTAACCAATATTTAACCATTTTTGGTGATTGAGTTTGTTTTTATATTTCTATAAAATATTAGAAATCTTTTTATTTAGATTTCCATTCATTTTTTTTTTCTAATTTCATTACAATTAATGTCTTGTTCATGCAATAGTCGTGTTTTGAGTGTCCTTTCATTTCTGTTTGTTTCTTTTATTATTTATGTTCTGACAACTCACAAAATGGAAGAATACAAAATAAATAAATAAAGGGACCAAATTGTTAACAGTGACGAAAAACGACCTCCTCTCAGCTCCAACATAGCGTCGATTGCTGAAATCAAGTAATAATAATATATCACCTTAAATTGGCTGTCTAAATAATCATGCTCATTGGCTGCTTACAAATGAAGAAAAGCTTTTTTATCAATTGAAGCAAGATAAATGTCTTCTTTCTAGTTATTTAGATATAAAAATTTTTAAAAAATCGAGAAGGGAACACAATTTAAAGAAATATAACTTGCTAAAATTTTCTATAAAATAACATATAGCTTCAAGGTATTACTGCAAATATCATTGCCATTAAGGGCCATCAAATATCGAAAATTCTTTTACTTTCTCATTTACAAAGAATAAAGAAAGTATTGAACTCAAGATTTGATGAATCTTTGCGTTTCAGATCTTCTTGAGTAAAAAAAAAAAAAAAAAAAAAAAAAAAAAAAATTGGAAATGACTTTTCTCCGTCTTTCTGTCTGTAACAAAGATAACTCAAAAACATTTTGAGCTAGATCAGTGACATTTCGTATAAGGACTAACCATCTTTTGACACATTTGCAGATTTCTAACACATTTTACGTAAAATCCGTTCAGAGGTAGTTTGCTTCGAATGT
The DNA here is from genome assembly GCF_947563725.1 of Argiope bruennichi. Lineage (NCBI taxonomy): Eukaryota > Metazoa > Arthropoda > Arachnida > Araneae > Araneidae > Argiope > Argiope bruennichi. The sequence continues at coordinate 14,450,097 of NC_079160.1, forward strand.
AAGTTTACACGATGATTACAAAACGAAGAGAGCTAGATGGATAAAATACGGTACACAAATTTGACATCTAAAATATAGGTATGTATCAAATTTAGAAACAAGTCTATGAAGGAGTTCACCATACGTTGGTCTGCAGTTCAAGAAGCACGTAAATGCGATAACACAAAACCGCACTGACTTAAACATATCAAATTTTGTATGGGATTCTGTGACTACAAATGTAATTTTGTATCAAATTTTTGTTTCAATCGATTTTGGAAAAAGCGGTCTAAAATACAAATTCGGGAAATAACTAAGAATCAATAGCCAAAAAATTCGCCAAGGACCTAACGATAGATTCAATGAAATTGCTAAATTCCCACCGAAAGTGAATATCTCGTAATTATTGTACACCGATGACATGCAAGATATCCACAATTTTTTGAGGTGGATGGGGGATGACATTGTTATTGGAGAGTATAACAGAAAATTTAGGGAAGACCACACAAGCATCTAAACTAATAAAAAGAGATGAATACATTTTTTTTTCGTTACCACTTCAATCCTTTAGCCATTATGCTTCTTTGAATCTGATAAGTTGTCGGTGCTTGAAAAAAATGCATTTCTTTTTTTTATTACTATTATTCAAACACCGGAGTGGAGTTCAGATAAATAACAGTTCATCATTCAGTTACAATCTGATAAATAGTAAAAGAAACCAAACACATTTCTTTTCCTTGTATCTCAAGTGTAATCTTTCTATGTCACGAATATCACTTGTCACGATAAGCTCACAATTGACCTTGAATATTTATTCCACTTATCATTGTTAGTAATAAAAAAATCGCAATAAAAAGTCAAAAGGATGAACGTTTTAAATAATGTAACCAAATATTCTGCGGTTCGCTCTGGAACGATCCAGAATTTTAGGAAAACTAGGATTTTAAAATCTAGGATATTAGATACAAAAATTAGGATAAATATTAGACTTAGCAAATAAATAGATTTTCTCAAAAATTTTTTATAACAATTAAAAATAAAGGAAAAAAACATATATTTTGCTATCAAACTGGATTTTTTTAAGTTGGTTCATACATATTGGTTTTTGTCTCAAGGTCTATATCATGTGTAAAAACTGGGAATGATAATTCTTCAATAGCTAATTTTTTGTATATTAAATATGATAATTTTTGTGTAATATAAAAAAGTTACTGATAAATAAAATTGGGATGATTTGGAATATCTAACAAGTTTGAGACACATTTTTCAAAACATCGAGACATCTCGGATTAACCCTTTGTAAGGCCATGGAAAGTATGCTTCCCACCAAATTCATCTATCTTTGGGTGAATTTATATAGATTGGCTAAGTTCTGACACATTTTTCAATAAGACAGAAACCTAAATGCTACAATTCCTTGTCTCACACAAAAATGTGTGTCTTGACTTGTTACTTAATTATTAATTAACACAATACATTAATTAATCAAATTAAATTTATCTGATAAGTTAAATAAGCCAGTCTCATTCCTAAAAATATTTTACTATACTATGACTAGAAAAAAAAATTGTATTTTAAAGGGTTAATATCACTCATATATATCGTACAATATATTGTACGATATAAAACAATATTCCCAATATTGTAGAATATTAAATAATGTAGTGCAATATTGTTCAACAGATTATGCTACCCAGGAAGCCAGATACTTTTGCCCTAGATCTATCAACCATGGTGTGTATATACTTTAGAGGATGGTTTTTTGGAGAATGGCACCTGGGAAATTTTTGGACACTTCAATAAAAATTTTAATTATTTAAAAATTAAATTGAATTTTAACGCTCTTCCGTTGTAACTTCCGAAAATATTATTATACAATAATGAATTTCTCACTATTCCAAAACATTAAGAAATAGTCTTTTTAATGAAAATATCGTTGTCATGCTAATTTTTCATGATTTTCTGCAATTTCTTTAAAAAAATTTTGTATAATTTTTAACAATAGATCCCATTATTGAATTAAAATTAAAATCGTTTCCATTCTTCTGTCAAATATTCAATTACGTGATTTTCTTCAACATTTTTCGACATTTTTTGTTGAAAAAAATAATACTTTCTCCTATTTTTATTTACTTCCAGGTGGCGCTGTAACTAATCTCAACAAACGACGCAGATCTCTTTAATATACGTAGACACCAAGTATATTGCAATATTTGTCGCCGTTCTCAAGTTAATTTGGGGTGCAATGAATGGATGGATAATCTATATGTGCCAAAATTTATTTGAATCCGTTAAGCACTCGGAAAACAGTTACAGTGACAAGATTTTCAGGACGCTCTGAAATATGGAAAAGTAATTCAGATAATGGAAATGGGCTGATTACAGTCGGAGAAAATAAAATAAGAACTGAATCTACAATATAAAAATAACGAAATAGCGGAATTGCAAAATGCAAAACATAAGTAAGAAGTAAATCAGTCGATTTTTCTATTACCTATGCCATTTTCGTTTGAATTTTATTCTTCTGTATCGATCCTATTGGAGGTGACTAAATTCTATAAACAACAATAAAAATTGGAAAGCAGATATTTTTTTAAAAATTTAATCTATTTTATCTTTATACATGAAATATTTAATGATAATAAAGAAAAAGTAATTTCTGTTTATCGCATGCAAATAACCATATAGGGTTTTTTTTGTTTTGTTTTTATTTGTAAAACATGCAGATAGAATAATATCGATTTTTTTAAAAGAAAGTGTTCAGAATATACTTAGTTATTTGTTTCTCTTCACTAAAAATAAGTCCATCTAATCTCTGTACTCAAATATTCAAATTCAGAATACAAAGGTTAAAATTTATTTAAACGTGCATGGAATAAAGATACCCTTTCATATGTCATGTACTGATAACGAATAGAATCAAATCATGCAATTTATGAATTTCAGTGCAAAGCCAATATTAAGTACTTTTCAAGTCATTTAATATATAACTGAGCATTGCCTTACATTTTTTCTTCAGAAAAAAAATGCAAAGGATTTCAAAATTTCATTTCACATTTACGTGTATCAAGTGAGCGTTAATCGTCTATTATTCGCTGCTTAATAAATGCAAAAATTCACTTTATACGATATTTGCATTTCAAAATGAAACATAAAAATGCGAAATAAAAATTAATTAATCAATTAATTAAAAATTAATTTTTTAATTTTAATTTCAATGAATTTCAGGTTGTTTTATACATACATATATATATATATATATATATATATATATATATATATATATATATATATATATATATATATATATATATATATATATATATATAGAGAGAGAGAGAGAGAGAGAGAGAGAGAGAGAGAGAGAGAGAGAGAGAGAGAGAGAGAAAGTATATAAATCATCCAAAAATTTGAACTCGAGATTTTAACGAATTTCAGCGTTTTAGACTTCCATGAATTCGAACACACTTTTGAAAAATTTGGCTATCCATTTTTCTGTAACAAACATAATTCAAAAGCATTTAATATACTTCTGTCTAATTCTAACCAAAATTCATTCAGAGGAGGTCTATCAGTCTGCCTGTTCAAATATAAGTTAACACGATAACATAACTCCCAAACGAAGAGAGCTAGATGGTTGTAATTCGGTATACAGATTTAATATCTTTAGTGCAGATACCTATCAAATCTTGTGCCAAATCCAACAAGGAGCTGACCGTTTGTTGGTCTGTATTTTCAGAAGCATCTAAATGAGATAACTCAAAATTGGAATGACTTAAATACATCAAATTTGGTATGAGATTTTTTGGCTACAAGTGTAGTTCTGTGTTAAATTTGGGTTTCAATAAGATGTAGAAAACGCATCTGAAACACAAATTCGATTTTCAGATACTATTAATCTTATGCCAGTATTAACCACCTAAAGACCTCGACAAGGATGAGACGATAGATTCTGCGAAAATCTTAAATTCACGCCAAGGGTTAATATTTCGTAACTATTGTGCACCAGTGCCATGAAAAGCGTTCCATGGGATGCCATCTTTATTAGAAAATACGCAAAAAAAGTTTTGGGGAGACTGCAGGAAGTTGGATTTCAGAAAATGTAGATGCTGTATGGATCGGATAAGCGATGAAATATAATGTATTATTCGGTATTTTCTCTCATTTTAACTCTTTGCCTCGCTTTGAGATATCGTTGGTCCTGAAGATAAAATATATCTTAAATTGTCTCAATTTGTACATGAAAATATATAGTTAGTATTAAAAATTAATTAAATTTAAATTTTAAAAAATCAATTGCAGAAGAATTCTGCTTCCTGCATGTAGATATGATCACTATTTCTATGAATAAAGCCATTTAGAAACGTATTTTATGTGAATATTATTAAGTTTAGATGTCTGTAGCATAATTTTTGCAGATGAATGACCGACAAGAAGACAAACTGGGAATTTAACTTCATTTCGTTTTTCCACAGGAGGGCATGATTTATGCATGGTGACAAAAGTGAATGCGTCTGTTCACACAAAAACACAAATGCGGAAGTCTAAGAAATTTAGCACTCAGTGCTTTTTACCGAGAGATTCTAGTAAAGACGTCAATAACACGTGTCAATTTAGGAGAGAGAATCTTAAGTTTTTTTTAAAAGATATACATTAATTTTTTTTTAATCTTTTCTCTTGGAGCTTGCGAATTATAGAATCAGCAATTTTCTGGAATGTTTGTTTAAAATAATTAAATAAAAAAAGTAGGATTTGGATTTATAGAAAATTTTAGGATAAAGTAATATAGACTCATTTAAGATTTAAAGTAATAGGAACTCACTTAAGATTTAAATTGAATTAAGACAACTAAGTAACCGTTAAATGTATTACTTTGTAGCATAATTAGAATGAATAGTAATACCAAGGGGAGCTAAAACAAAGGTATTTAAATTTTTTCAGCCTTTGTTATCATATTTATGAAATCTATTTTAAATTATTGATTTCGAACTAAACAACTTATTTCATTTTTAACAGATTTGCTAATTTTTTTCCGAATTTGTTAACCTTGTCACACATCCAATTATATATATATATATCAAATCAAATTTGGTATGCGATTTCAATCGTAGTTCTTTGTCAAATCTTGGTTTCAATAGGGTTGAAGAACGTGTCAAAAACGAAATTCGATTTTCGGATACTTTTAACCGTAGGCCCGGAATTAATCGCCAAAAAGTCGCCAAAGGTCACACGATAGATTCAGTGAAAATGCTAAATTCACGCTATTGTACTTCAGTGCTATGTACGGCTTTCTCTGGGATAACACTTTTATTCAAGAATATGAAAGAAGGTTTTAGGGAGTCCCGCTGATGTTCTTACTGCATTGGCAAAATAACCAACAAAAAAGTATGCTTTAGCTGGCACTAGTTTTTAATAAATAACAGTTTATATAACGAAAATATTTGTGTGCGTGTGTGCAGTATTCAACAGATTTATCGCACTTACGGGCACGAAATTTGTCATATCATTATCTATAAAGATGATAACATTCGGATGCCCGAATTACACAATTTTGAGAAGTAAAAGTGTAAATTTTTGAATTATTTTTTGCATTATTATGGACACTTTTTTTCGCTCGTAATATCTAGTAGTTAAAAGTCGATCTGCCATTAGATAGAACCAAATGAAATTAGATAGAACCCTTTAATGAAATTTGTTTTAAAGTCTATAATAATTTGTTGGATTTTAAATAATTTTTTTTTGAATTATCTACTGAAAAAAAAACTTTAAAAATGATTAATAGAAATCTTTTATTCGATCATTTGATTTTGATATCTAATTCAAATTTCTTAAAGTAATAAGTGGAATATACTTCTCTAATTTAAAGCAAAAAATGGTCAGAATAAAGGTTTTCTTTATTAATTTTTAATTAATTATTTTTTCAAGACTTTAAATATTTCTTCCCAACTGTAGGTGGGGAGGATTCTTCTTTTTCTATATTAATATTGGCTTAGTGTATACTTACCAAATTGATTTAACCAAGGGCCAAAGAAGAATTTCTGTACCAGGTAATATATCAGCGGCAACGTTAAATGGGTGTTAATAGTAACAATACAAAATGCAAAGTCTCTGATTCATAACAGTATATATATATAAAGTTACGGAACTATAATATCATGTAAAGCATTATAAAAGCACAAAACTCTCTATTCCTCTTTATTTTCATCTAAATCTATACTAATAATAAAGATGAATGTCTGCGTGCATGTGTATTAGCTACCACATTTGGCACATGTATATACTTTGGAGGGTGGAATCGGGACTTTTTAAAAATTTTAATTACAAGAATTTTAATTAATAAAAAATTAACCTGATTTTTGGAGTTTTTCTGCTATAATTTCTGAAAATATTAATAAAAAGATAAATACTTAATACGAAGAACTTACATAAGAAGTGCGAAAGAAAATTCCGGCAAGACTACTCCCGCTGGTGTAGGTCTTATTTATCATTTTACTAATGTAATAAGGACCTTTGGCGACCAACGTGTTCGCCCAAATTATATAATTTTATTTAATTAATATGAAACAGTCATATTTAATTAGGTGAATAAATTGGAGTGCATTTTTTTAAAATTTTTATCTTGTTATTTGATGGAACAGTAAAACATGAATTTAATCGACTCAATATGTTAAAAATTATACTATAGGAGCGAATTAAAAATGTGATTTTAATTACAAGAATTTTAATTAATAAAAAATTAACCTGATTTTTGGAGTTTTTCTGCTATAATTTCTGAAAATATTAATAAAAAGATAAATACTTAATACGAAGAACTTACATAAGAAGTGCGAAAGAAAATTCCCGGCAAGACTACTCCCGCTGGTGTAGGTCTTATTTATCATTTTACTAATGTAATAAGGACCTTTGGCGACCAACGTGTTCGCCCAAATTATATAATTTTATTTAATTAATATGAAACAGTCATATTTAATTAGGTGAATAAATTGGAGTGCATTTTTTTAAAATTTTTATCTTGTTATTTGATGGAACAGTAAAACATGAATTTAATCGACTCAATATGTTAAAAATTATACTAAATTAAAATTATACTATAAAATTATATTAAAATTATACTATATTAAATCTGTGAAATAAAAGCGGAGGTAAATTTAATGCCAAAGAGAGCAATTTTTAATCTTAATGTTAACATTGGCAAACGCACGCGATTGAAGGTTTTGATAGATGAATTAGAATTTAATCATATCATTAGAAACTTTGCTAAATTGGATATTATATTAAATTTTTGTAAAAAAAAATATTAAAATAAAGAAAAAATATTCATAAATGAAATTATCATTAATATTTTTTAAGTTTTAAGATAACACAAACATCATTTTTGTGAGATAATAGTAATGGAAGAAACGGTTATAAATTTCTGTAGGTGTATTGCGATTTCTCATCTGACGATATTTCATCCTATATTTGCACTCGACTAAATTTTTTATTTGGCACTTATTTCTTGATTCCTTTTATATTTTGCTTCCTTTGACTGAGTGGAGTTTAGGAGACACACACGATGAACACTCTCCCTTATAATTTGTAGCATTATTATTTTGAGAAACGTTGAATTAAAAACAGCTGTAAAAACATTCAACGAACCATTCGGAAACATTCATATAGCTATTTGTTTATATTTGACTGTTGCCATTCGGCAATAAGTAATAAGACCGATTTCTGTGTCACATAAGTTACTATTTTATATGTATAGATCTTGTAGAAAAGGAGTAACTTTTCTAATCTCTGAGTCATTAAATGTAATATTAATCGTATATTATCAAATTTTATTAATTAAAATTTCAAGATAATTCCATTCGGACATCAAATACTGTATCCAAGAAGATATTGTCAACATGTTCGCATCAATAAACTGATATTTTGCATTTATATTTCTCTTAATATTTAATTACAACAATGCAACAAAAGTTTAAATAATTAGGGCTGGAAGGACATAGATACGCAAAAGATTCCCAGAGCTTACTGATAATAAATCTTTCTTTCAACTGTGAGATCGAATTTAGTGGCAGATAAAAATAAAATAATTTTAAAAATTGGTTATATTTTAATTTAATCGTTAACTGAAATACTTAAGATAAAAATAAAAAAAATTATACATGGAAACTTACACGTATACGATATATAGAGAAAGTATTGTAATCGTCTAAAAATTCGAAATCAAAATTTGATGAATCTCCGCATTTTAAACCTATTGGAGTTCGAAAAACACGTTCTTGGGAAATGTTTGTCAGTCTCTCTATCGGTGATATGATAACTCAAACATGCTCTGAGCTAGATGGATGGTATGTCGTGTTTTTACCAAATTTATAAATTCCTGTCAAATTTTGGTGACATCCCTACACAGGAAGTCTGTCTATCCGGTTGTTCGAGTATAAGTATGCACAATAATTACAAAATGAAGAGAGCTAGATAAATAAAATTCGGTACACAGATTTAACATCAACAGTTACCAAAATTTGAGCCAAATAGAACACGGGGGTTGACCATATGTCGGTTTGTAATTTCAAAAGCATATAAACGCGATAACTCAAAAACGTAATAACAAATATATCGGATTTGAAACAGGATTTTGTCATTACAAGTGTGGTTTGTGTCAAATTTTTGTTTCAATTGTTTGGAAGAACACGTCTATACAATAAATTCGATTTTCGGATACTTTATACCAGGAATTAATCAACAGAAAGAAAAGGGGGGGGGAAACTCACTTAGAAAATATCATAAATTCAATAAAAATGCTAAATTCTCTCCAAAGCTAATATTTCGTAACGATTTTACACCAATCAAGACGTTCAAGTCGATTGTTCAAGGCGGTTGTACAGTTAAGGCGTTCTCTGCGATAACACCTTTATTAGAGAATACTAAAGAAAATTTAAGGGGGGGGGGGAACTCCCACTGCTTACTTACAAAAAGCTATCTGTTTTATTAATTGTTACGAAATTTTTATTAAAATTCTCCTTACATTCAATAGCATTTACGAGAAAAATTTCAAAAAATTCGACTCATTATTCTATCTGTATTATACAAATTATTTATAAATTTTAATTTTTATATTTATACGAATTGACTTTTTAAAATTTTTCATATTAAACCTGAAATATTTTTTAAATACAAACAATTACAAAATCTAAATTTGGAAGACTCGGGGACATTTAATTTATATCCTAGGGAAATAAAAAAAAAATCCTTTTTAAACTGAGCTCAGACATCTGAAATTCGGGAATCTGAGGCGTTCGAATGGTTTAGGAAAACAAATTTCTTCTTCTAATCAGAGTTGATCATAATCTAAGTATGTTAAAATGTGAGAATGAAAACTTAATCTACTTTTTTGATTAGTTTAACTATTTATTAATTAAATCTAACATATAAGACATTTATTTATCACCAAAAATAATAAACCTGGGACGTTTAATTGACACCAGGGAAAAAAGCCCATTGATTGTTGGGCTGTGCCTATTGAACTGAGAAGCCTTATTACTTTTACAATGTCCCGAACAAAATTTTAAAAATTTGGGAAATTTAGAGAAACTTTTTTACTAGTTATACATGGTATTTGACACACAGTTTACAATATATTAAGATAAAATGCAACTTTTCATATGATTTAAATTGATATTCGTTATATCGGATATAGGGTCCGGGAAGGTTACAAAAAAATAAGAATTCACTTAATTGAATTCAAATGCAGACCGAACTGTAAATTCCATATATAAAATATTGCTTTAAATAAACTGAACAAATTATATAAAAAATAAGGCATATTTATTATATTCTGAATAATATGCAAATAATATAAGAATCAGTTGTAAATAATTAATACTGATTTTTTAGAGAACAGAAGAATTAATTATTTTACTCACTCAGTATCCAAGCATTAATTTCATATCCAAATACAAAGAAAGTAGATTATAGTTTCTAAAAAAACCCTAGAGTCTGTGAGATGGAAGAAATAAACAAAACTTGTTTTCCACCACACCGGACTCCGCTCAATCGTAACTATGTTTCTAGCATCATAAACATTCGAACTTTTTTTAATCTGGAAATCCTTGCAGCGTATCTCAAGCGGAGTGCGCGATGTATTGTTTTTGGAAATATTTCTCAGCTCTTTCCGAAATATCAGTTAGTTGTTGAATGTTACAAATAAAGGGTTGCCGTGTCTCAAACGATCGTCTGACGACTAGCGCCACAATCTTAAGAATATAGCTACTGATAAGACAAAAAGCAGCATAACGAAAAATTATATTTAATGATTGCATAAAGTAAGGCTTGAGATAATTATCATTTGGGACACAACAAAGATTAGAAATGAGTATCAGTTTTTTGTATTTGTTTATTTAATTCATTTAAAACGTACGTAATCTTTACTTCGAATGAAGGTCAATGAAGTATACTTTATCCTTGAAACAGAATAGCGAATCCAGCTTTTTATTTGTTCGCAGAAAAGAAAAAAAAAAATTACTTCTCCGAATGAATGGAATTATGAGTGATTTATTTATTATTATGTTATGAAAGCAAGATTTAGAGACAATGAAAATTGATTTCAAATTTTTTTTAGAAGTATTAAAATCATCTGCTTAAAAAGATTATCTAGTGCATCATTTAATAAAATGAAAATCCTTAGGAGATTTAAAATATTTGCTAGGTTTTTTTTATTGGAAAAAAAATTAAATATCGTCAAACATTTGAATAACCAGCGGGTGTGGTTTTCCCAAAACTTCCTCGTATACTCTCTAATAAAGGTGATTTGTTTTTTAGACGCGTTTTCCTCAACCGCTTAAAGCCAAAATTTGACATAACATGACTACAAATGCAGTCACAAAATCACATACAAAATATGACAGATTTAAACCATGGCGTTTTCGAACTCTCACATTCATAATCTTCTGAAAACACAAACCGACAGACGCGTGACCCCTTGCTGATCGAAATTTGATTGGTGTCTACTAGGGATTGTAATACCGGTATACCGGGATACTGAATGCCGGTATTTTGAGCTATTTGTACAATTTTGTAATACCGGTATTCACAAGTTTAAATACCGGTTTTTCGGTATTTACTAGAAATTTTTAAAATTGTTCTCCACTGTAAGTTCAGAGATCGCCAACATAGCAAAATAGTATGCGTTTTTTTTTTATGTCTCCCTAACGCGCGAAATTAATTAAATGCTTAAATCTAAATTACTGAAACATGGATTATCCCTGAAAGAAGTTATTGAATCCATAATGACTGATGGAGCAACAGTTATGAAAGAAGTTGGAAAGTTGATTGGTGCAAATCAGCAATTGTGCTGTGCTGACGGAATTCAATTAGAAGTAATAGACGTATTCTATCAAAAAATAAAGAACAGAAGTATCCAAATACTGTGGATATAGAAACTTCGGATTCAAAATTTGAACAGAGTAAGAGTGAGAGTGATATTGGCAATGTAATTGTTGAAGAAAATATTGATAATGAGGATGAAATATTAACCCATCACGAATTGCTTCCTATAGCTTATAAAGTTCGAAAAATTGTTTAGATATTTAAATAATAAAATAATAATAAATAAATATAAAAAATGACATATTACTAAAATATATACTTACTGAAAATAAAACAGAATATATGTTAATATTAGATTCTAAAACACGTTGAAACAGTTTACTCCTAATGATGGAACGATTTTTGAAACTGAGAAAATAAATTCAAAAGCAATAATCGACTTCAACTTGTAAATTAATTTTTCAGATAGTGAATTCGACTCAATATCCAGAACTGCATCAGCTCTACTTCCAATAAAACTGACTGTTGAGGCATTGTGTCAGAGAGATTCTATTTTATTAACAGCTAATGCAACAATAAATTTCATGTTGCAGTCACTGAAAGAACAGCGTACATTACTATCTGAAGAATTATATATTACATTGAAAAATCGCAAAGAAGAAAGGCATACCGAAATAGAAAATTTCTTATGGTATTTACCTAATTATAATGATTTCAAAAATTGAAATGAAAAAGAAGAAAAGGAAATAACCAATTCAAATCTGGTTAAGTTTATAGTAAATTTTCTTAAAATTTTTTACCCACAAACCTATCCACATTCAGAAGAATACGGTTCAGTTATCGAACATTATGATGACACTCATGTGATAGTGAAAATGAATTGTCTCTTGAATAAAAATTAGAATGAGCGATAAATAAAAAAATTTCAAAGAACCAAAACACAATAAAGAAATCAGCTATATCCAAAACCATCCGACGAGAAATCGATTTATTTGAAGATGAGAGATTCAGAGATAAATACTTGAAGAAAGTATATCGCGCATTGCTAACAATACCACCAACTAGCGTAGATGCCGAAAGAGCTTTTTCGACAGCTGATAATTTTTTCAGGCTTAATGATAGTACAATTGATGCATTATGTTTTTTATTATCAAATTTCAAAAAATTGTAATAGTACCACAGACTGAGTAGTGATATTTACACTTTTTTTATGATTTAAATAAATAAGATGTTCCTTTACTTTTTGTGACTCTTTATATACTGTTATAATTTATAAGTTACAAATTATTTTTTGTGACATTTACACTCTCTAATAAAACTGGCAAATAAAATAAAGAAACACCTGTGTTTTCTTTCTTTTTCTAAAATTTCTAATACCGGTATTAAAACCGGTATCCTGGTATTAAGATTTAAAAAATACCGAATACCGGTATTGAAATTTTGGCCCGGTATTGCAATCCCTAGTGTCTACACTACAAATGTTTAATTTATGTACCGAATCTTATCAATTTACTTCTCTTCATTTTGTAGTTATCAACTTATATTCGAACAACCGGACAGAAGACTTACTCTGAATAGATTTTGCTTCAACATTTCATAGAAATCAACAAATGTGGTGTAAGGACCGTTTACCAACCGGCAATCGCAACCACAAACAGATGTACCGAAATTAAATCCGTGTTCAAAATTTTATTTACCTAGTTCTCTTTGTTTTATAATTAACGTATTAACTAATATGTGAATAACCAGATTAACAGACATCCTCTGAATGAATTTTTTAAAGTTGATAAAAATATACAAATTCGGTCGGTAGACGGTATACCAAATTTCATCTGTCTAGCTCAAAGCATTTCTGAATTATCATTTACTCCGACAGTCAGACATTTTTCAAACTCAGAAAGATCCAAAACTTGAATTTTCTTCAAAATTTCGAGTTCAAATTTTTTGACAATTACAATGATTTCTCTATATTCGTATACGAGGAAGTATAAATACCAGATACTTGTCTAGAGACATCTTTATAAACACTTTATGGCATCTTTATTGCACGTTACAGATTATTTAAACTTATATTACTACGAAATACATATACATTTTGATATTTCAGTATGTGAAGTTTCGAAAGTCTTGCGCTTGACTGTCATCTCAAAAGAATTTTAACAATAGACTGTCTCTCTATAAAATCGAAACTACAGGATTATAATATAAACAATATATGATATACAACAACTGACGGGTATATAAAAGCACCCTATAAAAAAGGGTTAACAACTTGTATACCATTACGTACCAATGAACACCAAACAACATCGATTTGTAAGCAAATCACAGTCGACCTTGAATAATGACGCGTTCGGCTGCGACCTTCGTAACACGAAGGTAGTCGTAGGTGTAGCAATATGTACTCAATTCCAGACGCCAACTGTTGCGAAAAATATTTTATAGATTTGAGGCTTACAAAATTTTTGAAATCCTACTCTTGGGTGTGAGAACATCAATCAAATATAAATGTATTCTTATCACAGAAATCGTAAGCTATTATCAAATATTAATTCAAATTTTTAAAAAAAGGAAGAGATTCAAACCATACTGTTGGTTTTCTTTTCATTTCACAACGAAATTCAAAAACTCAAAACCTTTTCTACATTATATGTTTAAATGACGCATATTAAAAAGTAAAGAAATTAAATTGTAAAAATATCAATAATTTTTCTATTTATATTCAGTAAACACAATTGTTAGACCAAAATTGTCCCAGTTGAGCTTTTATTTGATTCTATCGCTACATATAGTTCAGCTTAGAATTCGCAATGAATATATACTATTGTGTACATAACATGTATTATTATCTTGGGACAGTATGCATTTTTTTAGCAGAGAAATTGGCTAAAATATAAATTCTCTTTTCTTTAAAACTGATGAAAACTGCTTTCATAGACATTTACATTTTTAAATAAATGGGAGAATTTCTCTCAAAATTAATTTGTCACATACCTGTTTTTACCAAAAATGCTTCTGATTCATTTAAGAGACAGAACAGCAAAATATTTTTTAAACCATTACTAGAAAACTTTTCCTTGTTTCAGTATAGTTTTATTCAGATACACTTTTTAAAACAAGAAACAGAACGAAATTGAGATTAAAAAAAAGATAATTGAAAATAATGTTTAAATATTTACTGATAGAGGAATAAATTTCAGAGATTGCTAATGTTTAAAATTTATTTTCCATTTCCTATTTCTGCTTGCCATGAGATTCCTTAATTTAACTTGTTGAATCATTCATAGAAACTAGAAGGTGCATTTGTTTTAACCGTTTGTTATTTTATGTTTGATCTTCACCAGGAGATGGAGCCATGGACGTCTGCAATTGGACGTTGTAATTGTAATTGTAATTCTAACTTAACTATAATCTAGTATCGCTCATGTACAGTTACGTGCCAATTTTTGTCCATTGTTGGTCGCTGCCTCATTCTTTCTTCCATTTTTTATTCTGGATTTTAATTATGTTTTTTAATCATAATTGTTTCTAATAAATCAAAACTTTAAACTTCATTAAATCAAATCTTACGTTTTGGTCTGTCCAGCCGGAATATCAACGATTTACAGGCCTTTGTCTTAAAGTATCTTAGATTTGATTTCACAAAATACTAACTAAAGTTCTAGTAGAAAATCTCATGGACGTTAGTTGGGTGTTGAAGGAATAAAAAAAAATATTATTTATACTACATTTTAGATGTAAATAAATTGTGTAATTAAAAGTTTTTAATTGCAGTAGAATCTGTCCATAACAATCACGAAAACTCAAATCAAAACTAATCGGATTGTGACAAATATGCCAGGCGCATAATCTTGTGACTATGGAACGCGCATTGATGACTACGACAATGGATCAAGAGTCGCAATAGTGAGAGAGTTTGTTTGTTTGTTTCTTTGTTTTCACAGAAAAAAAAACTAAGAAGTTAGCTGTTTTTCAATCAAATATATAAGAACTCCGAACTTCACCATTCTTCAATTTATTACCCCCGAGTTTCCTCAACAGTTCGCAATTCCCACCTTGTCCAAGTGCAAATAAAGTTTGGATGAATTTGCATCGCATTAAAAAAGAATTGCTAAATACAAAATTAAAAGAAAAATACTGAAAGAAATTATTAGCAATTGCTAATTACAAAATTAAAAGAAAAATGCTGAAAGAAATTATTAGCAATTGCTAAATACAAAATTAAAAGAAAAATACTGAAAGAAATTATTAGCAATTGCTAATTACAAAATTAAAAGAAAAATGCTGAAAGAAATTATTAGCAATTGCTAATTACAAAATTAAAAGAAAAATACTGAAAGAAATTATTAGCAATTGCTAAATACAAAATTAAAAGAAAAATACTGAAAGAAATTATTAGCAATTGCTAATTACAAAATTAAAAGAAAAATGCTGAAAGAAATTATTAGCAATTGCTAAATACAAAATTAAAAGAATAATACTGAAAGAAAATATTAGCAATTGCTAATTACAAAATTAAAAAAAAAATGCTGAAAGAAATTATTAGCAGTAACTGCACCTGTTCCACCATTGTTAGTTACGAAATAATAACCCTCCACGTGAATTACGGATTCTGCCGTGTGATTCTCGAAAATTACATTTGTGTTTTAGACGCGTTTTTTACGACTGATTGAAACAAAAATTTGACACAGAACTATACTTATAATCACAATGCACATTTTAAATTTGATATGTTTAAGTTGGTATATTAAATTGTTGAATTATCGTATTCTGAAAGTATAGACTGCCTAACGGCCAACCGCTTAATGGATTGGATTCAAAATTCGATTGGTGTCTGGACTATAGATGTTAAATCTATATATCGAATTTTATTCATCTAACTCGTTTCAATTTGTAGTTATTATGCTGCTTTATATTCGAACAGAAAGACAAACAAACTTCCTCTAAATAGATTTTGCTCAAAATTTGATAAAAATCTACAAATTTAGCTTTTTTTAATAACATATTTCATCTATATAGCTCAAATTACTTTTGAGTTATCTTTATTCCGACAAACAAACAAACAGACATAATGCCAAAAATGTGTTTTTCGAACTCAGGGGAGTCTAAATTGTGGAGATTCGCAAAATTTTTTGACTGTCATATTTTTTTCTGTACTTCATATACGTTAGAGTAAAAAGCTATTAACTTAGTTTCTAAATAAAAAATTTCAGAAAAAAAATCAAAGAATCCTAAAATATAAGATAATATTAATCGTAAGCATAATTGGTCAAGTATATATCTGTTTCATTACATTCACTTAGGTATTGAAATATTTATAGACATTGGAAGTTTGTAATAACATTGAGCATACATAAGTCAGCCTACTTACTGAATCAGAGTCAAAACAAATGGCTGCTCAAGCCTGAAACGGAGTTTTCTTAGTCGAAACAACGAGCCTCAGCTCCTCATTCATAGGTTGTTATCGTGATTAATAAATGGTGCAATGACTTTAGTTATATTTCAGATAAATTTCAATTTTATGGTTTCAGTTTAGTAATAGTTTCTTTCTGTAAAACTATGTAAGACGTTATTAGATTTAGTAAATGACTAGCCGCCTTTGGCGACCAGCCGGTTCGCCAATCTTAATGTTCGTTAAAATTTTAATTAAATATTTTATGCAATTCCAACTTTAATAGATTCTTCAGCAAAATATTTTAAAACTTCAAATTTTGATAGTCATATAATTCACTCATAATATTATAAAGGCCTTCAGTCATAACGTGATCTGTATCTCTCTCATTTTCTGTTACCCCTCGTAGAATTTATGCTTTAAATTAAAGTGTAAATGATTAATCTGCAATTAATATAATAATATTTTTTACTGGAACAAAGCATTTTTTTAATAATATGATTACTGATAATAGAGCCACTGATCGTTTAAACTTTATGGGCACTAAAGAATATCTTTCTTAATTTATGTAATATCTCAAGAATTTGTCAACAAAATTTTCTCAGATTCATCATGAACAGATAGATTAATGAACAATGTTTCATTTTAAATGCATTAAACACTAAGAAAATAAAATGAATCGTTTAAAATAATCGGTCAAAAACAGGTTTAAAAAAACTACTTAAAAAACGATGTACTTAAAACTATAAGCATATTCAAAAAAATATATAACTAACATAAATACAATTTAATTACAAAAGTACACAACTAACCTAAAAATAATTTAAATCATTGAAAACAGGTTAAAAAAAAACTACTTAAAAAACGATGTACTTAAAACTATAAGCATATACAAAAAATATATAACTAACATAAATACAATTTACTTACAAAAGCATGCAACTAACCTAAAAATAATTTAAATCATCCGTTGAAAGTGGTTGTCATGACAACAATCAGAACAATGCGCATGCGTGAATTTTCTTCGCCAGTTAGGTAACGCAAATGCGTGAATTTTTCTACGCCAGTTGGGGTAACGCTAGGCAGATTATACATTTTTAATTTCCTTTATTCTGTGTTATTTTAATTCAAAAGTACTTCAGAATGAATCTGAAACATGGATTAATTAACAATGTTTAATTTTAAGTGCATAAAACATTAAGAAAATAAACAGAATCGTTTAAAACAATCCGCCGAAAAATATTAACCCTAGCCTCATTACTGTTGGGAGAAAAAAGACACGGAAGCCTTACTCATTTGGCGGTGGGGGAAATGGAAGATTTTTTTGGCGGGAAAGTTAGTTTTTAATTAAAAATTAAAATTCTAATTAAAATTTCAAAAAAAGGGACCCCAGGTGCACATTCCCGACCTCTAAGGTATACATGTACCAAATTTGGTATCTGTAGGTCAAATGACCTGGCCTGTAGAGCGCCAACACACACACACACACACACACACACACACACATTGAGCTTTATTATAAGTATAGATAACATGAAAAAAAAATGGAAAAGAATCTGTGCAATGGTAATACCACGAAAAATTTATGAAAGAAATAAAAAGGTCTATTCCAAAATCCTAATAAATAAATAAAGTCTTTTCTCAGTGTTAAGCACGGTTCTACAGGTGGAATCAAAAATATAGTGAATTGTCAGCTTTTATACCAAATGTAGTTGAAGGTAAATTTAAAATAGTTTAATTAACGAAACGAAACAAATTAAAATTTAAAGCAATATCAGAAATTAACAATGAAAAGAAATTTTTAAGTTTGTTAGGGCCATTTCAGAGCACTTATGAAATTAAATGTTAATGGACCCTAT
Organism: Argiope bruennichi; assembly: GCF_947563725.1. NCBI lineage: Eukaryota > Metazoa > Arthropoda > Arachnida > Araneae > Araneidae > Argiope > Argiope bruennichi. Next base: position 14,468,640 of record NC_079160.1, read on the forward strand.
TTTACCCTATCTGTACTGGAATTAATAGATTCTGGATCTTTGAGTTTATAAAGAGCTAAGACTAAAGATTATATCATTAGAAAAAACAAAAACATTTAAAAGAAATCAAGAAGCATTGTCGTTTTTAACAGTCTAAACATGTTCATTCTGATTACAATGTGATTTCCAAATATAAACATATATTTTTTCCTAAACCTTCATCCAAAGAAAAAAAAATAATTCAAAAAGAGAACATGGATGTTGTTATTTGAAGTCAAAACAGTGTGACTACTGCTTACATAAAAATTAATTTGAGTAAAAAGAAATTCCTTTTTTATTGAAAGGTTTAAGCACAACAATTGCACATTATGAATAAAGAGAGATAAAGTAAAAAACGTTATCCCAAGAGCTAATTATATGAGAAAAATTGAATCCTCAATAAATCGTACAAAAGGAATGCGTACAAAAGGAATTAAATGCAGTGCCTTCAAACATGTTCATGTAATGATATTTCTTAACATCTAAAGTTTAGCTTTTCGGGGCAAAGGAAAAAAAAATGGATTTTTCGCATCACTTAACAATTGAAATTTTTAAAGAATTTCAGATTTAGTTTCAGAAAATGGCAATTTTTTTTTTAAAAAAAAATCATATAGCAAATACACAGTAATCCTGATCAAAAAGTTATTTAACTAAAACAAAAGACTTAACAAACAAAAGATCAAAACTTCCATAGAGTTCTTAGAGTTTATGTAGAAAAAAGTGGAAATAATCGAGAGCTAAAGCACACAATACGTGATAAACATTGACTCCACCTCATATATTTGTAATTCACGAAATATCTTTTTCATTCAAGAATATAGCTCAACATGTTTTATTTAATAATAATTCCATAGCAATATTTACGAAATGCATGTGCATCGTACAGCAATCGAAATGAATATTTACTTTCAGAGACATTTTTTTCAGTTGAAGACATAGAGGGCAGTATTATCGTAATGTTAAAATTATTCTAATCAGTATAATAGAATCTGATTTTTGATTAGAAGTAAGAGTTTATGAACTGAATAAATCTGTTGTTCAGCTCATACACTAATTCTGTTGGTTGGCATTCTGCCTCCAATTAATTGAACAATTTATGCTTTTTCAAGAGTTATGTTACTTCCTGAGTGTTTCTAAATATCAAATCATTGAAAATAAAGTCAAAGGAAGTAAAATAATTTTCCTATAATCGAATGCAATAATAAAATGCCTTTATTTATATGTAAAGAAAAATTATCTAATATTTATGTGTAATCAGTTTTAATAATATTTATATATAAGTTTTTGAAATCAATAAATAAATTAAAGTAAATCATTTATGTTTGATTAAAAATATGCTGCAGCGTGAACTTAAATCGACCAGTTTATTAAAAGGAGGCCTCACACTGAGGCGGCACTAGAATTTCGCCAATAGTTGTCAAGACAAATCAGATAAGGGGGCAAGCACAATTTCACTAATTTGGCTTCAAAATAACTCAAAATTATTAATTTTACTTTTAATTGAAGAAAATTAAGTATTATTTAGTTTTTCTTCATTCAATACTATTCATTTTTTCTCGTTGTTAAAAATATGCAAAGACATTTGAAAAAAAAATGTTTTGAGCTTTTGTTACTGATCATTAAAAGATTGTCCGAGTCTATTTTTCATGAGACTTTCCAGATTTAATTGCACTAATTCTAGAAAAAAATGTGATTGTATTTCATTTTAGATTGTAGTATATAGATAGAAACACAAATTGCAGCTCTAAATTACCTAAATTTATTGTGGAAATATTTGATTGAAGTTTAACGAGAAATACATTTTTAGCTACTTTGAATTTGCTTCGAATTTAAGATAGTTCTTAATCTTATGGATTTTCTTTTAATTCTTACAAAATATTTCAGTTACAACAAAAATGAATTAATCGAGCAAAACTGCAGTAATTTATAAATATTTAATATTGGTTAATGATAACGGAAGCAAAATAATGCTTTATAATATGAAATTATGAAATCTAGGAATTCAAAAAATGTTTTCTTGGTTAGTTAATTTCCTTGAAAGTGAACAATGCTTCTACAATAAATAATTATAGGAAAAGAATATATACAGTACTCTCAACGCAAGAAAAAACATGAAAGAAATAATAAATCTTATGTTTGTTCTAATAATTCCAATTCTAATAATTCCAATTCAGAAAGAAAGAAGAAAAATCATTTATCTATGACATTTTAGAGCTTCCTACTTTTAAAGCTAGAACTTTTGATGAAATAATTTCTCTTCCTTTTGGCTAATATCAAAGTGTAGTATCTGTTCTTATCAGCTTAATATCTGATACGGCACCCATAGGGTGCCTATTGATGTTAAACTAATTTTTGGAACAGATGCCAGTTTCACAATTCATTTCAGAAGCCCAGTGGCGCACTCCCAACGCACAGGTCCGAGTCAAAGTCCTCGTGCTGTGCAAGGTCAATCCAGACTTTTATCCCTTCAGTGAGTCGATAAACTGAGGACCAAGTATGCTTGGAAACTAAATACGGGTTCAGCGTTAGGCTGACCCCCTAACCGGAAAATATGCCTGGCACCCTAAGAACCTTGACCAAGAAAGCAGATATGGACACTGTAGGCCTTGGCCTACATAGAGTCTCCGTGCCACTGAGTTTAATTTTTAGTTTTGATTTCTCATGGACTCTTCCTTTTCTTCACTCCCGTCTAAGACTGGAACACCTGATTTTGTTTCACTAATCGGGATGTTTCACACTTGTGTGTCTACTAGCATGATCAGAGTCAAAGCCTTCTTGGAAAAGAATACATACAACTTTGTATTGATTGCGCTAGAATGATATCTCCTGCTAAATGAACAAATGCATGCTCTTATCGTGGAGGTTATATAATGTGAATGTAGAAACTATGCTCAAAAGGTTTAACAAAAGAAACGTTTCAGAAATCCAGAATTAATAAAAATATTTGTTTGCACTGCCATCTATCTAAAATAATTTTTAAATAAGGGTTGCAATAATAATTTAGATGCTTTTCGAATCCGAGGCGAATAAGCTCGTATGCACGAGCGAAATTTTACTATAATTCGAATAAAAATATAGATTACGGAGAAAAAAGATGATGTTATCGTTTTCTTAAGAAGGCTGCAGAAAATATTTTGCAAATATAGTTCAAACTTATTTTCTTATGTGATGCTTATTAATTAAACATTAAATTCGAAACGTTTAATCTAAATCTATACATATATGTGCATATTTAATTTTATAAAGCCCATGCATTTTTAAATCTTGAATTTGGACTTCCTTATCTTGACTTTTGGACACGTGTTCTTATCGTTAAGTATTTTTTCTCAAAAAGTTATTTCATGCTAATTTTCTTCCTGTTTTTCCCTGACTTGCATATATTGGGTTTTCTTCACCTTTTCAATACAGCTGCAAGTTGGATGCGCACATCGAATTATTAAATTTAAAATTTTAATTCTGCAATTAAGTGAAAGCATTAAGTAATTTAAAATCCAAAAATTACTTAAAAATGCTTCAATATCTCCAATACTCTTATATTATTTTAAGAACTAATACTAATTGTCTCAAATAGGAAGCGTCGTCTAATAAAGAAGTTAAGTACATTCTTATGTCAAGGGATTAATATGTTATATAAGATTATTCTATGAATAACTATATTAATCATACTTTTGTCAAGGCATCTTTATCCAAAGTCTATTAAAAATATAGAAGTACTTGAATTTATATAGATTTTGCAATGAAAAGTAACGGAAAAAATAGAAAAGAAAAGAAAAAATATATATGCTCTCCGATTGTAGAGTTAATGCATATTTTTGTAAACTCTTTGCGAGTAGATAAAAAGGTACCATATCACATATGTTTATTTTCTGTCGTCAATTGCGATTAGTTATATTTCATTAAAGAAATAATTAGATTACAAAAACCAAATATTTTACTGTTAAATAAACTTAATTTACAATTATACAATTTACTTTCACCTATGATTTAAAGTGAATTCACATAATTTGACTACAGCGAAGTAGCCCTTCTTAGCATGCATATTGCATAATAGTGTTGAGTGAAAAGAGTGTTTTATTAAATTTAGATTAACCATTAACCAGATTTTAGTAACATACCGAAATAAATGAGATGTTCTTACAGATTTTTTTCTGAGGAAGTAATAACTGCATTAAAAAATGACGATTCTTTTCCGAACTATTTATCTCCCTATTCATGTATAAAAAAAACCTTCCCCGGCCTTCTGGCACAGGGGTAGCGCGTCTTTCCCGTGACATAGGCGTCCTGGGTTCGAGTCCCGGTTCGAACATGGCTGTTCCTCATTTGTTCTATCTGTGAGATGTGTGAATGAGTCCTCAGTAAAAAGGGGTTGTGCAAAAGAATGTGATGCGTGAGTAGCTAAGACGTACTCTTGGCACTAGTTGGTGGTACTAGAACAAGAGACGTACACTTGGCTTTAAGTCGCTGACCTCGTCAGCGAGATTGTCCATGGCGCCATTATAAACAACAACAACAATAAAAGCTTTAATTGACCTAATAATTCCATCATAACTGATCGCAAACTAACTTCTTTTATAAATATGATGCCATCTTAATCAACAAAAATCGATGTCATACTTACTTACTGGTTTGTTGATTATTCTGCTAAATATAGTGGGAATTAGCTGAATGAACGACATTTGAATCAGATGACTGAAAATCCGTGGACTTAACATCGTCGATATCCATCGCACTGAGTTTTTAGTCGATCGACCAACAATTGTCGGACAAAAGCGATAACTATTATTCACCAGCCACCTCATTGGTTATATTGCCAAAAGAAGTGCAAATTATAAGCTGAATGAATGACATTTTAATCAGATGCCTAAAAAACTGTATCGTCGTCATCCAACTGTGATGATAACCTCATAAGCCAGATAACAACCATCGGAAAGGCGTGTACACTTTTATCTAGTGGTTTTGTTACTTGGTTATGAACCCTAACGTTGCGAGTTCGAACCTCAAACTTGCACATTGGTGACCCTGGTTCTGAACAGCAGCATCCTTCGTTCAGCTGTCGTGGCTCCATCTACCAGCAGCAACCACTCACACACGCTCGCCTTCGCCCGCCATAACGCTTGGCACGATAATCACGCTTGTCGCTCGCCATAACTGGCACGATAAACTCCACCGACTCACTGGTGGGGAAGTATTGTGGTTGTAACTTCATAAGCCTGATAACAACCTCCGGAAAGGAGTGTACACTATTGTCTAGTGGCTTTGTTACTCGGCTATGAACCCTAACGTTGCGAGTTCGAACCTCAAAACTTGCACACAACCAAAAATTATCGGCGAAAAGCGATGTCTTATCTATTTGCCACTTTATCGATTATTTTGCCAAGTGTAGTCAAACCGCTTAAACCGTTAATTGGATATTTCGATTGCTTAGAGTAAAGCTTTTAAGAATACTAACTTTAAGACGGCTTTTAAATTATCATATTCGTCAATGGTCAGCTGTCTATATCCGCCTTCAAGTGGTGAAAACCTTTACAGACGAAATTCTCAATCTCCCGCCAATGGGGGGGGGAGTGGTTGCCGACAGGGGAGCAATTGACCCCCTCCCCCGCAAACGCCACCTTTGACCTTACAGTATGCATTTCCTACAGGCTCAAAATTTCTAAGTGTGTCTCTGTGTGTAATATATAAAACATATCTAAATTTGTTTACGTTATGCGATACCATGATTCGTTGTAATATAAATATTTCTGATTGCAAACCTAATCGATTTATTATTTCATAATTTATTTTATTTGTGATCATTTCACAGCGTACATCAGATATTGTTTCAAATCCTAAACAATAAAAAATATGATAATAAAAAAGAAAAAGTATCGCACTCTATTTTAACTGTTTGGTAAGAGCAATCATTACACTGAGGGTTAATTGCACGAAATGCTCAATAACACTGGTGATTTTCAAGCCGGGAAAGAATCAATAAATAAGAGTAAAATTTTGAGATTCGGTCTGAAGTAGCTAATAAAGACCATCGAGCCAGATGATAATTATGAACCATGAACGGTGTCAGTAGTTTTGACACATCTTTTTACAGGTTACTTTCAGAGACTAAAATAAGGTAAATGCATTGCATTGCTATTATCAATAGCATCAAAGTTTAATTTAATTAATTTTATTGTATTCGGAGATGGTGGTGATTCACTGAAATGCTCTGTCAAAACCTCTATCATCAGCGCATGGTATTATTCATACGTAATTTTGTTTTATTGAATTTCATACATAATTTATTATTTTTATAAATGATAATCTGAGATTTTTTTTCATGCAAATCGTACGATATTCAAATATGTTGTAGTTTATGTTTGTTCAACTTAAATTTGCAATTTAAAGTTAATTTTTTTTTTTTTTTTTTTTACTTTTTTTCTTACCTAACTTCTGAGTCAAAAATATTTTTAAATATTCAAATCTCTACATATCGTAATCTATCCAGTTTCCATTCATATAGTTGTATTGTTGTAGGGAAATTGTATTGCATTATTATTGTAAAATTTTTATTTATTTTATATTTCTCGTTATTGTGGTAAGTAGTGGTAAAGCCGAATATTTATAAAGTTAAAAACTACTACTGCTATTAAAACAATGTTCGGGTTTGTTTGGTTTGAAAGAGTTTGTTAATTTAAATGTTCTTAGTTTTTTCTTTATTACGCTCTTATTAAAATTACTGTTACAATAATATTTTGAATGTATGTGAAAATTGTTGCAGTTTTTATTCTTTAAACTTTTCTCTATTTTTTCCCTTTCCATTGTCCTTCATTTATGATAAATCCGACACTAATATTTTTATTGTCGGAATATCAGTATTTATTTAAGCAGGTGTTTATAATAAAATGGATCAATTTAGTATTGAATTGAAGCCTTATATAAATTATCCCAGTTTACTGTCTGCAATCAGTTTCAATTCAGTTGGTATCTTTTCAGAATTTTCTTTTATTTAACGTAATTCTGCAATCATTGTGTAATTGCCAAAATGAACCGAGATAAATTGACTCCCATACAAAAAGTTGCTCACGAGCAACAATCTTCTCTTCTTGCTTATGCTCATGCCCAGGTAAGTGTTATAAAATACAATTTTGATAATGATTATTTGAAAGATGTTTCAAAAATATTTTATAAATATATATTCAATGATTTTAGCATTTGAAAACTGAAAGAAATGTTATTGTTATATGTTTCTGGTGGAAAATGAAAAGGTATAAGTGAATTTTAGTGTGCCCCTTGCTGCGCCAACAATGCCAAGTTGCCAATAAAGATGACGAACAAAATAAACAAATACTTCCTTGGAACAGTTACGGTTACCATTTCCCGCCATATAATTAGGACTTTTTACTGATAAGTATTTTTTTTTTCAGACTGCCTGCTGCCTTCTACAGATGCCTTTGGCATCTGTAGAAGGCAGCAGGCAGAATTTTTTAACTTAAAAAAAAAAAAAATTCTACGGCTTCGCTAGCAGCAGGAGTGGGAACCTAGTAGCTTTGGCTAGCACATTGAACATAAGGACTGTGTGGATAACAGAAACAGTGCATGATCAAAAGAAAAAAAAGAACGGAAAAAGAAGCAATCGCTCCATACAAAATTTCAAACTAATATCCTTTTCCCAACTTCATCAACTCGTAAAAAAATATATTCCACTCACCCTTCATCCATTCTGTTGGTTCGATATCAAACCATTTCTCAATACAAAATTTAAAACAAGCATCCTTTCCTAACTTCATCAACTCGTAAAGAATATATATATATATACATATTTACCTCACCCTTCATGGTGTTCACAGGTTCGAAATACTGCTGATATAACAAATTATGAAGGGAACCAACCGTTAGAGCACCAAAAGAATTATGAGAACTGCGGAGAATTCCATTTCAGCTGTCTTTTAAAGTGAGAATGCAGACAATTTTTTAAAGCGAATACTGATTAAAAATTGCAAAAGAATAAATATTTTCTGTTTGTATTCACATTAAAAAAAAAAGAACAAACGAAGAAAATAACTTTTAATTATAAGCTTAACTTTCTTTATTTAATAAACTTTTAATTATAATAAAGAACAAAACCAAAATCTTTAACTGATATTTTTTGAATACTTTTTAATCTAACATTTTTCATAATATAGTTGTAGTTCATGTACAACTCAACCATTGCAAAAAGTAGTAAACAAAACAGTATTAGGGTTGCTAGAAGAGCGTTCCGATGGGTTGCCATATCGGTGACAAACTCGTGGGCACACTATTCTTCACTTTATCCAATGAAAATCATCTTCTCAGATTATGTCTATTAAGAATTTTTTCTTGTGTTCCTATATGTGTGCTTGTTGGTAATTATGAACTAACCCCCTTTGAAGTGCACAAACAAAAAAATTATAATTAGTTTACATACTTAGGGTCTAAGGGAAGAGAAAATACATTTAAAAAATTTATAGCGAACTGCACCACAAAGGGGTTGGTGGTTTCACTTTAGTACCACTGCACATCTATGACATATTCTTATGAATAATTAATACTTTTAAATTCATTTTGTTACATAATTATTCATTAGTTATTTATGGAAATACTAAAACATTATCAATTAAAATACTTTTACAATTTTACAACATGAAAAAAAATTACAAAAGAAAAATAAACAATTTTAATAACAAGTAATTCTCAAATAAAGCTAACAATGGCAAGTTCTTTACATGGCACTTAGACTTTAAATACTATCAACACTATGTTCAAGTTATGAAGAAACATAATATTTAAATTAACCATTGAAAAATTAAGAAAATTATGCTATATAATATATTTAACATCCCCATAATATGGTTGCTTACTAATACAAGAAGAATGCAACTGAGAAGTGAAAATTTCAACTATCCTATTCATATAAACCTTACTCAAATGTAAATAAATTCCTCACCTACAAACACATGGCAAAACCCCCATAAATTATCAGCCACTTGACTAAGAGAGTCAGGAGAAGGAAAACAGATCTGTTTTGCTAATGTGTTTCAAGTGTTAGAGAATCTCATGCCATAGGTGCACGGTGATATGTCTCTGAAACCACCTAAAAAGATGTCAAGTTGAAAGAACTTTTCTTTTGCGATTTGATTTGAAAAAAAAATATGTATATTGTAGACAGCTTTCATACAACAAATTTATGAATACATTTTGAGTTTGTTTATTTTTTGCTTGCTAAAAAAAAAGAAATGAATTGAGAAAAAGCATTAAAAACAATGTATTTTTTTTTTTTTTGTACAGAAGAGGGATATTAACTAGTGTGCTGACATCTACAGGCAATTATTAGAATATTATTTTAGAGCCTTTGGTTAAAATTAGTAACCACCACATTTTTAGAAAGTGGTGGTTTCACGGTGATACCACCGCATATCAAAGGGAAAGAGAATATTTTGGGAGAAATAATTGTCCATCTTCTTTTTCGTAATAAATATTCTTTTGAAATTTACTTTTCAAGAAGTAGTGATTTTAGCAATTCCTTCACAAGTGATGTACGAAGAATTAATATTTTTTAATATATTATATCAAATAGCAAAATATATTATATTACATTTTTTATTTAAACTGGATAATAAAGTTGCTTATTTCAGAATAAAGTTCAAAATGCCTATTTTGAATTATAAGTAATGTGATATTGTGTTGTCTGTAACTAATTCGTAAATTACATATAATCTGTCATAACTGATTGGAGTTTTTCTATACTACTATAGGCATTAAAATTTGCTTCAGTATATTCGAAATCTGTATAAAGATATTTGTCTCCCAATAACATGTCTTTTTCTAATGACAAATATTGAAATTGGATATATTATAGTATAATTTTGATTTAAATAGAAACTTTTATTCAGTTTTATCTCATTTATTCATATAATGTTTTTTCAAGGCTCTGAAACAATTAATTGAAAATCGACAGACTAAACTCTCTGTACCTAATGCTTTGGCTTATCTTGAGATAGCAAAGACTCAACTAAGTGAACCAGAATTTAAAGAATTTATGTTTCTCATGAACCAGGCCAACAATGAGAAGTATATGGATATTTTTTATTTAGACATTTAATATTTGCATTAAAAATGAATTCGTAGAATGTCATATTATTGAATGTTATGTTTATTACAAATGTGAAAATTTATATATATGATTATTTAACAATTAAAAAAATCATTGTTTTAAAATGCTAATGTTTGATTATTTAAGTTTTTTACATTTGTATATTACATTACATTACATTATATTACATTTGTATGATATGAAAAATTTTGTTTTAAAAACATTTCATTTCATAACTTAAGCTATTAGATATTCAGAAATGCTACTTCAAGTGAACATTTTTTTATTTTATTTCTTTGAATTTTCATTTCTTATTTGTATTTTAATGCCATAATATGAAGTATTTGTTCATTTCTTTGTAAAATATTGACTATCCCCTGAAATATAATTTAAGTAAGGTTTTGATATTTTTATGCTTTTAATGATTCTGTTACAAAGTGCTTTTTTTTCCCCTGAGATCAAATTTGTTTTTTAATTTTTTAGTAACTGATTTACCCAGTCTTAGTGAGGATTTTTACATAAAAGCTATTTTCATATAAAATATTATAAAATACAAAACTTCTTTATTGTCTAAATCTTTATTATCTACCTTTAATTAAAATGAGAATATAATTGGTTTAATTGACCAGAGGATTTTTAAAAACCATCAATAATTTCTTTTGAACATTAGTTATAAATATTTGTTATTCATTTTTGGTCTTTGAAAGGTTGACAATTTTTCTTGTGTCTTATATAAGTGTGCAAAGTTTGATTGAATTTAATGGAAAAAACATACATACATAGATGGCTTTTTCAATGACTATTATTTATATTAAGATAACATCTTTTCATAATGATTAATTATTAATTCATATTTAGGGAATTCCAAGGTATATTAAATTAAACACTAAGTTTTTTTTTTGTATTAAACTGAAAACATTATAATTTTTAGATTGATGTTTCAAATATATCTCAGGTCTATTTTTAAATATTGAATCATTTATCAATGTTTTTCTAGTATCATTATTTATGGTTGCATCTGAAATTTTACACTATAGTCATTTCAAATTTTGCAGTAAACTCTGTAGTAACAAAGATTGATTTCTTATAGCTTATTTCAGTTGGATATTTTATTAATTTAATATTTGCAATATGAAAAGAACATCCATTTTTCCTAATCCTATTTGTATTTTTCTCTATTGTATCTTTTGTGTGTAGATAAAATGTAGAAAAATCTATATATAAGGAAAAATAGATGCTCTTTTCATATTACAAATATTAAATTAATAAAACATCCAAATCATTTTATTAATTTAATATTTTCTGTTTGAAATTAATAAAAATATGTAAATTGTGCCAAATTAACCAGAGAAATGTTCATAATTTGATTATACAATTACCTAAACTGATTATCCTGCCAGAAAAAGATATTAAATCTATTATATGGTGTTTCCATTTCTTACTTAGGGGGAAAATGTAGAAGTGATTTAAATATTGTGACAATGATTGTAAATGTTATTTCACATTAATTCAATAGATGAATGTAAGAGATAAATTTAGAGGAAGACAAAATTTTGTGGTTTGAAAATATTGAAACATAATTTAACAATTTGAGAATTGAAATTTCTTTAAGGAAAATGTAAAATACTATAATTATTATTTTTGGAGCTGAATGCAAAAAAAAAAAAAAAAAAAAAAAAAAAGAAGAAGAAGAAAAGTATTTAAGGAAGACTTTAGAATTGGAAAGTATCATTTCTAAAATCTTTATTAAAAAAAAAAAGTAAAAGAAGTAATATATATTTCATTTAATAAAACGTTTTACAGTTGCTCATAGAAATTTAGAAGAATTTTCCCGAGATTAGTAAAAGTGAACTGCAATCATCTAAATAAATATTAGTGATTAATTTTCTCTTTGTGAGACTTATAATCTTGATTAACAGTGATACTTTATTATCAGTATCACAAAGCTGGTTACAGAAGTATTTTTTTAAGTTTTTGACCTTGAATGGATTAAATTACACTAAGCAAATCAAAAATTTGCATAATTTTGCTGAAGTGTGAAATTTGAATTTCACATATTTTAATTATTTTGTACTGTATTCTAACAATATATATATAATATAATATTTGATTATAGTTTTATGATTTTATACAATTTTTTATTGATTTTGAGTAATTGTTTTAATATAATAATTTTATGATAATAAATTATGTTTCCAAATTTTGTTTGTTTATTATTCAATATATTAGTTCTAGGAATTTTTCTAATAATGTCTTTTTATTACATTCATATTTTTATTTTTATATTTACAGTTGTGATATCATGAATGTTTTGGCTAAAATATCAAATTTGTTACAAGACTATCCAGATTTAATACAAGGATTTGGAATGTTTTTGCCACCCGATTTAAATTTACAGTTGCAAACAGGTAGCCTTTTTCTTTTAAATAAAATTAAGACAGTAGTTGAAGATGAATCACCTATCAAATCTGAAGATGAAGAAGCATCAAAAAGTCCTTCAAGGGAAGACTTGGTACTTATTTTTAACTTTTTAATTATTTTTTATGAATTTTTTTTTTTTTTTTTTTTTTTTTTTTTTTTTTGTAAAATCTCTATGTAAAAATTTGTATGTAATCTCTTAAATGCTTTTTCCTCATTTGTCCTTTTTCTAGTGAAAAAAAAAAAAAAAATCCAAGACACCAGTTATTCTAGAAAAATTTATTATTTTAAAGCTTGGAAATAAATAAAAATTTAGCATTATTTAATTAGTTTAAAAGGCTTATTTAATATTTTTTCATTTTATTTTAATGGAATGACCTTGGCCTAAGAAAGTTTTCTCAATTTTTGTCTTTTTTGACACTATCAGGATCACAATTTAAGAAGCTTTGTTAAAATCTGTCATGCCGATGTATATATATTAAATATGAATTCTATTTGCAATTTATGCATTTTGTTTTGTATCTTGGTAAAAATGTAAACAAATCATATAAGGCAAAGTAGGAGGTGAGCTAATGAAGTAGATAGTAAACTAATTTTTTTAAAAAAAAGAGTTAATTTGCATTTTTTTTATTAGTTAATTGCAAAATAAATTTTTCGGTAGTTTTTAAAAAAATTTTTTGAAATTATATTGTTGATAATTGATCTCAAGTATTTAATTAGTAATTATGAGTAAGTTAAATTTTCTGTTGGGAAATATTATATTAATAATGAATTGCTTGTAATAAGTTTGGTAAGAATGAAATGTTAATACACTATATTTATTTAAAATTTAGAATTTTTTTCTATACATTTGTAATGCCCCTGAAATAAATGTTACAGATTTCTGTACTTTATATGCAGTATTACCAGTGTATGTATTTTGTAATAAATTAGGCTTTCATCATGAATAGTACAATCGTATAATGCTGTATAGTTTGAATAAAACCACATTCTTCATCAGAATTATCAGAACAAAAACGCTATATTGCAATGGACTAAATTTATCACAAATTAAACTCTGCAATTTTGTCACTATTGCTCAAAATAATGAAGTGAAATGTCATTTGAAATTTTGTGCTTTTTATGAATACATTGAAGTTTAAAGCTAACTGCTAAAAACCAGCTGATTTTTAAAAGGATTTATGTATATATATATATATATTGATTCATTGTAAAATGGTCTCATCTATTTTATAACATGGAATTTCGTTGAAAGGTCTGGTGCCCAGTGTTTTCATATTCAGGTTTTACATTTTTTTTATTTATTAGATTAGTAAAACAAATATCTATTATAAATTTCAAATTTTTTATATTTTGCATGTTTCGGTTTCGTATATCTGTTAATAGCTGCAGTAATTTTTATGTTATTGTATAATAGAACTAAATAATTTCAGAAAATAGATAAAGATATCAATTAAAGCATGTAGGAAAGGAATAGTTCTACATATTGTTATAAATTTGTAACATTGCTTACCTGCACAGTCACTTTTCTGTTAAGGAAAGGAGTTTAACAGATACTGAATGGATGCTGAATAAATAACCCTTGGCAAACATTTGGTGACAAAAACAGAAATTAATGGTGGATCTTCACACAGGCATTACAGGTGGTTGCCTCATGATTTGAGGCCCGATGGGGCTTCAAAACTTGTATCATAGTGCTGGATCGGCAGCAAATTTTTTTCATTGCAGATTTGCTCAGAATTTTTTTTCCTTTTACTCAGAAAAAAAAGTAAAAGAAAAGTAAAAAAGGAAGAAACTAAATGAAAAGGAAAGGGGTAAATCAAACATAGGGGGAAATAACTATGAATAAAAAAACTAAAAATAAATAATTTCAAAAGTAGTGATATTCAAGAAATTTCTAAGATATAAAAAAATGATAAAACCTTGGACCCCCCCCCCCGAAATATTAAAACCATTTGTTCCAAATAAATTGCAATGTGATTAGCAAAATCATATGATTTAAATATTCTTATCAACTGAAGGAGATAAGGCATCTGAGACGAGGGACAATCTAAAGGTTTTCTATTTTTTCAGGAAAACTACTGTGTTTTATTTATTTCATTTAAAAGGATAATGTTTGTAAATGTAGTAAAGAATGCGTTAAAATTAAAATGAACTTTCTGTCAAATTATATCTGTCAATATTTCAGTATATTGCTTTTATGATTTATTTCAAATTTGTTTGCTGATCCATGAGATCCATTTTCTTTTCCTTGACTAACTGACTCACAAGTCAACTATTCTCAACTAACATAAGAGAAGGGGGGGGAGCCCACTTTTACAAGAAATGTCAATGCCATTTCTTGCACTGAAAAAGGGTGTGACATTGACCCCATTCTTGATCTTAGGCCGAGGGGATGACATTGTTTTGTAGAGATTTCTGTGTATTTTTGTTTCCTGTCCTCTACATTTCCTTTAAAATATTTCATTCTCATGAGATTTTCTTTTTGCTGAATTTTGGATGATGCCAGCTTCTATACAAATTTTGAAATATCAAGACAAACAAATGCCATTTTTTTTAAAATAAAAAATATAGTTTTTCTCATCTATCAAAAATATTTACTCAGTGCCATTTTTTAATGAGTTAAAGAGAATTCATTCTGTAGTTTTTTATATATGTTAATTTTTTTAAAAAAATTAACGTATTTAATAACAAAAAATAATAAAAAATGGAATAATAATTTAATTTAGTGACTTGCGATTTTCTTATTTATTTAATATTATTAAATAAAAGAAAATGTTTAAGAATTTTTATTTAAAAAAATTCCATAATAAATAAGGAATATATAACAATTTGAATTCCCCCAGTTAAAATTTTCTGAAAACATACTTAACAAAGAAAAAAAAAAGAAACCCTTGAGACATTATTTTTAGGATTTATTTCCAACCTAAATAAAAGCAATTGAAAAATACTCTTCATGCAATAACTTCCATCAATATATATATATATATATATATATATATATATATATATATATATTACAAAAAAAAAAAAAAAAGGGTTGCAAAAATTTTATTATTTTGGTACAAAAATCAGGCCAATGGTATTTGACTCAATAGAAGAAGAATTACTGTTAGCTAAACGATGGAGTTTTTATTAAAGTGAACTCAGTTATGGGAATGCCAACATTTATTAAAGCCAAAGAGTTGATAATTAAAGTCTGTGATTTAACCTTTTCTTGGCTGTGCTTTTCTTAAAAATTTATGAGTTTTTAAAATTTTAATTTAATGCTATGTAACACTAGAAAAAAATATATAGTTCTACCCTCCTAAGTAAAATGTGCCCATTCAGCAAATAAAATCTTTTTAATAATTTTTGGAAGCATTGACAATAAACAAAGATGAGGCAATGCAAGCATTTCATCTTGTTGCACAGGAAAAAACAAAAGGAACAAAAATTTAAAGGATAAGAACAAAGATTAAGAGCAAAAATTTAAACAATAAGAACAAAGGCAATGCAAATCCATGAAAAATAACTAAAACTGAAATTGTTTTGAAAGAGGTAAAAAGTCTTATTATTTTACACAGATTTGTTGTATTAATTGTTTTCTTATAAAAACATGATTTTTTAAATTATCTCCAAGAAAGAATCTGCAAGAAGTGCATTTAATGTATTTGAATATCGTGAACATTTTAATTATGAATATCAATGCAATTTGAATTGGATATCAAAGCAGTTATGAATATATATGTTGTGACAATTTCTTGTCTAATATAACAATTTTAATTGTTGGGAATAAAAAAAATTTAGTTTTTCCTTCATGATTATTGAAACAATTGCTGCAGTTTTTATATAAATTGGTGAAATATTTATACATTAATCGTACATTTGATACATATTAACTCTTTCTCTTTTTAATAAGTTAAATTCCATTATAAGTTTAATAACCAGAGCAGAACAGATTGTTAATATGGCAATAATGAAACTGAAGCCAATCAGGTTACTGGCAATAGGAAATGTAAAGAAAGTAGAAAAAGGAAGAGAAAGTACCACTTTGATGAAAAGAAAGAACAAGCTTGCTGCAACGGAAAAAAAAAATATACTCTTATTTCAGAAATTTCTCAAAGGAGCACTATATATTTTTTTAATGATTTTCACATCTTTTTTGACGGCAACTTAGAAGAAAAAGCTTTTGACATTTGCATAACTAAGTTAATGACAAAATGTGGTGATGATATTGAAATTCATTATTTAAAAGATGAAATACAGCATTTTATTAAATATGCAAAAAACAAAAAAACTTCACATTCAACTGATATGTATAAACTGATTGTGGATTACCTACAAACAATATTTCCTAATGTGGAAACAATTTTAAGAATTTTCCTCACAATACGAATTTGCAATGCAAGTGGAGAAAGATGATTTTCGGTTTTAAAACACACCAAGAACTATTTATGAAATACAATGAATCAACCGCATTTAGGGAGTTTTCACTATTAATCATTGAGAATGAGGTAGTACAGGAATAAGATTATGAAAAACTTATCCGACAAATTTTCCTAATTAAAAGCAAGAAAAGTGGTATTTTAAATTTTTTATGGCTTTCAATGCTTGTTTCTGTTTTTGTAGAAATTTTACTTCCATTTTTTTTGGTGTCTGTTTCTTTTATTACTATTTATCATTTTAATACTAAATATAAATTTTTGTCATTCCCAGAAAAATATAATTTCTTGTTATTGTTTAGCGTTATAAGTTTTATCATCACCATCCAAATATATAAACCTAATTTTACTTTCTATATCAGAAAATATGTGAAGGAACTCAATTTAGGATATCAGTGCATTTTGTGATATATTTTTGTTTCATTATATTATTTTGGAGCAGAATGCCTTTTTTTTTTGTTTTTTAATAAATTATAACTATTTAAGAACAGGACTTTTTAGAAGAGAAGGTGGAAATGTTTTTAATGATCAGTTTTGTCGATTTTCAACTACATAATATATTTAGGAAATATTATAAAATTTCTTTAAGCATTATTTAAAAAAATCTTAAAAGAGATAACTTCATATACTTTTTTTTTTATTACCTGCATTGTTAATAGAAAATACCACTCAATCCTTCGGTCAAAGGACGTTGAAATTCTTTATACCAATCCAAAGTTTTAAAGTGATATAAGTAAGAATATTTTCTCCTTATAGTTACTGAATAGAAGCGTCATTTTATCTTTTTATGTTTACAATTTTTTTTTTAATATAAAAAAGATGCAACTTTTTTTATCCATTTGATATATATATATATATATATATATATATATATATATATATATATATATAATATAATGTAGGAATTGCTAAAAAGTAAGCGCAATGTTAAAATTAAAAGTTAATATAAGTTTAATTCATATTACTTTCTTGTTATAAATAGAATTTACCTAGAAGGGGGCTCAAAATAATTTAGCGCCTGTGACCTCGTATTGTCAAAATCTGCCACTGAATTTATTGATTGAAAAAGAAGTTATGATATCTTTCTTAAAGCTTCTTAGCTCTATTACAAAAACCAATAAAAGTCGAGAAACTGAGCTTAGTCAGAAAAAGCAAGAATTTGTCAGATCAATCAAGAAAATTAATGAGTCCACTTAAGTACTTTGTGCTGTTGCGATTATTTGTTATTGATTTGCTGTTTCTGTGCTGCTGTTGGGTGCAGATGTTTTTTTGTGTGTGCTTTGCCTGTGTAAGTATTTTTCATTTGAAACTAAACATCTTTGTCATTATTGAGCCTGTTGGACTCTGTTCACCATATACCCATTGAACACATTGGGATATTATTCATAACAATAATATTTATGAAATAATTAATTATTCTATGAAAAGTTTGAAAGTTAGATTGAAAAATAAGGATGCAGTTCTTTTCACACATAATCAAAACTATTTTTGTTTCATGCTATGCTTGATTGTTAAAGATTCAATGTTTCTTTTAAGTATTATTTGCTTACAACATTTAAAAAAATGTCTTGTTCCAATCAACATAATATTTTATGTATTTACTCTGTAATAACTTTATGTAATTAGAAAATTTAATTAATTTAATATAGATAATTTGTTATTTTACCTCTGCCCCGAATTCGTTATATTGTAGAACATAAGTATATTTTACTAACTGATAACTGTTTTGTTTGTTATTTCATAAAATAGAAAAGTATTTTATGAAACAATGGATATAAATTTTTAATAGTTTCAGGCACATTTTGACTTGTTGGATATATTTGTAAGCCTTGTAAATCACAATATATGGCTAATGTTATTATATTCTGAATAGTGTACATATAGTTTGATTTTTTTTTTTTGAAAAAAAATCATTGTTTAATTATTAAAATATTTCCAACTTTGTTATAGATTTCATAAATAATTATTTCTCTGTGAATTTGTTTCCCAAGAATTATTTAATATATCATTTGTTAGACAAAATTTAGACTTTTTCTGTTTGCAATTCTTTGACAATTTATTTTTACTTTGTATTATTTTAAGATGGAGACTGCTTCCAAAGAGGCTGATCCAATTCTGAATCAAAATTCTGATGATTCTCTTGACAAAAAGAATCAACTTCTGCTGAAAGAAATAGATGACAACTATGCAAAATCATTTTTAAATAAAGTGAAAGTAAATATTTGGTTTTTAATTCTTATTATTTAAATATTTTACAACTGAAATGAAATTGTAAATTTATTGTCTTGTTTAGTACAAGAATGTTTTAAAGTTTGATAGATTTGAAATGTTTGCAAGGAAAATATTATTTCTCTTTTTAATGTGTTAAAGGAAATTAATTATAAATTTCCTAGCAGTGGCAGTTTAAAAAAGTTTCTTCTGCTATTGCAAAATATGTGATCAATTTTAAGTAATGGTTTTAAGATTTCTAGGAGGAATATCATTTGAGAATTTTTTTTTTTTTTTAAATTCTCACTTGCTTATGGAAATGTTTTAAAAGGTAACGGAATCATTGGCAGGATAGAAGGAAAAAAACTATAATCTAATTAAAATGCTGAAAATATGCTGAATGAAATTTTAAACTAAAATCAGCTAGATATATATATTACTTAATTTCATATTTTTGCTGAAAAGTTATTATTTTCTTTAGGAACAGTGACTTTTCATTATCTATTTTAATTGCATGTTAAAATGCTAAAATGTTGCTATTATTAAGAATTCAAACTGAGTTTAGTTTATATAGACGTGAGCTTACTAAATATACTTTTGTGAAAGTAAAGATTTAAATTGGCCACAAGTAACAAATTACATTAAAAAAATTGAATTAGTAAAGAAATGCAACTGCCACATTTTTGTCATTTTAGTTTAGAGTTATTTTGTTTTAAATCACAATTATTTTCCTTTGTAATATTTTACATTTTGTTGAATTCCGAGTGACTAAATAATTCATATGATTGTTATGAAATAAAGCTCAGCTTCGATAATTACTAAGTTCATTGATCATTTCGCGTGAGGCTTCAATTTAATTTTTTTAATGAAGTTCGATTCATATGTATTTGCAATTAAAATTTGTTTTATTTATATTTATAGAATGTTATTTTTTATTATTTATTTTTAATTATTTAAATATATATTTCAGTTAATTTTTTTAAATATATGTTTTGTTCTTCCTGTTTTTATTTTTTAATTTTTGGAATTTTGTTCACAATAGATTTGATTCACAATGAATTTTATAGCATTTTATATTAAAACTTATATATATAAATAACATAAATTTTGTTACTAATTTGCCACTGAAAAAAAGATCTCTTTGAAGCCATCCTTATATTCTAATTCAGAATTAAATGTAGTTTGAAAAATATAGTTATCATATAATTATATTCTTCTGTATTCTATGTTGAATATTTTAGCTGAATATTTAATCATATTTCTTTATCAAGGAACGTTTTAATGATGAAATACACATCTTTCAAAGATTCTTAGAACTGTTAGAATCGGTGAGAAAGAGTTCTGGGGTAAGAATTTTATAAATTTTATTTCATGTTTATTTATAATAATAAGCTAATTTTAAAATTAAGTATAAATTTGAATTATGATTGTATCTTTGAAATTTTTTATTTTCTTGAAATATTGATAAATCGCATGATTTTATTTTATTATAGAAAAATATCTTTTATTGTATTATAAAACAGTTACCTTCGATTTTTAGTTAGAATGATAACTTTTATCTTTATAAAATTATTCAAATTAAAATCAGATGATGCATTTGAGTTTTTGGAACTACTTTAATAAAATATGCAGTGAAACTGTTTTGCCCCTTTGGCATCGAAACTGTTTTGCCCCTTAGTCGTTTTAAATAGCATACACATGATTGTTTAAAACTGTTTTGACTATTATCATAGTGTGAATAAGTCTCAAGTAGTATTGAATAAAATATTTTACATGGTTATTTTTATTCATTAATATAGCTATTATTTTTATTGCTGTAAATGTAAGTAGCACTTTGTTTATTTAATAACATTTCCCCTAAAATTTATTTAATATTTCTCTTATTTTACCCTTTTTATTTGTATGGAAACTATCCAAAAATACTATATAGTGTTGCAAAAACTGTAAATAAGTTCTTTTTAAAAAAAGCTTTTATGTATAAATGGTAAATTTGACCAAATCTGCAAAATTCTAAAAGATGATGGAAGAATCCATGTGGATCATAAAAGATTATGGAAATTTTATTTATTTAATTTTATTTAATTTAAATAATTTCTGACTGACCTTTTGACACCTTGAAAGAGCTGGAAAAATTCTGCTAGATGATACTGTTTTTATTGAGATACCTGAATTTAAAGCTGAGCTACCAAAGCCAAAACCTTGACAATTGCAAAATCAAAATTGTTGCCAAAATCTTTATTGTTGGTTACTGCAAATATCACTCGAATTACAGTATGTCAAATTTACAAAAAAACTTGTCCATCCCATTAGCTTTCAAATGAGCCTACACTATATCATATCATTGTTCTAGTCCAACAGAAATTTAGTCTTTTGTTTCCAATATGTTGCTAAAATTGGCAATGTCAAAAAAGTCTGATTTTAATTTCCTGTCTGCTTTAAGCCTGATATTTTAATTAGGTTCAAGAAAGCAATTTTTAAAGGCAGATGAGAAAAGTAACTATATATACAGTGGAATATATCCCCCATCCTTTCTTTTGCAGACTTTTCTTCAAATGTCTATTTCAAAGAACGCCAATTCAGTAATTTTCAGTTCACTGTAGTTGATTTTGTATTTTACTAAGGTTTCGGTGCATGTAGCTGAGCTTTAAATCCAAGTATCTTAATGAAAGGAAAATCAGAGAAATTTATTCTAAACATGACTTTTTTTATTTTGATAATTGATATCATATTTGATAATTTGCTAGCATTTTTTCATAATTAAAATAAAAATGTTGGCAACCAGTGAAAATCAAACAATGGAAACAAAAGCCATCTGTGTATTTGCACTCATGATAGCATAAAAGTCTTCAATTTTGAAATATAGGCATCTAGTTATCATGGATTTGTTTCTACTACTGTTTTGCAGCAACTAATTCATTATTTGTCTTATTGTAGCTTGTACTATACATGTTTATCAATATATATATTTAAAAAAGCTGATTTAATTTCTTTCATTATTCCCTATAATTTTTTGCAGTGTTGTATGGTTAACTGATATTACCATGCTAATATGATGGTATGAGGGTGTTTCAAGAAGTAAAGAGACATTTGAGAAAAAATGCATTTATTCTAATGATAGAAAATTGAGACATACATTATTTTTTTGCATAATCACTGTGGACTTCAAGGCCACTTTTCCCAACTTTTCTCAAGTTTTTTGGTTCTGTGGGGGAAAAAAAGTCAGTCTGTTGTATCTGTAGCCAATTTTGCATCATATCAATCTTCATCGGTTGCAAATCTTCTTCCTCTTGGGGCTTTCTTCAGTGGTCCAAACATATAAAAATCAGTGGAGCCAGGTCAGGACTGTATGGCAGATGTTGGAGCACTTCGAAGCCCAATTCCTTTATTGTTTCGTCCGGCCGTTGTGCGCAATGTGGCCGTTCGTTATCTTGCTGCAAGATGACACCTTTTCGCAATTTTTCGCGACAGATTGATTCGTCTGTTTTCCATCACCATACCCCTCAATGACTTTCAAATTGTCCTCAGTAGTTGACATGAATGGCCTGCCTGATCTTTCATCGTCACTTAAAGAAGTTTTCCCCTGTTTGAAACGTTCTATCCACTCGTAGATTTTGCTTCGCGATAAACAGCTGTCACCATACTGCTCTTGAATTCGATGAATAATTTTCGCAGGTTTAACATCTTCCGCAAACAAAAAGTGAATCGCTAACCATCATTGCAGATCGACAGTGGCGCTTTCATATTTAATGATCTGCTACACTCCAACGACTAATGCGGAAATAAGAGTGATACATTGCATGGAAGTGTTGCTGACTATACTAATTTGATGCTGGATACTAGAAGTGTTACCAAATCCCGGAAAGAGAAATTGCAAAAGTCCCTTTACTTTTTGACTTTCTCTAGTATTATTATTTGTTAATTCATCGTTTTTAGATCAAATTATGATTGAGGTTCAGTTTAGCATGCACGCTCTTAGTTAAACTAATTTAGGAATAGTAAAATTGATTATATTAACATTCGGGATTGCAGCAGAGAAAAAAAATAATCCATATAATTAAATTGTTTTTACATATGTAATATTTTTCTCGAAAATTTTTGTTTCCTTCTCCCACTTCCTTTTTTTTTCTGAACATCCAGTTGCGAAATATATTGTGGTGATGCCATAATTAACAAAAGTAATTGGGCTTTTGTGTTCTGTGAAAAATGCAATGAAACTAAAACAAATTCAGACTAATTATAATTTTAATTCTCAGCTTTAATGGACCTGTTTTATTCAAAAGAAGAGAAACAAAACAATTGTTTGATTTATTTTTTACTTTTTCCTATCTGAAGTATACTGGAATAAATACTGTAGTCATCAAAATCTTGAATTAGAATTATTGATGACTCTCCTGGTTTCAGACCTTCCTATGAAAAACACATTTTTGAAATTTTGAAACTCAAAAATGTTTTAAGCTTGACAAATGAAATTTGACATATTATCTTTACACCAAATTTGTAAATTTCTATTAAAGTTTGAACAAAATTCATTCTCAGGAAGTGTTCGTGAACATGTGAACATTATAATTAAAAAAGAAAGGAGCAAGATATATGAATTCTGGTATGCTGATGTAGCATTGAAAGGGTAGATAAGTATAAAATTTTAATAACAAAATCTGTCAAGGGAGTGATGGTCTGTCACCATGCTTGCAAATTTGGTAGCATGAAAATGCAGTGACTTAGATAAATGAAATTTGGGATTAAGTTTTAACATTCTAAGTGTAATTTTATGTCAAATTTTGAACCAAATCTATTGAGCAGTTGTTCATATAATTTGATATATGATCTTATTAACTTTTTTAAAGAGTGTCAGAGAACGTTTCGGGAAATTCATCAAGATTAAAGTTCCGTCTGCGGTGCAATGGAGCATACTGCTTGTAAACAATGTATGAATTTTGATTTATTATTAATCCTTATATTAAAAAAGATGTGATATATTATAATCTAGGGCTAATTTATTTTAAATAAATAAGTTTGATTTTCGAATTAATTTATTTTTCCACTTTATTGTGTTGATTTAGGAAGTGTTGGCCATTATTGCTTATATTTTTTTTGGTCAATTTTTCATTTGCGTATGCTCTTTCACCCCTTCCTCCACCCCAAGCAAGTATTGAGAAATTATACAAATCTTTTGCTGAATTATGGAATCTGTAAAATATTTCAAGAACATTATTGCCGATATTTTCTTCCACTTTCTTATTATTATTCTGCATGTCTTCTTCTTTCATTATGCAAAAACATTCTAAATAATGATAGTATTGGCATTTGATTAATTTATATTTGTTATTTGATATACTATGCAAGTATATATAAATCATATGCTTCTTATTTTCTCCTAAAATATTTAAAAAAAATAAGAATTGTATTAATAAAAATAAGAATTTTTCTTATATGTAGTGATATACTGTTTAAGAAATTTGTGACTTTCACTTTTTGAGAATTTATTCTGTAGAAATTATACACAATAAATGACATAAGCAGATTTCCATAAATTTTTGTTAGGCTTGCCTTTCTTTCCATGAAATGCATTTTCTTTTCTTTTTTTTGCATTATTTTCTTTTGTCATTTTGATCTGAATTTTGAAATTTATGTATTGTTAGTTTTTAGTTCAGTTTTGTGGTCTATATATGGTTTTTACACCTTAAATTCACTTTTTTACACTTTCAAATTGATAATCAAGGGTATATTGTCAGGGGTGTTTGTGCTCCGGGGAAACCCCGGAATTCCGGGGATTTTGAACTTCGATACCCGGAAATTCCGGGGGTCGTCGTTCAAAAGGAATAATAATGAATTATTTATTTTGATCTGGGTAATTTTGTTTGCTTTGAAAGCAGAAAACGCAAGGTCAGTGTGTGTGGTGAAAACGTTTCCTTTCTTTCTCCAAAGGCAGTGATAATGCGTGAAAAGGGGGAAAAAACTTCTCTTTTGTTCTTTCCTTATTGCGAGTTATGACTCATTCCCCTGGTTCTCGGACATTCTCTTCTGGATTCTTTTCGGCAAGTGGGTTCAAAGGTCTTATCTCTCCTGGCGTGGCGCCAATAAGTAGAGAAGGGGGATTTTTCGCCGTATTAGCTATTTGTCATTGATCGCTTCGCAACTTTTTTTCCTCCGCTGTGTAAAATTTTCGTTTCATTTATTGACGCACGTGTAAATTTTTCGTTTCGTTTATTGAAATATTTTTTTATTTATGTACGCAAGAGAATTTCACTATGAAATTTCTCGATATAAATAGTGATATTATATAATTAGAAGCAGGTGTCCGGAATGCATTTCGGTGGAATTGGATTGAACGGAGAGATGGTAATGGGGATACCATCGGCACATGGTGCAAGAAAATAAATGTTGCTGGACAAGCATATTGTGTTTTTTGTAACTCACTGCTGAAGTATGGTAGGGAAGGATTCAAGGCTTTCACAAATCATTCTAAAACTGTGACGCACATAAAATATTCAAAGTGCATTAGACATTCATTGACTTTAAGTAATTATGCTAATTCAAAAAATACTGATGACTTACTGGAGACTGATGCTCGGCCATTGGATATAGTGACAAGAAAAGCACGCCAAGAGGTATTAATAACTTCGTTTATCGCCGAGAATTCTCTTTCTGTCAATGTAGCTCCCAATTTAATTGAACTCTGCAAACAGTTGAGGCGCGATCAGACGGCACTAAACTCGTTGGAAATGTCCAGGACTGCTGCATGTTATAAGATGAAATATGGGCTCGCAAAAACTATTAAGGAAAATATCATTAAAACTTTAAAGGAGACTCCATTTTCTCTAAATTTGGATGAAAGTACTGGCAATGCTCAAGAAAGTATACTGGCAATATTGGTGCAGTTTTATGACAACAATCAAAATGAAGTTGTAGTTCATCATTTTGCATCTCTAAAGATGGAATCTTGCAATTCAGAAGCTGTTTTTAAAGCAGTTGTTAATACTGTTGAAGATAATAATATTCCATGGGCAAACTTAATTAGTGTATTAATGGACTCATGTAACACCATGAATGGAAAAAAAAAAGGGTATTGAAACCAGACTACGATCAAACAAAGCACCCCACTTATTAGATATTGATGGTGACACATGTCACACAGCTAATAACTGTGTAAAAAAATTTGCTTCTTGTTTTGATAGATACTTAGAAGATTTGTTTGATGACATCTATTTTGATATGAAAAGCTGCAGTAAAAGAGAATTTTTTCAAAATCTGTGAATCCCTTGCCATTAAAAAACTTAAGCCCTTGAAGAGACCAGACCATAGGTGGGTGTACATTTTATGTGTTTTAGAAAGAATCAAAGATCTGTGGGATGCTCTTATTGCATTTTATTTTCACTACTTGGATAAAACTGATAAAGGGGATTATTTTTCTTATGTTGAAACTGTATACAATAAAAGAAATATTTCTGCAGCTCAAAAAAAAAAAAAAAAAAAAATTGTTGAAGGGGTGTATTCTTGCTTGCATTTCCAACAACTCACAAAGGATGCTTTAGCTCGGATAAAAAGAATACTAAATGGGTTATTTGTTATGCAAAACAAAACTTTATTGCATATGGCATTATATTCAGCAGTATTACCAGAGTTCAACACATATATTAAATTATTTGAAACAAAAAAACCAATGCTTCATTTAATACATTCCAGTATTTATAAATTGATGGCAAAATTTTTCTCTTTTTTTTATGAAGCCAGAAAATATAGAGTTCACATCTTATGATGATTTATTAAAGGTTGATGTCACAAATCCAGAATTCCATCTACCTAGCAAAGTAATATTTACTGGTGCAGAAGCTTCCACTCTCCTGAAGAAATTATCAAAAAATCATCCAATAGCAAAAGAATTCCAAATTTCTCTGATGAAAGCTTTTACTAATACAGCACAGCATATGAAACAGAAATTACCCCTTAAAAATTCATATCTAATTAGTTTTACAGCATTAGATCCAGAGCTAAGAGGTAAAACCAGTACAATATTAGCTTTTGAAAAATTATCACCTTTTATGTCCCATATTTTTAGTGATAATGAAAAGTCAAAAGTAGAAGCTGGAATAAGGTTATGCCAGAATGATATTGATATCACCAAAGAAATGCTCTACACATCTGATGAAAGTGGAAATCAAGTCAAGTGTACAATTGATAAATATTGGTCTAAAGTTTTTAATTTAAAAAATGATTATAAGTATCCTACATTGGCTAAATTGGTCAAAGCCTGCCTTAGCTGCTTCCATGGCCCATTAGTGGAAAGTGCATTCAACTTAATGGATACACTTGTCACTGACTATAGAACCTCTCTTAAGATTGATTCCCTAGATGCAGTGCAGACTATTAAATATGATTTAATGGCTTCTAAAGAAACCTCATGTGAAAAATATGGCTCAAAAAATCCAATGACTGATCCAATTCACAAAGATCTCTTACTCAATGTGAACAGAAGTTGGAAAACATATCAAGAGGACTTAAAAACATGTATTTCAGATGAGTCACCTATAAAAGTCTCTGAAAAACCTTCTACATTAGCAGAAAAGCAAACTGCTTCTACCTCTGCATGTGCAGTTCTCGAGGAAATTTCTTCAACTGTAAATGAGGAAAATAACAGTCAACCTTCCTGCAATTATGAAGTTCACCACAAAAGAAAGACAAGCCCACAAACATCAGAAAATAAAAAAAAGCAGCAGAAATTAGATAATTTTTTTTTTAAAGAATTAATTCAGGTAATTTAAAATATTTACATAAAATGTAGTAGTTTATATGTTTAAAAATTTATGGTTATTAATTTTGCAAAAAAAGTAATTCATTGAACTTTTATAATTAGGTCATTCAATACTTCATAATTGTAATTTTTCATTCCCCCCCCCTTCTCGAAACTCCAAAATGTCGGTAGTAAGACCGTAAAAGTTTCAGGGGATTTTTTGGGGTCCCACAAACACCCCTGTATTGTGTTTTTAAATTAAATAATATCTCCTCCTCCATGTTTCATCTAATCCCTATTTTTGTAAAATCATGCCTCCTGGCATATACTCAGTAGCATGAAGATTTTCGGTATCTATGAATAAGAAAATATATGAAACAGAATGAATTTTGTGAATTTTTATATCTTTTTAAAAAACTTTTAAAGCAATTTTCTTTGGGGCAATAGAGAGAAAATTAATGATAGATACTGAATTTCAATTTTTCTCTATATAATACAAATGAATTAAACATTTTGCTGTTGCTGTATAATTTTTTTTTTATTTTGATATATTATCATCTCCTTTTAAATCAAGGTGCATGTTATTATAATAATAGTTTCTTCCTACTGTTTTTCATTTTGTGTTCATAAAAGATTTTTTTTTGTTAGTGGAATTATTATTCAGTCTTGATTTAGGTGTTAGTAAATAATATAAATAGGGAAGATGCCACTTGGAGGAATTAAATTATTAAATTCTTTAGCACTTTGCAAGTGTACATGTGATTTTGTATTGCATTTTTCATGAGTAAATTTGTGATAATCAGTTCTGAGTAAAATCTGTCTAGATAACTACATATTTTTTAATATATTGTAATTAATGACTAGAATTTTGGAAATTTTTTCAAAAATGATACTTATTTAAAGCCTAATAATTAAAAATTATTTTTTGTTTTCCGAGTATTAATTTTTTTCTACATTGATTTTAGCTGGAAAGAATGGAACACTATTTTTCAAATAATATTAAAAAGATACTGTTTAATACATAAGAGAAAAATTTATGCAAAATCTTTTTAAAAATTTTAGAAGCTTCTAAAAAAAAATTTGAGAAAACTAGGAAATAGCAGAAAAATCAAGATAAATCATTAGCAGAAATGCTACCTACCCTGAAGAATGTTATGTTATTGTAGGTTATTTTTTTTTTTGAAATTTAAATTAAAATCCTCAAATTGTAGAACAAATATCAATATGAAGGTGATCGAAATATTGAACATCTTGTATAATTTTCGGTTTGAACTGTATTCCTTATCTCTGAATATAATTTTTCACATACTATAACATGATATTATTTTTCAAACTATGCATCAAGATGTTCTCAGAAATGTATCAATATTTTTAAGCAGGAGGATCAAAATCAGATAGAAAGTATCATATTTCAAGAAGTGGGTGTCCTATTTCAAGGTCATGAAGATTTAATAGAAGAATTCAAAACTTTTGTTCCCAATGCTGTACCAGAAACACAAGATGAAGTATGTTGCATTGTTAATCACATATTTTATTTATTGAACAAAATTCATTAACTTTCAAACCATTTGTAGAGTTTAATTTTTGCATTAATATTTTTTTTCTGTCATATGCAGTTTATAAGTTAGCGTTTTTAGCATAAATAGTTATTTTTTTAAAACTTTATTATTATTTAGCATAGTTATGGTGTCTTCTGTTTTTAACAATTGGGTGAAAGAAATTTTGCTATATTTATATATTTTTGTTTGTTATCTGTTACACTTCATTTTCCATTATCTTATCTTATAATTTTTGTAATATATTAAGCCATTGATAAATAAATTTGTTTTTGCTATTTTCTTATGTAATATAGTTAATAAATGTATATAAATAGATATCAGTGTAAATATATATAAAATTTTCCTCTTCGTAAAGAGCGTACATTGTAATTTGATGCTAAATTGAAGCTTTTCTTAAAAATTCTCTAGATAATTTTTCTTTTTCCTTGATTGTAAATTTTTGATATTAATTCTTAATGGCATATTAGTCAATGCTTAAAATAAGTCCACTACTTAAATAGTCACTGGACAAAAGTAGTCATTTACTTATACTGTACACTTAAACTTTCCATTCTTTTCATATACTTTACACTTAAATATTCCATATATATATATATATATACAGGATGTCTCAAAAACCTTGACCACTGCTTTTATTCCTTAAATATTGATCGTTGACATATGCTGTAAATTACAAAGTTGCTTAAAAAAAGGTGCAAATTGTTGTGAAATCGATTAGAATTTTTGGGGGATTAAACTTTAAAAAATGCAAAATTAAAATTTTTATACGGACTTTGTACAAAAAAAATTCCGAGTGAGTAAAATGTGCCCCGTCATCTAATAAGGTCATGTACAAAATTTCAGAATTTTATCATGAAATTTCTGAAAGATATGTTAATACAAAGTTGGAGAAAGATCAATCACAAATTAAAATCCAAATGTTTACAGCTTCAGTGCAGATGACGCGATGCAGGAATGCATCATAAGAAAATTAAATATGCTTCATATCTTTAGTTTTAAATACAAATTTTAAAATCTATGCTTCCTGAAAAATGCTTTAAAATTTTATATCATGAATTACAGAATGTAACTTAAAAATAGCTCAGTCAGTGAACTTGTTAAAAATTTATGTAATCTTTCCTTTAAGTTATTATTTCTACACATTTTTAATACTTTTGAACCAATAAATAGTAAAGTTATTATTTATTTATTCAATCATTATTTTCTTCGTTAATTTGTGTACGATCTCTAAAACACGAACATCCGACATGATTTTTTCTCTTTGCGAACTTTATTCCAGGCATCAAAAAGTGGTTTAAGTCAGCATTTATATAGTTTCATATCTTTGATACATTTTGTGATAAAATGCTGAAATTTCGTACATGGCCTTATGACCTTATAAGAGGATGCGACACATTTGACTCACTGGGAGTTTTTTTGTACGGGGTCCATATAAAAATTTAAATTTTGTAATTTTTAAAGTTTAATCCTCTGAAAACTTTAATTGATTTCATAGCAATTTGCACCTTTTTTTTACGTAACTTTGTAATTTTTAGTATATGTGTACGATCAATATTTCAGGAATAAAAGCTGCTGTTAAGGTTTTTGAGATGCCCTATATATATATATATATACACACACACACAAAGTGAAGTTCACTTTGAATTGTACATGTTTTTGCTTCCCATACTCCTTAGGATCCACACACTCTAAAAATGAAATATTTGCTCATCAAAATTTGAAGTTATCTTTTCTTTTTGAAATTTTAACTCATTTCCCATATATTCTTTTTTGTGCTTTCTACCTGTATGTGCTACTATAATACTAAAGCACCTTTGAAGATTTATACTTCTTGCCTAGTATATATTTCACCCCAAAATTTCATTTCATATATATATAATTAGCTTCCTTTGGCGATCAGTTTTCTCACCAAGATTATTGGGTTTCTAAGCTGTTAATTATTAATATGGGATACATTTCTTTAAAAACATTTCACCTTGTAATTTGAAAAACATATGAATTTAATTAAAACAGTTTACTGCAGAATACAAAGAGTATAATATTACAAAATAAAAGTGGGAGTTGAAATCCTACTATGGATTGAATGATTGGCAAAAGCATGTATTGGAATGTTTTAATGGAGAGTTTGAATTTTAAAACATTGTTTCAGATAGTATATAAAATTGAATAAAAAATATTACAGTTAAATGGAAAATTATATGGATATGAAATTTATATCACTAAAAAGATAATTCTTTTAGCTTTAATATAATAGAAAATGCATTTTATATATATATAATATATTTTTATATAAAATAAATATTTTGAAAGGTATGAGCTTCGTTTTCTGTAGTCAAGTCATAACAATTATGATTAGATTTAAATTAATATACAGACATCAAAACTGAAAAGTTTTGGAGCAACTTCATGTCAAATATAATTGCAAGAATTTTTTATTGCAACTTTACAAGTCATTTGTTAGCATTTCTGTTATACACCTAGGATTGCAGACTTTTAGAGAGCTTTTGGTGCGATTTTGATCTACTTGGTGAAAAATCTTACCATAATAAATTATTTGCCAACAGTTAAGATTATTTTTGCACGTACTTAAAACCTATTTCTTGATTTCTCTTATATTTTCTTTCCTCTGACTGAATGTTCTCTTTGCAGATATGGTGAACTATCTTTGAAATACTTCTAATAATATTTTGCAGCTTGATTAATTATATTTTAATTCAGTAAAGCTGTAAGAATGTTCAGTGAATGAAATTATCTGTAATACATATGATATTTTGTTATATTTGACTGTTGCCATTCAACTATCAGTAATAAGCTCGATTTCTCTGCCACATATGCTAGCGTTTTATATTTATATTGTTACAGAAATTTTAATCTGAAAATGAAAGTCTATCACCATGGCTGTTCGGTGAAACACTCCAGTAAGTTCTCTAACAAATAATGATACTTTATTCTGCTCAAAATCACAAACACACAGGCACTAAAATACAGACAATGCATACACAAGAATGATATTTATAGTAAAGAGCAGCACACTAGCAGCAAATTGATCATAAATAACCCTAAAAGTATTTGTGCTCAGAAAGTACTTGCAGAAGTGAGACTTTGAGTGTTTTCTCATGCTTCTGAAATCTTCTGCTACTTTCAACTGACTATTTGCTTTGAGTTGAACTTAATTGTTGACTTGCTGTTTGATTCAATATTGATTGAATGTAAGATTCATTTCAATTTTATCTCCTGGATTTTTATATTTTCTGTGACAGGAGAAAGGAGATTGTAGCAAGATTGTGATATATTGCATCTTAATGGAAGTATCGCTTCTGGAATCTTTTATCCTGCTCCCCTTCCCCAATTGAAGACAAAATATAATATTTTAAAAAGGAAACCAAGAATCATTTTCATAGCATATGCAGATATTAAATAGTACAAAAATTAAATGGTGCCAATATTATGCATGTGCAGAACATTAAACTCAGAATGAATTGTATATTTTCTTTCCACAATATTTCACTGTTTTTTAATGAAATTAAATGCTCAAATTTTCACAGTGTGCCTATAAAACTTATCTTAGAACAATATTATTTTTGTCATGCTTTACTTTATAAGTGATGGATAAATGTATATTGCATATGAATATTTAATACGTGTTAAACTTAACCATAAGTTTTTGCTAATGCAAATTCTGTATCTATAGTGAATTTTTTCCCCTTTATATGCAAAACAGATTATATTTGAAAGGGATAAATCTTTTTCTTTTTTCTGCACTGTAAATCCATGTTAAGGGATGTCTTATTGTTATTTTATACTTATAATCTAAAGTTTAATAAGCAGAAATGGAACTAAATGACTCCATTAAGTCTTTAAAAGAAGATACCTCTTTTGTGAAATTCAAAGTTATTTTTTCTTGTATAAAATATTTGTTCAACTGAATTTAATAAATAAAATTATTTAATACTCATTTTTTCATCAATCAAAATAGGAAGTTATGGATACTTCTGAAAAAGAACCCAAAAATTCTGATGATTCATGCTGCCAATCTGATACAGTTGAAGTATGTTGAAATAAAAACTCAATTATTATAATTTTTTTTGTGTATATGTGTGTGTTTGTATTTTTAATAAATGCAGTTGTTACTTTTTGTTCTGAACTTCAAATGAAATTTTTATCTGCTATTTAATATTGTTTTTCTCCATCCTGCTTTCCTGATCATACATTTATATTTAAAATACAATTGGTATTTTATAAATTTAACTTCATTTTATTAAAAAATAACTGTTGTTTTATCATTCATTTTAACTTGCATTTTAAATTAAGTTATTAACCAATAAAATAAAGTACTTATAATGAATGAAATTTGCCATGCCTGAAACATTTTTAATGATAAATATTGAGTCATAAGCCACTGATATATAAAAAAAATAATTATTGGCTGATTTGTTATTTGTGAAGATTTGATAAGCTTCTATGTTACATTTGATGAGAAATTTTAATTCCATGTTATCTCTTTGTAAATCAAATATAAATACAAAATAAAGTTAAATTTAATGTGTGCTGTTTATATGATTTAAGCTAATGTTGATGGATTTACTATTTGAAGGATGATAAAAAGTATTTAGTTATTAATAATGATAAGAGAAGGGGAAAGAAATCAAAGGAATTTGTTTAATATTAAATGAAATTATGTAATATCTTTTCTGGATTTTGTATGTTTAAACAATACATTTTTATATGTTTAACATAAAATTAGCAGCTCACTCCACGTGCATCTGTTTGCTCTATATGTATGGTAGAAAAATATATATTTCTAAGTTGTAGAATTTTTACTCTTAGCCCATAAGTGGTTTTAATCACAACCCAAATTAATTACTACTTTAAAGCAGGTGAATAAAAACATTTCTAAAATCTGCATTTGGCATATATCTCTCTCTATATAAATTTTGTGTTCTAATTCAATAATTAGGCTATATAATATAACATTGACTGTGGGAGAAACATGACACTTGCAGTTTCAAGTGGTATTTTTAAGGGATTAAATTTTAGTTTAAATGATTAACAGTATCAAGAGAAGGCAACTTAAAGACTCTTTGGCTCATATGCTTAATAATTTCTTTTTAAAAAAATACTAATTTGGTTTTATAACAAAAAAACAAAACAAAAACAATCTATGTTCTAATGCTAAAACCTCAATATTAATATACATCAAATCTCTTCAATGATGCAAATGGTATTTATTGTTAAAATGTTTTATGGTGAAAAATATTGATAGATGGTGCTTATTTGTGATTAAGATTATGCATGTTCCATAGGCTTATTTCTTGAATAAATATTTCAAACAATTTAAGAGAATATGGTCAATAACTTTTTCTTAGTTTCTAGATTGTAGATAAGTGTCATCATCTAATCCAAATTTATTTAGTAAGGCCAGAGTAATAACTATTACTTTTGTAGTTTTCCCATTCTCTTATTTTTAAACTGTAGAGTTATAGGTAAAATAAAAGCAATATCTTCTAAATACTTGCTTCTTGATACTTGCTATTTCAATAAGTTTGATTCATATTTGAAGTAAAATTTACTGATAGCATGTATAATATTTTCAACTGTAATTTTTTTCCTTTGCCATAAGGATTTAACTTAATCAATTGTGGGAGAAAATTTGTTGTTTCATTCAAATAATATTGAATATCTTGATAATCCAAATCAAAATAATTTTTTTGGTTTAATTTTGATCTAATTAAAACTTTTTCTGCTATTCTATAAATAACTCTTGACGATTTGAAAAATAAAATTTCCAAAGTTTGAGAGACAGAGAAACTATCTATCCCCATATATATATATATATAATGGATCATTGAAGATTTAGTTATGAAGATAGAATTTATAAAATGAATTTGATAAAAGAAAGATGGTTACAATAAAATCTTTAATTGTAGTAATTATGCATTTTAAAATCAATTGCTAAAACAGAATTAGGTAATTTCAAAATTGAGATAACCCAATAATAAATAATTTTCATGGACTAAGATGTGATGTGACCATTTGAAAATGTGAATGTGCACATAAAGAAACATATATTTTGAAAATATTTTGATTGTGTTGATTTGTTTTCAAATAGTATTCTATCTAGTGAACTCAAAAACCAGTAAAAAAAGACTTATAGTATGCTAATTGAGTGTATTAAAATTTTAAGATAATTAAATTATGAAATAAAATTAGTTCAAATATTTAAAAGAAATTGAACAATTTTGAAAGTTAGTTTTTTAAAAATATGTAAAGGTACTACATAATGTATTCAACTAAAACTCAATGCCATCAAAAACATAACTTATAAAAAAACCCCAAGTCTCGCAACTCAGTTCTTCTATCGTAAAAAATTGTGAGATCCATGTAATACTAAGTGAGTCAATTTATTCAGTCCTTACTTAAGGGTCCTTCTGTCTTAAGTTATTATGTAATTAGCTAACCTAACAACATCTTATAGTGACCATATCAATATTAAAAATCTTTTATGATTTAAATAAATTGATTGACTTGGCAATCACACTAAACAATCTAATTTAATATAATATGTTAATGTAATCTAATTTTATGTAAAACATTGTGTTTTCATACGATGGCCAAGTCAATCTATTTATTTAAACCATAACAACCAGATGTTGTTAGGTTAGCTAATTACGTAATAACTTAAGACAGAAGGACCCTTAAGTAGGGACTGAATAAATTGACCCACTTGGTATTACATGGATCTCACAACTTTTTATGATAAAAGAACTGAGTTGCGAGACTTGGTTTTTTTACAAGTTATGTTTTTGATGGCATAATCATTTCTTTTTGTAGATAGTCCTTTTCTTATCTTTGTATGTAGTCTTCCTCTTTTTTGTATGTAACTGCCTTTTCAACACTCATTATACATTCATATGTATGTATGTATGTATGTATGTATGTATATATATATATATATATATACACTTATTATATCATTATTATTATTTATACATATACTGGTACACGAGTCAGTCACTGCAAATGTAACTTTGTTATCTGGGGGCACGGCATCCTATATATTTATATGGGATTACAAAGTTATTTATGCAGTTGGTGTATCTAGAAAACTAGATCGAAATTGCAAAAGATTTTAGTTTTTTCTTGATTTATACACTAAACACTAATTGAATTCTAAATTTGAAGCTTCTATGTCTGCTAGAAGTGCCTTAGAGTTTTGATGATCAGTCAGTCAGTCCGTGACAAAATTCACAAAATTTAACTAGTTATAATTCTTAAACTACTGGTTCAAATTTAATGAAATTTGAAATACACTGTGTTTATATAATGCCTGCTTGGTTACTGAAAATTCAGGCTTCTAGTTTTATCCACAACGAAGTTATAGGGGGTCGAAAATGGCCTGAACTGCTTTGAGAAAAGGATGGTACGTCCGTGCCGCTTGTTTTTGCTGGACTTGACGGAGACACTGCCGTTCCCCAAGATAAAAATGAATAACAAAAACATAAGTTAAAATGCCCAGAGAAAATGACTTCAACATTGACAAATGCATGCCAGTGGTCGATGCAATTAAGCTATAAAATAGACTTGATATTTTAACAAAAAAATGAAAAGACTTTGTAATAAAATGTATTTAAACTAATTTTAAAAGCTGGATTAAAATTAGGGAAATAGCTACATAGAAATGAAATTTATATTCCTAATTTTTTAAATTTTAAGCTTGTGTAAAAATGTTTTGCATTGCTTTATTCAGAAATTATGGTATAAAAATATAAAATTTTCAACCTGCATTTTTCTTTTTTAGAGAGTTATAGAAACTTCTTAATAGTACACTAAATTCTTCATTGATTACAACATTGTATCGATTGAACATGTGTTGAATTTTATTTAAATCCATCAAGGAATGTGGAATTGTATAAAGTTCAAACATACATACAAACAAATAAATATCTTAAATTTTACATATATAGATTTGTTTAAAAAAATAAGTTATGATATCTGTGTTAATATTGCATTGTTACAGGATTTTAATATTTCTTTTTTTTTCTATTAATAGTTTAATAAGAACTTTAATGCTCACTTTTAAGAAAATTTATGCCCACTTTAATAAACATGTTTATTTATAGGTTTCAAAAATATCAGAAGTGAATGATCCATCTATGGCTGCTGTTTATAAATATGGCTCTTATGAGGAACACCTTTTCTTTGATAAAGCATGTTGAACTTATTTATTCATTTATTTATTGTATATGTGTATGTTTATAGTTTTCTTTAACAATTTCTTTATCAATTCTAGTTTTCTTTATCAATTCTTTTTCTTTTATTCATTACTAAAACAGGAATTAAATTTAATTAATGAAGCCTAGAATGTCAAATTAATTGTGATAATAATAAAGAAGACCTATAGTTCTTTTTCATTAAAATTAAATCTAAAAGTTTATTATTCAAACTTTTTAATTTATGTTATACTTATAAACTAAAGGATACCATATCTTTATAAAATGTAGTTCTAACAATAATGTAAATCCATATGTTATAGCATAACACAGTGTATATATTTAAAGCAGGCATTCTTAGACTGTACTTTGAGATAAATCACAATAACAATTTTAGTCTTGTTAAAAATGCTCAAACGGTCTTTACACACACAAACATATATATACCTACATAACACCAATAAAAATATTTTGATAAAAATATTAGAAAACAGCTACCTGAATTAAAAATTACAAAAAAAAAAAAAAAAAATTACAAAAACAGCTACCTGAAATCGAAGCCCAATTATCAGTCATGGTGGAATTTTTTTCAATCAGAAGAGGGGTTATAAAAAATCTTCCTTGCAAAAAGGTTTGGATTGGAATAGGTTTAAGTTATATTTGACTCATTTAATATTTAAGTTTTAGTTTTTGCTGTAATATATATACAGTGTTATGCTATATCATATGGATTTACATTATTGTTAGAACTAGATTTTATAAAGATATATTATCCTTTAGTTTAAAAGTATAACATAAATAATATGCTCTTATATGTTTATTTTCGGATACAGATACGAGAAGCTTTTTGGCATCGAGAAGTTTATGACAATTTTATGCGGGTCTTAATGCTTTTTAATGAAAATGTGATTACAAGATCAGAACTTCTGAAGTTGGCTACATCATTTTTAGGGTAAGAAGAATATTTTTTTTTCTTGTATAAAAAATATTTTTATCCTCTAAATTATTTAATCCTAGTTGCTTAACATGATTGCAAACAATAATATCTTCCTTCATAAATATTGTTATTGTTTGATTGTAGAAATTATCATTAGCACTTGAATAAATATATGACTTCTATGTTTGGTTTTTCATCTAATTATTTTTGAAAATGCATTTGAATATTATATTCTTTTAACGCCATAATAAAATCCATTGCTTTATAGGATGCACAGTTTTTATTTTTAAATTCTGAATTTAAAAGTAATACATATATATTTTTGCTTAGAATATATCTAATAAATGATGTTGTAGCTAATTTTTTTATTTATTTGTTTTATTTTTATTTATTTTTATACATTTCATTTTCAATGCATATCATCTCTTATAATAATAAATACAAACATGTGAGGGTCAGATGGTTCTTTACAAAGCAGATAGCTGGATTAAAGATTATGAAATTGTATGGCT
This sequence comes from Argiope bruennichi, assembly GCF_947563725.1. Lineage (NCBI taxonomy): Eukaryota > Metazoa > Arthropoda > Arachnida > Araneae > Araneidae > Argiope > Argiope bruennichi. Next base: position 14,507,741 of record NC_079160.1, read on the forward strand.
TAAACTTTGAGAATGGGACCACCTGAGCAGACTTTAAAAAATTTTAATTAAGTAAAAATGTAGCAAATTTTTAATGCTCTTCGATGATGACTGTGGGAAATATTATCACACAAAATTAATCGAACATTTAAAATATTAAATTTTTAATCACTGTGCAACTATTTCCTTAATTTTAACAATTTTTTTTTAAGTATTTTCAAATATAATTTACAAGAATAAGTTTTTGTAATGTTTTAAAATATGTAATTGCAATTTTTTTCCCATCATTGAAAATTAAGGTATGAAGATGTTTATTTAATTTTTGTAAATTGCGCAGGTTTTATCATCATTTAAGTTTTTATTAACATTTATTAACTTTTTTTTTTTTTTTTGAAGAAGCTACATTTTCAATTTAACATTAGCAATTTAATTTTAACCCTTATCGGGGCAAGATTGCTTTTTTAAAGAAAAAAAAAAATGTATATAGGTATGTATATATAAAAATGTGTAAGAACAAACATTTAGGCATGTGAATTTTTATTTTTATATATTTAAGTTAAAAATTATTTTATAGTGGTAGTATATTTTTATAAAGTTATATGTACGGTATACTATACAAAATGAACATAAGGGGTTAAGCAAATTTGAGATTTTAAATATGATTAAATTGAAATGTTACACAAACTACAGACCATCAATGTGCAAGTACTTACTCATATAGAAGTCATGTTTATTTAGGCATTAGACAGAGAAAGAAGATAAAAAAGAAATGATAGAAATTGTCATGAATTAGTATACATTTTTTTAAAATCTAAAACATGAAAATATAACTTTTTTTTTTTTTTTCCAAAATAAGATTACTGCATTTTTCATATTTTATTTCTATTACTTTTAATGTTTTCATTAATTTGCTTTTATTGAATAAAATAGTTTCCAATTAAAATCTCTTTACTGAAATTTGAAGTAATTTTCCAAAAGAATTTTTTAAAAAGTATTCTGAAACAGCATTATGTTTTCAAATGCAATCAATAATCAAATGTGGTTGATTAAATTGTTAATTAATTTTAGCCTTAAACTGGAATAAAAATCTTGAATATAAATTGAAATAAACACCAATAGTATTGTTGAAAAAATAGGTTGCTAAAGATGGCTAGTATTAGAAATAAATTAAAATTCAGTTTGTATTAATTTTTGAAATATATCTGCAAGAACTTAAATTAAAATTGTTGGTATTCATAAAATGTATGAAATTTTTCCATGACAATACAATGATGGAATCTTTTGGCTCTTAAAAAATTCATCTATGAGATAATCATTCATCTAATAATTAGAAAAAAAAAATGTAATTTATATCTCTTTACTGTGCTGCATTATTGAACTTTCTCATTATTTCATAACTTTTAAAAAAGCTCAAAGTATAACTTTAATCAGTGGAAAATTGAATTGATAGTTTGTAGAAAGCTGTAAATAACTACAAGTATTGGTGAATAATATAATACATATTTTGGCACATTTTGGGCTATACAATTACTTGGTTTCATGAGAATGCACAAGTATTAAATTTGAGTTTTATTACTATATAATAAATATATATGCTAATAATAGAGATGAACGTGTGTGCATAATGGCACTCTACAGATTAGGCTATTAAACATAGATCTACTAAATTTGGGCCCATATACTTTAAAAAGAAAAAAAAGCTCATTTTGGAAGGATCTTTTTTAAAAAAAATTTTAAACAGTTAAAAATTTGACGAAACACTGGCATTTTTTCACAATAATTCGAGTAAGTATTATAGCATAAAGCCTATTTTTACACCATTTTATAGTGTAAAAGAAATTGCATTTTTAATAATACCAATTGTTCTACAATTTTTTTTTTTAAATTTTAGCAGTTTCTAAAGATTTTTTTGAATAATTTTTAACAGTAGATTTCATTGCTAAAAATCAAATCGTTTTCATTGTTTCATCAAATATTTCATCTCCTATTTTTCTTCCATTGTTTAAAGTTAAAAGAAATTATTCAAAATTTGCATATTTACTTAAAGGAATAAAACAATGAACTTAAGGTACTATGCAAGCTAGAAGATAGGTTATCCAGCAGCTATATTTTTAAAAGCATTATGTTCCCAAAGAATTTGATTTTATTTGGGTAGTTTATATACACAATGAACATAGTAAGTGTAATGCTATACAAATTACATGTGTTTGATATTGTTAATTTTGGAGAAATCATGAGCATTAAATTATGTATAATGGAGTTAATTGAAAGTAATCACAATGTCAGACAAACCAGATAGTTACTGAAAGCAGCTATTATTCGTATATATAGGGTTATTGGCATAGTCATTTTATGCCTTATGATTTCAAAATGGCATTTCATATAATTTATTTGTACTTATAGTAAAATGTCTATGTTGTACTCGTTGAGACAAGTTACAGCATCCTTAGCAGCACAACAAGGAAGTTACAAAAAAATAATTAAAAAAATAAAGAAGATTGGTCAAAATGCCCAGTTAGAAAAATATTTGCTATACCATACCATAATAAAAGCAGAAGAATGTTTCATGAAATTATTTGAAAAAATGGTTGAGATGTTTGCAATTATAATTGTAAACTGTAATTTGAAAAAAAGATTTGTTCTAAAATTGAAAAATGTTAGATCTCACTACCCCTCACCAATGCACTTTATAGATTTTTTAAAACATTTGTTTACTTGTCAAAATTTGTTTACTTGTCACTTCACCATTTCTTAATTCTAAAAAATTGTATGAGTATTGTGAATAAAGCATTTTTCACTTTTTGAAGAACCCTTTCACAGGAAGTTCAGATTTTAATGCCAAATATTTCTGCCAATTTTACAGACATTACCATGCAACTTTTTCCTGTGTTTTTATTATGGTATAGTGAGCATTTTTCTAATTGGAATTTTCAGCAATCTCCTTTATTTTTTGAGTTATTTTTTTTATAACTTCCTTGTTTCACTGTTGCCCCTGTAACTTGTCTCAATAAATTCAGTATAGTTGCTTAACTAAAGGCACATGATATTTTTCTGTTTATATGAGACTTGTTTCAAATTTAAAAGTTTTAAAAGGACTATACCAATCACCCTGAAAGTTTAAAAATAAGAATTTGCAACCTAAATAGGCATGTGAGTAACAATTTCAATGTATGGGCTTTAGCATCTGGTATGCCATTTAGGGTAAAAATAATATAATTCTAAAAATTTTTAAGAAAAATTAACTATCTGATCTAAATTTTTTTTAACTATCTAAGATGTAAAAATAAAAGTTCCATTTACAAAATATATTTCTTCTTGAATTTATTTTATTTTTTAATTCCCTGTATGTAAATATTTTGTAGTTCAAAGTATGCATCTGTTGTGTTAAAGAAGTATATATATTTCTTTATTGTAACTTATTATAGAAAATTCCCAGAGCTTCTCAGACAGTTTAAAGATCTATTAGGATTCAACGAATCAGGTGATAATATAGAAGCAATACCAATGAAAATAATAACTCTAGAAAATCAAAGAAACAATACAGAAAATGGAGCTGATATTGGTAAGGAGAGTTAGTTTATTTTACATTTCTTTTCCTCTGTTAATTATTTACAAAATCATTTAATAAATTGATACAAAAATTTTTATATGAAAGATTCTACATTAATTTTTATTATTAATTTCTTATTATTTGATGATTTTGAGGCAAAATAATTAATAAGTCTATATGATATATTAGCCCCATAGATGAAATTTTTATTATAAAAAAGACTTAATGTCAGAACTGCTTTATTTTCTTGATATGTGTAGAAATTATCAATTGTCCCAGTGTTGTTAATATTTATCTACTTTTAAGATATGTTATAGAAGATATTAGTTCATTTCATTATAACACATCCCACATTATTTAGTTAATGATACAGATTTACAAATGTGTGCTAATAGCATAAATTAGAGATGGAATCATTCTGAAATTGTGTCTTTGAAACACTAATTTATTTAGACATCACAATGATTGTTGCCACTTCCCTCTAAAGAGGTTGTAGTTGCTCCTCCCTCTATAATTTTATAAAACATGATCTTAGAAGAAGGTAGAGTACTGTTCTTGTGGAGTTTTATTTATTTATTCAGTATTTTAGAGATATTCCTAATAATAATGAGGTCTTACCCAATGGTATATACTCCAAGAAAAAACAGTTTAGCAAATCAAACAGACTTGAATTTTATCACATGCAAATATAAAAACAATGTCTGTTGGATCATATTTCATGTTTTGACCTACTCTTTCTTGTTAATGGCCATCATTCTCCCTCTGTAACTAGAAAGGTTTATCACTTTGATCATTGTAATTGTTTTATGCTATTCTGTTAGAATTACAGCAATATGAGAGTGTTGAGAGTGTTACTCCACAAAAAATACAATTCACTTAAAATTTCAGTGGGAGAATGTACTTAAGATGAAACAATTATCTGTTTATTATGACTAAGAAGATGTTGGCACATATTTTCCTTTATTATTGCATTGAAAAATAGCTCTAGGTTCCCTATTTCAGATTTTCCAATACTTTTTATGATATTTTTTATCATTTTTTAAAAAAATCCATTGTTTAAATTAGGATATTTTTTTTCATAATCTGCCATTTTCAAAGTTTTTCTTTTAAACAAGTTTAAACATGATTCTTCACAGATTAATAGTATGCTTAATGTTTAAATTGAAAGACTATTCCTTTGCCTTAAAATAAATGTAATAATATGCAGGTATATCATTAAAAAAATGTTCACATTTTTCATGTGATTCAGCAAACAATAAATTTCAAAATTATTGAATCCGATGAAATAAAATACAGTTTTTGAAGAAAGAATGAAAATAGTAGTAGACAAAGAAAATAGATTTTTATGGATAAATCATGAGTTACTTCAGTTTAATTTCTGTGCAAATAACTTAAGTAAATATATATTATTGCCATATGTGTCTGTTTGTTATTTGTTAAGGATGGTAAGTTGGCAATTTTTATCAAGTTAAGAAAAATTTATTAATATACATATATGGTAATGACACATTTGAAGTAAGTATTTTCTATGTGAAATCTTTGGGAAAGATGCAAATTCTCTTATATCTATAATTTGATATTTAAATACACATATATTGAAAAGAGTAATTGATGTGATAGAAAATTGCATTTAAAAAAAGTAACATAAAAGTTATTATTTTTGGGTGAAATTTAATCATTTTATTTTGAAGTACTTTGCCAAAAATAATTGAGTTTTTATTTGATTGCTTTTGATACTAGTTGATAGATAATGACTTTTGACTTTCAGAGATAAATTTCAATTCCGTTGTTATCACTTAATTGTAAACTTTACTTAATTGTGGGTGTTTTTTTAAAAAAAATTATCAAATGGATATATAAAATAGGGAGTTAGCTTCATGCGGAAATGAGCTACACAAGAAAATTCAGATTTGTACAAGGAAATTTTGAATTTGCTTTGTATGTAACATTTTCTTTCAAAGTGAATGGCAATACTTATACTTGCCATATTTTCCATGATAAGACTGATTTTATTCTTCCTTTTCAGATTTTTCTGCTGGTGGAAGAAATGGAGCCAGTTACAGAGCATTACCACCAGAATTTGAACAACCAAAGTGTTCTGGCAGGACTGCATTATGTAATGAAGTAAGATTTTTTTTTTTTTTTTATGTAGGAACTGATTTTTTTTATTTCAAGAAAAGCTAAGAATATTTTTTCTTTTATTAATTCTTAGTTAATTTCTTTAATTGAAAATCTGCTATCTAATTCAATAGAGTTTAAACAAATTTTAAGTACTAACTATATAGTAAATGATGCCCAAGTGTAAACCTTATATTCAAGAAAATGAAAATATGTTTCATATTAACATTTGATCAAATGCCATTTTACCCATAAATAAATACATATTCTTAAAAATATATAAAATAATTTTAAGGCAAAAGTATACTTTTAATTAAAAATATCATAATACACAAAATCTTATCATGCTCAACTTTATTTTTAATTAAAATGAAATTATCAGTTGTGCTAAATAATTTTAATAATCACAGAATGTACAAACAGTTTTTTAATACAAAATTTAATCAATCCTTGGAATAGTAAGTAAATAAATAAATGACTTAAAAGTTGCATAAAATTTTTATCTATTGATGATATGAAGAATAAAGTAATATTTTCTATGTTTGGTAATATAGTTATTAATTAGTAAAAATGTTTAATAAATATTTCTATAATTTTGAAGCACATACATAACCATTATCAGTTGTCAGATAAGTAGAATTGTAAAATTGCTGCATTTAGTTATAAGGAAATTATATTTCAGGTGTTAAATGATACATGGGTTTCCTTTCCATCCTGGTCTGAAGATTCAACTTTTGTTACTTCTTGCAAAACACAGTTTGAAGAAATGATGTATCGTTGTGAAGATGAAAGATTTGAAGTACTTAGTTTTTTTTTTTTTTTTTTTTTTTTTTTTTTTTTAAGTTGTGGGTTAGATCTCATCATTTTTTTAAAGCATGAACTTTTGGGAAATGAGAACTAAATTAAACAAACTTTTCAAAACGAAATATCTTTTTTTTTCATCTATGTATCTTTAATTTTTTTTATAGCTTGATATGGCAATTTCGGCTAATGCACACACATTACAAGCAGTAGAAAATCTTTCAAGGAGAGTTAGTAAGATGACTTCAGAAGAAAAGAGTGGGCTTTCAGTGGATCAAAATTTTGGAGGAACTTCTGGAGTTCTCCATGAAAAGTCTCTTCATCGGTAATTTTAATTCCTTATATTTTAATGTTTGCTAAATAAAAAATAGATTATTTTGCTATGTTTGTATTTCAGAGTTCAAAAATCAGTTAATTTTTAAATGTGTTCTTGTTAATTATTTTAAAATTTAATATTGGAGCTGATATTTTTTAAAATTTATTAAATTGATTTAATTAGTTTTAAAACCATTGTAAGTTTTCCAGTATACTTAATTTTGTATTTGTCTAAAATTTATGTATGAATTTTTCAGTATAATAACAATTTTAAATCATTTTTGCTTTTGTACTTTCTTCTATTGTTTTAAATGTTAAGAAATCTTATAAAAGTCAACTTGTTTTAAATCAAATTAAGAGGAATTGATGGATTGTGAATTTTCTCATACACTGCTGAAAAGGTTTTACACATTCACAAACAAAACTTTAAAAATGATTGTTTTCACTACGATTCAAAGTGATATGAATGTTGCATTAATTTTGCTTCAAATGGTTCATATTCAATGAATCAGTTTATATTCTTCAATTATCTCACAATATATGATGAAATTAATCCTTAATTGAGATAACATTTCAGTCTTGCCAATATTATTAAGACTGACCACTGAAGATCTTATTCTCATATAGGGACTTGAAGGTAGCCTGAGAACTATCCATAACATTTATGAATTCTTAAATGGAATGCATATGCTATTTGGCCATGTTACACAGTGTACAAAATACAAAACTCCAAGTATTTTTCAATTCCTTTCAATTTAAAAATAAATTGCCTGTCTACTTTTAAAACTCATTAAAATATTGTTTGTGATTGTAATAAAACAATATCAAACATCAAATTAATTTTACTATATTCTTTTAGTCTCAATGTCTTCTCAAATCTCTTTCTAGATATGAAGCTTTAAAATTATTCCAGTTAAATGGATTATTCAATATGCTTTCGTAGAACCAATTATTATTCAAATTAATGTGCTGGTTTCAGGAATATGCATACAAAATAATTTAAGTAAATTTAAGTAATATTTTATCTAACATGTAACTGATTTTCTAGCTTTTTTTTATTTCATGAATAAGGTATTTTATTTTCATTGGAAATGTGATGAAAAATATATGAAAATTTGCTATCTAATTATATTGTCTAGTTTTGAATGTTTATAAATACTTTTTGATTTATTATTTTCAGGAATGCAGTATGTAAAAAAGTTAAAAATTATATTTTACAAAAAAAGTATTGTTTCCTACTTGTCTTGAATTATTTTTTATTTCAATCAATTAGTGAATTAATTTTACAATAATCAATTTATATTAAATTTTGAAAATGTGTTTTAACATTAACATTTTATTAAAATATGTTTTCTAATGTACATATATAATTGGTAAATTTTTAGAATTTACTTGCTTCAACAGCAATGCAATTCATTGTTGCATTAATTTTTGTAGGTTATATGGTGACAAGACAGATGAACTGATAGAAGGTTTAAAAAGAAATCCTTTGGTTGCAATTCCTATAGTTCTGAAGAGGTAAGAATTTTTCTTCTATTTTTAAAGTTTCTAAATTTATTTTTCAATGATAATCAACTATACTAATTTCATTTCTTTCTTTCTTTTTTTTTTTCTTTCTCTTTCTCTCTCTCTCTCTCTCCCCCCCCCCCTTTTTTCTTTCCCTTTTTTTTTTTTTTTTTCTTTCTTTCTTTCTTGATTTTTTTTTTGTAATGTTTTCAAAATTAGACTTTTTTAATTGGTGGAAAATGTCATTTCTCTGCTTATTTTTTAAAAAATATTTTTGGAAAAATTAAACTTTAATAATGATTTAATCCTGAAGTAAATTTATCATTTAAAGATAGTAATTCATCTGAATTTTTAAATTGTTTTTCAAATATCGCTATTTAAAAAAATTGTTTTAAAGTCTGCTTTTTTGTTTTGTTTTAACTTGTTGAAAAGGGCAAATATATTGTCTATAGCTATAGTTAAATACATAAATTTGCATGCATATTCCTATTTATTCATATTTATTGCAAGCAATTTAAGTAAATAAATTCAACTCCTCTAAATAATTACTAATATTGATTGGTTTAGTTGGTGTTTTGAACTCAGTTTAAAGTGTACCAACTCAAAAATGATTATTAACTTCATTCTTTAATTTACATAATAATTAAAAAATGACGTCTTTGTTTTCTAACATACAAATTTTTGTGGTCCTTGAAAACTTCTTAAATTTTATTTTTTTGCCTTTGAAACTTGTAACACTGGATATTGGCACTGCTTGACTTTTTGTTGAGTCCTTGAAATATATGTGAAATAAACATCATTTATTTTTTGAAAGCAAAGATATTAGGATTTGTTTTTGTTTGGAAAATTCTATTAATGGGAAAAAGAAGTTGATTTCGAAACTTATTCAATCCCCCCCCCTTTTTTCTGTGTACTTTGGAGGAAGTGCAAGCAGAATCCCTTCCTCAATTACCAGGAAATCTTCAAGGACCTAACAGCCCTTATGTTTGTTATTGCATCTTCACAATTATTAGATGCAGAACTGAAATTGTCTTTGAATTGTATCAAGTGTTATTATTCATATAAGTCTTATAAGGAGATTTCAAACTTGCTCTGAGAATGCTTCTGGACAGCAAGATAGTTGAAAAATTCTGCCTGTAATTTTCTGTTATTTCCGTGCATTTAGCATTGCTATGTACAATAAGGTATTTTATATGAATATTTGATTGATCTTAATGTATATAATCTTAGCATTCATTTTGCAAATAAAGTAAATGGATTGATACATTCGGTTTTAGAATTTGGAGGAAGCTGAAATCAAATATGAGTCTTCAGCTTTCATTGTCCATTTTATAGCTGAAGATATTTTATGAGAATTTTGAAATTCTATGGAAAAGTTAGATTTGAAAAAGATTTCATCTATCTAGAATTTGTGATTAATAATCCATCAATAAATTGGTGTTTTTTTAAAACATATTAAATAATGAATGCAGAAGAATTTTTGACATTTATAATAAATATATGTAGTTATTACCTGGATGTTGGCAACAAACAAAATAACAAAGGTGGCAAAATAGTATTCTGCGTGGGATATTGAAAATCTTTTTATCTAGTGTGTTAATTATTATTTATTTAACAAATTCACCTGTAAGAGAGAAATTTTTAGTGAGTGAGAAAAGTCTGAAATAGTCAATAGTTGTTTGTTGAGTCAAATATATAGAAAATACTACAATTGCTGCAGAGCATTTGAAATGTTTAAAAATAGCAAATTTCTCACATTACAATCCAAATCATTCATTGCATAATCTTAACAAGTACTGACAACAAGTCTGACTCTGTTTGTTGAATTGAGATTTATCTGGGTGTGACCAAAATTATTGAACCATTTTTAATATTCTACCAAAGAGATTTTCCATTTTTGATACAAAATATGGTAAAAAAAATGGTCATTTCGGTGTCATGAAACATTATGTTGTTAAAGGCTTAACAACTGTAGGTAAAATTTCCAAATTTGATTTATTAAACAAAAGTTCATATGCCAATATCAACAAAGTTGCTGTTGGAATTTTTGGATGCAGAATGTTACAAAGTCATACTAATTAGTAAAATTTTTTTTGAAAAATAACAAAAAAGATATTAAGTATGCATCATTGTATATACTTTCATTTGTAAAGACTTGAATAAGTCACAGCTACAAGCTTTCAAAGACTATGAGTTTTGTAAATTGAAATAACTGTATGAAAAGGCAATGTAACTCTTTTTTCTTTTTTTAGAATTTAACAACTTTCTAATGATGTGGTTTGAAATAAATTTATTTGAAAATTTAAACTATCCTAGAATCATGTGGATAGTTTTTTTTTTATCAAAATATTTTGAAAATCAACAGTTTTATCAAAGATTGAAATAGATAATTAAAATTCTGGTAATATTAATTCAGATTTAGTCTTCATTTGAAAGGAAATTGTCCTAAATGAAGATATATAGCACAAAATCCCGAGGAAAGGAGCATTTTTATAAAATATTTAGTTTTAGATTAATTGAAAAAATAGAGAATTTCCAAATCTTGAAAGAATTTAGATATATAAAGAGAAAAAATATGCTTACTTTAAATATGCTGAAAACATGGGCAAGCAAAGATAGTAATTTTAAGATAATGAAAAGAATAAGAAAAGGGGGAAAATACATTGAATAAAATAATTTAAAAAAAATGTGAAAATTGGAAAGATAATTCTTACACTGTAGAAGTTTGCAAACAAACTAGTTGAGAGGACAGAAAATAATAGAAATTTTCAATGCTTCATATCATTTTAGAAATTAGTCAAAATATATATCAACTCAAAATATAAATTTAATATTTTGAGTAGCACCCTGTTCCATGTTTATTTTTAGGGTTGATTTGTTCCATTCATTTGTTAAAGATTTTTCTTATTTGTATTTTTCCTTTCATTTTACCAAGTGCTGATTAAAAGTAAGGATAGAATAACTTATAGGATTAATATTTTTTTAACAATTTTTTTTCTTCAATAAATGTTGAGTGTTTGTGAAATATGCACTCAGTAGTTGGTAGTCCGTGTGAAGTTTGCATCTAATAATAATCATAGCTGATGGATATGGTGCATGCATTATAACCATCTTGAAATTCACTTTAAATTGTGTCTGTTTAGTAACTACAAGATGAGCAAAGTTGGTGTCTTTAATGTTCTACATTTAAGTATCTAGAAGTAATAAACACAAAAGTAAAAGTGTATTTGAATGTTAATAGTAAAATATTTGACTTAACTTTATGATTTGGATTTTTGTCTGTGTAATTTTATGGTCCTTGAATGTCCTTGAACATTTATAAAGTTTTTTCCTTCAATAAAATTAAGAACCTTCAAATATGAATACGTCTAAAAAAAGAAGAAAAAATGTTAATAATTTATGTATTAACTAATATTTAAATTAATTAAAACTATGAAACCTCTAATATAAATTTTCCATCAGTTGATTATTCAATTATTTTGTTGTGATGCTTTAAAACCAGTTAATTGTGAAATATTACTTACAAAATCTCTCATGGAGGTATAAATGTATTCAGCAATGATAGGTATACAAGTCATTTGCAAAGAAATTTACTTATAATGAATTTTATAACAAAATTAAAACAAAACATTTTTATATGAAAAAATTAGTTGTAATTCTTTGCTTGAAATTTTTTTATTAAATATGTTAAATTTGCAGCAAGATAAAAATTCCAAAGAACATAGAAATAAAGAATACATATATAATCATTCTTTTTTTTTCCATAAAGTACATGTGTTTACTGCAGTTTTAATTGAAATTTCATAATGTTTGCATTTTGATTAATTTCTTGTTTACTGCAGTATTATACAAATGTATCCCTAAATGGTATTTTATTAATTTATTAAAAGTTGTGGTATTTATGGTATATGGTAAAATTTTATTCTGCATAGCAATTGTGCCATCAAAAGTACCACATAGACTTCAGATTTGATTACTATTTTCATCAGATTAAATTAATATGCTAAAACCTTGTTTTATTTTTAAAACATTTTTTATTTAGGTTGAGAGTAAAAGAAGAAGAATGGAAAGAAAAGGAGCAACAGTTCAATGAAATTTGGAGAAATCAAATAAACAGTATCTATTTGAAATCTTTAGATCATCAGGGAATCAATTTCAAGCAGAATGACAGCAAAAGCTTTCGCTCAAAAAATCTTCTAGAAGAAATGGAGATGGTATATGCAGAGGTAATTTATTTAGTCTTTTGTTTTACATTCTTGAAACTATCGCTAAACTTTGGTTTTTATAAAATATGTTATTTATGTTTGATGATTTTAGTGCTATGTTTTCAAATCCTTTCAAGTATGTCAATTTAGGAACTTAGAAAGATCAAATGAACTAGGTGTAAAAACTCTTCATCTAAAAAAAATTTTTTTTTAAGTGTCTTTGGTCATATACATATAATAAGAGTAAATACAACAATGAAATAAATTCTTTCTTTTGCATTTGGTATCTATTTTCAGGAATCAAATTTCATCTTTCAGCAAAAATATTTTTCATACTGTTATTATAACTGAAGCAAAAGGAATTTCTGTAAGAAATGCTTAATTACTTTTCATGTATAAATAAATGCTTATACTGATAACTGAAAAACTGAACATATACATAAAAACTGAATTAATAATAAATGTGAATATTTTAGAATTCCTAAAGAAGTAATATGTAATTAAATTCAAACAATTAAAATAAGCTCAAATTATCTAATCAAATTTGTTTCTTTATTACATTTATTTGTATTATTCCTATTTCTTTCTAAAAAGATGAAATTTTTTTCAATGATTTAAAATTTGTAAATTTTGTTTCAAATTTTTACTATTAATTTATTAGTAAGAATTTGTTAATAATAATTTAGTAATAATAATGAATAAGCTATTAAGTTAATAATTAATTTAGTAGTAATTTTATTTGTCTTTTACTATTTTTAATTAATATGATGAATATTAAATCAAATTATTAAATCAATATTAAATGAAAAAAAGTTCTCATTATTATGTCTGTTGTCAGAAACTATTATTAAAACTTTTCGGATTCTTTTATATTGACCAGTATGTTAAAGTGGATCGAGATCTTAATTGTCATATTGTAAACCCTGAGTTCAGAATACTTACTGAATTTTTTTTAACTATATAAGCATTAAATATGTAGTTATCTCCTTTTGTTTTAGTGAGTACTAATTAAAAATGTTGAATATTGTATTACTGAATTATTTTGCATTTTCTTGTGCAGATGAAATATTTCTGGCATAATTTCTTCTTCATTTTTATTGTAGAAAAAAGAAAACAATACATTTAATCAAGCTCATTTTGTATTGGAATTCAAAGAAATGGAAGTTTTTCTTGATGCAATAAAACTGATTCTACAGTATCTGAAGAAACTTCCAGGTAATAATTGATTAAATTTCCTATTGTCTAAATTTTATTTTTATATCTTTGGCTAATGTTCAAAAGGCATTTTTTTTTTCTTTTATTAATTTTGACTTATTTTTACATTAGTACTATTTACCATTTTATAATTTTGATGTAATCCTCTTTTTGCAATTATTTTATTTAATATTGTTTTTAAAAAATCTTTGTAGGTTCAAAGTCTAGTAGAAAAATAACTTGAATAGAGAAAGAGAGCAGTTAAAAATCCACAAAAGCAATTCATTTTTTAAATGAAGGGGAAAATATTTGATATTACTAATTTTTACTAATATTTCACAAGATATATAATTCACTTATTAAGTAATACAGTCACTGCTGTCTAAGGTTTGTCACTTATTTCTTTCCATGTTGACAAAACAAATGAAATTATTTTAATTTTTCAAAATAATACCCCCCCCCCCAAAAAAAATATGCTGTTGATTTCTTATAACTTACAAATTTTATTGAACATTTGAATATGATTATTTTATTCTGTCTTGCTTTTACTATATCTTAACATTAGTTATTTAAAATTCTATTTTATTTCCCTTTAAAATAATGGATTATTTTGTTTACATTATTTCATGCAAAATATTGTTCAAAGATTTTTATACTTTGCTAATTTACAAGAAAAAAGTATTCATATTTATGTCATTTTTTTTTTCAAATGAAGTTTTCGCTCTGTAAGAAAAATTTCCTGTTTTATGAGACAAAAAAAAAAAAAAATATATATATATATCAAAGTAGAAATATGCATGCTTACTTTCTTTGGTTGCAAAATTTATATATTTCTTAATATGAAGATTGATTCTGAAATTGAAATCTAAAAAAAGCAAAGAGAATGATATCCATCAAAATACTGTTATAAATAATTAGATTTGGGGGTTAATTGTGGGAAAATATTTTTATTACAGTCAAAGTTGCACATCTTACAGCGATTTGAAGAAAACTGGCCAGGAAACAATTTTATGCTCTGAGTGTCAATGAGAAGTAACAAATTACGGTCAGGGTCATAGAAGGGCTTCAGGAAATATTCATATTATTTGAGGGGTGGTGAGGCATATTCATCTCACACCCAATGAAAAAACTAAATGCAGGAAAACTTTTCATGTGTAAAATATATTATTGTCAAGGGATACAATTGCACCAATGTATTTTTTTGAGGTGGGATATTTTTTAATATAGTGTCCCTCAATGTTTAATGTTTAAAATTTGTTAATTTTACTTTTAAAAATTTGTCTTTTATTATTATCTTATTTTCTTGCAATTCATACATTCGTTTTTATCGATTTATGAAAGTTGATATTGAGCTCTAAACTTAAAATGCATTTTTTCCTTTTAAATTAAATTTCTCTTTCAAAAAATTGTTAATTTCTTAGTATGTATGATTTTCATTTTTCTTTAATATTTTATCTCTTCTATTCATATTTATTTGTTTATAGCATTTGTAAGCTTGTATTTAATATGCAGCATTTTGATTTTTTTAAGTAAAATATTGAAGATAAATATTTCAATAAATATTATATGATTTCAAAAGGTATAAAGAAGTACTATATTGTATTAGAAAGTTAAAGGATTGATTATCTTATTTCCCAAAACCAAAATTCAGCACTACATCATTGAGGAATTTTAAATCCTTTTACTCTAATTTTCTTATTAATTTTTTTTCCCCTTTGTTTATTTTTGTATTTTTTCTTGCAGGGATTTATCGAGATGACAGACGCAAAATTGAACTTGTAATCCGGAGTTTTATCCCTGATTTTTTTTCTGCCCCTTCCATTAAACTTGAGGAAGATATGGAAGCAGAAGAAGTTAAAGGTAGTTACTCTTTTGTGTATGTACAGTTACTGTGCCAGTAAAAATCTTTGCTTTGAATTGGGTGCTTTGCTTTGCCTGATGCATTTGCTGTAATACTGTTCTTCTATTTTGGTACAAGTCTGTTCTCTTACTATGATGTAAGTAATATTAATGGACAAAATTTTGTTAATACAGCTGAATTTTGCTCATTGAAATAGATTTTTGATCTCAGAAATGGATTGAAGTAATTTTCATGAGGTACAGAATATCATGCTTGCTAAAATTTATATCCCTCAAGGATAGAACCAGTCACTATTGTCATGGATGGTAAACTCACTAGCATACAAAAAAAAAAAAAGTTCTGTTTTGGAATTTAAATCTTCAATGGGCAACAAAGGTTACATATTTTATATGAATTTACACAAGACCTTTTAGGTTTAATTTGAAAGTAGGTGAAAAAATCTAGTAAATTTGAAACTGCACAAATTAAAAGCTATTTAAATTTTATTTGAAATATAATTTTGTATGATTGTGCTATGTTATTTGCATTTTTTTCAAACAGTTAATAGCTAAGTAAGTTTCTGATGTCTTCTTTTTTTACAACATTCTTAGTTTCAGATTTGAAAGAATCCAGTTAATAAAAAGAAAAGGAGATTTTTAAAATAAAGTTCTAATTATATAAATTTTTGAAAATTTATTGATTTCAGATACTAATAAAAGCAATTTTAAGTATGTAAAAATATTCAATTCAATAAACAAAAAAGAAAAGATGGGGCATTAAAATTATTCCAAGAGCCTTATATAGCTTTACAAACAAAATGGAAACATCTTAAAATTTGAAAAAAGTTCCATTTCCCCCCCCCCCCCCAAATTTCATAACAAGGCTTTACAGTTTTCAAAGTATAATTCAATTAGTCACCATAGAAATGGAAAATATTTTCTTTGGAACATTACTTGGCAATGTTTAAGCAGATGCAAAGGCAGAATTATTGTTTAATTTAAAACAAGTTTCTTATGAAAAATCTCAATGTAGCAATTATATAGCTGTTTAAAAACAAACATTGGAATAACATGAAGAGATTTATACAATCTATACAATTCTTATATCCTAACGAAGAAATGTCCTTTCACTCACAAAAATTTATATATTGTCTATTGTTTATTTATATAATTTTTGTTTACTTAAACTTGGAAATTTAACAGCTCATCATATTATACTTGTATGATTCCTGCAAAATGGAAATTGATACCATTTTTTAATGATTTATTACTTTTATTTGGTATTTGTGTAATATTTTAGGAATTATATATAAGATTGTACAAATAACTAAATACTTTATAAATTATTGTTAGATAGAAAATCTGAATTCAAATGCAACAGCAAGAAATTCAAACTAATTCCAAAAATGGAAACTGAAAATTTCTAAAAATCCCTCCTGCAATGGGGGAAACAAAAACAAAAAAAGCAATTATAAATTTCAATAGTGAACATTATATTTTGGATTGTTAGATTGTAATGTTAAGTTTTTTCCTCTTATACTCATTGTCATAGCATATGAAAAACTTCTATCTTGTGGAAAATTCCTAAGTATGCTATACTCTTTTTTATTTTATTGTGTCATGACATTCTTGCTGAATTAGGTGTAGTGTTAACAAGCAATTACAAAAATTGGCATTACAGTTACATTTATTACATTATAGTTACAGTATACACTTAACATTACAGCATTACAGTTACATTTAAATATGAACATTGCAGGAAAGATTGATATGTACTACTTGTTGACTTCTTGTATTAAAGGCTATTTGTAATGTGCATTTAAAAAAAAATGCATTTTTGCTGAGTTAGAAAGTAGTGTAGCTCTTTAGGTACTTATTTATGTTTGTGAAATATAATTAGACACGAAAAGAAAACTCTCCTAATTTTATTTATATAAAAAAATTTATGCATATATTATTTGTATATTTTCAATTTCATTTTTTTTTTAATAATTTAAGGAAATTTCTGAGACATAAAAATTTTAGTATTTTAGTGTCACTGATTAGTATCATATATTAAAAGCATCCCATAGTCATCCATAGTGTTTAGTCTTTCCAGGCAAATCAAGTAATAAGTTTGTGCTCTCAGTGTGTTATATTTATGTGAATCTGTCATCTTGTTATACAAATTTCATTAAATGGTGGAATCAAGTTACTGTGCAAATATATAATCTTGCCTTGAGTCTAAAATAATTCATTATGGGTACATTTTAAGGCATAAATTTAGAGCCATGTGTTTGATTATAAGCATAAATTGCACAACTAGAAACTTTCTCAGAAATTGTGAAATCATTACAAATTGTAATGAAGAAAATATGAATATTATTTTATAATACTGGTTTCATTTTCTTATTGTAATGTAAATGTAATTAATATTATTGTTTGTTCTAATATTGCTTAAAATTTTCTTTGTCTGAGAAAAAGGCATTTTAAGATTCTAAAAATAAATACAGCATTTTGATGAGCGTAAATTGTTATAGGCTGTTTTCAGCGCTTTTATCTATTCAGTTTAATGATTGCTGTATTAAATGAAAAAAAAATCTCAAGTTAATTCTATTTGATTATAATAATAATGATAACAAAGTTCCAAAGTAATTTTTTTAGATACTTATAATAGATTCATTGTAATAATAAGAAAATTTATTATTTGAGCATAGCAATATTTTATGGTTAATCACTAAAGTCTCATTGTAAAATTACAAATCAGATAAAAGTTTTTTAATGATTTCTTTTGAAATTAGATTCATTGGATGTTGAAAATGATGGAGAAGAAAGAAGTGCTCAGAATTCATCAGCAGGAAGTAACAGAGATGAAGGTTCAAGTGACCAAGATGAGTTAAATTCTAATGAGGACAATGAGCTTTCAGATGAAGCAGATAAAACTTTTATTGAAGAAATCGAGGTTTTCGATAAAATGGATCCATTACCTCAGACTGTAAGTATATAATCTTATTTGAATACAGTTTATGTGATAAAAAATCCTTTTTTATTTAAATAAAATTTTAAAAAGAAGAATCATTCATAAAATTTAGTGTGCTATATATTTTTTTCTTCAAAATTTTATTATTATGATTTTATTCTATTTATTAAATAATTTTACATACATATTAAAGAACTTGGTAAGTTTTTAACTTATGTAAATATATCTGTATTTTTTAATGATATATAAGAGACACTGTATAATTTGTACATGTGTTTGAATAACTAAAAAAAACCCACATTAATTATTATTTTAAGAATCTGCATAATTTTAACTTATTATTGTCATAGTTTATTTAACTGTAAATAAAGATTTTTTGGATTTCTTTTATAATAACACAGCTTGAAACGTTCTATAAAATTTTGAATTTAACTGCTAACATATTTCATTCTCTCTTCTGTGAACATAAGTTAGTTTCAACATAACTGAATTTACCTGTCTTCAGCAACATCAATTTAAGTTAGTATTAAATGAAATAAGATTTTATCATGGGGTTTGTGTGAAATTTTTCTTATTGTTATTATTATATTATTTGTATTTACTAAAAAATTGATTACATAAATGAATGAAATTAGGTTTGTTCTTTTGTCATTAGGAAAGTCTTTGTGATTTTCTATATGAGAGTGAAAAAAAAAAAAAAATCCCAGTTTTCAATAAAATCTACTTTATAAAAAAAATGTAATTTTTTTCAAAGTTTTAAGATAAGTTTTAGGATCATTATCAAAGTAGAAAGATTTTGAATTTCAAGGGAAATTAAAATTGAACAAACTTTAACTAAACTAATTTTATTTACTAAATATTTCATTGCAATCTATATGAATTTTGATTTATTATGCATTAAATAAGTTTGTACATAAAAATGAAGCTGAAAATAATTACAATTTGTCTATGTACTTACTTTTAAGACTTCAAAGTAGATTTTTTTCAGAGTCTGGATATTGGCTTCTAAATTGTTTTATTGACAAAAACTAATGTGGTATTTGTTCTTCGTCTTTTGTATGTACTCTTCATCAGTGTCGCTCCTCATACATCATTACCAATCTTAATGAAAAAAATTATTGAATTTCATTTCTCATAGGATTTGTCCCATTCTGTCAAGTTTTTTTGCAAAAAATCTGATGGCACTTTCAAGATTTTAAAAAAAAAAAAAATCTCATCCGTTATTTGATACAAGATCAGACAGGTGCTTTTTAAGAGCTACATCTGGATCAACATGCTCCTCTGATAATATCACAAAACTTGAAACAAACTGTTGAATGCCCTTGGGGACATTTTATAATTGATCTATTCATACTCTTATGTATTTTTTTAGGAGCTGTTCATCGTTTCTTGGAGGGGGGGGGGGATACTACTTGAAACCAGCTGTTGACCTAACATTTCACAACAAATAAGCAAATATCATGAATTCCATATTCTTCTTATTCAGACAATTTTAATTGATTTCTGAATAAATATATTTTGAGCAAATAAATTGCTTTTCTCATTCACTGGTCATGATTCAATCTCCCTGGAGCTCTTGTTTGTAGAACTACCTCAAGAAATGTGAAGCTGAGCCATCTCCAGCTAGAGCTTCCCAAGTTGTCATGGCAAACTCAAATGGAACAGTAGAATTCTTCCATTTCTTGAAACTCAATAGATTAAAGTTTGAAAATCTCCTTAATCTATTGAGTTTCTAGAATTCTTAAATACTCAAGTATAAATATGTCAAATCCTGTTGAAACCTTATTGACTTAAAAATAAATGCTTAAAACGTGATTTCATGAATATGATGATGGCAAGCTATCCAGAGCATTTCTTTATCTTTTGCTCAATGAGGATACATGCTTCTTTCATAATCTTGTGTTAACTAAAGTTGTATCAAAATTCAAATATCAGATGAAAACAGGATTTTTGGCAACAAATGCTATTTATTATCCCCTTATTCCAAAAAGAAGGAGAAGGAAAGGTGTGCTCAATAAATATCAAAAAACTTCAGAGATTGAAGACGGATCTAAATATATCACTTATTAGCTCTTTGTATAGCATATGATCAATAATTCCCCCATGATTATCCTGTTTTGAGAATATCAATAGCTATTCCTTCTTCAGTTCTTAAGTGAAATTTTGGTTGTGAAAGCAATTGGTTAATGCCTTTTTCTGAAATAATGATTGGTAGGTGATCAACAATTTTACTATTTATGTCTTTTAAAATTTTTCCATCTCATTTCACAGTCAATTCAAAACTAGTTGAGAAAACTCGTTTTTAAATCTTCTCTTTTTTTCTATGCTTTTCATTTTCTGGTGCTGATTAGATAATTTATTCATATTGTATTCCAGTGGAAACGATATTAAAAGAATAGCTGCTTTTCTATCATTTATCATTGTTGTATTGAAAGTTCGAAAACTTGTAACGACATTACTGACTAGAAAATTTTACTTACTTATTCTCTTAACTGATTGATCACAAGATGAATTTTATTCTTTTTTTCATATGAACAGTTGTTGCTTTCAGATGAGATACTTTTTTTCTTCCTATTCATGCAAGGAAATTGATATCTGTTCAAATAGGTCTATTTTAATTTCTACCTCATGTATTTTCATTTTTTTTTTTAATGATTCCTTTTTTGAATAGATTTTACTTCCTACCTTAAGAAATTTTTATCTGCATTTCTCATTTTATCAGGCCATCTTTTTTGTCTTTGAAAGAGTAAATAATAATAATAATCTTTTCTTGTATTTTTATCATATTAATGCAATTCTTGCTTAATGTTGCTTAGTATTATTCTTGCTTAATATTATGCTTTCTCGTATTTTATTATATAATTAATGCAAAAAATATCAAACAGTCCATGTGAAGAGTGATTCCCCAATTTCCTTTTTGAAGCCTTCTGTACCTTTTGGCTTTGTTTTCCTGGTTCTTTTTAAGTTTTTGCAATTCTTTAAAAAGTTCTTCGGTTTTATTTTATTTTTTATTCAACATATGCTTTTTAAATTTAATAAAAATCACAGTGCCTTCTCTCAAATAAGCATATCACTAGTAGTATAGTTAGCAGAATCTTTGATATTTAAATGTAATTCATTTTTATAGTGGAAAAAATTCCTGATAACATCTTTATTTGATGGCAAGTGATATAGACATTTTATTATCTACCGGCCAAATATCAGGAGTTTTTCTTGTTAAAATAGGTAGTTTGATATTTAATATCATCAGCAAAAAAATATTATAAATTAAAATATTAATGTCACTTTTATAGTGTTATTTCATTATGTAGGTACTTTAATTACTTTATATTAGGTCTAAAATTCAAACATGGCAAAAAAAAAAAAAAAAAGAGAGAGAGAGAGAGAGAGTGAGTGAGTTGGGAAATATATACTATACTCAGTAAAATAATTAATTGCAGAAGGATCTGCTCAAATCAGATTTATGGTGAGTGTGACATGCACCAAGAACATTACTGTTTCCTTAAGAAGCAGCCTATAGTTCAGAGAAAAGAAAAATGAGAACAAGAAAAAATATATTCTTCTAAATTCATTATTTTTTTTATTGATTATTATTTATGTATTAATCAGTTTGACAGGGAGATAAATCAATATTTAGAAAATTTCTTCAATTTCAAACCTTCAAAGCTTGGTAGTGACCCCTAAAACATATTTTTTAAATCTGAAAGTTTTATGGAAACACTTTTTTAGGTCATAGAAAAAGTGCAAGGGTACCTCAATAAAATTTTAGAAGATCTTTAAGAATAACCCTAATATGAATATTTAATAAAATA
Organism: Argiope bruennichi; assembly: GCF_947563725.1. Taxonomy (NCBI): domain Eukaryota; kingdom Metazoa; phylum Arthropoda; class Arachnida; order Araneae; family Araneidae; genus Argiope; species Argiope bruennichi. The sequence goes on from NC_079160.1 coordinate 14,530,019, forward strand.
TAATTTTTGAACCAAATGTCAAAGGCGAGTTTGTTTTTAATCTTGCTAAGACTTTTAGCTTTATGCTGGATTTATAAAGTATGGCATTTAAATATATATATATATATATATATATATATATATATATATATACTAAACAAATGGAAGAAGAACATTCTCACTAGTTTGATAATTATTTTTCATCATTCATATCATATTAAAAAATGAATAAAGATTTTTTTTTTCAAAAAAAAATATTTTAAATAATAATTCATCTTTTTCAATTTATCTTAGCCTAAGTTGTTTTTCCACTTCTTACTTTCATTTTCATTTTGAATAACTGTATAAGTTAAAATTATGCATTATTAAATTAAAAGCTTATTGTTTTTTTATACTTGTATTGCTTGCAGATTTCTGAAAATTTAGTTCATGTACAAGAATTTAATCTTACTTTGAAAGAGCAATTTTTTACTATCTATGTTATAAGTATAATAATGAAAATAGCTTACTAATTTTACTGGATTGCTTCTTATTGTTTTCTGTCATAATTTCTATTCTAATTATATTAATTCTGTTATAATTGACTGAACATTATTTCAAAGCTAATTAACTTTCAGAATAAGCAATCTACTAAAAAAATGTATTGTTTAAATCATAGATTTATTTTATTGCAATTTAAAACTGAGATATAATACATTGATAATAATAGATTAATATTAATACATACAATAATTAGTAATAATATATTATAATTAATACATTGATTATATGCACTGTTGTGTTTTAAATGGTCAAAGGGGAAAATGTTGCAATATAGAATGGAATTCTTGCTAACAAATCTTCTTGATAGGGGTAAGGTAGTCTGTTAAAAAATTTATTTACTGAAACTGAATTTGTTTAGTTATTGATGCTTTAAAAAATGATTTTAATTTATTTTATTTTCTGTCATCATTTAAATTGCCAAGAATGAAATGCAAATTTCATTTTGTGTGTATCTGTATATATTCACTCAGTTTACAGTTTTTATTTCTGTGATTTTTTTAATAAAAACTTTAATTTAAAACTATTAGATTTATGTTTGGGTTGCTTATTAATAAAATTTATTTTTCTATCTCTCTAGAATCTACCTTACACCTTGTTTTTTGCTAGCAAACAATGGTTTGTTTTTTTCCGTCAATTCCATATCTTATGTGAAAGATTATCTAGACTTCTATTTGAAAGTAACCGTATAGGAGCTCATATTAAAGAAGAATCAACAGAAGAAGGAGATATTTATATTCCAAGTAAGTGAATATACATAAAGAAAGTGATATATGTACACCTAGGTTTTTGAATTTGGAATTAAAATAATAATAATCTGGAATTCTTTTAATCTTTTATTTTTATATCTAAAATTAACCACATATAGCAAACTGTTGCATCTTAATGATAATGCACAATTACATTTGACATGTAAACTTTAACTACCCAAGCTGATATTGATTTTTTTTTTCCCTTGCAAGAAACTTTCTAAATGTATTTTTGCAGTTTCAGCATGCTTCTGTTGGATTTATGATCTAATTAATCCAACTATTATATTTTATTTTAAGACAAATATTTTAATTTTGAACCATGCTTGAATGATGATTGTACCTGAATTGGCACTTCCTTTCTAAATTGCCATTCTATACTAGGAAGGATTTGGATATAAAATTAAATCCAGAACCTTAGAGAATTCTTTTTAACTCAACATTTTTAGTTAAATATGTGGAGCTAAACATAGTGAATCGAAAAAATTAGTTTGTAATGATAAAATTTAAATGTAATTCCAGTTATTACTTTAAAAGTAAAGATAATTAAAGAAATCACCAAATAAATTAGTTCTCATAAATTTATCTTTTGTCTGGTTAATTGTATCTTTTGTGGATCAGGATAGTTTTTACTGACATATTCAATCGCTAGCCAAAACAATCAAATTATAAAGTGAAACAAAAGAGAGGGAAAAAAAGTATTCTTCACATTTGTCACTTTTTTCTTCTTTAAGTTAAATAAAATTGGGCTATGCATAGCTATTTGAATAACTAAAAAATCGGATTTTCATTAGAATATATATATATATATATATAGGAGTCTTAAATAATGCAATTTACTTTATTTTGAAAACACTATTATTTATTCATTATTATTTATTATGTATTTATTCACTAAATTAGTAACTTTAGTCAGCTGTTTTTTTTAAGCATTTATTTACCTTATTTAAAGTATATTTATTTATTGTTACAGAATTAGTTCTTATGTTTCTTTCAGTCTTTTATTTTTTGTTACTTAAAAAAAGTTGGATTAATGTTATGCTTGAAGATATTTTAGGTTTTTGAAGCTTTGAAGTGATGTGTTTATATTATACATGCAAACAAAGATTTTTTTTAAAAAATGTATATATGTAACAAATTTAGAATAATTGTTTTGGGAGCCTTCAAATAATGGTTTATCATGCATTAATATTTTTCTTTTGTCAAATCTAATTTTTGATTTTGTTAAAAGTGATAAGGCCCAAACCAACATATGAAGAATTAATTGCAAAACTTAGTGATTTGCTAAGTGGTGCTCTTGAATACTCGAAATTTGAAGAAGAAGCTCGTTCTCTTTTTGGAATTCATGCATATGTCAGCTTTACAATGGACAAACTTATATTGACTATTGTGCGGCAAGTAAGTACTTTTATTTTAATAATAAGATTTTGTCTGTTTGCTGGTTTTCTGTGGTACCTTATGATAAATTCTTTTTTTTTTTCTTAACATCCTAGAAATTACCACCTTGATCTTTATTCCTTTATGCTCTGAAAAGTTAATAATCTCTTTGTTGTTATGAAATTTATTTCAACGATGCTGGGTTTTTTTTCTGATGTTAAAAAAGGTTGACTTGTGTAGAAATTATATGAAGCTATTAACAATAATCACCTGGAGAATTAAAGAGAGGGATTTTTTTTGGACTAAATGTTTTTAATATTAATTTTATAGAAAAAGGAAAAAAACATATTGCATTTATATTTATCTATATAGCACCCTATTTTTATTCCTTTATATTCTCAAATAATAATCTCTTTATATATAACTATATTCTCAATTCTTTTTCTTGCCCACTTTTTTTAAAAAGATTTAATTAGTGAGACAATTTTTTAAAACTTAATGGCTAGAATGATAGCTTTTATCATAAAATTTAATTTCTCTCTCTCTCTCTCTCTTTTTTTAAGTTCCTGTAAATATTGTTTTTAAAATAAAGGGTTTAAGAAAAAAAAATTTTTAATCACTGAAAACTTCAAAAATATTTATTAGTAATACCATGACAAGCTTGAAAATTTTTATATTGCTTCTTCATCATACCTGCTTATTTTTATTTAATTAAAGTGCTGTTTTAATTTTCCTGTTTCAAACTATTTCCAGCTACAACAAGTAATTGGAGATGATATCTGCAAACAGTGTGCTGCATTATTCAGTCAGCATACAAAGACTGTAGCTAGCAGTGGCTATTCTTCGCCTATGGAAGCATCAAGGGTGGAACATGAATATTTACGAAAAGTAGATAAAATGATGGAAGATGAACGATGCTTCAAAATTGTCTGGGTTAGTTTTTCTCTTAACAAATTTAAAACTGATTATATAAAGAATTGAAATAGTTATTCAGTGAATGGTATACATCAATTTAAAATATTTCGTTAGAGATATCTGCAAAAAATGTTTTCTTATCAATATGATATTCTGTGAAACTGTAGTAGCCACATATTTGAGAATTATTACAATTTATAATATTTTGTATTCTATTATATTTATTTCACATCATTGATTCCATTATTATTTAACATTTTAGAAAAATTATATAAAGAAAAAGAACTTAATGCTCTGATTATTTTCCTGTTGCATATTCAAACCACTTTCCTTCAAGTTAATTAATTATTTCCTAAATTTAGTTGATAGTGTAATGAGTGCTTATAAGCCAGTTAACAGCTACACTACTTGAGCAATTGCTTTTGTATTGTGGTCATGTTACAGGGCTGCGAACCACAAGGTCCCAGGTTTTATCCTCGCTTATAACAATCTGCCACAATAGTACTAATCATATTTTTTCGTATAATAATTCTGTAATTTCCTAAATACCTGCCATTGTGTAGTATAAAATTGTTTACAATGAAACCTGAATATATCAATAATGATTTTCCCTTTGGCCCCAGTGAAATTCCTATTTTCTCACTGTATTAAGAATCTGCATACTGTGATTATCTCTTTCTTAGATGTACCTTTCTATAATGATAATTCTTCCTCTAAAAACTTGATACTACACGTAAACCTTTTCTTTTCCACTTTTTCTTGAAAATTGACCCTCGTTGTTCCGAATGTGAGATAATGAAAGAATTATTTTGGCTTCCATCTTCAGGTATTAATCCTTTTGTAGTTGGTGGATTAGGAGCATAGTAATCATTGAAATGTATGCAGGTGTTTTCTCCTCATGGAATGTGCAGTACTCATGGAATGTACTCAAAAGAATACCAGTCCTTAAAAGAATAGTTTTCTCCTCCCCCTTACCAATTCATTTGATTTTATGATCCAATCCATCACCTCAATTAGATATGGACATGAAAATAATCTTTTTTTCTGGAAGCCAAGTTTATGGGAATCATTACTATAAGCAAAATGTCTGAAAGAAGAAGAAAAAGATGGGGCAAAGACATGAATATTGGCCTTCTTGGAATCACCACAAAAGAAGAATGTGTAGATAGTTTGTCCATAGCTGTTAATGCTTTTGAAAGCACATCTACCTTTTTTTCTGATAAACGCTAGAGATTTTCTAAAATATGATATGCTACTATTCAGTGATGATGGTAATGAAGATATTTTAGCAGGATTTATTCCAGGAGATTAGAGGGATGAAGAAGAGGTAGGCAAGTACTCTCAAAACGAAATTCAAATTCCTCCTAAACTGGAACAGTATTAAATATTTCTGACTGCATCTGAGCTTGTTAGATTGATTGAAAAATATGTGAATGCAAATCTTATTCGCATAAAAAATAAACAAACAAAATTAATGTTTTTTAAATGAAATATTTTCTTACAAATTAAACTTATGCTTATATTTGTCTCTTATATATAATTTTATATTGCTTACTTATTTGTAGCAAAATTTTCACTTTAAAGTTCTCTTAAAATATAAAAAATATAATTTTATATATAACAGTTTCACTATACATATGGACAGCCAAGTATTTCTTTAAAATTTATTAATTTTTGTAGATAGGTTTTTAATTTGTATAGATATTTTATTTTTACTTTATTACATTTGTTATATAATTTTGTATAAATAATTCTGTAATAAAGATATTGTGAAGAATATAAATAATTGTTCAGTCAATGAGATGCAGAAATTTAATCTGCTTCTTCGTAAAAGTATTGAGAAATATATTTCATCCCCCCCCCATTTTTTTCCTCTTATTTTTTATTAATACTACTATTCATAACTATTTATAAAATTATGCAATTACAACACTTTGATTTTGCATTTTCTTTTCTATATATTTTCTTATACCTTCTATTATTTTCCATTAAATATAGCATCTACTGCTTTATTGCAACTAAAAAAAAAAATCCTACATTTACTTATATGCATTTTTCAGTTTATGCAGAAAAAGAGTTCTGTCTGTTTGTCAAAATTAAAAATTGAAGCTTTCAAATTTGTTTCTAAATTTCAATGTTTGTGATGTTATAGTGAAACAAAACAAAAAGTACACTTTAAAATTATTGATTGGTAATGAGATAGTAATTTTTCTGTTCTTTTTCTCCATATATTTTATTATAAAGAGAAAATTAAAGGTTTTATTACCCTTTTTTTTTATAATCTCGGTCAATTTGTGGCATTCAATAAACCAAACATATTTAATTTTTGCCAAAATATTGTAGTAATTTTTTTTTCTGTAAATCTGTGACATAGTATTTAATTATACATGCAGTGTTCTCTTTCTTTTTCTAAGAAAAAATGTACTTGTATGTTACATTTTTTACAGCATAAGAAGGACAAAGTTCTCACAATCCAGTTGCTTGAACTGGAAATAGATGAAAATTATCCTGATCCAATTGAGGCTGAAAAATGGTCCAATTATTTGGATGCTTATATAAATGAAGATTCTTGTTGTGAAGAGCTTTTGAATGAAGTTCAGCAATCACCAGTGATATTGCCCAGGTAAATTTTCCACTTAAAAATTGCTTATCTTTTTTACTTTAAATTGAAAACACAAAATTCTTTATTGGTTTAAATATTTCCTGCATTAAACCAGTGGGAATGATCTCCCAAATCTCTCTTGGATCCAATTTGCATACTCTCTTATAAAGATCTTACCCCTTCCCACATCGCATAAAATTATGTACCTTGATCGCACAGACTTTTGTTTTCACACATGAGATTTGTATTTTCTCTTTAGATTTCATTCAAAATTTGGTGTAATCGAAAAATATTTTTTTTAGGAATCGGGGAGGTCTAAAATGGGAACAATCATCAAAATCTCAAATTCACATTTTTGTGATAATTTTAATACTTTATGTATTTCAAACTTTGGAAAGTAAAAAACTAAAAAAAGATAATAGCTATATATGAATGCTGTTAGTTATGTTAGAATGCTAAGTATTGATCATTATAAGATGTTTCATTATCATGAACATACCCATCTTTTTTTAATGAAGTGTATGCAAAATATATCAGTGAAAATTTTTGAATGAAAGGTTTTGATGAAATTTCAGTTATTAGACATGTGAGGAGTATTATTTAAATAGATGAAATTTAATTCATGATCTTTATTCCAAAATTTCGATTAACATGAGTGGACAAAGGAGAATATGTGTGGTCAAACATTAAATTCTAAAAAACAATAAGCTGGATTAATGAAATTTTGCTGAAAAAATAGAACATGTTGACAATATAATTATTAAAGAAAACAGACTAGATTAATAAAATTTTGATCTGTTTTTATTTGTTTTCATCGAACTTGTTTCTCAAAATTGTAGATTAACGACAAATTTTGAACTTAATCCACCAGTGAAAATTTTGTTTGCTATCTAATTATTTGAACCCATACGACTAAAAAACACAATATCGAGAAAAATAAAATTTTGTATGTATGTAAGTACTGAAAACTGTAGATAAATATTTTAGATTTAATTTAGCAGTGGGAAAATCTACTTTTCCAGGATAGGTATTAATTTCTCTCCTATATACTATTAATATTATAGGTGGCTATTAAGAAAAACAGAAAACGTCAAAAGAAGATCACACCATATTTGTTTTTGGTACTTTCACTGAGATTCTTTATATTCAATCCCTTTAACTTTATTTTATTACTAGCTGCCTTTGATAACCGGTTCGTTTGTCAGGAATATTGGTTGAGTGTAATTTCAGTTAAATCTCTTATACAAAACTTGATATTCATAATCCCCCCAACAATGTATTTTTAAACATAAAATTGTAACAGGCATGCAAAAGCTATGTTATTTTAATAGACGTTTTATTTATGTACATGAAACTTTCTAAGGAATTGAATCGGCTGATATCATAGTACTTTTTTAAGATATCTGGGTAATCTGTATCAAACTGCATGCTCTCTTCTGTGGTAATGTAATTTTATTTTATGATTCCTCAAGTAAACTGTGCCACTAATAAACAGAATCTTTCATCTTTAGTTTTGAGTAATGAAAGAAACATAATTAAATGTTTGATGAAACAATGGGAACAGTTTCAGTTCTAATGCAAAAATGAAATCTAATGTTTAAAATTATTTTTGTAAAAATATTTTCCAGAATTATTAAAATTTAGAAAAAACTGTACAATTAAATTATTGTGATGAAAAAGATTTTTTAGAGTATAAAAAAAGAATTTTTTAAGTATAAAAATTAATTTTATGCAATAACATTTTTTGAGGGAATTTTTAATTAATTAAAATGTAATTAATTTAAAAAAATTTCTCCAAGGTGCACATTCTTATCTTCCAAAATATCTTTTGTGCTTTATATGGTAATTCTTTATTAAGTTGTTTAGCCTGTATAACAACTGACAGAGAAATAGACACATTTTCCCTTATTTTACTAGAAATAAAAATCATACATTGACACCTTATTCTTTTCATTATGGATATAAAATGCTTAAAAATTTAACAGAAAAAGTGCTTTTGTAAGTCTTTAACAAAATTGTATTCTTTTAGAGAGTTTGATTTTTAAATTTGATAATTATATATAAATTCACATCATATAAAGTGCTGACTATCCTGGTGAATACCTACATTTCCTTCCATGACATGTTTTTCTGATTACAGATGTAAGTAGTATGAATTTGTAAAAGAGTGGAATCAAACAAAGTTTTACAAAATATAGGAATACTTAAGGTTCCTTTTTACTTTATCATATACGAAGTATAGCAGATGTATTGTAATCCTCGAAAAATTCGGAAGTCTGTTTTTCTGTCTGTTCAAGTATAAAGGAACTAGATAACTACGAAATGCAAAGAGCTAGGTAGTTAAAGTGCTGCACAAGTTTAGTATCTAAAATATAAATACTTTTCATATTTTGAATCAAATCCGTTTAATGACTGTCAGTCTGCAGTTTTGCATCCATGTAAATGCAATAACTCATAAATACAAGGATTTAAATAAATCAGTGAAATTCAGTTTGTTATTTGAGACTACAACTGTAAATTATGCCAAATTTTGGTGTCAATAAGCTGGCAAAGGCGTCCGAAATACATATTCTCTCAATAGATTCAGTAAGAATGTTAGATTCATACCAAATATCTATATTACTAATTCCATGCTAGTTATTCACAGTCTAGACCACAATTTTGTGTTAAAAATGGGAATTTGAAAAAAAAAAAAAAAAACTTTTGCGAAAAGTTTTGGGGAGATTACCCTGGCTGGTTTATTACTAAGATGGTTATAACTATATGCCGTAAACAAATATTTGTTTTAAATTTAAGTTGAAGGAAATATATTTTATGCATGCTTAAATTTTTTGTGTTATTGTAGTATATTAGTTTTTAATATTGCTGCCTTTTTCAAAAAATTGCAGTCCTTCTTTTAAATGTTTAGAAACTGATTATTTTAAATGTAAATCATAATTTGTTTTTCTTTATTTTTATGAAATTTATTTTAACCATTAATTTGTCCTTTTATTGTATAATTACTGCAATTTTACCATTTTTGCATTTTAGTACATCCTATTTAAAGCAATCTCTTTATATTTATTTTTAAATGAAATAATCTTAATAGTACAAAGATAATCTCTCATGTTGGCAGATTTTGAATTTGGATATTTTTTCTTCTTATCCAAAGTGAGATTTTTGAATATGAGTAATATGTATATTATATATTTAATTTGTGAATTCAAATTGAATATAGATTATTATTGATTATTAAAGGGCTTTAAATCATGGTAAATTTAATTGTTGGAATATTTTGTTGTGAATACAATAGAAGTGAATTTAATTTTAATGTATTAATTCTGAATTTTCCAGATATCTGAAATAAATGTTCATCATTTTCTGAAATTTCATTTCAAAACAGATATAACTATTATGACAAAATTTACAACATTGATAATCATGAAATTTAAACAAAAATGTTCATCCTATAAAACCTTAATTATTATCATTAAACTATTAATATATAATTCTTTGATTATACATTAAAGTTGAAATTTCTTGAGGAAAAGAATGTAAAATATTAGAAATGTTTAATAATTTTCTTACTAAAAACAAGTATGCATGGCTTATAGAAAGGAAGGCAATATAATTAAACCATCAAAGAAATTTATTTTTAGAACTGTATAAATGAAGATGTTTTCAACTTACTGATATTTTAAGCGTTTATGTTTAAGAAATTTCATATTTCTTGCCGCTCCATTCTTTCTGCTTTTTACATTTTTTATTATTCTTAATATTTCTTTCCCACTTAAGATCACATCTGTTTAGAACCCATATTCACTATATTAAATCTAAAACTTAAATGAATTCAAAGTTAAAAGCCAATTTCAAATTTATAAAACATAAACTGGGAATATAAATTTGTTCTGGCAATGTGATCAGTTTAAAAAAAATCAAAGTCTATTTTGATAAGTTAGGAAATGGGCATGTATCAGTAATGAGAAATATGAATACATGGAGGGGAAAGAATGCACTGATTTTAATAGTTATATTTATTACAAACTTATTACTTCTCCAAATCTCTACAAAGGTATTCTCTATATCAGATGAAAAATCAGCCACCAACTCATAAGAATCAAACTATGTGATTGATATATGTCTAACCCAATTTATTTATTTATTTAATTTTTTTGTAAATGACTTCTAATTACCATAGAACTATTGGTGGATCAGATTTTTTTTAACGTAATATATATTTCTCCTTTATGAGCAAAAGCTTTGGTGACTTTTTGACTACAAAATTTAATGTATAGAGATTTTTATTATATGGGAGGGGGACACTGTATATGAAGATTTTGAATTAAAAAAAATGCTTTTGGAAATTCCATTGATTTAGATTTTATAGATCATTTATTAAATAAAAAAATCTAAATTTTAAACTAATTATAAAATTATTACTCTTATGCAAAAATTATTCTTTTACCAATTTTCTTTGAGCAGTTGCTAATATCCATACTACAAATTTTAATCTGGTTTTTGAAAATTTTAGTGAAATGCCAATATTTCCATCAAAATTTCGTGTTTAGTATGATGAATTTTTAATTGTTAGGTAAGAGAAGTACACATTGCAATTATTTATTCCTCTTTTCAAAAAAGGGGGGGGGAGTAAGTAAGCCGAATTTTGCATTTACTATTATTATTAATAATAATTGCTATTCTAGCTTGCTTAATAAAGGGAAATGATATGTTTTAAAAATTTTAAACTTTAAAACTATATCAGATTAAATATTATATCAGATTTTCATCAATAGGAAATGATTAGTGAGATTTTTTAAAAAATATTGCTACTATGATTTCTGTAGCTGAATTGATAAAAATGGTTTATGTGCAGTCAGTTTTTTTGCTGCATGTTTATTTAATTATTAATTTTTGCATCTGTTTAGGAACTTAAGAAAACAACTCTTGTATTGGAAAAATAAAGTAATCCAAGTGGAGAAATTATGGCAAAAGAGACAGAATGCCAAATATTTGAAAAAACATCTACCTCTCTCTGTAAGGAAGAGGAGAGCTCTGTCACTAATTGCTCCAATGTTGCGAAAAAAGTCTCGACGTTCATCCTTGCAGGAAGATAGTATTAACTCCGTAAATGGGGAAGAGGCTATTATAGAAGAGAGCGAACCTCCCACTACAGATAACATTGAAATAGCAAAAGAGGATTCTAACCTAGAAGCAGAAGTTATTGCTGTAAATGAAAACTCAGAAGATAAAGTTGAGGTTCCTTTTGATGAAATAGCTGTTGAAACAGAAATCGATTATTGCTGTTTTGAAGAAGCTGTCACAGATATTTCGAAAGATGACCAGGCTGAAGAAGATTCTGTCAAATCTCCAAAATCGGAGCAAAATGACGCAGCCCAAGAATCAGATCAGTCACAGATTGAGTGTAATTTGGAGATGCTAATGGCTGGACAAGAATGTGTAGGAATTGATAGATTGAATCCACCCATATCTGGTTCTGATGCTATTGATATTGAGACATCTGCTGAAGATTTAGGAGAAAATAAACACGATGGCAGCTTATCAGCCGAGAATATCTTAGAAGCCGAAGAAGAATTAAAATCGAGATTTAATATGGCTGTTGAAATGGCACACCAGGTTATGCAAACCATCACTGCTGATAATGCAAGAGAACATGAAGTTATCACTGTGAGTGATTCAGATTCTGATGGTAAAGCTGAAGATACCAAACAACCAGAAAAATCTCCCGAAAGACGATCTGTGAAGAGAAGAATCATTCGTAAGCCATGTGATTACTCCGTCAGAACAAGAAAGAATCGAATCAACCAAAGTTATATGAAGCGTAGGATAAAAAGAAGCCTCCAGTCTAGTAAAAGGAAACGAAGGAAGCACCACAAACGCAAATGTGAATATATCGAAGATCCAACTTTTGATTTTGCTTATTTTACTGAATTACAAGAAGATGAGAAAGTTTCTTACTTGGCTTTGAAATATGTCACCATTGAAGATGATGTGGAAGGAGCTTTTAAAAAAGGAAGCTATAAAATCTATTTTGTGCAGAACTGTGATTTATATGTTTACCGCAAAGATAGTCTATCCAAGGCACGAGAAGTATGTTTATTTTAGCATTTTGTTTCATTGATATTGCTTACTTCAATTTTACAAAGCCCACTGAAAAATATATAGAGATAAGATTAAGGGTATTATTAAAAAAGAGAGTTTATAAACTTTTACTTTTTGAAAAAAATTATATTAAATATCGGCTAATTAAATTATGCACATCCTGCATAGTAAATTACTAATAATCGCTACATTAAAAAAATATATATAGAAATTGGAACTAGAACTTTAATGTTTATTTAAGATTTTTTTCACAAAGATAATTTATTCACTGCTGTATATTTTTTTTAATTAATTAACTATTGCTTTATGACATAAATCTTCGATTAGATTCATTTGTATACTTTCTGAAGTAGACAAAAAAAAAATCGATTTTTTTTTTCTTTTAAAAATTTATCAGTAATTATTTATCAATTAAAAAATTTATCAGTATTTTTCCACTGATCTTTATATTTTATAATGAAGATTTTTGATAGTGAAAAAATCATGTGCAATGATGCAAGTAGTATTGGAAATTTTCGATCAAGTTTGAATTAACATTTCTTATATTATGTTTGAGTTTTAGATAGATCTTTACAGATAACTGTAAAGATCTATCAGGAAAGTACAAAATACTATCAATATTTTCAGTTTCCCTGTTCTTTTATGAAAAGTTCATTTACTAAAAGGAAAATCTGTGTGTTTATATTAAATATGAAATCATTTCACAAAAAAATAATGCTTATAATAAATTAAATTTGTAATTAAAGTTTAGCCTGTAATATTTAATTATTTTAAATAATTTGTTGCCTTATTGTTATTTACTAAATTAATTAAGATTAAATGATTCATAATAAAATATTTATATCAAGTTTTTTTTTTAAGTAAGAAAAAATCTTTTTTTAAAAAAAATCTAGTACTTTACTTTTAAAGGGTTTTTCAAAACTATATATGACAATTAGCCCAAACTGTAGTATTTTAGTGTCATTTATTTTATATAATGTTCATTCTTTTAATTGTTTGATTTTTTTTTAAATTGCAGACTCATCAAGCAATATCCGAAATTAAAACTTCCAATTTTAATGCCTGGCATAGAGTCTGGTTAGATAGATATGTTACTCCTGCCATGATCAAGTTTTGCAATGACTGGTTTTTAAAGAGCGACCCAGAAAAATTCAAGTTGGTACGCCAAACTATAAGTGACTGTACAAAGCCACCATACATTCCTTACTATAAATACAAAGTTCGCCACTACAAAGTTATTAATTAAATAGCTAATTATGATTTATTTTCTAGACATTAGCTTGTGGTCTTCCCTTATTGATTGAGGGAAATTTTATTTGTTGTTAAATGCATGTGTATTTATTTTTCACTTTTCTTCATCATGTTTTTTGTGTATGTATTAGATAGCTAAATGCAACTGTATGCAAGTTTTTTTTAATTCTTATTATATTAGTGCAAAAGCTGGCCAACTTTTTTTCATAAGATGTTTTTTTTAGAATTATATTTAATACATATGAGGAACCAATCAGCAACTTGAATTATAAAAGTTCAATTTCAAAAATAAGTTTGCTTTACTTAAATATAATTTTATAAAATGCAGTGCAATTTAATTATTTATTTCTAGTACTAAAATTTGTATAATTACATTAATAAAAATAAAAAAATAAGTGATTATTACAAATTACCATTTCCCCCCTCCCCCATCAAACAATATGATGGGATTCCAAACAATTTATATTTAATTTGTTCAAGAATTAAAAATATGTAGTTTCTAATAAGATTTTTGTTTTTGGAGTTTGAACAATTTTTTTTATTATTGTTCTCAAAAAGAAGAATTAAGAGGCAAACATTAATAGTAAAGGGTAAGACAAATGTTCACAAATTTTCTTGTAATTTGTTTCATTTACTTCTCTTCAATGTTTTATTTTATTATATGTATATATTATGTAGCAACTTAGAAATGACCGATCACTGTTCTAGAGTAATATGTTTATACTTACTCTAAGAAATGAAACAATTTTATAGCATTTAATCTCTTTTTTTCCCTCAGTTGTTTTCTTTATGTGAAAGCCATATTTTAGTTTCTTGAAAAGTTTAAACATCATGGCAGTTATACAGGATGGTATTATATTATTAAGTAAGGTTAAAATTAAATTTTTTAAGTAGGTAATTTCTAATAAAAAAAATAAAATGCAAAAAGGACCAGTTCCAATGCTACCATACTTTTCAGCCTTTTTTTTTCTCCCCCCCCCCCCCCCCTCCCTTTCTGGGCAGTAAAGGATAAAGCCAAATCAGTCTTTATCCTGAAATCTTTCGAAAGAAATTCTAGAAATAATAATTTTGATTTTGCCCAAGTATTTTTTTTTTTAATCTGTTTGTTTTGTGAGCATCATAACATATTTTGTTATAAGAAAATAGTAGTTGTATTATTTAATATTTTTGAGTAATAAAAATTCAATAATTCATTTTTTAAGTGACTAGAAAAACTGAATTCTCCTTAAGTTGGCGAGGGATATATATCTTTTTTTTTAAAAAAGAAATTATTGGTTTATTTTTAATAAATGTATGAATATTATTGTATTGAAGTAACCTTATTTTTTAAAAATTATTGCCGTACACTTATCATTACTGTCTTTTAAAGAAATATTTAAAAAAATATTCTTGAAAATGTCTAATATGATACTTTATATTATTTGTGTATTTTGGGCATCTCTTACCAATGTAATGTAGCTAATTTATCTCTAGTGCTCCTTAAAATTCCTACTGATGTAACAAAACAACCCAAGCTGAAATAAAATCTACTAAAAAGGCTTCTTTTGAATTTTTATTAAGTGAAATAAACATTGAAATATATTTCTTCAGATCCTGAACGATACTCAGTATGTCTACTCTAATCAGGGGATAATTCCTACTAACTAAATCGTTAGTGTCAAACATATACTTCTTGTTACTAAAATGCATTAAATGATGTAAAGAACTTTGTCTTATGTTATTTGAGCTGATAAATGTAATGTGGGAAAAGATTACAAAGGATGATTTTTTTAATACAGCTCTTCAATCCTGTTACTCGCATTGAGTAATTATTTTTTGATATGCTAACAATTTAAACAAGGAAAAAAATTCACTTTTCTAGAATAAAATTGAACAAGTTATGAAACTTTAAGTATTACTATTTTCAAACTTTTCAATTATCAATTGTTGGATCTTGCTCAAACCCTCGATTTATTGACTTAAAATACTGAAATTCAGTGTTTTATAATTCATTTGCAGATGTGTGGATTTTTAAAAAAAAAATTTTTTTTCAAATATCAGTGTGTTGAGGTTATTTTATTAAATAGTCTAATAGGACCAGGAAACTGCATAAAAATTTAATTTCTTCTTGTTTCAGCAGTATAATTATTGATTCAAACAGCTTAAAATACAATTCTTTGCATCATTTTAAAGTATATACCTCTTTCGAATAGTTTAAAAAGTAGCTACTGGTTTACAATTACAATGAACACTCTTGACATAGTAAGAAAAAGATTTGGTAAAATTGATTTCTACGTGTCAGCTTTATGGCTATTGATGCTACCTTCAGAAAGAAGTAATTTGTTAATCACAGTTGACAGCTGTTACAAATTCATTTGGATATATTGGATTGCATTGCACAACTGTTTTCAGGAGCTGAAGTGGCAGATTGAAACTAACCAAATGGTATTGGGGGGGGGGGGGGTCTTACCTCGTTGATGACAGAGAGCAAATGTACAAACGACACATGAGTCTGCACCTTCTTCTCGTATCTTCACATGTTTTCCAATTGAAGTAATGTAGACCTTTAGCAGTATCTACCAGAATCAGATACATAAAATTCTGTATAGAACTAGGATCTTGAATCACAAACTTCCAATTCCGAAGCTGGTCTGTTTGCAGATTTCAACTTTGGAATCAGGTGGGTTTGAAATCTCCTTTCATCAAAGATGTACATATCACTGATGTTTAGCCTTTCTACTGGTATAGAATGGAAATTTTTAGTAAAATGAAAGTTTTTGAATGGGGTTCTCTAAACCGTGAGCATAACAATTGACTGCTGCCTGATAGTAGGCAGTATGGAATGAAATACGAAAAACCAGGCAGGCAATAAAGTAATTAATCATCAATATTATAAAAAGAGTTAAAAAGATAGAAACGCAATATTTCGCTAACTTTTTTTTTAATCGTATCCAATTCATCTGTATAATTCAGATTTGTTAGACCGTATTCTATATTTAGTGAAAGTCAGATTCTGATGTAGTCTCTTCGCTTTTATAAAAGTTATATCTGCTAATTTTATATACATATATAATGTAACTATTTACTTACTAAGCATATAAAAAAGCTATTCAAGACAATTAATTACAAGACTTTTTTTTTTTTTTTTTTTAATTCGAGACTTTTCCTGAGAGAAAGAGTCACAGAAATTTCCACGGTTAATCCGAGATAATACAAGCTGTTTACTTACAATTTAAATCCTGGACAAACAACTGAAATTTTACACGTCTGTTTACCTTAGAGAGCTCTTCGCCAATCATTTGACAACTGTTCGAAACTGCCATCGTATAGATTTGAAGCGGGACATTAATGTAACTGAATAGAACTAAGTCTATCCATAGTAAAATTTGAAACTTTATTTATAACAATAAGTTAAACTTAAATCCATTTCTAAGTAGTTTTTATGTCATTCTGTAAGTGGAATGTACATAAAAAATATATCACATAGTGTAAGTAACTTTCTTAACATTTCGTGTTACTAAGGTTAATTTAAGAGGGGGGGGTACTGCTTGAAATGAGTTTTGTGACGAAAGATGCTTTGATGGTATGTGGAACCAAAAATGCAAAAAGTAAGACCCTTTATCTTCTATTAAAAAAATTAATGAAAATTCTTATTTTCTTTATTGGTACATACCTCTTAGGGAATCATGCTTCTCAGAATGAAAAGTTGAGGTATAGGCAATGACGGGTTTCCAACAAGTTTACTGCCTAGGACCGCAAGCTAGTGAGTTAAAAAGCTTTATTTTCTTAGTTGTCAAATAAGTAAGTTCACACACACACACACACACACAAATCTATTAGTGTATATACACATCAATCCAAATTTTTATTTTGGTGCGGTTAATATGTATACTAGTTGTGTAAAATAAAAATAAAAACTTTTCGATATAAAAAGACAAAATTTCTATGAGACGTAATACAAATGTCATTTAGTGGTATTTTTTTATAATACCAATAAGCCTACTGTTTATTTATTTGTATTTCCCGTGTAATGCATTGCTTTTTACTAAATAAGTTGATTGTTTTTCCCCGTTAATCGGATATTCCCCTTCTTTTATTTGTACACCGAAATTTTTCTGAACTTTATTTATATGAATACTGTGCAATACTCCGACCTAGCCGGAGACCATGCGGACAGCTGGATGGGGCCGCCAAAGAGCAACCTCACCTAGCACGAAGGAACAAACGACACTTGATGACGGTGGACCCTTGCAAACGATAAAGAACCCTCTAGAGAAAACGCATAATGGTACAGAAAAAGAATAGAAAAAAAAAAGAATACATTTTACATTATATATTAACTTTCTTTATGTATCAGACATTCACCGACAATGATTGCAGGAACTATGAAAACGCCCTTGGTAATTAAGAGTTCATGGGAACAGCGTGATATTTTTACGTTTCAAACAAATTTTTTCTTTGGGTTTTTTTTTTAACTATTATCTACATTAACATTCACCTACGAAAGAAGACCCACCAAGTAATTCAACAGTGTGGTGGTATGTGGATTATTATGATCTGTGCAGGAAGCAACAGGACGAATGTTTTTAGGAACATTTCTTTTAATAATCACATTCATACACTAACAAGCACAAACACAAAACATTCACGCGCGCGGCTTCACAGTTCAGCGTCACATCTCATTCTAATTACAATCGCAATACACTATGGGATGGCCTAATCAGGCATCGCCATCTAGTATCCAAAAGAGAAGATAAGAGTAATGCAACTGCTACAACAGTATAAATGACAAATGTTTTTTTTTTTAAAGAATGGATTTATGAATTTAAAAAAAGAAAAACGAAATGATTCTGAACAAATGTTACCAGGCGTAGAAAATGACGCTAACGGAATTCCATTCCCCATTTACAGAATGTAAACATTCAGCGAAATAAAAGTGAAATTTCAAAACTGATGTTTGATCAGCATTATGGAATTAAACGTAGTTGACGGGGATATCATCTGTTACATCAAATACTCATTTCTCAGTATCTGCGAGGATGAACAATGGCTAAATTAAAATAACAATAATAATGGCGATCGTTAAGAAATCCAAATCACCTATTTCAAGTTTCCAAATATTATAAGACTGAAATTTTCGAGGAATAGGAGACGGCGCCTCTTGTTTGCTGAAGCTCGCCAACCCCTGGAAAACAATAACAATCCTTCTAAGATTTGCTACACAAACTTTCCTCGCTTCGCTTGCTATAATGAAGATATTGCGTTCTTGAGTAGTTATTGTAAAGAAAAAAAAATATGGTCGAGTTTAATTCATTTGTTTATAATACCTTAATTTAAATTAGATCTGAATTCAACTTAGTAGCCTTGAAAAAGATCTCTTTTCTTGATTTTTGTTAGCGTTTAGAAAACGAGTGAAAATTATGAAAGTGCAAAATACAGAATATAGAAGTTTTGAGATTATTTAATGAGAATTCTGAAAATAAATTATTTAGATTTAGCTATAAAGAACTTATTGTAGGATATCTTAGCATAATTATTAAAATAAAAGCCAATTTTGTGAATGAAGGAAAATCTTAAATTGATTTGCTTTTCTTGTCTTCCGCTTCATCTACACAAAATAATTTATTTTTTTTAAGTTGGTAGAATAAAGAAAGATACAGAATGTTTCTAAAAGCCAAGGGTGAAAAAAGGTAGTCTTCCTCACAACAATCTGAACTGTTAAAAAATCATCAATTTACTTTGAATGTCACATCATTAAAAATATATAATAAGATGCTGTATAATAATACTTCCATTTTTAAACATTTATATTTAAATTAACTTGTTCCATGTTTATAAAAATTAAATTTTGAAATAAATATTTCTCATATTTGAGATTGAAATTCATGTTTGATGAAATTTTGCACGATGGTAATACAATATTTTATTATTGTATACTTTTAATTAATCATTAAGGCTGTTCTAACATTTGGCAAGCAATAAAACTCAAAAATTAGAAAAGGATCAAAGCTCCGAAATTAAAAATCTTTCAATTATTTATTTATTTCGTTTCTTTCTGTAATTTATTTTTCTTAGGTTTAATCTTTTTAACAATTTTTCTTTAATATTAACTCTACAGTGCATCCTGTAGCCATTTTACTAAAAGTTTTTATTTCCATTTAAAAACTTCACATAGCTGTTCCAAAGGAGTAACAATGAGTGATTTGAAATCTTTTTTAACCTGTTAACTAGGTATGCCGAAATATTTCAATGCCAAACGAATTGAATATGAGTTAATTACCCGGTAAACAAGCTAAATGCTTTCTGATAAATATTTGTAGAAAATATCGATATATGGCAATAGCGGTAATAGAAAAAGATTTAATCTGAAAGCCTGAAAAATACCAAGTTGGCTGTTCTATGAATTGTTCTGCCGTTTAAAACACTATTAATTTTTTTTTATTCTTTGCACTGTAAAACATATAAGGGTTAAAAGGGACTTTTATTTTTATTGCTGAATTGTTATTAATGCGATTTGTGTTATTGCGATATTGTTCAATCCATAATGTAGCCATTTGACACATTTTAACGTGTGTTTTTTTAATTTCATGAAAAAAAGAATTAAAAATTTGTTTAAATATTTTTTTTAATTGTATGCAGTTATTCAAAATACATACAATTTTGTTGTAAAGAAATAAATAGTCATGCATTCTAGTGTTAATGTATTTTCCTGCTTTAAAAATATTATTTAAATTTTTTTTTTCTTTATTTCTCTTTTTATATATCAGTTATTCGAATAAAAACACATTTAGAGTGAAATATAATATTTACAATCAAACTCAAATATAAATTCTATTTTTTGATGCTTTAAATGGAAAGTATTTGTATCTATCCATTTTTGCACATTTGCATTCTTTAAGCCTTTAATAAGTTCCCAGGAGTTCCAGATAATGTATCATAACAATGAGGAAACACTAAACTTGAACTTAATTTCGCCTTTACAACCAAACTAAGACGCATTAAAAACCATTTTAATATAAACAACGATTTACGCATTCTTTTGGTTTGTAAAAGGAAACCTAATGTTTCACCAGTAATAAATAATATTTCGCAATCGCCTAGCCTGAAAAGCGCCAGCAGGCATCTTTTAACCGTCGTAGAAAATTTTTATTATCAATTAAAAAGAAAAACAATCGTAAAAGTGAATCCTAATTAGATGACAGAAAATTCAGACGCGGACAATGAGCAGCTCATTCAATATTTGGACATCAATAAATTCTGAGGATGGTGGAAGGACATGCTTCAATAAAGTAGCAAACTCGTTTAGCAATAATAATTCCTGCTGTCATTAACATTTAACAGCCTGCCTGCGTCGCCAGAGATACTGTGGGAAAAAACAACAAGAACGGATAGCTTATCGGGTAAGGAAAATATCTTAATTACAATTTTTGATGATCTGATATTGACCCAAACAGTGACTATGAAAGAGTTCACCATGAAGTGAACTTCCGATTCACTGATTTCTGAATACGTGGCATTCGAATGCAAGAAAGAAAACAAATACGTGGCAGTGTATGCCTGTTAGGGACGATCATAATATTCAGAAATAAAATGCGTCGTACTGTTTTAATGTTGGAATCAATTGCATGTTTTACGTAAAGAATAAGAAAGTAAAGTGAAGCACCGCAACAAAGGGCAAATATGTATATAAGATGACGCGGGCAGTTACGTTTTTCATGCAAATGCGACGTCTTATGACCTGATTGCATTAGAAAGGCCCATGTATACAATGGACAGAGCAGATGTGAAGCTATTAAAATAACATTTATATATCTATCACAATATAAAATTCAAGACAAAAAGCAAATATGCATGTAAAAAAGGGTGCGGGTAGTTATGTTTTTCATGTAGATGTGACATCCCGTGATTTAAGTACATTAAAGAGATTGGATTCATGTATACATTAAACAGAACTTGTAGAGTAGATGTAAAGTTAATTTAAATAATATGATTTATATGTCTATCACAGTATAATAAGTAAATATGGGAACTATGAATAACTTGGTATAACTGTTTAAGGGAAACTATACCTACATGTTGCCTACTTTTTTATACTGTATTAATAATGAAGGTATGTGTGTATGTTCTACAGACCAGCCCGCTTGACTCGCAGCTACCAAATTTGGTACATATATATTTTGGAGGGTGAGAATATACACCTTGGACCGATTTTTAAAAATTACCATTGGAATTTTAATTAATTAAGAATGAAGTTGATTTTTGACGTTTCCCCACAGTGACTTCCAAAAATGTTATTGCAGAAAAATAAGTTTTACAACGCTTCAAAATTTAAAAAAATGTGTTTTTAATGATACCAATTTAATAGCCATGAGAATTTTTACTTAATTTTGAAAAAAAAATTTTAAATTATTTTTGGTCTAATATCCAACAATAGATTACACCAACTTCATTGTTTCAACAATTGTTTTATCACCTGATTTTCTTCCATTGTTGGAAATTAAAGAAAAAGAATCCTATTTAATATTTATGTAGTTTACGCGACAAATAAAAATCTGGAGTTATAATATCGAGAACTTTACAAGATAAATGAACCACATATTTACCTTTAAATAGCGCCATGATGTTACAGACAAGTGTCCATAAGATAAAAAAATTAATGTATAGAATAAATAAAACTGAAATAAGATTATTAAGATTAGATGGCGTGAAGGTCAAACAATTTGATGAAATCTTGGATATGAAGCTATATGTGAAATATTTATCTGAAATAAATATTATGAATATTCCTGGGAAACCAGCTGGTCACCTGAGGCGACTAGTTGTCAATAACTCTAGTACTGTTTTTCAGATTTCTATATATTTTTTAACATGTTATGCATTAAAATGTCAAACCAGTATGAATCAGTTTGGTGCCCAAAGGCATCTATCTATCAATACATAAAATAAAAGCAATTATCGATGTACAATATCTTTCCTTCGATGTACAATATCTTTTTACATGAAAATTACTTTTGTATAAAATATTATGACAAAATTCTTTTATCCTCTTAAATATTTTCTTAATTAAAATTGGAATATCAATTAAATCAGGCGATTTAAAAAAAATGTGAATAGCTAGGTTTCTTCATAAGTTGCTAAATTTTTTTTATAATAGTGTGCGCATTTTGTTTACAAATGCTTAAGTATAAATGATTTCAAAGAGCTTTCAGAGGCATTTAATTAAATAGTTAATTTTCATTGGGGAAAAACGTTACAGTAAGACAAATCACTACTGTTTCTGACTCAAATTGATAATCGTCTTTTTTTTTTTTTCAATTTTTTTTAGAATTTTGCTAATATGTCTTGGCAACATCTTTCCGTATGTATTTTTTCTTAATTGAGAATAAAATATATTTCTTATTTCTAAGTTCTTGGAATTATTTTCCTTGCCATCGTTTAAATTTGAACAGTAAACAAATTTTAGTATTGTCATTGTTAAATCATTATTCAAAGTTTTGTATTCTCTCCGAATAGAATATTACTTGTTTATTATTTTGCAGAAAACGAGGTAAGGTAATAGGAGATTTTAGTGGCCGTAATTACTTAATCTAATTAAATAAAATTTAAAATTATTTAAAACCAATAAAAATGTAAATAAAATAAAATAGAAATGTCAAAAAAAAGTTCAAAGTTTCATCAATCTTTGCTTAGTAATTGAATATATATAAACTTAATAATTTTAAACTCGTCTACAAATATTCAATTCTTATCAAAAAATTTTGAGAAATTAAAAAAAAAATGGAGAAAAAATATTTAGAAATAAATTTGATATCATTGAAAATATTCTCGCATTTATTCGAGACCTCGTTCTAATTAGTTTTCCATTCCTCTATTCTCAATGTTTTGGCATAATCTCTTATAGCTTGAAGTCACTGCTGACGTCAAAGACCTGTTTCATTTGCTCACAAAATTTTTAGTTGCTTTATTTGAGAGATTGACTTATACTTGCTTTTAGGCTTCATTAAATCATTACTTTAAAACCAATGAAAAGATCGTCAAAAAGTAAGTATTAAATAAAAGAGAAATTTTTTTAAATGGCTGTAGAGTAGTATACAGTCTTCCTTTACTTTAACAAAGGAATTTCCTTTTTCCAAAATCGTCTACGATAAATATTTTTAAAAATTTAATAATTATTGAAGGAAGCAGTACACAGAAATAAAATTGGTAAAGTTTTGAATTTTATGATAATATAAAAATATCTTTTCTGGAATAATTTGCATTGAAATTATGGAGTAAAAAATTATCCTGTGGAAAAAAGTATTTTTTAATTTCTAATTCTTTAAAACGTTTACAGTATTCTTTCTTTGGTCTTAATGTGTACGAAATTTGGTTGAATGAGGCAGAGTTGCTTAGCAGGTGAGGAGGAACATACATACATCTCTACTTATTATAAAGATGAATGTATATGTGTTTGCAAATTTTACAAGCAGAATGTATTGTTCTTATATCATAAAAAAAGGACAATAAATCCGTAATTGCTTATCACAGATATTTAGATACAAAAAAAAATGTAGAATAGCAATAAATACTCTATCTCGATTAATTATGGTGTTTTAAAATTTTTAAATGATTATGAAATTTTAATTTTTTAAATTTAAATTTGTTCCTGCCAGTGACTAGTACACTTGCACTATATCATTGATTTTTAACTCAATAATTTAGTTGTTCCAAGAAGCGCCTCCAGTGTTGGCAGTCCATCACGCGCTGATGATGCTTATTTCCACATTCTTATTTTAGTTTTCGCCTGATGCAAACTTTATCACCACTCACGATTTCCCCATATAAAATGTGGGATGTTTAATTAGTTGCCTTCTGCTTTTTGCGTGACGCATTATGTATACCTCGGTGGCTATGATGTCATCACAAACTGTTTTAGATTTAATGTATGCTCAGAAAGTGCATCTAACTAAACGACGTTATATTTACATTGAGTTGCGACGTGCAAAAAAGTCAAGATCCAGACAGCGAATTATAACTAAGATTCCGTGGCAACAATGAATTGGATCATACAGTACGTGATCCTCTTCGTGTTTGCAAGCGGACTGCTTGTGCGGAGTTCAGCTGGAATTCATTTGAAGTTTCAGCCTGCTGAAAGGTACGAATTTTGTGTAACTCGGAATCTTTCTAAGGCATCTATGTTCAACGAAGAAGACAAAGCGCGGATGGATAAAATATTGATGGAGACGACTTTTCGAATGCAAGAGCTAAATGCAGATCCAGCAAATGCTGCGAATACCAAAACCATGCTTCGACTGTTCGCAGCTGCCTTAGCGTGCGTTGTGGCAGACTGCGATTCTTCGGTGAGACCTGAAAGAGAACAGGCATGCTTGACAGCCCTCGAATCATGTGCTGAGTCTTTGAAAGAGAGAGCTGGAGCCGAGGTCGTGAAGGAAATGAAAAAGATATTCTCTGCTATGAACCGAGAAATATCAACTTTGGATGAGATTTCTGATAACTCGGCTTCGGCCGAAGCCAAGAAAAAAGAAGAATCAGATAAAAAGAGCAAGGCAGAGAGAGAAGAAAAACACTTAGAAGATGAAATTCAAAAAGAGAAAACAGGACGCTTAGAAAATGTAAATGTAGAGGAAAAAGAATATCTAGAAGAAGAATCTGAAGTGAAAAATAGGTCCAAAAGAGCCTATGCTCCACCTTTCCGATTTCCAGTATTTAGCTTGCCGCCGCAACCACATCCAACTTTGGAATCCGTTATTGCAGATAAGCTTTTAAAATCAGCTACATTTAATAATTTTTTTAAATTTGGTTTGTCACAAGAAGATGCTATTTTCTATTCCAGATCCATGGTAGCTGCAGGTTTAAGTGGCTACAGATATGATATTATTCAGGAAGCGTTGAACACCGTTACGTCCGCATTGACCAGATTAGGATCTTTTGCAGGATCTAATGATTACGCACATGCGATTGCTAGATCAATAGTTTCGGTTCTTACAGCACGTAATCTCACTATGTTTACCGATGGTTTAGATATAGGCAGTTCTTTAGTCTATAAACTTGATGACATGCTAGGATCAAACCCAAGCTCCACTTTTTCGCTTTCTCCTAGCTTTGGCGTTGCATCGGTTTCAAGCTCTGGATGGGGGTCGTCTAGCGCAGTGGCTTCCAGCCAAACCAGCGGCATGGCTTCTATACAAGCAATCCCTAGCTATGTCGAACCTTCTTTTATTGTTCCCTCAAATCCACAGAATGATAAAACACAGTTTCAAAACAGGTTGTCTTATTTCCTTTCTCAGTCTCCAACAATTTCAGAAACATTTTGTAGTGGTCCTGTTCCTGGTGTTTATGAAATAATGAACTCTGCTTTCTCAGATTATGGATATCCTATCTCTTCGACGATTGCGACGATCGTTACAAATTCTTTAAGCATGTTACCAACAGAAGCAGCTTGTGCACAGTATGCGGATATCATTTCAGAAATAGTAGCAGATATTTTAGATAAAAATGGTCTCATTTCAGTAACAGATCCTCAGACCATAGCAAACAAGATAACCAATTTGATAAGTCCAAAAACTCAACAGTCCCCACTTCAATCTCCATTGAATTCTGGCCAACAAGCATATGGTGGAAGTGATTATCAACTAAATCCGTCTTTTACAGACTTTTCCTATTCTGATCCAGAAATTCCCACATTTCCCGTAGACCAAAATTCTGATTATGCTTTTTCGAGCTCTGTGTCAAATACTTCACTCCAAGGACAGAGCCCTGTACTAGCAAACTCAACCGAATTTTCGTCCGACGATTCTCCTTCTGTAATCCAGACTTCCAGTAAAGAAGATTTGTCAGGCAGGCAACCGCTTTCTTCAGACAATTCAGCAGCTACAAATAACTCGTGGGTCATTGTAGATTATCCAAAAGATGTTCTCGCAGCTTCAGACCAAATGAACCTCACTGACGATTCTATTAATATTTCCTCTCCTATAATACTTGAACCTGGTCCAGTTATTCCGGCAAATATATCAGTCATAAGAAATGGGTCTGTAGCTACAATGACTGATACTAATAAAGCAACAACAGAACCTGAAATGAAAGCAATTACTAAAGCTTCAGAAGTAACTACACCTGTGCCATTCAGTACGGATTATCAGTACAGTTCTGTCATTACCAAATCGGAAGAAAAGACAACTCCTGTTCCTCAGGTGGCCTTGAAAGACGCCTTCGAAAATCCTTCTAAATTGTCCGAATTTCTAATGAAAGAGATGGAGCCGTCTTTGAAAGCTTTGAATATCACATCTGATAACAGGAAAAAACAGTCAGATCTTCCAGTAACTTCCGGAAACTCTACTGGTTCGAAGATTCCCAAAACAGCAGAATCACCTAAGGATTCTAAGCTTGCTGAAAACTCTCCACCTGCCCAGGATAAGCCCTCCTTGGACCAAACTAATACAGAAGCTCAGCCTAGTATGGAAACTCCACTGCAACAAAGTGGGCCATCAGATGGAGTTCCTTTGACTGCACCTAAACCCATTATGGATGAACTTACAGCTTTAGTATTTGCTGATAAAGTTTCAACTATTGTGAGCACTTCTATCGGTTTGATTAGATCTGAAAATCTTCAGTTTGATGAATTGTGTAAGAAATTGAACGAGCTAGCACCTCTTGTCGATTTACCTCCCCTCGACGTTTTCTCAGAACTGCCCCTTATCGACTACCTGTTGCACGTCTTGAATGCTGTCACTTACAGCTTGGCTGGAGAGAGATAAGATAATCGTAATACAGAAAAGAGTGACATTATAGAATTATTGAAAACCTGATAACGTTCAAAAACTTTCAAATAATTTCTTTTAATAGTTCCCAAAAACTTTTTTAAAGAATTTCGATTTTGATAAAATAATTATTGTAACTCTTTGACTAAAATATAATATTTGATTATTTTGCATTATACATTGTTTACTTGTAATAAATTATCTTATAAAGTAAGCTAAGTATTTAACTGACATATTGATTAATAATTAAGATTTAAGGTTGAAATCGTAGAGGTCATTTGACCAAAATTAAAAAAAAATAGATTAGATTTCTAATATGTTTCTACTAAAAGGAATTTAATTTCCATATTCAATCGAATGCCAAGTTCGTATCTCCCAAAATGACTATAGTATACTTTATCTTTTTCTTTATATTTAGTTCTTAATATTATTTTGTCTATGTTACAGGAATAATTAGTAAATGATTCTCTTCCTTTTATTGTCACTGCATTTGATTTTTCGCTTTTTTTATTATTATCTCTGTTTACATTTACGTTAAGATAAATAGATATAATAGTTTCATTTATTTATTTAGAAATTATTATTAGCTTAATATATTTTAATTAAATTTCATAAGTATTACTCTTGTTGTTGATTGCATAGTTTTAAAATTGATTTCAGAATAATTTCAAACCTAAAAAAAAGTTTCGAAATGAAAAGCATCCTTCAATGTTTCTTGATCAATATTTATTGATGTTATTTTGTTATAATTATATTATTGCAGCTAGCTAACATAAGAAATATTAACTTTTTAAAGTTAATTTTATCTTCTGCAAGTGGAAATAAGGTATAAAAATATTTCCATAAAAGGATAAATTTTGCTTATATGGATATAAGGTAAAAGGTTAAAGCTTTAATATATAATAAGGTTAAGCTTAAATCTTATAAGGTTATAACCTTATAAGGTTATAAGGTTAAAGCTTTTTATACTTTTATCGCCTTTTTATATGCATATGTATAAATAAGGTTTGATAATTTTATTAAAAGTCAAAAATGAATATTTTATGTTATTTGTATAGGTAAAATTTAATTTAAATGTACTTTTCCAATTTTTATATAGTAATTTAATTCTTTTTCATTTTGATTATAACAATATTTTTCATTCAACTCAAATGTAAATGAATTGATACGACAATAAAATGCATTTCTCAATTTATTTTATCTACGTTTCAGAAAATTCAATGGAATTTCAATATTTTCATAATGTTTTAAAATTGCCATAATAGTATAATATTTACTACATACATTTTTAAAGTTATACTGTAGATTACATAATTGTATTTCCGGCTTTCTACAATTCCTAATGTATTTTTAAATATCTTGAGAACCTGAGTGCAAAAAGAATTCTATTTAACTATCTCTTGACATATAAGTTTAATGCATAGATTATTTTGAATTAAAATAATAACAAAACAGAAAATTTATTTGAATTTCTTTTTGTTGTAAATTTAAAATCAGTTATTTTCAAAATGTTTTCTTCAAAAATTTCGATAAATTATTTCATTCAAATAATTCCAGATCAGAAATTGGTCTAATAGAACCCAAGTTATAACAGTAAAATAAGAAAAATATCGACAGATCAAAATAAATCATAAGTCCAATATTCTATTTTACTTCTACATGTTTCTTACCAACTAAAAGACGATAAAGTTATTTTTCTTTCATGTTTATAACTTTTACTTTACATAATAAATATTGAAATATTTTTATATAAAAAATGACAAAAAGAGATAAATAATAAAAAATTAATTAAATTCTTAGTATTAAATGAACTTAATAACTTTTATTTCCTTATAAAATAAATTTACAATTTAAATGTGCAATAAAATGATTACACTTTTCCATTATTGCTTTACTTAACATATAATTATTATACATAAAGATGTTACTGCATCTCACTTTTTTTTTTTTTTTTTGAAAATTTAGCATCAAGATGAAATTTAAAAAAAAGCGAATTGATTTTTACATTGAGTTCAATAGAAATAAAGTGCTAAATAACTTAATTTTAAAAATTACAAAATGCTTAAATTAGTTTTACAAAATTAAAATTGCAAATAAATTGAATCGAATAAAAAAACTAATTGAAAAAAATTGTAAAAATATCAAGTTGATCTCCACATTATATTTTTAATTCAGCTCAGTTCAGTTATATTAACGTCACATTTTAAAGCGACACTAGGGCTATTTTGGGGCGGATCTTGAACCTCAGTCAGATGATGAGGATGCCATCTGAGCTGGTACCCCTTTTCTCCAACATTATATTTTAAGCTTATGACTTTGACTAAAACTTATAGAAATCATAATTTTATATAAAAGATAAGACGATGGATAGTTCAGAATACATTTTGTTTTCAATTCCAATTGTATTTGATTTTAAAAGTAACTTGTAAAAAACTAAATACATTTAAAAAGGAATCTAACATATGCAAAATAAGAAAATATCTTTTGAATTTAGAAAATTTATTTAATTTAATAGGAATTAAGATCAGTATTGTTTTTTTCGGTTACTTGCTGTTTTCGAATAGCACGGAAAAACAAATATAAATTTGTGCAAAATATGCAATTTTGAATAGGGAAAAAATGATTCCCAATATATACAAATAAATTTTAAAAAAACCAAGCAAGATTTTTTTTTTCAATTTTAGCGTGTGTCTATGAGTGTTTGACCATCGTGAATTTGACATAATAATATATAAAATTATAATAATTAATATAATAATAAATAAATATTCGAATACATTTAATATACAGATTTGTTTTAACTAAGAAGTTTCGTAAGATTGCATGCCTTTAAATAAAGAACTGGTAAAAGTAATGCAAAGTTTTAACATTTTAATAAACAATTCCTAAAGACGTTTTTAATAACAACAACAAAAAATGTTGATTGTATTCATCTTACAGTATTGTAAGCCATTCTATATCAGAATTTACTCAGTAGCTTGAAGAAGAGATATAACCTCGTAACTATATTTGGTGGAGGACAGAAAAACTCTTTCATCATTATTTTTCTAT
This sequence comes from Argiope bruennichi, assembly GCF_947563725.1. Classification (NCBI taxonomy): domain Eukaryota; kingdom Metazoa; phylum Arthropoda; class Arachnida; order Araneae; family Araneidae; genus Argiope; species Argiope bruennichi. Next base: position 14,560,318 of record NC_079160.1, read on the forward strand.
ACCAACTTTCAAATAAGATGCTTCACCCTAATAAATTATTTAACGATTTTCATTTCTTATTTTAAATTTTTACTGACATTCGTCAGGATTTCTAGGAAATTTAACTTATTCTCTTGTGCTATAATTACCCCTGTCTAATAATGTATGTGTTCGTGTTATGGCGCTGTACAAGCCAGATCCTGCAGCATCAAGCTACCTCATTCGATACATGCATACTTTGGCGAATGAGAGTGGTTTGATAAGCAGAGATTTATATTCTTAACGCTTAATGCTACTGAGTAAGAAAAATTAAATTCAACAAATTTCCATATATACAGGGTGTCTCAAAAATCTTGACCGCGGCTTTTATTCTTGAAATATTGATCGCAGACATATACTGTAAATTACAAAGTTGCGTGAAAAAAAAGGTGCAAATTGCTATGAAAGTAATTAAAGTTTTAAGGGGATTAAACTTTAAAAAATACAAAATTTAAATTTTTATACAGACCAAAAAAATTCCCAGTTAGTAAAATGTGCCGCAACCTCTAATAAGGCCATGTACGAAATTTCAGCATTTTATCACAAAAAGTCTCAAAGATATGAAACTACATAAATGCTGACTTAAACCACTTTCCGATGCCTGGATATGAGTTCGCAAAGAGAAAAAAATAATGTCGGATGTTCGTGTTTTAGGGATCGTACACAAATTAACAAAGAAAGTAATGATTGAATAAATAATTTTACTATTTATTGGTTCAAAAGTATTAAAAATGTGTAGAAATAATAACTTAAAGGAAAGATTACATAAAGGAAGGATTACTTTAATGAAAGATTACATAAGATTTTTTACAAGTTCATTGACTGTGCCATTTTTAAGTTATATTCTGTAATTCATGATATAAAATTTTAAAGTATTTTTCAGGAAGCATAGATTTTAAAATCTGTATTTAAAACTAAAGATATGAAGCATATTTAATTTCCTTATGATGCATTCCTGCGTCGCGTCCTCTGCACTGAAGCTGTAAACATTTGCATTTTAATTTGTGATTGATCCTTCTCCAACTTTGTTTTAACATATCTTTGAGAATTTTCCTGATAAAATTCTGAAATTTTGTATATGGCCTTATTAGAGGATGGGGCACATTTTACTCATTGTGATTTTTTTTTTGTACGAGGTCCGTATAAATATTTAAATTTTGTATTTTTTAAAGTATAATGCCCTGAAAATTTTAATCGATTTCATAATATTTTCACGCAGCTTTGTAATTTACAGTATATGTCTATGATCAATATTTAAGGAATAAAAGCCGCGGTCAAGGTTTTTGAGACACCCTGTATATTTTCTTTTTAATAGTTTCTTTGTTAATAATAGCTTTCCATAAATATTAGGCGTAAGTTAATAGAATCACTCATTTTAACGTTCATTTTAATAGAGATTAAAGACAAATGTAGACACATATACTTCTAGAACCAAATAATCCCGCCTTAATCGGTATTTCCTCTGCAATTTCACTCTCGTTGAATCTCGGTCGAGAGTAAGGTTAACGCACTATTACAGAGCAGATATCATCAGGATCTGATAAAGCCCGGGTCTGCGAATGAATTTGAATAAATGATCCTTTAGTCACGAAACTCTGATTAAAAAACGTGGTAAAAGTACAGAAACCCAATCATGTTACAATTTAAATATCGTCCGACTACTCATATTTAAAATTTTCAATTGCCTTCTGCATTTCTGAAACTATGCAAAAAAAATTTATTATTAAGTAAATTAGAACTATCATAAAAAATACTATTTTCAAAATTTACAAACGAATTGAAAAAAAATCGGGGGAAAGTTTCATTTTCTTTCATCGATTTTCTTTTCTAGAATTTAGAAATATGTTTTCCAAAAAATATTAAACATGAAAATTTTTACCAAACAAATAGCTTTAAATAAATGGAAATTAAAAATATGTGTGTGCCTGGTGAAATAAAAGCCAGTCAGTTTGATTTAGAGCTATCAAATTTGGCACATATTTAATTAGGAGGTCAGAATGTGCACCGGGATGAGATTTTTGACATTTTAATTAATGCACATTAAACGAGATGTTGGAGCTTTTCTGTGATAAGCTCTAATTTATTATTAGTATTTTTAAATTAACTTATTAATAAACTTATCAGTTACTTTTAATTAACTTATTATTATTATTTTAGAATTCACAAAAACATCTTTTCAATGATTTCGAATAACCTTTAATCAGAATTTTTTTTCTTGTAATTTTTCTGAATTTGAGCAATTTAAAAAAAAAATTTGAACAATTTTTAGCAATACATGCTCAATATATGCCATTAATTTTTAACATTATATTTCATTGTATCATCAAGTACTTAATTTTCTTATTAAAAGCTAGCAAGAAAGATTTTGTTTAATATTTATTTACATAATGAATAATAAAGTAAAGTTACAGTAATGTGAAAGACAAGTTACAAATAAAAAGGTTAGATTACCTGGACAGTTATGTCTTTAATGGCAGTTTTTTTGTGATGGAATTCGAAACCATTAAGAAGTTTCACTTACACAATATACAAAACCATTATAAAACTATTCAAATAACACAACTTTAATATGAACCATGCTCTGAGGCTTAAAAATACATAATGGAATCGTGAACATCAAATCACATAAAAGAAATTTAATTTAAATTGAACATAACCAATATTCCTGTTGAGCCGGCGAGTCGTTAAAGGCTGCTATTGACTTCAATAAAACTCGTGGCTCATGCATTAATAATGCTTTTAAAGTTAAAAACAAAATTTTAAATTAAAAGAAGCAAGCATTTTATTGTTATTAAAACAAATTACAAAATATTTTGAAATTTTAAATTTTTTCCAGCATTTACTGACACCACAGATCGCGAAATTCTTTTATTATTATTATTATCATTAAAAATTACTTCTGTTCTTAATCTTCCAATTCTAGGCTTACTCTTCCAATTCATATACTATATAATGTAGGTGACACAGAAATACCTCTTATTACTTATTTTCTAGTGGCAACCATCAAATGTAAACAAACTACCGAATGAATTTGACTGCTTTATTGAATATTTTTATAACTGCATTAAATTGATCTCTCCGTTTAGATAATTGATGGAGCTGCAACATGTTTTACTAAAAATCCATTTAATTAGAAGAAAAAAGCTATGGAAGAAATCAAGAATAAGCTTCAAACCAGAAGGTTTAAGATGTACTTTTCTACAAAAAATGTGATGATACAATAAATACTGACTGAATGACATTATGCGAGCATATCAAACAGTATTGACGATTGCGCCTCCGTCTATTCGTTCTCTCTCTACTTACTACAGTATGTGTTGATATATATGTATATCAGAGAAAAGAAACATATAAGAAAAAACAAAACATACATTATTATTCTGAATCATTCAGATAAAAAAAAAACATTTCTAGTGTCAACATTTAGCATAAATATGTATTTTTTTTTTTTTTTTTTTTTTTTGAGTTTTAACTTAAGAATGAGGTTTTCAGAAAACATAGTCTTTATATAATCGGCCTTGAGAGAAACCTTCCAGTATTTACTGACATCACAGATAGCATTATTATTATTATTAAAATTATTTATCTCCGAGGTTGGCTTAATATTGCACTAAAAAAATATTTAAACATCTTTATTTGTTTAGATGTAATTCACTATAATGCCAACGCAATGTGATGATGCAGTAACTGACTGAATGACATTATACGAGCATATCATTATACGAACATAGTACTAAAGGTCGCACTTGTATCTATTTCTCTCTCTCTTTATGTTATATTATATTATATAAAACACATATTTTCGAGCAGTTTCGTGGCCGAAGAGAGAAGACACTTTTGTAATTTTGAAACTTCTCTTTATCCCATCCTGGAGGCATAATTTATGTACAAGCCAGAAGTGATGAGATACGTCAATCTACATCACAACACAAGAGCGATTGAGAAAAGAGCTTAAAAAGGGCAGAAATATTTATCCCCGCTCCTTATATACCATGAGATTCTGATAGGGATTTCTGTACACGCGTTGATTTAGGATAGGGAAGTCTAGATATCTTTTAAAAGAATTTGTTTAGATCGACAAATTTTAATCCCTTCACTTGGAGCGCTGACGTAAGCATTCTTACAGAGCTTCTGTTAAATTAATTAAATAAATAAAGAAGGTGCGATTGGACCAGGAAATAAGTAAACATTTTAGAATGAAGTTATAAGGGCTAAATTAAGATAAAAATTAGGAAATTAATTAGGATTTAATTTAGATTTAGAGATATCATTACACACACACACACACACACACATATATATATATATATATGTATGTATGTGTGTGCTTTGTATACTATGTGTTTATATATGTATGTATATGTAAGAAAAACAAAACACACACTTCTAAGCTGTACATTTTTTATATTCAACCTATAAGAAGTTTTAACCTCAACCAAATTGATTATTATCCAATTAATTATAGATCTTCCAGAAAAAAAATGAGTTCCAACTCAAGAATTATTTTTTAGAAAAAAACATTGAGTTGTAAAGTTCATAGGGGTATTTTTAGGAGATAAAAGATTAACAATACCGGGAAATGAAAATTTAAAAACGTTTTGGTTCCAGACATTTTATAGCTTCTTTTTTTATTTTCAATTATCAATCGATTGAGAACTTCAGTAAAAAAAAGCTGTCATCTCCAGATACCAAGTCAGATATAATGTCAAAATTTCAGTCAAATAAGAAGAATTTGCAAACGACTTTTATAAAAAATGTATTGATTGATAAAAAAAAATACATTGAGTGGTTTGTTCTATGAACTGCATATTTCAAACGTTGCAAAAAATACCATCAATATCATTTTCTTGAATACAGGAGTAACATTAAGGGCGGCCATAAAGTCAAAATTTATCCAGTAGAATCAGATAAACAATTATAAATGGGCTTATCGTTATTCTGCCATGGACTTTCTACTAAAAATAAAGATGAATGTATGAAAGGTGTGCGCGCGTGTGTCTGTGTTTTTATTTTGGCACGTATATTTGGCATTTTGGAGGGTAAGAATGGGCAAATTGGAGGATTTTTTAAAAAAATTTTAATAAATTAAAAATTAAGTTGGTTTTTTGATATTTTTCTTCGTCAACATAATATTATATATATATATATATATATATATATATATATATATATATATATATATATATATATTATTTCACAAAAATGGATTTTGCATTGTTTCAAAATTTGAAAAATATATTTTTAATTATATCAATTTAATAACAGTAAAAATAATTCCTAAATTTCAGCCATCTATTAAAACATTATTTTGCATCTAATTTTCCAAATTAATTCCATTGTTTCTCTGAAATTCAAATCATTTTCTTTGTTTCATCAAAATGTTTAAAAGCGATATATATAATTTTTTTTACAATACCGCAGTATTCAGAAGATAGACAAACTGCACATTCAAGCTTTTAACTATTCAGCTGCGTATCCCGCGATTTCCGCTAGCTGGCAATCAGTCCATTTTCTATTGCATCCTGCATTTTTCGCAGTTTAGAATGTTTATTTTTAAGATTACAGATTTTTATTATATTATATAATTAACGTGTAACATATAGTATTAGTTCACTTTGTTAAAAAAAAATATTTGAACTCATTTGCAAACATTGCATCTAAATAGTGATTTTTTAAAAAAATACGCAATCAGAAGGTTAATAGCTCTATGATGTCATGGAACTGGTCTCCATTAGAAAGATCCACAATGCATAGAATCAATAATGGATAGAACATATGTAAGGCAATTAAAACAATACTCTTTTAACTTCCGACCATTCTAAGTTTTAGACATGTAATTATATTTAAACGATTTAAAGAAAATTCAATGTAATCAAGGTTGGTCGTCAAAGTCGACTAGTAAGAAGTAAAATGAAAGGTATATTCTTAGAATTTCTTGATAATTGCTTCTTTCATAAGTTTGGTGCAAATTTTCTAGTAAGAGTGATATGTGATAATATATTCAACAGTAATATATTCAAATTATAGATTTGACTCTGTGACTGTTTTTATGCGCCCTTTCATTCCAAGAAATATTTGAGTGTTCTAGAGTTCAAGCAGAATTTGGTTTAGTTTAGCCCTAATTAGGATTTCTTTTTTATCTATTCTGATTCACAGAATAGCTAAAAAAATCATAATAATTATACACAAAAAATTAAAGTATAACCGCTGATTTGAAAATTAAAAATTTCAAGACACGAAAGTCAGAAAAACTGCTTCTCAGCAACAATAAAATCTTTCTCCTGGAAACGTTTTTCGTGGAGATCATTAACAGCTTAATAGATCACTACGCTTCGACTATAAAGGTAGATTTAACCCTTTGCACTCGAAAAAATAATTCGGTGCATAATTACTTGCATAATACAAGGACTTATTTATTGCTCCGAAAAATAAATATATGTAATTGTTTTAAATTGAATTTCCTCTAAAAATTAATCTACATCTTCTTACCATTCTGTAGTTATTTTTAACAATTAAAAGATAAATAAATAAATAAAACGTCAATACAAAGAGTAATGGGATGAATTCGATAAGCAAAGAATTAAAGTAATAGGACATGTAGTTGTAATAATCAGACGCTTTAACAGTAAATGCAACTACCACTGATTTCTAGCAATTAAAAATTTAAATAACCCTCAAGTACGTTTTCGTAGAATAAGATGCATATGTGAACGTTGGGAATACCAATGCGAAAATATAAATATACATTTTATATGAAAATATTTTTAGCTGTGCTTATTTATATTCCGTAAAAATTACTTTCGGATTAGAAGAGATTTTATGAACCGTATTTACATCACCTGACATACATATAGAAGACTTGATATTCAAATTTAATATCATGTTTATTTAAATGTTCAAAATCCAATATTTAGATTTTGAACGTAGAAATAAACTTAAGTTAAATAAGATCCCATTCAATAAATTCAAATTTTTAAAAAAATTAAACAAAGGCATATGATAATGCTAAGCGGACACATTTAAATTTAAAAAAAAAAATACTAAAACACGAGAAAAATGGATTGAAAAGTTAAAACAAATGCGTCCATTTTAAAAGTTAGCTTTTAAGTTAAAATTACTGCACGCATGTTTTAAAATATATTAACAAATTCATTTCAAAATCAGCTCAACAAACTGCATAACAAAAACAAAAATATCCCAAGAAAGCAACTTAACCACTTCGTGTACAATGACGAGTAGGAAGTAAGCGAATGACTGAATTTTAATTTTAGTATTAAGTACGTAATTTACATTGCAAAAATCACTTAAAAGCACATCATTATCAAAAATGCCCTTTTATTATTATAGGAACTGAAATAACAATAATTGTTCCAAATAGGATGCGTCATCTAATTAGGAAGTTAAGTAAAATAATACGTCAAGAAATATTGGAAAAGCCAGCAATAAAAACAATACAAAAGGTTTGATATTTCAACAACAACAACAACAAAAAAGAATTGATAAAAATTTCGTGTAAATTAATTTTGAAAAATATTGATTAAAAATCGGAATAAATTGAGCAATAACAAAAATGACGTCATTATAAAGTTAATAATTTTTTAGCAAATTGCTTTAGAAGTTAGGGAGAGAAAATGTAAAAATCTTTTAACGCTTTTTCATCTTCTTAAAGAGGGCCATAAAAACTTTTTAACAGTGCAGTTAATTCTTTGTGCCAGATTTCGTTCGAATCCGTCATGCGTATGTGAATGGTGATGGTGATGGTGGTGGAGGGGGGGGGGATGGGATAGTATAAGGTTCAAACAAACATACAATTGTATATTATATATATATATATATATAGAGAGAGAGAGAGAGAGAGAGAGAGAGAAATGTGATTACATTACATAGAAGCCATGCCCTAATTTGTATTTTTAATCCGTTTCATTTGCGTTCGAAGAATTGAATATATGCTGAATTTTGACTTTTACTGTCTCTTATACGTAGTAAAAAGCATTGTAATCGTCAGAAAAATTCGGAAACGAGATTTTGACTAATCTCTATTTTTAGATCTCCCTCAGTTAAAAAAAAAAAAAAAAAAAAAAAAAAAAAAAATACAAATTTGGAAAATGTCCATCTGCCTGTCTGTGACAAAGAAAACTTCAAACTACTTTGAATTATAGGGATGAAATAGATATCTAGTCATTACACCAAATTTATAGATTTCTATGAAATGTTGAGCAAAATCTATTCAGAGGAAGTCTTCTTTTCGGCTGTTAAAATATAATTTGATAACTGCAAAAACGAAAGAAGCTAGATGGATAACATTAGGTACACAAATTTAACATCTACAGTGTAGACAACAATATTCTGAGACAAATACAACAACGTGTTGATTGTCTCTCGGTCTGTATTTTCATAAACATGTAACCACGATAATTCAAAAACGCAATGACTTAAATATATCGAATTTGGTATGTGACTACAAGTGCAGTTTTATGCCAATTCTTTGTTCCAATCCGTTGAGAAAAAGTGCGTGAAGCACAAATTCGATTTTCTGATACTATTAACGGCATGCCAGGAATTAATTGCCAAATAACCAGTCCAAGATGGCACGATGGATTCAATAAAAGTACTTAATTCACACCAAAAGTTAATATTTTGTAACTATTGTAAGCCAATGCCATGTAAGAAGGTGTTCTCTAGCATGACAATATTAGAGAGTATGAGAGAGAGTTTTTGGGAAAACATTTCCACTGGTTTAAATTTATTCCTACCATCCAAATTTCATAGCATTGTTATTGCATCATCGTACATGTAAAGTATTTAAAAAAACCAACTAAATTTTTTGCCGTTTTACAAATAAAAGATTTATTTCTCCAGAAATGTCTGTCATTCAAAGTTTCTCATTTGAAGCAGAAATCCTGTGAACCTGAATAAATAAGAGTAACACTTTTTTCTCTCTCTCTTTCCTGGAGTTCAGACATGAAGCAGGTGTTACTGAGAGCTTTAATGACATCAAAGCTAGAAATTGGAGCAGGTGATATATGATGAATGTTTCTTTCTCGCGCCAACATTTCTCAGTGTTGACGAGTATGCAATATGTATGAGAGTGTATTATAACGGCACGTGCATTGATGCATGTGTTTACTGTTAGAATTTTGTCACCAATGAATAAACAGTTTCTATAAAAGTTATTGACGCAAACACAAGAATTGTGCGAAGTAGGAATACCAATAGTTTTAATTCTGTTAAATTTCATAACAACAAAATGTGAAGATTCCAATTTAATAAGTTGGTGATTTATTGTGCGAATGCTGTTCCTTATTAGCATAATACAAAATTTATACGATATTAATCAATATTTTAAATACTATAAGATTTTGTAGAATATTGCGAAACATCTGGAGATGTTTGGATTGCTTTATTTACTTAAAAAGCTGCGCATTGATTTTCCATTAAAAAAACTTCAGCAGTTACAGTGAATTTCAGAACAACTAAATGAAAGTAGATTGATTTCAAATTATTTGAATCTTTTTTCATTTATGCATTTATAGTTTAGAATAAAATGTATTTTAAAACAATACAGTATTTAAAATAATAGAAATTAATACCAAATTCGGAAACTGTGAAAACCTTCCTGTTGAGGGTAATGATAGAAAATTCTCAAATTTCAGCTTTAAACGTAAACTTAGATCTTAAGAAAATATGGTTCTTAAATTTTTTTCATTATAAGATTTTTTTTTGGGGGGGGGGCGGGGGAGGTGCTTGAAATGACGAATATGAAACTTCTACTTCGTAATGAAATAGGATATTAAACAATCTGAAATTAATATCAAAATTTGAAAAAAAAATCCATTAGGGTTTTTTTTTCAAATTTTGATAAAAAAAATCCATTAGGTTTTTTTTTTCAATACTAGAGAAAACAGGTTCATATTTTTAATATGAAAATATTGGTAGCAGTTGTAATTAAAAAAATTTCTTAATTTATTTGGCGAGAAAAAGAAAATTATCTGGAAGAAAATTTTAAAAGAAAAGTATATAGATTTAGTTGGAAAAAAATTATTGTTAAAAATTTGAAATCTTCCCCTTTTGAGGATTTATGATTATTATAAACAATTTCATTCATAAAATAAACAATATTTTAATCTAGAATACAAAGAAATCAAGAGAATTATTTATGAATGATTCTAGATTGTTCAAAAATAGAAATCTCTGTTTCCTCCATCTATTTTTAGTTGTCTGATTTCTCCATTTACTAATACACAGAGTAAAATCCCTCTTGGCACACAAACTTATAAATATCAATGCTCCCTTTAACTGCGTCTGCAACTTGTGCTGCTCTCTGCTGGCATCTTAAGGAACTAATCTCAACATAGATTAATCTTATCAAATCCTGGCATAAGGAGACAATGCAAGCTACACGTGGAAAATTTTGGGTTGAAAGTGTGGATAGTTGTATTTCGTGCATACGGTTCGAGCTTAATCTTAAGTCAAAACTAACTTAATTTTTATTTTCTGCTTTACGAATTGTAGAGAAACTATTGTATTTGTCAAAAAAAAAAAAAAAAAAAAAAAAAAAATTCGAAATCGAGATTTTGCCGAATTTCCACATTTTAGATTTTCCTGATTTCAAAAAGCAAATTTTTGCAAAATGTCTGTCGATCTGTAACAAAGATAAACTCAAAAACTTTTGAGCCAGATGAATAAAATTACGTTAACTGTCTTTGCAGAGAATTTGTAAATTTATATCAAATACTGAGAAAAATACATTCGTAGGAAGTCTGTCTGTACGGTTGTTTCAATGTATAACACGATAACTACGAAACGAAGAGAGCTAGTTAGGTAAAATTCGGTACACATTTAACATCTATAGTATAGACACTTGTCAAATTTAGAGCCAAATCCATCAAGGAGTTGACCGTCCGATGGTTTGTGTTTTCAGACATATGTCTATGCGATAGCTCAAAAATGCAATGGTTTAAATATATGATATTTGGTATAGGATTTTGTGATTATAACAGTACTGTGTCAATTTTTTGTTTCAATCATTTGGGAAAATCGCGTTTAAAATTCAAATTCGATTTTCGGGTACTATTAACCGTATACCGGTTATTAATGGCGAAAACAATCAACGAGAATCGTGCAATATTCGGTTAAAAATGCTAAATTCACGCCAGAATAATATTATACAAAAATGCCATGCGAGGGTTTCTTTGCTTTACCCCAAAGTTCATAATTTTTTTGCGGAGGTTTAAACACGTTTATAAGACAATATGAGAGAAAGTTTTAAGGAGACCATTCCCGTTGGTTTATGATTAGGAATCCTTCTGTGCCGTTCAAAGAACACAAGAGTGAACAATGAAAAAAAAAACAATCCTTAGGATAATTATAACCCCTAAAGCGCTGCATCGTAGAATGTTCACCTTTTTTTAAAATAGTTTCAGCTTTCAAATGCTGACTGAGAATTCGAAAATGAAAGTCGGCAATATTTTCCGATGCAGCACTTTGGAGTTGCTTCGGAAAGGGACATATTTGTTGATGGAATTTTAATTTTATTATACTTAGAATTGATTAAAAATAACTTTCATTTAACTTAAATATATTTTTTCTTCGATTGTTTGATTTTGCTTTTACGATAAAGATTATTTTAATGATAATTTTTCAATTTATAATTGTCTTTAATACAACAATTTTAATTAATTTAATTTCTAAATTTCATAATATATTTAAATAATGACAGAATAACCAGAGTGGCTTAATATTCAAGAACATAATCTTCCTATTTCAGTGTTAGTTCTTTTCCTGTGAGTTTATATTATACAATGGCATTTTTTATTCTTTTATTTGTCCAAGTTGTCTCGCAATTTTTAAAAACTGGAGACCTTCAAGAAAATTCATAAACGTATTACATTTTCCTTTTATTAATGCGCTTACATTCGATAAAACTTGCTACTCATATTTTACAAACTTTGTATTTACTATTTTTTAAATATCTTTTTGAGTTCTAAAACTGCATATTTTTAAAATCCTCTTTCGTTTAATCGTTTAATTTATTAACCCCTTGATGTATGAATTTATGTAATTTCCTAATTAGACGATACATCCTATCTGGGATATTCGTTATTTTAATTCCTATAATAATATAAAGAGTATATGAGGTACCAAAGCTTTTTAAAAAGATTTTGCATTTTAAATTATTTAATATTTTCAGTTAATTGCAGATTTAAAATTAAAGTTTCAGTAATTCGATTCACACATCAGATTCCTTACGCTATGCGAAGGGGTTAATTAAGTTGAAACTGTAGCTACATATTTAAATTGAATCTGCCACAAATACTTTTAAAATAAAAAGAACAATTTATGCTATTCATTTGCAGAATTATTTTTTCATGATAACAGACTTAAGATTACGAACTGGAAATTTATTAAAACTACATAATTTTACCTACGAAATTCTTTAATATATTGTTTTCTTTAGTAAAAACAAAAGTAACCGACATTTTAAAAATCAGCAATAAAAAAGTAAAATTTAAAAAAATCATCCAATTACGAAGAAATAAGATATTAGGATACATTATAAAATGTATCTACTGTTTTGACATAATACCCTTTATTGAAGGGATTTTAACACAATTATTTATTATTTTATTGGACAGAAAAGCACGAGTATTTATATTATATAAAATGAAGATTCAGCGAGATAAAATGAATTTTTTTTTGGAGAACTTATTATTATCAAATTTGTAATGAGAGGGTATTTATATTTTCAATTAACAAATAATAAAATCATGATATGTGGATTTATGTTGGGCGATATATCGCGATGATGAACTTAAGTCATCACCCCGCCCTTTTGTGATATATGGACGATTGATTCGATATTATATATCGTCATAATGCATCTCGTGCTATTCATGCTTGGTCCAAAATTGTTAGGATAAACCAAAACTTTATCGTCAAAATTAAGAATAGGATGCAGTTTCGCGCCACGCATACTAAATTTCCAATCTACCAAACAATTCTTCAAGTGCCCGTCATTTTGAATGGACACAAAATTGTAAAACTACTACACATGACAAGAAACAGTCAAAAAATTCAACATGTGTCTAAACTATTCTTACGTCTAGTTCTCAAACTTTTTAATTCTAAGTAGTCCGAAAACCTTGTCAATTATATGAACTCAGCTTCCTTAGACTGATTTTCGTATGAAATAATGATAGCGTCGTATCCCATTGTTTGGGTGAAATCTTGGCACAGTTTTACTTGGAACATAATTTGAAGTAGAGTAATTTTCATGCTTCTGGTTTAATAAAGTCATCAAAAGTTATGCTCGTAATTTTTAAAAACTTAAACTACATTTTTAATTATTCCACCCTAATCTTCAATTCTATTCCATTTTAAATCTTTGTGCCTCACCCTTCATTTTTAATCGTTCTTCTCTGTCCGCTCTAAAATCAAACAATCGCTACAGTTCATTGCATAACTTTGGCATTATTCTCATTATATAACTCAGCAAGTTGTATCCAATGATAAATTCAACATTTGAGATATTGGACGTCTGTCCGTAGAATATATCCACAGATTTCTAACTAAATCAAAAAACGTAGCTTTGTTTTCCTAAATGCTTGGATATTAAATAAAAATTATTTAAGTAAGAAGTGGTATTTGATGGGTTCATATAGCTTGCAGAATGAATTTATCAATTATCTAGATACATTTCTCACTTAATCTTGATTACATAATTTTATGAAATCATAAAAAGACAATATAAGCATAGACATTTTATGTAAATTTCAAACAACGAAAGTAATTTCTATTCAACTCAAAATTCTAAAAAAATTAAATTCTAGAAACAGCTTGTTTCATTGAAGGTCAAACTTGATCTCTAAGTTTTCAACTTAACCTATTTAAACGGAAGTAATTTCTCAAAATTTCGAATCCGATTAACACATACAGAAAGGATCAGTTAAGTTTTAATCTAAAAGAAAACTTCTCCTGGTTCAACTTATTATTGCTTTGAGATAAAATCAAAATTGGTGTTTCATTATATATATATATTCACGAGAGTCTATAGCATTCTCAAAATAACATTGAAATCTTACCTTTTCAACTGCAAGTTTTCTTATAGTGTTGATCCTAACGCACTGTATTTGTCATACTCAGCTACGATTTCTAATTAATACTGTATCTTATATTACTTAATATATGTTTCAAACCAATTCAATACGTAGATTGATATTACGAAGACAATCTTCACTTAACATTGCACTGAGTTTATTTACAGTTCAAAAGAAAAAACAACAACAACAATGTTGCCATTTCATAAAGTAAGCGAATCAGTAATTATTTACCAACTTATATAAAACCAGCAGGAATGGTCCCCCAAAGTTTTATCGTATACTTTGTAATAAAGGTATCCGAGAGAATGACTTGAATGGCATTGATATACGAATGAACTTAGCAAATTTACTGAATTTGTAATATCATCGTTGGAGAGTTTTAATTTTTTTATGACAATTACTCCCTGGCATGCGGTTAATAGTATCCATAAATCGAATTTGTGTTTTAGACATGCTCTTCCCAGCTGATTGAAACCAAAAGTTGACTTCGAACTACATTTACAATCACAACATCACTTACCAAATTTGATATATTTAAATCATTGAGTTTTTCAGTTATTGTGTTTACATGTTTCTAAAAGTATCGAACGATAGATGGCCAACCTCTTATTGGATGGATTTGATACAAAATTTCATAAGTGTATATAGATAGTAATAGGATATGACACTATAAATACTAAATCTATGTACTGAATTTTATCCATCTAGTTCTCTTCGTTTTTTAGTTACCGTTTTAACTTATATTGGAACAGCCGGACAGACAAATTTTTTCAGAATGGATTTGGCTCAAAATTTGATATGAATGAGCAAATTTGGTATAAAATCCATTTACCAAATTTCATCCGTTTATCTCAAAGCGTTTTTGAATTATCTTGGTTAGGTTGGTCTGTCTGTGAAAGACAGACAAACAGATTCCCAAAATGTATTTTTCGTACTCAGATAGGTCTGAAATGTTGAGATTCGTCAAAATTTTGAGTTTGAAGTTTTTGACGAATACAATAATTTTTTATTTTCCAGTTCTACTTTTGCCAATTTTTACTCTTTCTTATGATGATGATGTCATGTCCGCATTACCGCGGAAAGGGGGTGCAGTATCTTCTGAAGGTAAAGACCCCTGAGCACCCGAGGTCAGAAGTCTGACTTCTAGCTCATATGAAGATGACACTCGCACATTCCCTTGCACCACTCCTTCTTACGGGGGGGGGGGGGGAAGCACATTCACACACCTCACAGATAGAACACAGATGAAGAACAATCATGCCCGAACCGGGATTCGAACCCGGGACGCCCAGATCACGGGGGGAAGATGCGCTACCCCTATGCAAGGACGCCGGCACTCTGTCTTATGTTTGCTATAAGAGAAAGAAAAAATTGGCAAAATTCGTACATTAAATATGTATTAGATATTAGATGTCGAAATCTCTAATATCTATTAGATATTAGAGGTTTTGGCTGAGGAACTGTATGAAAGGGTTTCATTGAGAACATATAGTGAAGTAAAGTTTCCAAGATTTTCCTCGAAATTTGGTCGGTGATGACCATTGGAAGGGATCCAAACGATGACATATCTAGGTATCATAAACTCTCATATGAAACAAAAATTTGCTGAATGTTGTTGTGACTATGTTTGCGGTGCTGGTTCTTAAGTATTGGCAATTATTTTTAAAAAGGAGCCACCTTTTTTTTGTGATTTACCGATCGATTGAGTGTACGCATCGAAATGGCGAGGAAAGCATTTCTTGTAAAATCTAGCTGTTCCGGGGATC
The DNA here is from genome assembly GCF_947563725.1 of Argiope bruennichi. Taxonomy (NCBI): domain Eukaryota; kingdom Metazoa; phylum Arthropoda; class Arachnida; order Araneae; family Araneidae; genus Argiope; species Argiope bruennichi. The sequence goes on from NC_079160.1 coordinate 14,576,201, forward strand.
AACAATGTCTGTAGCGATCCATTTCAGTGTCAGGTGTTTTGATATTGATGTTTCATCATAATCAATCAAGAGAATGACCATGATTCATTGAAAAGTCAGGAGATCACTCCGAAGAAAATTATGAGACCTGGATTGGGAGACAACTAAAAAACTACAGAAGGAACAATTTGTTATACACGGATGAATCAATGATGGCTTACAGCATATGGACAATAACGATGAAGAGGAACCAGAAGTGAAACCACCATTAGCCCACAAAACATTGTAAGCCCTTAAACTCTTAGGAAGATCAGTCCGATACCGTACTGAATTTTTTGCTGAACATTATTCATACGAAATGTTTATCTAACGAATGGTAGATAACTCGGTAGTCTCGATATTTTTCTAAGAAAGTATAAAAAATTAAATACGTATGAATATTTTTCAATTATTCGATTATATCGATTTCATTATATCAATTATTCTGCTTCTAATTAAAAGGAATGAATAATACGAATGATGCTGTGTGATCAGTTCTTTTTTTGTTGTCATTGAATACTTATAGCTTTATGTTATTTTTTAAGCATTTGGGATATACTGATCATTCGAATGTATTGATGACTGACTCGGGGCCAAAGTTATAACTTCATGCGGCGTCCCACTGTGGCGGCGAACAAATAAATGGTCGCCGAAAGCAGCAAGTCTAAAATTAAAAAAAAAGAAGAGGAATTTGACAAAGTACTATTAGCACAAGATGTTATACGATATTTCCATGCTGTTTCGTGACATTCTGAATGTCACACAATATCCTAAGATATCGCAAAAATGCTGTCTGGCATTTTGAGCAATATGGAGAAGTCACTTTTCAAACAAAAATTTTATAAAATTAGAAAGATTAGTTAAGTGACAGAATTCTTTAAAAAATCCCGTATAATGTCAAAATGATTATCGTCTTCGTTAAAAGCTTTTGGAAAGCCATTTTTGTCCAAAGTCACTCTTTAAATACTTGATAGAGTAGCACACTGTAGCTAATAAAACCGCATATGACAGAAAGGATGACACTTTTTCGAATATTGATGATTCCTAAACCAGTCATCTGTGCATTTTCTGCCAAAATTTGGACCATCTGAGATAGGGCAATGTGGTTCACAACAGATGATGCCTCAGAAATTATTACTGTCTGAAACGCAGGAAATGATGCAGCGACTTTTCTGATGTCACAAAATCTTTCATTAATCCTAGATCCAAAGATAACTACGATGTAAACCTTGAACAGAAGAGCTATTCCTAGATACGTACCAGCAAACAGGTGCCACAAGATAACAGATTCTCTCGTGAGAAGAGAAGTTAGCACTAATATCTGGAAAAGAAAAGCACATAGCAAGTTGAAAGCTATTGGTGAAACAATCTGATCAGTTTTCGAGATGATTGATGCCAGATGATGCAACTTCGAAGACAAGGTGCACATAACTTGTGGTGTTAATTTGGAGTTGTGATAAACGATGGCAAACTGTCTCTTGCAGTCGGATATCGCACATTCTAAATTGTGATAAATGCAGCAAATTAATACAACTGCTAGCTCTTGCCCTGTAAATAAAAGGAAGTTAGATACAACATTAAACACGATAAAAATTAAATGCTTTAAACTGTAGGGATCTTTGTAATTGGACCCATAACGTTCTGCTGAACCAGGCACTTCTTCTTCTTCTGAGAATAAGAAAGTGCAAATTATCATGCCTATTCCTGTAACATACGCCGCACAGCAACCTGCAACCACCCACCTCTTTCGTGACAGTTTTAGACATGCTGGATATTTCGAATGCATTTTTTGAAGTAAAAAGAAACTATCGGCAATGTCCATACTTTTTCGTGCAATGTATGTTCGCAGTATAATAGAAAACAGAAGTTGCAAATTTCCTGCAATCATCAATCGAGTGAAACCAGCAAAAAATAGCACATAAGCATGTGTGGCTGTTATACACATCAACACAATATCGTAAAAAATGCAAAAGATTTTGTTGACATATTTCATGACGTTTGAAATATTTCTTTTTGGAAACGGCACTCCTAAAAGAAACATGAACTTGAAAATTATCATAATTTCATTTTGATCATTTTGAATTTGTTTCATTGCAGAACTATGCATGATTCACAAATAATTTAGTGTCTGTATAGATGAACTTCATCAGAAAACTTGAAATTGTTTAATGATAATTTGTTATGGATTTACATAAGAATACTCTCGATTGCATGAGCGCCTCTTTTTCACGTTTGAAAGCAAATCTCCTGTTCAGTTCAGAAAATCGATTTTAAATATTTTATGAAGAATTTTTGTAAGAGAGTGCAGAATAGCATTTAATGACCTGCTGATGATTCTCTTTCTTGTCCCTGTTTGTTTTCTCTTTTCTTTTCACGTCACAATGCACATCAGTATAATGTTTATTTTAAAAGCCGAACAATTTACAAAATAGATGAAACTTAAAAAGGAGTGCAGTATTATTAGACTCTCTTGCGTTGCTAAGAAACTTATTTTGTGTATATGTTATTAATATAATGTAATTATTATAAAGATATAAAAAATAGTGCAAATATAATATATCAGCACGAATCAATTAAGAGTAAACAATAAAAATCAATGCCAGGAGATGATGAGTGAAGTTTAAAATCAATATATTTGTTGGAGTGAAGTATTATTAGACTGTCTTAAGTTGCTAAGAAACTTATTTTAAATGATTAAGTTATTATTATAATGTAATTATTATAAAGAAAAAAAATTAATTCTAACTTTCTTTTGTGACGCCTTGTGGAGTTCAGAAAACTCAGTAATTAAGTTGATACTGTTACCGAGAATCTACAAAATCCAATATACGTACTTTAAAAATTCCTTAAAGGCTTTATAAAAAATAACAATGCTTTATTCCACACTTCATTTATACCGATATACAAAATTTGCTTCATTTTTCTGATAGTTAAGTTTCTAAAATTGTACACAAATAAAAAGCACAAACAAAGCGTACACAAAACCACAAAACAGCAACTTGAACTAAAGAATAACATACAAGCTTCAAATCTGTAATAAGCAACCGTAACAGCATAAAACGCTTGGAAAGACCTCACAGGTGATCAATACTCCAAAGAGAGACTTCGCTCAACTACTCGCTTCAGCTTGATTTTACTGACTCTCGTTTAATTCTTAACATGCCAGTTTTGAGATTTTGAGTATTTATATATTCTAAACGGCAATGCACTAGTTTAGTACTTTTTAGGGCTTGATTATCTTTCCCCCTGATGAAATTAAATTAAATTTTTAATTTTTAATGTCAGTGCTACCTGATAGGAAATTCGGAAAAAAAATCGAGAATCCATAAAATTTATAACGATGAACTATAAATTAAAAATTGAAAAGTAGAAATAATTGAATTTATTTTTAGTATACTAATAAAAGTGTGTTTTAAAACTGTTTTTTCCAAGTTATCATTTGTAATTAAATCAACAGTTGATTTATTTAATTATAATTAGATTTAAAAATCACGATCTCTTTAATTTAGAGCATGATTCATTCACTTCTTTTCATGCGAAGAAATGACATAATTTTATTTTATGATAAAAAAAAAACTATGGGAGGATTCCAAATCTCGAACTAATTAAGAATGTACTTTAGTTATATAACAATGCTGAAAAACATAAAAACGTCATTTGATCAAACACAGCATACACAGAGTTTTCCGGAATAAAGCGATCGAGGAAAGATTTTTTTTCAACAATAACACGTGCGTTTATTATCGGGATTATAGCTGGAATCATACAAAAACATGCAGGATTGGGGGGGGGGGATTATCGTGCATCGTACCTTGCTGTAGAAAGACTCTAACAGAACCGGCGCGCGATAAAATAAATTACGTAGTTCCTCGGCAGCTAAGCAAATAACAGGAAATATGGCATTTATCCGCTTCATTGATATTTGCCACTATTTTCTTTGCCATTATTGCAATACATTAATCCGAATTGACATTAATCATTAACTGGCAATAAACTGGTCTTTCACGAAACATTAAAAAAATTATAAGATCAAAAACGTTTTTATACTTGTTTCTAAGAATGGTCCCATGATAGCGTGTGCATCTCTTTTGATAACCTACATATTTAATGACTAGGATTCTATTTAAGGGAACTGGGACGTTCTGGATAACGAAAATCGGCGAAATTCCAGTTCTTAATAAAATGGAAGCTTTCGATAATAAATTTTATGCATGATAAAAAAAGTTTGAGACATATAGATTTATTTTAATTGTAAAACAATAAAAACTTATTTGTTCTTTAAAGTATTTGTTTTTTAATGGCGAATCCCTTAAGTGTTGTGCAGCGATAATTTTTAGGTTCGTAATCACAAATCGGTAAATTCAGAAAAAATAATTCAAAGTAAAATGGCTTCCAAAATTAGCATAATAAATGAACATAGGCTTAATGATTGCCAGAACTAATTGCAATCAATTAATTTGTATGTAAAAAGTCTAAAAAAATTGATATCGTGTAATTTGTAAATCTAAAAAAGACATATTTTGCAACAAAATTAGTCTCTGAAGTTTGATACTACTGCGCAGAAAAATAATAAAAATATGTTTAACAGATGTATAAAGTTCATAAATATTGTTGTATGAAATTTCATGCGATTGTAATGAATATATTTTGTTCTATGTGTACCGAGATTTGTAGAAAATATGCTTCAAGAAAGAGGCAAAATCTTTATCTTTCCATCATAGAACTCCTTTAGATTCATTGTTAAAAGATAATTTATAACATTTTGATTTTTCAATCCTATAGAAATTATGCATTTCTGTAATCACTTTTATTAGACTAAAATTGGAAAATGAGCTGTCAAGATAGGCTGATTGTCAGCAATATCTCAGATATAATTGTCATAGAATAACAAACGAAAATTTGCCAATAAAAGGCACAGTGGCAGATCACTCAAGAAATAAAAAAAATACTATTTGTTGTACTCTTTTTGATGTAAATACATAATAACATTAAAAGTTTTGCTGCCTTGCAGTGGGATCTTCACGATCAGTTCACGAACACTTATATCGAAACTAATCACTAAAACTGGACCGTATCAAATACTGAATATCTAACAGAAAATAAAAAAATGTATTACCAAATACAAAATTTAAAAACTGCTGAAAGAAAATATTAGCTATAACTTTCAATGAACTAGCATGAAAAAATAATAAAAGTTTCAGACATCAGCTCATTAATCTTTGCTAAAATAAAGGAAAAAAAAGTGAAGCTACTGATCCCATAATCAACTTTTATTCATACTTAGCTTTATTAGCTAGTCGATAAATAAGTCGATTTAAATATCAAAAAAATATCTTCCTGATTTGTTTGACGCCTGAAAAAAAAATTGAGATTTTCCCATCCAATAATGAGGTCGGAGATATATTTAATTCCACCTTTCCTCACAAATTTCTTTGATCTTTTTTAGTATAGATTAGAAAACGCCCGTCTAGGCGGTCTTTTATCTTGATAATAATATTAGATTTGATTGCTACTCATTAACGAAAATTGATGTAAAAAATCTCAAACATATAATGTTTAAAAATTTAAGAAAAAGTCATAATTTTTAAAGCACTTTAGATATAAGTATATAGTAGCAATAAAAATGGAAAATGAAGATCTGATATTCTATGAACTATAAACTAAAACTGCACGAACACTCAAATCGATGCTAATCATTAAAAACTGACTAAAATAAATAGTGATCCACAAAAAAGAAAGAAAATTGCAAATGCCAAATACAAAATAAATATTAGAATTCAGAAAGAAAGCATTAGCAATAATTTATACTCTTCCGCGAGGAGAAAATATAATAAATTAGTACAAATGCAAAAAAAAAAAAAAAAATTGCAGACCTTAGCTTATTGATCTTTGCTATAATCCAGCGCAAAAAAATAGTAAAGAAATTGTGAAGTTAACGATCGCATATTTATTTGTGTTTAGCTTTACTCCCAATCATAAAAAACCTTTCCGATTTGCTAGATGCTAATGCAGAGGTCCGGATTTCGTATCGGCGAGGATAGTTTTAAGACTTTGCCCAACGTTACAGATGGCGCTGAACACACACACACACCTATTGCCTATTTTTGCGAATTTGATTAAAAGAAATGGTATCAATTAATGCTCATGTGATGCTTATCAAGTGGCTGGTGCTGATTTCAAGCAACAAGCAACAAAATGGAATTTTCGGAGTTCTCTTGATTTAGTGATAACCTTGCACTTCAAAGTCAGAATTAAATCAAACTTTTAACCTTGTACGAAATTTGTGGTAATTGCCTTCCCATTTTCATCCCTAAGAAATGATTCGGAGTTTCATTTGGCTGTTGTTGAAATTAAATATCCGACGAAATGTAAGGTATTGACAGTGTAAGAATATAGTTGCTTATTGCTATATGGGATTTATCTACGTATTGGTCAAAAGGTAATTTATTCTGTTCAACAAAATTTAAGATATTATTATAAAATATAAAAATATTTACGCCCACGATCCGCTTCAAGCATTTTTTCATTCTTTACTTACTTTCAAAAAATGCACTCGCTAACTTCAGGAAGGTCAGCAGCCAATTCAGCAGAGACCCCTGAATACAAAATTAGGGACCTTGAACATGAGTGTTTATATTTTTATTTTCAGAGTCTCATGCATCTTTTTGTGTTTCCTATTATAGTAAAGACAAGCGAATAAGTATTTTGGACACTTGCTTTTTACCGTTTTAATAAAAAGATGAGGTAAAAAATCTCATTTCTCTAAGTTACTGCGTTTTGACCTTTACATGCTTTCAAAGGTACAGACGATTAATCCATTGACGAATTTGACAAGAGTGTACACTTGGGATTCTAAACCTTAGCACCAAGTTTTATTTGTCCAAACTATTGTATTTTTTGAGTTATTGTGCTAACCGGCATGCAAAAGTACCGACAGATAATTAATTCTTACAGTGGTTTTGGTCCATAATTTGATATGGATCTACACTTTAGAAGTATTGAAACTGTGTACCAAATTTCGTCTTTCTAGCTCTTTATATTTTGAAGTTACGATATTTATTCGATCGCACACACATCTTCCTCTCAAGGATTTTTTATTTCAAAATCTGATAAAAATCTACAAATTTCATGTACAGACAAAAGTATCTACCTGGCTTAAAGCCCTTTTGAGCGTTCACAGAAGTGAAAAAATTATGACTAGTTCTAAAACAAGCGGTATAAATTGTCCCGTATTAGGCGCGATATAAATTTAGCATTTTCAAGATCTTTACATTCTACTTTTTTTATATACGAAGTATACAAAGAAAGAGTATTAAAATCGTCAAAAAATTCGAATTGGAGATTTTGATGAATTTCCACATATATCCTCTCGGAAATCGAAAAGTACTTTTCTTTCAACACAATAATTCAAGAACACTGATTGAAAAAATTTAATATGTGATCTTTACATCAAATCTGTGGATTTCTCTCAAATTTTGGTCAAAAACTATGTAGAGAAAGTTTGTCTGTCTGTTTTAGTGCGAGCGAATACGATAATCACCAATCGAAGTAAACTATGTAAATGAAATTTCGTACACAGTTTTAGCATTCTGAAGTGTATATATGTACCAAATTTTAAATAAATTCCGCATAGTCTTTACATTCGCATGCCTGTAAACGCAATAAGTAAACGCAGAAATATGAAGATTTAGATAAATGAAATTTGGTATGTGAGCCGTTTTCTTATTTGAGATTATGATACTTTTAATTTTCCAGCACCCCCTTCCCTATTAACCACTATGAGTACCAGATATTTTCAAGTCTGTTTTTTATAGCTGTATGTATCGTCCACGACGTAGTGCCGCGGTGGCATGGTGGTAAGGTCTCGGCTCGGAGGGTTTCAGGTTCGAGACCCTATTCCACCGAAGAACCGTCGTGTAAGGGGGTCTGTTGCACGTTAAATCCGTCATGACCAAACGTCCTTCCGCTGGTGTGGTGTGGTGTGAAGAGGGGGGAGCCAGCTCAGGTGTCGTCCTCGTCATCTGACCGCGGTTCAAAATGACGAGGTCCGTCCCAAAATAGCCCTTGTGTTGCTTCGAACGGGACGTTAATATAACTAAACTAAACGTCCACGACGTATCCGTAGCAATAGATATTTTTAAAAATTAAATTGTTAATAAAATGAATGGCATCTCTGAACCTATTTTACTAAAACTACATAAAAATATTTCTCCATTTGAATTATTGCTCGAAAGTCCCTTTATTTAATAAAAGTAAAAATTATATTTCAATTACGACGAGGGGAATTCAGGGAAAAAATGAAACCATCTTATATCTATGTGATACAGTGGCGATTCAGGTAGAATGCGCCTTGCTCAATTATACTTTTAATTTATTTCGTCTTTTCCAGGATGAAAAAGATCTTTATATTAAAATACAAAGAACAATTAGATGTTACACGTCATGCTCAATTATGTTTGTCATGTGATAATGATTTTACTTGAATTGACTTTAATCTCAGGCTTGCAAACAGGCATAGCTTGAAACTTTTCTACGTCAGCTTTTGTTTCCTCGAAGTAAAGAAATTTACTTTACATGCCATTAATTTAAGAATTATTTTCAAAAAATTTATTTTACAAAATAATAAGTGGGTGACAAAAGAATATAAGTTAAAAGCAAAAATTAATTCTAAAAATCTAATTTGAAGCATTTTATTATGTTTAGCACAATTTTTTTCTCTTAAAACATTAAGCATTTAACATTATTCTTGAATATCAAAGATATGTAGATAATATATATTTACAGATAAATAATGCTTAAGAGTCTTATTTGAATAAATTTCTATTTGTTTAATTTCAAAGTTTTCAATTACTATGTCGGAATATTAATCACAAGTTAAATGCTGCGTTTTCACTAAAAAAGAAGTTCAAAAACTCGTTTTTTTTTTTTTTTTTTTTTTTTTTTCCATTACATCAAGAGCATCAAAAATATTTGGTCATCCCAGCTTCCTTCCAAGTGAATTATTCATCATTTCCCCTTCTCTGATCTTGTGTCCACAAGAGATACGATAATTTCCTTGAATGCAATCATAAGGATCGTGCTATTGTTGATAATACCTCGCACTTTTCAATCTTATCTTCAGAGGGAGGTTTTGACAGCTGACTTCAAATTAAAACCTAAATCACGAATCTTCTGACCGCGAGTCGTCAGATGGTAAACGTTGTAAGAAAATTGTATTATTGTACTTAGAAAATAAGAAAGTGCGTATGTATGCTTTGCGCACGTAATTCCGCATATAAATGAGAGTGGTAGACACGAGTCGATAGCATATAAAAGGAAATCAACATTCGCGGCTTCATCTTTCGAATATGAGAATGTCTTTCCCTCTGAGAATTGCAGTTGCATTTATTTTCACTCTCTATCGGTTAGCGGCTGGAGCGGAATTTTGCATCTGGTGTGATAAAAAGACACAAAATGACTTTTTAGCCTGCTTTTCGGAGAAAATCAAAATGAATCGGGAACTGAACATTGAACCTTTCTTATTAGAAGCCATGGTTAAAAGCTTACCAGCAGCCTCCAATGTAATAAATACTCCAAATAAAGTAAAAAATACAATGATGAACGGTGCTCTTTCAGGAGAAGTAGTAGCCCTGATTACATCCATCAGTTCGCCAGGAAGAAACAGAGATATTATTGTTGCCAACATAATAAGACCATTAGAGGAATGTTACGCAACAATATCAGGGAAATCAGGTACTAAATTCGCTGCTTCTATTGGTAAAACAGTAATGGATACGATATTAGATGTAGATTCAGACAGTGATAATAATGAATACAGCCTGGGACCAGAAAGTAGTTTTACATCAAATAAAGACTATCCGAAACCACCACCAATCATCGAAAATTCTCCATCTCCCTCCAATTCTCCAAATCAAGCATTTTCAGCAGTTCAACTTCCTCGGAATTTTGAATCTGCTCAGCAAACTCCCTTGCGACCTCTTCAACCTCCTGCCGGAAGTACAGCTCTGCATTCATTTCAACAAAATCATGAATTTACTCCAAATATAAGAAAAAATATAGATAATGGTGAACCAATTCAGGGACAGAATTTTTTTCAACCTCCTTCATACGTCAGTGCCAGTGTACCACAAAATGGGGATAATTATGCATCATTTCCAAAACAAGATTTTCCTGCATCTGGTTCGTATGTCTCTGCTGGTGTCAATGGACCACAAAATGGAGATAATTATGCACCATTTCAAAATCAGAAATTTTCTGCACCTGGTTCATATGCCTCTAACAATGCCAATATGCCTCAAAATGGAGATAATCGTGCACAGTATCAAAACCAAGATTTTCCTGCATCTGGTTCGTATGCCTCTGCTGGTACCAATGCACCACAAAATGGAAATAATTATCCTCCATTTCAAAATCAAAATTTTCCTTTGTCTCATACATATGCTTCTACGGATCTCAATCCTGCCCAAATTGGGAATAATCATCCACCATTTCAAAGAAATCTTGCCGCTTCTGATTTTTATGGTCCTGCTGGTTCAGATATGCGTAAAAATGGAGATAATTATGCTTCATTTCAGAAACAGGATTTTGTTGCACCCAATTCGTTTGCTGCTGCCAATTCTAAAGTAGGACAAAATGAAGAAAACTATACACCAAATAACAATGGTCCTCCTTTCTTAGGAAGAAATAATCGATTAATATCTCATTCATCGTTAATACCACCAAAACCAGTAGAGTTAACACCCAATATACCTCAATTAAATCAGTCTCCTCTTATGCCTTCTCCTGCTGTAAGATCAGATTCTAAAGGTCTTTATTATAACGATGGAATTAATTCAAAAAATCAGCCTATAAATCCTCTCATATTTAGTCCTGCAGACGGAAATGTAAATAGAAATCCAGTGGAATCAAATGTAGCTTCAAGTAGTTCACCACCTGCAGAAAAAAACAATTACGTATTTGAAAACTATCCTAATAATGCATATAATGGAGGAAATGTTGGACCAAATGGATATTATAATGATTATGGGAATAATAGATGGATTCCTAATGGACAACCATCATACGGTTTAATTCCTGATTACGATTACAATCCCATCAACTCTCAAGATTCTGGAATTAATTCTGGTGAAAACCAACCACAAACGACTCAAAGTTCCGCTGATACTTTTCCTTTACAAGGAAACTTGTCGCCCAATTTTCAACCTCTTAATGATCAAACAGAGTATCTGAATTCTGATGATCGACTCGCAGTACCAACTTCATTAACAGTGTCAAATTTGAAAGACAGAGATAGTGGAGTGTGGCCTGCAAAATCAAATGAAGACAAATTTTCTTTGCAAAAAGCTCCAAAACAAGAAAATAATAATCAACCGGAAGGACCTTCTCCATTTGTAGCCCCGCAATCAGATGGAAAGGACTTTGGAACATGGGAACCTAATGAAGCAGATAAAGAAACTCCAGCCTTATTACAAGATGGATTTAATGGAGAATCCCAGAACAATTCGAATAGACAAATGGATACACCAGCAGATTCTACACAAAACGGGTCGAATTCAAAAGAGACATCAACACAGACTACAACAGTCGCAACAACACAAGTTCCGACTATACCAGCAACCACTAAAGCACCAGCAACAGCAAAGCCAGATGTTCTTCAAGATAAAACATGTGCGCTCGAATTTGCAGAGGCAAATTTTATACATCTATCAGAAAGTGATTCATTCAGATGCGTGTTCAATGAAGACACTCCGCACGATCAAGCAGTTTCAGTTGCTGCTAATGCTGCCCAAAATGCTTTTAGAGAGGCAGACTTATCAAACTATGCATATAAGTCAAAAAGAATTTGCATTCGGGAAGTTTCACGGTTATCTGCAGGAGCAACGTCCCAGGATTACGCTGAAAAATTATCAAAATGTACAACGATAGTTGTGTATAAAAATGGTTTACTGAAAAAAAACTGCAAAGCAGCAGGAAAATTTATGGCGGAACAAATACTGAATGCAATTTCATATATTACTGATGCAACGGATACAGATAATAATGAACAAAATAATAAACCATACGGAAATAATAATCCTTTTCAGACTGACTATGTTCCTAATACAGATAGCAGCAATTTTGCAGCACCAGAGTCACTATCAGCAAGTTCTGATAGTGAAAATTCCAAAAATTATAATGCCCCTCAATCAAATAATGCTAAAACTTTAATATCGGTAACTACAGTATCTGAAGATTCCGAAGGAGAAATTCCGAAAAATTATAACGGTCCTCAACTAGACAATATTCAAAATAAATCATCGACAGATTCATTAAATGCCTCTCAAGTACCAAAAGACGGAGTTCCTATTAGTAATCATCCACTACGAAAATTGCCGAAATCATGGAATAACAAGAAAAGCCGAGGCAGACATCCAAGTACTTCTGACAACAATGGACCTGATGATGCAAACAGTAGCAACAATGCCGAGACACCAGCATCACCTCAAAATTCATATATCCGAAATCCTAATTATTATAATTCTCCTCAGCCAGATAATGCTCCAGATACTGCTTCATCAGCTATTGCAACAATGCCCCAAGGTTCAAACATTGGAAGTCCAGGTAATTACGATGATGTACCTCAATCAAACAATGCTCCTAGTTCAGCATCAGCAGCTGCATACGAAGGCTCTGAAGGAGAAGCTCCGGATGAATATAATGGTCCACAATCAGATAGTTCTCCAGCTGTATCACCGACAGATTCATTAGCTGTATCTCAAGTACCAAACGATGGAGCTCCTATTAGTAATTATCCGCTAAGAGAACTGCTGAGACGATGGAATAATAAGGAAAGCCGAGTTGAGCATCCAAGTATTTCTGACAACAACGCACCAGATGACGCAACCAATGGCAACGATGCCAAGACACCAGTATCACCGCAAAATTCATATGTTCGAAATCCCAATTACTATAAAGCCCCTCAGGCATTCAATGCTCCAGATGCTGTTCCCTCAGATACAGCAATAGTGCCTCAAGGTTCAAACACTGGAAGTTCAGGAAATTACGATAATGTACCTCAATCAAACAATGCTCCTAGTTCGGCATCGGCAGCTGCATACGAAGGCTCTGAAGGAGAAGTTCCGGATGAATATAATGGTTCACAATCAGATAGTTCTCCAGCTGTATCACCGACAGATTCATTAGCTGCATCTCAAGTACCAAACGATGGAGCTCCTATTAGTAATTATCCACTAAGAAAAATGCTGAGACGATGGAATAACAAGAAAAGCCGAGGTGAGCATCCAAGTATTTCTGACAACAACGCACCAGATGACGCAACCAATGGCAACGATGCCAAGACACCAGTATCACCGCAAAATTCATATGTTCGAAATCCTAATTATTATAAAGCCCCTCAGGCATTCAATGCTCCAGATGCTGTTCCCTCAGATACAGCAATAGTGCCTCAAGGGTCAAACAGTGGAAGTCCAAATAATTATGATAATGTACTTCAAACAAATAATGGTCCTAGTTCAGCATCGGCAGCTGCATTCAAAGATTCTGAAGGAGGACCGAATAATTATAATGGTCCTCAAATAGGCAGTGCACCAGATTTAGGATCATCAGATGTACCAAAACAAGAAGTTCCTGTTAGTAAACATCCACTAAGAGAACATCCGAAACCATGGCTTAACAAGAAAAACCAAGGTAAGCATCCAAGTATTTCTGACAACAATGCCCCGAATGATGCAACCAGTGGCAACGATGCCGAAACACCAATATCACCGCAAAATTCGTATGTTCTAAATCCTAATTATTATAATGCTCCTCAGTCAGAAAATGCTCCAGATACTATTTCATCAGCTATAGCAGCAGTGCCCCAAGACTCAAACACGGGAATTCCAAATAATTATGATAATATTCCTCAAACAAGCAATGTTCCCAGTTCAGTGTCAGGAGTTACATCGGAAACTTCCGATGGAGGCGTTCCAGATAATGGTTCTCAATCAGATAGTCCTCCAGATGCAGCATCAGCAGATTCATTAGGTGAATCTCAAGTACCAAAAGAAGGAGCTCCTGTTAGTAATCCTCCATTAAGAGGATTGTCGAGACTATGGAAAAATAAGAAACAACGAGGTCGATATCCAAATACTTCTGACAGCAATACACAGAATGATGCAAACAATGGCAACAACGGCGAGACACCAGTGTCACCTCAAAATTCATATGTTCGAAATCCTAATTATTACAATGCTCCAGATGGTGTTCCTTCAGCTACAGCAACAGCGCCTCAAGGGGCAAAGAGTGGAAGTCCAAATAATTATGATAATAATGGACCTAACATACCTATTTCTGACGAACAGCCATCTATTGAAAGGAATGTGAATAAGTATAGCAATTTGAATTCTAAAAAAAATCCACTTTTAAATAAACTTACGGATTCCGATTCCAGAAATCATATCGATTATTTAATGAAAGCTGCACTAAACTGTGTGTCACCTAGTGGGTTTAATTACAAAGCTTTTACACTAGGAATGGCGTCAGTTGCTACTGCCATGAGGAAACAGCATCCTAATGAAAGTCCAGAAGCAATCATTAACAAAACTTATTTGGCAGCAATAGTGGCTTTAATTGAAGACTTCCAAAATGCAGTGTTCAATCGACAAGAAAGTGAAGGAACGCAACCACTACAAAATTCTCAGCCTCTATCCAGACCAAATTCTGAATCCGCTGCATATAGGCCCTCTACTAATCAGCAAAACAGTGGTGCTTCAATTGTATCTCAGCCTCTATCCAGACCAAATTATGAATCTATTGAATACAGGCCCTCTACTAATCAGCAAAATAGTGGTGCTTCAATAGTATCTCGGCCTCCATCCGGACCAAATTATGAATCCATTGAATACAGGCCCCTTACTAATCAGCAAAACAGTGGTGCTTCAATAGTATCTCAGCCTCCATCCAGACCAAATTATGAATCCGTTGAATACAGGCCCCTTACTAATCAGCAAAACAGTGGTGCTTCAATAGTATCTCAGCCTCCATCCAGACCAAATTATGAATCCATTGAATATAGACCTTCTATTAATCAGCAAAACAGTGGTGCTTCAGTTGAATCAGTGGTAAATTCAAACTTGGCTCCAATTAGTTATCAAAATGATGGAAATTACCAAGATACATTTCAAGCAGTATCTTTGAAAGAAAACCCTCAGCAAACATATGCAAATCCCTCTTTACAAAGTGTTGGACAAAACAGTTGGGCTATTACTAATAGAAATACTTTGTTAAATGCAAGTCCCCGTGAAAGGCCTCAAAGTTTCAATTACAATCAAGCTGGTGGATTTGCATACGCTGCTGCTGGTTGAAAACTTTTTAATTTTAAAATGGTATGCAATCATTTATGTCATTTAACTCCTTTTGGAAGTAAAACTAAAAACTGAATTTTATGATGAATCAGAGAATTTTTCATTGCACAATTCCTTGAGATATTACATAATTATGAAAATTTTTTTGTAGTGCACATAAGACTTAAATTCTGAATGATACTTTATTCTGTACTCATATTTTTAAAAACATTCTTGGTTTCACCACCACCACCAACAAAAAATGTTTTAATGCTGATTGAAAATTAGAGAGATACATAGTGTATAAAGTACATGTATGTAATGTATGCATGTATGTAAGCATAGAAAATGAACTGAATGGCTTAATGTTCCTGCTAAATTACATGTTATGTAATATAACTCAATACAGATATAAAATATTTTGTTCAAGTAGTCATTAAGACACTAAGTTACGTAAAACGTTTAATTCGAAATTTTAACGAGCATTAATCCTTGTGAACCAGCTAGCCATCAAAGGCAATTAGTAAAAAAAAAAAAGGCGCTTGTGTGTGAAATAGAAATTTGTAATAGCGATAAACTTCGATGTTGAATGCCATATGTCTGTATGTCGAAGAGTATTTTCATTCATCCGTTTCCTGACGATGAGAAATAAATCTTGAATAAGTGATAATTGCTTTCAGTTTATTTATTTATTTTATAGAATATTAGGTTACTTTTTGTATTTGCAAAATATAATTATTAAATTTCTTTTTCAAAAACATATTTTTATCTGTGTGCTAAAAAGTAGATTTTTACATTTTAATTATGTTCCATATTTTAATTTCAATTCGAAATTTATTATTTTTCATCTTGTGCCTTTCAGTATTAGTTTATCTCTTTTTCATTGTCGAATGTTTAATGAATATTAACCATGCTAACATAAGAAAATCAAGTTAAAATGGTGATCAGAAAAATGTAAGTTTTATAATGGATCATATTTTTTTTTTTATCGTCAAAACAAAAATTGATGTCAATGAGTAAAGAAACACTGCTCATTGAAGTATATTTGAATGCAATATACTGTATACAATATTGCTGTTAAAGAATCCTGTAAAAGATTTAAACATGTAAAAGACGTTTGCAGGAAAGTTTATAATATAATTATTATATTGTTCTACTGTTATAATTTTAGCAGAAATAAATCTGTGCCTAGCCCATGAGACCAGGAAGGGTCCACTGCAGGTCTTCTGTGCATTGTATCATATCTTAAAGTTGCCTCACACAGTTTAAAAGTAAAAGAAAAATATATATATGATTGGGTAAAACTATCAGATTGATGTGTTTTTATCTACATCGCTTTAAATCATAGCATATATTTTGATTGCTTATAATTTCCACAATTGGTACTTTTATTTTCAATTAAAATTATGCACAGTTTTTTCTTCTTTTAAAAGTGTCAATCCGAATTCCAAAATATCTGTTGTTCAGAATATTGTTGATTTTTTTTTTTTCAACAAGCAAGATAATAAATGCAAATAAATAATGTGATCTTTGTGATTTATTTTCATCTTGCTTGGCATAACAGATTTTTTTTCTCCTTCTTCTATCAGCACTTCTATAAGAAAAGCTGGGAAATTTAGTTTGATTATGAATATTTTTCAGTTCCTTATTTCATAACGAAATATATGTCTTGAACGGCAATCAAAAATATATTTTTTTTTAAATACGATTAACTAAGTCCTTAATTTTGTTCCTCCTGGCAAATGAACCCAGGGCACGTACTCATCCTGTCCTATCCTAGTTATGCTATTGCCCCATCTGCTGGAGTTTTTTTTTTTTTTTTTTTTTATAAAGGCAGTTTTGCTACTAAGTAACAGCAATAGTAAAAGTAATATCAAAACACACATACAGTTTTAGAGAAGTAATCAACATGCAACAATTCAAAAATATATTAGATTTAATAAAGAATAAATAATCATTATAAAATATATTTACATACATTTCTCTCGCTTTATATCACAATGTTCTAATTTAATTTAGGTTTGCTTTCAGTAGATTCTTTCTTCTTCCACTGTTCATAAACAAAACGAATTAGTTCATTTTCTTTATACCATACAACACTAAGGAAAGCCAAAAAGCAAGCAGCTCCTAATAAAAAATGCCATATCCATTTGTATATGCTGTCACAGCACAAATACATCTAAGGAAAGAAGAAAAATGCAAATATATTATTAAAAAAAATTTTTTTTTTTGGGGGGGAGGGGATAGTTTGAAAACTCTATATAAGAATGAAGCATTTTATTCTTTTTAAAGATTATAATGGGTTGATATGTTACATTAATACTGAGTTTGGAACAAAACTTTTATAATGCATATTTAGGTAGTATTCATTTATGCCTCATCAAGTTATGAGGGCATTTTTCTTTAATAAAACTGAAAGTCATTTGGGAAAAGCAAGATTTTAAATAATTAATCCTACCTGACATTTCCATTAGATATCACCTTATTTTAAATATTAAAAATTATATTAAATATCACCTTATTTATTTTTTTCTTTCGAGAAAATGTATTTTTGTGCTCAAGATACACATTGTTACTTTTCTTTAGGTTTAAATGATTCATTTTATGATGTTATAATTTGGTGAGACAGTTCTCATTATTTAAAATTTTAATACTGGAACTAATAAAAACTTAAAAAGAGAAAAATGATAAAATTTATAAATATCCTGTTAAAAAGTAAGTAAGAAATAGTATTTCTTGATTAAATTTGATGCCGTTTGTAAAAAAATCTGAAAAGAACTAGAAATGTTATAAATGTTTTTCTTTAATATTAGAAGTATTTCTAACCATTATGAAAAAATTAACAGTTAACTTTCACACACACACACACACAAAAAAAAAATCATATTTAGAATATGATGATAATTCTTCACTTTAACATAGTTAAATGTAGTAACATTGAATATGGTCTGCAAGACTTTAAAGCAAGCAAATATAAAGTATCAAAATTCACAACAAATGAACAAATACTACAAACTACAAACATTGTTACATAAAAGCTTCCCATAGTATCAAAAGTAATAAATTACACAAAGTACTGCCTAAACTTTTCTCACTATTATTAATTATTTTCCAATTGTTTTTATTATTTTCATTTGGTTCTTTCAAATTTCCAAAGCCTTTTTACCTCTATAATTAATTTTTCATGATTTACAACTTATCCCCAGTTATTAGTTGGATTCTTTAAATAGTGTAAAATCAAGGTAATGATAATTTATTTCTAAAATTTATAATTATAGGCATGTACAAAGCACACTCAGAATCACCTGTCAATAATAAAAGAGGAGGTGTGCCTATCTGACACCCAGCACTTAAGAATTATATTGTTTAATCTAGAGTTAGCAAACTTGGCATAAATGAATTTTGGAGAATAAGATTAAATATTTTGGAGTAATTTAAAAAAAAATTAATTAATCAAAAAAGCAAGGTTTAGGTATTTTACTGTGGCAACTTCATAAAACATTATTGCATGAAATTAATTTTTAGAACATTTATAATTTTATAAACAGCATTTTATTGATTTTAAAATTTAGCTATGCATAATTTTTTCCTAAATTTTGAAATAGTTTTTTTTTCACATAATTTTCAACAATATTTTTAGTATTACTATCAAATTGAAATAGTTTTTATTGTTTCATTAAACATTTTATTTTATTATTGGAAGCTACAGAAGAAAGACCCCGCTTATTAACTGAAGTGTTTTTACACAGAATATGAAAATGTTAAAATACCACCAAAGATAATGTGCATTTAGAAAATATATAATAAACAGACTACATGCAGAACTATTAAGAAATGCATCTTTAAAATCCACCATAATTTGACTTTAAAATTTAATTTGTTAAAGAAAATGTGAATATTAAATTATATATAATAAATTTAATAAAATTAACTATAACTAATATTCCTGGTAAACTAGAAAGTCACCAAAGGCAGTCAATTTTCAAATAATTTCCATTGTAATTTTTTTAATAATTATCCATTGTTTAAATTATTAAAAAAACATTTTAAATATCTTACTACAGTTTATTTTCAAAGATATAAATACACATATTTATGCAAGAAAAATTAAAATTTTAAATGTAAAAATTTAAATGTTCAATTAAAAAAATACTTTTAGAGGAAAAGAAAAATAAATTTTATATGGGGAAAAAAATCACTAAATTATATCATAATTCAATAACAAGCATATAAATTTTTACTGAATAAATTACCTCAGAAATGGATGTAATAATAGTAATGGCAATTAAAACTTGTATCACAGATGAATGAGGAACAATTCTAGACCACCAGTACTTGGGTACTTGAAAATACCCTTGAATAAAATGAAAGCTAGAAAGAAAAATATATGGTTAGAAACAAAACAAATACAAGATGAGGAGAAAGAGGGGGTTTAATACAAGCAAATGTAATACAAATAAAAAATGAACGAATGCTTAATTTACATGCTTATTTCCAGTCTCATTAAGAAATATATATTACTGGATTCAGAAATTTAGCTTTTTATTAAATAAATAATAAAAAAAAATAGCAAAAATAAATTACAAACCCAGATAACTAACAGTAATAAATAAAGTAAAATAGTTTAATATAGTAAAGAGTAATAAATATAGTGATAAATACTTTAAAATATAAACTTACCTATGAACTATTCTAAATAACATGTTTAAACAATTTGCCATAATGAATCCTGAACTCCCAAAAACTGTAACAAGACAATATCCAGCTATTAAGAAACCAACAGACAAGCAAACTAGGCTCTTATTATATCTGAAAAAAATAATTACATAATTAGGATGTTTTAAAATAACTCATATAAGCAAAGACAGAAAGACAAATAATAAATTTAAAACTATATTCATAACATCCGACATTATTTAAATTAACAATTTCCAATGAAAAAAAAATGATAAATATTTAATTTTATACTGAAAATTTAAATTTGCTTACTACTTTGGAAGTTCAGTTCCAATTTATATTCCTAAATTTTATACTTTCTATTTAAAATTGAAAAAATTTGAAGAGATTCATTTTTATCTATCATTTCTAAAAGAATTTCGAATTACATTTCTAAGCAGGTTCAAATATTCTTCCTGACATTTAAAATGTAATGAAAACAAATAAAGCTAAATTTGAAATCTGATAATCAAAAAATATTATTAAAGTACATAAAAATTATTTTACTTATCTGCAGTATTTTGAAATACTTTTTGAAATTAAGTTGGCTTTTAATAAATAACATAAAGCAATATGCCTCACAGTTTTCTGACATATATATATATATACCTGTCAATTTCTGAATGACCCATGACAGCAAATTTAAAACCTTCAGAAATTCCATTTATTGCTAGAAGCAACACATAAAAGCAGTGCCATCGCATCAAAGTAAGACCTACAAAAATATTAAAATAATATTATATATATATATATATATATTACCACAAAACTGAAACATAATTAAGAACAATTTATAGTTTAACTGACAAATCACAAATGCAATTATTTTTATTACGAGTAATTGAAAAATCACATGCCTTATTTTCTGTCTAAATTACAAAACATATAGAGGGTTAGCAAGAAATAAGTTATCCACTTCAGAGGTCTCGAAAATGCGTTCTATCCAAATGAGATAAAATTTGAACTACAGATTATGCAGATGATGTGCTTTACATTTATTAATATATATATAGTACAAAAATTCATCGTTAGTAGGCGTTGTAATACACATAAAACCATTTAATATGGTTTATAATTATTAAATAAAGCAACATTAAAATTGCTCGATATGTCCTCCTTCATTTTCAACAATATGCTCTAATCGGAGAACCATATTTTCTATAGATGACTGGAGTGAATCTGCCGGAATATTAAGAATATGTCGCCGAATGTTGTCCTTCAGATCTGGTAGAGATGATGGCCTTTGATGGTAAATATTGTCCTTCAAATAACCCCACAACTAAAAGTCGCAACAGATGATGTCCCTCAAGTGAGGAGATCATGCTATTGGGAAATGACAGCTGATAATTCATGCTTCTGTGAAATTCTGTATAAACAATCGCTTTACACGACAATCAATATGAGGTGATACGCTATTCTGCATGAAAATGAAGTCTTGAAGGCATGCACGCTTTAGAAGAGTTGGGATTAAAAAATCCCTCAGCATATCATGGTATCATTGTCCTGTGATGGAACAGGTTTGGATTCCATTTGAAGTTATCTCTTCAAAGAAATACGATCCAATGATAAAGGTAGCTGTAAAACCACACCATATTGTCACTTTTTCAGGATGCAATGGTTGTTCCTGGATAACTTGAAGCTTTTCCATTGCCAAAATTCGATAGTTGTGGATGTTAACTTGCCCATTGAGTCAAAAGTGGGCCTCATTACTCCACAGAATGTCCCATGGCCAAGTTGTATCAACCACCATTCGAGCAAGGAAATGATGTGCAAAAGTTTTATGGACCACTAAGTCCCCGTCTTCCAACAAATGCACAGACTTGTTTGAATTGTATGATTGATTTCGTATGAATAAAAATGCAAAACCTGCCGTAGCATTTTTTGTACAGTTGAATAGGGAATATCCAGAACACGGGAAACAACTAGCAAACTCACTCTATTATGTGGCGATTGAGTGATGGCTTCAGCGAGCGTGGCCGCAACATTTTCGATGCTGGAAAACAGGATTTTTTTTTGTCACCTGGAAGAATGCCACATTGCCCAGTTTTTTCAAATTTCAGCATCTTACATAGGGCATCTAGAGACATTGGACCTCTTCATATCTGCAAATTCCTACGAACTGAAATTCCTTTAGAGTTGCAATGGAGCTTTGTTGGTTCTGGTAGAACAATTTCATCAGTAACGCTTTTTCTTGCAACATAGACATGACGAACAGAGAAAAAACTAATGTTCGTGCAAATTATAAAAATAGTAATAGACGTATGCTATAACGCAAATTATGTTTCACATTTTCAATATATGTCATTTGTGTTACATGCCATCAATTGGTGAATTTTTGTATTAATTTTTTTTTTTTTTAAATTTATAAATGTAAAGTGCAACATCTGAATAACCAGTAGTTCAAATTTTATCTTATTTGGAAAAATAGAATATATTTTAGAGCCCTCTGAAGTGGGTAACTTATTTTTTTCTTAACCATTTTATTTCTTAAATTCTTTTTTCTGTCTCAAATCTGTAATATATTCACATGAGTTCAATTTTTATTTTTATGATCCTAATATATTGAATGTAATTAACTAGATTCAAGTATATATTGTCTTTATTAAAAGTTCTTCTTAATCATTTATATTTCAATTTCATATGCTAATAATTACCATTTGACTGTGATATGAAATTGCAATTTTTTAAATATTATATAAGCAAAAATAAAAATTAAGGAACATATTTAAATTATCATAAATATAATCATAACCAGATATCCCCTAACTGATTAAGAGTAAGAATACACATATATAAATTTATAAAATATAAAAAAAAATCTAAATATTAATTTATTTTCTTTATTGGGAAAATATGATTATTCAGAATAAATTATACAAAACGATTATATATATATATATATATATATATATATATATATATATATAACAAATTTCAAAATCTTTGACGTGATTTTTAATTTTTTTATTTCAAGGAGTAACACAATACAATAAAAGATATTAAACCTCTTTAGATAATTGCATTTTATTTATCATTGGTTTCAAAATCTAATTAATTTTCTTACCTATTCCAGAACTTAATTTTGTTCCACCATATATATACAGGAGCAGTTGGGAATAGGAATAACCAAACATTAAGATTGTAAGACCTAACAGAAACATTAACTTCAAAATTCTTCCTAAAATTGTAAGTGCCATAGACAGATTTTCCTGAAATTTAGAAATCTAATATTATTTTTTTCATCAATATATAATAATGTGAATAAGGAAATTATTAAATAATAGCAATTAATTTTATGTTAGGGAATATATGTATTAATATATTCTTAGAAATTTAGAATTTATAAATTAATAGAATATGAATCTTTTGAATGAATGAAAATTAAAAAACAAATGAGCATCATTATAAAAAATAATTTAGATGAACTAAAACTATTATTTTACGGATGAAACAAAAATATTGAGCATAAAAAAACAAGATATGAACAATTATTGATTAAATTTCTTCTCATTAATATTTCCTTTGTTTCCAATTTTTCAATTTGATGTTCAGTGAAATCTTCTTAAAAAATCAATCTTACCAAAGGCTGGGAAGTTCTGTCTCTTGTCAGTATCTGAGTAAAGAGCAAATATGCACTATCTTCTATTGGCAACAAAATGAATCGAGCAGCTAGCGATCCCAAGTTGTTAACAACATCATAGAGGCCTTAAAAAAATGAATGTAAATTTAAATTACTTTTTCCTGCTTAGTATAGACATAATTTCAAAGACATAATTTCATTTAACAGAAGAAAAAAAAATTATATGAAGGCAAATTTGAGGGCAATTATGCAGGGAGATTACAGATATCAACTCTTAAGAATATATTATGAAATCTCAATCACAGGGTAGTTTTCAACACACAACTAAAGATGTGAAAACGCAACACAAATACGATATTATTTTAAAAAGCTTTAACAAAACTTAAATTAAATGCTTTTCTTTCTTGTTTTAAATGGATCAGTACAGCATTTAAAAAGATAAATAAAAATAAAGCTCTGATCATTCATAGTATACAGACTGCTTTAAGATACACAAATATGTGAACTTTTGTCTAATGGATTTTGCTATAGACTAGAAATTATAAGACCATTGAGAAATCTTATTCTGTATCCATTAGTAATTGTATCATTTAATTTTCCCCAAATAAAGCATGCTATTCAAATGTAACAAGCTTTAGATGTCCTTAGTGTGTTTGTTTTGTCTCCTCTAGCTGTTTCTTTAATACATTCGGTTGCACTTTTCAATTTGAATATAGCTTAAAGAGATATTTTCTATCCCCAACTCAAAAGTTTCTACATGGAATTTTGTGATACTCTTTGAATTCATAGATTATTTGGTAAAATCATAAAAATGTTATGCATTTACTACTCCACAGTGAAAAATATATTTCTAAATAAAGATATTAACACAAGAAATTTTCCACAAAAAAAAAAGTATAAAGAAGTTATAGTATAATATTTTTAAACACATACTAGCCGAGTATATTAGTAATATATGTATTTAGATTACATACCAATAACATGCAGATAAATAATTTTTGAAAACTATAACAGAGAATATTTCTTTCATTGCATTATGACAATTCAAAAGGAGTTTTACAGAAAGAGATACAAGTTTTACTTGACTCTAAATACACATTTATGTAATAGAATTATATTTACAAGAATGATGAAATTTTTTTTTTTAAATGTGATCAGTATGCTTTCAAATGCTTACCTTGTTCAGCAAATGAAAGAAGGGTGAAAAAACTCATCAAATAGCGCTCACCTGAAAAAAAAACATTTATTCTATAATACAAAGTTAGTTATAAATTTAGTAATATATGCAGTTTTATCAGTTTTTAGATGTAAAACTATCTAAAGGTTGTAATTAAGTGTTTAAATGAAACGAGATAAAAGAATAACTTGCATAGGTAAAAAACATAACTATTACTAGTAGCAATTGAATAAACTTATTATAATATCAAAAATGGTATTTGAATGATTAAAGAAAATAGTTTACCTTCTGTAAGAAGTTGTTTCAATAAAGTTTGTTTAAAAAAACTCCAAGTCAAACAAAGATCTTCCCATTCCACAAACTAAAAATAAATATTAAATTCAATAGCAATGAATAAAATTGTTTCAGATAAATTGCATAAAATTTCATGGAATATTAATACTATAACTCAGAATAGAAGAAGTGTAAACAATTATGAATTGAAAAATTTCTGTAAAATAGTAGAAAAGTCTAAAATTTAATGGAACCAAAAATAAAAATTACAAAGGGGAAAAATCAAATATATTTTAAAACAGTCATAAGAAGGTCTATGCTTGAAGCAAATTAAATACAACAAGACTTCACTCATTAATTCAATATATCTTAGTATTAAAAGTACCTACAAGGTATCAAAATTTATGTACAGAAAATAACCACACCTTATGCACACATACATTAAATTTAAAAAAAGGAGCAGAATTTTTTTTGAGAAATTAGATGCTAAGAACAAAATTGCAAGTTTTAAATCAACAAAGAAAATGTAAAAATAAACCTAATGGAATTTTTTTTAAAATATATAGGCTAATATAGAACATTCAGAATATGAACAGGTTTTAACTATGATAATTTTTCCAAATTCTATAACAAAATACTATGATAATTTTTAGTAATGCATTTGAATACTTACATACTTGGAAAATTTGGGAAGAGTGTCACGTAGAGATGAAATTAATAAAGGAGAAATCTTTTGCTCAGAGGAATTTAAATAATATCCAAAATAACCATAAAATGACAATGTGTACACAACAGAACTCAAAGCCTACAAAAAAATAATAAATATACTAATAGCTCAATTTTCAAAAACTTAACACAATATATATTTGAAAATACTCAAGAAGAATATTTTCAAACAAAATTAATGAAATCATCATCTTAGATTTATCTATAATATATAAACACAAATCTAAAATAGAGCGAAAAGATTTGTTTAAAATTAACAAATGGTTATTCAAGGTTTATGTTTCTCAGTATCATTACACTCTGCAAAATTATAAATAACAAATTTACACATGCTGATATTCTACAGTCCAAGCTTTTGTATATTTCATTTAATCAGGGAAACCTGTAATCAATTTCAAAAATCCTAAAACTAACATGAAGTAAAAATTTCTCATATTTTTTAAATACACTTTAGTGTATTAAGTAGGAAAAACACATTATTTTTAACAACTAAGATAAGCAAAGCAAAATCGCATATAAAAAATGTATTAAAAAAACACTAATATTTTTCAATTCATTTCCCAAAGTTTGAGAAATTACATTTTAATTTCACTTGAATATTTAAAAATAGGTTATTCAGCTTCCTTTTGGGGAAGAGTGGAGATTTTGTTTCAGGTGGAGATTATGTTTCAATAACTGTTGCATTCTTAATTTTTTATATAATAACTGCAAATTTAATACAAGTAGTTAGACACTTGTTGTAGACAATGTTTTTTACTTAACTCTTTGAAAATCAAATTAGAGCAGGCAGAATATATATTAGTAGAGATAAAGAATTGACAAAAAAAAAAATGTCATAGAAAGAAAAGAACTTTTAAAAGCAGCCCAGATATTTAATGATTATTGCAGTAGCTTATTAAGATTATAATTACCTGGAATTGAATTAGTTTTGATTTTCTCTAAAATTTGAACTAATACAGTCTTGAAAGAGAATTTTCTGATCCAACATATTTATTTTTGTTTGAAGAAAATAAATTATATTTCATAGTCTGCACAACATGTAGGCTGTTTGCAGGTAATATCATAAATGGGTAAATTACAATAATAAATGATATATTCTAAACCAAATTTAATAAAGATAAATTTGCATTTCATTCATTTAAAAACTTTAGATTTGAAAAAGTAAAAAAGCAAGAATTTTGACTGCAACTATTCCACAATCACTATCTTAGTATGTTCTAAATTTAATAAATGTTTACAATTAAAAAATTATACCTGACTGAAGCAAAAGCAATACATAGCTTGTTCTGGCCATCTGCTTAGACATAAAACCATACTAAGGCTCCTCACAGTCAGCATTGTTCCTTCTAGAACTACCTGCATCAATACACAACTTCATTTTATTAATTTTAGAATAAACTCAAAAATTCCTCTATTATTAACATTTCAGCATATGGATCATATAATTGAAAAGAATAATTTCCCAATATAAATAAATATCCTTATATGCATTGTTAATTTTAAAAGTTTATTCATTATATAGGTGGTCTAAGCCAAATGTTTCAATATTTTTTAAATACTTTTTATATATATTTACTAAAGCTTATTGAAAAATTGTAAGCAGTAAAAAAGTGCATTTCGCATTTATAACAAAACGTCATTAATATTACCTTTAATGAGATTAAAGGTAAAGTTTAAAAAATTAAAAAGTTAAAATAAAGGATTACAGTTAAATTTTAATTGGCATTAATCACTACCAAAAATAACAAAATACTTTTTAGAACAATTTAATCACTGGAATCTTCAAAAAAATTTCACAGAAATAAATTATAAGGAAGATCCTGAATGTAAGTCATCATGTTGATAAAACTTAGTAATTTAAGAAAAATAAAATTTATATGCTAAGTATTGAATGGATTCTGAATAAAACCATGTAACATGAAAATAAAAGAGGATAGGATATCGGATTAAAGCTGCTTCAGGTAATAATGTATATATTTGTAAATATAAGTTATTAATTCAGATATTGTATCTACAAGAATTTTAGGATCAATTTTGAATGTTCAAACATTTCTTAATACATTAAATATATCAGCTGATACTTAATCATTTATATTTTTTTAGTTTTCTGGAGAAATGATTTCCAACTTCTCTTACAAGTTTCAGATAATTCTTCACTAATAAATGTACAATTCGCAATTGATTTTCCCATACATAAATCATTCAATCAAATTTTAAGTATTTTTGAGATACCATTGAAAAAATTATGAACACATGTGATAAAACATTGGCTTATATAGATGAATTTTGAGAAACATAAAAAAAATGTTTGATAATAAAAATCTGGTATTAAAAAGCTATTTGAAAACAAATATTAAAGATCTGATAATTGCCTAAACAAAAGATAAAATGAAATTAATTATTAACAAAAGAAAATTTAAAAATAATTTAGTGCACAAAATTTCAATTACAAGCAAATACCTTTAATTTTATAAACTGACTACTTTGACTAAATACATAAAGAGGTTCTGCAAGGCTTTCAATCAAGACTGAAATGATAACGATATTCACACCAGCAGAATAGTGCTTAACAAGATGAGGATCAGGTTCTTCCAACACATTCAACCAAATGTACCGCAGCAGGAGTGAACAAATTAAACAAACAGGAATTCTAAAAAAATATACACATAGTTATTTCCAAACAAAATAAATGTTTATGACAAATAATCAAAAGATATCAAACAATTTCATTTAGTGGCCATGAGTGCATAGCATTTCAAAAAGGTAGAAGTTATTAATTAATGAATAACTCTTATAAATTAAATAATTCATGTAAACAATGAGAAATTGATATAAATTAAATAATTCATGTAAACAGTGAGAAATTGATATAAATGAAATGATTCATGGTAAAATGATATAATTTAATAAGCACCTTTTTGAAATGTAAGGCATCGCATAAAAGAGTAAAGAACAAAAAATAAGGGACAATGGAGAAAGGGAGACCTTTAATGGTCAATTTAGAGATAATAGCTTGAAGGTAGTGAAAATAAGCATTTTTAGTCAATAATAAGCATTTTTAGGTTAATTTTTGTATTTAATTAAATCTCTGTAATTCTAAAACTCTTTTAAGAAAGAAAATTTATGAAAATATATACATAAATATGCATTATCAAGACTGAAATGGGGGGAAAAAAAGTCTGGTTCTGCCACTTAGAGGATGAAGATCAATTTTTGCATGGCAGGAAAATTATGAAATGCTCACCAATGTTAATTCTGATTCTTTACTAATCAAGAATATATTACAATATTCAAAAGACAGAATTATCACAACTGAATATTAAAAAATAAAACTATAATTAGAAAAATATTTTCAAAAATAAAGAATTATGAAGTGTGCATGAAAGAAAAAATAAAAATAATTATAAATAATATATTCATATATGCAATATTTTAATGATTTACATTTTTGCACAGAAATTATATTTTGCAACAAATAATGAAAATTTACTACAAACTTACATCATCCACAATAGATTAAACTTCTTCTCTAAGGACTTTTTATCAAACCTAGATAAACAAGAGCGTCGAAATGCTTCACGACTCAAACAATGACATGTTGAATAAAGTAAGAGTAACCTGTACAAAAAAAAAAAAAAAAAAAAAAAGTGAGGAAACAGCATCAAAGTAAGTATTTCAAAAATTTGTAAATAAATATAAAAGAGAATTGTGGAAAGTTAAATAGATATGAAATAACACAGCAAAAAAGAAATAAAGCTATAAAAATAAGTTAGCTATACTATTTAAATATTTCCCAAAAAAAATTTTTTAATATCTTTTTTTAAATTGTATGTAATTTGAAGATAAATAGAATTTACTATTATACATACTTGATATTATGTTGCAAAACAAGAGGCTCATTTTTGCATAAAAATTATATTTAGAACTTTTTTAAATCATCAAACTAAAATAATACTTCTAATTATCAATTAAAATTAAAAATGTATTTAAAACTTACCGAACATTTATAACACCAAGAGCTTCTTTAGTGATGAAACGGAATATAATTGCATTGGAAAGTGATGATAAAATACGAACTAAAACCTAAATAATAAATTAATGTCATTTAAATATCAAAGTTGATATTATTACATATGACATACTTAACTGTAAAAACTATAACATATTAATTTATCATATTTAAATATTATTTTAAAAAGCATGCATTGAACATATTTGAAACCAATAAACTAAATTTATTTACAAATATATTGCAGTCCATTTTGAGTGGAATTATATTAGAAGCATACAAAAAAATTTATTTGTAAACTACAGAAAAATCTATGTTATGTTTATAGTCCAATCAACAACACATTATCAAGATGAAAACTGTTTAGGAAAATTGTTATTGCCTTAAGAAACTTTTTTTAATAGAATTAAACAAAGCAATATTTACATATCAAATGAATAAACATGTAGGACAAATGATTTTGAGCAGATACACAATAAAGCTTAACTTTGATTTGAAAAAGAAATCAATAATAAATATAAATAATTTTAATAATATTTATACTTATTATATTATAAATATTATTATAAGAATTATAATATTATAAATTTCATTAATTATAAGAAATTTATTATAATATAATAATTTTAAAAAGAAAAATCATGTTTCATTAAATAAATTGACAGTATATGAGATTCAACTAAGAAACATAAGATTTATTTTAGGAGTTGACTAATATTTTAATTAAACTTTTCACATACAAAATTATAATTTAGCTTTAATAATAAGGATAAACTCAATTTTAAATAAGTTAGTAAAATAAATTTTCAGTAGAATTTTAAAAAGTTCTTGAATATAACTTGAAAAATTTACTTGTTAGTACTAACAATATAAATATAATCTGGTTTTGTTTATTTAGAAAGGTGACATATTTGTTTCTTCAACAGTTTGAATGAAATGAGCAAAACTAATGTAAAGACATTAAGGTAGTAACTTAATAAGAGTTATTAAAAAACTAAGAATGATAAATCATGCGTAAAACAATGTATTCTTTACATGTTTTTTTTCTATGACAAAAGCGAACAATTTTCGAAGGATATGAATACAAAACAAATTTATCCTAAAAAAGGCCCTTTTGGGAAATTACTTCATTAATAAATATCAAAGAACAGCAACAGAATTATATTACCTGAAGTATTATATTACAAGAAGCTGCTAAAATAGCTACACTAACTGCTGAAGTTTCCGGCATTTTAACACAAATTAAAATAATTTTACAGAAAAAATATCGCTAACAATATCATGATAGCAAAAAAGAGAATATTTCACTTTAAACATTTAGCAAAATAAATATTTTGCGTTTTTTGTAAAACGTATGTCATCACTTCTCCAATGAAAAATTAATGACAAGGCAAGCGAATATTTATTTTCATTTATCTCGTCACGATTATATCGGCTTTACCTCAAATGGTCCAAGCTAAAAAAATTTTTTTTTTTCTCTTGATTATTACTATTTAATCTGTCCTCATAGAAGAAGACAAAATGAAAACATAGTATGATGAAAACAAAAAACATAAAACGCTTTTCAAACTACAATCTAATTAAATGAATTTAAATAATATCAAAGCCAGTTAGAACGAAGGATGCCTTATCTAAGACAGTTTTATTTAGTAGTCTTGGTTGGCAACATTTCACTGTTTATTTATTATTTTATTTTTTGATGCCAACTTTAAATTTCCGTGTCTTTTTTACAGACTGGTAAAAAATAATTATTGTTAATTAATTGATCATGGGAGGATCTGTTTCAACTTCATCGCCTAAACTTCTCTACAGTGTTGAAAAAAGTCTCATAAATGATTTAATTACTAAAAACTGTGTTGTTATATTTTCTAAAACACAGTGTACTTACTGTAGAAGAGTAAAGAAGGTACAAAGTTTCTAACTAAAACTTATTATTTTTAATTCATTCTGTCCTTTTTTTACTCTAAATAATCATAATTATTTTTCTCCATGCTTTGATTTTTAAATATTAAAACGACATCAATAAAGGTATCTATTTAGAAATATAACAGGAAACATCTGAGGCTGGATTTAACATTTTTAAACGTTTTGGTTATGAAATAAAAAAATACCAAAGAAACTTCTATGACATTATAATATGCATGTATTTAGGTATCATTGGGAATTTTTCAATATTAGTCAAGATTTAATAGAAGATTAGGAGTTATCAGTTTCATTTACCTTTAAAAATTGTTGTGTATCATATTTGTTCAATGCTGATAGGAGAACAATTTGGGTTACCATTTGAAAGCTGTCTTATTTATTCTACTTTGAATATCAATGTCAGTTGTATGTTGTTTACTGTATTTCAAGATGGAGTGTGAAATGAACTGTTCAGTCTAATATTACATAAACACACAATGCTGATTCATCCAATAATATTGGATACTATTAAATCATGTTAATCATTAAAAAAAATCAAGGCTTACATTTTTTTAGTACTCAAATATGAATTTTTCGTCAAAATCAGATTTTATACAAGTAGGCAATTATTTTCCAAAAGAGAAACATAATACAATAAATTTTTCCTTAGAAAGTTTCCTTTTTTTATATATTTTATTTTATTTTCTTAGTAATACTCTAAAAAATTATTTTTAAAATTATTCAATTTCAGTAAAAAGATTAACACTATCTTTGAATTTATGTGGTAATTATCTCATTTTTAAAAAATACTTATTCCGTTTCTGATAAACTCATATTTAGATGCTAAAAATTTGTTGTTTCTCTTTTCAATGTAAACAATTTCCTTGGATAACAATGAAAATATAACTGTATAATATATATATATATATATATATATATATATATATATATATATATATATATATATATATATATATATATATATATATATATATATACTTTTATAGAAATTTCTTATTTTTAACACATATTTTTTTTCTTTAAAGATTTTGTACGTATGTATTAATCACATGTAGGCGAACAAACACTAGGAGATACTCTTTTAGTGTGCAAGCTTTTGTGTGTCTGTTTTTGTGATTATTCATTGGCATATAACTAAGGCATAAAAAAAAATATGGATTAAAAAAAAACTTATGTGATGTAATCAGCTGACTGCTTTAATTTCTTATCTATTTTTCTTACATTTTAAGGAAGAAAAAAGGTAAAAAAAGAAGAAAAAAATTGTTCTAATGTTGCAAATATAAAAGGAAAAAAATGTAATATATTTCATTAATGTAATTATTATATTTCATTTCTCCTAAAAAATGCTGATTGAAATACTGTTTGAGTATGTCAAATTTCTATTAAATGATGGTAGAGGATTGCTTTGTAAAACTAAGGATTTTTTTCTCCCTTGAAAATATAAATTATTTTACATATCTCTCTATCTATATATATTTTTTAAAATTCAGCATAGGAACAAATCTTTTTTTTAATTCTTTGGAAGATATGTATCTAAAAAAAAAAGTGTTGCATAAATTCATCTTGATTTTTTAAAAAATATTTAATCATAATTTCATCATAAAGATTCAATTCATTTGATTTTCAAATTATACACTTCTGCTAAGTACCACAACATACCAATTTTAAAACTTGCAGTGTTGATTATTATTATTATTATTATTCAAATCTCATTTTCTAATTAATACACTTCATCTTCATCAGGTTACTGAAATATTTAAATCCATTAAATTAATTATGAATATATCTAAATATAAAACATATTTAACTATTTCATAAGTTCAGCCTTATAGAATGGTTTTAAAATTTGCAAAAAGTTTTACTATAATTCAGCATAATAAATTTCATAATAATGTTACAGAATTTTCAGTGCTTAACTTTAAATTCAAAACTTTTGACATTTAACATTTCTTGTCATGTCTGTGATTGTAATTGATTTGCGATATAAAATACTATTTTTTGACCATGAATGTAGTATCATGTTTTTGTGAATTCATAAACTACCTATTACAGTTGCTCACTGAATCCAATGTACATTTCTTATCTATTGAGCTTGATAAAAGAGAAGATGGAACTAATCTCCAAAATGCACTACATGATATAACTGGAGTTAGAACAGTAAGTTTAATGTTACTTCTACCATGGATGAGATTATCTTAATTATATATATATTATTTCTCTTTCCTCTGACTTTTCTTCAATTTCTCTCTTGAAAACAAGAGGTTAACATAATTTTGCTTAATTCTGATAAAAGTTCTGAAGAAAGAGCAAATAAAGGCATACATAACAAAATAAAATATTTTTAAAGTAAATATATATATATATATATATATATATATATTAGTTATCAATATGTTTAATGCTATAAAGAATTTTATTCTTTTGATGATTTGCAAATATGATTGTAAAGTATCTAAGTCAGCAAAATTAACTGTCAAATATAATTTGATTTTAAGCACTGTTCACTACTAGTCACATTCAGTAGCTTGCTGATTTATGGATATTATTACTTAAAAAGATTCAGTTGTATCAACAAAATTTAAAATATGCAAATTGTTCAAAGCAATTCTTATTGTTTTATGTGCATTACTAATTTTGGCTTAAAGTTTTCTGAAAATAAAATTTCCATTATATACCTTTGACTGTAATAAACTATTATTGTTGAAAAAGATGATTAATAAAATGAAGTGTCAAACAAATAACCATCATCAACCTAACAAAATGTTTTGAAAAGAAAAATTTTTATTCATTTTTTGGATGAAACAATTAATTCAGAAAATTAATATTCTGATTGAGTTTGTTTAAATGGTTTAGTATATATAATCTGGATTTCAAAATCCCTCAAAAGATTGTACAAACTCCTCAATAGTATAAATTAAAAAGATTACTTTTTAAATTCTAAAATAGATAAGAAGCATTTTGCATATAAAATATATTTGAAATTTTTTAGGGTTGCAAAAAAAAATTAACATTTATTCTAATTTAGTTCATTAAATACTTTAAATTTTAAGGGGGAAGGGGGAACTTCTTAGTAATCCATTGCAACCCCTCTGCTAATCCTTTAATCTCCTTGTACTTTAGAGAAGAAGCAGTATTTAGTAATCTTATAGGCTTTTTTTTTTTTTTTAATTTGTCTGAATGTCCTACATAATTTGTACTACCATCATTAGACAAATAAAATTTGTAATTTTGAAATGATTTAGAAATTATTTTAATATGATGATTTTTTTAACAACTAATTGGTAAAGATATAGTCAAAAAAATCACATTTTGACTTAATTCATAAATATATAAAATCTGAAGAAAAAAAAAGGGGGGGAGGAGATTCTTTATGCACATATTGAACATCTGAAGCTATATATAAACATCAGTGCTAAATAGGTCAGGTAATTCTGAATTCAATTATTTGTTCTTCACTAACAGCAAGCTTTCATTTTTATTTGTAATTAAAAACATTCTGAAATATTATGATGTGAAATTGTTAAATATACATTGTCGAGAGTTTATACAAATAAAGACGAGACAATGATATTCATGATGGAACATCATTGTTTTTGGGGAACATAAGTAAAGGGTTTGTGTCTAACAATTTTTATAAGAATGAAAATTGTATTGACACTTTCTCTCTTTTTATTAGAAAATTTACTGAATTATTATTACTGAATTAATATTTGTTCATGCTTAAGATATATTTGTATTTGAATTGAAATTCTTTTGGATTTCCATTTCCTCTTAAATCTTTTGTAAAAATTTGATTGAATCATCATTTTCTACAATCTGAAAACTGAATATTTCTTTCTCTTTTTTTATTTAATTTTTGAAGGTTCCACGAGTTTTTATCAATAAAGAATGTGTTGGTGGTGCAACTGATGTTGAAAAATTACAGAAAGAGAATAAATTGATGGAGAAGATTCAAATGTGTGAAGGAAGGCTTTGATGTTTAATTGGTTTTAGAATCCTGTATAGAGCATATTTCATTTATAAAATTTTATTCTTTGACTTAAGTGAGAAATATTTATATTTAATTTATTGTTATGCAGTTTTATTTATTGCATATGAATGTTATATCTTGTATAAAAATTATTCATTAAAAAATACTTCCATTATTTTAAGCAAAAAAAAAAATGCTTTTTTCTTTTCTTTCACTTATTTTGAAATTAGACAATATAAATTTTTCCAATTAAAATAAAATGCAATAAAAATGCTATTAATATTACGTATATAGAAAAATTCAGACTTATAATGTAATATGAAAATGCTGTTCATATGTGTGCAAATTCAATTGTGCAACTAAATTATAATTTTCATATTACATTCCTGGTATTTAACCTCATAAAATTTTGAATAAAATATTATTTACAAATAAAAAGATGGCAATAATTACTGCTAAGGGTTATGACTGTCAGTCCATCATTGATAAAATATTTCAAGTCTTCCTTAAATTAAAATTTACTTTAATGATTTATTCTATGTTTTTAAGTACTAACCCAAAAATCATTATTATTGCACAGCAATACATAAATATTTTAAAAAATCTGATACAGGGCTGAAATTGTGAAATTTTAAAATAATCATATTACTGACTTATTACAATAATTGATTATTGACTTCACAGTATTACAACATGACAAACAGTTGTACCTGCCATAAAGCTTGTATTTCTACTCCCTTTTACCATGAGTGTAATATATGCATTTAACTCTGCTGAAAATGGTTTTTTTCTTTTCTGAAAAATTTCTTAATCATATTTTGTAATCCATTTGGAGACACTAGATACCTGGAAAATTTGTTCATATTTCGAAATATTTTTCTTTTTGATCGCTTTTTGTTATCTTTTGTGTTAAATATCTTTTCTATCCCTTCATTAAGACATTTTCTATATTTCAAAACTTTTTGAGGAATATTTATGACTATGAACTATTCTGAATAAATGAACATTAAGTATGCACACACTGTATTTTTGGATGTCCATCAAAATAATGGAAATTACTATCAATGAATTGTATTTGTGAATAGGTTTTAATTAAAAAATAAATCTATGACTACCTTGCCAAGATTTTTCCAAATGAGGAATGACCCACCACTTGTGGAATCATGAGGTGAAGTTTTTGGGTTCTCTTCTTTTGTTCTTACTGTCAGCAAAGGGAAAAAATTCAAGGGGAAAAAAAATTGAATGGAAAGGTGCAGGAAAGTGATTGTATTAATGCCTTGAAGATCATCAAACTATTGAATTGCCTTACAAATCATTTTAGCTTCCAGTTAAGTGTAGATAAGACAATGTAAATACTGCATGGAATTCGATATATTTTTCAAGGATGCCCTTTTCCATTTTGAGTAAGCAAAGATATCCCCAAACTATTAAAGATATGAAAAAAAAAAAAAAAAACATTTGTACAAAAAATTGTAAATTCGATGCAGCTTTATGTAATAAACTATCAGACTGTGTAATGGCAGAGCATCTGAGTCGTAACATCAAGACAATATTCAAAATAAGGACGAAAAGATGTCGATTTTGTTTTAAATTGGAGATTTTATTTTTAAAACTAAAAAAATTAATATCGCTTACGGTATTTTCCACTTTTCTAGCCGAAAAATTATTTATATAATTAGAAAGATTGTTTCTAACATTAAAAAATATATATATATTTAAATGGGTCAGTAATTAATCAGCTACTAGATGGCTACCTAGCTACTAGATGGCAGAAAACGATGTGCTTTAAGATCAGTTGAGATTAAAGGTTTCTAGACGAAGCGAGAAGTTATTAGGAAATACGGCAGAAAACTGTTCTTGTAGAATCTAAACTTATAATTTACTAATAAACATTTTTCCTTAATTATATCGATTGGTTCATATCATGCTGTAAATGGTGTCAATACCTTTGAATATTATATTCTTTCCTTCTTTCTTTTCCTTTCTTTTTTTACCTTTTCTTTTCTTTCTTTGACTTTACAGGAATCAAAAATAGCGTAATTGCATCAACCACATATTCATCGAAAGATCTTTCTTTCAATTTAAATGTATATACTTTGATTAGTAATTATAAAATCTAATAATTTTTTGAGTCGTTAAAATTAGAAGAAACATTTAAGAGAAGACTCATACCTGTTCCTTTGGGACCAAATAACTTGGAATTTGCGTACCTTTATAATTGAATAGATTGAAACTTTTGAGATTAAAGATTGCGAAAAATTTCAATTAAATCTTTAAGATTTTATTTTCTTCATACTTTCCTCTGCAAATTATTTTTAAAAGTGCAAATTTTAGATGTGTAACTCAGAGAAGTTCAGAGGCTTTATGCAATTATATGTATTGTGCTCTGCACCTCCCTAACTTACAATCATTTTACCTAAAATTTCAACTTTAGCTTTAAATTTTAAGTAATTAAATATCTAATTTTCTGACGTGTTGCTCGTTTTTAAAAATTATAAGGATAGAAAATGGAATAATTCAACATTAAAGTTATGTTTTTACGACAGAATATATTTCAGGGTTAATATAATATCTCAGATTATTATTCAGTTAAAGTTTCTCTTATTCAAATAATTCAATATACAGTACACTTCCGAGTATTCGGCCTAATGTGGCGAAAGGGTAGACTGGATAACAAAAAAGCCGGATAGGCAGAAATTTTATGAAGTCATTTCTTTGCCTACCCTTTATTCCAAAACTCACTGTTATAATGCGTATTTCCTCACTTCTTATTGAGTACCAAGCCCTCCATTTATCTCAAGACAAGTAGAATGTGAACGTGGCCCGGTGAATCACAGAAGGAATTACCGGTTTTTGTTGTTACGCCAGTGTCTAGTCGCTTTATAATGCTGAAGAGCTTTATAGCGTAATTTCTTCTCCATAGTTACTACAACTTTTTTTCGTTTATCGCCCATTTTGAAATTTTCTCTATGGTACACTTAAAAAAAACATGAAACGTGCTCCAAGAACAATTTACGAATACTGTACGTGCTGTGCAGTTATGATCAGGAACAACAGTAACAATTGAGGTCCGTTATATACTGACATAACAATGAATAACAAAGAGAATGTTGCTCTTTTCTTGTCGCAACTTGAATTCTGTACACGACACGTCGGTGGATTGTAGCAATCGCCTGTTCCCAATGCCTTGGCAATGTTGTGAATGCAATGCCATGCCTTCCTCATTTAATGACGATAAAAAAAAGAAAACTTGGCCGGATAATTGCGAACTAGATACTCGGGAGTGTATTGTACTGCAAAAAGTTTGAATAAAAGTTTGACAATGCATTTGTATCTTTATGAGAAACATCAAAAAATAGTTAAACTTCAAGCAATTTTAATTAATTGCTTATTTGTGCAATTAAAATTTAACAGTAAATCCCATTGTGTTAAAAAAAAATCAAAAATTTCTTTAAAATCAGAAATGGACGACTAATCAGTTTATCAGTATTATAGTCTGTGTATTTTCTTTTGCCGGTTCAAGGTCACATTTTCTACCGCGTTACTGGTACCAGAGAACCAATAACGAGGTAGAAAATGTGATCTTGAATTGTCTACAGAAAATGAACAGACTATAATATTGTTACGAATTTCGATTAAAAATTTGTTTAGCTTGGTCTTAATGGCTGCCTCAGCGAAATTCTTTTAAACTTCACACTTTGATAGACTTATACTATTTTAGAAATTTTTCGCGGTTCTGTTCTGTTTATTCCTAATCTTCTGCCTATATTTTAATTCATACAGTTATATCAGAGGGAAGAGCATTAATGTTTAAAAAAGGGCACATTTGAAAATTCTTTCACCATTATATATTTCTTAAATGAAACTTTAATTTTAAACGCATCAGTTGTAGAATTCACATATATGTATATGGTTAATATTTATAGATTATTAGATTAGTAATTAATAGATAGTTAATATTTAATAGATTGCATAAATTGCGCAGATATTTCATGGAAAAAGGCAAACTGAAGTTCAACTGAACAATTTAAAATGATATCTTTTGATGAAAATTGTAGAAATTAACAAATTTAGGAATGGCATTTGAATAAATATCATTAAAAAGGACTTTTTTTTTTTTTAATTTTAAAGTGTTGTAACATTTAGTTTTGTGCCATAAATTTTCGGAAGTTTACGCGAGAAAATGCCAAAATCTCGCTTACTTTTGAATTAAAATTCTAATTAAAATTTTAAAAAATACTTTGAAGTGCACTTTTTTACCCTCCAAAACATGTTCTACAGCTACGAATCTGTGCCAAATCCGTAGCTGTAGAACAAACTATCTGTCCTGTAGAGCCCTAACACACTCACAGACTTCTTCATAACTTCTATTTTATAATTGGCAAAAGTGCAAACTGTGTAGATAATAAACAGAATCTTCCTTAGCTTTTAACAATGGAAAATAAAGCGATTAAATATTTGATCAAATAAGGAAAGCGATTTAAATTTTTAAACAATAACTTTAATGAACGCTATTGTTGAAAATTAAGCAAAAAATGAGTAATTTTAAAGGAATTGCATGATGTTGATAAAAAAAATTTCGAACTTTCAATTGTGAAGGAAGGGGATTTTTTTTTCGCATGCAAATTTAAAATCTGATAGAAAATTTGAAACATAAAGAACGAATGATTTATTTTAATTATAAAACAATAAAAAATATTTGTTTTTTTTAATGGCAAATTGATTGCGTGTTTTGATGCGATAATTTCCAAATTCATAACCATAAATTGTATGTTCAGAAAAAAAAATCATGAGTAAAATTTGCATAATGTAAGAGAATAGGTTTAATAATTACTGTGGACTTATTTTCATTTAAATAACTTAATAATAAAAATTTTAGAAAATAATGAATATCATGTAACTTGAAAATCTAAATAATACATGACACTTTGCATGATATATATAGCCTCTAAAGTTTAATACTGTTGCGCAGAAAAAAAAATTCGTTTTACGGCATATAATGTTTGTAAATATTATTGTATAAGATTTCATACGATTGTAATGAGTAGAATATATTGTAATGTCCTGATCTAGACTGATCAAATAGCGAAGCAGAATTTCCAGACAATTCTTTATTTTACGGCCCTATATATACAAAGAACAACTTGTTCTAATCTTGGGTAAATAAATAGTTATTTACACCTGTAGTAGGAGATACAACAGTCAAAGTCGAAGGTTTTTCTTGAAACTCAGTTCTCCATCACGTCAACACGACCACTCCAGGGGTAGCTTCTCAGACTCCGAACTCGTGGACGTAGTCCAACCGTCTTTTGCAATTCGTTTCTTCTCTCCCTAAAAAAAAAAAAAAAAAAAAAAATCTCCGCATTTTATTTTGGTGACAATCCCCGCCTCTTAATTTACATTGGTCATTTGAGCTCTCTTTCGGCCAATCGGGGTTCAGCAATATGCTCTCTCAGCGGCGCCAGTCGGAAGTGGGAAGGTCCTTTCACAAAGAGAAACAACTAGCATCCAGATGTTTTGACACCCCTTTCTCTTTGAAGGTACTATCAATACCTCTTGGACGAGGAATTCCACATGTGGTCTTTCATTGTAGTCGCTAATGAACAAATGCGAGACCACCCACGTGAAAAGATCCACCTGGGTGGTCTCGCATCTGGCTATTTCGAGGAGTTTAGTAAGTAACAGGGACGACACAGCTGGCTGTAAGTGTCTTATCAGTACTGGGAAACGAGGAATGTTACAATATTCTATGAGTACAGAAATCTGAAGGAAAAAAGGGGTGGATGGTAATCCTCTATTTTTCTAAGATAGGACTTCCTATTCGATTCCTTGCTAAGAGATAATTTATGAACTTTCGATTTTTCAAACTTATATTATTTATACATTTCTGTAATCAGTGAAAAGACCCTATCTTATTAGAATAAAAGTGAAATATTAATTCCTTTGAAGTACAAATATTCCCAGTTCCTTTAAAAATCTCTCATGCTTCAGAAAAATTTTACACGATATTTAGATTAGTATAATTAAAATAATATTTTAGAATTCAAATTTGTGTGAAAATAAATTTTGTGCATTATTATTTTCAAAACGCGGAAATAGATCGTTCTGAAAAGCAGA
Organism: Argiope bruennichi; assembly: GCF_947563725.1. Lineage (NCBI taxonomy): Eukaryota > Metazoa > Arthropoda > Arachnida > Araneae > Araneidae > Argiope > Argiope bruennichi. Next base: position 14,618,033 of record NC_079160.1, read on the forward strand.
TTTCCATCTTTCAAGATAGTGCAGATATCCGGATATATCTACACGAGATTTGATAGCTGTAGCTCTAATGGTCTGTTCTGCCAACTCATAGTTTTACATTCGTCTTTATTATTAGTAAAGGTGCAGCAGTATTTTTTGCGTAAAAGAAGGGTGCATGTTTTTCTATCGCCAGCTGTTTGTTACGAATCTGTGGACCCTGTTTTACATCTTATCTGTTTACAGTGCAAAATTTAAAATACCTTTGATTTTCGGAGAGATACTTTCCATTATTTCGTTGTGTACCAATTTTTTAATAAAATATATAGCTACATAAATGTAAATTAATAAAGAAGAGCGCTTAGGATGCCCAATTAAGTAAATAAAATTAAAAAAAATAAATCTTTAAAATAAAACACACAAAAAATACAAAATTCAGAAATTAATTTTTGAAAAGTTTCCTCTCATTTTAACACTGTTAAATAAAAAAAATTAACAGAATCCTAACTTTCTTACCTATATTTATTTTTTCTAGAAACGTGACTTTTCCGATATATCTTTAGATTTGGAACACACTGTAAAAAATAACGCAACTAGAAATAAGTCGAGAATTTAGAACTTAATTGAAATTTGGAATTACGAAATCTCTACAAAACGTCTTTTTATTTTCTTACCGCCCTCCTACAAATGAAAGATACATCTAGCGCAGGGCTAAGTCATTGTTCCTGACTCCCACACTTTTGTGTTGCCACTCATTGAAAAGGGAGAGTGAATCCTTAGAAAGTTAGTTTTTGAGTGAGTTTCATTCATAACCGAGATGTCTGTGGACTGAAAGGTTTCCCTGAAAGGACGTGTTCGACAATCACTTATTTCTTTGAAATGTTTTGAACTTTGAAGAGAGAATTGCTTGTGGCTTCCATCATTGAATAAAATTCATTTCGACATAATAGAAACGCATTCGGATACAAAGAGGGAGCAACTATTTTTCTATTGTTGTCTTTGATTAAAAACTGCAAGTATTGTCACGAGATTTTATAAATATAGCTTAAATCTGAGTGGCCTTGAGTTCGCCGTCCGAGTTGAAGTGCTTCTCTTTCAGATGTTTTTTTCAGGAGACCAAACACATGAAAAACGCAGGGCGACATGTCCGAGCTGTAGGACGGATGGTCGAGTTGCTCCCACTTGAATTTGGCCAAGTCCGCGTGTGTGACCCTGGAGACGTGTGGACGCGCGTTATCATGGAGCATAACCACACCCTCCGTGAGTAGCCGCGGTCTTTTGTTCTTGATGGACCTGCGTAGTCTTCGGAGTGTCTCACAATACACATCGGAGTTAATTGTTCTTTTTGTTCGAAGAATCGAGTGCCACGTCAATTGGATGGAGCTCTTTATAAGAGCCTCTGCTGTCTCCTGCGCATGCTCCGACCTAGCCGGAGACTCCAATCGCATCCCTGGATGTCTCACTACGTTCTCCCATAGCGGCATAGGCAAATATGTTAACGATTACGTTGTTACGGTGTTTCGTACCTTTTCATTTGAACACTCCTTGTACAATATTCAGAAGAATTATTCAATAAAAATTTCTTTGATCCATTATAAAATTCAATTTTGTTTTATTTTCAAAAAAAAAAAAAATAAATGACGTAAATAATAATATTTTATCTTGTTTCTGTCAATAAATGTATTACAAAGAATTAATGAAATCCAAATTTTATATAGTCGTTTGGTTCTAATGAATCATATTCTGTGAAATATTCTTGACACTTCAGCATTTAAATAAAAATCTGATCAAATTATAAAGTTTCTAATATTGCAGTTTTAGAACAATAAACATTTTCATTATCTAGATAAATCAGAGTTGCGGAAACTCCGGGCGCTTCTCTGAGAAGGTCGATGGAGTGATCTAAGTTCGTCCGTTTATATAACATGGTAATATTCAAAATTTCATAACTTATTCATGTTTAGTCACAATTGAGATCTTTCTTTTTATTTAAAACAATTTGTCTTTGGCGACCAGCTGGTTCGTTGGAAATATTGGTTATATTTAATTTTCTTTAAACCATGTAGATACAATTTAATGTCCATGACTCTTTCAAATAATCAGATTTTAAAGCCTTGTTATTTTTATTGCCTCTTGCTTATGCGTTGTTTATTGTGGTACATGTACCTTTCTAATGAAGCTCATTCCAATGATATCATAGCTCTATTATCTAAATCTACGATTCGTCTATCTTCTAAAGTTCGCGATATTGCAACTTCATTTTTTATGCATCCCATAAATCATATAGATCTTAAAGAGAAACCTTGTTCTTTAGTTTCATGTGATGGAAAAAAGTAACACAATCAGATAGTTGATAAAACGATGAAAATGGTTTGAACTTCAGGACAAAAATGTAATCGATTGTTGGAAATGACGTAAAAAATATTTTTAACAAAATTGCGAAAATTCAGAAAAAAATCGCATTGTTATTAAATTCGTATAACTAAGAGACAATTTTCTGACATTTTGAAACGGTGTAAAATTAATTTTTGTGAGGTTATTTTTTTGGAAGTTATTGTGGAAAAATGCCCAAATTAAGCTTAATTTTTAATAAAAATTTCCAAAAAATTACTTCAAGGTGCACATTTCTACCGTTCAAGGTATATGTGCACCAAATTTAGAAGCTGTAAGTCAACCGGTCTGGTCTACAGGCAACACGCACGCACAAAGGCACACACACACACATACACACATTTATCTTTATTATTAAAATAGATAGATGAATGTGTCTATGTGTTAGCGCTTTACAAATCAAATCATTTGACCTAAAGCTTCCGAATTTGATACGGATATATATTTGAGGATGGGAATGGGCACCTGACAGCGCTTTATTTTTGAAATTTTAATTAGAATTTTAATTAATTAAAAATAATTTGTTAGATTTTTGGTGAAGAATTTTTATTTAAAGCAAATCTTGTTCTACAGTTTTATTTTAACAACTTTAAAGAAGGCCATTTTGTTTATAACCTGCGCCCTCTCATTTTGTTTTTGAAGAAAAGAGCAACATTAATTAATCTAAACGTTAATCACTTTAGTTTCTTTAAAATGCGAAAAAATCGAGTTCAGCGCATCAAAACGTCTTTGACAAGATAAAAATGATATTAGAATACAAGCAATCATGAAAGTTTATGAACGTTCACACAAAGTTCACAATATTTGATAATGGATGTTTAATCAAACAATTTCTCTACAATTGCATAAATTTATTGAATTCCAAACCAGAAAAAAGCTGCATAAATTTTGATAGTAAGATAAATATTTTCCTATTCTGAAATTCATTCTAATCTGATTGTTTTTATTTAATACCGGAGTAGCATTTTTGAAATTTTAATAAATTATTTTTTCTGCATATTTTTTTATTATTCAGTTTAAAAGGTAAGGGTTTTAATCATTATTCTATTCATATTTTATATATTTTCAATGATTGTAATATCGAATGCTGAATAATTTCCTTCGATTCCATTCTATGACGGAAAAAGAGATCTGACTTTTTGAAATATGTATAATTCTCTTAAAGCGATGCATCGCAAAAGTTCCTAGGACAATTTATCCCATTTAATCTATTGCTCTGTATTAAAGTTTAAAAAAAAACACAATCATTATTCAGTTCAAATTTTATATTACCAACTACTGACTCTAATTTGATAAAATAAATTATGTGAATCATTTTAAAAATATATCTTTGATCTTGATTTCTACATTCCTTAATTCCATATAATTCCATTTTAAAAATTTATATCAGACTTAAAAAAAAGATTTTAAAATCGAATATTGTTTTTAAAAATTTTTTCTAAAAGCTGGTTTCATTTCTGAATCATTGAATTCATACCTTTCAACTGGCAAACATTTTGAAAAATGGGCCATAGCGTTAGAATTTTTGTGAAAATGGATTTTTATTTGCAAATCGTATATGAAATATCGTTCATTAACTACCTTTGCCACTATTTGATACTGGCCATTAAAAAAATTTAGTATAGGCAAAATACAAAAAAAAAAAAAAGATTTACATTCATGTATAATTGGAATAAATCGTTAATATCGTACCATAACATATTTAACTTATAGCACTAGCGTTGTTTGTTGTTTCGTATGGCACTTGCCATGGGCAAGCCCGCTATTACGAAGACAGCGATTTTAAGCCGGTGGGGGAGCGTCTCTTGTTTTTATAGTAGCGCCAACCAGGGCCAAGAGTACGACTTTGCTACTCACGCATCACTCATTCGCTTGCACAACCCCTTTTTACAGGAGGGCACATTCACACATAGTGCAACGGAAGAACAACCATGCCCAAACCGGGACTCGAACCTAGGACGCCCAGATCACGGGGAAGACGCGCTACCCCTATGCCAGGATGCCGGCAGCACTAGCGTAAATAGTTATAAACACGAACGGCATACTAATTTATTATTTCAGTTGATTCATCCATGAAGTTAATTGTATTAATTTAGTAACAGAATAATCATGATAGCCATTTAAATCATCTGCTAAAAAAGGTGCCAAATATAATTTTGAAAAATAAATTATCTTATGATTATAATAAGAAATGCAGGAAAAAGACTGCTACAATAATGAATTGTATATTATAAAAAAATGTATAGTATCTTTGACAAATAAATAAATCAATCTGATATATATAAAGCGGCTTTTTAGCCATTAAAATCACAGGTGATTGGTTATTTCAATAATTGCATTTATTAAGTGATTGGAAATTACATATCTTTAATAACATCTCATAAACAAATAATTTAAATGAATCCCTTAACCCTTATAAAAAGAATCGCCATTTATTTATAAATTACCCTGTAAAAAATAGGGCTTTTTATTGTGCATTTGAGAAATTTTCATAAGCTTTAGAACTTAATGAAAATCTTTTAATCATTTATATTCACTTAATAAATAATCGCTTGACATATCTTATCCTCAAAAAATTAGCTTATGCAGATCATATAGAAAGAGAAAAGAAATCTATTATCCGCAAGCTACAATATCATTAACTTCCTTTTCACTGTATAAAAGTAAATTAAAATTCTAAAATGAAATATTATTTGAGATCGAATGATCTTTTTCTTAACAGAAGAAAACCATTTAAAAAATGGACAAAACAATGAAAAAGGTTTTTGACTTAAATGTCAACAACGAAGGCTACATTTTCAAATTTTATTTAAGGACATTTTTAATCAATTGAATTTATTAGATCATTCTAATTAGATAATTAAGATGTTTCATCGGCAACTAGAACATAATAGTTAAAATAAATTATGTATAATTATTTAGGTTTAATTTATACCCCCTCAAGTATACAATTTTGGAAGAAGAGAATATATGAATTGCAATTAAAAAAATAGAGCAGATACCGAAGGGGCGCTATTTTGGTATTGGCATTTGGCGCGCTTTTATATAAGTACGCCTCTGGGCATTATCAAACCCCCCTAACATATTTGTGATTTTCTTCAATTTCTTCGAGAATTAGCATTTTGTGTTCAAAATTTATATTAAACCTGAACATCTAGCTTATTTCTGATAATTTCGAACTAAAAGTTAATAATTGAAAATTCGTTCGGATTTTCTTGCTGTGGTGCAAATACGATTCCAAACATTGTTACAGTTTAAAGACAACAAAATCTACATTTGTTTATTAAAAATTACGCCTGATACAAAAAAAGTTTGACTGATTTTTTTTTGTCGGCATTAGTTTCCATTTTATGATAATGAATTTTAGCACAAATATTTGCAATTTAATTGTTACTTTTTAGTATCATCATCATGTGTTGGTTAGATTATGATATTTGATATAAGCCGAATCTAGAGTATCAATAGGTATTTAAAACTGTACCATAAAATATCTATCATTTATATCTACCTATCTATATCTATATATGTAAACTCATTTTTCAATTCATGATTAAAAAGATTTTGGCGAATATGAGGATTGCATTCATTTGAAGCAGAATCGCATTTTTCCCTCACAGAAGACATAGTTAAAAGTTAAAACATAGCCGATTTCATAAAGCCAATCAGTTTTTTTTTTTTTTTTTTCGATAACTAAATTATTTCAACAAAATGTTCGTATATTTTTCGTAAAAACAGCGATTTGGAAAATAAAATTTGTCTTCTTTAACTAAAATCATATTTATCCACATGTCGTAGACATGCAGAATAAAATATTTTTCTCGATTGCCCCTATTGATGGTTAAAACAGCTACTGAGAAAAAAAAAACACGTCTGGGGGGAGGGAGGAATTTCAACCCCTTTATATCTCATTTGCCACGCCCCCGGTTCTCAGCTGTCTGAAAATCCCTCCCACTTGCACTTCTACCCCAAGTTGTTGTTTTTTTCAGAAAATTTTTATTCCTCTTTTTGCTGCCAGATGGCAGTACAGTCGACGGAATGAAAACTTTCATCCAGTCCTGTTGCCCCTTCAGATCCAACTCGGGAGGAAAAAGCGCTTCCGAAAACTTTTTCCGAACAAATCAGCTGTTGCACGCTTCATTTCTTCCGTGCCGGCAATCGGAACAATACTATCTTTATCCTTGCCTCACTGAAAAATTCCAAATTTCATTCGTTAGAACTCTTTTTAGGAAAAGTGTGAAGTGTCTCTCTCTCGAAAAAAATAAAGACCGGACTTATTTCTGAAATGGAATTTCAATAGCCGACATCTGCCTGGAAGTCGAACTTGGCAAGTGGATGTTGCAGGAAAGCTCGCAAGCGAGAGAAAGTATGTTTTTGTTGTTGACATTCCTCGCGTTTGTTCTATAGGTGACATTGAAAAATCGCTAGGATTCACCTTAACGAGAGCGTGTGTGACAAAAGAGCATAATTAATTCAGAGCTCTTTCTATTATCCACTCAGTAATTTTTTCATTTATTAAACCAGAATTTTTTGAATTGTTGAATAACGACCTTTAAATTTTCAATTTTTTTTTAAATATTTGTTTTTAAAAGACGAATGTATAAAGCGCTAGTTTGGCTTACAGCGTTTTCTAAGTCAAATAAAACAATCTTTATTTTTGATTAGTTTTTATTAATAAAAAGAATCAAGGTTTGGATTTGAATTTATGTGTTTTTAAAATTAATTCAAATTTTCTTGAACATTATTTTAAATTAGTAAACATTAAAATAGTATAGATTTTTGAAATGAGACTATAGAATAAAATAAAATTTTGCCTCAAAGTTTTAAAAATTTTCACGAACTTTTGTTTAATTCTTTTAGAAGTTTAAATAGTTAGTTTGTTGCATTATCTATAATTGCTTTCATATTTTGTTTGCAATTTAAATTTCAACTCTTGATGTTAGTTATTAAAAAAAGGAATCATATAATTACGATAAAAGGGAACTAGAAATTTAGATAATTGTGATAAACAACAGTAAATTGATAAGTTTGTTTGTTAGTGTCGTTATTCTAAGAACTCTCCGCCGTTGAACTTTAGAAGTGAAATATAATTTGTTACATATGCGTGACCAGTGATAAAATCACAAAGTTATCATCACAACAACAAGGAACATTGCGCTCTCCATAGAAATTGTGATGTGATTGACATTCTAGTTTTTCCATAAAAAGGATCAAACAACAGAACTGCACACCAGAGACTGTATATCGTCCTCAAAAGCGGAGAAATTCTCTCACACCTTCTTCAAACTCATCAACCAAACACCTGAAGATGCACAGCTTTCGAACTCATCACCTGAGGACTCATCAAGAGCATCGACATAAAACACCGTGTACATTCTGAAAAAAGAACTTTCTCTTGGGGGCGGGAAAGGTAGCAAAAGGTCTAAAATTAGCGTTGATGCTGAGTGAAATAAGGCGATGGGTAGTGGTTCCAGTAGCGGCTTCTGTCATTCGGGCACGAAGCAAGAATCGGACGCGGACTCATTCGAGATGGATCTAAGGGTCAGGGAATTAGAAGAGAGGGCCAGCAACCTCGAGTCCCTGCTCAGAGAGGCCGAGGCCCAAGTGGCCCAGATGAAGAAAGAAGTGGACGCGAGGGATAAGAAGATTGACTCTCTGTTGAGAGAGATTCATAAACTCAAGGTATGTACTCTCTTATGTGCTAGTTTTGCTTGTGTGCCGTAACTTTTTCTTTTATAATCTTTTTTTCATTAAAATCCTAATTTCTTCATATTAGAGATATAAGATCTTTCATAGTTAAGATGACAAATATTTCTGTCATATTCTTAATTGCTATGCGGTGTATACTTACTGTCTAATTCATCAAAGTACATGGCAAACAATTGTAACAGTTTTAATTTTAAATTCCCTAAGGTGGCACAGCACGTTGGGCATTATATTATTCAATATTCAACAATATTATACAATGTTTCAAATATTATTTAATATTGTTCCATACATGTCCACTATTAGCTTATACTACCTTGTATATTTAATATAATTGAATGTTGCGTTTGGAATAGTAAACGTGTTTTCACCTAAAAAGAGTCACAAGAAACGAAAAGGTGTGTTTCATTTGAACACATTAAATATCAATATAATTTAAATTTGTCTTTAGTTTATGACATAATAATGTTTCAGATTATATATAATTTCACATATTATTTTGAAATTATTTTTAGTGCTACTTTATATTTCATAAATGTATATATATTTCTATCGGTTAATTTTTAATGAAAAGCAAATTTCACATTTCATTTGTTTTCTTAATTTAATATGTATTTTCTAATTGGATATTAGCCTATAAAAATGAGATTATAATTTTGAAATTTGGTTCATTTCAATTTTAAAATTGCTTTATTTAGATTAATGGAATTATGCTGCTTAGTTCCCTGCTTATTAGATTCTCTGATAACAAAAACAGAATAATTTGCAACTGAACTATTGTTTTAGATAAGTACAAGGGAAGTAAATAATTACATGATATTTCGAATATAAATTATTGAAATTTTGTTGATATAAATTAAATAAAAAGTTTCCGTGTAATACATTTCTAATATTATTAAACGATAATGTAAGTATTCAACTCTTGGCGCGGTACAAGCTAAGATTATCAAATTAAGCAGAACTATCAAATTAAGCAAAAATAAACTTTGGAAAATGGGAATACATATTTCGGATTAAAATTTGGAATTTTAATTAGAATTTTAATCAATTAAAAACTGCTTGAAATATTTTCGGTTGTTATCTCGAGAAAACTTCAGAAAATGTTATTGCAGAAAAAAAATGTACACCATTTTAAAATTCAAGGTATTGTCTTTTTAATCAAATTGTTAGTTAACGTGCAATTTTTCTGAAATTTGATAGCCAAAATTTTTTTTGTATATATTTTTAATAATACATTTTGTTATCTCAGTGAAATTCAAACCATTTTCCTTATTTCGTCAAATATAGAATCCCATGAAAACGAAAGAAGAGATTTATTGTATGCACCGTTTACTTGCAGAATAAGAAAGCAAAGTTCTAGTGGCGTGAAAGATAACGTGCAATTAAACGGTTTATTAATGAGCCAGTTACACTTTTATGCGCTATAATATCATAGGATACTACTTCATTTGGAAAGTTTATTTATACAATAAACAGAATACGTGAAACGCTATTAAAAACCGAGATTTAATATGAGTCACAATTTGATGTTTAAAAATACTTAGTTGCGAATATAAACAGAATAAGTGAAACGCTATTAAAAAATACGGATTTCATATCTGTCACAAAAACACTTAGTTGAGAATATCATCAATATCAAATAATTCATAAGAGATTTAATAGATATTAAAACACAACCGATTTTTCTAGAAAATTAGTAAGTCGCCAAAGACAACTTGTAACTAATAAAATAAAATTTCTGAAATATAAATGGAATTTGTAACAATAAATTATAAGCCTGTGTGTATGTGTAAAGGAGAAACAAAAGATGTTTTAAAGCTGTATAGTTTTCCAAAATGAATATCCCCGTAAGATTGGTATAAGTAGCTTAATGTTGTTATAAATAGCCTTTTACTGAGTAATCAAATTGATGTGTTTGACCAGATATCAGAAAACAAGGCCTTTCCAATAAAACTTCTAAAAATATATAAGTTTCATCTTCGAGGATAAAACCTCTTAAAAAAATAGAAACTAAAAACTTTCCTCATCAGTAGCCGAGAACAACACACCGCTAAAAATACGATGAACCTTCTTCGCAGTGCTTAAAATTTACGAGAAAATTATCACACAGCTTGCTTTCATTCTACTTCTTTTCTGTGTGGTTGCAGTGAAGTGTTTTCCGACCTTTTAATACTCTCTTTTCGACTAGCCCTGATCTTCCCGTTTTTATTTTTGCTGGGAGAATGATTCGGTTTTATAAGAGAGTCTTTCAAGGGAAAAAGTAAATAAACACTAGCGTTCGCCCGCAGTCAACTCAACCTTTGAACTTGACGAAACATCCATCGTTTAGAAGGAGAGTGCATCAGATAAAAATAGCTACCTTTCTGATATAATACATAAACATTTTTTCAGCAGTGTTTGCATTTCTGGAATATGGTTATTAGGTGGTTCATTCCTTGTAATTGTTTTTACTTTCTCGTACACAAAGTGTAGCAAATCGTATTGTAATCGTTGAAAGAATACGAACTGACAAATCTCACGTTTTAGAACTCAGTTCGAAAAACACTTTTTTGAAACTATGTCTGTGACAAAGATTGCTTATAAATGCTTTGAGTTAATGAAATTTCGTGTACGGCCTTTGTACCAAATTTGTAGGCACATATCAAATTTTGAGGAAAATCCAACCGTAGTGGATCATTTCTCAATCTGTACTATCAGAAACATGTAAATGCATTAACTCAAAAACGCAATGACTTAAATGTATCAAATTTGATATGTGATATTTTTTATTGCAATTGTTATTCAGTGTCAATTTTGGGTTCCATTTCATTCATTCATTTCATTGAGAAAAACGCATCTAAAACAAAAGTTACATTTTCAGGTACTATTAACCTCATGCTAGGGATTAATTGACAAAAATTCGCTAAGGACCATTATTCAAAATGCTTTAAATACCTCCAAAGATTAACATTTCGCAACTGTTATACACTAAATGCCATGCAAGGCGTTCTCTGGTATAACACTTTTATCAGAGAATATACGAGAAAGTTTTGAAGAGACTATTCCCGTTGGTTATTTAAATAGTTATAATTATAAAAATTATATCATGCAGTATATAAATCAGATATATAATACAGATCCTGAAGAATATATCTTTTCGGAGAGTCTCAGTGATTAGTCAGACTTCGTACTCGTGCACCTGAAACGGCGCTTCATGCACCGTTTCAGCTAATTTGTTTGCTTCTTTTGGAGAGGTGGGGGGGGGGGGGAGTTACTTACTTCACACATTTTACCAAAAAATAATAGAAAATAAATTAATGTAAAGCTTTATTTTCTTTTCTTATGTCTGGAGATTTTTTTGGGGAGTGTTTAAATCAATAAGTTATGAAAAAACTAGTTTATTTGCTTTTTGGGGGAGGGGAGGGGGAGGAGGGGCAACAGTTACTTATTTTACGGATCTTATCAAAAGGTAATAAAATTAAAATAGAAAATAAATAATGTAAAAATATATTTCCTTTTCTCACGTATGACGAAAAATTTTTTCTCTTTGTTTGAATCAACAGGTTATGAAAAACATGTCCCAACTTATGAAAAATACCTGAAAGATTTTCTTTACAGCTTATGGAAAAAATTGAAAAATAAATTTATTTTATACGAAAAAAAATTTACCTAATATGCTTGAAATTAAAAAAAAAGAAAACAAACCCTTAAATATGGTGTTTTGTGCTTTGCAAGAAATGATATTCTCATTCATTATTAATATAGATCCAGAAGTAATTATTCTATTTATTTTCTTAAACCCTTCTTCTTGTGTACAGCCGACCACCCCGCCACCACTGAACATAGCAATATCGACAGGATTTGTTGTTTCTTAAACCTTGTTGGGAGTTTAGGATTCCTTATGATAAACTCTATTCACATATTCCCAAATGAAGGAAATCCTGAAAAGTTAGTGCATCAACTGGTGTAAAAGTAATTTTTCGTTAAAACATTGTTTAAAAACAAAAACAAAAGTGGATTGTTATCGAGTTGCGAAAACACGTATTGAAAGCTGTTGATTGTTGAAGGTAATTTGATCCTCAAAACACGTGTCAAAATGTTAGTTCTTCTTGATTCGCAAAAACGGGTATCGTAATCGATTATTTGAATTGCATTTTGAAGAGAATGCTGGATTTTTTTTAATCTGCGATAGATCATACAAAGCTTGAATTTTCAGTAAAACTTGAATGGATCTTCATTTACCTTTAAAATAGGCTTCAGATGATAAAAAATACGAAAATTCTCGGCATTTCTTTTTTTACATCAGGAAGATTTGTCAGAATTAGTGTTTCAATATTAAAAAGGATTATTCTACTCTTATGCGGAAAACAGTAGGAGCATTCTTGGAACTATTCCAAGACTTCGTTCGTAATAGGTTTAAATAAATCACCTATAAGCACTTCTGTAAAATTTTAATTTTTGTATTGTGGCAGTTTTTGTCATATTTAATATTAGTCGCTTTTGGGGACCAGTTGGTTCGTCAGAGATATTGGTTATATTTGATTTCATTTAGATTGTTTAGACATGATTTCAGGTCCATAATCCATTAAAGCCGTGTTATTCTAATTGTCTTACATACAATCTATTTCTGACTTTATTGTACTTTTTATTGTAGATCAGTTCTAAGACCTCACAGTGTTATTAAAAGCGTAAATGTCCAATTCATCTATTTTCTTATTTTTGAGGGCATACTCGTTTTTTTCCCCCATTTATTCTGTAAACTAGAAATGGATTAAACAGAATCCTTCTTTAATTTTCATCAACGGAAGAAAATCACGCGATCAAATATTTGATGAAACAATGAAAACAATTTCGGTCTCATTTACATCTAAGAAATATTGTTGTCAAATATACTTAAAAATATATTTAAAAGTTAATGAAATCTAGACTAAAGAATTTTGCAGAAAGTAAATTAGTATCATTGAAAATATAATATTTTGGATTTTAAAACGGCATAACAATAATTTTTGTGCAGTTATAATTTCAAATAAAAATAAGAAGATAGAAACATTTATTTCCAATTTATTATTATTATTAATAGTTGAAGTGTCAAACACTTTTCGCAGAATATGATTCCTTAGGACCAAAAGATTGTATAAAATTTAGACTTCATAATTCTTTTTGAATTACACTTATACGACACAAAATAAAATATTATTTTTAACTTCATTTAAGTCTTAAAAAACTGAATTTTATGATGAATCAGAGACATTTTTACAGAATAATTCTTTGAGGTATTGCATAAATTATGAAAATTATTCTGTAGTGCACATGAGACTTTAATTCCGAATGAATATTTCTTTTGTACTCACATTTTTAAATATATATATATATATATATATTTAAAAAAATTATTTGATATCATAATCTTTTTAAAAAAATGTACTTGATATGAAATATACCCACATTACTTTACGTCAAGATTTTCTCTTGTTTCTTATAAATTCATTTCTTTATTTAATTATTTCTAACACGCACTCTAAAAAATTAGTGATTATTCAGTTTTCATGATGCAAGCCAAGGAATAAAAATCCTTAACACCCACGGCTTTCTTTCCAAAGATATCTAAAATTCCTTTTCCTGAACCGACATGTATTAAAGATTTCCCAGTAAAAGTCTTTTGGCTAAAAGCGCTGAAAGAAAAGAAAAACCACACTTTTTCCCCCTCTTGTTTTCCATTGCGAATAGATGTGTTCCCCCTTGTGTAAACTATGCCTTTCCATGAAAAAATAAATTGAATAAAAATTGAAAATTATCTTTTGTTAATCTGACATCTAGAAAATTAACTTATTATTCAGTTTTGAAATAAAGAGTGCACAGAATATCATTTTATCATTTTTACTAGCATGTTCATTGAAAATGAAAGGACGAATTTTTTGACAGGAGTTTGTGATTACATGGGCATGGCCGGTTTTCTATAAACATGCACCCATCATCATGTTGGTTTAATCCACTATTGAATGTAATACCATCCATTTTTTTAAACAGATTTTTTTTTGTATCAAAGATAAATTTCATACTTTGCTTGTTTGTAATTGGCATTTTATAGAATCCCTTTGTACAGCCGACCACCTCGCCACCACTGAACGTAGCAGTATCGACAGGATTTGATTTCTTACAATGCCAGCTAGTTTTTGGTATTTATAAAATTCCTAGGTATTTCATAGAATGCCGGCTTTTATACCCTGCTGTAACATATCCATGTAAATTTAATGAACAAGATAACACGATTAATAGAACAGTTTTGATAGAATTTGAAGTGGAGAAAATAAAATTCTTAGCCAAGTTCCTTGTATGGTGGCCCAGCGTTGCACGGCGACATTGGGCGATCCAGCTAAAAAGAAGGGAAAATATTCATTTCCCCATACCTTTTATAATACTGATGGTAGGAAGGTAATCTTAGGCAAATGACCACCTCATTGTAATGAGTGCCTTCTATATTTTAATACAGAAGGCACTCATTATGCTATGCTACTCATTATTCAAAGCTTTTCGATATTTGAAATAGCTTGTAAGTTAGAACTAAAAATGGTTTTCACCCTATCCCTCAATTTTGACCACTTTTTAAACTAAACCTGTGACACATTGCAGGAAAGCTCTTTTCATCGGCATTTTTCCCATCTTCTTTCACTCTCATAGCGAAAATTCTTATAAAATTAGAGAAGAAATTGGAGATAGGAAAGGGGTGTCCGAATATCTCCAGACAGATGAAATCTGTTATCGTCTTTTGGCTGACAGACAGGATTGATTTCTTTTTTCGATTTCATGACCTTACATGAATGAAAATCGACTCAATTATTTAATCGACTGCTTTCAGATGAAGGTTTCAGCAAATTGATAAGTGCATTTTCCCCCCAAATATTACAAAATTGAAGAACGTCCTTTCATTTCGGTCTTAAAATTTATGTAGGTCACATTAAGCAATAGTGTAAACACCTTCCTTTGTAGCCTTCAAATTCTACAAAGTGCACCTGCAACAATGTATATAATTTTGTTTTAACAGCTCTTTTCTCAGAAAATAGGGAAAAAGAAAGTAAAAGAGTTATTAAGTTACTACCAAAACAGTACATAATAGTAAATCAGGTCATTTTATGTTGATGAACAAGACAGCCATGAACTAATATAAGGTACTTAGAAGCTTGAGTGTAAGAAATATGGTGATCCAAATGTGCCTCAAATTTGGACAATTTAATATTCCAGTCAAGGATTTTGATTTATGAAAAACTGTTCCAGCTTTCCCCACTAAATTCATTATGGCATTCTACTCTCAACCGATTATGTTGATTGCACGAAATAATTACAGAAATCAAAATTTTCGTTGCAAATTTTATTTTTTCCTTGTTTTATTATTCTTCTATTCAGAATAATGAAATTCGCATGAGCACTTTCATTTGAACCTGTGTTTATTCAAAATTCGCAAGTTCATGTCATTATATAATTTTTTTCAAAATTGGCAGCATTTTGTGGACGTATCGATTGCAATTTCTTGCAGAAAGACACAGCATTTTTGTATCTCACTCATTGTGATTTTTGGTTTTGAGGCCATTTTGAAAAATGTTGAAAATATACACGTAATATTACTATCTAGAAGAATCGTATTAATTTTCAAATCCAAGAAAGTTGTTTATTTTCCCAATAAATGGATTTATAATTTTTCAATAAACGAAGTTTTAATTCTTTGGTAGCATATGGAATCCAAATCATGTTATCTTTGATTTGGTGTTAAATTTGAAAACCATTTGAGAATTTAACTCATTGAAGTACATGTATTAGTGATACCAAAATTTATTTTTTTGAATTTGAAATTGTGTTTTCTATGATACTTCCAACTAACTGACTAAGTCAAATTTGTTTCCTTTTGGTTAATCAAATTTTTAAAGCCAATCTCTAAATTCCATCTATATTTTCATGGCTAAGCTGTATTTTGAAAAGATTTCCTGTGATAATTTGAATAGATTTCAGAAGCATTTGAGTAACAAAGCATGAGGCCATTTAAGTAGTAGAACAGAAGCTTTGGAAAATTTTAAAACTCCTTCTGATATTGTAGGAAATGAAACAATCAGCTCTATTGACAAGTATAAGTACAGAAAGTATATGTGCAGAAGCTCTTAGCATACTGGAAATTTTCAGAGCTGTTAATAGTGTATAACGTAGGAATACATTTATCAGTAACGAATTTTAACTATGATGAAATATTTAAAAATGTAAAGTCAGGAAAATTAATTGCACTATAAAACCTTTTATTTTTAGTTAATGCATCAAAATGTCCTGCCAGTTGTCAGCCATTACGATGACATTACTTAAAAAGCACGATTGAATACTAAAACAAACTGTTTTACTTTAAAATACTGTATTGTCATGACATTTTTAGAGATGTTGTAAGCAAAAAAGAATTCTTTATTGAGATACACTTTCTAACCGAAACAAAACTGGGGATTTTGTAACCTAAAACACACATGATTGCTATTTTAAAAAGTTTACGATTTTTATTCTTTTATCTACGAAGTATAAAGTATTAAAATCATCTAAAATCGAACTCGAGCTATTGACGAATTTCCACTTTTTAGACTTCCCCGAAATGTCTTGTCTATCTGTCTGTGATAAAGATGATTCAAAAACGCTTTGAGGAAGACTGATGAAATGTGGTAAATGATCTTTAAACCAAATTTTTAGATTTCTAACAAATTTTCAGCAAAATTTATTCAGGGGAAGTCTCTCTGACTGTCCGAATAAAAGTTAACATGATAACTACAAAACGAAGAGGGTTAGATAGATAAAATATGCTGTAACTTATGAAGTATAGATATGTGTTGAATTTGGAATCAAAAGGGTTCATCGTCTGTCGGTCAGTACTTTCACACGCATGTGAACTCTGTAACACAAAAATTCAATTGCTTAATGATATGGATTTGGTATGTTATTTTGTGTTGTGTGTCAAATTTTCCTTCTGGATTAAAATCGGTAGAAAAAAGGTATCAAAAATACGCATTTAGTTTTCTGATGCTTTTATAATAACCGTTTCCCAGCGATTAATCGCCGAAGATCTCACTCTAATAAGCTCTTTTGTAAATATTATTCTCGTATGCCATGCTGTTAATCATATGCATATACATTTATTAGAAGATATGCGAGAAAATTTCGAGGAGACCCATTCCAACGATTGTTTTAAGGATCGCAGACAGTCAACACTGTGACAAAATTATCTTCCCCTCTATTTCGTTTACACCCAAACGAAAACTAGATCTGCAAATCCGATTACAAGGTAGTTGCATTTGCCACTAACAGAAGGTAAAATGTCTCTCTTAGAAACTTCGTAGCTTCTGGAAAAAATGTAAGTTGTATAAAAAATACAAAAATAAGCTAAGCATATTAAAAACAAGCTAATATTTTGATACGTTATGAATAATATTTAAAAAAAATTAGAAATATGTATTAGCCTTGCAAACAGCAACACGTAGCTAACTAAATAAAAATGTTTTAGAGTATCTTCAATATTTTCATTCAGTAAGAAAATTATGCTTAAGGCTAAAGAATTTTTTTCCATACATGAAAACACAGTTTTTAATTGAAAAAAATTCACTACTTAATTAAGTCTCATGTACCTTACACTAAAATCGTTCTTAATATTGTTTATAAGTAAATTTTAAAGATTCATTAGAATATAACATAGAAATTCTCTTTTATTTATATTGATTCTAACTAAATCATCGAACTTTAGGAGTAAACAATTCCTTTCAAGAATTTTTCATTGATATTTTAACATAATGATTGTCCTATAAAGATATACTTATGCAAATTACATGATATAATAATCATTACGAAGAAAAAAAAGGAAAAATAAGCATTTTAAAGCGATTCTATGAAATAACAGACATTTTTTCTGCAATTTTGGTTTATGTTACATATAGATTGCAGTGATCGATGCAATCAAATAGACAAATCAAGCATGACATATTATTATGCCACTTTTCAGATAAGAAGTTTCGAATTTGATTGTTTTCTTAATAGAATATTAGAGATAATTTACTAAGAAGCAGGATTGCTTATCTAAATTCTTTCCATTTCATGAATCATTTCATTCTCTTTTTGCCATCAGTTTCTCCTCTCCAAATCCTGTTAAAATGCAGATTTTATATTCTAATTCCGTATTTAAAAGAAAAAATAAATAAATGACCATAATATGAATCAAAAGACCTTGCTGGTCATTCAGTTTGTATTTGCTAGTCAAAAACTTTATATTTCCAGCAATTTCAAAATTTCCAAAAAATGCAAGAAAACTTTAAAAATGACACATTTAAAATGTTGAAAAACTGAAAAGCTAAATTACTGTGACTTGACGTAAGGAAATTCAGGTAAATATTTAATTATTTGCATTCTTTTCCATAAATCAGTTTATTTTGCGATGACCACAATCCACTTTTTCTCTTTTTCTATGAGACAATATATATTTCCTATATATTTTATGACAAAGTCAAGGATCGTATCATATAGAACAAGCATTGCTTTTTCGCTTAACTCGAAAATAGATTTCCTAATAGAAAAGAAAATATTTGACGAATGAGTTAGCTTGATGTGTATTACCTTAAAGTGCCTATCAGTTTTAAAAAAATAAGACTATATGATATTGAATGCATACTAATAATCAATATATATATTATGGTCAATGTGATTGCACGTTATCTATACTAATAATGAAGATGTGTGTGTGTGTGTGTTGGTGCTTTACAGGCTAGTCCGTTTGACCTACAGCTATCAAATTTAGCGCATATATTCCTTGGAAGATGAAAATGTGCACTTCAAAGCAACTTTTAAAATTTTTAATTAGAATTTTAATTATTTAAAAAAATTAGTTCTTTCCGAAATAATTTTCTTTAATGATATCAATTTAATAATCATGAGGATTTCTGCAATTTTTAAAAAATTGTTATTATTTATTTATTTTGTCTAATTTCCTATAATAGATTAGATTTTGTTTGAAGTTCAATCGGTTTTCATTGTTTCATCAACTATTTCATTTTCTTCAGTAGTTGAAAGTTAAAGAAGAAGGATTTTGCTTGAAATATACAAAACGTATAAAAAGTAAGGTTAGAATACCATGAAATTTATAAGATAGATGAATCATATATTTACATTTTTAAAGCGCCATGATATCATGGGATTGGCTTCCATTAAAAAGCTCCAGGCAGATGTGAGCAGATCCTATGTTAGATAATTAAAATAACACATCTTTAATTCTTGGAATTTTCATGGTATCACAAATATCAAGTTATATCTCAACAACTGAATCAGAATTAAAGATAATGAACCAGCTGATCACCAAAGGCGAGTTTTTATCAATAATAACCTCGATTAGTATTAATAATAACAGATTAATAACATTGATCAGAAGATATATATAAATTTAATTGCCTGTTTGTTTATTTGAACCTTACATAATTCAAGTTCCTTGAAGAATTCAAAAGAAATATCACACATATTTTTCTTAAAGCACATATTTTTCTACACATTTTTATAACACATATTTTTCTTTTTCTTATTTTCTACCTTGAAAGATTAATTTATAGTTTTCCAACTAAAGGGGATAGAAAGATATTTTTATAGTTTTTTCACCATAACTGACACTATTTTAAAATTCAAAAAATTAGATTTTCAATTACATATATTTTATTTCCATATAGCTATTTCCCTTATCTGTAGCAATTTTTCAAAATTAATTAAAACATAATTTGTAACAATGAATTATTGCAATATTAAACCTATTTCATCGTTTAATCTCATTTACCACTTAGATTTTTGCAACGCTAAAGATAAGTTGATTTTTTCGATATATTTATTTTTACAATAAATTCACATTGCTTCGCATCTTTAAGTTATTGCATTCTATGTTATTTGAAATACATGGGAAGACCAAAGAATCAATTCTTCAATACCTACTTCTACAGCACCGATTTCACCAATTTTTTATTTCATATGAATCCTCAAAACCCCTCTGTGTATCTGAACAATAGTTTCCTACATTCCAACAGTTCACATTTTCGAGAGAAATCTCTGAAACAATACTTTATTGTACATTTATTATGAGGGCAAAACCACGACAGTATTCTCCTATCCCAACAACTGATTTCACCAATTTTTATTTAATATGAAAGCTCATGATCCATCAACTGTCATCTATCCCTCCCCCATCTGCTCGCTATTTCGGAAGTTATATCAAAATAAAAACATGACACAGACACTAACTTCAAAAATCAAATGATTTCACTAGTTAATACCCCCCCCCCCTCATTTTCAAGCATAGCAAATCATTCAGAATGATCCCTGGAGGGCACATCAGACAAGGGGATAAGAAGTTCCCAGAATGGTGATTGGTTCTCACCGGGTTAACGAATACAGAAATTGATGGAGTGGCTATCCCTACCGAGGACAGGGCGTGCCGCCTACAGGAGGGGTTGTATAGTGGCCGGTTATTGCCCTTAGTATTGCTCAATCTTAGTTCCTGCCAATGCTGTCGCAGCGTTCGGTCATTCAGAATTTTTCATGTGCTTTAGGGCTAATCGGAGTAATCAGCTACGGTTAATGATCAATCACGATCTTTTGTATCAGGTATTTTGTAATTGTTGGAATTAATTTTAGAGTGCAACAGATGGTATTAAGACGTCTAAGTGTGTTATTACATCAAATGTTGAATCATTAAGTACCTAAGATTAAATAGCCTTCTATGTTTTCCTTTCAAATTATTGAATTGCTTTCCCAGTATCAACCTAAAACTTTAATGTCTCTCCCAAGGCGCATTCGGGGGACGCTTTGGGTTAATGATAAGGTCTAGGCTTTGGAACACGAGAGCTCCAAGTGCGAGACTCGATTCCACCAAAAAAAAACGTCTTGTAAGTGCAAGCTAAATCCGTTGGGGCCAAACCTCCTCCCGCTGGTGTGGTGTGGATGTTTGGTGAGAGGGGTGCCAGCTCAGGTGTTGTCCTCGTCATCTGATCACGGTTCAAAATAAAAACGTCCGTCCCCAAATAGCACTAGTGTTGCTTTAAAACGGAACGTTAATATAACAAAAACTATATGGCTCATTATATGTTATCAAGTTATAGTGTGAAAGTTAATTTTTATGTATTCGTGCCAAACGTTGAAACTAAAAATGTCGTTTATCCAAAAACTTTAGAGTAATAGTTAGTTATGATTCTTTATTATTTTTCATTGTTTTACTCTCTTTATTATTTTATTTGATGTTATTAATTAGAGATGATATTCCTAGAATCTTTTAAGAAACTAATTATAAAATCTTGAAAACTATATAACGTATAAGTGTATGTATTTTTCTTTTTTTCCCATATTAATAAAAAAGGTTACAAAGTCGCCGATCCAACAGATAATGCAACTTATAAATTTGAATATTATGGTTTTTAATTCATTTTACATCCAAGTGTAAATGAACGCAATAACATTTACATATGCGAATGAGTTAAATTAAGCAACAAATATTTTTAAACTATAAAATTTACATTTTCTGCAAATTCAAAGTCAGTACGTCTTCAACCCTTAAAATTTTGAGCAGTGAAAACACTGAAAGGATTATATTTGAATGGCCTTCCAAGAATCAACAAATGCTTGGAGAGCAGCTTTCAGTTTCTGGCTTTGAACTTCTGAGTAGCACAAAAACAGAGCTGTCACTTTTTTGGCAAGCATTGTGGGTCCCGCGCCATGTCTAACTCTTTTCAACAACTTCTCTCTCTTGAACAATGTACGAAATGCATTCTTCCAGCGGGAGGATTTCGCAATACCGCGAAATAAAGGTCTTCTAACAGAAAACAGCTACAAAAACAAGAATTGGTTACTTTGTTTCCCTTACAATGTAGACGATAATGTGTGAAGAATTTAAAAAAAAAAAGTTGCCAATTCAATTTTATGCAATACACATGAAATTAAAGAACAATTTAATTTCCGAATCCAATCCATTATACATATTTGAGTAGCAAAAAAAAATGTCATTATTCATTTGAAGATAATGAGCATGACATTAAAATATGCATTTGCAAGTAAGATAACTTGCAAATGCATATTTTATTTTGGAATTAACTACACATTTTATTTAACATGTAATTACTCATTGTTTTGTTTGTCTGCTAACTGTGATATTTTGTGGGCTCAATTCATTCTATGAAATAAATTTCAGGTTTATAAAGTGGCAACATGAATTTTAGTTGACACATTTAATTGTCTTTTGTTATATTTATAAACTGCGATAAAATTTACAAGAAATATGTGTTTTAAGAACACATTTTTATAAATATACTGATATTTTTATTTTAATTATTTTCTATTTTTTAAGTCTTTAATATGTAAATAATTATTATAAATATTATAGAATTTTGAAATCTATTATTATAAATATTAACGAATTTTGAAATCTATTATTATAAATATTAACGAATTTTGAAATCTATTCTTTTTTTCAAATCTTCTACAAGAAATCATTACTTGCATGGAATAAAAATTTAATTGATAAATTGACATTTAATTTCTGTAAATATTTAAATAATGTGTTGTCATCAAATTTACATAAGTACAAACTTTCAAACTCCTAGCAAATCATGAATTATATATATAAAAAAAACCACTGACAAAACTTCATCTTTAAAGGTTAAAAATCTATCAGAATGTGAAATTCGGATTAAATGATGATAAGCAAAATCATTGAATGGAAGTTGCAAATTGTCTTTCGACCTGCTCATTTAATCTATCAGCCCATATCTGTTGTCATTATAAAGGTCATTTTTATTCAATTCTGTTTATTTCCATGGCGAAAATCACGTCTAAAAATTTCGAAACAAACTCACGTGATAAGCATTACCGCGCATTTCAGAACAGCAGACTATTATGTACTGTCACGTAATATGACAATCAGGAAATTCAAAAGATTTCAAAATGGAATCAACTCGCTCCTCGAAACGCAATTTATGACTGCATCAAATAAAATTAAGAAAGCATTTGCACACTTTAAACGGAAAATTCAACAATCATACAGAATTGATAATTGTAACTTTTCCTTTATGATAATGCCGCCATTTGAATAAACACTCGAGGTTCCGCCCAGGAATGAACTCCAACGAGCAATTTAAGGAAACGTATTGTATATTTTGTCATTCTTCACGTCTCAAGACACATTGGATTTTTATGTATAACAGAAAATGGAAGATTGTTATCCTATTGACAATTGAAATCTGATTACATGTCATTTGACTTTGTCCCGCCCTCCGCCGTGCAATACTCTCGATAATATTTGCTGTCTTGCAATGCAATCCTCTTTATATATGATATCCACTAATATTCAAGCCCAAACTTATCGCTAAAATCGGATTGAAACAGATGGTGATCTCCTAACAGAAAAAGATTCATTTCGAAATATAAAGTTTAAAAAAATGCCCGAAAGAAAATAGCCGCTTAGTTTAGTTTTATTTAGTTAATTAGGAAAATATTCACAACAACTCCTAATTAGATTTGAAGAAGCTTGAATATAAATGAAAAAAAAAATGCTTATCTTAACGGATTGATTTTTCTAAAATTCAGCATTAAATATGCAAATAGAATGAGAAGTTGCCGATTCCATAACTAATTTGTGTACACACACACACTCGCGCGCTCATACACACAATTACACACACACACACACACACACACACACACACACACACACACACAAACACACACACACACACACACACACACACGAACACAAACATACACACATTTATTATTGGTAGAGATAGAAATATTGTAGCCCTAAATTTCAGATTTAAGTTAATGCATATAAAAGTGCCTTTATTTTGATATCGAAAGTTAACTAGGTGCCGGTAATGATAAATTTTAGAGATTTAAAATATTTACTTGCAGGTTTAATAAAGCCCGTTTCTGACTAAAACATTGTATTTCTCTAGCGATTCAAAAATATTGATTTACGTTCTCTGAAATATTGAGACAAAAATAAAAGAGTAGTTTCTATAAATCAGAATTACCTTCGACACAGTCCCAATTTATGATTGTCCTTGTTTATATTTTTATATCTCGGAACATTGCCTATTTAAGAGAAAATAAACTATGTCAAGGTAGAAAGCAGATGATAAGTGTGTATTATTTAAGAAAAACTTGCTTTTAAAGTAGGATTACAGCTATTAAATATATCAATAAATAGAATAGAAAACATTTTCTGTTCCTTTCGGCGGCTTTTTATTTTTTTTATCATATTTTACAATTTATTTTCCACTCACTTTCTGACGTACTAGAATTTTGAAACTTTGCACACACTTTTTTGTTTTCAATGACATCACACTATTTAACATTTTTAAAACTCAAATTTCATTCATATGGACAATTTTAATCAAATTCTGATTGTGCATTCTTGTTGCTATTTGGTAGTGAATTTAAGAAAAAAAAGTTTCTATAGAATTTTATAATATTTATTATAATCTTTTGAAAGTTTGTTTGCATGCTTGAATCATATACAATTCCACATTCTCTGCCAGATTCTAACGAAATTCGACACACATATTTCTTAGCATCTAAAAAGATTAACTGAGGAATTAAGTTTCTTTTTCTAAAAGTGCTGAAATGGGGGGGGGGGTTGAAAGATCATAAATTTTTTTCTGTAACTTCCGAACAAACTACTATGAAAAATATTTTTAAATCATGCTAAAATTCAAAAAATTTGTTTTGTAATGATGTCGATTTATTGTTTTTTTATTTTTAATCATTTTTCAAAATTAATTTAATTATATTTATCAATTCATTATTTTTCTCGAAATATTAATGCTATTTCATTATTTAACCGCATATGTCATTCGCATGTGTTTTTTCCAATGTTAATGTTAAGCTGCTTTCAACAAAAAATCTTTATTCTTACTTTTAATGTTAGAATAAAACTAAGATTTTTAATATCTGCCGTAAATAAATATTATCTTTTAAGATTGTTGCAATTTCTTAGCTATTTGATTTGATTTTGCCTCATATTTTAGCAATTTTGAAATATTTAATGCGTCCAATTGGCATATCATCTATCTTTTTGTTTTGGTTATTTTTTTAGCTTGAGTTTACCGAATAGAAACTAATTATTTTTCCTTAAAACAATTGGATAGCAATTTTCATTAATTAATTAGAATTAAGGAGCTAAACAGCTCTTATGAAATTGAATTTAAGAATTCAAAAATTGTTAGACAAAAGAAGTGTGTTTTTTAAAAAAATTTTTAAAGTTTCTTTACAAACAAATACAACGAATAAAAGCTGTCGTAGCCACTGCTACTCCAACTAATGAATTATAAATTAAAGAATAAAAAAAATAATAAATGATTTTAAAATACATTTTATTAATGCATTATAAATTAGGAAACCATTTGCGTTTTTATCGAAATTCTGAGTAGCAAAATAAAAGCATATGCGCTGTAGTAAAAGTAAGGCGCTGAAAATATTGAAAGAAAATATTAATCTATAGCGAATATCATAAGAATGAAAGTTCCAAAATAATCATTAAAAGTAAATATATAGTGGGCATGAGTGAAATTCCAAATTATGTAAAATAATTGTATCAGTGCCTCATACTTTTATTTTATTTTGATCTCCAATTTTTTGATAAAAAAGATGAAAGTTCCAATGTAGTCCTAACATCGAACCATGATGATGTTCAGATTTGATTTTTCTATATACTTTTGTCTGATTTAATTGTATTATTAGATTTTCTGCATAACTATTTTTATAACATACATTTTACAGGAAGATTGTAAGCACTCAAATGGCATCATGTTAAAAAATACATTATTTATTTTATTATCTCTGGTTTTGTAATATTTTTTTAAAGCAAGTCTACAAATTCATGCAATTTTATCTAAGTACAAGATATTTCCGTACAGTTTCAAATAGAAATATTATGCGATCAAGTTTTAAAAATTATTTTTTTGAAATTTAAACTGACTTATTTTTTTAATGAGGGCTGTAATGTGAAAATTTACTCATTAATTAAAATGCCTAACGAGTTTTTCAATTGATTAGGAATGATAAGAATCTGTAGTATCAGCCATTACCCAATCAATTCTGAAAGAAAGTCATTAAAATAAAAAAACGATATGAATTGAAAGTTAGTTATTTGAATTTTAAAACAATGTAAAAACTACTAATTGATAATATGTATCGAAATTATTGAAAAAAATCCCGCTAAAATTTAAATTAATTGTAAGTCGATTAAAAATTAATTAAAAATTTGAAAACTCCTTCTCAATGACTGCCTACTATCAAAGAAATAAATACGCGTCAAATCTGATTAAGTAGTTAAGTGCAAGGTCTGTCTTTGGGGAGCACATAGGATGACTTTTATATCATGCAGTTAGCAGAAAAAGTTTTAGCTTAAAAATCATGTTAGGCTGCAAAATTTTCCGCCTTTTTAAGTACACTGATGAAAGATCTTTATTAAGACAATGATATTTGAAATAAATAAAAATGGATGAAAATATGAAAATTTCTTTTATTATTTCATCACCAAAATATAAGTTTATATGCAACTAAATTATCATTATAAGATGTATTGTCTAAAAAAATAAATATTTCATGGGGATAGATAAAAAAAGTGAATTTTAATGACTTTTCTCAAAATAATGTTCAAATTATATTTAAATATCTTTGAAATATTCCAGATATCAATTTTGTATAAATTAAATGAAATTCATAATGAAGGTTTCAATTCGTTATTGAAAGTAAACTTGGGTAAACATTTTATGTTCCAAGTTTTTTTAGATAGTTAAATGTCAAGTTTAGTTCAGAAAAACATAAAATTATTATGAAAATTCAGTACTTGAGTATAAAAAATTTCCAAAAATTTTTTAAAACTGGAATTACAAAATCATTCAAAGTTGTATTCGAAATAAATTTCTATAAAATAATAATGTAAAAATATTATTAAAATAGTAAAAATTAAGTCGCCTGAAATATTTTGAAATTTTTAAAAATTATATACTTTTTAACATTTTAAAAATAATATGTTTAGTTTTAATGATTTTTATAGGTATTTGACATATTTATATTTTAAACCATATGAATGAATAAATGTCTTTATCCTGAATGAATAATTCGCAAAAGGGCCTGATAGAATCCAAGGTGACCTTAAAGCTTTTTTCTTTCAAAGAACTGCACAGAAATTAAACAGGAGCATTTAAAATTATTGCTGTAGAACTGCGCATCAAGATGGTACATTTATAAATACAATTTTAAAATTAAATTGCAAGTAATTCTTATATGATTTAGTCTTCTGTATGAGGACTCGGAAGTGAAGAAAGAACATTACAACTTCAGAATACGGTTTCACACAAACACGGTTTCAAATATTTGGAATAAGTTATGAAAATATATTTGCTAGTTCCTGAGTAAGAAAACAATTTCTGTCATTCTAATGTTGCTATCGGAGCAGTAAAACTATTTATCTTTCAAATTTCTAAGCAACTGAATTCAATAAAAAAAATAATAAAAAATTAATCAAGATTTCAATCTTAAAACTTTAGCAATGAAGTAAATTCAAATATTATTTAATTTTGAAAAAATTAAATAATATTTGAATTAAAAAATTAAAAAATTTTGAAACAACTCTTCGTCAGTTTTGTAAATTATTTCAGTACAAGCTTGATAATGGTAAATGTTTTATATAAAACAAAAATTATTCTAATAATTATCAGATCCTTTTTTTCTCATTAACACTAGGAATTTGATGGTGTTCTTCCATAAAAATAAGAAAAAACAAATTTTAAATACTTCTGAAACAGACATTGTACAGTGACATCTTGAAATATAGCATGACTGAGTTGCATGCAGATCCACTTGGAGATGTATTAAGATTTTTAACCTAAAACTACTTTTAGGGAAAAAAAATTCCTCGAAAAAAAATAGATCGTAAGATAATATAATATTACCGCATTGAAGAAGGACAGTCGAATCTCCATGGCCGAATGGTCATGGCACTGGTCTCATGATGTAGAGACCTGGGTTCGAATCCCGCTAGAGACAATGCGATTAATAGTAAATGTAAATATTTAATTCTTTGATTTTATGTTTTCCTTTATTTCATGTTCCAGAAGATTCTGGACATTTCTTTAGTTTACCAGACAAGTGTTCTGAACTTTTCTTACTGTCTCCAGAAGAGTATTCTGGAACTTTCTCTGCTAGTATAAAAGCAGATTTGTGAGTTACTGTGTTCAGAGTTCAGTTAATAAATTGGTTTAGCTCGACCTCTTGTGTGTGTCATATAGTTCTACGTGACAATATATATAAGATAATATCGTATGATATCAAAAGGGAGAATTCTCATATCTTTATACTTCTTAAATATGAAAAAAAAATTAACGATTTTCTTTCCTATTTAATTGAGTTTAATTATCTTTGTTATATTTTTCTTTTGTAAGTTTTACTTTTTCGTATTTGAAGCATAAAATATGAAGTATTATAATCATCAAATGATTAGAACTAGAGATTTTAACAAATCGTATTTCAGTTCTCAACGAGTCCTAAAAACACGTTTTTCGATCTATGTCTGATATATAAGAGCAGATAATTAGAGAAAAAGGACATGTCTTTTGAAATTTTCAAGTTTCAGCGTTGTATCATATTTTCTGGAGGATTTTAAATCATACTTTTCTTTTTATGAATTAATTCTTAATTCCGAAATATGTCTTGGGGGAATAAATAAAACCTACAAAAACCCTTTCCACTAACCAGAGTACATTATATAGATTTTAAATTCGTTCAAAAAAAAAAAAAAAAGAGAGAAAGAAAGGAAAAGAAAAGTATCTTGTTACTCAACAAACACCTTGAAACCTGAAAT
Organism: Argiope bruennichi; assembly: GCF_947563725.1. Taxonomy (NCBI): domain Eukaryota; kingdom Metazoa; phylum Arthropoda; class Arachnida; order Araneae; family Araneidae; genus Argiope; species Argiope bruennichi. The sequence goes on from NC_079160.1 coordinate 14,646,975, forward strand.
CATGAAGGAACAGAAAAGACTACACAGAACAAACAAAATTATAGGTTTTAGTCTGCACAGATACAACTTTTCGTTTCACAACACTAATAATGGAAATGGAAAATCCCTTAGTATTTGAATTGATAAAAGTTTAAATACTGAATTTAAATGAGCATCAAAATAGCTTGTAAATAAATATTTTGCAAATCTGTGATTTAAAATAATAAAGAATTTTCCCCGTAATTGCTCAAATTTCAAGGAAGAGTTTACAAACATTTTAACTAAACAAAAAAAATTATTTTATTACAAACAAACAAAAATAATAATATCTATCTACCTATCAGCATCTGAGCCACGTTTCCAGAGTTGATTCGAAAAATTCCCTTTACTGAATCGTAGAATCATTATTACAGAGAAACCGACTCTGTGGTGGAAATCGGAACTGACCATTATGTCTGTCCCTCCGAAAACAGGGCAGAAGTCACGTTTAGACCTGCGTGCTCTATCAGCGTTCTATTATTCTTGATCTGAGAGGGAAAGGAATTCCCCTGTGTCTGTTTAATAAGTGAATTTTCGAACACTTTCATACTTCCTGACGGACAAAATGGCCCAGACAGGTGTTTAGATTTGACTGCATATGATAATAAAAACCGATTACCCTGCTGTTACAGATGCTAAGAAAGGTACTTTTTTTTTTTTAAAACAGAGGAATACTGAAATTTCTAGGAATAAAAATGGTTGAATTTTCACTACAAAGATCAAAATAAAATACCAGCAAAATAAGTAAATAAAATGTTTAAAGGTAAAACTTCGAAAACTTAAAAAATTACAGATACTTAAATGTTTTATCATTTGAATAAGAAAAAGTGTTGGGAAATGCTTATTTAAAAAAGTATATAAATCTCTTGATTAGTAGTGAGAAAAGAAACTGACATTTTGTTTATGAGGGGAAAATGAAGGATTTATTATTATATAGCATCATGAAAGGAGCAATATATTTGTAAAACGGCCTTTTTTATTACTATGGGACTATTTTAGGCAACGTCATAATCATCTTGTAAAAGTGACCACACAGATAATCTAAAATTTAACAGAACTTTACTTTGCATTTGTTTTTCTCCTTCAAAAGCTAAAATTAATTCTAAAATTAAACTAGCGTGGCGCGTTTTATGTGCATCACGTAATTATAATTTTTTTTCTTTATTGACCAAATTAGAAGAATTATTAGAAATAAATATTAAGTTTACAGCCAAAGAATCAAAAAGAAAGAAAAAATGAATCCGGCCTGAAGACTTTCTCAAGGGTCACCCTCAGGCAAGGATTCAAACCAGGGATTTTTTCTGTGAGGAGTCTGACTTTCGTCTAACAAACTGACCTCTCGTGACCAGAAAATCCCAGAAAATTGAGGTTTTGGAGATAAAATTAGTATCACAAGATTAAAGATATATATACATAAACAAGTAAAATCATTTCCAAAAAACAATCCAAATTCTTTAATTGAACTTTGAATAGTTTTATTTTATTAGTACCTGAAAGGAAAGAAATCTCTTTGCCTCTACAATCTGGAATCTTCGAATCAAATCCAAAAGGGAAAATATTCTGAGATTTTCGGGTCACGAGAGGTCAGTTTGTTAGTCGAAAGTCAGACCCATCACAGAAAAAATCCCTGGTTTGAATCCTTGCCTGAGGGTGACCCTTGAGAAAGTCTTCAGGCCGGATTCATTTTTTCTTTCTTTTTGATTCTTTGGCTGTAAACTTAATATTTATTTCTAATAATTCTTCTAATTTGGTTAAGTTCATTTGTGTTTTAGTTAGATTCAGGAAATTTTATATAGGTGAATTTTTATATTGATTACTTTTGGATTGATAGCTTTCTTTATTGATTATTTTGAATAAAATATGTTAATTATTCTTTTCGGCCAAAAGTCAAAATCATGGCCTCTGATTTTGTATATTTAGTTTCTTTTTTCACATATTTTATTTCTTATTTACCTCGTAACATAAATATTTTATTTTCTTTGCAAATTGTATTTTGTATCTTTTGTAAATGTAGTTATTTAATGACTTTCAGCTGAAGTTTCATTCTAATTGTACTGAAATTTCAGATTTGAAGAGGGATCGTTATTTATCCAGTTCTTATTAGTTGAATTAAGTTAGTTAGTTCTTATTAGTTAATACCAAGTAAACAGCCGATAGCCCCTTTCATAAACGCGAATGTGGAGTTTTAAAACCAATACTAATAAAATAATTATACCATAAGCATAAACCAAAGTATCCGGTTGGGTATAAGACCCAGAGTTAATAGCATAATCTATCTAAAAACAAGGTGCAAATTATTTACAAAAATTGAAAAATCAAATAAAAACATTATAACAATATAAATAAAATAATATTTTCAAGGATTCATCTAGAAACCTATATATAAGATGCATTATATCCTGTAAATATGGTTCATATAAGATATATATGACCTCAAATATACTTAATCCGGTGATTATGTATAATTACTGCCAATTATTCATAAAAATCATTAGGTAAATGTAATAATTTATTGAACATTTATTAAATTAACCGGTTAGTTTATAAAATTCCCAACTCGTTATGGGAAATATAATAAATCCATATTATTTTGTGGTCTGAATTGAAATAAAAGATGTTGAATATATTTTTAAAAAACACTAAGCATTTCGTTGTTCAGAATTGGAAGAACATTATGATGGCTATTAAAAATTACAATTACATTTCAATTAAAAAAAATAAAATGAAAGTGGCGCTTTTGTACTTTATTTTCATTACGTATCTTAGAACAGATATATTAGATATTAACATAAGTTGTATGATATATATTATAAAAGGTTCTTTGGGTAAAAAAGATATATTTTTGCTAAAAAAGATATTGAAAATTGAGCTTTTACAAAAATTACACTATGAGTTGTGGATTTCAAAAAATAACCGGTGGATGTGATAAATATTCAGTAATTTATCACACCGTTTTAACTAGTGATTATTATGAGCAATCATCGATAACTATGCGTAATCAATAGTTTATCACATTTTTCCGTAACATATATTATCGATGTACAATATGTAATCGATTTTTTTCTAAAGTCATCATGGGAATTTACAATGGATTAAAATATTTCGGTGAGTTAGAAATTGTGGGTTTTTTATTTCCATGAAAAGCAAAAATTCTTTATAAAACATTTCAAAACAAGCATATGACCAAATATACCAAATAGGTTATTATAATAACCCATTATCACATGTAAATATCATTGTTCTACTTTGTGAATTATTTCTGTTTTTCTCTCCCGAAAATCAATCTTACAGTAATGATTAAACTTTACCGAATATGATATTTTTTATCAACTTCTCACATAACATATTCAGCTTATGTTAAATCATTGTGATTATTTAAAAGTTGAGATAAAAGAAATACAACCTCTAACCATCAAACTTATTCTGTCTCATGTGAATATGCAATCCGACATTTCCTTCATTACTTCTAAAACTGATCAATTGTTTAATAAAAGTTTAATTTTATAAACAGAAATATATATTTAATATAAATATTTTAATAATGGCATCCCTTAAAAGATATGACAGGAAGCAGCTAACAGATAAGGGTTTTGGCACCATTATTAATTTAACGAACTAGACATATGATAGATATTTATACATCATAATTATAGATCCATGTCAAATTTTAGACAGAATCTATTTTAAAGAAGTTAGTTTGTGCGTCTGTTCATGAGCATACATAATTAAAAAAGTGATGAGCTAGATAGATGGCATCTGGTAGCATTTCTATAATAATTGTAAATTTGAATTATATTTTAACTCTTTAAAGGGCTATTTTTTTCTAGTCATATTATGTTAAAATATTTTTAGGTTTGAAATTAGAATAAGAAAAGGGATTCATTCAGCTTATTAGATAAATTTAATTTGATTTATTCATTAATTTGGTTAATTAAAAATTAAGTAACAAATCAAGACACATCATTTTGTCTGAGATAAAGAACTGAAGCATCTAAGTTTCTGACTTACTAAAAATAATTGTCAGAACTTATGCCAACCTACATAATTTCATACAAAGATTGATAAATTTGATGGGAAGCATACTTCCCACGGCCCTAGAAAGGGTTAAAGCAAGTTCATTAAAGTGTTTACTCTTTATTTATATGTCTCTTTACCAGTCCCTGAACAAAATAATTTTTAAAAACCACAGTCTATATTAATGAAATTTTATTTATAATTCTCACCTCGTAGAAATGAAATGGGTTGGTAAAATAACCATCATCACTATATGAGCCGTGTTGTATTAGTTTAAAAACACAAACATGCATATTCGATCCTAATCATTATATTATGAGGTCAGTTGTGCCTATTTGTGTTAGTATATGAAAAGCTCGAGTGCAAATGATTTCTATTATTTTACTTTAATATTATTATGAACCAATCACGGTAACATTCGACGGTAAATCTTGTGAAATCGTACCCTTATTAATGAATCCATATTAAGACATTTTTTTTTGTTTAAGAATGCAAGCGTTCGGTTTTAATAAAAATTATGTGACGTTATTTGATATGCAGTTCACATTTACAATCTAAGTAAGCTAGAAAGCTGGTAAAAGTTAGAAACATCAAATTTTGTACAAAAGTTAAATTTTCGAGAAACGAGATAGGACAAAAGCCAAAAGAGGCACTGCGTAAGCATTCCACATATAGGTTATAAATCTTGATATGAAAGAAGGGAATTTCAATTCAAACGCTGCCAGAAAATTCACCTGTTCTGTGAGGAATTCCTTTTTATTTCGAATGTCATAATTAATCCAACAGAGCCTATCGTCTTTTTTTCTAAGCATTTTTCTTTGATTCTCGGAATGATAGAAATGAATTATCAGTAGAAACATCTTGCTGCAAAGAAATTAAGTATAATTTTGAAAGTTCATCGCTCCATTTCGAACATTCAACCTTATTTTCGTGGTAACCTCAAATAACACATCAGTGCTTATTAGGGCTATTTTTGACTGAAGAATATATGCACTTATGTACGCTGAAAATCATGAAATAGGATTATTAAGTGTTTTTGTTAACACGTTGATAGACGTTGAAGTTATTTGACTGACTATCATCTTGACAAAGATAGTGGGAGGCTTTCGGGAACTCCTAGGATCTGTACCATTTCATCTTCATTTCAGCTGGAATGAATGGGTTAATTATAAGACAGTATATGATGGGCATTATTTTTAAGACATAGTAGTTGAATTGATTATGGATAAAGATAGGGAATAGGAGAATTATATTTTGTCTAATAGTACCATTAACGAAAAAAACCTACTGGAGAAGGATAGCATACTTAATCAATTGAAGTATATTTTTTATCCTCATTTATGCATTGGCCATTATCTAGCGAAGCTGCACTGGTGAGTCTGTCGATTGCGGAGCAATGTGTCGATTAAGGGGAGTGCGATCAATTGTGATACCAGAAATCAGTCCAGAACTCGACGAGACACAATCCTGAAAATTCACAGTTTTTTGCCAACTATTTAAAAGTTTATATGTGTTTTCCTTTCTTCTGTTGTGGGACGCACATTTGGAGCAATACAGTGAATTTTGAAAAGATTTTCTCAAAGTGTTGATCTGCTGCTCATAAAAGAGGATGACAAGTATAGGAAAAAATGAAGAGGAAGGTCAGTGATTGACCATCTGTGGCTAAGGGTCAATCGCCTAGAAGAGGATGCCAGTTCGGAGAATGTCAGATATATGGATGGATTATAATAAAGACAGCAGTCCGACACAACAAATCCTGTCGATACTGCTTCGTTCAGCGGTGGCGGGATTGTCGGCTGTACACAAGAAAAAGAAGACCAGAATTCAATATTCCTCAAACCCTTTAAAAAGGTTAAATCTAGATAATATTTCAAAGTAATGTTAAGACAGTTTAGAGAATATTTCAACTTAATAACTGGCCTCTATACAGTATTAAGTCCATGGACTTATTCGGCAGATTCATCACCAGATGCATCTCTCTCTCTCTCTCTCTCTCTATTATATATATATATATATATATGTGTGTGTGTGTGTGTGTGGGTGTGCGTGTGTGTGTGTGTAAAGTGTTATTTTTAGAAATATTTTGATTGATTCCATTTTGTGCAAAATATGCCAAATGGTCACCAATATGTTATCGGTTAATTTGGATTAGCATTATGTCTGAATAAGGGATGTTTTTTTTTTTTTTTTTTGGCGAAATACGCATTTTGTAGTTTCTCTGTAGATCTTTCTCACAAATTTAAAAAGCCTGTTTTTAAATTACAAATGATAAGTTCGGTCGCATATGCGCAATTATTATTAAGAGAATGCAACTTTATGTAGGTGTCCGAAGTGTTCGTTTTGTATAAAGTTTTAAGTATTTCAGTTAATGCATTGTCTAACCATTTTTTTTAATTTAATAAAATTTAATCATTTTTTTCTAATTTTTTTTTCTAATTTTAATAATTTTTCGTGATATGTCTATTATCCCTGAAAATGACAATTAAGTATCGCCCAAACACCGATCTTAGATATAGAAAAAGGATTTAAGTCAATAAATATGCCTTTTAATATCGCAGCAAATTCTATAGAAGCAAGCATGAGACTATGTGTCCTGCTTACACAGGAATGTAAGAAAACATTTTCTTTACTGACACTCTTACATTTCAGATGCCATATAAAAATATATTTATTCTAATTTTTGGTATCCCTCCCTAAAGAAGCCAAAGTGTTTTTATACATTTGTGTACCTAATTTGATAAAAACTTTGCAACTGTAAGTACATACTTAGTTGTAATAATTAAGGAAATAGGTGCTTGCGCACTTTTTTGGGACACCCAGTATATATTTTAAATAAAATGTTTTCTTTGCTGTACGGAATTTCATGCCAAATCTTGAAATAATTATATTTTCCGGTATGTCAAAGATATGAAATCAATATTAAATGAGGTAGTGTTCTCCCTTGCTCTTGCTACTAAATAAGTTACGCTTTAAAATAATATAAAAATAAACCTGACTGATATTTAACCCCCCCCCCCCCGACTGATATTTAAACCCCTGTCTGATATTTGATCCCCTGACTAATATTTAAACTTTAACTACGGCATTTTTTAAATCAGTATAAATAAATATAAAAATTTTTAGAAAAATTATTTTAAAAGATTTTTATTTTTATACCTAAATTAAGGTTTACTAAAAATAATTTATTTAATACATTTTTACTGAACTCTTGCCTTTTTACATCATGTCCTAATTTTCACTTATTTCAAATCAAAAATATAATAAATAAATATTTAATAATTAATTAATGATTAAAAATTTATTAATTAATTAATGATTAAAAATTTATTAATGAATAATATTTAATTATTTATTAATAAAACAATTAGTTTATTAATTATTCATTAAATCATCGAAAATTAAATGGAAAACGACAACGAGTACGTAATCCTTTTTTGAATTTATGGTTGATGTTGCTGTAATACCTGCTGTAAAAAAGTTTGAAAATGTGAACGGTATTATGAGTTACAATTATTTCAAAGAACGGAGCTTAAAAATTAGCAACAAATAGGAAACCCTTTTTTTTCCAATAAGGTAGACTCTCAGACTAAAAAGAGAGTACAATTAAACGTACGCATTCATTTCCTCTGTTAAACTGGTAAAAAGCAACAAATTAATTGAGTTTATTTTGAGTCTGTTTCGTTGTTTTTTAGTTTCCCTAAACTATGAATGAAAAAGAATCGTGATTCATGGGAACAAGAGAGAGAATTCGACATCTCTTCTTGTTCTAAATTTAGGCGGGGCCTTCAGAAGTTACACAGTGAGTCATTTTGTTCACAAGAAAAAAAAGTGGGGTGGAAAAAAGAAAAAACATTTACGAAGCATCACCTCCACAAAAATGCCTGCACCGCGATCTCACAGGAATTATTTTTCAGGCAACTCTGCTTATGTTTTTTTTCCCCTCGTGCAATAATTGATTTCTGTACCTTACGCCTGGATGAAGTTGCATCGTTTTTGTGACTCAAACTGGGGGAATCTGTTTTCGTTTGGATTTAAGCGAGGGGAGTGTTCCTGCTAGAGCATTTTCTTTTTCCCCCGAGTACGATTACAGAGTGCTTCTTATCCTTCCACCAATTATTTTTAATACTCCTTATAAATCCTGTTGCATGTTTACAAAGCGGCTGTTTCAAACGCTTGAACGTCATTCAATGTTAGCTTTAATGTGAAATTGGAAGAAAAAGGCAATAAATTTTAAAAAAATAATATTTGAGGAGTTACAGATTTAATTTCGTTATACAGGGAAACGTCGCTTGTTTGTACAATGTACGATTTAATTGTGATGCCTGAATTCTTAACTACTTTTTCATTTCTATTTCAAGAAATCTTTGTAACATTGCAGGCATGCAGCAGGGTATTGTTTAAAATCGTCATAAAAGAAATAAATTCAGTTCACAGGGGTTTAATTAGAATAAAAAAATTAATGTCGCTACCATTAAAGCTAACTAATTTTTCCCCGAAAAGTGTAATATTTCCTTGCAAACCTCTTTTAAATTCCTTCAATGCTAGTTTTCATGTGAAACTGCCGGAATAGGGCATTAGATTAAAAAAGGGAAAACTTTTTTAAAGACCACAGATTTAATTTTGTTATCCGTGGAAATGACACTCGCTAACATGTCATTCCTGTTATTACAATGGACAAGTCAGTTATTGTACTTGAATTCCTAATTACCTCTTTATTTCTATGTTTGAAAAATGCTTTGTGGCATCTGAGGTAATGGCACTGCATTAAAAAAATTAGGGTTATAATTTTAATTCATATGGTTTTAATTAAAATTCAAAATCATTTGTCACTACAATCAAAACTAGCTGAAATTTTCCCTAGTCAAAAATAAAATTTCAGCGATTTCTTGAAACCTTCCTTAATAGGAATATACTCTTAAGAAAAACTGTAATAATCAGATTCATTTTAAATTCTGTATATTGCAGTAAAATAAGCATCTCAGTATATTGAACGATTAAAATTGCATTTCGTTTCATAGTCTATGAAAAATATTTAAGGGCCAAAAAATTATTTACGTGTGCTTATTCAAGAAAATTAATTGTAATAAAAATTATAATGGAATTATCAAGACATTATCACTTTATTACATTAAGTAAATAAAGTACTTAAAGACATTAAGTACTTTATTTATCAAACCATAAATTCTAAGTTTTTCAAAGAAATACCATTCAGAAATTGTTTTGGAGGATGTTATTTATTACTTTCTAATACGATACTGAAAATAATTGGTAATTAACACAATATTTATGTTTTTTTTATATTTTTTTATTTATGTTTTATTTTTAAAATTTAATTTCTTTTCAACTAGTAAAATTCATATCGCAAAAGTACGTCGACATTCTGAGAGTTCATAATTTCAGAATTATTTCAAAAGGTCAAACACAATAGTTGTTTATTTTTTGAATTTAAAAAAAAATTGGAAATGTTATGTTAATTTTCGCATTTTGAATATTTAGATTTTTTTATTCATTCACCAGTGGCATCAAATGACTCCATAAGGAGAACAAATCTCACTCGCCAACTGCTGAAATAATAGGGAGAAATCCTGTTGCAGAACAAATAATCATTGTGAAGTTTGAAGTAGACGGGAGTACTCGAAAATTGCCACAAGAAATATCCATCTTCACGAAAGGGAAAAGTCGAATTATTGTACTAAAAATAAAAGAAAACTCCAAATTAACACATCCAAACTATTATTTAATGTAGAAAACAAATTTAGGAAATGATGCAATCTCGAAATAGGTTGCAGTGTATTACGAAAGGCAAAATATTCTGTTCAGCAATATGCGAAGAAATTTGTTAATCGCAAGAAAAGACAACTATTCAAATGAGCGTGAAAAAAGACTATTATTTTCGGATTTTTTTTTTTTTTTTTTGCATAAAATGAAAAAAGAATTTTCGGCGAAACTCTATTGTTCAAGTAAATAAAAAAATTGAGGAAAATTTTTGGAAGGCAGATTTTAATCAACAATTACAAAACGAATTACTAATCAAGCGTGCTTTGAATACGACTTGAAACTGCGAACTGCAATTTCAAGTCATAATCAGCGACATTCTAAAAACATAGCAGCTTCTAGAGAAAGCCAATTTAGCTATAATCAAAGGAAGAATGAATAGATATAGCTCTTCATTAAGGAATATAATATAATAGCTGATAATTAATAATTATATAGGATATAGCTGATAATTAATGAATAAATATAGGATATTCTGAAAATTAATGTCTTCATGAGCAATTCTATATAATTTTCAGTGTAGTGTTTAATTTCAAGTACAGTGCTTCAATTTTATTATAATGGCTACTCTATAATAATTAAAAACGATTCGAAATCCTATATCAGTCATCCGATAGTATCATATACATTTGTAAGATTATTTCGATCGGAAATTAGAAAATTAAACATCTAAATTAAAACTGTTCTCAATATAACTGTTCTAGAAATCTGTCAGAATAATACCATTTTTTGTCACTCAAAATTAAATGAATTTAATCCACTCATAATTGAAGTAGGGATTAAAGTCAGATGATACTCAAAACATTATTAATTTTTAATTTTTGAGATAGAACTTTATTAAATTTATCATTTTTACTTTTTTTTCTGCAGGTATCATTAGTTTAGTGATGTACAAAAAACACTCAATTTAAAATAAATTCTTTTTTAACCAAACTTTTAATTTTTGAAATACTTTTTTATTTTGAAATAAAATACAATTTATTATTATTGAAACAAATTATTGCTTTTTAAACAGTTATGTATTAATTTTTTTTCCTCAAAATATCACAACGCTGCTTCTGCTCACACTTTAAATATTTATAACAGCAATTTACTGAGTACAAGTACACACACATTTTGTATCAAGATTCAATAGTACATCGTTTTGAACTGGGACTTGAGCGACGTACTAAAAGGATTTTATTCTAAGTGTTTTACTAAAAATGGGAAAGTATTAAGTTAACTCTCTACAGTCAGAGATAACGTAAAGGAAAAGCTGCATTCACTACCGTTACTATCAATTAAATAGTGCTACTGTATTTAAAGGTACTCGACTAAATTGAACGGAACCTAATTTTAATCATTAATATTTGATACTCAAAATCAGAGAGATCTGTGTTATAACGTAGTGAAGACGAATCGGGAGAAGTCTAAATTGTATTGAAATTATGCAATCGCTTTAAGCTATCAATTCAAAAGAAGGCGCTATAGTTTTCTTCAACTATAGAGCATTCTTCAGTATGGAAATAGTTTATTTCATATGATACCACACAATATACGAAGTTAAATATCAATGATCAAATATTTGCACTACCACATTAAAAGCGAGATTTTGCTTGATATTTGCTTAATTGAACCTGCTTGTTTGTGAAGGCTTAATAGCGCAAGAGGCAGATTTGTCTGAAGTGCGCCAAGCAAATGTTTAACCTAACGTTTTAATGAATGGCTTTGATTTTAAATCCTGCAATACAATAAAATGTTTCCTTTAATATCTAATTGTTTTATTCAATAATAGCCGCCTTTGGCGGACAATTCGACTGCAAAGGAGATTGTTTTTGCTATTTGCAATTGAATATTATGCAAAACTTAATGCTACTGATTCCCCAAGAAAATATTTTTTTTTTACATATCAAACTCTGACAGACACGAAAGCTTTATTATTTTAATAGCCTTTTATATTTTCCATTCAATGTGTATATGAATGGAATATATATATATATATATATATATATATAAGGCTATTCTAATAGAACCAAATCCCATGACATCGTATTGCTATTAAAAAGGTAATTTTCACAATAAACTATTTTCTAACTTTCTGGTTATTGAAACTTTATTTTTATTCGTCTTGTAAACTGTACATGTACTAAACAGAATTCTTCTTAATCCTTCTTACAACAACGGAGAAAATGACATGATTAAATATCTGATGAAGGGATAGAAAACGGTTTGAATCTCATGGCAACAATGTAATCTACTTTTGAAAAGTAGCGAAAAAATTTAATTCCAAAATTAAGAAAAAATTGGCGTGAATATTAAATTAGCATCCCTGAAAAGATAATTTTTTTAAATTTTAAGATGACGTAAAAATTATTTTTGTGTTGTAATATCATCAGAAATTATGATGGGAAAACATTCAAAATTTTATATAATTTATAATAAACTAAAATTCTGATTAAAACTTTCAAAAAATCTCTCTGAGGGGCACATTCTCAACTTCCAAGATATATAAATTTCAAATTTGGTAGTTGTAAGTCGAATGGTCCGGCCTGCGGAACATCGCACACATTCATCTTCATTATTAATAGAGATTTTTCTCTGTTCAATATCTATACAAATAAGTTGATTAGATATATAGTAAGTAAAAACAAAGTCCATGGCGTATCTGAAACCTTCTCGAATATTTCTTAGTAAAGATGGCGTTTCCTATACTTAACACATAAAAATTGGGGATCTTGGGTATTGCCATGACTAACATAAAGAATTTTCAGAATCCCGCATATCAATGTATTGTGACTAGGGATTGCAATACCGGTATACCGGGATACCGAATACCGGTATTTTGAGCCAATTGTACAATTTCGTAATACCGGTATTCACAAGTTTAAATACCGGTTTTTCGGTATTTACTAGAAATTTCTAAAATTGTCTCCTCTATATGTTCAGGTATCGCGAATATAGCAAAATAGTATACGTTTTTGTTTTTATGTCTCCCTAACGGGCGAAATTAATCAGCCATTTAATGGCTTAAATCAAAATTAGCGAAACATGGATTATCCCTGAAAGCAAATATTGTATCCATAACGACTGATGGGGCAACAACTATGAAAAAAGTTGGAAAGTTGATTGGTGCAAAGCAACAGTTGTGCTATGCACATGGAATTGAATTAGGAGTAATAGATGTATTATACCAAAAAAGAAATAAAGAACAGAAGAATCCAGATACTGTGGATATAGAAATTTCGGATTCCAACTTTGAAGAGAGTAAGAGTGAGAGTGATATTGACAATGAAGATAATGACAATGTAATTCTTGAAGAAGGTATTACTAATAAGGATGAAATATTAACCTATCAAGAATTGCTTCCTATAATTTATAAAGTTCGAAAAATTGTTAAGAAATTTAAATATTCCCCTATAAAAAGGATATATTACTAAAATATATACTAACTGAAAATAAAACAGAATATATTTTAATATTAGATTCTAAAACACGTTGGAACAGTTTACTCCTCATGATGGAACGATTTTTGAAACTGAGAAATCCAATTCAAAAAGCAATAATCGACCTAAACCTGTAAATTAATTTTTCAGATAGTGAATTCAACTTAATATCCAGAACTATATCAGCTCTACTTCCAATAAAACTGACTATTGAGGCATTATGGCGGAGAGATTCTAATTTATTAACAGCTAATGCAACAATAAATTTCATGATGCATTCACTGAAAGAACAGTACACATCACTATCTGAAGAATTATATATTACATTGAAAAATTGCACAGAAGATAGGCATTCCAAAATAGAAAATGTCTTATGATATTTACATAATTATAATGATTTTAAAAATGAAAAAGAAAAGAAAAGAACCAATTCAGATGTGATTTTTAGAGTAAATTTTCTTAAAATTTTTTACCCACAAACCTATCCACATTCAGAAGAATTCGGTTCAATCATCGAAGATTATGATGTCACTACTGTCGATAGTGAAAAGGAATTGTTTCTTGAACAAAAATTAGAATTAGCGATAAATAAAAAAATCTCAACGAACCAAAATACAATACAAAAATTAGCTATATCCAAAACCATCCGACGAGAAATCGATTTGTTTGAAGATGAGGGATTTAAAGGTAAATACTTGGAAAAAGTATATCCCGCATTGCTAACAGTACCACCATCTAGCGTAGATGCCGACAGAGCGTTTTCGACAGCTGGTTATTTTTACACAAAATTACTTTTCAGGCTTAATGACAGTACAATTGATGATTATGTTGTTTAAGATCACATTTCAAAAATTTGTAATAGTATCTTAGACTGAATAGTGATACACTTTTTTTTGTGATTTAAATAAATAAGATATTTCTTTACTTTTTTGTGATTATATACTGTTATAATTTATAAGTTACAAATTATTTTTTGTGATATTTACACTCTCTAACAAAACTGGCAAATAAAACAAAGGAACGCCTGTGTTTTCTTTCTTTTTCTAAAATTTCTAATACCGGTATTAAAACCTGTATCCCGGTATTAAGATTTAAAAAATACCGAATACCGGTATTGAAATTTTGGTCCGGTATTGCAATCCCTAATTGTGACTTATGTTATAGTGAAGAAAATAAGTATGTCCTTTGACGCCTTTTATTCCACCAAATAAAACCAAAATTTGTCGTGGAATTATACACAATCGTTTGATCTTGTTACTCATAATTGTACCAACAAAATCAAATATCAAATTTTATTTATATTATTTATCAAATTTTCATTCATTTCATTGTCGCTATGTTTTTGAGTTATCGCTTGTACACAGATACAAATGTAGAGTTCGACAGACAATAAATTTCTAGATGAATTTGATTCAAAATTTGACACAGATCTATACTGAAGACAATAAAACTGCATACCAGATTCCATCTATTTAGCTCTTCGAGTTTTATAATTATCGAGTTCCTTTACACTGGACAGAGAGACAGATTTTCTTTGAATAGATTTCATTTAAAATCTACCAGATATCTGAAAATTTGAGGTTGGAAAATAGCATATCAAATTTCATTTGCCTATCTGTAAGCATTTTTTAATTATTGCATCCACTGATAGCCATGCATAATTTCAAAAATCTACTTTTCGGACTTCAAGGGAGATTTCAAACGTGTAAGTTCGTCAAAATCTCGAGTTCAATTTTTTGACAATTATAATACTTTATTCTTGTATGTTTCATATTCGTGAAATTTTACTAGAGATGTAAAAACAGAAAATCTAAGAGTTATAGAATGCAACTATGATTCTTCTTTATACACTTTATCTTCATTTTTTTAGTGGCCATGACATTTCTTATTCATATTTTTTATTCACTATTGTCTGTTTTGGAACCTACAAAGCCGAATGTTTAACTCAGAAAAAATGCCAAAAAGATATGTTCCTTTAGTTTCTGATTGAATTGCTACCTCAAAAAGAGCAAAAGATTCATTTACTATTTTTATTGAATAATTATAAAACTCAATATGAGAAATTGTTCCTTAATGCATTAAAACTGAATTTTCCCTTTTGGAAGCAAGCACTTATCAAAGTTTTCTCTTTGAAATCTATTTCTATATATTTTTTGTCATACTTAAACTATTCCATACGTTATACGCATCAAAAAACGGAACAATTCAAATATAGTATTTAACGATTTTCACTAACAAAGGAGTAATACATTTACCACTAAGTTCGCTAATTTCTAATTCCGGAATATGATAGTTGATGAGAAGTGATCACCGTCGGAAGCATCATTTTTCCTGGCTAAAGATAGCTGACGGTCAATGAGCGCAGATCATTCCCCTTGCAGATGCAGGCAGGTTAAAAGAACTTCTGTATCTATTTTTTTCTTGCTTGCTGCTTATCTTACTCTAAAAAATTTCGGATCAGAGCTGCTGAAAAAAAACTATAAAATAGGAAGCGAAAACAAGTCTTATAAAAGTGTAAATTTAATTAACAAATGCAACACAGATATTTCAAACATGTTAGTATAGCAACAAGATTAACTGTATCATACTTTTCAATAATTTCAAGCACCTACAAAACTTATTCTGTGTCAAAATTTTATGAATTTTTTGAAACGTAAACTTGAATAGACTTTGAGATACTAAATTTCGTTTTTTCTAGTGTATTTAACAGTTAGAACAAATATTCTTCTTTTTTTTCTTACATTATCTCGCCTAAAATAAATTTCTAGTATAAAAATTACTGAATGTAGAATGACTGTAATCTTATAAATCTTATTAATAATCAAAGAAAGGGCTCTCCTCGAAATTTTCTTGCATATTCCATAGTAAGGGTGTTATATCACCTCTTACTAGAGCATAACATTCTTGAATCTTGAGCAAGGCTACGAAATTCACGATTCGGTACATGTGTGTTTTGTGCGTGGTATAGAGAAAGAAATTGAATATGCATTGTAGATTTTTTTCCAACGAATTCAACTAAATTTGACTCAATTCTATATTTTTGATAAGTAAAGTCCATACAGATTTCATTTGTTTAAATCATTACGCTTTCATGCATCTGTACGAAACTGCAGATAATTTACCTTTGACAAATTTAATTCAAAATTTGATAAAGATCTGTAGTTTAAGTGCTAAAACCGTTTACACAATTTTACCCATCCAGCTTGTTTTTATTTTATATGTATTGTGTTCATTTGCTTTCAGATTGACAGACATCCTAAGTATGTTCGGGAAGGCCATATACCAAATTTCTTCTGTCTAGATTAAAGGATTTTTGAGTTATCGTGCTCACAAACAGACAGACAGACAAAATTTTGAAAATATGTTTCTCGAATACAGGTCGATTTGAAATATGAAGATTCTTTAAAATCTGGAGTTCGAATTTTTTTCTAGTAAAATATTTTATATACTTCGGATACAAAAAAGTGAAAAGAAAATGATCACTCATTAAATGCTGAAGCAAACGATAAATATTTATTTTCAAGCCCAACTAGGCTCAAATCTCCTTATCTAGTGGTGTTTAACCAACTTTAGCCAAAGAAGACTACTGAAACAGCTTTATATTGTGCTTCATTTTCGCTTAAAGCGTATAATTCATGACGCATTCATTGAATGAAGGAGCTGAATGTTCATTTAAGATTAGGAATAAATGTTTGACCATCAAGGTATGTTTATGGTTATCTAAGCGAATAATTTAAGGTGGATTCAATGAGTGAAAGGGCAGAATAAGATGCTCCTTTCAGATTAAGGATAACTGTTTTATCGTACAAGGTGTCTTTATGATTATCTAAGCTGATAATTTATTATGTATTATTGAATAAAAGAGCCGAATAAGATTCCCAGTTAAGATTAGGGATAACTGTTTGACCACCAACTTATCTTTTATGGTTATCTGAGCGAATAAAGTACCACGGTTTCAATGGATTAAGGAACTGAATAATATGTCCATGTAAAGTTAGGGATAATTGTTTGGCCACCAAGGTATGTTTATGGTTATCTAAGCGAATAATTTAGGGCGATTCAATAAATGAACAGGCAGAATAAGATGTTCATTTCAGATTAAGGATAACTATTTCATTGTACAAGGTGTCTATGATTATCTGAGCGGATATTTTAGTATGGATTACTGAATAAAAGAGCCTAATAAGATTTACAATAAGATTAGGAATAGTTGTTTTATCATATAAATTGTCTTTATGGTTATCAAACTACAGCCCAGAGTTGCAAAGTGCGCTCTAAAATAGCCCTTAAGTTACTTCGAAATGGGAAGTTAATGCAAATTAAACTTATTCTTTATCGTATAGTTGTTAATACTATGAAGACTCGTATATTTGACCCATTGATTTACGAATTTCTTTAACTCTTAATTAAATGAAGCACCTATTTGGAACCTGAAATTCTTACCTGTGTTATTTCAATCCATATGAAAACGTAAATAATGTTTGAGATGTTTACGGGTATCCAAAGATGTGTCTTTTACATTAATGTTACACTCATTTGTTTACAACCTTACATATGAAAATGCCTGTATTTCAAAACAAAAAAAAGAAGAAAAAAAAGAGACATAATCGAATGAGAAAGAGTTAAATTTTGAAAAATAAATTTAGATGTAATTTGAATCATATTTTTTTCGTATAATTACGGTGTAAGTAATTTCTTCAGTTTTGAAACATGCAGATTCACTGAGAATTTATCATATTTCTATTGAGTTCTATTCACTATCAAATATCTTAATCTGAGAGATTCTAATATCTATCGCGTGCTGCAGGAAAAGTCTCAGAAATCTTAGAACAGGAAGTGTTGACGTTTATTTTGCTGAGACACGAGTATGCAAGAAACACAAACAAACATTTCCTCTAATGCTTTATCTATAAATAGCTTGTAGATTATTACGCAAACGAACATCAAATTATGCATATGCGTTATAAATCATGCTGAGTGCCTTGGAAGAGCTCCATTAAATAAATGAATGTGACCATGGAATGATGCGTGGTAGTTGAGGCACAACTACTGTTCCATAATTTTCACACGCACGTCATCGAATGATGTTTTCCTGAGCATTATTACATATTTAACGGATGGAGGAAAATTATTTACAGTTTCAGGGCTTTTTGATTTTCTGCATCATTGCGATTCAGGAATCATCAAAAGATCGTCAGTACGTTTCAGAAGCTGGAAAATAACTTCCGTTTTTGTATCAGACATGTTGAATCAGAATGAATTTTTTTCTCAATCTGAAGCAAACAAAATAGTTTATAGTTTTCTGAAATTAAGAACTGATATCTAAATATATCTACATTAGACAAGCAGTGAGGATGATATCATTATTTCAAAGGAAATCGGTCATAGTTATGTAATTAAAATCTAATCACTACCAAAAGGATTTTGGATTCTTTATTGTAAGCCATACCTCTGTGGCTTGTCACTCAAAGTGAAATGCATTACAATTTGTTTCACTAGAGATTACTTAAAATGTAATCATTAATTTTGAGAAAAGAATGTAGAAATAGAGATTTTTGTATTATTTTGTGAAATAGCTCTATCTCAAAACGATTTTTGGGTAGATTTCTGAATAATTCATAATATAACGAAATGTAGAAAAAAGTCATATTCATGAACATGCCAAAACATACTCTCTCTATATATGTAATGATATTTCTCATTCTAATTTAAATCTTATTTGATTTCTTAATTTCTAATTTAAAGAAGCCCATATTACTTTACTTTAAACTTTCTAAAGAACCTTGAACAATTGAAAAAAAAATGAAATTTCATTGGAAACTTAAATTTTTTAAGTTTCTGATAGTGTAAACTTTTTCGGAATAATTCCGAAGAGTCTGTGGGAAAATGGCAAAATATTGGTTTATTTCTCATAACTTAAAGAGACTTGAATATATCTTTTAATTGACAGTAAGGTTGGGTTTTTTTTGTCTCCATTTGAGGCGACTGACTTATGCTTGCTATATATTTGTATTATATGATCAATTGCTTATTATATGTTATGCTTGTATTATATGACTTATGCTTATATTTTTTAATGACTTTGAAACACATGAAAGCTGATAAAACGATTTGAATTAAAAGAAAACAAATTTTTGAAAAATATAGTTTAAATAACATTGATTTTAATGTACTTAATTATTAGAAATAATAATAATTTAACAAATATTGTGTGGAAATGAAATTGATATTGATGAAATTTTGAATTTTAAGATTCTTTTGTTTATTTGCTCCAAAGTTATTGCAGAAAAAAGTAGAAGGTTTCGGTTAATTTCTAATTAATTGAATATTTAATTGATTCTTGAGCTTTGAAAAGTTGATAATATTCTTTCTTTTGTCTCAAGAATAAGAGTGCTAAGTTTGGTTGAAACAGGCTCAGTCCTTCAGGAGTAAATGGAAACATACAAACATAGCTGCAATGACTTTTATTTATATTGAGGTTAATAACTAAGCGAAAATCTTTGCTAACATTTGAAATGTTTTGTTTAACTCCTTGACCAACGGTTTTGCTTCGTTTCCTAATTAGATGACACATCCTATTTGAGACTTTAATTATTGTTTTAATTCCTTTAATAATATAAGGATACACGAGATATTGTAGTGTATTCAAGTGATTTTTGCATTTTAAATTACTTGGTACTTTCTCTTAATAACATATTTAATATTAAAAATTCAGTAATTGGATGCATGAATCAGACTCATCACTATACGCGAAGAAGGCGATCTTGTGCTTTGTTAATCCTATCTGAAGGCTTAAAAATAATTAATTTAGCAAATCAATTTTGTATAATGAACAACTTTTGACTGGCCCTCTTTTTGTGGTTTGTCACATTCTACTTCTAAGTCAGAAATGACAGTGATCCGATTCCTTTTGTTGTGCTTAAGTTGATTCTCTGCGATATGTCTCTCGTGATTCTAGAATATTTTTCAAAATTAAACTCAGTTTCAGATCTAAAACAAGTCCATTGCACTAGAGTTTGAGATCTGCACACACGAATACTTTTTTAGAGATCCTGACCAGAAATTCAGATCACTAACCGTTCCAGAAACCGGACAAAAACTCTTCTAAAGTTGTCAAAATAACCTCTCAGCGAAGACGCTGTTGAGACAGCATGCGTTTGTGCAAGATTGTCCTCTCGTCTCGCCTTTGCTTCCTGCGGACATCCGCGCCTTAAAAAAAGGCACCTCTGTCTGATGCTGATAACGCGGCAACCTTCACAAAATAGGACTCTCGGACGCAACAGAGCAATCTATTCTGGGGCACAAAAATCTCGATTAACATCGTAGACTTAAACTTTGCGTAGAGAGGTCATGCAGCTCTAGATTTGATATCTTTATTATTGATTGTTTATGATTTAAGAATTTCGTTTCAATCTAAAGTGACATGCAGATTAACTGTCAAATGGGTAAAGATGATGCAATAAAATGAATATTTGCATTATTATTTTTTATCCGTTTAGAAGGGATGGATTTGGTAATGGTTATGCTTAGATGCCACCTGCTAATATAAGGTGCTCTTTGTCAAATTAACCGTTTGCACTCGAGTGTCTTCTCTCAATCACCATTCAAGACAGTGCATCATTTTGTCATTTTATTTATTTAATTTTAATTGTTAAAAATTGCTACAGAATGTTAAAAAAATGTAGATTCATTTTTCAGCGAAACTCAACTTAAAACAATTGCATGTGTTTATTTTTTGGTGTAATAAACAGGTCAATGAATGAAGTGAATAAGTATGCATCGAATTATCTTTCCAAGTGCAAAAGGTTAATAGAAAATATCTCCAGCTGTATTACTCTTTGAATGGTAAACGCGAAGTTCGAATATTGAGTGGAATCTCTAGTAAATATATATATATATATATATATATATATATATATAAAACTGAAAAATAAATGGCATTCTTTCAAGCAATTTTAATAAATATGACAAAAACATACATTATTAACTTTAAAGTGACACATAGCTTGTTACATATTAATATTCATAAAATAAGGAAAGATTAATGTAAATTCATCTCAGGTATTTATTTATTTCTTACTTTAATCTCTGAAAATTTCTTCCAACAAACTTAAGTCTTAACATAATTATTTTGGATGGAAAACAACGTTAAATTCGGCACTTTTTCTTTAATTTTCAATAATTTTTTAAGCTTTGAAAAATTTCATCTGGGCTCAATGATGGTAACCGGAACTTTTAATAGAATTCTTAAAATAGTATTTAAATTGGGCTATAATTCGCACCTACACATAAAATTGCCTGGTTTGGAACTTCACTGGCCATGGAAGACTAGAACAAGCACCAATTGACCTCACTTGGAGACACTATTGTACCTCATTTGATACAATATTTACAATGAAAATTATAAAAGCTTATATAAGGTATGCTATAATATCTTCTTTTTTATATATGCTCGATTATTTATAATATTTTCATACTTAATTTATAGTTTTTAGTCGTATGCTTGACGTTATGAAATATGCATATTTAAAGAAAGTAACATTAAAGTGATGTAGCCTCCTAATCTACACTATTTCAGCAAATACATCAGTTTCTGACAAATACTGTAATAGAACGATATATTTCCTTCTGAAATTCATTTTCAATTACTATATAAGTTGCTTTTCAAGGCCTATTAGTATTTTCGTTATTGAACAAAGTATACTTTGTATTAGATTTTAAATTAGGGCAAAATATTAATTCAAAAAATTCAGCTGAAAATACCCAATTCTTTTGATAAATTTAAGAAAATAGTTTCCAAAGAGTAAATGGCAAATGGGAAATTTTATCTCATTTCTCTAGTTAAATTTGGTTTTATAAAGGAGAAATGTGATTATAAGAGAGTAATATCATCCCCAATTTAAAAATCAATGCTTACAAAATATGATAAATTTTTTCGTTGAAAGAACAAATCGTTGATATATTTAATATTTTTTAATCTTCATGCCTTCAATAAAGGGATTAATTTATAATTTCTCGTTTACTTAGTACAGAGAAAGTAAAGCAATCATCAAAAAATTTGAATCGAAATTTTGACGAATCTCCATGTTTTACATCTCCCTGAGTTCGAAAAATACATTTTTTGGAAAAAAATTTGTCTGTCTGTCAGTGAGTATATGAAAATGATAACTCAAAAACGCTTTGATTCTCGACGAATGAAATTTGTATACTGTCCTTATACCAAATTTGTATATTTCAGTCAAATTTTGGGCAAAATCCACTCAGAGGAAGTCTGTCTGTATGGCTGTTTTATATATAATTTTACATGATAATTACAAAACAAAGAGATCTGGATAAATAAAATTCGATACAGGGAATTAACATTTATAGTCTAGACACCTTTCAAATTTTGAGCCAAATCCAACAAGGGATTGACCACCTGTCGGTCTGTAATTTCGGAAACCAGTAAACGGGATATTCAAAGACGCAATATCAAATTTAGTATGAGATTTTGTGACAACAATTGTAGTTCTGCGTCAAATTTTTTTTCAATCGGCTGAGAAAAGCCCGTCGAAAAACAAATTCTAATTTCAGATACTATTAATTGCATGCCAGAGATTGATCCTCAAGTAACTTGCCAAGGATTACACGATTGAGTCAGTAAAAATGCTGTTATCCATGCCAAATGTTAATATTTCCTGAACATTGTAGGCCAATAACCATTTCTCTGGGATAACACCTTTATTAGATAATATGCGAAAAGGTTTTGTAGAGACAACTCCCGCTGGTTTAATCATTGTTGAAAGAATTCTAAGAAGTATATATGTTTAACAATTTCTAAAAGTTAAAATGTATGTAACGAAAACAACTTTCCGATCCTCGCTGAGTTTTCGCTTTTCATGCCGATAAAATATACCCTGAAACCTTGATGACTGCATTTGCTAATCTATCCTTTTAATTATATCTTAAACAAGGCGCGGGGCATCAAGGCTTGTTTTGATTTTATCATAAACAGTCTTCGTACGAAAAAAAAAAGGAATGATAAGTTTCCTTTCAGATAAAGCTAAGAATGTCAATCATTATGTCAGAACTCCATCAAGTATCCTCCATTATCTTAATGAATTTACGGGAAAGCAATTTCTTAACTTTCCGTTGAAAAAGAAAAGCAAATACAGTCATGATTTCTTCCTTTTCAAATAAAGAAATTTTTGGAATTACCTAATTGTATTTCCTGATAAATAAGTATGTAAGCTCATTACACTAAAAATTATGGAATACACTTCAGATATCTAAAAATCAAAATTATATTTTATTTTTATCTGATTGCAAATATACACTGAGATAATAGAAATTTTGTTAAATTATTAATATTTATTATAAGTGCATGTTGTTGTTTTTTAAATTCACAGCAGTTTATTTTCTTCTTGCTTATAAATATCGAAATATTTATGTATATACAATTCATCATATGCGGAGATATCTTCGGATTGTAATCTTAATTTTTTTATTTAAGAAATATAGTTTTTTCTTATTATTTGCCGGCAAAATCGGGCAATTTAATTTACAACTGTTTTATATTTTCATAATAAATAGAAGGAACATTTTAAAACGACAGTTTCTATTTATTTTATCCAAAAAAATTTCTACGAATTAAATATTCATATAGTTTATATTTATTAATATAAACTAAATTATTTTGGAAAATTGGCAGAAAATTGTAAATATAATTTTTTTGCTATATTTAACTAAATCTTATTAAAAAAATTAATATTCAATCTTATCTTTTAATATGACAATGCTTTTAATATCTTTAAAGAATTAAATATTATTAATAAATTTATACTAACCTTTTTCATATCATTAAGTGCAAAAATATGCCAACAACAAGCATAACAAAATTAGTCTTTCATTTTCATTTTTCTTTCTTAAATTATTTTTTTACATGATATACTAAGCAAAAAGAAAGAAAATTGAATCTCATTTCCAAAGACTTCTAGAATAATAGTTTTGGCTAGAATTCTAATATAAATGTTTTTTGGCTTCATTCGATTATTTTGTTTTCGCCAATTTGATTGCATCAAAACATTTAAAATTACGAAAATACGAAAGAATGCTAGCATAAAAGATCATTATGTTAAAAAGAACTATTTATTTTATCATCTACGTTTTTATAACAATATTTTGCCATCGTTTCTAAAACAAATTAATACATTTTTTTCAAGGGTCATGCTATAAAAAAGTATTTCTTTTTAGCATTTATATTTTATGGTATTATTTTACTGTCGTTTCGAAGTCAAGTTTACAAATTCACAAAATTATATCCGAGATAATAATATAAAATCCAAGATGCTTTAATTAAATTTGAAGCAAAAAGACAAAGCTAATTTTGAAAATTAAATAGTTTTGGAATGTAAATTTGCTTAATTTTGGAATTAAAAGTTAGGCACACTTATAATTAAAAAAATCAGAACACTTTACGATTAATTCCTAAATGTATTGTTTCATTTTTATCTGAAACCCACAACTGTGGCGTCAAAATAAATTTAATAATGCTGATGTATGTATTCATTTATGTATTCAGTTATTATTCTATTCTTTGCTTTTAATCATACTATATTTAATTTCACGTAAGCGAAATATATTAAAATTAATACTTTAAAAAAATTAGATTTTGAGACTTTTATGATTTTAGTCTTATTAGATCTATCGCAGAATGCACAAAAAAATCAGGGAATTATGTGTGTGCGTCTGAACTCGATAACTCAAACAAAACTAGCCAGATATATGAGATGGTTTTAGCACTAAATCGTAAATTCCTATTGAATTTTTTTTAACCATAGCTATATAAATTTATTTCAGTATTTACGAATAATATACGAAAATGAATTTAAAAAATAAATTTCGAGTTTCAAATTTTAACTAAAATTTATCAAAATTACATTTATTTAATTAAAATTCCATTATTTTATTAATTTCATATTATTTAGATATTATTCACTGACAACAATAAATATGCAATTTTCAAAGGTGAAATACTTTAATTTTTAATGAATTTTATTCAATGAAATACTTTTTCATGATTTTACTACTTCGTGTTTGTAATTAAATTTTAAAATTTTAATTGTTTAAAATATCATAGAGAATGCAATTTAAATTATCACAATTTTTTAAATTGCTATTGTTTTTCATTTAATAGTTTTATTTCTTCACTCCCTCTCCAACAAAATGATTAGCCATTTTCAAAACTTTTGTTTTAACTTTATGCCATTTTTTTTATCATTGTTACCAAGAGTATAAATATCTAAGTGAAATTCCTTATTTATTATTAGTTTAGTATCATTATCTCTTATCTTAGAAAATAAATTCTCTGTTATCATTTCCTACCTAATAAAAAAATTTTAAAAATTATCTAAGATTTGTTGCCTTTTTGTGTAATTTACATTAAAAATTTTGGTGATAATAGCACTGATTTTAATCTGATTAATTTTTATTCAATTCAATTTTCTTTCAAAGATCTCATGCGATTCTTTTTAAAGAAACTTCAGTGAAATTTAATCTCTCAAGGATTTTTTTAATTACTTTTTTAAGAAGTAATAAAAAATAAATATTATGATTTGTGTATATTTTCTCTTGTCTCTCTAATTGTTTAGCTTTCATCTTTTAAGATGGTTAGAAATAGATATTTTATAGATCTGGTACTAGATGGCGCTACATAGGCAAAGTTAGAAAACATTATGCCACCAATTAGGCGCCACGTTTGAAAATTGCACATTTAAAGTTTTTTACGAATAGCTGAACATTATGCGAGTTAATCCTTGTTTGGAAAGATGTTCTTTCATTTTCGCATTTTATTTTCCCTTTTTGAAGAATTTTTTAAGGGTTAAGGAAAGCTAATTTGTTGCCTTAAATTATCTGGGTCTCTTCCAATTTTTATTTCTTTGTGCCAGATTGGAAAAAAAAATCAACCAGAATTATCTTTATTTCGAGCAAAATGTAATGATTTTTTCCCCTCTTTCTTCTTTTTAAGTAAACGGATGATATTACAACTTTTTATGAAAAAATATTGATTAAATATTCAAAAATTAGCTCCGGTTACAATTTTTATTCACATAAGCAACTTTTACATATATATGATTAAATATAGTCACTCTACTTCAAAAATAAAGGCAGCTGAATATTGTTTCTCATTTGACTTATTGATATTTGCACAGATTTAGGCTAATATGTTTGTTAGTGTTAAAGAGGTCTATCTGCTAGGGCAGAAAATTAATCACATCTAAATTTTCTAATAGTTAATTTATTTCTGATAAACAGATAGGTTAATATCAATCACTAACCTCCAAATTCATATTTTGATCAATTTTAAGAAAATATTTTTGATTAATTTTGAAAAAAATTCATTTTATATATTTAGAAAACACTTCCAAAATAAAGATTTTGATAAGCTCTTAATAAACTCTCTCTCTCTTCTTCTTTGATAAGCTTAAATAAGTTCTTTTTGCAAAATATATTACGGAATAAAAAGTTTAATGTTGCATTTTTTTTTTGACAAACAGTAGCTGTACTTAAGTAATTTTGTCACGATTTACCATTTAATTGATTTTCGATTCCTAATTAGCATACGATGCTTTACAATATTGTGGGGTATTCATAATATCGAACAAGATCATAGAAGTATCTTATCCGATATTATTAGATTAATATTTTAAGTTAATATGAACTCATACTTTTAACACCTAAAGTTAAATTGGAATAATTTATGATAATTTCTGAAATTTAAAAAGTTATTCTTTTTCAGATACTTGTAAAGAAAGGATTTTCAGGGGGAACGAGTGAAACAGAAATGATAATTTCGGAAGTTAGCGTGCAACAAATGCTCATTAACATTTCCTATACCGAGGACAAATTAACGATAATTTTCTCTGAAGAATGGTTTGTAAATGTGAAGATCGTTGAGCAAACTTTACTGTGCAGCAGTAATGAATGCTCACTGCTTGAAATGGTTAAATTTCTGTTCAGTCATTTGAATATAAGTACTATCTGAAGTTCAATGTTTCTTTAAAAGTCACGAATCTGTAAAAATGTTTGACATCATCTAGAAGAAACCATAATACATTACATTCCTCTTCACATTTTCATCGTGAGAGCATAAATTAATCACAGTGCCTATAGTATTAAGAAATACAAATTTTATGTAAACTAGAAACGTAATGTAATGCTTTATGTAAATAAGAAAATTAACTCTCTTTTCAGTCTGTACTAGAAATCACGTCTAATAATGCCGCCAATGCCAACCATGCAAATCACGTCTCCAACAACGTGGGTCCGACAGACATTACCGGACCCCTGGTCCCTCCGACCACCAAGAAGCAGGGTGTCTCGGGCGAGAGTGCAACGCACCCTTCGTCGAAAGGAGGAAGCGATTACAAGTTGGAGAGGCATGAAAAAGATTTCAGGTGAGAAGTCTTATGAAAAAGGAATTAAGCTCATTATTATTCTTCATTAATTTGCCAAGAAAAAATATTACTTTCTTCAATTTTTTAAATGTCTATGATGAGTTATTTCATACCTGCTGATTTGAGTTGCTATCCTGTAACCCTTTGCTCTGTCTGATTTGCCATTCTATTGCATATGTGGTCCAATGGCTCATGAATTTCAAATTGCCTTTTCGATGATTTATTCTTAAAAGTGACATAAAACTATACACATTATGTACAGTAAATTTTCTTTGGGAATAAATTATTAAGCTACTCAGGCTCCTTCTATTCGTACGTATTGTTTTCTATCTCACAAGTAAAGTAAGGTTTACATCAAATTTAAGACGATACAAAAGAGGATTAGAAATCTGTAACAGAATGCATCGTTTCCACACTTTTGTCAAGTAATGATTATTATAAAAATCGTATAATAGAAAAAAAAATCACACATTAATTTTTATAACTTATAAAAAGCCTTTAACCTGTAACTGGAGATGAGAGTCAAAATGACTCCGCGTTGTTCATTAGCTCTGATTATCACATGGTATTTTGTCCTTGAATATAATCATCTCCTCAGTACCTTCCAGTTGTTCTTTCAGAAATATGTTGCCAAATGTCTGAAGTATGAACACGTGTGTATAACCGAGTTATTCTTTTTCAAAGTTTCCATTGCTATTTATGGAGTCATTGACTCCATGTCTCTGAAACTGCTCTTAATTTGAATAATGCAAAAAGAATAAAGAAATATCCTTAAAATAATATTTTAAAATATTGTGTTCTTCATTTTTATATGTTAAACTCTAACAGTTATTAACATTAGTGTAATTCCGTAATATCTAAACATGAAAAGATTGTAACATAATATTAAAAGATCTAAACATAATACTTAATCATTAAAAGATTGTTTAGGTTTTTCTTATACCATCTTTCCAACATTTAATATTATAACGTTTAATATTATTATTATAATAATATTATTATAATTTTTAATATTATTATTTTTGGTAACTACATGATTTCCAGGGCGTATTGGGTTTCCAAAATAAATTACAATGCTGTTTTCAAAAGAAAAAAAATATTAACAATGGAGTCATTTTGACACCATGTCTCTGGCGCGTGAGGAAATTTATGTCTCCAGTTATGGGTTTAATATATTTTTAACTGCCTTAGCGCTAAACGTAATCCTTATATTTATACATATACAAGGTGGTTATAAAGTAACTCTACTAAGACCTATTTACAGCCCGTTTTAGTTGACGCACTTCATGGAAATTTGGTTTATGCGTTATATGAGTCATGGGGGAAAGAAAACTGCAACGAAGTAATAGTTCAGATATTTACCAATAGATGGCGCTTTTTATGCATCAGAAAGTTGTTATGCAAATTAGGAACGTTTAAAAATTCTAGTAATTGCACTTGTAACCAGTATTAATATATGCGTACCTTGCATGGGGTTATGCTACCAAACTAATCTTAAAACATTAGAAATACAACATCACGTTATCAAAAATATTTATAAAGTAATTCAATCAAGCCAATCAGGTTCATATATAAAGCCCTAGTCTACCACCAACTTAAAAAATTTATCCAAAAACTTATTACTAAACTCTTATTTTAAATTCAAATTCAGCAAAACCACAGTTTTTGTTCATTTCTTGGCATCCTTCACTTGTCCTGCCTTCCCTTTCTATAGCTATCTCGCCCTCTAACGACAACAACGTGAAGTTATGGCCGATCTCAGCGTAAGTCCAAGTAGTCATAATAGTTTGGCCACTCAGTGTATAATCTCATTACTGGGGATAAATCTCTTTCAGAGCTAAGCCTCCCATGAATCCATTCTTAGCCCTCTAAAACCATTCTTCACCATGCCTTTAGAAAAAAAATATCGAGCTATACTGATCAAGTTGCTTTATCAGAACTTCAGTAACGGTTTAGCTGCACTGAGGGAATATCAATGCATATTATCGAAGAATGAATTAAATAAGATGAAATACTAAATTTGAAGGGATAAAGGTGTTAAGTATGCTGTCAGGAAGAGGCCAAATAAAAGCATATAAGAAGTCACTATAGCTGTATATAAAAAAAGATTCAGTTCACAATTAATTTCGGCAAATGTTCGTGCGGTGTCATCTGATCTGATATTTATTTTTAAATGCTATTCATATCAGGGTCACAAGGTGCAAAATCTGTACCCTCAATACCAGAAACAACGCACTTATTTTGCTCACCGGTTTCTAGCCAGAAAATCTGCAGACAGTGCATGACTTTGGAACATTTTGTTGTAATATGAGACTCATTTTACTTTAAATAGAGCAATATCAACCAGAACTGGAGCACTGTGCGCCCTAAAATTGCACGCAAAAAACTTTTGCTTCCTGATTGCATTACAATATAGTGTGTTGTTACAGTTTATTTCCTTTTTGGCCACTTTTCCTTACAAAAAAACATTCTTTAAGTGCCAAAAAATTGTCCCATCACGGGTGCCTGTTGCTAAAAACTTCTACGGCAATAAATCTTTGCTGCCTTACAAGAACGCGAATATTTAGGGACTACATGCAAGATGGTGCAACATCCCATATTGTCCGACAAAATGAGGAACTGTTTTGTACCCATTTTGGTGGTGATCGGGTAATTTTGAAACATTTTTTGATTGCTTGACTCTCTCGTTCTCCAGTCTTGAATTCCTATGATCTCCGGCTGTGGGAAAAAGATCGTACTTTTGAAAAAGTATACGAACTCGGTTCAAATTCAAAGAAAGAATAATCCATTATACTGTTGTAATTTCTCAAGAAACATTTTGTTTTTCTTTTTGCACTATATTTGCACCATGCGATAGAATTTTGAATTATTTATTTTTATTACAGATTTATTTTTTCCACAGTCCAAATAACATATATGTCCAACAACATAAAATCTACCAAAAGGTCTCTACATGAGTCTGATAGGATCCCTTTCATTATAACAACCCTTTATTATTATTATGCATCTTATTAATTTTCAGAATGCGAAGAATAACTGCAAAATTGACAAAAGGTTAAAAATCAATTTGAACACATAATTTGATTTTAAAAATCCAATTATTTATAATTACTTTGAGATAGCAATGCACCAATGTCTAATATTAAAACAACGAAATATTTAATACCTTTGACAAATATTGAACTTGTGGGTTGAGTATATTCGTTTTAAGCTTATATTAATATAAATAGTGTATCGACTTTGTCGCAACTCAAATATAAAAATTTATCAGTCTTTATTTGAAATTTATTTTATCAAATTCATTTCAATGAAATGCATTCTAGGACTGCATTGCAATTTAATCGTTTAAATGATTCGTTCAAGATGAGTTATTTTTAGATTTTAACATAAGTTAAAGTGAAATTATTTTTATACTGTTTTCATTTTTAAGAAAATAGTATTAACAATATAAAAATGGAATAAAAGGCGAAATCAAAAATAAATTCTACAAATGTTATGAAATTAATTCACCACATTTTACTTTTAAGTTTACCAAAATTCTAAACCATTAATAACTGAAGTCTTAGCAATTATTGCCTAGTTTAAAAAATTAATTTGAAAATTATATTTAAATGTTACATTAATTATTTTTTCTGATTTATTTAAAACATCATCAAAGATATATTTTTATTTTATTAGAATGCTACCTAGGTATTTTTGAGTACCGTAAAAAGAATATTAAGACAGAAAGAACAGCTGCATTCTTTAAATAATTTCCAAGGGCAATGGCTTCCGGAAAGGGCTGAAAACGAAATTTATCTGTTATTCTCAGTTGAAAAGAAAAAAAAGTCGTTTGACGACAGGAGACAAACACTGAGATTCCGTACTACTGTAAACAGAGACCTCCGCAAAAGCTTTCAAAATTACTGTAGTTTGTTCGGGCTTTTCCGAACGTTTCGATCAATTGCTCTTTGGCACGTAACTATTGAGTAAGTTTTACATTTTTTTCCGCAAAATTTCCAGTTTTGATGAATGCTGTGTTTTTTTTAAATTATTTTTTATAAATAATGAAACAACTTTTCAATTTGCTGAGAAAGATGCATTTGTTAGTAAATAAAAAATATTTCAATTGAAATATAAAATTACACTAGGGCGTGATTTTTTAAACTCTGTCTCGAAATCTCCTTAGAGAAGCCCAAAAGTTTCAATGCATTAAATTGGCGTCTACGCTTAAAAATACATTTACATGTTGTCGTTACTGTATCATTGATTTGAACTCTTGTCTTTAAAGAAATAGCTAAATCCAATTTTAGGCCAGTGACATCCAGGTAGAGCCTGACTCAACTGACAACTCTTAACATGAAATTCAATTCTTTCTATGTAGATTTTTGTTATTATAACAAAATAATAAATCTAGTATAACAGATAGTATACTATGTATCATATCCATATGGTATATCAAGTACTAATGGTAAGGTGCTTTAAGCGAAAATTAACATCTCTATATCAAATTATAAGCTGCATATTGAAAGTTTGCATAGGCATCATCAAAAGTTTTGCAGCAAATATGAAATGGCGGTACAAACATAGGTGTAACAAGGCAGAAGAGGGTCGTGTCTCTTATGCTTCCATTTTACTATCCTAGAGGGATGAGCAATAACAGTTTGTGTAGCTATGCAATTTTAATAACTAGCGTCGGGACTCCCGAAGAATATGGAGCCCTGATAGTTACACCACTCAGAATAAGGTTATGGTTAGCAATACTGGCTTGGAATCTTAATAAAGCAACATGTCCAGTGACATCGCTGTATTAACATTGGTGTTCTCTTATTCATTCGAGGAGTATGATATTCGTAATCGTAGACTGTTTTACCCAAATGATCCTTCTCCAACAATTCCTAATGTCGGCAAATCGATGACACTTGATGCATTATCATATTAAAATTGCACCCCTGTTCTTCCACTTGTTGGAGCTCGCAATGAATATACTAATTTTGCTGAATCCTTTGCAGGTGGAAACAACTGATCAAGGATGCGATTCTGGGGAACGACTTTCTGCAGCATTTGGTCACCTCCTGCCAGGTGAAGGAGATCGTGGACTGCATGTACTCGAAAAAGGTCCCCGCAGGTTCCCTCGTCATTCGAGAAGGAGAACCCGGAAGGCACCTTTACGTCTCTGCAGGTAGGAGGCACTAAGAAGGAAGTCGAATAATTTTTGAACAAATGCATTATCATAAAATGGATTTGTGGTTGTTGTTTTTGCACCCTTTTGTTTAATTCTACATGTTTCAGGTTTGAAAAATGACATTTGTATTTAGTTTTACATTCACTTCCTGATGTCTTAGAAGTCTGCATTTTTTAAATAATTACAAGTTACTGATAAAAGTTCAGTTTTGTAATATTTTTGGAACAAACTTAACATTTATTGTTATTTTAATTAAAATTTTCATTCCATTGCAGTGATGATAATTAGTAGCAAATTTCAGAAAAGTTGATTTTCGAATTCCACTTTTTACAAAATAATGGATTATAAAATGTTTTAAAATAAAAAAGAAAAAAAAAGTGTAAACTTGGAAACAATTGTGGGTTATTAGAATAGTAAAAAATAACTTTTTAAAACAAAAGGATGGATATCGAAATAAAATCAAAAGAGAGAAATGTTGAAAACATTGTAATAAAGTAGATTCGCAAGGAATATCAAAAGTGAAAAAAAAATATTAAGCACGCATAAAAAATTAAAATTTTTATAAACATGGTCAAAAATTTCATATTTTATTAGCGCTTTATGTTTTTATGGTTTTGTTTAGATATCCATATTTTTTATTACAAAATATTTAAAACTTTTTAGCACAGTAATAAAAGCGCGCGTTTGAAAACCTTATTATTAATATTATTCGGTTATAAACGCAGAATAATAACGTTTAATTTTTAGATCATGAGGGAATGAAATTTCAAAATTTCCTTTTAAAATGAAAATTTTGGTCTAGAAATACAGAAAATAATACCTCAAAATTTAAAATTCATTGAAAAGTAAGATTTCCTATACTTTTCGTTTGGCTTATTCGTGTTAAATACAAGGTGATTATTAATTAATATCCCATCTTTTCAAGGATATTAAAAGAAATCAAAACATAATAAAAACCTTATTGTTCATAAAAAGTTAAGAATAACAGTTGGAAATTTAAAATTTTACATAGTTATAAGTATTCATTATATGTATTTTCAAAAATATAAGCGATATCAAGACAGAGCGATAACTCATCCCATACTCTTTCAGCATCCCTAGTCTGATACTTTGAAAGCCTGCAGATATGCATGTCTTAAGTTCATCAACGTCAATTGCTAAGGAAAGGATAAAAAACTGAAAAAAAATCACTGATAATTTGATAATCACTGATATATAATATTGATAATTTTATTCAAATAAACGCCCTTACTTTATTTTATCAAGTCGATCAATGCATTTTTTGAGAGGTGGGAATTAGTTATGACGGTATTAGTTACTTTACTCCTAGAAATGTATCTGATTAAATTTTTCTGCCGCATGTCATCACTGACTTTCAGAAAAAAAATAACTTCAGTCTGAAAGACGCAAGTCTATTGACATATACAGGGTGATTATAAATGAATACCCAACCTTATTGTTAATGAATTGTAGGCCTATTAAAAGAGGAGGAAAACAAAGTACAACCTTATTGTTAGTTGGAAATGAAAAAATAACAGTTGAATGCTTTAATTCAACCCAGTTATAAATGATCAACGTGAGCTCCTATAGAAATAAGATATTGAAGGGCATGATAATTCATCCGTATTCTCCATACCTGATGTGAAGCTTACAGAAAGGATTCAGGAATCACCTACTGAAAAAAAAATCAACCATTGCCATACACGTTTACCTGTATTTCTATAGGAGCTCACGTTGATCATTTATAACTGGGTTGAATTAAAGCATTCAACTGTTATTTTTTCATTTCCAACTAACAATAAGGTTGTACTTTGTTTTCCTCCTCTTTTAACAGGCCTACAATTCATTAACAATAAGGTTGGATATTCATTTATAATCACCCTGTATATGTCAATAGACTTGCGTCTTTCAGACTGTAATTATTTCTTTTCTGGATATCAATGATGACATGCGGCAGAAAAATTAAATCAGATACATTTCTAGGAGTAAAGTAACTAATACCGTCATAACTAATTCCCATCTCTCAAAAAATGCATTGATCGGTTTGATAAATTAAAGTAAGGGCGTTTATTTGAATAAAATTATCAATATGGATGTAATTTTACTTTAAATTTTTTGTATCTATAAAAAAAAGATCAATAGTTCCTGATAAATTTTTAAAATTTTTATGTAGAACATAATCTTGATCTTTCCTTTCAAAAATATTCAAATTTCAGATGAAAGAGTTATTCAGAGATTTGCCGAAGAAGTGACGTGAAATTTCATTTACATAATGGCTTCGTTAGAGCTCTACGACAATTATATAGCTGATGTAGGATTAAAATGTAATGATAGTACAATCATGTGATCAATTCTAGAACAAGAAGGAAAATGTTCAAATTAACTTTTCCCTCCCATTTTTTGCTTGATTCTATGATGGGAGTTAATGGACTTCTGTTATGGTTCATCAATTAATATTCATAACATGGAGTTTATAAAATACCGCAATGGTGAAGCATAGTTCAGACTGGATTATATGAAGCATATAAATATAATGAAAATTTAATATTTTGATAAAATGAAGGAAAAAATCATAGAAAGGAAGACACTTTACTATATCAAAGGATATTCATAAAAATAACTTGAGGTATTACTACATACAGATATCGGATAAAACTTCTTTATTTTATTATTTCATAACGGCATCAGCATAATCACTTGTAATTCATTGCATTCATTCGAGATGTAGCCCCTCCTTACATTATTACTTATTATATATTCAATAAATTCTACGCCATCAATTATGAAACGAATAATAACCTCGTATTTCCGGGTGGGTCACCACTGCGTTCCCAGAATAGCACTCCATGTCTTTTTTTTTTCGAGAGAGGGGGGAGGGTATTAGTTTATCTGATAGTGAATTTAAAACGGAAATATGATTATCTAATCACCTTGAAAGACAGCATGACATTACAAGTTCGTCAAACCAATGTTAAATTATGTTAAGTTGTTAGTTATGCTAAACTAATCAAAGTTATAATGTTAAATAGAATATAAATCCAAAAAGTGCATTTTCTTACACTTGAAAGCGCTACTCATTGCACCATGCCCATCAATGATGCCAAAATAAAGTGTTATGCAGAAATTTTGATTTCTGTAAATCTTTCAAATATGTGACTAAGCTAACTGCATGTGTAGTGCCATATTATAAAGTTGGAAAAATTTTGAATTTTTCTCTTTTGTATAAAAAGAAATAATATGGACAGAAAAAATATGTAAATATATTTGGTGATTTCACGTTTGGAAAAATAGTTATTTTTTCAATTGAACTCCAAATATCTGACGTTAATTTATGTAAGTTACAGATATCCTGACCATAAAGCAAATGCCAGCAAAACATTTCGAGAAAAAAATTATTTATTTGAAAAAAAAAAATCGTCTCCTTTTTTTAATTTTTTTTTTGAAATATATTAGACTGGATTTAAAATGATTTTATTTGATGATTTCATATTATAAAATTTATTTTTGGGTAAAAATAGACCAAAACGAGTATAAAGCATTTTTAAATACGTGCAATTATTTGATTTAGTAAGGTTAAAACATAAGAAAGATTTTCAACAAAAAAAAATGAATGAATAATCAAAAATAAAACCATCTTGAATAATTCATGATTTAGGTGTTCATCTGAAGATTAGGATATGTGAAAGTAGAAATATGACTCAAACTGATGTCAACATGCAGTCTCATTCTTTTAACTAAGTAGGTATACCAAGACGTGTTAAAATAATTTTGTGTTTAGGTAACAGATTAATTTTATGTTCTTTATTTTTGTTCTGGAAATTTAACTCGATGAGTTATATATTACTCACGTGAAACACAGTCACTTTAGTACTCAGAAAAACGATCGAAGATGTTTTAGGGAATAAGTCACTAGAGATATAAACACTTTAAATAGTAATAACTCAGCGACATAAATTTATTCTTTGTCTAAAAGTTTCAGAAACTGATACAATCAAATTTATTTAACCTTTATTATCAAACAGTAGTATCAAGTTGATTCCATGTCCAGTGCTTCCTGTATATAAATTTGCGTGCGTGAAATGCGCTATGTGAATTCTGAGGTTTTCGAATGTTTATTTTGGAACAGATGACGCAAGATTTTTATTTTGAATTTCTGCCTCAGAGGTTTTTCCTGTGCCGATGCGAACCAGAATGGGCAACAAGAATGTTACGATAAAGCCATCAAAGTGTTTTATTTCGAATAAAGCAGCTGCATCGAAAATACAACCTTCATTCGAAGAGGTGTTTCTTGGTTTTTGTATCATTTTTTTTTACGTTGTAAGAAATATATATAGCATTTAAGTGACTGGTACAAATTTTAAATCTTTTGAACAATAAAAGTATTTTTGGTGCAAATTTTAAATGATTTAATTTAACAAAAGCACCTTTTTTATTACTAAATTTAAAAAATACCTAAAAAGCAAAATATCAGCATTTTTTAATAAAGTTGCTTTTTCATTTAAAGTATGTTTAGAAGAAAAATTTGTTTTCTGTATAATTCGGTAATGCTTCTGCTACAAAATTTTTGGAATTTTCTCTGCATGACAAAAAAGTGTTATTAGTTTTAAAAATATGGTCTATTTTATTTAAACGATAATTTAAAAAAAAAGTTTTTTTTCTTAATTCTCTATTTTTCATTTAGGTTACTTCAGCATTGATATTTTATTGGAAATGAAATTTGAATGAGTTTGAAATAAGAATTTATTTGGGTTCTCATGTTTTTAGAATTTTTGTTTGATTCGTTTTAAATTTGTTTACCTCAGAGTTTTAACTCAGTGACTACTTTCTAGAAATTATTTTCTGAATTTCAAACCCGCCCACTGTTAGAACTGCAATATCTTGTGTATGTTTGAACAGATGTTTTATTTGAAATTGAACTTCAAGTTAAAAATACTTTAACTTTTGGCTCTCCTTCAAACATTCGAAATATATTCCTACCTTTAGGTGCCAGATATTTGCTTATTGTTAAATTAAAACAAGGAAAGGTTTTGTTGTTAATATTTTTTTCCTGAAAATTTAAAATCTAGTCGAAGTTTGTTATAAAATCTTGTAACTTATTGATGGTCCAAATTTTTAATTTTACAAACTTATACTTCAAGCTTTTAAAAAATTCGACGGAAATCGTAAAAATAGTAGAGTTAATGATACAATTGAAAAGAAATATCTAGTTTAATTCACATATTATCTCATAGATTTATCTTAAAAGATTTGTGAACTTCATTACAAAGGATTTTCTTCAAATGCATGAAATTTGTGATCTGTATTGCTTTCCATTGAAGTTATATTATTCTAATTAATCTAACAAATTTTTAAAATAAAATATGTGTTGTAACTGTAACTTTGTTTCTTCGCTTTTCAGAAGGAGAGTTGGAAGTGAGGAAGGGTGAAACGGTGCTGGGAATAATGGGACCCGGAAAAGCATTTGGAGAGCTGGCCATTCTCTACAACTGTACAAGAACAGCAACTGTTAAAGGTAGGCAGCGTTTCGATGCTCAACAAAATATATCAATAATATAAAAAATGATACTGATAATGTCAACTCATCTAACTGAACTTTAGATTTGCAGCACTCTATTTTCATTCAAAATTTTACATCCAAATTCTTTTTTCGCAACATTTGCTCACTATTCAAACAAAGGTTTCAGTGATCTGATGCAGGTAATTTAGTAGTGATATTTCGACATTGATCATCAAGGTCATTTATCAATAACATTTCATAACTGCAACTTTAATGTGAAAAGTGATTTCAAATCTACGGGACCTCTAAGACAGAGCATTACAATTTTTGGATGTCAATTTTTTTAAATTTAAGATATTGTCCAAAATTTCTCCTAAGCAATAAAATGACCTAAAATGGGATTTCTACAAGTTAAAGAGACCTAAAAACAAATTTACGTTTTATGTTATTTTAAAGAAGCAGCAGTATTTGCAGATAAAAAAAAAATTGGCAATAATTTTTATTTCAATCTTCTAAATACGTTATATCGTTTTGATTTTTTTTACCATTTTATCTGAATATTCGAATAAACAAAACATATAATTTAATGTAGAATATTTAATTTTACTCTTATACTCCACATTAACAATCATTTGCTCAGACAAAAGTAAATCCATAAATATTATTCAATTATTTAATAATTAATATTTATATTTTACGTTAAATAGACGAATCGAAATTATAATATAATGCATAACATTTTCCTATCTTTTCAAAAATTAAAGTACTTCAATATTTTAATTTTAGAAAAAATCAAATAAAAATGCACTGGCAAAATTATACCGTAAAAAAATACTGTGTTGTTATATTTTTAATGGTTTCTTGAAATCATATTTAACATAGAGGTACAGAGTTAAATTCGTGAATTGATTAAAATTTAAAAGTAATTAAAAATTTAAAGCACATTAATTCTTTTTTAAAGTGACTTGCACTATTATTATTTTAAACCCTTCAAATAATTTAATAACATTTTATTTACAAAATTATGATACATTATATCGCACCTGGAATTACTGCTTTAGGAAACGATTTAATTATTCCAAATTTCAGCGATCTTAACTCATTTACTAAAAATTCCCTTTTATGATTTCTCAATATGATTAATTTGTTCTTCTGATGTGCTATTGTTTTAATAGAATAATCTTGCCGGCGTCCTGGCATAGGGGTAGCGCGTCTTCCCCGTGATCTGCGTGCCCCGGGTTCGAGTCCCGGTTTGGGCATGGTTGTTGTTCTATCTGTGAAATGTGTGGATGTGACCTCCTCTAAAAAGGGGTTGTGCAAGCGAATGAGTGATGCGTGTGTAGCTAAGTCGTTCTCTTGGCCCTAGTTGGCGCTACTATAAAAAAACAAGAGACGCTCCCCCTCCGGCTTAAAATCGCTATCTTCGTAATAGCGGGCTTGTCCGTGGCAAGTGCCATAATAAACAACAACAACAGAATAATCTTCGATGAATGACTGTAGCAAATAAATTTCTTGTAGGTTACTAATATAATTCAGAAATATCCTCCTGTCAAATTTTTCGTGAACAGGCAGGCTCTAAAAAAGGAATTATGGCAAAAAATTCCACTGGTTATTCAAGAGTAAGACTGTCTTATCCTTTCATAAAGTATGAGAACTGTTTCAACTTGTCAAAAAAAATTAGAAAATGGGCTTCAATTTTTTAAAGTTGTTTACAGTTCATTGTAGGAGTCGGGTATCAAAACGACTATTGTTGAAATTCATTGAAGGATTTTTTTAGCATGTAAACGCTGATAGCCAGCAGAAAGCCATAGTTAGCCATCTCCTCTAGACTTTTACTAACTAATACTTTCAAATAAAGGTGCCATTCCCTCCATCGTGCATGAAAATTGGGAACTTTCCCCAATACCTTACAGTTACGAAATCTCTGATTTTAACTGTAATCAGAATTAGAGACAGGTGCAAGATGGCAGGATGAAAGAGGGAGTGTCTCTCCTCCTTCAGATATAGATATACAATGTGGCGCATTTAGTACTTCTTAGAATAAATAAGAAAACTAAGTTTGCACTTTGGTTACTTTCTTTTCGAACGATTGGAACCAAAATTTCAAATTTTCAAATAAGATCAAATAACAATTTGTTGCGCTTTTTGTGTACTTCGCATTCAAGTGAATAAAAATAATTTTCAGCATGTAACTATTACTAAGATCGAGTTTGAATTCTTTAAATAAACCATACTTTAATACATTGCAGGGGAATCCCGAGTTTACAAGTGGAATGAGAGTAAAGATAAGCAACACGAAATGAAAACACGAATTATATCGTGATCCATCCTTATAATACGAGTAAATTCGTGATCCGCCAGCAATATTTCAGGCTCTCTTATGAATTGCAAATAAAAGTATGTGATTACACAAGCACTAAATTTATGTCGATAGCTCTCACATTATTAAATAATCACAACACAAGAATAAATTTGGACTCTTTTTCCTTTTATTCTGGTCATCATTGCATAGCAGGCGCAGCCTTGCTAACGCACACACACTCGCTAACGCTACACGATACACTGAAGTGTTTTTCCCTTTGCCGCAAGAGGGCAGCACAGTTACAGGTCGGAACATACCGCCCGCCTTGACATAATGTTGTCAACACACACACACAAGGAAAAACTATGAAATATCACAATTCAATGCACAATGCTGAATAAAAACACACAAATTCAGATTTTAAACACTACACATTACAAGGTAATAACATTAATCACACAATAAAGAACACTAATATAAGATTACACATCAATAGGTAAAATACAAATTTTTGAAATGGGTCTTTTATAAACTCCAGATTGAGTTTTAACTTTTACAACTCTGACTCTTTTATCTTCACCCAGATAACACTCAATTATTCTACCTAATGCCCATTTTTGAGGGGGTAGGTTTTCATCTTTAAGAAGCACTAATTCATTGATTTTTACATTATCTTTTTCTACCTTCCACTTGGATAAAGCTAGAGAATAGAAAATATTTAATAAAGTAAGTAATATGCATAACTAAATAAATATATTTTTCTATATATTACTAACAGATATTAATCTCATATTCAATTTTCACATGAGTTTGATATAAATAGCTGCATTAATTTAAATCACAATTTCTTATGCAATACTATGAAGCAGTTCAACAGTTAATATATAACAGTTTCACAAAATTGCTATAACAGAATAATTTCCATAAAACAGCAGTTCTATCACATTACCATAATAGTGAAACAGAATCGAAAGTTGTACAATTTTCATCAATCCATAATAATATTAAATCTTTCATCCAATGACATACTTTTGCCAAGAAAAGGTTTATTTTTATTTAAACACCTTAACTCTTCTGAAAATTCCCTACTCTGGATTTCCTTTATTATGAAGGTTTCAGCCTTCCTAATTTCCTCTGTTTTCAAGGGACCCAGTCTCCTTTCAGTTGGACTCCTCAAGTTGTGGAGAAATCTGAAAACATAACTTATTACATGCAATATTTTAGTATAACTATTACTACAATTAAGAATATCAGTAACACATGAATTGTTCAATGTAGTAACTAAAACACTTTCACAGTCAACTTTTTTGAGTTCACAGTCTACATCGTCCTTTATCACAGTGTCAGAGATTTCTCTGCACGGATATTCACTGTTTTTTAGAAAGGCAGGGCCTTCCCACCACAAGTTGCTCTTGAGCATTTTGGACGGATTTACACCACGACTGATAAGATCAGCTGGATTATCACCTGATAAAACATGTCTCCACTGCTCCTGACACGAAAGGTCTTGAAGTGTGGCTACACGGTTTGCCACGAAGGTTTTTAACTGGGACGTCTCTTTTTTAATCCATGACAGCACAATCATACTATCGCTCCAGTAATAGGTATTGGACACTTTCAGTCGAAGAGCCGACTGGATACGCTGCATCAATTTCACCAGCAGCACAGCAGCGCAGAGCTCCAATCTAGGGATCGTGAGCTTCTTCAGTGGAGCCACTCTGGATTTACTGGCCACTATCTTGACAACAACCTCACCAGCAGGTGTTTGGGATTTGCAGTACACAACAGCTCCAAAGGCAGCTTCAGAAGCGTCGCTGAAACCATGAAGCTCTATAGCTTCGACGTCGGAAAATGGAAGAATACATCTGCTCACCTTGATGTTGTTAATGCACTGTAACTCGGTTGAAAACTTCTCCCATTCACTACGATTTTCAGGAGGAAGCTGATCATCCCATTGAAGATTCAGAAGCCACAATTTTTGTAGAAAGATTTTCGCTAGTGAAATCACAGGACCAAGGAGGCCCAGA
Source organism: Argiope bruennichi (assembly GCF_947563725.1). Lineage (NCBI taxonomy): Eukaryota > Metazoa > Arthropoda > Arachnida > Araneae > Araneidae > Argiope > Argiope bruennichi. Next base: position 14,689,629 of record NC_079160.1, read on the forward strand.
GGGTCAAACAACTTGGCTATTGTGGATAGAACTGTTCGTTTAGTATGAACATCCGTTGAAGTTATGGACACCTTAAAACAAAAACAGTCATTAGTATGGTCCCACGTGACACCTAAAGTTTTGTTATCACAGTCTGCAAAGTCGTAGTTGCATCCAGAAGTGTTAGACAACTGAGGATGATTGCCTCGCCATTTATGCAAGTTCATGCCAGCTCGTTTTAACATGGAAGTGAGCTGCTGTTGCATCTCTATGCATACGGGTAAAGTCTTAGCACCAGATAGCACATCGTCCACATAAAAATCTTTCTCAACAACGGGTGCTGCAAGGGGAAAATTGTGTCCCTCATCCCTTGCAATTTGAATTAGCGTTCGAGTAGCTAAAAATGGGGCACTAGTAGTACCGTAAGTAATTGTCGACAGTTCAAACTTTTTCACTGAACCAAACTCACTGTCCTTCCAAAGTATTCTTTGTAGGTTTCGCTGACTGGGATGAATGTAAATCATCCTATACATTTTCTCAATGTCCGCAATAAATGCATATGGATGTTTGCGGAATCGCATCATAATTGAAATTAAGTCCTCCTGCACAATTCCCCCATTAAATTGTAAGCTATTGAATGATGTTCCATTCGTAGTTTCACTAGATGCATTAAATACTACACGAAGCTTAGTGGTCATTTTCTCTGGTCTATATACTCCATGATGGGGCATGTAATACACTGTTTCTGGTTCTGTTTCATGCGTCACGTCTCTCATATGTCCCAACTTTTCATACTCATTAATAAATTCTTCATACAATTTTAAATAAGTTTTATCACGAGATAGTTTACTCCAAAGTGAATTTAATCTTTTTAATGCTATACTTTTAGACTCGCCTAAACAACTAGGTTCCTCTTTAAGTGGGATTGTGACTACATATTTTCCACTAGGCTCTCTATAATGAGTTTTAACAAAATGTTCCTCAGCGATTTTTGCCTCATGGGATTTAGGGGTCTCTAACTCAACAGTTTCTAGTTCCCAGAATTTTTTCATGGTATTGTTTAAATCTTCATCAATAATTAACCCACAATGAATTTTTGGGGAATCAAATTCCATTACACTACCGCAAGCCAAAAATCCAAAAACACTATTTTGAAAAAACAACTCTGCATTTGATGAGTAGATCTTTTCTGGCCTCAACAAATGATAGAACGATTTAGCACCTAGGAGACAATCAACTTTTTGGGGAACCATAAAATTATCAGCCAAATTAATATTAGAAGGAATTTGTTCTTTAACACTTAAATATTTAATTGGGGTTAACTCAGTGATTTTATCTACAACAAGAAACTCAAAATTTTGCTTAAAGCTCTTATCAGCATTTGAAATTTCAGCTTTAATAAATTTGGTAACAGTCATTGAGGAATTATTTAAACATGAAATTGTTACATTTATTTTTTCTTGTTTTAACCCTAATCTGTTTGCACACTCCGAAGTCATAATATCGGACTGACTTCCTACATCCAGCAACCCTCTAACACATTGCAGATTCCCAAATTTATCTCGAATATAAAATTTAGCCGTGCTTAACAATACAGTTCTCATTTGTTTATTTTCAACCGTACTCGTAGCTGAAAATGTCGATTGCACATTTTCATTAGTTGCGCAAGAAGTTGGATAAAAGGAATTAATTTCCGGGTTTAAAGTTGAACTTTCCCCTTTATTAACTATGGTACTAGTTTCGTTTTTACCACTCCCACTGAAATGATCAAACTCTCTGGGATAATGAAGTAACCTACTATGAGGTTTATTACAAAAGCAATTTCTTGCAGAACACTTTTTCACATTGCATATTGGTGAGAGGCATTTAAAACATAAGTTTTGGGATTTCACAAATGCAACTCTATCACTAACAGAAAGTTTTTGAAATTCCTGACATTTAAATATTGAGTGGTTGTTCTGGCACATAACGCATTTAGAATTAGTATTCGATAAGAACACTTTAGAAACATTTCTATTACGATTCTCAAAATTTCCTTTACCGAAATTCCTTTGCTCATTTCTATTCGTAACGATTGCGCGGGAAAACGAAACGCACTCAGTTTTGGTTTTGGTTTCGGTTTTAGAAGCGACAAATAAATCACATTCTCTACTTAATTCCTGCACATTAAAAACAGATTCTCCTTGTTTAATACTGATATGACTTTTTAAATCTTGAGGAAGAGTGCTAAAAATCTGATCAGAAACCATTAACTCACACAATTTAGAAAAATCATTCACATTACGAAGTTGAATGTAATACTCAAAAACAGATCTAACTCTTGAAGCAAATTGCACATAATTTTCTGTTGGCAATTTTACTGCACTTTTAAATTGTTTTAGACATTCTTGATAAGTTGGTTGAAATTGTTTTAAGACAATAGATTTAATTTTTTCATAGTCACTCAACTCTTCTTCTTTGATATAAACCATTAAATTGCCAATTCTATCCCCTAAAAGATTTAATAGAATTTCCGCTTTAAATTTATCACTAACTGCTTTTGTTTTGAAAGCTTTTTCGAGCGAATTGAAAGAGAGATTAAAACATTCAGCATTTTTGGGAACAGGAATCGTCAAAACTTTGATACTCTTAATTAAATTCTCTAAACTAAAACTCTGTTCATTATCGTTAAGCTCACACGATGAGGATTTGAGTTTTAAAAGCTCTATTTCTTTCTCTACACGCAAAAGCGAAAGCCTTTCAATCTCCAATTTTTGTTCTAATGAACGCCTTTCGTTTTCGGCTTGATCCGAATTTTTACTTCTTTCGTCTGAAATCTCTTTAATTAAATTTTTCACAACCTCAATTCTTTGCTTATAAATGTCACTATTCTCAATTATACTTATCAAATCTACAACTTTAGCGGAAGATGCAAATTTAATATTTAATTCCGTACACAAACTCTTTAATTCGTCTTTCTTCAAACTAGACAAAGACATAATGAAAATTTAAGTAATTGAACACTTACCCACAATAATTATCCTTGAGAATTGGGACGAGAGAATACGCGAAAACACAGAGAACAGAAACAGAAAACACCACTCAAGCTACAACTTTCGTTTCCTAAGCCTGCGCTAATCCACTTCGCATATTTTCACACACAAAAAAAAAGTAATCCATCGCTGATCGCTATTTCCACTCCGGCTCGACGGACCATATGATTACACAAGCACTAAATTTATGTCGATAGCTCTCACATTATTAAATAATCACAGCACAAGAATAAATTTGGACTCTTTTTCCTTTTATTCTGGTCATCATTGCATAGCAGGCGCAGCCTTGCTAACGCACACACACTCGCTAACGCTACACGATACACTGAAGTGTTTTTCCCTTTGCCGCAAGAGGGCAGCACAGTGACAGGTCGGAACAGTATGGAATGATTTTAAACGGATAGAACAACCTTAGAAAGATTAGAAAGTACAAAAAAAAAATTATTTTCTCAAGTATGAAAGTGCATGTATGTTTCTCATATACAAAGAAAATATTTTAACTGTAAAAAAAATTCGATCTTTAGATTTTTTTTAATTCTTACGTTTTAGACCTCCTTGAAACAAAAACCTTTTTTTGAGACTATCTGTCTGTAAAAAAGGAAATTCAAAAACTCACTGAGCAATGTTAATGAAATTTAGCATGTGGTAATAACCCTTAATTGGACTTGATAATTTGATAGGTGTTTACATTGTAGGTGTAAATCTGTGAATCGAATTTTATCCATTTATCTTTTTACGTTTTGTAGTTATCGTTTTAACTTATTAGCAAACAGCCGGACAGATGGATTTTCTTTCAACAGATTTTGCTCAAAATTTGCTTGAAGTCTGCAAATTTGGTGTGAAGACCATATACCAAATTTTATCTATATAGCGTAAAGCGTTTTCGAATTATCTTTGTCACAGACAGACAAGCATTTTCCAAAAATTTGTTTTCCGAACTCACAGAAGCCAAAACATGGAGATTCGTCAAAATCTCGAATTTTAATTTTTAGGCGATTGAAATACTTTCTCCATGTAGTAGAAAGTAAAAAATGGATTTGTTAGGGACGTCTAAATTTAGAAAAATGCTCGTTTAGGTTCCTCAAAATCTTGAAGTCGAATTTTTTGACGATTGCAGTATTTTCTCCTCGTATAACTTCATGTACGAAAAGCCCAAGAAATAAAATGCGGATATGTAATTGATTACTTCTTTTCCAGCTGTCAGCGATGCCTTGCTGTGGGTGTTGGACAGGCGAGCGTTTCAAACTATTATGGTGGTCACGGGAATACAACGACAAGAGGAGAACATAAACTTCTTAAAAAGGTATTGTTTTTTCTTTTTAATATGTAAAAATATGCACCATATCATTTTTGTTGTGGAAATCTTAAAGTCCAGGGTATTAGAATTAAAGTACTGTGAGTATCTAATGTATTCTGGAAAGACAAAATCCTGACAAATCCATATCTAAACCAACCAATCGCGCACTTTTGTTTTGTTAAATATCATTTTTAGATAAATATTGCACTTTGCTTACTTATTAAAAGCTTTGCGTGTCTTTTAATAATTTCAATTACTAAATCGTAAAGTTATATTGATAAATGAAATGTGATAGAATATCATTTTTAGTATTGCTCACAAAAGTTTCATTATAAACATGCCATTTGAATGTAAATAGAATATAATGTTGTTAACATGACAATATTTATTAGTAACATTAAATCTATAATTTTAATTGTAGATGACACATGACATATAAAAAAAAGGTTCAAAGCCCTATGTATGTCAGACCGATGGCTCTAGAGAGCTGTCAAATTCGATATATAACTACTTCTTGAGGAATTAGTACTCTATAAAAAAATTTCTCAAAATATATATTAGATTTTTAATTAAAAAAATTAATCTATATTTCCCCTATAACTTTGGACCATATTATTGCACAGTTTTATACCACTTCAAACTCAAACCATTAACTTTTCTTATTACACTAATATTAGTATTAATAATAATAAAAAAATTTTTCTTTCATACATTAAAAAAGAATTTTTAGCATGTATTTTACATTAATAATCTTAGCTACTTGATTTATGCTCATGCTTGATTTCTGTACTAACGATATCGAATACATTTTTGTGTATGTGTGTGCATTTTAACGTTGTTATATAATTAAAAGTAAATATTAAAGGAAAAACAAGGATAAAAGAATCAACTCTAATACTATGATGTTTCAGACCGGGGGCTCGGATCGACTTTAAACATTTTTTCATTAGGTTTCATTAATATAGATCTTCTATGTCTTTATTTCACTTTCTGATTACCAATTGATTTCTCAAAATTCATTTGTTGTTGTTATTATATCACCAGGAGAGAAACTTACTTATTAGAGTAAAATTAATCGATATTCTTTTAGCATAAAGCAGAATCATACGTAGTTAAGAAAATGAAATAAAAACACACTTAAAATAAAATAAAAATGGGAAATTAGAACACAAAGTGTTCAGAAAAATCACTGTGAAGTGCTAATGTATTCAATCACAATCGTGTTTAATCAATGAGGATATGTTTTAATTCAAGTAGAATCTCCAGAATATTCATAATTCGTGTCAAGGATCTTTTTGTTTTGAACGATCATTTCGCACCAGGTCGGTAGGTTTACTATACTGTAGCAAATAACACGAATGTGTCTTCTAGCAGTGGGTAACTTTTGTTGAGGATTTACAACATTTAACGTAGTAGCTTATTTCTTTGACACTATAGACTAAAGATCGTCTGAATATACGGAGATAAGTCATGAAAATTCTATTTCCTGTGATAAACTGATTCATTTTTGAAATGATCCAAGCTCGGTTAATATTAGCAAGGGCTACAAATAGAAAAATTCAGCTTCAAGTTTAGAAAAATTCTATTTATCCAGCCAAATTTTAAACCCTTCACATAGAATGGCGTGTCAAACAAATGCCTCAAATTACTGAATTTTTACTTTCATGTATACGAAATATAGAAATTGTATTGCAATCATCAAAAAATTCGAATGCCAAATTTTGCCAAAGACCATATTTTAAAAATGCTTTCATCTAGACTGCTGAAATTTGGTAAATAGCCTTTACACCAAATTTGTTGGTTTCTATCAAATTTTGAGCAAACTCAGTTCAGAGGAAGTCTGTCTGTCCGGCTGTTCGAATACAAACAGCCCAATAACTATGAAATAAAGGGAACTAGATGGATAAAATTCGATGCGTAGATTTAACATTTATAGCGTAGACACCTGTCAAATTTTGAATCAAATCGAGGGGAGGTTGACCATCTGTCAGTCTGTTTGCAGAAACATGTAAAAGCGATAATGCAAAAGAGCAAAGACTTAAATATATCAAATTTTGAATGTAATTTTGTGATTACGAGAATTCTTCTGTGTTAAATTTTTTGTTTTAATCGCTTATTAAAAACGTGTCTAAAATAATTCGAATTTCGTATACTATAATCCACATTTCCAGGGAACAATCACTAAAACACTCTCCAAGGATCACATGATAGATTTATTAAAAATGCTAAATTCCCGAAAAGTTTAATATCTCGTAACTATTGTACTCCAGTTCCATGCAAGCGTTCTCTAGTATAAAACCTTTATTAGAGAATATTCGGAAAAGTTTTGAAGAGACTATTACCCTTGATTAGTTTTAAATCGGTAATTAAATGAAAGTACTAAATAATTGAAAATTCAAGAATCACTTATAAACACTTTAATATTTCAAATGCCCCTTATATTATTATAGGAATTAAAATAACTATAAACATTCCAAATAGGATGTGTCATCTAATTAGGAAGATAAATTCGTAGGCCATCGGTTTAAGAGAACAATTTTTTTTTTGGGGGGGGGGGGAGGGGGGGTGTATTTTTTAAGACAAGATTTAGGGAAATTAATCTTAATATTTTAGTGAGATTTTATTCCCTGACTAACTAGTCAGAAACTTCTTCTCAAATTCATCTTTAACTTAGGAGGTGCGAACTTTAACTGTTCAGGAATCCCAAATGCTTAAGGTTTTTTCAACAATGTTTGAAATTGATCGGGGAACCATAAAGGATTGATTGATTACGTATTGAAGAGAACATTTTGAGGTACTTTGTGACAACAAATGCTTAGTCTCTTTCAGTGCTATCAGTTCTGCTTGAAAAATAGCATTATTATTGTCCAGTGAGTCCCACTATTTGTGGTAATTTAATCCACAGCAACCTTCATTCATTCATCTGCAATTAATACTAAATTAAATAACTTTATGCGACGAGCTGACTTCAGCGACAAGCTTGTTCTCCCATAAGTTTGATAATAATAATTTTAATTAAATAGGATTGCTTTCAGCTTATTTTAATTTTCACAAAATATTATTACATAGAAGGTAAAAAATTAGTTAAATATTAAATATTAGTTTTTAAGGGTGGAAAATAAAATGTTTTTCTATCAAACTAACTTTAAAAAAAGCTTTTTGAAACGCTTTTTCATTTGATATCTTAACACATTAGTTTCAAATGAACGTAAATAAATTGGCGAAGCAACGAAAAGGAACTGCAGTTAATAACAACAACAGTTCGGTCATGTTAAAAATTATATAAAAATTTATATTATTAAATTTGTTAATATTATTTGAAATATTCAAATTAAAATAATTTGAAAAATTATCATTGTTATATTTTGTTACTAAGACAGTGCTCAAAAATATTTATATAAATTTTAACGTAGGTAACATATGCGATTTAAAAGTTTGACCACATAATGATTCAGATTTTATTTTCACAACGACAATGTGAAGAATTGTTGCAAATCATATTTAAAAAAAATAATATAGTTTTAAAATTTGAGAGCAAATTGCACTGTGATTAAATTAATAAAATTTAAAAGACAATTGTTTGGAACCTAAAGCGATTTAAAAATCTTGTTGGCGAAATAAAATTTGTATGTAAGCACAAATTCCGTATAAATATTAATTAATATTTTAACTTAAAAAATTTAGATACTTTTTCTGTAATCTTTATCTTAATATATACCTTAATATTTCTTATATATTATGCTAAATATATAAATAATATTAAATAGTGTGTGTGTGTGTGTTTGGCAATTCTAGATGCAGTGATCTTTCTTTTAAGGAGTCAACACATAGATTCGAATATGTCCTGAGTGTTCATATGCTATATCTACTGATACTAAAAAAAATGAGCTTCTGTTTTCACTTTACGAGATACAATATTGAACTTGTGCCTATCTAACCGAATTAAATGTATTTGAAAATTGAATATTTGCAGGTTTTTAAAATTTCAATTAATAAAAATTAAGTAAAATTTTGCTGATTTCCATGCATAATTTTCGGATATATTATCACATAAATATAACTTTTATACTATAATAATACTTAAAAGAAATAACATTATGCTACCAATTTAGTTGTAAAATTTTTCCCTAATTTTGAAAATTAGGAAAGCGTATACCATATCTTGTAATTTAATTTAAAATCACACAAAGATTATTAGAGTTTTTTAAATATTTAATTAACCATGTCTGAATGTAATTATAGGTTCAATAATTGCAACCATATAACAAGCACTCTGTCATAAATGGCGCAGTTTAGCCAAGATGAGCACTGGTGCCATTAAACCTCATAAAACAAACCAAATCTCTCTCATAAAAAAAAGACCAGAATTCATTCTGACTTTGTTTGATTAGAAATTACCAACACTGCATCTAAATATTTATTAAAACTGATGTTATGATAAAGGTCCAATCCAAACAGTTCAAATAAAGTGCCTTAATTTTCAAGTTATTCATAATTAAGATGAAAATTTTTAATGACGAGAAAATAAATACACGAAATTCTCCAATTGTTATTACGAATTCTTTTTGACATATGCTTACAGAGTCACAATTATTTAAATTGAACACGACTTTATTAAACAGTTTGCATTGGTATCATAATTTTATTGCTTAAATTTCCATTAAGTATTACGACGGATTTATTAAATATATCATCAGATTGATACATTTTTTATTTCGATTTATTTTTAAAATAAGGCTTATAATATTACGAGTAATATAAGAATTCATGATATCTCTTTTTTAAAAAATTAAGTCATATTTGGGGGGAAATATGATACATTTCTTTCTAAATCTTGAAAGGAAAAGGATAGTTTTTCAGATAAACAATATACAGTATTGATACAAATTTCGAAAGAAGTTCTAAAGAAAAGATTCGACGTAATTATTACTTTTCTTTGGCGGCTTTCTTTCCTAATCTGTATTCTATTTATACAATCTGGTGGAAAATTTATTCCATACTTACCCACCAGCTGATCACACACTAGGGTTAGCCGCAAGATCCGATTTCATAATAACCCAATCTCACTGGCATGAGTCGCGTTTGGACAAATATGTCCCTCTTTTAGCTTTGTTTTGCTTCTTGACGTAAGTAATTTCTTTACAAATAACTTTAAATGTCATTTATGCATTTTAAATATTAAATTTTCCCATTGTGAATGAAGTTTTAAAAAAGTCGTTTGGTATAATTTTGTGTCCTGTTTTAGACTTCATGGATTTGTTTTTCAACTTAACTATTCTTTTAGAAGTAATTATTGTTTATGCTTTTTTTTAACTTTAAGCGAATGGTTACTTTTTAATTTTAAAAACGTGATAAATAATATCTTGCTTCCTGTTATTTATTATATATATATATTTATTAAAACTAAAAATGCATACTTACTTTGATAAACAAAATGTACTAATTTTATTCAAATATATCTCTCTATACAAAGTGGAAATAATTAATAATTAATAAACTAGGTACCATTTTATGTATTTTCAATAAACTCTATTAAATTAAAAATTAAAGGATATTTGAATCTCCAGTTTGAAACATCGAAGTATGAGGAAGTTTTAGGCTTAATTCTTCTAGAATTAATGCATCATCCATTGTATTTTGAGCATAATTTTTTTAAATTGCACAGCATTGCCATTATAACGCTTTGAAATTAGATCAAGACTAATTAGCAATAAACAAAAAAAATTCTAAGATTTATTTTTTCTTAGTCGCACAAGAGCAGGTAAAATATTCACATTTATCACTTACAATCTTGCTATTTTGTTGCAAACGATTATATAAAGAAAGCCATTGTTATAAAATTATATTTGAAATTAATTTTTAAGGACTTATAACAAAATTTTGTGACTTTTAAAATTAAAAACTAAGTGCACAAAAATTAATAGTATAAGCTGAAAATGTTTTTATATAAATGCGATTTTTTGCGATAATATTCTTCGAACTTATTAAGGGAAAACTTAAGAAATTCGATTAATTTTTAACAAAATAAAAATAAGATTAAATTTTTGAAAATTCTTTTCTTAGTTACCATTTATTAATTAAGAAGCGCCAAATTTTATAGTTCTAGGTTCATTTCTTTGTCATATTATGAGCTATCATATTAAATTGTATCAAAAGTAGAATAATTTAATCAACTTAATAAGTAATAGATATTTTAAAGTTAAAATAGAAGTAGGATTTTTCTGAGCTGCTTATCAAAAGCAATTGAATTCCAAATATTCTTATGGTGTTGGTTCCTTACTAAATAAATATGACCAATTATTTCAATTAATTGGCTGATTTCTTAGTAAATCATCAATTTAAAAAATCCCAGGCTGAATATCTAACATATGATATTTGTTGTGATTGTAATATTTATTAATGAAATAGAATGAATGCTATTAATTAATGATTGCTACTGGCTTTCATAATTTTAACATTTATTGGTACATGATATTAAAAAACATTAATAAAATTTCATAGAAAAATACATAGTTAAAATTGTGGGCACTCTGAAAATTTCATTTACGAAAGAGGGTAAAATATTCTCGTATAAAAGTAAAAAGAAATTATTCAAATTTAATTGCAAATACAATCGGAAGTCAAAAAATTAACCTTGCTAATAGGTATTCGAAAAAAAGCTACAATTCATTTAAAATAGATTAATTATATTTTGAAATATATCAGACATTTTTTTTTTAAATTTTATTTTATTATTTATTTACTTTTTACTTTTTCGTAGATGAAGAGTGCGAGTGTAAAAAAATACAGGAAAGTACTGTAATTGTTAAAAAATTCGAACTTGAGATATTGACGAATTTCCACGTTTTAGACCTATCTGATAAACACATTTTTGGCATTATGTCTGTCTATGACAAAGATAATTCAAAAACACTTTGATGAAATTTGGCACGCGGTCTTTACACCAAATTTGTAGATTTCTACCAAAATTTGAGCAAAATCCATTCAAAGGTCTGTTTATCCGGCTGTTGAAATTTAAGTTACCACTATTAACTACAAATCGGAAAAAACTAGATGGTTATAATTCGATGCACAGATTTAATATCCATATTGTAGACACTTAAAAAATCAAAATTCAAGAATTGCTTGTTTGTCTGTCAGGTTGTACTTTCAAAAGCTTTTAAGAGGATAACATTAAAACGCAAGGACTTAAATTAATGAAATCCGGTATATTACCTTGTGATTACAACTGTATTTTTCATGCCAAATTTTGGTGTCAACACGTCGCTAAAAAAATGTCCAAAATATATATTCTTGCGACAGATTCAATAAAATTTCTTGATTAAATATTTTATTTAATGTGATATTATAAAAAATAATATAAAATTTGGTACAGTCGTAGTTTTGTAATTGGGGAAAATGCGTCTAAAACTCAAATTCGATTTTCGAATACCATTAACCGCAGGCCAAGAATGAATCGCCAAAAGCCTCGCCAAAGATTACACAATAGTTTCAATAAAAATGTTGAAATCACGACAAAGGTTTTATTTCGTAACTATTGTAAGCCAATGCCATGCGATGCTCTTTCTGACATAACACCTTTATTAGAGTATGCGAAAAGATTTGGGAGAGAACCACTGTGGCTGGTTTATCTCTCCATTTTGTTCTAAAAGTTTTTTTTTTTTTCTTTTCAAAAAATTATTTTATTTAATTTAAGACATTGCGTATTTTTAAAAGATCCCTAATTACTCTTGGCAGTGATTTTTATTAACATCGTTGCCATTTTACACTAGTAAAGTTTATTACGAATAACATAATGATAACTTTATAAAATCATTATGTAAAAGTAAAAATTTTCGATTAAAAGACTTTAACTAAACAGATAATATTCTATTTAAGTAATTATTAAAAATAACAAATTTATAAGTATATTTCCTTATATTTCTGCAATTATTGAAATAATTTTATATAGCTGCTATTGAAATATAAAAATCTTTTTAAAACAAAATTGAATATGTCTTTAAGATGAGTCATTTTGTATTGGAATGTACATTAGTCTAGTAAGACCTATCTTTAACGGAAAAATCTGTTAAGTTTAACAAAAAGATCTCTTTTAAAATTACATGGATGCAAATTTAATATTTTTGTATTCATAGAAGGGTTTTAGCTATTTTTTCAAGAATTTAAAAGCAGAAAATTTTAATTTTGCAACTCTATAAAAATGAAAAAGAAATTCCTATTGGTAAACTGGAAGGCGAAAGCAAGTTTCATTTTGTCCGAAAATAGAATCCCCCCCCCATCCTTCACCGGCCATTTCCTCTTCTATTTTCCAAAACAGTTCCCATTCCAACTCCCTAAAGTATATTTGTGCCAAATTTGGCAGCTTCTAGTCTAACAATCTGTCCTGTTGAGCGCCTATGCAGACACACATATATTCATCTTTATTATTAATAGAGATGAGTATGTAGATTTCCTATTGTAAATGCTTCCTTAGAATTTTTTTTTCCAATGATTTGTGTCGATTTGCAGATTGTGTAAATTTTGCAGATTATCTGTTGCCCTACGTAATTCAATTTCGTGTAAAATCGAGAGATTACCGTACTATTATTTCAAATCAGATGTTTTATACTTCACATCGTTTCATCATGTACTTCTTGTTCCACAAATACATGATGAAAAGCGATTGGATAAGTAAGCAGGTTCTCACTTCCTTGGTGGATATAATAATTCTGTGAGATTGAATTATTCCCACTGTGTTGTCAGAATATGCTTCTTGCTATAAAGATTGTGCAATTACTGTTGATGGCTATGTTGATTTTTCCTTTATTTACAAATAATGTCGCGACGATCATTCATCTTCAGCTGTTGCCTAATGAGTGGAAAGGGAATTCTCTTACTATTCTATTGTACACTTAGAAGTTTAGATAAAAAGTTTTATTTTGTCTTTTTCTTTTTGTTCTCGCAGTGTACCTTTGCTCAAAAATCTCAGTAACGAGCTTCTTTCCAAGATGGCAGATGTCTTAGAAGTGGTAAGTGTACATAGAAAAATATATTATTTATAACGTAGTTAATTTTACATTATTTTATTTAATTGTGTTACATATAAATATTAGTTTTGTGGGTTATAAATAATAAAGTGGATTACTTAGACATCATAGTTATGTGACAAATGTAGTTACATACGTGATCTAAGAAACAAATGTACTTTTGTGACATCATTTCCTTTTAACGTTGCTGTGAGATGCTAGTGGAGACCAAAATCTCATAGGCTTTGCACATTTGACGTGATTATGAATTGACTTCATTGAATTTCGTATCAATCCGTTTTTAGACACATATTTGTATCTAGTCTTCAGTTAATTTTTTAATAGCAAATCATTTAATTATAGTATTGGTCGTCTTTTCATATAAAAATCAATAAGAAAACTTGCTATAGAAACAATATCAAATAATCTTTTTTATACTTTTTGTATGATATGACATGGGTCGTTGAATTCCTACTTATTTGAATTATTATTTATTCCAAAGAATCCCCTTTCCAAACTCGTGCACCCACTATCACTGCCGGTGTGGATAGTGTATATGAGCATCGAGTATACAAACACGACTATGAGTAGTTCCCTTACAAGTAATATTACGTATCAGTAGCATTCCTTATAATTCTTGCTGCAAGTGAACATGTGTACAATAATAGTAATGTTGATTGGTTAGCAGTCTTACCACTGGTGAAGAGACATACCTCCTTTTGAGAGATTTGCATATTAGATGCACATTTTGGGCTCTATTTTGAATAATTTACATGACCTGAATTATTATTTGCAGTGGTTCTATCTTCAGATTTGCCAGATATTCTAGTGGCGGGAAGAAATGACCCTTTATAAATTTACTATTATTAATAACTAGCCTTTTGGGACTAACTTTTGTCACTTAGATTATTTTTTTTAGGCTGTTAAACTCTTAATGCAGTATGGAATGCATTTTTTTAAAATTCCACCTTAGTATTCCTTAAAACTGTAAAACACGAATTTAATTGAATCAGTATCCCCTAAAAGACACCTCAGACATGAAGATAAAAAGCTTCCGGTATAATGATTGATTCTCGCCGTTCGGTGGATTCAGAAACTGTGTTGATTCAGCTACTCCCTCTCGATGACAGGATGTAGCTCCTACAGGAGAGGTTGAACGGTGGGCGGTGAGGGCCCTTAGAACTCGGCCATAATTCCCATCTATGCTGTTCCGATATTTTCGTATGCCTTCGAGCTACTCGAATTTGTTGTTTATGGTTATTTCGGGCATATTTCTTGTGTTTGTGTCTCAATGGGTCATTTGTATCCATATGTTGCATCCATAAAATTATTGTTGCTAACAAATATGACATCTCTTAAAATCTTGCTCCTGAATACTAATTCGCTCTGATTTTGTTGCTCTCATTCATTCTCAGTGGAATATAATTATAATTTTGCACATTTCTTCGTCATTAAAATTTAGCTTAGCTATCTGCATATTTTTCCTTTGATATTGTGTGCGTCTTCTAAGTGATATACTATCCCTTTCAGGTTATAGAAATTTGAATATAAAATAATAAATATAGCTTGAAGAAGAGAAATGAAGTTAAATACTTGATATATTCTTCCAGAGATATTATAATCCAATCAATGGGTCTCTTTTCACATAAAACTAATATACATGATTGAATTTTTCACGTGATATATGCACTTCGGTGCTTCTAGAATTTACTTTTATTCTGTCTTATCTTGATGCAGATATGCTTACAAAGAATACACTTTTTAAAACTCCACGTGTCACTAAATTTTCGCTTTCTGCTTAATCACAGGTTTACAAATTCAGTTATCAAGACTTCCAATCACAATTCTTATCCAAAATCAGTGATAAAAAGTTTAACAAGCAAAGCAAAACATCTAAAATTTTTATTATTCTAAGAAATAATTTAATGTATGACTGTACTGTTTTGTTTCTTAAAAGAAGATATTTCCTATCATTTGTAACATATGAAGATAAATTTAACGGGGCAGTTTCTGAAAATGTTATTGCTATTGCTACAATTTTTGAATTGTTGTGCGATTTGTTGCAGGATTTTTATCCAGCGGCCGAATACATCATCCGACAAGGAGAAACAGGCGATACCTTCTTCATCATCAGCAACGGGCAGGTAAAGTTCTTTAACCTACTTTTCGCTCTTCTTAAAGGGGAAGTGGACTCTATTAGACACTTTTGCGAATTATTCACTTAGGGTTAAGAAATGTTTTATGCATATGTATTAAAATATAAATAGGTCAAATTTCTTAAAAAATATTTTAAAACGAAATATGTTATTGTTATATGTTATGCATTTAAAAGATATAAAATTTTAAAAAATTCCTGGTGATTTAATTTTTCCAATTATTTATCTCTTATTACCCAGTGTAAATTTATTTGAAACAAAATCACGTATGATTTTGTAATTCCAATTAAATGCTAACTTTTTAGAAAAAATTTTCGGCACACTTATTGAATTTTCATAGAAATTTTATGTTTTCTGGACTAAAATTGACTTTTAACGAGCTAAAAAAAATTCGAAATATAAAATTCATACCCCATTTTCTTTTAATGTTTGACCGAAATCCTTATTATCAATTTCATTTAATTTCTTCAAAAATGAGGACACCTGGAACATATCAATCTAATTACAATATCATTTTGCGAAAAGTCATTAAAATGTACTATTTTTTCTCCTCTTAACCCTTCAAATATATATTTTATTGAACAATTCATTTTATAACACTGCTTTAGTTGAACATAAACATATATTTTGATGATGAAACGATAAAAATAAAATTGCACGTTTCCGTAAATTTTTGCTTATTTCAGAGTCCACTGTCTCCTTAAAATGTGTATGTCCTTTATTTTTTACTTCTTAAGTAAAATATAATAAAAACAAACCTAAAATCAGAACAATAATTTAGTATACATAAGAATTTATACAAAAAGAGTTTATACATACATATCTGAATACATAAAGAGTTTAGGTGTTTAAGATTAGGTTATTATAAAGAACACAAGAAAACTTCTAGATTAATTATATAAAGGTCCCATTTCAAAGCAATGTTAGATATGTTTTGAGACGTTGAGTGGAATCAGATGCCGAGGAGGACACCTGAGATGACTGAGGGCATTCGTCCCTTATGGATTTAAGGTGCATCAGACCATATATGGCGATTCTTCGAGTCATGAACCTGGAACTTCACGGTCCCAAAGCCAAGGCTTAACGCCAGACCACCGCCATCTCATGCAAGAGAAGCATTCATTAACTCGTAAAAAAATGATTACGCAAGACTGTAAAATTATTTGTTTGCACCCATGGAAGCAAAATATTCGGTTGTAGATGAAATATAGCCGAATCTCAATTTTATTTATTGAATAATTTCACTTGGCTGCCAGCTTGTTCATTCAGAATGCTGCATTTCCTAGTTTTTAATGCACTTATTTATAAAGCATTTATTTAAAATTTCATCTTCGTTGTTTCATCATATTGAATAATATGAATTTAATGGAAATTGAAATTTGAACGAAAATTATATACTTTTTTTTTTAAGTCAGCTTTCAAAATTAAGAATATTAATATTAAGTGAAAACTGATTATCTATCTAAAATTTGATATCAAAGCTGGTATATCCATTTGCTATTTATAAATTCTTAGGTCTCATGAGTGGGAGATACTTAAGTTTCTGGAGATCAGCAACTTAAATTTAATATGTATCTGTAGAATAATTGATAAAATAATAATATTATGGTTTGAATATTTTATATCTAACAGGTAACGTTATTTCGTGTTTGGATGGCTTGGTAGGAGCTTTCTTTATTCTAGTAGCTAACTGAGACTATTTGTTACATTTGACTTACTAATATTCATACATCATTTTTCAGGTCCGCGTGACTCAGAAAGTGGTAACCGATGATGGACTTTTTACAGAAGAAGAGATCCGTTGTCTCGGAAGAGGAGAATACTTCGGTGAACAAGCTCTCCTCAGGTGAAATGCCTTTTTTTTTTATGCAAGAAAAATGATCATTCGTAGATTGTGGCTCGTAGATTCATTTTCGAAATGATGACATAGGAAAGTAGCATTGCAGTATTCTAATAACACGATCTTATAAAGATATCTTTTTTCGATCTTATAAAGGGCAAACATAGTGATCTGATATGAAGAGATAACGATTTTCATAAAATAAAATTGACGATTTCTAGTAATAAATGGCCTAAACAGATGTATATCGTATAAATAACACAGTTCGAATATAAAATGTAACGAATTAAGCGCGTTGTTGTGGAAATGAATGCTTTTTAAAAATTTTTGACCTAAACAACCAGTTTTGAAACAAAATATTGACGCCTCCCCAGAAACAAATATTTGATAATTACTTTTTATTCTCCATGTTTTGACTAAGAAGTAGAAATTCTTTCTTATATTTTTATATTCAAGGTTCTCAACACTGCAGTATGTAAATTAGACTGCTGTATGTAAACTGCTTTGTTTACTTGAAAGTACCCAGATTTTATCAATAAATCCTTTAATCTGGAAGAATGTAATTTATATCCTGATCTTGTAGACAGATATATAATAAATAATATACATACAATGTCGGTATGGTATGGTGTGGTGTGGTGCTTTGGCCCAAGGTCCAATTTAGGACAAGCTGAGCCATTCGCAGGGATTTATAAAGAGTTCCAGTATACATACAATATTGGATAAGTAGAATTATTTCATTTAGTTGCATTAGAGCGCCAGTCTCTTCAAATAAAGAAGATAATGCTCAAGAATAAAACTTTTATAGTGGTGAGAATAACAATAATGCACGGATCTTGATATACGTTTATATGGACACGTGAGGAAAAAAACCTATCAATACGACGTCAATATAATATAAGTATACCTTGTGACTTTCACTCAGATATGAACCCTCTGCCTACAGTATGGATAGTATTTATTAAGAAACTCGCATGAATCTGGAAGGGATTGTAGACTTACATGAGTAACAAAAATTCAGAGAAATATCCATATGTATTGATATATCACAACCTAAACAACCAATTTATTCAATCTTGGATCATTAAATCTTAATCTTAGAATGGAAAACAGTGCTATGACTTTTCAATGGAACATTGAGTTCAATTTGACTCCTGATCAGAGGTTTTTCTATTTTGAATGTTTTGGTACATTTTATGGAAAAAAATTAAATAAGAAAAACTTGTATTCCCTAAAATACATTTTATATATATATAGAAAATGTCGGCGTCCTTGCATAGAGGTAGCGCATCTTCCCCGTGATCTGGACATCCCGGGTTCGGGCATGGTTGTTCTTCATCTGTGTTCTATCTGTGAGGTGTGTGAAAGTTCCCCCCTGTAAAAAGGGGTTGAGCAAGCGAATGTGTGAGTTTCATCTTCATATGAACTAGAAGTCAGACTTCTGCCCTCGGGTGCTCAGGGGTCTTTACCCTCAGAAGCTATTGCACCCACTTTCCGTGGTAACGCGGACACATCATCATCATATAAAAAAATATTTAAAAATTTCAATACGTTGATTTCTACAAGCTACAACTTGAAAGGAATGTTTGAAACCAGTAGTTAAATGTGATGTCTCTGTTTCTTCTTATTTTTTTTTTAATGATTCAAGTAATTTATTAACAAAAATTTCTTCCGAACCTTTTCTTTTGATTTAGTTTTGATTCATATCTTAGTTTCCGAATGGAGCAAAATGATCATGGCTTTGAATTTTGATTCTGAGACTTACTTAATAATAATATCTTTTGCAATATCAACAGCTCGCTGTCATCGATATTAACTATACATAATATTTTCTGGAATCAAATTCAAAATCAAAATTGTGCATATACATAGTATGTCTCAATTTCTCATTTTAGGGAAGACAAACGCACAGCTAACGTCATCGCCATGGAACCAGGAGTTGAATGCTTAACACTCAATAGAGAGTAAGTTCTCTAAATTTTACTTTCAAATTGATTTTATTACCAACTTCAAAACATCGAAAATGTCTTCGCAATCGCTGGTATTGAATAATTTTAGTTATTACTAAGGGACTGCTTCCTCCTCGTTGACCATCGCAACCCCAGAGGGGATTGGTTTTTAGTCCATCTGGGATGAGTTTCGCAATTCTCCAGATGGATTGCTAAGCTGTGTTTCTATCTTATTAATTCTATCCCTTCTTAACAAACCGGGATGAATTGAACAACATTGAGGACACTGTATATTTTAGATAGACAGTTATGGTTAAACGTAGTTGATTTATCAATAAATCAGCACAGAATAAAATTAATTGTACTTGAAAAGGATCTTTTTTTTAATCTGCTAGCAGATAGAAGATAAATTCAACGATTGAATAAAATTAAAAAAAAAATCATAAAAATGGCAGAAGATAATAATCAGGAGTTTCAAGATATGGAGAGAAACCTAAAAATAAATTATTTAGATTTATCAATAAAGAATTTCGTTAATACAATTAGAAAGAGATAATTTGATTTCCTTTTTGATCTTTTAACTTTCATCATTGCAGAAAATAATAAATAATCATTGCAGTTCATAGCCATAATAATAGTTGGCTATGAACAGAGTATATCAAATTTAATAGGCAAGTAAAACATTACCTAATAAATTTGTAACAAGTGTAAAAAGAACTAGAAATATAGGAAGTTAAGATGAATAATTAATTTGCAATAATGCGAATAGTCAATGTGGGATGTTTCCGAGAATTTTCTAAAACTTCAAATAAACATTTAAAAAATTATTATTGTCGCGTATCGATAAGTAAATTGCGTTCTGATCTATCTCATGAAGATTATATTTATGCTTACACATTATGCTTTCTGTAAACATATTTATTTATGTAAGCATGCTGAGTGTTTTGAGAACAAATTATTTCAATTCTCCTCCTGAATATCTTCTGAATTCTTTTACATTTAATTCTTTTGTACTTTGAATTTGTTTTCTTATTTCGTTTCAATAACATTTGCAAAACGGCTGAAATCCATGTATAATTCGTGGTGAAGAAGTTCTCCAGTTCACTCATTTGTTTACTTCTGAAAGGTGGAATTACATAATTGATCAAGGGTTGTAGATGTTACCAAACAATATAGTAAAATAATGGGCCTACGAGGAGCCGTGCTAAAGAAATAATTATATAGTTTTCAATACAAAACGGTTGAAAGTCTTTTTGCTACAAAATAGGATTTTTCATCTTGGGAATAAAAAAATCTAATTTCTGCTATTCGTATATTAAAATTCCAATTTCGTTTTATTTCGGTGTAAAACTGGACGAATTTTAATTATATCATCTAATAAATTATTTTTCATTTTAAAATTATTTTTATAATATAAGCACTTATTTGCATGCAATTTTTATTAAAGAATATAATGATTGCTTAATTAAAGGATTTGGGGGCTTATTTTTAATGTATAAGTTCAGAAAATTTCCTGCAATTCTGATTTATTTATTATTTTGTTTCTTATTTTAGTTTGATATCGTTTCTAAATGATAAAAAAAACCTACAATATTGATAAATTCTGCAAAGTAACTTTAAAGTATGCATTTGCGAATCTACGAGATAATATAGGCATTTTATTTGATTAGCTGACTAACTTATGGTTCTGCATATCTGCTTCTAATAAAACGAAATACTCGCTGGTCTCCTATTTTTTAGAAAACATATGAAAACCAGCCTACCCTTCCTCATGGGTAGCTCTTTTTATGGAATAAAGCAAATGAAATGAGATAATAATAAATGCAATGTTTGTCAAGATAATTTATTTCATCAGGCATAAGTTAATTCCGCGACGTTCCACTTTCAGAATGAGTTGTGATGTCCATTTGTTTTTAAAATTTTCCATGTGTTTTGATTAGGACATCTTGTTTATTTACTGAATAATAAAATTTTGTGAGCAAATTTAAAGCTACATGATGTATTTTGGAATGCTTCCTATGATAAAGTATAGAATATGGCTTTTTACTGTACTGTAATTATGTAATAAATTATGTAAAAAGACAGAAACAAACTTGCATTGTATATGGTTTCGAAATTTGTTTCCTGTTACAAAAAGATACATAATTAATTAGAAGAATTATCTTCGATTATCATTAATAATTTGTAAATTCAAAATTTGATATTAGTATTAAAAATATTTAAATGTAAAATATTAAAAAATAATAACTCATTTTTAAAAAATATATATATAAAATATTGCATAGCACATTTTTTGCTCTCCCATTTTACATATCTTGATTTTTCACTTGCTATAATGAATTTGCCACTTCTTTATCAAGGTCTTTTTTTAACATTCGCATTTTTAAATGGATTCTTATAAATTTATAAGTTTAATACTTCTAAATGATTTCATTTAACTATTTTCATGCTTGTAAAGAGGAAATTTTCGTATTAATTTTTTCTCTCACTTCTTGGTTATACTGCAGTTCTGAAATTTTGTACAACTGTATGTTTCTGTTACAATTTACTATCCTGTATTTTCAGAATTTAATTATTAATTTATTCATTAATTGCACTTAAATTCTCATTTTATAGAGTGGCACCATCTAATAGTGAATTTAAAGCAAAAATTTATTATATGACTCTATAATATTTTAGTAATAAATTATGAAATAGAATATTATCTCATATTTGTACTGTTGTCTATAACGATTCTTTGCTATTTACAACAATATTATAAGATCCTCTCAGATTTCAAGAACATTTTTTGCCAATAAAAGTGACATTGATAAAAATACGATTACGATTATACGATTGATAATCAATTTACACTTTCCTCATGTTCGCAGGATCTCCTCTTATCCCTAGAAAAAAATAAAAGAGAGTAATACAGTTTATTACAAACTAAAATGCAATAATTAAATAAATAATTAAGATGTTCTTTAAAATATACTTAAATAAGTATACAAAAGGTATAAAATATTTTTATCAAAAATATTGACATCATAATAATTTCAAAAGCATGAGGTTCTAAAAAAATATCATGAAAAAAATTAAGCCATAACGAAAAATCCAAATTTTCATTAAAAATCAAAATATATTAAAACTGCGATTAAAATTTAGTGTTCAGCATCTCATACATTATGTTTCTGTGTCCATACTTTTGATTTTTTTAAAATATTTTTTACATTCATCGCATGAATGAAAATAAATTTTAATTGTTTTTAATTTAATTCTTTTAATTCTGCACGACTCATTCAATTCTTTTTTTTATTGCAGATCCTTTAATCAACTTATCGGGGATCTGCAAGAGCTCCAAACCAAAACGTACGGCGACGAAGACAGAATGAGAAGGTTTGGCTTTCAATACTTTCTTGCGTTATATTTATTTTTAATATAAAGTGACTTGTTAAAGGAAGGACGTATCGGATAAAACGGGCTTTCCTGAAATGTTCTCGCATTCTGCCTGATAAAGGAATTATCTCCCATCCCCTGAAATCGTATAAAAATTGTGAACTTGGGTTAAGTCATGAACGCCACGAATACTCAAATCTTTATTTCATAATCCCGCATCTGAGCCTTTTGTATTTCATAGTAAGTGAAGAAAAGTGTGTATGGACTTTACACATCGTTTTGTTGACTGATTGAAACCAAAAATTGATATATAAGTGAAATTTTAGTATCAGGATCACATACCAAAGTTCATTTACCCAAATCGTTGCGTTTTTAAGTTACATGCTCAAATATAAAGACTAGTAGACAGTTGATTTTGAATGGATTTTGACATGACTCTACACTTTGAATGCTGAAATTGTGAACCAAATTACATTCATCTGGCTCATTCTGTTTTGTAGTTATCATATTCACCACGCTCAGACAGACAGAGAAACAAAAAAAATATATATATAAGAATGAATTTCGTTTAAAATTTATTAAAAATCTGCAAATATACTTACTAAATTCCATTTGTATAGTTTAAAGTATCATTTGTATAGTTTAATTTCATTCGTATATTTTTTAAATTGTCATATTCACTAATAGATAGAACAGTAGACAGACAACAAACTCTCTTTCTCCAAAGGAGAATGAGAGTTTGAGCTCGATCCTCTCTTTCTCCAAGAGCTAAACCCCCAGGCTGGGCTCCTCGAAATGAGGATGAGATGGGTATCCGGTATGAGGATCCGGTATGATGGTTGGATCTCTCTACTCTGGTGGGTACATAAATACGTGGAAGATCTGGCTCCTCCCATCGATGACAGGACGTACTTCCTTCGGGAAGGGTTGTTCCGTGGCTGGCCGGTGGTGCCCTTAGGACTCAACCACAGTTCCCACCAATGTTGCTGTTGCGGCGGTCCGATCCTTCCGTGTACCTTCGGGCGGGCGGTGAACCAGTGATATGATTTCTCCAATAGCTTTACTCTTGGAGAAAGAGAGTGTCGAGCGTTTTATGAAATAGGTTTTTACTTTCTCGTATACGAAGTACAGAGAAAGTATTGTATTCGTCGAAAAATTCAAACTCGAGATTTTAAAGAATTTCAGAGTTTCATACTTTCCTGAGTTCGAAAAACACATTTTAGACATTATGCCTTGCTGCCTGCCAATGAGCATGATAAATCAAAAATTTGAGCTAGACGATTGAAATTTGGTATATGGAACGACGACCCAATTTATAGGTTTCTATCAAATTTTGAACGAAATCGATTCTCAGAAATTCTGTCTGTCTAACAGTTCAAATAAAATCTGTAAATACATAACGCAAAGAGGTACGTAGATATAATTAAGCGCAGAACTTTAGCATCTAAAATATAAATACTTGTCAAATTAATAACTAAATTCTTCAAACTGTTGATAGTCTGCCGTTCTGTACTTTCATAACTCATAAACTCAATGATTTAAATCAATGAAATTCGCTATATTATGACTAGAACTGCGGTTCATGTCAAATTTTGATGCCAATCGGTCGCCAAATAGACATTCACCAAAAAGTCAATATTACATATTCTTGCGATAGATTCAGTAAAAATGTTAGATCCGCGTCAAATATCTATATTTCGTAACATCGTTCACCGATACCATGCAAGATATTCGTGGCCTAACCAAGATCCACAATTTTATGTGGAGAAATAAGACCTTTATTTGAAAGTATGAGAGAAAATTTCGGAGAGACCACTTAATAAGTTTCTTTCTAATAAAATTACTAAGATATGAGGCTGACTGATTTTCTCACAGGATTTCGAATATGTCTGCACCTTCTCTCAGTTTGGAGGAAGAGTACAAGCACATACAGCTGGATGACCTCGACGTATTGGCTACTCTTGGAGTCGGGGGATTCGGCAGAGTGCAGTTGGTAAGACTACCAAAACTGAAATATCAATTTAAATTATATACGTTTCCATCAGGTTTTATTGTTATAAATAACAACTTTATTAAAGGCATATTTGTAATATGGTGTCTCAAAAATCTCAATGTTATCAAGCTTTTGTCAGATTTTTGCAATATTAAATGGCAAAAATAATTGATAAACCATTCTGATCTCAAAAAAGTTACTATCTAAATAGATATATTTATATTTTATTCTCTAAATAACACCTAAATAGTAAGACGTTTGTATATGGTTGAAATTAGTGAACAATCAGTTTTAATTTTAAGTTCTGGACACTAGAATTCGAACTTTTAAGAAATTTGGATTTAAGAAAGTGCTTTTATTACCGGATGACTATTAAAAGCTGTATTTTTTTTAAGTTTTTAATTTGAATCAAGAAACTAAATGAGCAAAAGAAAGTTCATTGATTTTTTCAGCAAAAACTCAGGTAACTAATAATGTATGTCAATTTATTTATCCACATTTAGTAATATTTTAATAAATGTCATCAATAAAAAAATTAATATTAAAATGAGGACATAAAAAATTAATACTTCTCTTAATAATTATTAAATAATAATTAATTAAATAGTAATTTAATAATTAATAAGCAAAATATGATTGATCAATATTGCCCGTATATAACACGGGTTAATTTTTTTTAACACGAAATTCTTTTTAAGGCTTTGATTTCAATATTTTAATATAAAAACATATTATTCTTGCGAGATCGTAATCCCATACGTTTAATTTCAACCCTGAAATATAATAAGAATAACATTAAGAATATCTTTAAATAAAGTGTTATATTTATGGAATTAATATCAGGATTTAAACTGAAAGCGGGAAAGGAATGGCAAGTAACTCTTTTTGATTTTGAAAGGGAGAAAAAAGTGTAATTCGAAAGAGATGAAAATGTAAACCTATAAAAACATTCTCCATTATCTTATTATAATCTTTTCTTTATTTATCTGTAAAATCCTTATTGTTGATGGCTTACTCTCGCATTCTTTCATTAGGTTCAATATATATACGACAGGCAGAAAACGTTCGCCCTCAAAATTCTGAAGAAAGTTCACATCGTGGAAACGCAGCAGCAACAGCACGCACTAAGTGAGCGCGCCATCATGATGTCATGCAAACATCCTTTTATCTGTAGGTACGTGGTATTTTTATACAATTCCAGTCAAGTGAAGAGATCAAATTAGATAAAAATCTATTTGATTGGTTAATAATCATTCTTTAGGGCATAAACATACTTTACTAGACTTAGATAGGATGTAAATAGATTTGATATTTTATATAGAGAATGACCCGAAAGCATAAATACTATTTTTGTTACATGGAGGCAGTTCAAAATTGCAAGATTCATCCTCAACATTCTCTTTGTAGCTCCAAATCTGAGAATTAACCAAAAGAATTTTGATTATGAAACCAGTCACAAGAAAGGGCATCAAACATTTTAAAATAAAAGAATTTATAAAAACTCTACCAAAGAAGTTTTAGTAATTAAAATATTTTATTTTTATGTTCTATAAAGTGGTTGACAATTACAAACAGCATTTAAACACAAATCTTCCTTTTATATATGTATATGTGTATTATCCAGGCCATTGTGGCCGTCCGACTAGGTCTCGATTTCGTAGCAGTGGTTTCTAAGTTCGTCATAGTATCTTCCTCGTCATCTGATGGGGCTTAATACTATGAGACTTTTTTGTCCAAAAGAGGGGCTTTCATTCCAGGTAGAACGTTAATATAATGAACTGAACTGAAGTGGGTTTACTGTCAATGTATAAAAAGTGGCACTTTATAGAATACCGAAAACTGACCAGCAATGTATGAGACGATTAAATATTTCATGCATTTCCTAGGCATTCTTTAGAATGATAAATATTAAACTGGTAAAGTATAAAAATAATGCAAAATTAGAGCCTATTTCAAAAAAAAAAAAAAAAGATTGTAGATAAAATGGTGAATTGAACCAACGTAAAGGCGACATACTTATCGATGAGATTTCCATTTCTGAGGCGTGTTCCACGTATTGCTGCACATGCGTGCACGAAGTTTCATCAAAAGATTCGTGATTTTCTGTGATAAAGATTATGAAAAAGATTTTTTGTGTACTCTTTATTTCTAAACTAAAAATTTTTTTTAAATAATAGCCTTATTATGACTTTTTTTTATACTTCGCCTAAATAGCATTTTGCACTTTATAGAATGCCTAGGCATTATATATTATTCTTAGAGAAAGTGAATAATAGCTCTCACATTTGATATTTAACTTAAAAATGCCTTGCATTCTATAAAATACTAGTGTTTCATACATTGCCGGTAAAATATATAAATCTTGTAAAAAAATTTAGAAAAAAGAAGAATTACATTAATACTTCAATCTCGAATTCTTTCTTATTGTTGCAGAATGTATAAATCTACTATTATTTCTTCAAAAATCTACAATTCTTACTTCTTGTTGCAGAATGTACAAATCTACAATTCTTTCTTCACAATTTACAATTCTTACTTATTGTTGCAGAATGTACAAATCTACAATTCTTTCTTCACAATTTACAATTCTTTCTTATTGTTGTAGAATGTACAAGACGTTCAGAGACGACAAATATGTTTTCATGTTGATGGAAGCTTGTCTCGGTGGCGAAGTTTGGAGCATCCTGAGGGACAAGTAAGTCCATTTTATGCTGTTTCATGTTTGCTACGGGGAAATTTATTAACTGATTTTTCATTTCCTTCCTTATGTGCCAGACCTCTGAATGTTTGTACGCTTGCATGTTTTGGATGACAATGACCAATTTTCATGTCCTTAGAATTTAATCATCAGTTAATCGGTTGATTGAATTACATTTTGAATATCTCTAGCTGATTGTGAATTTGAGAAAAAAATTTATTACTTGTTTCCATAATATTTATCATAATGAATTAGAAATTAAGGAACAAAAAGTAGAAATTAAAATAAAAAATAATTATCTCTATAATAAACTAACAGTGAGCTTTTTAAGAGCTATTTTTGCTAAATTTAATATATATTCAAACATTGCTCTTCATTTTCTTGGTTCTGCCACAGACTATTATTTTTTTTCAGAAGATGAATGATAACTGATAATATTCAAATATTTTTAATATTTCTTATAAAAAGTTGAAAGTTCAGAATTTCGTAATAAAATTCTAGCTTTTGTTACGAAGAAGTGTGAATAAAAATTTATTAAAATTTGTCACTAATAAATATAAGAGAGAAATGCAGCTTCATTTTTTCATGCACATTCAAGGTTATGTGATGACTTCTAAATATATGCTTCAATTTATTCAAAAGAACAATAAAAACTGAATGCTTTAGAGATAGCATA
Organism: Argiope bruennichi; assembly: GCF_947563725.1. NCBI lineage: Eukaryota > Metazoa > Arthropoda > Arachnida > Araneae > Araneidae > Argiope > Argiope bruennichi. Next base: position 14,717,629 of record NC_079160.1, read on the forward strand.
AAGCAATGGTGTAAAACAAAAAGAAAGACTATTTTATTATAACTTTATTCAGTAACAATAATACAATAACCTTAGGAACTAATTTTACATAGCTTGTAGGTAACAATAAAATAAATGCAAACACTTGGTGACATATTATGTATTTAATAATTCTATTTTGACGGCGTACATAAAATTATTTTCTACGGACTTAAATTCAAACTTTAAAAAAATCTCCGAATTTCAATGGTTTTCGATTTACCGAAGGAAAATAATGATGGTATCTTTAACTGCTCAAGGAATTTTTGCTGCTCAAGCAATTTTTTAGTTAAGTTCCCAGTGTCACTCTTTCCTAAAAGCTGTTAATTTCGTTCTTTTTCTGCTTTATATTCCTAACGGCGAAGCTGCGCCGTATTTCTCTCCAATGGGCATGGCTTGCACTCATTGACAATATTATCAAAAATCACATTTAAGTTTTCTCTTTAATCATTCAAGTTAGCTATAAAGGTTATTTATCAACGATTGCAATTTCTTTCAAGACTGTATAGAAAAAAAGACTGTATAAGAATAAAAAAACGTTACGTAATATTATATAATAGCGGCCTTTGACTCTCTATTTATTCACTCAGATTACGACTTTTTAGGCAAATAATAAATATGGAATGCATCTTTCTAAATTTCACCTTGTTATTTTATATTACTGATACACATGACTTTAATTGAATCAATCTGCTATAAATTGCTGTGGACACAAAGTGTATATGCAACGAAATAAAAGCTGAAATGAAAATCCTACTTTGGAGTTAATGTCCAATAAAGAAGCTTTTTTTTTAAAGTATTAATTTTAACATTGGTAAGAGCACGCGATTGAGTGTTTTGATGGATGAGATTGAATTTCATTATAACATTAAAAACAGTTAACTGTGTGCAAAATTATATTTAAAATTTTTGCAGAAATAAAATTAATATCATTAAAAAGGTAATTTTTCATATTTTTTAGATAGCGCAAAAACCGATTTTATAAGATAATAGTTTTGGAAGATATGAATATCAGTTCCCATTAGCAAGTCAAAACAATGGTTAAGCCTGTTTTAACATTCGATTAAACTTTGACGCCTATTTGTGTAACTTTGATTTAATCTACATTTTTTCCCTTTGACTGAATGGAGTTTTAGGTGGCATGGCGAGTCAGTAAAATTGCCGAGTAATCTCCAGAGAATTTCTAATAATATTTCATTGTTCTATTAATTAGTTAAGCAAAGTTTGAATGAAACCAACAGTTAAATTGCTTATTATAGATTCTGAAACATGACGATTTGTTTACATTTGGCTGTTGCCATTAGGCATTACATCTTATGACGATTTGTTTACATTTGGCTGTTGCCATTAGGCAATGATTAATCTACAATCTTTATTATTAACAGTTAATAGAGACATGTTTGAACTTGCATAAATTGGTCTGATAATGTTTTGATACGTATAACGCGATTTCCTATTACTCAGAACGCATCTACTCTATATGTGCAATGAAATCGTCATTAAAAAAAATTCAATTTTCTTTATAATGACCCTTATACAGGTCTTATAAAAAAGACATATCACAATTCAAACATTTAACGCTTGAATTGGTATATATATAATCCTTTATGCAATATTCTCACATTATAAAGAAATTTATGTTTAGTAAAGACCATATTGCATTCAAAAAATGATATTATAATTTTTAAACAATGTATGCCGTATTGTATTCCCATTTGATCTCTAAAGACTAATTCCATTGTAAAGAATCTGATTTTTATTTTTATTTCCTCAGAGGCAATTTTGACGACTGCACGACGCGCTTCATTACCGCATGCGTCCTCGAAGCTCTCGAGTACCTGCACAAACGGAACATCATCTACAGAGACCTAAAGCCTGAAAATCTGCTTCTGGACTCTCAAGGCTACGTCAAGTTGGTAAGCATTTGTTTTTTTTTTAATTGTAACTGTACAAAACATTGTTTCCGCTGATGTCATGAACTGCCTTAAATTTTTAATAATTTCTACTCCCCCCCCCCAACATGAATCATAAATATGGAGGTCTAATCTAAATCATTGATCTTTCTTGCTTATCCTCTAAGATATAAAGGTGGAAATGAATATGAAAATTATCTTTACTTTCTTATTCTAATGCTTTAAAATGAAAGATTTTAAGTTATCCAATTGATGTATAACCTTGGACATACACAAATCTAAAATATTGTTGTTTGGCATTGCTGTGGTAGTTCAATAAAAAAAGTTGTAAAACAGCCAACAGAAGTTGTTTTGTATTGATCATCTGCCCCTAAATAACGATACATGTGCAGACCTTCGAAAATATTTTAACGTGCTCTGCAACATTAATATGTATGTATTGTATAATTTGTATGTATTGCAACGCCTTCAAATTATCTCTGTATTTCTTGGTTCAAGATGATTTGAGAGTGAACTTTCAACCGTTAAATGAAATAGTTCACTAATTATAATAACAAATAATACGCTTCTAAAAATATATACAATATCTCCTCAACTCTGTCGGAGGTTGTTACTATAAACTTCTCCATTGTTAACATATGTAATTACTTCTCTTCCATTGTGTTGTTCCCTGTTTATTTATTCTGTGTAATATTCTTCTAAATCTTTAATCAAGTTGTTTGGGAAATGGCGATAAGGCGAGGTCTCTGGTCTCTATGAGGGGTTGGGTTTATCTTCTTTCACGCACTCTTAACCGTTCGACAGGCTAGCTCCAATGACTCCGAGTTCGAGAGATCACAGTACTGAAAATGTGAACAACTCTATTATCACAAGGTATTGAACGATATTCCCATGATCTCATTCGATATTCTTAATACCGGACAATATTGTGGGGATATTGTAACAGTGTTGCTGGGTATTTTATACTAATAAGGAACACTTTACTCTGTAATACACTACAAATTTATTGATTACGGCAACCAAACTAATTCATGTTTCGTGTTACAAATATCATTAAGTTTTGCACCGTAAAAAGTTTTACTATATAGGAAAGGAAAATAGTATGTTCTTTCCACTCATTAATTCATCCGCGTCAGACAGTGAAGATTCGAATGAATTTGAGCCAGAATATTTGCTAATAATAGTGATAATGATATGGATTTAATTACTGAAACTGGAACTAGAGATTTATTGGTGATTCAAGAATCTGATTATGTATCGGAGTCATTCAGTGACAGTGAAGAATATGTTAGCATTGATCCGTTATCAATCTTTTCTACAAGCAGTAATATTTCTGGGCAGAAAAATAAATCCACAAGCTTTGATTGGTTGAAAAATTCCACTGGAAGAACAATTGTTGATCTTTCCTCAGAATTTCATTCTGAACCTGTTATATCTTCAACACAACTACAGAAAAAGAAAAAAAGGTTAGCAGTTCTAATTTCTGTCCAAGATTCGAGATTCAATAGTTTGGGTCATTGACCCGAACACAATCCTAAAATCAGACTCTGATATTACTAAACATGTTTCTCAATGGTCAGCTATTTAAAATGCAATTTAATTCTTTGTTTTAGGCCCAGTAGCACCTTCCAGGCATTTCATAAGAAAATAACTTGGTAATAGTGGCTCGTTCATACTACGAGCCAAGTTTCTTATTTTTGTGAATAATTAAAATAAATTTCTAAGAACACAAATATATTATATACATCCTATTTAATTAGCCCAGGCATCCAAAAAAATGTACTGTGAGAGTTCACCATTTGCCAATTATGGGATTAAATAGTCTTTTATTTTATTTTGTAGGTGGACTTCGGCTTCTCGAAGGTCTTACCAGACGGCCGTAAGACGTGGACTTTCTGTGGCACCCCTGAGTATGTGGCTCCGGAAATCATCCTCAACAGAGGCCATGACAAGGCAGTCGACTTTTGGGCCATAGGTATCTTGATGTACGAACTGCTCACAGGGACGTAAGTATCTCGATTTCTCTACAGTTAAATGGATGTTAACAGTCAGTAGATGTATCTAAATACAGCAACTGAAAAAAAGTTTGGAAATATACAGCATGTTCTGAAAGAGTATAAATATACAATATATTCTACCCTTAAATGTTGTACTCTTTAAGGTTAAGACATTTTACTACTCTTAAGAGTATCTTATCCTGTTCTTAAAGGGTACAGCCCTTTAAGTGTAGAACAGGATAACGGACATCAGGAAAAATATATTTTACAATAAAATATGAAGGTGTAAATGCAAAGGCTGACATTTATAAGGGGTTTGTGAATTTATTAAAATATAATAATACATAAGATATAGTGTGAAAATTCTCCAAAATAATAACAGCCATGCAATTGCACGAATAACAAACAAGATGCTTCGAACGTCAGCTTCGTGAACACTGTTCTAGGGAAATGAACGAAGAGCATAAATGAAAAATGGAACTGAAGAATGTTGACTTAGGATGGAACAAAGAAATTAATAATATGTTCTCAGCTATATATATCAGACAGATCTAGATAATTTATAGATGAAATTATCTATATCTGCCTTATTAAGTTCGAAAGATAAAAACTTATGAAAAATAAATATTCTACCGATTTCTAAAACAAAAAAAAGAAAGAAAGAAAGAAAGAAATTCTTAACAAATCCAAATTTTTATACTCACCAGGGTAGGTATGTGCCAGTTCCTAGAAATAAAGCTGTCATTAAAAGCCGATTCAACAAGATTCCAAAATAATATGAATTGCTTACCTGAACATCTTTATAAACACTTGACAACACTTATTTTAAAGACTCAGTTTAATGTATCAAATATCACGGAAATTATATATATATATTGATATTTCATTTAAGAGATTTTTGCATGTCCCCCGGCTGACATCCATCCTAGAAGGATGGATTTCAAAATAGACTGACACTAAAACAGAAATAGAAGGACTCTAATATATAATATAAACAACTAACAAATGCAGGATATCGGAAAAAACACCTTGCATATAATTCAGGATAGTTAATGCCACTTGTTCAAAAAAAATATTTCACACCATTGAGACTCCCAATCATTTTCGCAACACACTTTTCTTTAAATGCTTCGAAGCTTTATGTTTGAAATTGTGTTCTATTTGCATCGTATCTGTCGTGCAAATGTATTTTTAATCAGAAGAATTTTTTTCATACTTAATTCAATAATAAACAAATTCTGTTCGAATAACTTTCTTTTGTTTATTAAAGATTACAACTCAGCTCCAATGCATGCACCATAAAATTAATTTAAATTTCTGGTGCGCAATTTTTCCCATTCCAATTCTGCCCATTTTAAATTTTTAAAAATTACAAAAAAAAAAAAAAAGAATTTCAGTATTATTGTTACTGCTTTTGACTCTCTCTCATGTTATAAAATAAAATCCTATAAAGTTTTCTATTTTTTAATTCATCACCTTCTAATGATTTTTCATAAAAGAAAGTCATTCACTATCTTTAATCATGCATGTGATTTAAAAATAAACTGTCTAGATGTTTTGACTTTAAAGATATCTTGACCACGCTTGGAAAAGAAATCAATAAATGAATGAGTTTATTTCTTTTTTATCTAACTTATTTAAAATACCTTCTTAAAAGAACTAAATAAAAATAAATATGAGAAGTTCCTTCCCCCAATTTTTTTACATCGAAATGAAACAATTATGCAAAAAATAATGTATTCGAAACTGTGCTTTTTTTTTATCTAAAAGATTTCCTTTGCATTGCTGTCAGCCATTATCGGTAAAATCGTATTTTTTTTCGAAGAATTGCGTCTGCTGCAGACCAAGAAATTAAAAAAATTTCAAAGCTTCAAATTTGAAGAAAATTAACAACTTAATCATATGAACCTCAGTTCTGCATTTATATAACCGGCATAAGTATATTAAGAATTTTAAAAAAATAAAACTATTAAAGACAGCACAAGTATTTTTTACAGTTATGACACCACAGTTTATAGAATACCAGAGTAGATATAATTTATCTCTTATCTGTTTATTTAATACTTTTCTCTTCACCTGCAGGCCACCCTTCTGCGCCTTCGACCCCATGAAGACATACAAGATCATCCTGAAAGGCTTGGACGCCCTCGGCTTCCCCAATTACATCACCAAGAACGCCATCTCTTTGATGCGACGATTGTGCAGGGACAATCCGGCAGAGAGGCTGGGATATCAAAAAGGAGGCATCACCGACATCAAGAAACACAAGTAAGTAATAAAAAGGATATTCGAACATTTAAATCGTGATATCATAGCATGATAATGTTTGATGCTTTATTTGAAGATCCCAAATGCATTCTGGGCACAATGACTTACATTATGCAAAAGATTTTATTTCCTCAAGAATTAACGAAATATATATAAATGGGTCTAAAACCCTCACTCCGTTTATAAAAACCCAGCCGAATAAGTATCTCTAAAACTTTTTCTTGTGCTCTCTAAAAAAGTACTATGCTCCGTCCCCCACATAATATTGTGGACCTTGGATAAGACCATGAATCCCTTGCAGGGCATTGGCGAATGATAGTTACGAAATATTGACCTTTGATGTGAATTTAACCTTTTTACTGAGTCTATCGTGTGATCTTTGGCGATTTTGGTGGCGATTAATCCCTAGAATGCTGTCAATAGTACTTGAAAATAGAATTTATGTTTCAAATGTGTTTTTTTCGGTCGATTAAAACCATATTTGATACAGAACTGCAAATGTAGTAGCAAATTTCATATATTTAAGTTATTTCAGTTTCATATTATCACGTTCACATGCTTGTGACAATACAGACCAGTAGAAAATTAACCTCTTAACAGATTTGATTCCGAATTTCATAAATATCTGCACTTTAGATCTTAAATCTATATAATAAATTTTATCTACGTAGCTCCCTTCGTTTAGCAATTATTTCGTTGATTTATATTCGGACAATCAGACAGACAAACTGACTACCTGTGAATGGAATTATATGAGAATTTGATGGGAAACCTACAAATTGTAAGGGTGTAAACAGTGACAACGGTGTAAAAAAACCATGTACCAAGTTTTAGTTGTCTATCTCAAAGCGTTTTTCAGTCATCTATGCCATAAACCAGTCAGAAAACGTGCCATAATATGTAAGTATATAAGAAAGTAGAGGGGATTACATTCCTACTGTTTTTTAATACGTTAAGTTAAACTATTAATCTTCTAGTTAACTCAGGAAAGCGCTCACATTTTAAAAACAAATCATTGATGGCCGTGATACACTTTTCCATTATATTCATTATTTTTTTTTATTTACTTGACAGATGGTTCCAAGGTTTCGATTGGGATGGATTGCGAAACAGAAGTTTAACGCCTCCCATTGTGCCAAAAGTAAGACTGGTTTTACTTCTTTTTAATAACGTGATCTTATAATAAAATAAATATAAATATAAATTTGCATGAATGACTATCATTAAAGGTTTCCGTTTTCTTTTTATATTGAAAACACGTAGAAATTCTTATATAAATTAAAAATAGTAAATTTAATCTGTATTCGTATTCCACTGAAAAATAATATATTGATTCATTTTAATATTTTAGAAGTAATTATTTTTTTTTTCTTTGAAAGGTTAAAGATCCCACGGATGCTTCAAACTTCGATGTATATCCAATCATGATCGAGGATTCTCCTCCAGACTTTTCTGGGTGGGACAAAGACTTCGACTGCTCAACCAATCGATGAAGACTCCTATTCTTGCGTTTTAGATGCAGAATCCTATGAACGCACGATATACGAAATGCTCAAGTTGATGATGATATGATCCAAAGAATATTCGAAATACACGATTTCGACATTCGTCCTGTTGCCGTTTTCGTATATTTAAAGTGATATTGAACATCTTTGTGAGATATGTATGACGTATGAAGGCATTATTCGACATGGAATATAATGCTGTTTAAAATGCATTATGTAAAACATTCAGCTCACTCTATGTTGAATTGTCAACATCAGCATTTTCTGTAGTAAAATGTCTTTAAAATTTTCTGCATAGGCTTGTAATGTGCAATGGAACCTTGCTTAACGAGCATAATTCGTTTCCGAATTACTCGTAATGTGGAACATTTGCTAAGCAAAGCAAATTTTTATATAGGAAACCATACAAAATAGGAAAACGTATTCCATTCCGAGAAAAAATACTCAAACAAATTTATAACTATGTGATTCATAAATTATAATGCATGCCTTTTTTTACAAGAAAATCGTCTAAAAACATTTGTCTTTGGCTACGCTTCAAAATTTGATGAAATTGAGACAGCATTATCGTTAAAGGAGCTTGCAGCACCCATGACGATTGCTTTAGGCTTTCCTTGGCTGACACAGAATGCAGCTTCATAAATTCTTCGGTAGTTCTGGCTGTGTTCTTCCACCAGTTTCTCGTTGTCGTTGCTATCCACTTCTAGCCTGAGATTCTTGGCCAGAGATAAAATATCGTCTATTAAAGTCTCAGGCACTTGCTCAAAACCCTCGTTCCACTACGCTGTTCGGTCAAACTTCTTCCATGCAGATGTAAGTGCTCACTTCAAATAAATAAGCACTCAACAAAGACTGATACAGGTCAGTTTACCATATTACGTCACGCGACTCCTCGCCACTCATTCTACGAGACATCACTCGTTAAGAATTACTCGAAGCTTTTTTACATTTTATTTTGCTCGATATGCGAGGTCTCTTTAAGAGAGGTTTGAATGTATTTCAGAAAATGTATATGTATATGTAATGACAATGGATTTCAGTATTTTATTAGATGTTGTTTTTGAGAGGTGTCTATTTGAGGATTAATTGTACTGGAGTGCCAAAATTCACGAGATACTGTTTTCCTATTGGATAAGATCTCGTTTTCCATTGTAAAGTTTAATAATGAAATTTATGTACATAACTTCATTGTCGACTAATATATATATATAACTGTACATGAAATCTTTCCTTATATTATCTTACATAGTTATAAGTTATCATATCTTTTTTTTTCTCCTGCATTTGATGGAAAATCCAAAATTATACAAACCCAGGCCTTTAACCGAGTTTAGATAATATATATCAACTTGACATGATGTGGCTTAGTCTTAAATACTCAGCAAAAATGTCTAATACAGATATTCAGTCCTGCTATGGTTGTTCTTAGAATTATCCATAATATATTAATGATTCCCTCAAGTACATCACAAATATGATACATGTTTGACGCTTTAGATGGCATAACAAATTAACAATGAATTTTTTAGCTGTCATCACCTAGGAAGTATTTTGCAAGATAAACCAACTTACCGCTTAAAGTTATCTGATTCTTTACGTCCATTTAGCTTGATACAAACCTGATAGTAAATTTGCATACTTCTATCCAATAACTGTTTGTACTTCAGTGTATATTTATTTTAATATTAAAATCATTGTTCATATAAAATTCTATTTGATAATTAATAACAATCAGGTATATAATAACTCTGTTAAACATAAAAAATAATGAATGAACAAACTTTTTAGCCTCAGAGTATGTGCCCGGAAAATGTAACATTATGTAATGTTGGCTGTAAAATAGCTGCTAGGTAAAATAATTCACATTTCACTTTTCTTTTGTCACATTGATTACTAATTTTAGTAACAAAATGCAACACACATTTAAAGAGTGACCAAATGGAGTGACAGTGACCTAAAGTGCTCGTACAATCTCGAATCTTTAGGGTATAGGGTCACTCTGCTCATTTGAAAAAATTCTAAGCATGTTCTTAATTTTTTTTACCCAAAACAGATCGTTTTGGTGATAAGATTTAATTTGCATCTTCCCGGGTATTGGCATATATACGAAAGTTTTATCTTCATATACATGTGGAAGAAGTATTCTTTGCCGGCGTCCTAGCATAGGAGTAGCGTCTTCTCCGTGATCTGGGCGTTCCGGTTGGGGCATAGTTCTTCTTCTATCTGTGAAGTGTGTGAATGTGCCCCCCTATAAAAAGGGGTTGTGCATGCGAATGTGACGTATGAAGTAGCTAAATCGTACTCTTGGCCCTAGTTGGCGCTATTGAAAAAACAAGAAAGGTTCACTTGGCTTAAATCGCTGATAGGTTGGCAGCGGGTTTGTAAAGTGCCATAAGTCACAACACAACACAAAAGTACTCTTTAGATTAAAATTAATTAAAATTATTCCAAGAAAAGAAATGAAAAATTGTATAATTTTGAGAAAAATTAATTAAATGCCTTTTCCTTGCTGAATAAATCGTTGCTGAATAAAATTGAAATAATTTTATGAAAGAAAAATTGCATTATATTATTATTTTCCGGATATTACGTCATGCTACTCTTTGGAATCAGTTCTTAAGTGTGAGGACTAAGGTTGCCCAGAAAGACATTCTGTTGTAAATTAGCTCTCTTTCAAGTAAAATTAAGAATATTTGCCGGAAGATAGAGTCTGTATACGGTCTTAGTGAATAATCAAAGAAAATGTCAAAGAAACTCTAAGCTAATATTGACTGAAAAAAAACGTACAAAAACTTTCTAAACGTACAAAAACGTGCAAAAACTTTTTTAGTAAGTCAAGCATATTTACAACAGAAGGTATAAAAAGAACATCAGCAATTTCATATTTTCTTCGTGGTTGTCCCGTCTAGAATCACAAGAAAAGAAAACGACTCAAATCGGACTCACTGTGCAGGGTCGAATTCAAACTATGCAGAGTGGCCCTACTTATGCAGGTTCCAAATAATCAATCTTCCTCCCACTAGTGTAGTGTAGTGTGGAGAGGGGGGATGCCAGCTCAGGTGTCGTCCTCGTCATCTGGCCGCTGTTCGAAATTACGAGGTCCGTCCCAAAATACCCCTAGTGTTGCTTTAAAAAGGGATGTTAATATAACTAAATTAAACTAAACCTAATAATCAATTGAAAGTATTATTAAGAGTCTGTGTACTAATATAAGGTCTATTACTTTTAACGTTTGTGTCCTTTCCGTTCCTATGACATTGCATACCTAGCAGATATCAGCTTTTGCCAGAATTAAAGCAAATCTCACTTTTCATTATGCATATAGTTGATAAATCTCGACTAAACGTATCTGTGTAGTTTATAAAACCGATAAAAAAATAGTGAAATTATAATATTTTAAAATTTAAAAGCTAGATGAAGCGGATATTTGCGTTTTCAGTAGTGCTCGGATGTTATGGGTCTGTCTTCATTAGAGAAGTTTTTGTACACAATAAACAGAACTTAAATAAGACAACTGAAATAACACTGTTTTAATGTCAGATCATTTGACGGAATCATGAACATGAAGTTATAAGAAAAACTATTAATCTGAAATCAAATATAATCAATATTCTTGGCGAACCAGCTAGTCGCCTGAGACTACTAGTAATAAATATGACAATGCTTTAGAAGTACAGAAGGTTACAGTTGTTATACCTCTCTTTACCTGCAATTTTATTAGTTGTATCATTTTTAAATGAAATGGTGAAATTCCTAAAGACTGAAGAACTTCGGCTTAATTCAGTTGCAGAATTGCTTTGTGTTTGTTGCTCTCTTGATGCTTTTGTTTTATAGAGTGTGCAAATAGATGAGCAATTGCTTCTTGGTAGACTTTGTGATTGCATTTTTCATTCGTATCTGAAAGAGTGCTTTATTCAAACTGGATGTGAAGAAAGTGTCGTCTCTGGATTTTCGACTAGCATCCAATAGAAACACATGTAAAATCGTACAGACTTCGTAGAAGAGATAAAATAATTTTGCTGCTAGAAGTCATTCGCGTGTCTCGATTCTAAACACTTTAATAGACGTACTTCTACGCAGCCAAACATTAATTTTAAAAAACTTATTTATGTTCATCAATTATCACACAAAGAGTGTGGTACTGGCCAATAACTTCCGGCAGTAGCATCATGCACCTATTGTGTGAGCGGGCACTAACAGTTGTTCCGTTTGTCATAAATACATTGTGTGAGCGGGCACTAACAGTTGTTCCGTTTGTCATAAATACATTGTGTGAGCGGCCATTAAAAGGTTAATGTAGAACTTCCCACCAATTCCTAGTGCCCATCACCTGATTGGAAAATCATCAGTAAATCCACGAAACTGTATGATTATATTTAAGGTATTAAAATGGATTTTTTTTTAATTTATTACTTGGGAATTTTATTACATAACATGCTATAAATTAAACAAGTAATTAATTCTTTAATTCTTACGAACTTCATTTATTACTGCATGAATAAAACTGTCACATATGGAATTCTTAGGAAGAAATATAAATGTTGAAATATCAAATTGCTTGAAACAGATGTGTAAAATTGTATGACTATATTGCAGCAACAAATGATACTTTTTGAGGCTGTGAAGTGATTTATAAAGAAATGTATATATTGTTAATCTCGTTATTGGATTTTATGATTCTTCTGTGTAATAAACTTTAATATTTCAATGTACTTCTTTAATGTTTTGTGTTAATTTTCCCGTGCAATAAGATGCGTTATTACCTATACACTATGCATTACCATGGATATATTCTATATTTAATTGTGATATCTGCATGAGAATTTTAAGAAAGCCTAAACTTAACATTATATTAATATTTATTTTGTATCAGAACATTGAAATCATAAGCTAAAAATGTGATATCTTAAAATTACTTTTTGATGAAGAACACAACAATATCAAGGTTTAATGCAGAATTTTTAATTAATTTAATATTTATTATTACAGAATTTTTAAGATTTAATATTTAATTTAGAATAGAGATACATGCTTGAATTTCAGTGCATGTAATCTCAAAACGGGAATCCTGCCAAAGAATCACGAAGTACCTTGTTTTTTTCACGCTATTCAAATTAAAAACCAAGATAATCTATGGCGTAAAAGTAGGCATGAATTATCATCATTGTTGTGGCCAGTCATTATTATTCATGAAAATGATGTCATTTATTATCATCATTATTGTGGTGTAAAATCAGTCCTTTTACTTGAAGATTCGAAACACTCAGTGTGATCAGAGAGCTAAGTATTTAGCTCCACTGGGAAAAGATATTGATAACGTAATCATTTAACGATACAACATTTAATGTAGCCGGTCAGTTGAGGAATAAAATTCTAACTGAACAAAATTTCACAGCCTAAAATCAATATCTCAGCAGTGTTACCACTTTAAACACTCTTGTATCTTTGTAATAATACTGTTTTTCCTGAAAGTATACATGAAAATTCGAAATCATTTACCATCTACAGCAAAGAGTAAATGATAGTTGAGGGCAGAAATTAAAATTTGCTTATCCCTTAACTAATAAAATTAAATTTTCTATTTTCATGATAAAAAGAAAAAAGTTTTCCCTCTTTCTTGGAGTTATTTTGCACGAAAACTTATTTGATGATACAAAAACAAAAGTATTATCGGTAAATTAAATTGGAATATGAAGAAGTAAAGGATGTCAGTCTTGCAATAGAGATAAGTTCTTACATTGAAAGCAAACTCGAATAAGTAAACTGCAAATACTTCCCTTATAAATTTTACCTTTGGGAATAGCTTGCAATTTTTCTAAAATCCTCTAGAAGAACATGCATCCATTTCTATGCGATGATAAATTCTCCACTAATGTAACAAAATAACAAGATAATCAATACTTATACTTTTCGGTATTTCTTGCTGCGGATGGACACATTGGGCTAATAAAGGGAAGGTCACCAGGCTAATAGGAGAGGGATGAGATTTTTCAAATATTTCTGCTTTTATTTCAAATTCAAAATCGGGAAACTATAAAGTAACACGCTCTAGATACAATTTGCCTTCTATTGCTATTGTTGTAGCAATTTGTATGTTTCGATAAATAACAGTGGTGCGAACGCAATATCAAAGGAATTATGTGGCGCTATATCTGCTCTTGTATCGCTGAAAATAATCTCGTGCTCTTTATTTGTACTACAGTATTCACTTGTGTCAATAACTTCGCTTGTAAAAACGTGTTAATAAGATCTCGAATTTGTCTGTTTTTTAACAACTAGGAATGTGAAATGCAAATCGTCTGCCGAAAGTATCTTTCAACCAGAATATACATAAAATGTTACAAATCCGAAGTGTTTAATATAAAAATGTCTGAAGACTTTTGAATATTTGAGGCGTATTTGTATAACACAAAAGAGGCTAAAATTACAAAACTGTATAGATAGGAAATTTAATTAAAAAAAATTTTGAGTGTTCTGTTTCAATTTCCCCTTATAGTTCTATATAACGGATGTCATTATTAATGTGCAGTTAAAATTACTTGACTTCGATGTTATGAAATAAAACAAATTCAACTGATATTGATAAAAATTTCGATATCTAAAATCATCACACCAGGGATGACGAATATTTTACGAGGTGTTATTACGTAACCAATATCAAAAAGTCACAAATACCAGTGATCATACTATTCAAAAAGGAGTGTGATTCAAATCCTTGACATGATCTTACTTGTGATATTTCAATTACAGATCTTGGATCACGATAGAAAGTAACTATCGATACGATCTGTCCAATGGAAGCTCTCAAACAAGAATTCAATCAGAAATCTGTGAATGGGTTGAAAAATTAACGGACCTGTTATTCTTAGAATTATAGTATCATTGAATCGCATATCACTGAATGTGGAGCTATCACAGGAAAGTGTTCATAATTGTGAAGTCACCGCTCCGCTTGACTTTCCGATATTCGAATTTGACAATGCGTTATCCCATAAAGATCATTTCTAATTGCCTGTGACATGACTCTCTAATGGCATACATTCCTTTTACTCTGCAGGCGCCATCTATTGGCAGAATATATAACTAAAGTGAACATTTAAAAAAATGATTTTTTTTTTTAATTCAACTTTTCAGAAAACGATTTACTTCAATAAATAAATAAAATTAATAGTTTAAAAAAAATTAAAAAGTAAGCTGAAATAGATAAATTAATTCAATCACACGTTTCTTAAAATAGTAAATTAAGTCTTAATTACAATTAATAAATTTTATATTTAATAATAATTAATGATTTTTAATTAATAATATGATTGAAATAACAAATATTTGGAACAAATATTTAAAAATAACAATAGCTAAATTATTTGTTATTAAAAAAAAATCGTGGATTATGCATCTCTACATCACACCTATATTTCACACGTTTATTTCATCGACCAACAAATCGGTAAAAGAACCACGACGGAAGTAACAATAAGCTGTCCAAAATTAATGGTCCAAATGTTAATTGTTCAAGGGTTACACTGAATCTAAAAACTTTTTGGACGAACACAAATACGGCAAAGAATCGGAAACTAAACAATCTTTTTACTAAATTTGACCATAGAAACAGTGTCTCATGGATTTATGGACATCTCATCTCTGTTAATATTTAATAATGAATGACGTATCGTCCATTTCGATTGCAGAACTTCAACACCAACAGAAATTATTTTAAAAGCTTATTTTTCCGTTTCCCTTTTACTCCGCATCTAGCCGTCTTTCGACCCCCACCCGATTCATGGAAAATATTGTTTGTGTTTATACTTTCAATTAAATCTCTTATCTCAGTCAAGAAAATATATCTGAGCGTCAAATTGTGATAGACATTAAAGTGTTGTTATTTTAATAGCCTTAAAAATAGCTTATTGCGTATGTAAAAAATTTGATAAAGGTAGGCGCCTTGATATCAAAGTGCTACAAAAAGATAAACTATATGCTATAAAAGAAATGCTATATTTTTATCCAATTTTTAAATGCTGCTCACAACTGATAAATAATATGAAATTTCAATTTCTATAAATTTATATAACATTAAATAAACAGCGAATTTTTTTAATAAGCAGATTTTTTATTCTGTTATTCAGAAACTTCAGAACATATTGGAAAATTACTATCCCAAATTTGAGTAAAAGATATGCATTAGATTTTAATTTGTGAGGTTCTTTGAAAGAAGATTTTTCCAAAATTTTGAACTGGAGGAAATGAATGTAACGATGTAAAATAGCATGAAAAAGTAAATAATGCAAATATGAAAATGAGTTTAGTACCGCAAAGAATGAAAGAAACAAGATTCAAAATGCTTCATTAAAAAAATGTCTAGAAATTGAGAACATTGAATAAAAATATAATCGCTATTTTCGCCAAAAATCGGCTCTTTAATATAGTCTCATTATTTAAAGATAAAACTGTTTTTTTTTTTTAACTATAACTTTTTTGTCACACTGCTCATTCCTGAGATGATGAATCGCTACTGAAATTGTGCCCTATTTCCACTTTACATAGATCTTCACACTGTTTAAATAGATTATTACAAGATTCAATATGTTCTATCAAACTTTAACATTTCGACTTTCAATTCTGGCATACCTTGAGTACCTAATATTTCCATTCATTGGAGATATTAGATATTAAAAAAAAATGCTTGCAAATGGGCTATATTTTTATGTAGTTTTATATTACAATATATATATATATATATATATTTCATGGAAAGTATTTCATCCTGATAGCAGATATTTTTAAAACATACTAAATTTATAAATTTATAATTTTATATAAGTTTAATATACTGAATTTCACACATCTAGCTGATGACGTTTTTGAATTTTCTATTCAGATAAACTCGGATGGATTTATGTAATTCCAAAAAAAAAAAATGTCCCTAAAGGAATTTATTACTTAGAGATTAATCAAAATTTCGAGGCGAAATTATTTGACACTTACAATTCTCACACCTTGCATATTGCATTTACAGGAAGATAAAGATGGTTATTTGAATAATGTGTTATTACAATTTCATCCTCTGCACTCGGATGTTTCAGCTGTGGTTCTAATTTAAATAATACATCGCTATGTCATTTCTTAAATTTGATTAAAAAAAAGAATTCCAAATGAATTAAATTTGGCTAAAAAATAAATTTAAAAAATTAAGAAAAGAAAAGAAATATTGCAAGTTTGTTCAATTTCTTTATTTGGGGGGAGGGTGGGAGGGAGGCGCACTCAACCTACAGAATTATATTTTTTGCTTCTCTAAGTATTAAAATGAGTCCCTGGTTTTCATGGAATAACTCGCATCCAATTATTTTGCCGAAGGCAAATATTTGATTTAAAAAAAAAGAAAAAAGAAGGACGACATTCGAAGTAAGGATTCCACATTCTTCTGATCTTTATATCTCCGCCAGGGTGGGGCAAAGTTTAGGAAGTGACTTCAGAAGGAAGGAAATGCTGTAACTAAAAAATCTTATCTATTAAGTTTCAGTCTCTGCAGAGTTGTATCTTGGGCAGGTTTGGTCTGTTTTGAAAGGAAGAGGTATGCATGGCTCTTATTCATCTTTATTTATTATGGCTAATTTCATGTTTGCAAATCTTAAATTTGTTATTGTGAAACTGTTACTACTAAATTTATATCTGCCTTTTTCTTGCTTCGCCAAAATATTCAATTGCACAAAGATATTGCACATTATTGAGAAACGCCACTTTTCGTACTTTCATTGCTTCAGATTCAGTCTTCTTTATTAGATTTAATCTATTTTCTCATGAGATAGTACAGATGCAATATCAGAACTTTTCCCCTATGCATGATCGGAAATTTCAAACTTTTAAACTCTCTCACTACTAAACCAGCCCAATCCGACTTGCACATTCTAGACTAATTGGTCCTTTTCAGGGCGGTTGCTATTTTGAACGAGGAGTGCAGAGTGTAAAACAAGATATCACCAAGAAAATCATTGCTTTACATCCTGTATCCCTCGTCTGTAAGAGAAGCAGACCCCAAACTAGTTCATTAGTATAGAAATTATATGATTGGATTATATTGGGTTAGCAATAAGATGGTTAAAAAACAAAAATTACTTTAAATCAGTCTGTCTGTGATACAGATAACTCACAAACCCTTTGAGCTAGACAGATGAAATTTGGCAAACAGGCATAAAATCAAATTTGTCGATTTCTCTTAAATTTCATATGACTCACATTTTATTAGAATATATATAATTCAGCTTCTGGTTTTTAAGTATGTTACATTCACAAATATTTAATATTGAATGTATAGCTATTAAAAACTTAATTTATAAATTTTGTTTTTATCGTTTATACAATTGAAAAATGCAAAATTAAAGAAAACTCGAATTTTAACAAAAAGGATTTTTTTTTTTTTCTATATCTGATTTCGAAATAATGTGCTTCAATGTTAAGCGTTTTGAGTTAAATGTTCATAAATTTAATGGCAACAAGAATAAAATGAATTATATTCAAGTCATTCATTGGGCTTGAATTGAAAAGAGAATATCAGATATCTCAATTGTGAATAACAGAAAATGTAGTTAGAAGTTAATGTAGCTAATGAATCAAAATAACAATAAATTTTTCAATTTCAAATAATTATTTGATTAAATGATTTGAGCAAAGAATAAAATAAGTCTTATTTCCTTTGTATTAGCGAAAAGTACTGATGAAAATTTTTAAAGAAATGTATTTAAAATCTTTTTCAGTTTTGAAAAAGAGTGCACTACAATTAAATTGGAACCAACTAGTAGTTATTATTATTATTATTTTAATTTTCAAATATTAGAAAAATTATTTTATGAAATTATCTTTTTGTAAAATATCGCAGACTGTGAAAATTTTCTTGCGTGAATACATAATTACAAGAATACACAAGGGCGATTGACAAACGACAATTGATGGTTTAAGAGAGGTTCACCTCATTCCCATGGTTCTCTATTGATTCACTGAGAAGCGAAAATAATAAAATAATAATAATAAAATAATACTAATAGTTCGCAAATCGGTCAACAGGCAAATTTGTAATATTTCTTTAGTTATCATGAAAATAAACCCAAAAAATTTAGCGTATTTTTTTATTAATAAAATTTTTTAAAAAAATGTCTTTATTATTAGTTGCATTTTTAAGTTCGCTTTAATCCATCCCGGGAAGGCATATTTATTTACAAGAGGGGTGGACAAGGCAAGTCCACTCACAACGCGGCACAAGAGCGAAAAAGGCAAGAAGAGAGCGAAATAAATATTCCCTGTTTTGTATAACATGAGATATTGATAGGGAAAATATTTTTCACAGTGCTAATATATTATTAAGATTCTGATAGGGATTTCTCACACATGTCGATTCTGATAAGGGAAACACAGGGATCTTTTAAAAAAGAATTTGTTTAGATCAGCAATTTTTATCCTTTCACTCATAGCGTGGGAACTGCTGACGAATGCATAGAAAAAGTGGAATAGGATCATAAAATAATAGAATTTTAATTTAGAAGGAAGATAATATGAGCTGAATTAGGATAAAACTAATTAATTTAGATTTAAATTAGAGTTTAAAATATCATTACATATATATATATGTGTGTGTGTGTGTGTGTGTGTGTGTGTGTGTGTGTGTGTGTGTGTGTGTGTGTGTGTGTGTGTGTGTGTGTGTGTGTGTGGGTGTGTGGGTGTGTGTGTGTGGGTGTGTGTGTGTGTGTGCGTGTGTGTGTGTGGGTGTGGGTGTATAAGTTTAAAATTATATTCTTAACTCGAAATTAGAAAAAAAGTCTTTAAATTTAAAAAATAAATCGAGATTGGATTGAAAAGTGAACGATGAAACTATCGAAACCAAATAGTCCTTATACAGAATGAAATCTACCAAATCCGTCCTGCCAAAACGGTGCTTCAAGCTCCAATGATATATTCCTATAAAATTTGTGAATTAAAATAAAAGTGTTAAATATAAGGCCCTAGAAATTTGTGAGTACTTTCAAGGTTGTTGGTTTTTTTTTTTCCTCTTTTTTTTTTTTTTTTTTTTTTTTTTTTTCTTCTCCTCTTCTCTTTTTCATTTGCGCATTTTAAAATGCCGAAATTCATTTTTTTTAATTATTATTGTTTTTTCTGCTCTCTTGTCAAAGTTATATTACAATTAAATATCGTTAACATCGAACTCATATTTATTATATTTTCCTTGAAAGAAAAGGTATGTTTTGTTCGAATAGATAACAAAAACATTACTTAAAATTATTATTATTATTATTATTTTTGGAAAAAAATTAATCAAGTGAAATATTTTTTTAAAAAAATACAGTTTTAATTGTTTCACGCACTGCATTGATTGTTTACATAATTTTTTCTTGGTTTCGGTGTGTGCTTTTTCATTTATATACGATTCCGTAAAGCATAAAATTTTGATATATTTTTAATATATAATTTTTTGTTATTATTAAATTTTATGCTCTTTTTTTAATTTATTTAATCATTTAAATATTGACCGAAAACAATGACATTTTGATATTTAAAATTGATTTTATTTTATATATTGTTGTTGAACTATGAAATAGTGGTGCTTTTTGATATTATATATTTATTCTAGAACTTTTCTCCTTTTTTATTTATAGGAAAAAGTTCCTGAAGTGTTTAAACCTGATTTCAATTACAAGGTGCTAGAATAATAATTTTGTAATAAATTATGCACGATGGAAGTAGACGAACATAAGTCAACAGAATCGGATAATTTACCGGATGAAGTGGAACTTTTTCCATATCAGGTAGCTGGTCACAAACATGGGAAAGGCAGGTTAGGATTAGGTAAATTTATTAATTAAAGTAATATTTTGTTTCTGCCTATATTGTAATAATATTTGTCATCCTGCTACCAGAATTAATTTGTCTTTTATCATGATATTTACAGTTTATCTTTAAGCAATTTTTGTGAAATTGCTTAAAAATAAATTCTTGAAATACTGTCTTTGACATTTACTGTCATTTTATTGACGCATCATTGCTTATTTTTATTTATCACAGAATTTATAAATTCTTGAAAATTCCATGGCATATTTTACAGATGAATTCATCGTTATCAATAACTAAATTAATTTTTTGCAACTTTGTGTATGCTATTTTGTGTTCTGTGAAATCTTTTAATATTTTATGATTTGGAAACAATAGTGATTAAAGTTAAGATTTATTTGGAAAATTAGAGAATCTTATAAAGTCATTCTTCATATATGTATATCTAATATGTCTTACTTACTTATATGTAATATAACTAAATTGTATGCATTAGCTGCTTAAGAATATAATGTTTAAAATATTAATATTTTATGACAATCTATATAAATTAATAAAAATAATCTTAGTTTTTCTACTTAAAATAAATTAGAGTAGTTTTTGCTTAGTGGAGATTCATCCAGTTTATTTAAATCTACTTCTGTGGAAATTCTTACTTAAAGTTCAAACAATAGGATGAATATTGGCCTGTATTTTGATGACACTTTTATTTTTTACTTTCATTTCATTAGATTTATGATCAGTTGATAAATATATAAGGTTGTTATTAAATCATTATATTTTTGATATTTGATTCTTTCTAATCATGTCAGCACATAAAATAGTTAAAAGGCCCTGTTGTATTTTATCATTTAAAATAAAAATTAAAATAAATATATCCTAGACATACTCACAGCAAGTTTTCTTTTTCCATTCTCTTCCTCACAGGCATCTATTATCCTTTACTTTGGCATATTTTATTATTAATATATACTCACAAGCACATTACAACCTTGCAATGCTTATTCAGTGTGACAAAAAAAAAAAAAAAAAAAAAAAAAAACTTTCATGCTCACATTGGAAGCCATCTTTGTGCTTTATTTCTTTATGTAGTGTACCTATCATTTACAAATAATAAATATCTACACCCACACACATGCACAAAAGAGAAAATGAGGTTGTTGTTTTTTTTTTTTTCAATTGTAAATAAGCATTTTTTGAAATGCAGAAAAATTGTAAATAATTTTTTTCTATTTCATATTGTAATTGGCAATATATATATATAGTACATATTTCTTTGGATATTCTACAGGAATAAATGTATGAATATTTATTTCTGTAGAAATCTTTCTATTGTTAGTTACAAATGCATTCCTAGAATGAACTTAAAGTATTGGTTTACCCTTTTTCCCCATGTCTTTATTCACAAATGGTCAAAAAACATGTTTTTATTGATTTGGATATATAAATTTTATTGATAAAGGCAATGATAATATTCTGTCTATCATGCTTTCTTTTGTGCAGTTTTCTTTTTTTAAATGTTAAAAAATTTGAATGAATAAATTTATTATATCATATTTTTTATATTAAATCAAAATAACGATTGTCTTAGAATAGCTACAATTATCCCTTTATTTTATATGAACTATTAGTTGTAAATGCTTTTTGTATGTTCTTTTTTATTTAAGGAATTTTGAAACATAAGAATGGACAAATATTGAAACCATTGTTTGAAGACAATGGCAGGGCAGAAAAAGAGTTGTCATTTTATGACAGTGTTTACAAAAATAGTAGTGCTGACCCACTTCTTGAAGAACTTAAATATTTTCTTCCTATTTTCTATGGCACAAAGAACATATATATTTCTGGCAAAGGTAACAAATAATTTTGTTTGATGTAGATATTTTTATATTTTGCAAATTTATTTGTATGTTTGTGTGACATTTTTTTTTCTAGTGTCTTTTTTTTTTTTTTTTTTTGCTTTCTACTATATATTTCCACAATATTAAATTTTTTTTAAATTTAAAATGAACTTATTATCAAGGGAAAAAAATGAAATGACATTCTTTTGATTATTATAATATATATATTTTTTTAAATCATGTTTTAAAGCATTATTGTTTTAGAATCTGCCATATGTTATTGACATGATTCTGTTGAAACAAGCATGCATAACAAAGATATGTTGTATTATATGTATATATACATGGCAATTTCCTGAATATATACATATAATCATGAAGGAAATGCAGTTTTTGAAAATAAGTCAGTTTATTTTGAAAGATAAAATACAGATTATAAAAAAAAAAAAAAAAAAAATGTACTTACTTATTCTTTTTCTCAAGGATAAAGATTGTGTAACAATACAATTAAGCAAACTAAAGTACATGCAACTTTTAAAATTAAATAAACATAACTCTGCAAATAAATGGCCAAGGGAAAAAAAAGCTTTTTAAATTTAACTTCAATTTACATAGGAGGGATATTATGTACTAGGGAGAAGTGAAAAGACATTCATTGTATCAGTCTACATTTTGACACAAATGTAAAAGAGAGAAAAATTTGTCCTCTCAGTGATTTTATTATGAGATACTGATAGAGATTTCTTTGCCACATGTGACTTAAGCTAGAGAATCGCGGGTATCTTTTTAAAAGATGTGCAGGTATTAAGGATTTTTATCTCTTTGTTCATGGCATGGGAACAATGGAGTAAGCAATTTTATCAAATGCATGATAGAAATAATCAAATAAAAAAAAGTATAAATTCGATCAGGAAATGACAGATCCTTTTAGAATGAAGTTAAAATGAGTTAATTTAAGATAAAAATTAGAAAATTAATTAGATTTTAAATTAAATTATTTCATTACACACACGTTTGTTTGTTGTTGTTGTTAAAATTGTTTTAAGACAAAAATTATCCAATTTTCACTATTCTTTTTTAAACTTTCCTACTAATGAAACTTCCAATTTGTTTTAATTCTTTTATCTGTTCTTTTTACAGTATTAATTGTTTTCTATTTCTAGCAGTATATCTATAATTTCTTGATGGCTCACTTTTTGATAAATTGCAATTATTATTTCAAGCTGTATTGATATCTTGAATCTTTTGATGGAATTAAAATATATCAACAGTGTAAGTAAGATTAAGCTAATTTAATTTTAATGTGATGTTCTCAATGGCAAGCTTTGCACTGAAGTATAGTATGTTTTTAAGTATGAATGTTGATTATGGATACAATGTTACTATGCTCTGATACTAAAGCCTCAATTTTGTGATTGGAGATTGCATAATCTGATCTGCCATTTCTACAGATCTATGTTGGTCATGTACATATTAGCTATTTCACTACAGGTAAAGCTTTACATGTCTGAAATCCAAAATCCATTTAGAAAGAGAGAGAAAAAGAAAGAAAGAAAAAAAAAAAACCATTGTTTTAAACATGTAAAATTTCTGTAGTATATCAGTTTATTTATTGGTGGCCACCATACTTAATAATGAGTTTAAGATATATATATGAGTTTTCTATTTATAATCATTAGAATGCAATACAGATTTGCTGAATTACTTACTTATTATAGTTGGAGTTAAATGATTAAATTGTATCAACAAAAGTCAACAACCTTATGGTAGTACAGCCTTGAAAATTTGGAGCTTTTGGCTCAGAAAATAGCTTATCCTTGGAATATGATTCAAAACATAAAATTTTCAGAAGTGCCAATACTGAAATAGTTTTAATTAAGCTTTAAAATGTATCCTTAATTGATAAATCGCATCTTTCTGATTGATGAACATTAAAAAAAAATCTTTTCAGAACTTTGCCCCAAGTACTTTAAGTATGTAAGTTAAAAAATAAAATTATTTTCTTAGCATTTATTTATTTAAGAAAAAAGTAAACAAATAGAAAAATTACTTTTTAATATATCTTGATAAGTACATAACTCTTATAGTACAGCATACATTTTTTATACTGTACATCTGTTTATTTAATATTCCAAGCACATTATTTGTTGCATATCCATTTTATTTTAATTTGTTTTATTCGATCAACTAATTTTTATCTTTAGATATCAAATACTTATGTTTAGAAGATGCTTGTGGGGCTTTCCAGAATCCTTCACTACTTGATTTGAAGATTGGACGCATAACTTATGATGAAGGAGCCAGTAAAGAAAAGATTGGGGAACAGAAAGCAAAGTTCCTACATGGAGAAGCAAGTGGAGTTCGAATTGTTGGCATGAAGGTGTAAATAATTGCTACTCTTCCCTTTGAATAACCAATTATTTTGATTGAACTATCAACTTCAGCAGTAAAAACTCATTACTGAATGAACTTTTAATGTAGATAAACTATATATATACATAAAACTCTGGGATATGGAAAAACTTGTTATCAGTTACAGCACATTCATTTGGGCTGTAGAGCTGAAGCACATCCTGAAATTATTTTTAGAAGTTGCATTTTTGTTTTTGAATTGGATGTCCTTACTTTTCCACTCTGAGAATTCGATGCTCTTCAGTTACTTTATCACTGTGAGAGTATCAACAGAAACAAACAAACAAAAAAAACATTAAAAATGTTAAAATAAACAAATCAAAAAGCAAGAGAAATGCTGGTAGAGGTTCCTTTTTTTCCATCCTGTGAAAACCCACTGCATATACAGTTGATTGTTTGACTTGAAGATCAATGCAACCTCCTCTCCTATTGAATTTAAAGCTGTGAAAGCTGGTGAAGTGAGGCCAACTGATCTCTTTTTTTTTTTTTAACTTCCAAAGTTTGTCATTGCTCTCCGTCTCTCTCTCTCTCTCTCTCTCTCTCTTTTTTTTTTTCTTTAGTTGTTTATGAGTTTTTGTTGCCTCAATAAATGCACATCTGGTTTATTGAATATTCATTTTTCTTTTGTTAGAGGTTGTTTCTCTAAAATTTTATTCAAGGGTTTGAAATATTGAGTGAACACTTTTATGATAGATAATTTATTATCAATTATTTCATGTAAAAAGGATGATTAATTATTGTATTAATTGAGCATTATCAAGCTGATTAGGCGAAGATGGATGTATATGAGAGAGAGACTCTGGCAATTTTATCTACTGAATTAACACTTCAATATTCTCATAATTTTTGTTTGACTAAATTACCTGAAATTTATATTGTTGTACTTGAAATGCAATAAATTTCTCAAATGGCTTTGAAATTAAAAATGTATGCTACTTATAAATAAAGTAGCTTTTTTTTTTATTTTAAAAAAATTGTAACTTTCTGATAAATTTTTTTAGCATTACTGCTATGTGAGTGGCTTAATAATCTGCTACTGCATTTTATCCAAAGAATTAAAAACAAATCTTGCTTGCAAGTGAGAAGGCAAAAATAGATTCTATTTATTCTGAGATATATGAAAATTTCTTCTATTTTCCACTATCTCAATCCCTTTTAATTTTATAAGAATTGGTGAAGGTGAAAGAGAATGCTAGAAATGAAAGTTCTACAAGTTTTCACAAGCATAGATCAAAGTCATGGGTTGGAAATCATTTTTCTGCCCATAACTTGTTAGCAGTTACTGCTATGAAATGTTTTAATAAACAAAATTTTATTATGATAATGCAATAATTTGCCTAGTATAAATGATGTTTTTATTTTTAATCATAATTGAGTTTGGGGAAACTAAAAACGTCATTCATCACATCATTTTGTCTTCCCCTACTCTATTTACAGTAACAGTTATATTTTTTTCTGGCTTTACCTATAAAATTTTGTTAATATGTTTGAGGCAATCAGGCTATTTGGTTCCAATATGAATTTGGGTCAATATGTGTTTTGGTTATGAAGTTCCACCATATTTTTAATATTTGATCATCATTTTGAAAGTCTACCAGCTTGTGAAATCTAATCGTTTTAAAGGGCATCCTAGTAGTTCTACAGAAAAAGATATTTCTAAAATATATCCTTACATTAGCATATATAAAATGCTTAAAGACATAATTTAGCTCACTTTATTTATGTTCTTAGTTTTAAAAATAATCTGAATTACAGACTTAAAATCCTCAAAAGGCAAAAATTACCTAAAGTTCTGTTATTGTGATCATAATGTCATCCATTAGAAATATATTTGGAAAAAATAATAATACGTGCCGAATTCAAAATCACTAGAAAATAAAATCGGGTCTTCATTTTCTAGCAAATGCTTATTTGTCAAGTTCTTCATTGTACTGCTTTAAAATTTTTCCCCCCTTCTGTTTATGCTAATGCATTTTCCCATATTCAACTGCCATTTACCCAAAACAACATTGTGTTTGCATGTGGTAATAAATAATGAAAGCTTTATATTTTAAGACTTTTATCATTTTATCTACAAATTTGTGCAAATTAAATACTTTTGAAGATAAGTTCTTTCTTCCTTTATTAAAAATAAGTGAAGAATGAAATATTTAACTACATATAATACTAAAACATTTTCATTTTTCAGTGATCATCTTTAGATTGTTTCTAATGCCAAAAAATATATATTAGAGGGATTTTCTTCTTTTTCTATTGCATAGTTTCAAATTCCAATTCCTTTTCATGTGTTTATATAATTGTTTGTTTATTAAAATCTATAAGAATATTAAAGTGATTCTTTACTATTCTTTATGCATTGTTTAGTGTTGTTTTAAATAACAAGTTTCAGTTGCAGTGAGTATATCGATTCATTTGTAATAGGAATCAATTGAATCCTATCTTACATATGCAATTTCTGTTTACTTTATTTTTTTGTTCTATATATAGATGTGTGTGTGTGTGTGTGTGTGTGTGTGTGTGTGTGTGTGTGTGTGTGTGTGTGTGTGTGTGCGTGCGTGCGTGTGCGTGTGTGCGTGCGCGTGCGTGTGCGTGTGTGTGTGTGTGTGAGTGAGTGAGTGATTGAGTGAGTGAGAAATTTTTATTAAACTACTAATCCATTGTGTGTTTACTTTATTTTTTTGTTCTATATATAGATATGCATGTGTGTGTGTGTGTGGCACCATTTTGAAATCCTGGCTTAAATTAAGAACATTAAATAGTAATCTAAACTGCATAATTTTCACAGAATATGCAAATACAATTTTTATTTAGTTATTTTTTTTAATTCAATGCAGTTTCAGTACACAACAAATGATGTTTTTTTGTAAAAATATTTATTACTCTTAGTAAATATTGAATCTGCAGACTTTTGTTCTTTTCTAAAGAATTTTGTTTTTTAATCTGCCTGATTGAGGGACTTGATACTAGAAAAAAGGGCTGCTTTTTCTAGCTCTGAGGATTGTAAGTTTTGTATATGTCCATCTACAAAAGTAAATTTTTATAAAAAAAATTCTTAAATAAATTAGAAATGAAGAGGATTTGGTTTTATTTTATTATTCAACATTCTACTATAGTAATACTTTTTTCCTTATGTTCAATTGTTTATATTTTTATAAACTTTTATTTAACTTTATTGATTTCCTTTTTATAAAGGTGTTTTAAAGAATTTTGATATCAATTTGTCACTCACCACTTCTATGCTAAAGTTTGAAATTGTTTCCAATATGAATTGTTGATAACGATACTTTATTTTAATGGTTTCAAAATTTAGCTATCAATTAAACTGTTAATGTAATTAAATTTTTTAATAGATATAATTCGATATGAATCTATGCCTCCATATAATAGTACATTTCAAGATATCAAATACTTAAAATAATAAATTGACTGAAAATTGGAAATAAAAAAACATTTACTTCTTAATATATTGCAATTTTCAAAACTGTTCATTATGAAATTTATTTTTTATATAAAACAAGTATTTCATTTAGGTATATGATGAAGAGACACAGATTTATTTTACTCCAGATAAAATGATTTTTAGACAGTTGACACCTGATGGCGTAGCATCTTGTAAGATTTTGTATTTTCTTTTAATATTCCTAATCTTCTATATTGTAGAAAACATTGCATTATAACAGTGTATGAATTTAATGCATTTATTTGAACTGTACTGTATATAATGCTGATAATTATTTGTGTAATATTTTAGTAAAAATGATATTTATTTGAAAGATAATTAAAAATGTAATTAATATATTTGATTCAAAAGCTGAAAAAAAAAAGAAATTCATTTTGTCTTTGGCAAATTAATTTGCTTTATTAAGAATAGTGTGCTAAACTTTGAGAGTACAGCCCCCTCCCAATTCAATTTTCAATTTTTTTCAGGTAGGATTACATGTGAAATAATGCATGATTTGTGTTTGTATATGTGTGGGGGTTATTTTAAATGGTTAAAATACTATGCCTACTTCCTTATTTGAAATACATTTTCTGTGCTTTTTTAAAGTAATTTCTCTTTCATTTTTCTTTCTCCCCTTCTGGGATTGGAAAAGATTCACTTTTTAAAAAGTACTTTTAAATCCAAAAACCTTTGAGCTGTTTTTAACTTAATGGATATGGAAGAATCTATAGCAGCTATTCGATTTGTAAAATTTGCATTGAGTACAAAGTTTTCACATATAAAATCTCATTTAACTATTTACTTGGAGCTATGATTTCATTGTTTTAGATAACTTACAACTGAAAAAGGAACTGACAACTTTGAACTATAAAACTGTTTTATAATATACTAAAAACTTTAATTGTTTTTTATAATGAGATGTAGGAAATTTTGCATATAAAAGTTTTATCACTTATGTAACTTATTTCAAAATTATAACTTCATTTATGTTTTTCAGCCTTGAAATTGTATTTCACTAAAGACAGATTTATAAATAGTTTGCTTCTTTGTGGATTCATTCACAAGTTATCTCAACTGAAAAGTTGGTTTTCAAGACAAAGAAAATTCAAATTCATCGGAAGTTCTATATTATTTGTGTATGAAGGAACATTATCATTCTGGAAGGAATGGATTAAAAATATGTACATTTCTGATGATCAAAATGCTTCTAGAGAATGTAAAAAAAATTTCAATGATTGTTCTATATTAAAGCCAGGAATAAATGGCACATGTACTTTATGTGGACTAGATAAATATGTATGTACTGAAGTACTGACAAAATGCAATTTATTTCGTATAGTAATGATTGATTTTGCTCATGTTTCTTGTTCTGAAAAGGAAGATACAAATTACCTATTTGGTTTACATAATCTTATTAACTATTTTAAAAATTTATTAGATGTACAAACAACAGATTCTTAATTTAATGTAAATTATGTTTCTCTTCATTGTTTTAAAATTGAGTGGTTTGAATTAATATATTTCTCTTTATAGTCCTATTCAGAGAGACAGAAATAACTGTCATTAAAATATCAAATTTTGGTGATCTTATTTCAGATACCAGAGAAATAAATGATGACAAAAATATTTGCAGAAAAATTAGAATAAAATTATCTATTTTTTTAATTTTTAAAACAATATCATAATTACTACTAATAATAATAAGTATATAGCATGGGAACTAGGTAAATATTTAGGGGTTTTTAGAAAATTAACCTCATCACTAAAACTAGCTAGAAAGATATATTATTCTTTTTAGACACATAATCATTCTTGATTTTAAGCGATTCTTTACTTTTGGAATAAGGACGTAGTTCAGTATTTATATACATTTTATTTGATGTAACTTGTTTGTGTACATTACAAATATTTTACAATTAATTTAAAATTACTTAATTCAAGCTTCCCTTTATACAAAATCGTAACACTTGGACTAAAAGATTTTATTAATGCATTTAATTTTTAGTCCCGAGAAGCAACAAAATAGCATAGTCAATGTGGCTATTTAATTGTAACATCTTTTGTCATAGTTCCCAATTTCATGGATTCCTGGCATATTACCAACCTATAGATATATGCTACACAATCTTTATTTTCTATGCTATAAATAAAAGGATATTTGAATATTGTTAGGTATTCATAACTGCTTGATATCATGAATATGATAGATCAAGGCATTTTATGGTCCTAAGTAGTAGTACATGTTATGGTTCTGCTGTTTTAATATACTTATCAATTTAGTTTCACATTTCAGCACATTATTAATTTAATCAACAAGTTATGATTTATTTTAGATTATTTGACAAAGTATTAATATTATCCTAACATTTTACAGAATTTATATTTTTTTAAAGTTTCTTTGTCAGCTTGGTTGACAGCATCTTATTCAATGAATTGTGCCAGTACAGCATCTCCCTTCTTGGAAATCTACCATTGATTGTAGCTAAATTAAATTAACACTTCAGGTGCTCAAAATCAATATGACTGAATGGAATGTGTCACAGTAGTTGATTTGATAGAAAGATATTGGAAGCAAATTCTAATGAAAAGTTATTTAACTATTTTTATCTTTCATCTTTAAAACTGTTTCTCTAATTCACCTCCTCATATTCTAAATATATACTACCAGCGTTTTCCATCTCTCCTTTTGAGCTCTAAATATGTATAATGTAATTCTAATCACTCAGTATTTATATAAGATATAGTTTATCTGTGATCTTCCATGATTCATATTTCATCTTTAAATTATTCATATACATTTAATTGTCTGTGAAATGAGAAAAAATGTTTAGCAATTTTTTTTTTATGGTTATTTTATAAATTTGAATGTGGTGCTCTGTTTCATTCAAACCTTGTTGTCCATCAGTACTTGTTATTTATAGCATCTGTATAAATTTATATTGATTATTAAAGATTGAAGTAATTATTTAAAAATACTTTGTTGGCTTTTCATTTTTTCATGAAAAATTAATATTTTCAAAAACTAAAGTGTATGAATTGTACTGTTTAAAAATATGCAGATTAGATCCAATTTTTAAAATCTAAATTTTAAAACATAATTTCAATTACACTGAAATAATCATTCAGCAACTGATTTAAAATAAAAACTAACTGTATATTGTACTGAATATTCCATATGCAGTAAATATTTGCCATAAAATTCTCCTTGGATATATTGCAAATTTAGCCATTCCAAATTTAAAGAAAATGTTAGGTTGGTACAAGAATTATACAAAGAGGATTTTTTACATGTATCAATATTTTATCAGTTTCTGTCTATAATATTAAATTTAAATATGAACTGACAGTTTCTTAAACGAGCTGTGTGTTTAGCATACTGATACTACTAACTTAGTCATTACAACCAACTCTGATGAACTACATTTTATCATAACAAATACAGCTTTAAATTATATTCCACAATAAACATAGAGCATTCTGACTGGTTAACTAAGCATGCAAAGTGGGAAGTTAAAGTTCAGGCAAAAGTTTTATTTTGAAATATCTCTCAAAATGGAGGGTGGCAGTGAATAGGTGATCACAGATAATATGCCTAGATTGGATTGGAATGTAGGTTTTAATGGCAAAGAGCCAGAAACTGCTATGCTGTGCCAAATATATGGTTAATAAGAGCAGAGGGGGAGGGGGATGTATAAAAAATTCAAAGAGCTTTCAATAAAACAGAAGTTGCAAAAAATTCAATGATAAAATTGTAAAATAAATACAGTATAATATGTCTAGTATATCATTAATATCTTTGATATGTCAAAAACAATGCTGTATATATATGCACTGATAACTATTAAGTATTTGTATAGCATGCACATATCCAACACTGATTATTATCAGGCTTATTCTATGTAAATATTCACTTTTGGTTATAATAAAACTTTTCAAATACTAAGTCCTGTTCTTATTCATATTTACTGAATTTTTAACACTGGTCATTTCTTTATAAAAATTTATATTATTCTCCATATTATTTTAATAATGAATAAGAGAATCAGATTTTCAAGCATTTTACATTGCAAAAGAATAAATTTATTGGTATGTTATATTTATATACTTTTTAAAATAAATTTTATATCTAATTTCATTGTAGAAATCATTTATTGTATGAATGCATAAACTTTAAAAATAGCAAAATAAAATACTGGTTTAGTTTTCTCAAAATTTCTTTTAATGTTCAATGACGAATAATTACATTAGTAATGATTAGCTTGAGAATTAAAACATTAATATTTAGGTTCTGAAATAATTCATATTCTTGACAAAATATATAAAATCTTTCTCATTATATATTGGACAGTTATTATTTGTAACTAATTCGTCAAGAGTGTTGTCTCTATACATATATTTATTTTTGAACTAGAATTAAGCTGTGCTGTAATATATATATATATATATATATATATTAAGCATCATTTTCCTTATTACAGTTGAGATTTGAACAACATGCTTTTATAAGATCTTCTCAATTCAGTTTCTGTAGCGTATGCTTATAATACCCTCTAATTAAATCCTTATTTTCATGCCATGAAGAATCATTTAATGCATTTCTCATTTAGAGGTAAACTTAAAACATCATTTCCCCTTTCCTGTTAATTTTTATTTTGTACATAACAGAATATTTTTTTTTTTTCTCAAGCTTTATTTTTTAACTTATTTCTTATTTTAGAATTTTCTTCCAGAACTTCTTTAAATATTTCCATCTCCTTTTCAAGTGGTAAAATTCCATTATTCAAACTTTAATCAAAAAGATTGCAACCTTATAAACTGAAAGTTTTGTCCATATATATATTTTTTGAAAGAAAAAAAAATGCATTCCTTGATATAATTCATATTATCAAATGGACCATGCTATAATGTTTTTTTTAAAGAGAAAATATATGGCAAATTCATTGTTTCAACAGTTTAACACCCCCTTCAGATTTTAGAAATATCCCAAAATAAATCTTTAATAATAGAAATTATACCAGTTACAAGAAATAAATAAAATATGCTAAAATTTTTATTTATTGCTATACACAACATAACAATGCAGGCATATTTAGTTAAATAATTTACAAGCTAATATATACACACTTTCTATATAACAGAAAAGGAAAGTCTGAGATAATATTATTTTAATATGGAGCTAATTTTTTGGATTGTCATGTTAACTTTTTGCAACTGTTGAATTCCTGGTGCCTGTAACAAGGGATTAGAGTATGTAAACTTCCAGCAGCTGGAGGTCTTGGAGTTAACTCTAATAATCCTAATAACTTGGATTTTAGATCGACTTTTTTTACTTTCACTGTATCATCATCTGGAGTCATCTATGATGAGAAAATCAATTATTTATGGGGTTTTTTTTCACATAACAGAATAAATTAATAAATTGTTCATTACTTTTATTTTCATGAATAATAAATAATAAAATACCATACATTTTTAATACATTATTAAATTAATATTTCCATAAATTAAAAAAATTAATTCTCAGTAATGATTAAGAGAAAAAAATAATAATATTGATTTCATTTCTTCTCTGTTTCAGCTTCAGTTCAAAAGAGTAATCAGATTCATTTGGGATGCTGGGTACATACAAATATTGTCAAAAATAAGGATATTTTAACTTTTTCCAACAGACCGCCCCCCCCCCTCCATTCTCAGATACAAGATCAAATATGTATCTGGGATAGAAAAACCTGACCAATCCAAATTCAATATGTAAGTAATTTATATGAACAGTTGGAAAAAGCTCACCAAAATATAACAAATCAGATACTACACTGCCTTTCATATACTCGCCATATTTTTTAACTGCTAATAGTATTGATAAAATGCAAAACAAATTTTACATGTAAGAAGCAAGAATTTAAAAAGTATGAAATCTACAAATATAACAGAATTTTAAAAATATAATATGCACATGATCTAAAGGAAATAACAAGATTGAATAATAATAAAAGTATATAATAAATAAAAGAAAAATATTTGTACATTTAAAATGGATCTTACAATAAAAATAAATAGGATAATAATACATGTACATAAAAAGGTCATCAGAATTAAATAATTTTTGATGGATTTAATAATTTTGCTTATAAATGTGGAAGTTACTGTAAAAATTCATGTGTTCTGAAATTTTTTTTTGAGAACTTTACTTTTAAGAAATCATGTAGTAAGTGACGTGAAAAAGATTTCATATCAGTAATTTACTTATTTCCATTTTTAATTTTTTTAAATTGTAAAAAATATAATTTTTAATTTACAAAGCAAATGTTTTTAATCTCAAAATTTTTTCCCCTTAAATTTATTTCTTTATTTTAAAAATTTTATCCTTCTCGTAAACTAATTAATAAAATGTGAAATGGACACTCAGTTTTTTGATGCATTCATTTAATTTTTAGTAGATTTTCAATAGAGCATTTAAAAAATATGATAAAAAATGCAAATAAAATTTTTTGCATATATAAAAAATGATACTCTCACTCCTAAGAAGTGTTTTACAACAAAAAACAATAGTATAATTTTATATACAGAGATATAATAATGCTAATTTAAAAACCAATGGAAATTGTCTCTTTAAAATGTTTTCATAAAGATGTTATCCTTTCGAATACCTTTCATGGTTTTGGCATATAATAGTCACAAAATATTAACTTTTGGCAAGAATTTAACCTTTTTACTGAATCTATAGTGTGATCCTTGGCTAATTATTTGACGATTAATCACTGCCATGCAGTTGTCAGATTTTGAAAATTAAAATTTGTTTTAGATGTATTTCTCCCATCCAGATGAAACAAAAATTTAACACATAATTACATTTGTAATCACAATATTTCAGACCAAACTTGATAAATTTAATTTATTGCATTTTTGAATTATCACAATTAGTTTCTGAGACTAAGAGCTGTAAAGTCATTTGTTGGATTTGTCTCAAAATTTGAGGTGTATACATTAAAGCTATTAAATCTATGTACCAAATTTTATTTCTCGCTTACTCTGTGTTTTATAGTTATCAAGTTCACTTTTACTTAAACAGCCAGATAGACAGACTTATTCTGAACAGAATTTGCTTAATATTTGATAGAAATCTACATATCTGGTGTAAAGATTGTAAATCAAATTTCAATTGCCTAACTCAAAGAGTTTCTAAATTATCTTCATCACAGGCAGACAAATATTTTCCAAAAAATATGTTTTTCCAACTTGGGGAAGTCTAAAACATGGAGATATGTCAAAATCTTGAGTTCAAATTTTTTGACAATTACAATACTTCCTATATGTGAAAGAAAAAAAAAACTAATTTAGCCTGTCTGTATGCTTTGGTAAGTGTTTCATTCCTCCTTGAAAGCAACTGCCAATGATTTTATGTCTTAATAGCTATCTTCACTGACTTTTGAAGAGTAGCAACAACAACAATAATATTTGGCTTTAGTCATTTATCGCCAAATGCAGAAACTGTCAATTTGAATTTGGTGCCCATAATTGACATGTTTGTTTGTGTGTGTGTGCACACACACACACAAACTGAAGAGCCATTACATTATGACCACCATGCTAATAACATTTGGGACCACCTTTAGCCTGCAAAACTGTCAACACCAGATTCCACAAGGTGCTGATAGGTAGTGTGAGGTATCTGATACCAAGTGCTCACCAATTGGTCCCGTAATTCCCTCACATTGCGAGGGGGTAGCATGGCAGCACGAATTTGGTTTTCCAGATGGGACCACAAATGCTCTATGGGATTAATATCAAGTGAATCCGGAGGCCAAGACATGATTTGAAAGTCAGTGGAATGTTCCTCGAATCACTGTCTGACGATTCGACCATACCTTACTACATGATATGATATGGCTGTTACAGGTACATTATCCTGTTGGTAAACACCAAATGTTCACGCAGTGCACAGACGTCAGGGATTGTTCTATGGGGATTATGGGTCCTTATGTGCTTCATGAAAACAATGGCCATACCATATTACCCCCGCCACCGGCTTGTCTCTGTTTAACTATACATCCGGCAGCCAGGGTGTCCTTTGGAAATTGGCGTATTCGCAAACGCCCGTTGTTGTGATGGATCAGAAAACGTGATTCGTCGGACCATACAACCTTTTTCCATTCTTCAAATGTCCAAATTCGATGTTTCTTGGCCCATTGCAGACGCAGCTGGCGGTGCAGGGATATGCATCGGCCACCGATTGTGTAGGCCCATGCGCAGCAATGTAAGCTGCACAATGTCTTGAGAAACACTATCTGGATCGCCATTGTTGTAGCTGGTGGTATTTTAGCTGTTTTAAGCTGTTCGGTCACGGCGAACAATGCGTAGCAATCTCCACTCTCCTCTGAAATCAATATTCCTTGGACGATGCAACGCTGGCCGACGACTTGTCGTTTCACCCTCCATGCACCACTTTCGATATGGGTTCACAACAACAGCACGTGAATAGCCCACTAAACGCGACATTTCTGCTATCGATGTTCCCAGTCGTCGAACTATAGCGATTTGACCTTTATCGAAGTCTGATAAATCAGCTGCTTTTCCCATTCTTTCGCTAATAGCGCTGTAATTTGAAAGACAATGCATAATCGCTTTATATACTCCAACATCAACAGTGCACGCGAAATGGGTTTGTTCCTGGGTAAGCCCATTGTTATAGATGGTGGTTGGCCATAATGTAATGGCGCTTCGGTGCAAAATGAAGTCTCCTGAAAGTGTCTGTATGTTTGAACTCGAAAAACTCGAGAAATATTTAACTGATATTGCAGATATTTGTACCATTTTGTACGGCCTTTATTGGAGAAGGTTTTAATATATTGAAAACATATCAAAATTAAAAAAGGAGTTTTATAATTGCGATTTTAATTATTCACGCATGCGTAAAACACTTATCCGCGCATGTGAGAAAACTTCAAATTGCGCATGCTGAAATAGCTAGAGCTGTGGTATGCATAGACGATACATTTCTTTGTTTATCTCTGTTTGTTAGTCAATCACGCCAGAACGGAATTGGATGAAATTTAGCACATAGATAGATTATAGTCTGGAATGGGACATAGACTGCTATTTATTCCGGTTAATTGAGTGGGTTTTTTTATTAATTAAAAACTAACTTTCAGGCCAAAAATCTTTTCATTTCACACGCTAACGAAGTTAGGCTTAACATGTTTTCGACCGATTATTTCAAACAATTCTGTTTATTTTCTTAGTGTTTGATGCATTTAAAATTAAACATTATTAATTAACGATCTTTCAGATCTATTCTGCAGTACTTTTAAATTAAAATAAAACAGAATAAAGGAAATTAAAAATTTCTAATCTGCAATGCGTTTACCACAACTGGCATAGAAAATTCTCGCATGCGCAGTTTTTTCTTATTGTTGACAACTGCATTTTCATTTTAATTAAAAGTTTAAAAATTATGTGAATTATACTGTTGTATCCATCTCAGTCTCGATCGATAAATAAAACAGACTTGATTTTTAAAAAATATGGACTTGATTTTAATCTTCTGCTAGCCCATGTATTGTGAAAATAAAATGATACCGACAAATTAAATATTATAGGCAATTAATTATAAAAATTAAATATAAATATGTTCTAGTTACAAAAAATATGCATTATGGGAGTTTGCTGTATTTAATATTAGGTAGATAATAGCCATATAAAGCAAAGGATTGATCGTAATTCAAAAATGTCAAGGCCATGTTTCTTTAACGTTGACCAAAAAAATTCTTCTTACTTAATTATAAGATTAGATGCTTAATAATTTTTTAATGATGCAATAATAAAATATCAAAGCAAATATTTTTAATTACCTTATCACACATATGCTTATAAATTAAACCATCGGGTCCAACATTAAAGACGGAAAACCCATCTAACCAGCTGAAAAAAAATTTTTAAATTTTAAATACAACTACACAAAAAGCTAATTAATAATACAGTTTTTGAGATACTTATCACAAATTATACATAATCAGCATTATTGATGGTAGGACACATTTTTGCATTCATGAATCAAAATAGGTCAATAATAATTATTTTTAAATATTAATATCTAGCTATGTTGATTAATAGTTAGTAAATAATTCACAAATGAATGGGCATTAATGAAAAGATTTACCTTTAAATATAATTTGCTTCTTTTCATCCTCCACCATTTTTTACACTTTTTTTTCCCTTAACATACAAATAAAAAATATTTTACATTAAAAAGTTGTTACTTTTCTTTTAAATTTGATTATCATTCTTCTGAGACATCCATAAATGAAATTATACTTCACATTTATTAACTTATTCGATACTTTTATACCAATTAGCAATAAGTAACACCCATGTTTTACCCATTATCCAGAAGGATGAAATAAGCAACAACCATATTATAAAAAAAGGATAGCTTATAAAGTAAAGGAAAATGACAGATAGCCCTTGTTTGCTTCAAGTTATGGCCATTAAGATATTCTTATTATATTATATATATATATATATATATATATATATATATATATATATATGCTTGGGATTACTTGCTAGAATAATAGTATATTCAAAGTTTTTCCTTGAATCATTTTACTTTTTAAAGTGAAATTTCAACTCTTTATTAGGTATAAATTGAATGCATGTATATATAATGCTATACTGCCTGCTCAAAATTGTTACATTGTGTACTGTCACACACATTGTAAAATATAAGGAACCTATATCAACTTATGTACCACATTTCACATGTGGTACATAAGTTGATATAGGTTCCTTATATTAAAATAATTTAATTTACAATAAAACCTTAAATTCAAATATGTGATGCATTATTCTTCTATAATTAAAATCACAATCACAATGGTACACAAATTATAATTACATAATAACATGGATTGTTGAGCACAACAGTGTGTATCCACATTGCCTTTTATTGTATGGAGAGGTAAAAAGTCAAGTATTAGAAAATTTCCTGCATCTCAAAAATCAGGCTATGCCAAATTTACATATTTCCTAAGAACCACTGAATCCTAAATCACTAAAACAACATTTAATTAACACTTATTCAGGTTTCTTTACTTTACTATGCCTATTTCAAATCAATCTCCAAGTATGAATGACATTAGTCCCTTTAAACTTTTGAATAAACAAATTGATATTAGTCTTAAATTCCATTAAATTAAAATTTCACCCACCTATTCAACATTATTTGACTACGACAATTCTCAGCTTGTTTATTTTACATATGATTTTACAAGAGTGTGTGAATATTCCTATTTTTCCAGAGTGAGAAAGGTCATGGAATAGATCTCAGAATCTCTAGTAACTTCAAAATTACTGTAAGGCCATGATCTAAAAACGAAGCAGCATGATAACACCTATTGAATGGTAAAAATAAATTTAGGATACTTTTCCTAAGCACCTTTCCTGGGTGCAAGCGAAAAATCGCCAAATAATGTGGAATTCCGCCAAATTTGCGTTTGGTTCACAATTGGCGACATTTGCGTCAGCTAACGGAAAAATACCAAATTTAGATTGATTTTACAACTCTAGACTCTACCTCTTTCAAAAGCAATCTAAATATATCCTTACATGTATAACATATACAAAAATCCAGATGCAATGCCTTAATTATTTCATTTTTCTAATCTATCTGTACCAATAATTTACTCTTTTACTTGTGAGTAATATAGAAGTTCTGATAAAAGAAAAAATAATAAAATGTGGGATGTGTGAGTGATTAAATGGGCACTACACTTGCTACTCAAGATAGACAAAGAAACTGATTAAGACTTAAAAATGTAAATAAACAACAAATGAATAAAATAGAATAATTTACAAGTATATTAAATTTTCCTTTTTTCCACCTAACATTGTTGGAACATTCAAAGTTAAATATGTATTCTACATTACTTACTCAGCTTCATCATTGAGAAATTCTTGCCAAGACGTAGTTTGCAATTTCCATAAGTTTAGTATTAATCTATGTCGAGAAACACCTTTCACACGCCAACGAACTCTCACCGTTCCGTCTTCAATATGATGAGTTATTTTCAAAATTTCTACTTTAACTTTGGCATATTGGAGGTAACCATAGATCTTTAATATGTACATAGTTTGTATATAAGCAGGCAATCCTCTGGAATGACAGAAAAAATAATATTACACAACTTTCCAAATGAAAAAAGATTTATTCTCACATTATTTAATCAATAGTTATTTTAAGTTATTTAAAAGAATTATTTATAATAATATTAATTATGCAAATAATATAATACTCGAAGTTATTTAAAGCTTTTTGTAATTATTCAAAAATTATCATTTATTATTATTATTGAAAAATTTTAATTATTATTTCAATCTGAAAGATCTCATTCACATTTACTGAAAAATATTCTTATAGAAAAATTACTTGATCTATTCTTTTTAATTACAATTTCTATGGCACTACACTGAAAGAACCGTAAATAAGCAATAAAGAAATATAAAATTATATATTTAATATTTCAGTGATAATGCAAATACAAAAGATAAATATTTTTTTTAAAAAAAAAGCTAGCCAAAGTGCAGTTTTGTGCAGTAAACAATTTAACTGACAAGGCAAGAGTTTTAGAAAAATTTCATTATTTTAATGAGACATCAAATCTTTGATTTCAAAAAATTTACTCATAATTTTCTCATTTGAAATAATATATGTAGAAAACAAATAAATAATAACATATTGCAGTTTTGAAATTCATACTGCAATTTAGACTAAATGTGATGTCATAAAGAGGAAAATAGCTGGAACAAAATTTTATATTGTACAAATGAAAAATTTTACCACAATTTTTTAAATGCTTACTAATTGTTTTTGGCAATCACCTAGTTTGCTAGGGATATTAGCTATATTTAACTTCAGATAAATAATTTACATATTTATCTGAATTACAAGAATTACATTACATTACAAGTTTATGTCTATTTGTCCATTTTTAAAACATTAAAATTGTGTAATACTCTTACATAAGTTCTATGCATTGTGTAAATGAAATTTTTTTAATCAAGACCAGTCTCATAACATTATAGTGCTTTAAAAAGGCAAATATATGTTTCATCTATTTTTAAAATTTTGCAGTATTGTAACTTGAACTTTTTATCCATCTTGTCAACTATACAAATATTAAAAAGAATGATTTTCCTTCAGGAAAATAATTTTCTTTTAACAATGAAAGAAAAGTACAAGGTAAAATATTTAATGAAATAATGAAGATAGTTTAAATTTTAGTGCAACAATGTAATCAATTGTTGCAAATTAAAGCAAAAAAAAAATATTTTTTTTTAAATTGCTGAGAATTAAGAAAAATCTGCAAAATTTCTAAACTAAAAAAAAAAATTATAAATTTAGAAATGGAGTACAACAATATTTTCAGAAGTTATCATAGGAAAACAATAAAATTCAAATATATTTTTAATTAAAATTTTTTAAAGTGTAATTTCCTTGCCTCCAAGTACATATGTGCTAAATATAAAAGCTGCATCAAAATGATTTGGCTTTTATAGTGACAACACATGCACACATTCATCTTTATTTTTGGTACAGGTATTGCTTCATAATTTGCATTTTATAACAAAAATTTTAAAAAATATAAACAAAAATATATACTTCTGATAGAAAGGTTATCCAAAATTCTCTATTTAAAATAAAAAATCGATTGAAATACTTCCACCATCCTAAATTTTACTCACTTCCTAATGGAAATAATACAGTGTGTTATATTAAATATTATAAATAAAGCTTAGATAGTGATGGGTCAATTGTAGGGTTCTATTACCTTGCCACAGACACTCGCAGTAAAATTTATAACAATTTAATAATATTATAGATTAATAAGAACACATAGAACATCAGAATTTAAACCAGATTATGAAGAATATTTAGAAATGCAGACACAGCTTCATTCATTTCATTAATATTACATTTTTAAAATCTAGTTAAAATATTATAATAATTATTTGTATTTACCAAATAAATAAATTAATAAAAAATAAAAACAGCACGAATTATAAAATATTTAGCAAAATTATGCGCACTTGCATTAAATTATTCAAAACTTGATTAAATAAATTTAAAACTATTTAAGTTGCTTTCAATATATTAGAATATAAATTATTCATTAAACAGGTTATATTATATTCCATACAAAAGGTCCTATAAAATAATTCAATATTTTTATTAGTCAGCAAATCATTAACTAATAATTATGGCCAATTTTTCAAAATTTTATTACCTTAGTTATTTTTTATAATATTTATAGTTGATTTAAACAAACAAAAAACAAAACACACACACATCATTAAAATAAATTGTTGATTAAAATAAAAATATCTTGAAATGTAAAATTAAATTGACCAGTTATTAAAAAAAGGATATCTTAATGTACACTATTTGGGGTTGCAAAATGACTAAATCCATATCTGAAAAGCATTGATATGTATTGTCTTAATTTATTTAAAAAATTAACTATGCAACTGTGATTGAAAATTCCAGCAATATTGAATACAAAGGTATTAATGCACCAGAACTTCTTCCAAATGCTGATTTAGAAGATCTATAGATATATTTTGAAAGAAAATTAAGACACAATTTAGAGACTTAAAAACATCTCCCCCCCCCCCTTTATTGAGAAAGCTAATTCACTTTACTATATTTCCATGCCAATATGAAAATTAATTTTTAAAAGTGAAAAAACTGATTATACAACTTTTTTTTATTTACCTCAGGAAAACCTAAAAAGATGAGCTATAAAAAGCATAAAAACACTCAATAGAAACAATGACACCACTTAAGAATACAGTGTATTTAAAACAAAAATATGAAAACTTAATCTTTATTCAGTAAAAATAAACAACTGTGATCTTATTTTTGATTTTAAGATAATAAGGTAGGTATTTCTAATACATGAATTCTCATTCATATGTAAAATCAAGAGGAACACTTATATACAAAATAAAAATATGCAAATCTGGAAATAAAAATATGCTGCACAAATTTTTTTGTAATTTTAAAATATTCTTTCTGAAAAATAATTATTTCATAGAGAATACATAAGAAAATATTTAAATATCTTAAATGTAACAAAATGTTATCAAGGAATTAAGATACAATGTCACATAAAAAATCATTAAAATATACATTTTATATTTATCAAAAAAGTTACAAAAAAGATGGGAGGACTTACTTTATTATAACACCTCTGATATTATTCTGAAATACAATATTCTTGTGATAGATACTGTAATCCTGAGGCTCTTTAAAGAAATTGACTAGCTGTAAAAGATTTTGGTTAATATAATAATTAACAAATATAGACAAAAAATATTTGAATATTACTCTAAAAAACACACTACATTCAAAATATTGGTATAAATTTAAGAATATAAGGTTAAGTTGTAACTTAAGACAATTTTGCATCTCTTTATTTGGTAGCAATATTTATGTATTGTCTTTCCTTGCTGTCTGTTTGAATTTTAATGTAGTAATATTTTTTCTGATCTAAGTTAATCATAAAAATTTAATATCCAACAGAATAATAACTATTGGCATTTAAGTTAAATAAACAATACTATACTTCTTCTACAAAATAATTTACCATTATTTTGCAGTTTCAACCACAGAAATGCATTTTCTTCCCTAATTAAAAGAAAAAAATACTTTTCCTTTTTATTTATAAATATAAACTTTCTGTCTAGCTAAATTTTTTATTTCTGTCAGCAGAATGCTTCAAAAGACTTTAGTACAAAATTTTCATTTTACTAATTTCTAATTTGTAGCTGCATGCTATTCTTTGGTGTAAATTACTAGGAAGGAAAAAATAATAATCAGTTTTTACAACTAGCTTTTCCTTTTGAAATTCTGATCTATACAGTAAGAAAAAAACTTTTACTAATATATCATAAAATAAATTTTCAGATAACCCAATGTTTTAATTGATAAGCCTTGACCATTGTAAGTCAGTCGTCCAGTACTTTTATAATAAAATAATTATCAATACAGACAATATTTTTTAACATATTTAAATGTCCAAAGTCTTTCAGTTTATTTTGTAAAATTAACATACTTTGAAATTATACAAAGTTAGAATGTTGTCCAATAACATGAAAAATATTTAAATTAGCTTCTAACTCTCCACACTATTGAAACACATAATGAAATTGTTTTATTTATAATAGCAGATATAATCAAGTCTCCTGAGCCCAGTTCA
The DNA here is from genome assembly GCF_947563725.1 of Argiope bruennichi. Taxonomy (NCBI): domain Eukaryota; kingdom Metazoa; phylum Arthropoda; class Arachnida; order Araneae; family Araneidae; genus Argiope; species Argiope bruennichi. The sequence continues at coordinate 14,762,094 of NC_079160.1, forward strand.
ATAAACTTGCAATTCCTTTTGAAATTGACAAGCTGTCTGAGACCAGATCAGATTCCAAAGCCCAAGCTGTTGTGTTACTATTTAATTTCAGTTACTTTTTTGTTTAATACAGAAATACTGACAAACTTTTTAAATTTCATACTACATAAATAAGAATAACAAATATATATGATCAAAAATACATTTCCCGATTAACTATTGGTGCATCCTATATGGAGAGTTTATAACCAAAGAATAAAATTTTAAACTTATACAAATTGATTATATTTATGAATGAAACTTTTACATTATAATAATATACAAATATACTGTAAGTAGCAATGAATAATAAGTAATAATACATAATGGTAGATATTAAGATTTATCATTTGTGAAGGCTAATGTGACAAATTAATTTGTTTCATTGTTACTAATTTTATTACTTTCTAATTTATCTTCTCTTAATTCAAGCATAAGTCATGATCAAACTGCAGTTTTCTATATATTTTGATTAATAATATGGTTTGATTCTGATAATGCAAGATATATGATTATCAGGAATGCTGATAATCAAACTGTTTTCTCAGAAATGTAATTGTATTTCTTTCTCTCTCTCATTTTTTAAACACAAGATTTGAAAATATCTTTAAAAAAAAACTCATTTATCAGATTTCAGTCAACAACTTCAGATTTTCAGTGAAAAATTAAAAAACTCATTTCTAGAATTAAAATATTGTATTTAATAAAATAGAAAACAAATCTTTTATTCATTTATATAACTGATTTTTTACCCCTAGAAAGAAGCTGCTCCGATAGCTATAACTAGCATATGGTTAGAGTAGATACAAAGTCAAAAGACAAATAAATTCAAATGATTAGCACTTTTAAAACTCAATTTCTAATCTCTTAAACACAAACTTAGAAAACACTGTTATATTAATTTCAAAAAAGTGTGGACTTTTGGTTTTTCTCACATTTTTTAGAGTCTAATTTCTGTAACATAAATCATCTAATGTTGAGCTACAATATCACATAAAAACCACACAGCTGAAACAAACACTGACTCAATAATATTTTGATGAAATACCTTGAGAAATATATATGTTACGGTCAATGTGAATAATTGGTTATTATTAATACTAACTGGTCATTATTAATAATATCCAAACCAGCTAATATTAATAATAATGATTATTCACACTGACCATAACATATATATATATATATATATATATATATATATATATATATATATATATACAAACATCAAATGCATTTTCTTTTTAGTCTTAGCAGTGATGCCATAAGAATACTATTCAGATTCTTGGTAACAATACAGTCTACAAAAAACTTAAAAATCTTTTAAAATATCAATATTTTTTATTAAAGTTTAAGATTAAAGTTTTGCTTAAAAACAATTATCTCTCACTTATTTTTGATATAATATTGCATTTCACTCATATATAACAATAAAGATTCAAGAAAAATGTTATAATAGATTCTTTTTCTTTTTTTTCTTTTTTTTTTTCATTTAAAGCTTCTGTACAAAAACTATACAATCAAAAATGATGTTATATGCTAATAGTGGCACAAGAACCATGCTATACCTTCATTCCTTTTTAAACCAGAGGATATCAAAAATTTTAGCTATTTACTTAATGCGATAATCTCCTCAAAAGAAAACTTTTTATAGGTAGAAAAACATTTGATTTGATTATCTAATGATAGGCAATAAAGAATCAGCAATAAGTTTAATTAATCCCTCACTAAAATGCATAAACAATAAACAACCAGACATGCTTTAGTTTTAGCACTTTCGACAGTAACAAAGTTAATAGAAACACAATAAAAACTCTTGATTGACATGCTGCTTACTTTAACTGCTATAATTCATTGAGCACTTTTTTAAATGTAAGTTATCAAAATTTGACAGAAAAAGTTAAGTCCATGTCAAGTGTCAAGTTATCAAAGTTCGATAGCAAATGTTTGAATCCATGTCAAGTCTTCTTGCACAAATAAAGGAAGCCTCATATCCCTTCATGCATGCATATCAGACAGAACCAATCAGTCAGAGACATACAGTTAAATCAACACAGGAAACATTGTATACTTACACAATATGTTAATTTATCTATTATCACCAGAAGTTGTTCCTCAGTTGGCTTACCAGTATCATTCTTCTGAACATCAGAACTAGTTCCAGAGAAAACTTCATCAACTTTTTTAACAGAGTCTTTACTTTTGAGACAATTAGAAGAATTACCATAAATATTTTCAATAGAATAAAAATAAATACCAGATGATAATAAATAATTCTGAGAATGTTCTGCTAAATTCACATTATAATCAAAGGATGAACGAGCTAACAAATTTTTAAATTCTTTAGTTCGTATCAGTTCTTCAATACTGTGAATATCAAGGGGAAGGGATTCTTGTTTTAAATAATAATGATCAAGAGGTTTCATACATGAAATAGGAAGATAAAATGATTCATGATCAGATTCTTTACTAAGTTCAGGATGCAATGTGTGACTCACAGCTGCTTGTAATCTGGCATCTGAGCAGAGAATTCTGAATGAAGAGAAGCCAGTTGATCTTGATATCTAAAATACAAGAAGAATGTACACATTTATCAAGTAATTAATATCATTATATATACAAGCAATTTATTTATAAGAATTTAAAGTTCATAAATGATAGTTAAAAGTATTTTATGCTCTATTAGATAGAGCATTTATAATTTTAATAAGTGGATCGTTGATTGCATAAAGATAATTTTATCACTATTTTCCAAATTTTCTTCTTTAAATGAAAACATAAATTCCTATTCTAAAGCAAATAGCGACATGTTTTTGGATTAATTACCTAATATATGTTATATCTCATATCTGTCAGTACACTGTATTTGGAAAATTCGAAGAAAATACAAAATATATATATATATATATATATATATATACCTCTTTATTTAAATGTTTCATGAATTTAAAGACATGTAACTGAATACAAAAACATAACTTTTTCTTTCAATGTTACTAAACAGTTGAGTTATAAGAGATATTTAAATACTTATCTCATGGACTATGCATGATTGTCATCATCAGAGATGTATAAAGAAATTTCCAATATCAGTGACTTTACAATTAAAATATAAAGCCATCATTCCTTTAAAGGGGGAGGAGTGAATTAATCACTACAATTTCTTCTTTTAAATTATTATTATGATTATTACAATTTTTGTCAATCTTTTTTCAAGAACAAAAAGTAAAAACTAAATTTTTTCTTAATATAATCAGTGGTATCATATTTTAATATTTTATTTCACAATAGTTTTCACAACAGATTGGATAAGTAGAAAATAATATTCTGACAGTTCAAACTTTTCACTGAGATAAAAAAAAAAAAAGAAATGCATTAATTTGCTGAAAGATCCTGGTATTTTCAAAAAAAAAAAAAAACAAGATGAACATTTAGCAAGATAGATAGCAAGAGAAAAGTATGTAAAAAAAACTAATTAAATGTTTATAATATTTTGCTAATTCAATTTTTAAAAAAGTAGACATTGCAATTATTTTGATTTGCAAGATTAGCAATTAAAAAATATAGCTGCAATCTAAAGTCTATCTATATTATTTCAATAAAATATTATAATACAATATTTTAAGCATAAAGTATACATCTAACCTAATATCCTTTTGGAAGTATTAAGAGAGAACTAAAGGTTAAAAGCAAAGATTTTTAAAAAATCAATGCCTGCTGTTTTAATAGTTATTAAATAACAAATGTAATTTTCTGGTAAAGATACTCCTCGAACATAGCATTTAAATTTATAACATCTTACAAAAATAACATTAATTTAATTCATTTCACAGAAATTAAAAGTGCTTTTCAGAATACATAATTCCCATTCATATATATATACCATAAATATTTTCAATAGAATAAAAATAAATACGAGATGATGATAAATAATTCTGAGAATGTTCGGCTAAATTCACATTATAATCAAAGGACAAACAAACTAACAAACTTTTGCATGTACGTCTTTAAAAGGCATAACAAATATATTAAAACATTACTAAATAAACATATCAAACATTACTAAAAAACCTCAGCATGACTTTTGATATTTCTTTAAAAAAAAACTTCATAGTTTGTTTGTAGCCGAGTTTTGATGATTTAATTATTTTTTTTTAATTTCATCATTTTACTTCATATATTTTCTGCTCTTCTTATAAACAAATGTATCTCTTTTAAATATTTTTTTATAGATTCTATGAATTCTTCAGTCAAAATGTCTACTTTCTTCATTTTATTCTTTAGAATTTCCTTAATTTCTCATGATCCTCAAAATCTATAAATAAATAATAAGATGTGACTACACAGGAGAATTGGGTACATACTGGTGAATGTGCCAGAGTGTAACTTTTTTTTTAAATGATAAATTACAAATGTTAATAATTTACTTAATTTTTTAATACAATAGTTTGGTAAGTTTTGATAAGTTTGGCTAGAATCTTTTTCAAATTGGTGAGATTTTAGTATTTGATTTGCCTGTTTTATCTAAGAGGTTTTATAATGAGACATTAATAACATTTTACCACTTTTTATGAGAAATTTAATCTTTATTTACAATTTTGTCAAATTATATTTAAAGCTGAAAAAAATAAAAACTCCATATCAGTCGGAAAAGCTTCAAACTCCTTCTTGCTCAGAAAATTCTCAAATACTTCCCAAAATCTTCTATCTCTTCAACATTGACCTAAACTTCCAATTGTCATAAAATACAGGCAAAAATAATTGCTAAATTTATAATGTAGTTATGGCTCAGAATAATAGAGGGAGAATACAATTTGCAAACTGAGATATTTCACAGTTTAAATTTCATAAAGCAATGATATACTTGATCAGTTAATGTTAGAAGAGAAGATGTATTTTTGTTAAATACTTTAATGTTAAGAGAAAATTAATTATTAATCTAAGATACTTAATTTTTTGTAACATTAAGAACATAAAAATTCATTATATGTAAATAGTTTTTAAAAATAATTATGAAATTAACTTTACATTACTATTAAGTAATATCATACTTAGAACTTCAGTTTTATAAATTAATAATTTTTATTAAATGTATTGAATCTTTCCCTAAAGGAAGTAAAGAATAAGTTGGTAATTTAATGGAATTGGAATTACTTAAATAAAGAACTATTGTAGACATTTCTAAAAAAGACAAAAATAAATAAAAACAAGCATATTTTTTGCAGTGATTTGAGTAAGAAACAATGAAAATTATTTAAATTCTTTAATACACAGATAATCTAAACTTGTTGAATATTTGGTTATGCTATTAATAATAACTTGCACCAAATTCGTAATCATGCATTTCATAGAACTCGAAAAAATTACCTAGACAAATGAGTTACTAAGAATAATTTAGTTTGCAAAATTACAGGAGAAAACGATTCATTTTAGAATTAAAATCGGAATTTTATATAACCTTCACATATATGTATATAAAAATCTCACTTCTTTTGGAAGAAAACTTGCATGATTTCCTTGCATCCATTTTACTCGTTGAATTTGATTAAGTGTTCGAATTCTTGTGGAGACATTACAAACTGAATGCATTTCTATAACATGTGTTGAAAAAAAAGAAACTTAGTTAATTCACGACGAACTCACGTTATAAACAAAACAAAATTTCACCGATAGGTTTCATGCTAATGGTTACAGTTATTACTCGAATTTAAAGGTTGGAACAAATTCAAAGTTAAAATTTTCGAATAAATGAAAAGCGTCAAATAAATTTTTCAGATATCCTAATAATAACAAGTTAGTAATCAAAATAGTTACAATAATCAAAATAGTTACAGATTTTGTTTATTTGTCGGGATGATCTTTTTTTTAAAAAAAATTACTATATTAAAATTTGAATACTTATCAAATAATAATTCCCCTGAACGTTCTGTAATACATAATTTCATGTCAGATAAAAATTCTAGTGCAAATTTCGTATATAATTAGTAAGAATGTTATAACTGAATTCTTAACTGCGCCTGTAATCATCAAGAAAATGTGATCGTGAATTTCTTTGCTTTATCAACGTTTCGCTGTTGAAAGGATAATTTTAAAATTAATTGATTTTACCTATTTTATTATCAAGTATTTTGTTTATAATCCTTTTCTATCAGCATGGATGCTGCTCGAAATGATTTTGCGACGTGGAGTAATAAAAAGACACAACGTTTTGAATCGAAAAAGAGAAAAGTTGAAGCTCTTTTAAATTTGTTCGAAAATGAAGAAAAGATGCATCCACCTGCAAAAAAGAAAAGTAAAGATTCATTAACTGAGGAATACAAATATTTAAAAGAGCAGTTAAAGCGGTATGTTAAAAAACCCGAAATAGAACCTTTCTTTTCCCTCTCATACGGTGGTAAAAAAGCTCAGTTGAATTTCAAAGATTGTAAATTAGGCAACGTTTCTGAAAATATTGAGCCCTTATTTATCGAGGACATTTATCAGCTGTTGCTGAAATCAGTAATTGGTCATATGTCGCCTTACCCACTCGTTTGGGCAAATTTGGAACAGCCCCAGAATGTAGCGAAAACTGTGCTGTTAGTTGTTGAAGGTTTCACTAAATATAATATTATAAGTAACATTTCAAAATTAAAGAATATGACAGTATTCCCGCATGTAGTTGAAATTGTGTCTTCAAATATTCCCTTTGCCACAGAGTTGAGTACATTACATTTAGTGACAGATTTTCACATTCGGGCTAAAGGCTCTTATTCTACAATGTTTCCCAAAGAACAACAAGTAAAGGTAGAGCCATCTCAAAGTTGTAAATCTCCTTCTAAACTGCATTTGCTCCTTAGTCCTATTCAAATGGTGATGGAAAATTATCCTTTTCCAACAAATGTGTTTGAATATTCTAAGAGTGATGGTTATGTGTTTACAAAAAAATCTTATGCTCCAGTGAGTGAAAACTCTCCTATGTTTGCTATTGATTGTGAAATGTGTCGTACAGCTGAAAATCCGACTGAGCTTACTAGAATTGCTGTTGTTAATGAAAAATTGGAAACGATTTATCATACCCTTGTGAAGCCAGAAACAAAAATTATTGATTATATGACAAGATTTAGTGGTATAACAAAAGAAATGTTAGCTGATGTAACTGTAAAACATGGTGATGTTCAACAAATGCTGCAAAAATTACTACCTTCAGATGCCATATTAGTTGGTCAGTCCTTAAACTGTGATTTGCATGCTTTAAAAATGATTCATCCATATGTCATTGATACAAGTATTATATTCAACTCCAGTGGAATTAGGGGTAAGAAGTCATCCTTAAAAAGTCTCACACAGACATTTTTAAAAGAAATTATTCAAGATAATAAGAATGGTCATGATCCCGTAGAAGATGCTATTGCAGCGATGAAACTTGTTCAGCTAAAATTAGAGAATAGTATTGGATTTGGAGATGCCTGTTTGTTAGATACTTCTAAAATAAAAGAAAATGATATTGAAAGTAATTCCTTTCAATCTTCTTCTAATATAAGAAATGTTGCCAATGGATGTTCTATATCGAAAACCGTGCCAGTTTCTGTAAAAAAAGATAATGGATTTTTTGCAAAGGTTGCAGAGTTTTCTAAAAAAACTTGTTTGATTGGCAGTGAAGCATCTCTTAACCATTATGACAGTAGCATGCTGAATAAAAATGTTCAGAAGTTTTTAAAACCAAATACTGAGAAAATAGTGAAAACAACTTTGAAGGAAATTAAAAACAATGACCTTATAATAAGTCATGTTTGTTTTGATCTTGAATCAGAGCAAGATTTCCTAGTTAAATTGAACAATATTCTTGGTGATGTTCATGAAGCTTGTGTTGACAGAACTATGTTTATGGTTCTTATTTCTGGTGTTGATGACAAAAACTTTACAGATATTAAAAGTAATCTCTTTATGATAACTCTAAAGAGAATAAATTAAAGTATAATAGCTTTAAATTTAAATAAATATGTTAATATATTTTACTGAATAAAATCTGTTATTTGAAAGTGTTTAAATAAAAGTTTCTTTTTTTTATAAAAAATTAATTTAGTATTGATTCATAAAATAGCAAAACTCTCATTTGGTCAAAGGTTTCTTTTAAATTATCTTAGAATTCTTACATTATAATAGTAAAGAATAAATGAGATGGAATATTTTGTATTTTTGAGTACTATCTTATCTTAATGAAAGGGTTTAAAATTCTTTCAGCAATCATCATAATTTAAATGTAAAGTAATTTCTTTTTTCCTTAAAGCCACTTCTGTTTAAAAATAAATAGTTCAACAAAGTACCCTTATGAAGGTATCATTTTTTTTAATTAATTAATGCCAATGAAAATAGTAAAACTTTTTGTAGAAAACAGTGTAAGCTTTAATCAAACTTTTCCTTGTAAATGTGCCATTATACTTAGATCTGTTTATGCTGATATGACTGCTTAGATAAAAAGGATTGGGTTGTTGGTGAAATCATTCGACTTATTGTTGATATAAATTTGAATAGAGTTTGTTATTCAACATTTTATCATAATAATGAAGCTATTAGGATTCCTTTCACTAGTAAAACTAATGGACGTATTCTTCAGTTAAAAGTATCTGCCTAATGGTCAATTTGTATTCGGTATGCATCATACATAAAATTTATCCATCATTGTTTATGTAATTGAAAAATAAAAAAAAAAAGATTTCCATTTTCTAACATTTTTTTTTTTTTTTTTTTGGAGTGAAGCATGTTATTGATTTAGGACGGTGGTCTAATGCATTTTTTTAAAAACCAAAGTTTTAAATTAGGGAAATAAACAAGATATTGCAATTATAGAATATGATTATTTTAAGGATACTGATATTTTGATTAATTTTTGAACATGTTTGGTTCATTTTCTTTGAATCTTGATGAATTTTTGCAACATCCAACTTAGACTTGCATATGCCCACATTTATGCTATATAGCTGAAATATGGATTGATTTATTGTAATCTGTTGCTTTAGAAATTAGTAGTTAAGTACTTTTTATGAACTTGTTTAAGAATAACTAAAAGCAATATGCAGTTTAAATATTCTCTATAAAATTTCTCAAAGAATTCATTCAAGAAGAAATATATAGAGAGAGCCATTTATTTACAGGATTATGTTACTGGCATTTTCAAATTTGTTATAAATATTAATATTTACAATCAAGCATATTTCATTATTATGGCACAAAGAATGTAATGAAGTTTTTATTATCTAAACCAGTATATACATTTAGTTTGCTTTAGAATATATATATTATAACTAATTTTTTAAATTTCAAAATTTTTAATTTTTGAGTAGGTATACTTTTGCTCTTGATACCTACATCATATCTTATATATTATCTGAACATAAAACCTGTAAATCTGAAATCTCAATAAAAGATAAAATTATGGAGATTTACTTGATATTAAGGATTTCAGTAACCTTGGACTTTAGCTGGGATAAGATGTGATATTCATTGATAAGTTAATACCTAGGTTTTATATACATATAATATTCTATCTGTCATCTCTTTTTACATTATATATGTGTTATATTATGGCTCAATTTAATTGAGCTAAAAGGCAACTAGAAAATTCTTTTGTACAGCAAAATCTTGACATTGAATATTTAATCTTTAATAAAAACTGTAAAATGTACTTAAAGCATTTGCAATTAAAATTTATGGAACTTTTTGTATTCATATTGAAAAAGAATAGTTTTGTCAACAATATTCATAACTGGACACAAAATAATTGTGCATTGTAAGCTGAGCCCTAACTTGGCAGGTGCATTGCACAGGGTTTATTTGAAAAGTGAATCTAAGATGCTGTTCACTAGAAATCTATACTGTTCATTAGATTATCTTTTTAATAATAATAAAATTTTTAGTTTGTTTTAAATTAATATTGCTCATAGATTCAAATGATAATTGTAGATCTAAATTGTAACACTTTTAAAAAAATTTGACTGAATTTGCTAATCTTTATACTACTACTTTAAGAGAAAACAATACATTTGATAAAATTATTTGGTGATTAAATTAGAAATAAAATCATGCAGAATTAGGAAATTTATTGGATTGTACTTTAAAAGCTTGAAGAAAACAGCGAATGAGTCGAGTAATATGGCTATGTTGATAGTAATGTCCAAAATTACCGGAAATGAATGAAAAGCTTCATTCAGACTGATGAGGGGGGAGGATAAGATTTATTAATTAAAGCTCCAAATAAGCTAGAAGTTGATGATAAATTGGATATCCATGATTGCAGGAGGCTAGTATTTGATAGTGATGCTTTTATAGCTTTAAAAGACAAGAGAATAAATACAGGTATTTTGGAAATTAATAATTTCGCAGCAGTTGGAAAGGCAAAATTAATTTTGCATTCCTACTTGCTTATTTTTTATAATATATTTCGTAAAATACATTTTTTATTGCTTTTTTTTGCATTTTTTTATACATTTTTCAGTCTTTTAAAACTTGCCTCGATTGTGTTCAACAAAAGTGTCTACAGAGAAATCTCCATATCGATCATGATTTTGAGGGGGGGGGGGATTCGGAGCTGTATAAAATTACTGATTACTGTAATGATAAATAAATTTTTTCGAGCTTCACTCACGGAGTGATTCTGATACAGTTCTGTTAAAAAGTGTATTAAAAACAAGGAAAAAATAATATCAATTTATTATCTTTTTATAATCTGCTTAATGATTTCTTCCCCTTAAAAATAAGTTATTTAATTTTTTCATATTAAGAAGCGACTACTCTTTATGAACTGTATAATAGGGAATTTTTCTGAAAGCAATCTTTTGAGAATTGCTCTCTTCATTTTTTTAATGGGTTATTTACTGCTAAATAAAAAGTAAACCGAAATATATGGGACATTTAATTCAAATCTAGAATCGGTGAACTGAATGCGGCCTGAACTCATCGCCGAGAGCATCTAGCCATTTTAATTCACATTTTAACTAGCTTTAAATATATAAACGCATTTTTCAAAGAACGGTATATCAAGTCATCAATTTCATCATCAACAACCATTACTCAGACAACTTTAATTCCAAAATAAACATGCAAAAAAAAAAAAAAAAAAAAAAAAACTCATTTTTACTGAGACGCTGTGAATAATAAATATTCTTCTTGCCAATTTTGTTACAATTGTTTTGAACAGACTCAAAATATGACAGATGTTTAGATTTTAACTCTTTTTCGAACGACTACAGTAGCCTTGAGTCCTGAAGATCCAGCACAATGGATAATCATAAATATTCATATTTGACAAAGAAATACATTAACCACTCTTTATACGTATTCTTTTCCAATATTTTTCGCTGCTAATTCCAACATAAAGGCAATGAAAAAAGTCGTTATCCAAGTTTATGGTTTTATTTCAGTTCTGTAAAAATGATACGAGAGATAAAATAAATGTCCAATTGTATTTTTCTGATCAAGAATGTTTATTTGGTTGTGAAAAGTTCTTAAAATTCTCGATGCTCTCAAATTTGTTGAGATTCTTTCATAAATATTATGGAAAATATCATTTGTTTGGATTGGTCAAGAAAGGACCGTCTAGTTTTCTATGAAATCAGACGGTCTCTATGAAGTGGCCCGGGTGCAAGAAACCATTTGGAGCCCTAAATTTTTTGCAAAGTAAAAACAAAAGTACGAACACATATTACTATTGCATGTTTATTTAATACGTGATTTTGTTTTTGCTACTACATCAATTACTTCAGAAAAATTGTAATTTTTTGCAATTTCTTTTTCGATGCTTAATATAGCAAGTGCATTTAAGCTCTCTGAACACATGCTTGACCGAAGATAATTCTTTATTAATTTCAATTCCCATAAAATTTACAGTTTAAATTGAAGGGAAAGGGATTAAACTTCAAATAATAGTCAAACTTTTTTTGCTGAAATCAAACATATTTTTTTTAAAAAAAATATGAGTTTAAAAAACATAATTGTTCAGCATTGCAGTCTTATGTGCACGTCGGAATATTTTTCTTATAATTTTTGCGATATCTGAAAAAAATATCCAATAAAAATTCCTCTGATCATGAAATTCAATTTTTAGTTTTACTTTCAAAAGTTTTTAAATGACTTAAATAATAATATTTCATTTTGTTTAAGTCAATAAATGTGTTCTAAAAAAAATTATGAAGATTAAATTTTAAGTTTGTTAAGTTACGTTACGTTTGTTAAGTTACGTTTGTTTTTAAGTTAAGTTAAGTTAAGTTAGTTAAGTTAAGTTTGTTTTTAAGTGTTGTTTAAGTTACGTTTGTTAAGTTAAGTTACTTTTGTTTCTAAGAAATTATATTCAGTGAAAAATTCTTGATACTTCAAATTTAAATTAAAGAAATATTAAAAAAATATTTTAGTCTTCTGCAATGAAATCTGATCGAGATATGTAGATACCGAGTTGAACTTCACTATTTCAGGACTTTCATAATTTTTGGCCTTGTGGAAAATTCTGCGCTGATTGGCAATAGAGTCGACTTTTCTTTTTATTTAAAAAGTTAGTGTCTGAAGAATATTTCCTAAATATGACTCATAGGATAGAGGGTCTATAGAAAATACAAAATTCGTTATTCTTCAGAACGTTTATTGACTGAAACTGCATTAAAAGCATTCTTTATTTCATTTAGACTATTTTTCTTATTAGATGCCTATCCCTTATACTAACTGTTTAAAAATTAGGTACTGGAACTCGATTAGAGTAGTTATCTTACATATATAGACCATGTTTGCCTTAAATATTACAGAATTATTGAATTAATAAAATAGATATTTTCAAATTTCACATAAACCTTTTTCTTGTACAAATCTCTTTTTCGAAAATATGTTTATTTCATTTCTTACAAATACATGCTGAAAATTACACTATTTAAAGTTTAATTTGCAGTAAAAGTTAACTCAAATTAAAGGATAAGTGTTAACTACCCTTTTAATTTGAGCTTTTGTCAACTGATGGCAACACATTGATAAAACAACTTTTTTCTCACGCACGCTTAACGTGCTTTTGCAGGCTCAATTTTGTTTTTGTTTTGTACGAAATAAATTGTTCGAAAATCTGATAAAAATAATTTTAAAACTGATAAATAAAAAAAAAACAAATTTATATGTTTCCTTTAGTATCATTAAAAAGATAATTTTTTAAATATTAAGATGATGTAAAAATTATTTTTGTACTGTAATATTTTCGGATGATATCGCGGAAAAATTCCAACATTTCGCTTAATTCTTAATTAATTTAAATTCTAATTAAAATTTCAAAAAAAATCGTCCTATGGATCACATTTTTCTCTTCTTAATATATATGTTTCTTGTTTAGCAGATCTAGGTCAAATGGTCTAGCATGTAAAGCGCCAACACACACATGCACTCATCTTTATTATAACTAAAGATTATATTCGCATATTAAACTAAAAACATTTCGATTTATTTGTACTAATCACCTTTGGCTACCAGCTGGTTCGCTGGAGAAATTGGTTATATTTAATTTCAATTAAATCATCGTTTAGATTTAACTTCTTGTCTTTGATTCTGTCAAATTACGAGATATTAAAGCCCCGTTACTTTAAATGACTTACATATGTACATTGTATACATAAATGAATCTTTCTATTGGAGATCAGTCCCATAACATCATAGAATTATAGTAAACGTAAATGTGCGAATCATCTAACTTTCAAGAATATTGTAACTTTACTCTTTATTATTGTTTTTATTATTTATTACTTATTTTTACTTTATAATCTACATAGATATTAACAGGTTCTTATTTTTAACAATGTAAAAAACTGTCCATTTAAATAATTGATGAAGCAGTGTAAATGGTTTGAATTTCAAAGCAGCAATGTAATCTATCGTTGAAATTTAGGCAAAAAATATTCTTATTATATAAAAAATTCGCACGACTATTAAATTGGTTATTTAAAAGATTACTTTTAATTTTGAAACGATGGAAAATTCATTTTTATGCTACGATATTTTTGGATGTTATCGCGGCAAAACGCAAAATTTAGTTTATTTTTTAATTAATTAAAATTTTAAAAAAATCGTAATTATAGGTCAAACGGTCTAGCCGATAGAGCACCAACAGACACACACACATTCATCTTTATTATTTGCATAGATAAAAAATAGATAGATATTTGAAAGGTAACAAAAATAATGGGAAATTAATATTGGTGAAACAGCTCTAACAGGTTGGTCGTCTGCTGATATTTTATTTTGAGTTATTTTTCTGAAATGGAGGCTGGCTGAGCGGGAGGCGATCATTTTTAATATATTTAGAAATCATGTTCATGAAATAAAAGTTAGTGGAATCAGCAAGTGGTAGAGAGGATAAGTGTTTCTATCATAGTTCTTTTTCATTGGAGGATGAGCATTGAAGTAGTGTTTTTGAGATTTTTCTCGAAGATAGAGAACGACGTGGAACAATTTCTTATTTTATCAAGTGCCATGAGCTTTCACAGAAACTCAAATTCGTCGACCAGTGGTTGGGGTTGGAGAAAAAGTTCTTTAATTTTCCTTATTATTTTATATGTGTAAATATTTAAAGAAAAAAATTGGCGAAATCGGTCTGTTGTAGGTTCTGGCACTCTGTAAAAATTTTATTTCATGATATCACTCAAAAATAGGAGGTAGAGGATTGGCGACTATCTGTAATGTTTTAATTGTCTTTCACCTCTTGTAATAACGAAGATATTAAACGCTCCACTTGCGGACCGTTTGACCTAGTTACCAAACTTGGTACATATATATTGTTGAGTGCGGGAAATGTGCGTCTAGGATCGATTTTCCTTGAAATTTTTATTAGAATTTTGATTAACTAAAAATTAAGCAAGGTTTTAGTATTTTTCCGCGATGACGTTCGAAAATATTACAGCAGACACATAAAAAATGTGTTAATACATTTTAAAATTCAAAAAAAAAGAAAAAAATCTTTTCAGTATATACATTTTTTAGCAGTATAATATTTTTTTAATTAATTTAAAAAAATTAATTTAAGTATACTTTAGAACAACAGTTTTTTATTGCTGAAGTAAACTCATACTGTTTTTATTGATATTACTAAAATTTTATCTTAACTTTTAATCCATTGTTAATGATCAAGATTTGAAGATTCTGCCATTTTTTTATAGATAGTAGGTTTCAGTATAAGACATCCCTTTAATAAAATGTTATTTGCCATACTTACAGTTAAGATTTAATTTCAATATGAAGCTATGGTGAAAAATTTTGAAAGTGCGCCCATTTTTAAAAAATGCTGTGATATAGATGAATATATAAAGGCATATATTCAACAAGGGAAATACATATCGCTATGAACAGAAAGGTATAAAACTTCTAAATAATATGACTGATATAGCTATCAAAATTTGAAATTATAAAACAAAAATTTAATTACTCAAAATATTTAATTGAAATATTTAGCAATTTTTAATTTCTGCGAAACAGCTGGTCGCAAAAAGCAGCTAGTATGAAATAAATTTGGCGAAATAGGTACAATGGTTAAGGTTTGGGTGCGTTGAAGAGCATCTTTCTCTTAGAGAATGTACAGTGAAGTTGTGGTTTTGAGATTTCTCTCAAAAACGAGGGCTGATGACTGACAGGTAATCATTGATAATCATACATCGTTCACGGATTTCCATATGGGGTAAAAATTTGTAAAATCATTTAAATGGTTAGGACTGGGGATTTTTTTTTCTTCCATAGAGAATGTACAATAAAGTAGTGCTTGAAAATAAACAGAGGTGTGGAGAAAATGATTACTGATGACATAACTAGAGGCCATGGGCTTTCATATAAAAGAAAAATTGGCAAAATCTAGCCAATCTTTGATGCTTTGAGGGTCTAATTTGTTTTTCTTTAATTTTTAGATGGATGGATAGATGGAATGAATTTGGGTATGTGATCTTTATTCCAAAATTATAGATATGGATCAAATTTTGGGCAAAATCCATCAATGAAAAGTCTATCCATGTGTTTACGATGAATGAGCTTGATGGTTGAAAGTATGTGATTTTTAAATAGGCATTAAATTCAATAGCTAAGTTTTAAATATGGGTAAATCTTAGCTCTTGCAGTGAAGCTTTCCAGGTTCGAAACCCGATTCCACCTAAGAATCACTGCGTGCATAGAAAATCAAGAACAAATATCCTCCTGCTGGTTTGTAATTCTTAATGTAATTATTATGGTTTGTAATTGTTGTTATATTCAGATGCCATCCGCGTCATCTGTCCAAATTTCATAATCACCAGGTTTGCTGTAAAATAACCCCTGTGTTACTTCAAAGCGGCATATTTATAAAACTAAACTTATCTAAATTTTGAACCTAATCTTCCCACTGATAGATTCTTTTTCTATTTGTTCATTCAGGGCTGATTAAATGTTGGTTGGTCAATCAATTAACTAATTCATTTATTCATTAAATGAATTCCATTCGATAATCGAACCATTTACTTTCAACAGGGGCCTGATCCAAAGTGTGACAAGGAATGTATTCGAAATTATTTAAATTGAAATCAAAGTACATTTTAATTTTCAAAACATTTTACTTATACCCCCACCTCCTCCTCCATTCTTTTAAATTCACTCACTACCACCACTGGTACTCTGTTCTCATGCATGAAAACGAGATAACTCAAAAACGGAACGCCGTAGATAAATGGATTTCAATATGTGATTTTGTTATTAAAATAATAGTTCTTTGTCAAATTTCAATTTTAGTTTTTAATTTTGAATGTGTTCCAAATGCAAATGTTTTTTTATCTATATTTCAACGCATAAAATGTCAGTATGTGTAACTCTGTCTCTCTGCTCAAAATTTAGAAATGGAGAAATTATGGTTGTATTGTCATCCTTTGAACTTATCTATGCCCCAATTTCGGAAGTATTAAAAATATAAGTACCTGTGGCTTTCAGCAGAATACTCCATGCTCCATAGTCTGCTTTTCAATAAACTTATTCTTTCTTCTTTAGCTTTCAAAAATCATAGAAATTATAGAATTAAATATTTGCTGAAACAATTAGAATGTTATTGCAATAATAAAGCCCATTATTGAAACTCCTAAATTAATTTTGAAACATTTATAATTTAGGGGCAAAAATTCAACACATAATTGTTTTCATTAAAAAGATAATTTTTTAAAAATTCTAAAATGATATAAACATTACATTTTTTGCCTAGATATTTTTTTAAGTTATTGTGGAAAAATGGCAAATTTTCCGACTTTCCGAAATATATTTGTGAGAAATTTGATAGTTATAAGTCTGGCTTGTAGTGCACTAACACACATACTCGCACGCACGTATGAGCTTCTTTATTAGTAACAACTTTTTATTTTGTTTTTGGATTTTTTTTTATTATTTATTTATCGGATTTCCTCAGATTTCGCTTCTTCCCATTCGACCTTCCGATTCTATAAAGTAGCGATTAACTACGGAAAAACTGATCATTTTAATTTTAATGCAAAATTACAATCATAGAATATTGATAGGTTTTCACATCTGTGCCTGTGCAGTACTTATGAAAAATTTAACTGATGCATTATCTGTTACAGTTTTTTTTTTTTTTTTTTAAGTTCTCGCCAAAACTTTCTCGCATACTCTCTAACAAAGGTAAATTTTTATTTTAAATGGGCTTTTTTGAATATAATGAAACCAAAATATGACACAGAACTACACTTGTAGTCACAAATTCACATTCCAAATTTGATATGTTTAAGTCATTGCACTTATGAGCTATCACATTTACATGCTTCTGAAAGTACAGGCCAACAGATGTTCAACACTTTACTGGATTTGGCTCAAAATTTGATATGTGTTTACAATATAAGTTTAAATCATTGTATCGAATTTTACTCACGTAGCTTTTTTTGTTTCGTTCGTCATGTTAACTTATTTTCGAACAGCCGGACAAACAGACTTTCTCTGAATAGATTTTGCTTGAAATTCGAAAGAAATAATCAAATTTGGTGTAAAGACCATATACCAAATTTCATCTGTCGAGTTCAAAGAGCTTTTGTGTTATTTTTGTCTCAGATAGACATACATTTTCCCAAAATGCATTTTTCGTACTAGAGAGATCTAAAACGTGGAGATTCGTTAAAATATGGAGTTCGAATTTTTTTGACGATTACATTACTTCCTCTATACATCGTATACGAGAAAGTAAAAAATAAAACAGACGGAATTCACCATTTTCATTACCGTTAAGTCATTCTACGCTCCACTCATCGGCCTTGAGAGCATTTTAAAAGAGAACATAATTTATAACCAAAGTATTGAAACACATGTGGCGGGAAAGGCTTTCGAAACGTCAACATTCGAAAAATTGTGTGCAAGCCGGTGGATGTAAATAGCAGCTGATGCTTTTATGTTTACTTTTGTTCTGCGCGTGCTAAGTGTGCGCTTGCGCACTGCTCTCTCTTGGAACAGCGATCAATATGCTGCGAATACATGAAGCCTTCTGGTCGGCAGAGCGTCTGTGACTATCTTTTTTTTTTTTTTCTTTCAGGATACAACCATGGTGAGTTATGTCTTTTTTAATGCCATGATTATTTGTTTTTTGAAATAGGAATCTGAATACTTCGTGTTTTGTTACTGAAAATTTTCGTCATTCGATTTAATTGCTTTATTAAATGTTGACATGTTTCATGATTCAATTTTCGTTCTCTTTTCTGAAAACAGTTGCGTATAGTCGTAAGAAGCATGTATGTTTTTATGATGCAGGTTGGAGGTAGGAAGTGTTTTTAATGATAAAATAAGTGTTTTGAAACGATGTAATTTTAACACTTTAAAAGATAAAAGGAACTGAAATAAAATTTACTTTAGCAGTACTTATCTTTTTTTTATTATTTATGTTTGTAATTTATAACTCATTTTTAAAATCATTTTCATGTCTCTCTTTTAGGATATTCTCTTTTTACCTTAAAAGTAAAATTACAGATTTTTCTTTCTTACTGAAATTTTTTTATTATTTTATTGCTTTAAATGTAAAATAAATTTCTCCATTTTCTATTTTATCGTGAAATTATCTTTTTATGGCTCTTCTAACAATAAAAGCGAATGCATATCTCCCTTGTTGGCGTTTTACAGAACAGATGGTTGGATCTTGAGCTTCTAAATCTGGCACAGATGTATAATGAGATATAAGAGCAGACACTTCGGAGAGAGAGGTGTTCTTTTTTATTTTTAAATTTCAATTAATTAAATTGATACAAATTTTTTTACGCTTCCTATCGATAATTTCAAGAAATATTATCACATTAACATTATATTAGAATAAAATTTAAAAATTTTAATTATTGATAATTTGCGGCGGAATTTCCCCCCTGAATTTTGACATGTTTTAAAAATATTTTTATGAAACATTGGCTAAAATATTTTCATTTTTTCATAGAAATATAAACCGTTTTGATTTGTATTTTTCTTCGATTGCTAATGATTAAAAATTCTGTTTATGTTCATGTTCTTGGACTGTTTTGTTATAAATATTTACTTTCTTATTTTCTTTCATCAGAAGTTCATTATAGAATTTATCGATAATGCCGTTTGAAGTATTAAATAATATATTTGGCAGGCTGAAATATTGTGCTGATTATTTTTTATTTATTTTATTACAATGTTTAAATCCATTAACATGCTGTTAGACAAAAATTCGTATAATGCAAATAAAATGCTCTGTATCAGTTTCAACAATGGTAATTGACACATACATTTACTGTTTGACTCTACTCTATTAAACAGATTCATCTAGGTAAGTAGTAGAACAGGTACAAAGTAATTAAAATAGCGCTACTTAAATTTCTATCTCAGGTTGAAGTATAAAAGTACTTTTATAAATATGTGAATTATAAAAATACTTTTGTATTTGACTCATGAATGAATCATGAGCCAAATATAAAAGAATTGATTGAAATTAAGCATTAAGAATATTCTAGATAAACCAGCTAGCTATCAAAAATGAGTTGTTAATAATGAAGAAATAATGCTCTTGTATTCTAGTTACGGTTGGAAAAGAATGGCTGTTGGTTTGTTTATAAGGCCTTTATTTTTGCTTTTAATTTTAATTGAAATCGAGCATTAAAAATATTCCAGGGAAACCAGCTGGATGTCAAAAGCGAATTTTTAACAATGAAGGAATAATACTGTTTTGTTCTAGTTATGGTTGGAAACGAATGATTGTTGGTCTAAGTCCCTTATTTTTGCTTTAAATTTTAATCAAATTTCTTAACGCAATAAAAAGTTTATCGGAATTATATATTCAGGGCTAAATTTAGATATTTTTATCAATAAACCAGTCAATTTATTTTCACATTTCAAAACATTTTTTATTTAATAAACAGATTAAGAATTTAATTTGTATTTAAGAATGAATTTAAATTAAGACTTTAATTTTAGTTTATTATAATTTTTCATGATTTCTGACTCTTAGGCAACACGCTCCTGGACTCGCTATTATTTAGCAGACGCTCGTTGTTTATAAATATGAATGAATGTATTGAAATAGATAGGAACCTGACCAATTGCATATGGCAAAATATTAATATTATCTTAATATTTTACAGTTCATTGAATATGTGTTTTTTGCAGCTTGTTTATATGACAATTAAGCGATTGAAATTTTTAAATGACAAACTCGCTGCCCTCCTTAGTCATTCGGTTTTAGGGTACCTGTTTAAATTGCATTGTTGAAAAATAACTACTGATCATATAATCCTCTGTTATGAGCTTTCTGGATTATTAGCATTTAAAACCGCCAAATATATTAAATCGTTTTTCGTATTTCAGTTGTGTTACTACTGCAATGAATGTTGAAGTTTAAAAATTTTTAGCAGTTACTTTTCGCTTCTGAATTTTGTATTGTTTAGAAATATGATTATATTTAGGATTTAACTATTATTTTTTTCTGTTAAAAATAATTTAAAATTTTCGAGCGGATTAAAGGAAAAAGGTCCTTTATTATCAAATGAAAATCACAAAAAAATTTCAAGAAGTATTTGACAATTTCATTTGGAAAATATTTACACAGAAACAATTTAACACGAATATGAGTACTTTTTATTGAATGAATAATGGGTAATCCTCTGTTTTCTTAGTGAGCTTTGAATTAATTTCGTCAGATTGTCTGCTGAGTCTCCACGAAGAAAGAAAGCCCTAAAACAAATAGTTCATTTTAGATTATCAGATTTGCAAATAATATAAGCTAAATCTAGTCAGCTGCTATAAGCTAAATCTTAAAGTGATTCCAACATGTTCTATTAAATTTATTCTAATTTATGATGATATAATTGATTTGGTAGACAGAAACAACATATTTGTCATTTTTATATAATTCATATTGGTATTATTCCATTCCCTGGCTAAAATTTAAGTTAACGAAATTCAGTATTTTTTTTTCTTTCTTTTGCCTCAAGCTTTTGACTACAAAAGTCATCTAAACACCTTTTTTCAAACACCGAAGTGTTTTACATTCATTAACGTTAATCTTCTGGAAATCAAGCCTTATATATTCTCATAATAATAATAACAACACTAGATTTGAATGTAAGTTTTATATGATTGGTATAAAGCCTAGATATATGGCTTGACTCAATATATAACTTTACACGCTTGGGAAGAAAAAAGAATTTAATTATTTCGAAGTAATAATTTTCATAAGGAGAGTTTTGATTAATTAAACAATTTTTTTTCAAGGAATACTGTTGACTACAATGGTGTTAGTAGTAAAAGGAAAACTGAGTAGATAAAGAATTTGGAATCGGATCCGTTGCGATGCCAAAAAGAATATCTATTTTTTTTTAAAAAAATATTTATTATCTAGAAGTTTGCATAAATGATTGCTTCTAGAATAAGGCGGTGCGTTTTGAAGAAAAAACAATTTAGAGAAATTAAGACTGACGTAAGTAGTGTGCTTCAAAGGTGACACAATACCTAGGACGATGATGCAAGATTTCTGTTGCAAGCAGCTAAAAATTACATTTTTTCAACAATATTGTTTATCCAATCTAGGTCTTTAATGCCATAGTCATAAGAAATGTACGTGATGCATTATGATTGGTCTGCAGTGGCTGAATTCTAGCACTGCAGTTTTTTTTTTAAATATTGTGTATTAATTTGTTTTATTAGTTGTCATGTCTTTTTAAGTTGCTAACATAATTTAATTCTTTTTTAAGAAAGAATTCTGTTTCTAACTGGAATTCTTGGTAATATTCCGTTGTGTAGTAAATTTTAAAATAAATGCGATTTAAACTTTCAAGTTTTAATTTATATTTGGTATGTTAAACGAGCTTTATGTAACATCTACGACTATCATGAAAAAGTTGCCAATAATATACTGAGAACCCGGATCCGTAAATAAATAAAATGCCGAGTGAAGATAGAAATGAAAGTGGAGTTACTTTGCACAAGGTGAATGTTAACGTACCTCCATTTTGGACTGACAAACCATAAATTGGGTTTTATCAAATAAAGTTCAATTTTTAGATGAGCGGTATTACTGCCAAATAAAATTAACTATTTATTTTCTCAATTGACACACAATTTGTAGAAAACACTTTCGATCTTATTAGCAGTGGTAGTCAAACTAAATATTCTGATTCTTAAATTCATTTAAGAAAGGTGAAAATACTAGAATTTGAAGGTTAATTACTGAAACAGAATTAAATAATTAAAAACCTAATGAGTTGTTTCAGAAAATAAGATATATGCCTACTTCAAATGTTTTTGAATATTTTATTGAATAATTATGATTTGAAAAATCACCAAAATCTATCAAAATATTTTAATAATCAATAAAAAATATTTTGAAAGTATAGCAATTATGGCTGATTAAATTAATGATATTAGCCATAAAACCGAAATTTGCAGTAAAAGTAATATAAACAATTCTTCTAACGAACTTATGGATAGAATTAAAAATCTAGATCAACAAATTACTGAATTATGTGTTCGTATTGAGGCAAGAACTAGAACACGGAATAGTTATTCATTTCGTAATTGATCACGAAATAACAGGCGTAAGAAGTTTAAATCCAAATCAAGACCGTCTTTTTTTCACTTTCAATTTAGTGTTAAATTTCTTAAGGAGAAATGACGTCGCAAAAAGTATTCTTGCTGTTGGATTCAGAAACCACAAGATAATCAGGTAAACTCAAATCTGCTGAAGGATTCAGAAGCCACAAGATAATGAGAAAAACTCAAATCAGCAATAAATTCTAGATTGTCGAAAATTTCGTTTATTCGCCCATGACCAAAAATGAAATTTGCGTTTTCTCGTAGACAGTATAATCGATTTCTAAAATAATTATAACGTAATTCTAGCTACTTATCAAAATAAAAAAAATGAGTGCTTAAAATGTAAAATGTATGAAATTCTGATGATACAGAAATTTCAGATTATGAAATCAATATGCTAAACCTTGAATTGGGACAATACTATAACTTCGGTTTCCATACTTAATTGCTGACGTCGCAAAAAGTATTTTAGGAACTCTTTCTTTCTCTTCGCAAATTTCATTTACTCATTCCGACCAGTAATTAACTGAATGACAGATATCCATGTACAATGTGTTTTTTTAGTGGTAGCATTGCCAGCACATCTAAAAATCAATAAAAATTTCTAATTTACTTTCAGAATATCCCGAAATTCCCAAGTCTAATTTTTCCCTATGCAAATAAAGCGTGGTGTAAAGCACTTTATTGAACAAATACTTAACCTATTCAGGGCATAACATCTCGAAACAAAACGATTAGCGATAACTAAAAAGTTTAAGTTTATATGAATTAACATAAAATTTTTACAATGAAATTAGTCATTTATCAGATTCATAATATTTAAGTTCTTTGTATCTTGTAAGAAGAAAGGATGGATCTTTTCAACCATGCGAGGATTACTTATGCTTAATGTTCTCATGATTCTTGATCGATTATTGCATTCTTAGTTTAAAGTATTTCCATTAAATATTAAATTACTCTAAGATCTTCTCTAAAATTGACTTATTTAAAACATATTTCCAAATTCCCATTTAAGAAGAACAAACATAAAACAACTATCATAACACTTTTTGGTTTGTATGAATTTAATGTGATGTGTTGTGAAGCTAAAAAAATGTTTCTGCATTATTCCAACAGCTTATCCTCTCACTAAAAAAAATTCTCAGAGGATAGGATTTTGTTTTCTTGCTTAGATGACATAATTATAGTATCCAACTACTATGCAGAGTATGGCATTCATCTTAAATTAGTTTTAAATGAATGATTTTAAATTAACTTGGATATTTTGGGTTTATGAATAAATGTTTAAAAATCTGTATTCGCTTTCAAGAAATCGATGTTTTGGGATGCCTAATTAAACCCCAAGGCTCTCAGCCACTACCAAAAAGAGTTGAGTTACAGATCAACAGTTACAAATTACTCGAAAATAATCAAGAGTTTAGAACCTTCCTCGTAATTCTTAGTTTGTACCGTCGTCTTCATAAAGACACTGCACAGAACCAAGCATTATTGCAAGGTTATTTTAAAGGTGCATAGTAGAAAGATGAAAGAAAAAAATAAAATGAACTGTAGATTCTGATAAACAATTAGAAAAATGTAAAAATAATCTCGTAGAAATAGTATCGTTTTCCTTCCACAATTCTGAATTACTTTTGTCATTATTTACAAATATTTCAGATACAACAATAGATTCACTGCTACCTCAATATGGAAGCCAACTGTGATTTATTCTGAAAAGAGTTAAACGAAACTGAACAAAATTATCGCACTTTTGAGAGTGATTATACATATATCTTTCCCTTAAACACCTCAAGCAATATTTTGGAGGAAGGACATTTTCAATTTATACTAACTATAAATCCTTTATCTTTCCTCAGAGACAAAAAGCAACATTTCAAAAGTTCTTAAACTTAATTATATGTCAAAATTTTCAAGTTATGTGTTTTCAAACATGTATAAGATGAAAATAATATTGCAGTCGATACATTATCCAGGATTAATGAAATTCCATCAATCGATTATAAACAATAGCGAAAGAGCAGACTCAAAGAATTGAAAAGTTGATAAACTATTACTTCCTTTAATTTTAAAAGTGTTAAAATGTTTATAAGTGTTTGCATTAAGTGTTTACAAAAGTTCTATGTTTCAGAAGGTGACCTCTTCATTCATTACTACAATTCTTAAACATTTTCATTAAGTCTTAAAATACTTCAGTATATTCAATACTAGAGGAATCATATAATTTTGAAATAAGTCTAAAAATATTTCAATACATTTATTAGGGAAGGTAATGAGGTCATGTGATAGTATAATGAATGGCTTTCAAATGCCTAAATTGTATTTAATGTTTTTCTAAGTGTAATATTTAAGGTGTTATTAAATTGCTATTAATGCTATTAATGTTATTATGTTTGAAGGAGGCCATACAATACAATCCAATTGCACTAATGCTGTGAATAATGGACCAAAGTAGATGTTGACAATGTATATGCTGCCCTTTTGTGTGCAGAATGTTCAGTATCAACCATGTGTAGCTTTTTCAACTTAAATTATTTTTGAATACCATTGCCCGTTTATCCTGTAAATTAGATAAATTAACTGACTAATTTAAAAGCATGTTCATATCTTATTTAAATTATAATATTAAAAATACCTTGAAATGGAAATCAAAAACTTAATTTCTTTCTTTTTTCCAGACTGAAGTAATCCCGCACCAGAAAGAATGGCTGACAGTTGCAGCATTTTTTATTATTTGTTACGTGCTGACCAGGTTCTGTTTACTTTTTAAAAAGTCGATGGATATCTATCATAATCATGCATTTTTTCAGCCATGCACTTTACCAGGAGTCCAAGCAAATCATTTGGTTTTTTATTTACTTGCCTTGTTGTCTATGTATAAGCAGAGCAGACCCAACTGTCCTGCTCTGACT
Organism: Argiope bruennichi; assembly: GCF_947563725.1. Lineage (NCBI taxonomy): Eukaryota > Metazoa > Arthropoda > Arachnida > Araneae > Araneidae > Argiope > Argiope bruennichi. The sequence goes on from NC_079160.1 coordinate 14,788,052, forward strand.
CGTAAGTGTGCTTTTGCATATTTTATTTTCGACCGTTTGTCATTTTTTGCTTCAGAAAATATTGTATTTGTTATAGAAAGGAAAAATATTGTGTTTACCAACACATTTCACCAGAAGATTTTGATGAAGTTTCACATTTTAAAACTAACCAATTCCGACAGATTTTTGGTAATATGTCTATCGATTTCTGGATGCGATAAATCCAAAACTCAATGAGCTAGACGACTGAAATTTAGTATGCGGTCTTCACACTAATTCTGAAAATTTTTGCCAACTTTCGGACGAAATTTTTGTTTGGAAAGTTTTACTGTCGCTCCACCTATGTACATGGAATATGATATTTCGAAATCACAATGACTTACATAAATGGGATTTGATATACTGTCCTCGGCCCAAAATTATTCATCATATTACGAAACATAAAACGTGCCATTTTATGTGCTATATGAAAAAGTTAGTAGGGGGGGGGGGGGGATATTCAAGCTTCTGATCAAACCGGATGTCAGGGTCCTGATGAGTCATAACTCACTGCGCATAATTCACTGCTGAGCTTTACTACCCCACCCCCTTCCCCACATCTCTCGAGATATGTGCGATGATAACAGATTTTTTACGGAGGAGAAGTGAGCAGAGCGTGGTGTGTTTTATAAGCACTTGTAAAACAACCAGTGGGAATGGTTTCCCTAATACTTTCTCGTAATGGTGAATTTGTGTTTTAGATGTTTTTCGCGTTTTTGAGTTTTCGCATTTACATGTTTCTGAAAATGCAGATGGCCAGTATAGTTCAATTCCTTGTTGGATTTTGCTCAAAATTTGATAGGTTCTAGATTATAAATGTTAAATATGTGTACCGTATTTCATTCATGTAGCGTTTTTCGTTTTGTAGTTATAGTTTTAACTTATATTGGAACAGCCGAACAGACGGACTTATTCTGAATGGATTTCGTTCAAAATTTGATAGAAATCTTCAAATTTTGTGTGAAGACCATATACCAAATTTCATCTGTGTAACTTCAAAGCGATTTGGAGAAATCTTTATCACAGGCAGATATTTTCCAAAAATGGGTTTTTCGAAATCAGGAGTGTCTCAAGAAGAGAGTTTCCTCAAAATCTCTAGTTCGAATTTTTTGACGATTACAATACTTTCTCTATAGTTCGTAAACGGGAAAGTAAAAATAACAGTCAAAACGCTTGTTCTTTTTCTGTAAACTTTTAAAATGTTTTTTTGGTTGAATTAAATAAATTTTTTCTATACACTTACAATCTATTCCGCATTTTTGCTGTATATTAAAAAAACTTGTTCATCATTCAAAAGATTTAATCCTTTAATATATTCACTTTTTATCTTATAGTTAGTAATATATCAGCGTTGCATCATCTTTTACTTGCAGTTCAATTAAATTTTCATGAAAAGTATCAAAATATGGAACAAATACATCATAGCAATTTTATTACTTTAAGCTGTCGAGTCAGTTGTCCAAAATAATCCTCCAAGTTTGTACTTCAATATATTACGGGTAAGGGTGGAGGGGAATTGGAAATTTAGACGCCATTTTTTTCACATTTAAATAAAAAAATTATTAGCATGAAAATAAAATGGCTAATTAAAAAAATCTTATAAAATAAATTGCCGATCGTTATGATTGGCTAATTAAGTGAGGAGTAGTACATTTTAAAAATGGCAACTCTGGAAGAATATTTTTCATTTTTAAAAATTTAAGCAAAATTTTTGTTATTCCACATAAGTACATGTTAAATAGAAGGGAATAACTGATAAAAATTTCAGATCGATATCTGTATTATATTTTTTTAAAAATTCGATTTTATTGAAAAAGATAGAGTTGTCAGAAAATGTCTTATAAGTACTTTTTTATCACATAAAATTTGCTGTCAGAAAAAATTCCTATTCTAAAAATTTTATCCTATGATTTCAAATTGTGTCATAACGACCGAATTTCAAGAAAAAGCAAAGGAAATTAAATTCGAAATTAATCATTTTTTCCCAATCTGGCCTGAATTCATTTCTCAATAGCGATTACGCTCTCTTACTTTATTGTTTATTGTTTTTCCGAGAATCCACTTCTATACAAAGTAAGATTTTTTTTTCTTTTTATAACTTTCTTATCTTAAGTAACGGCTTTATAACTTTCTTTTCCACTATTATGACAGTTTTTTAAATCACAAAATGATATGATTAGAATAGAATTTTCTATTCAAAACGTCTATTCTAAGCGAATAAGATTTCCTTTCTATTCGATCGCGAATTCTAGCTGATAGAAAAGTACTTATAGACATTTTTTGATGAACCTGTGAATTTTTAAATTTTTCATAGCTTATTTGAATACAACTCATTATTTATACTTCATAATGAGCTGTATTCAAATTGAATACACATTCTATTCAAGTTGAATACACTTCTTTTTGCATACAACTTATTATTTTAAAGTTTTCTCTCAGACTAATAGATTTTTAAAAAAAAATAACAGATAACAAATAGCTAATGCGAAAAACCAATGTTAAACCTTTAATCTCCCCCCCCCCCTCCAATCTAATTCTTATCCGGTAACACATCCGGGTTCAAAATTAGAAAACTACTTTTTTTCTCAGCAATTTAAATCAATAAAATTACTGTTATGTATTTTTGCTTGCAAAGTAACATTTCTACTGGACTATTATATGTATAATTTACTCAGTGAAAAATATCAATTTTCTTTTTGCAAGAAGACATTCTATTCTTTTCTATTTTTCAATGAATATTGAAAATTACTCATTTTAGTGGTTCTCTTCTTCTGTTTCAGTGCTTCTCCAAGGATTGAGTGGCATCTGCCGAATATTCCACAATGAAAAATTGTTTCGGATTTATCTTCTGTTTAAGCCAGCGGTCTTTTTCTACAAGCCGGAATCCGTAGAGGTGAGGACGAATTTGTTTTTCAATCATGAAGATAAAGGAATCTCTTCGGGCTTCAATGCGATAGTTAAGTCTTCTTAAGAAGCTTAACCTTTATTTGCAATAAATGACGTAATGGTTTTAATTTATTGTTGTTTAATGTAATGAATATTATGAATCTATCGCCTATTGGTTTCGAAATATTTCCAACTTTATTGAATTCTAGCTATTACCCGCGACTTCGTTCGCGTGGAAATTTTGATGTGTATGTATGAGAACTGACGGTCTGATCAAAATGTAAACTGTTATAAAACCGTATCATTATCCTTGTATGTATCCCACAGCTGGAAGAGGTTTGACAGTCCGCAAGTGCTCACTAAAATTGCAAACAGGTCTTCTAGCTACTTTCGTAGCCCGAGCTTTATTACCCCCTTTCGAAAGATTCGATTTGCGTTTTCTGAACATTTCGAAAAATATCAAATAATAAGAAATTAAAAAAAATTAAAACTAACCTTAAAAAACGATGTACTTAAAACTATAAATCAATTTATTAAAAGTATGTAATAAAACAAATAGAAAATCAAGTCCATATTTCTTTAAAATCAAGTCAAGTCTATTTTATTTATCGATCGAGTTTGAGATAGCTACAACAGTATAATACTCATAATTTTTAAAATTTTAATTAAAATGAAAATATATAATTGTCAAGAACATACTGCAAAAATCAGAACACACTGCCAATGCGTGAATTTTCAACGCCAATTGGCGTAACGCAATGCAGATTAGAAATTTTTTATTTTCTTTATTCTGTTTTATTTTAGTTTAAAAGTACTTCAGAATGAATCCCGACAATCGATTCATTAACAATGTTTAATTTTAAATGCATCAAACATTTAGAAAATGAACAGAATCATTTGAAATAATCGATCGGAAACATATTAAACCTAGACTCTTTAGCATGGGAAAGAAAAACAACTGAAGCCCTACTCATTTGGCGGCGGGGAAATGAATACTTTTGGCGGGAAAGTTAGTTTTTTATTAATAAAAAATTAACTACTCAATTAACCGGAACAAATAGTAGCCTATGTTCTATTCCAGACTATAATCTATCTCTATCTCTGTGCTAAATTTCATCCAATTGCGTTAAGCCATTCTGGCGTTATTGACTAACAAACATCCATCCATCCATCTATCCATCCAAACTTTCACATTTATAATAGTAGTATAGATACAGAGTTTCTTTAATTTATTTTTCTCGGTTTTCTCTATTATGTTCTCTATACCAAGTCATATTTAAAGCTGATAGTTCATTTAAACCACCCAATAGCCGCATTATCATTGATTGATTTACAGCGTTTTGATTCGACTTTGAGTAATAGAAATAGATCCATGCAATATAACTATTTCATATCAAATTTTGAGTTTCATTCAACAGATGGATTGATGATATAAAATTATTATTGAATTGGGTCACAATTATTATCATTACAGCCACCCTGTGTGTTAGAAAGTAAAAATTATTACAATTTGTTATCATTGAATGAATTTTCTATGGATTTTAAGATGACATAAAAATCATTTTTGTCCTCTTATCGACAGAAATAAGGAAAAAAAAGGGGGAGAGGTGGAAGTAGATACAGTTATTTCTGAAAACAAAAATAAAATAAAATCTGTACGACAAAATCTATTAATAGAAAGCGCAAGTTTTAGAAAGGCATTCTTTTAGAAAATTTCAATCAATATCAATGAAAAATGTTTCACTCTCATGAAGTATACACAGGATCAATGTTTTTACCTTTTCGTATACAAATAGAAAGCATTACAATCGTCTGAAGGGGGAAAAACCCGAATTCCAGTTTTTGTCGAATCTCTTAGTTTCAAACTTTCCCAAATCCAGAAAACATATTTTTAACATTAAGTCTGTTTGTCTTTGAAAACGATATTTCAAAATCCCTTTAAAACAGATAGATGAAATCTGGCATATGGTATATCGAATTTGTAGATTACTATCTAATTTTTAAGGAATCCAATCAGATGAAATCTGGCTGTTTGGTTGTTCGAGTACAAAAGAACTCGACGACTGCAGAATCGAAAGAGCTAAATAAATAAATTTTAGTACAATGTTGAGTCTTTTAGAATTCTGAACCAAATCTATTAAAAGGCTGTCCGTCTGTAGATCTCTTCTTTCTCATGCATGTAAACCAATAACTCAAAAACGAAATGATATAAATAAATGGAATTTGGCATGCGATCTTGTATCTACAACTGTGATTCTGTGTCAGATTTCGGTTTTAATCAGTCAGGAAGAAAAACATCCAAAATATATGTTCGATTTTCGAATGTACTTGTGTATCAACCGCATGCCCGGGATAAATCGCTAAACATTGCCTGTAGGATTCAATAAACGTGAAAGATCTATATTTCGTAAATATTGTTCACCAATGCCATGGAAAGCTGTGCTCAAGGTTCACAATTTTATGCGGACATGCGAAATGAGATAACACTTTTATTAGAGAGTGTGGGTAAAAGTTTGGGGAAAAACACTCCCGCTAGTTTCCTCAACTCATAAGCGAGTTGTGATAATAATAATAAAAAAGTTTTCGATAGTTTTATTTTCCTAAAGCGGTTTTTCTTCCTTACCCATGGTGAATAAGAATGAAATATTTTAAAATATTCATTCAGAAACTCTAAAAATAGAAATTAATGCCAATTAGTGATACCATTTGTTGATGACTTTTTCAAATTGCTTGACAGGTTGTGCTGAGCAGTACAACGCTGATCGATAAAGGCAGAGAATATAACCTTCTTGCACCGTGGCTGGGTACTGGGCTCCTGACAAGGTCTGTAAAAAAACAGTTTGAATTTTTCTATCTGTGTTATTTGTGATTTTCGTGTATGTCTTTAAATAATCTGAATCATGAATATATGAATATATGATGATATATATGAATTTAGAAGAAATCCAAATATTTAAAAGTATTATCATTTTAATTACTTAAACTTATTTTACTAATGTGTAACCGGATCTCTGACATCCGATAAGCAACTAATAAGCAAAAAACAAGTGTTAGCCAGTTAAATTATTTTTGATAGGAAATGAAAACACTTTTTATTTTATTAGTTTAAGTTGTAGGGTTAGCTTTCCTGAACAGATCTCTACGTTCATCAGAGTTTTTTTTTTTGTTGTTGTTGTTGTTGTTGATTTTAGTTATATTAACGCCCCGTTTTAAAGCCCCACTAGGACTATTTTTATACGGACCTCGTCATTTCGAACCGCGGTCAGATGACGAAGACGATACCTGAGATGGCATTCCCACTCCAAACTTCCTCACCGCATCAGCCTACGTTTTTTTGAGGATATCGGAACTGATGAAAAGTAGGAGGAGGAAAACGGATTCTTCAAGTATAAATAAAAAAAGTTTTGAAAATTAAAAAGGTTTATAAAATGAGGTGTAAAATGTTAAAGTAGCTTAACCCCTTCGCATGCAATGACGAATCTGACTCGCACATCGAATGACTGAATTTTCAATTTTAAATCTGCTACTAAGCGAAAGCATTAAGTGATTTAAAATGCAAAAATCAGTTGCAGACGCTTTGAGATCTCAAAAGCTCTTATATTATTATATGAGTTAAATTAATAATAATAAATTGAATGTGTCATTTAATTAGGAAGTTAAGTAAATTCGTAGGTCAAGGATTGAATTAGATCTGGAATAAATTTAAAATCAGTGGAAGTGGTCTTCTCAAAATTTTCTCACTTACTCTAATAAAGATTTATCCCTCTCTCTGATCATAAAATTCCTGACTTTGGACTAAGCATAAATGTCACGAATGCTTTATATATTCAGAGAGAGAATTGTGTGCTTTGTAATTAATAAAATACAGAAACCGTTATCTGTACATTAATTGAAAATAGCATTGACGAATAGTTATGAAATACTGATTTTGAATCTAGTATATGAATAACATTGGTGGATTATAGTGATGCTTTGTATCTACCGCAGATCTTTGACAATTAATGCAAAATGCAATGCTGCTAAAACACGCTTCGTGGGAAATTAAATATGTATTTTGGATGCTTTTTTCCCGGCCGAAGCTAGCTTATCCAATAACTTAACGGTTATAATTTATATATGGCATAGTAAAACCCAGTAACTTAAAAAATGTAGCTTTTGTTATATATTTACCCTCATTTTTTTTCAAGAAAAGTCGACTGGACTAACATAGTAGCATTCATGTATTTTGACAAAATGAGGGCACAGTCAAAGAATTGTCTCGGGACTCTTCTTTCTGCCAGATTTCGATACGTCGGTTTTGTAACTCTGCAATACACGTTTAATAGACTTTCAGATCTTCCTAGGGTTTTGATATAGGAAGTGAATACTTTTAACATATATAACGAAAACCGCTGCTAAATAGCAAGATGAGAAATCTGCCTTTTTTAGGCTTTAACTTGTGTTATACATACGACAAGTTAAGGAATTCTAGTAGATAACCCAGTGCAGTATTTTAGCAAAATGAATTATTCCTCATTCGGTTATGGATAAATGTTGTTTTAATTACGCCAAACAGTCAAGAGTTGTTGCTTCTATGGTACTTGTCATAGGAAAGTCCCATGAAAAAGTCAGCGATTTTAAGCCGAGAATTTTAGCGTCTGTTATTTCAGTAACGCCATCTAAGTACAGGAGTATGACTTAGCTACTCATGCGACACAACACTTTTTACGGGGTGGACTTCATTAATACATTTCATTCACAGATCATAATTTAGAAAAAGAACGATCATCGCTGAAACAGTACTCCCAATTGTATTATCTCGACTTGGAGAGACTTTGTGACCACGACAGATTTATACGTGCATCAGCCACTTTATACACGGCGGGTGTTCGACCGGCAAGGTTCGAACTCCCCATCCATGGTATGCGAATCCAGTGCCCTACCAACCAGGGTATCCCGGACCACAGCCACAAGAATTATTATTATTAGATATGATACATTTAAAAAATTTTCTTGTCTTGAATTTATTTTGAATTCTATTTTACGCTTTACATGTAGAAGTATCCCGCATAGTATGGAGACAAGATTGTCGAGAGTCAAATGTAATGATCTTTAAAACGTTTTTTGTTTTACTTTCTTTTCTACTCACTTCCTGAGGCTGGATGAACCTCAATGCAATATTTCCAGCTGCTTTGTTCTGGTTTGCATTTTCTTTTTTACTTTTATTACTTTTCATTTTATTAGATTGCCATTAAGAATGAATATGAAAACTTCTTAAATTAAAAAAAGAGTTAATTTTTTTAGCTTTACATATTTAATATTAAATTAATTTAGTAATTTAACGTTAATTTTTTAGCTCGGAATTATATTTAAACAGATTCTAATTTTAAAGAATTTTGTTTCAGTAAAAATATTTAATTTTTGGATCCCACAGTTGCCCACACAATCAGATCGGAAGACATTCCTTTTTAAGAAGTTTTCCCATCTTCATATTTTTATTTCTGGCTCCATTAACAGGAGAGCTATTCGCTTACACAAATCTTACGGACTTAACTTTTTCAGCACAGGACCGAAGTGGAGGTTCCGCCGAAAGTTACTCACACCCACATTCCACTTCACCATTTTAGAAGATTTCATCCCCGTTTTCCACGAACAATCGAGCGTGCTCGTCTCGAAATTGAAGCGCCTAGACTGCGAGCCTTGGGTTGACGTCGTGCCTTTGATGACTTCCTGCACTCTGGATATCATTTGTCGTAAGTATCAGAAGGGAAGGAGGGTAAGAACTTAAACATAGATAAAAACAACTGTGTATGTCATCTACACTACATATTTTTCACGTTTTAAACCTCATTTTTTAACAGAAGAAAAATGCATTATCCTCTGTCATTCTGTTATTATAATGCAAAAGAAGAATTTTAATTCTCGTACACAAGATTCTTTGCAGTTTTTATACTTAGCAATTCTGAATTATTAAAAACAGTGACGGATTTTAAGCGCGTTGCGGATTTGATTAATTTTGAAGACTTTCATTTAATAACTGAAATTAATTTCACATTTCACACCATTTTAATTCAATCACCACGTTAATGATGGATCTCAATTTATTATTTTAATTTTAATAACTTTGTTTAATATATATATATTTATATAATATAAAAACTATTATTTTACAAACAGAAAAATAATAATGGAATATGAAGTATATACGTAATAGTGGAAATGATTTACTCCAAACATATATCACAGTCAAAATTATATATGACAAGCAAAAAGGAATTGTGGAATATAATCTATTTAATGAATAATTAGTATTCCGAAATATTATAAATAAGGAGCTAATTATACCTTTATTTTATTAAACAATGATTTTAATGCTTCGTCAAATACATATTGTTATTGTTTATCCCCCTTGGATTGAACACCAATTCAAACTAAGTCAAAGAGATTGGGGAGAGAGGGATGCAGTAGCATCTGTGGGTAAAGACCCCTGATAATCCCAATACACCCGAGGGCAAATGTCTGATTTCCAACTCATATGAAGATGACACTAACATACTGGCCTGTACAGCCTCTTTTTACAGGGGGCTATTTCACATCTCACAGATAGAACACACGGTAAAGAACAACCAGGCCCGAGCCAGGACTCGAACCCGTGACTCTTAGATTACGGGGGAAAAAGAGCCACCCCTGGGCCAGGACCTCTGTTTAACAAAAGCATACATTATAATTATAATTTTTTATAGAATTTATATCTTTATAAAGTCGTTTGCATGAAAATAAGGTTAATAATATTTCTCATTATCCTGTTTACTGCCTTTGGCATCTACTTAGTCGGAACCACTATTTAAAAACATGTGCTATGAAAATTGAAGCCTATATTTGACATATTGCATTCTTTTAGGCTTTATGCACATTTATCTGTAATATAATCATCCATCACAATCTGTAACGTTGAATGAAGCTTAGAAATACTCTCGCCTCTTTTATCTGCGTCATAACAGGATGCGAAAATTTTAACTTCTATTTTGGTGTGAAGCAATGCAGACAGGTTTTTTTTTTTTTTTTTTTTTTTTGAAGTAGCTTATTTTTCGGTATGTGAATAAAGCTAAGCATGAATAAAAATTACCTATGGAATCGTATTTATTGTAATTATTTCACATTTTATTGTTTAATGGTGCTTTACTATTTAATTGTGGATGTAACAAAATTCAATGAACTGAGCTTCGTAATTTTTACTATTTTATATTTATGCTGACACATTATATTCTCTCTTCGTAAGATAGTTGGTATTATTGCTAATATCTTATTTTGTACTTAGCATTGCGGGTTTTTTTTCTTTTAATGGATCACTATTTGTTTTGAACGTTTTAAATGATTAGTTTTAATTTGAGCGTTAGTGAAATTTTTTAATTTATATTCATAGATTTCCGCGCCTTTCTTGTTTGATGTTAATACTATTTATATTTATAACTAAAGCGGTCTACTATTTTTCAACATTTTTTTTTTTTTATTTCTTAAACACTTTGTCAGTCTGCATGAGATTTTCCACTAAACTTTCGAGAGTTAATCTTTGACAAAAAAATGTAATATATTGTTAACAGAATGATAGCCCGTTTAGACGAGGGCATCTTCTAATTTATATGTAATCGTGTTCTAAAGAGATGTTAATATCCAATTCTGGAACTAAAAGAACATTTCATCTGCTTCCGTTTCCAGCATCACACGACTTTTAATTATCAGAACAGTATTCTCTCGCGTTCATTCTGATACTTCTGCTAATTGTATCGACTTCCTCTAATTCAGTCTTTCGGCTACAGGACAACTATAGCCGAAAAACTGAAAAAAAAGAAATAAAATAAAGAAATAATAAAATATAAACTGAAGAAATAAAAACAAAATTAAATGGCATCTTTTAAGTTAAAATTTATTAAAAAAAGAGAGACATTTTAGCGTGCTAATGTTTTAGGTTCTATTCTTCTGTCTTTAGAATTTTTTTTTCTCAAAATTTACTCTTAATTTTATGCAAAAATAATGTGCACACTAAAAATACATTTAATATCATTCCAGCACTCTTGTGTGTAAACGCAGAAATTAAAACAATGAAAAATATTGTAGCATATATTTTAAACTATTTTAACATTTTTTTTAAAAAAATTAGTCCAATAATATGTACCGTAGTTTCAGCGGAAAAGCAATGCCATTTTTATAAAAAAGATCCGATTAAAATCTTAACTCTTCTTTTGTGAGTTCGTACTACCTAAGAATTAACTACGTGCTAGTTTGTTGGCTGTAATTCTATATTCTCTATGTCTAGATCTCCCCATAAACAATTTTGTGCACTTTTTGTGTCATAATAAATTTTCTGTGTTAGAGGCTACTTAATATCTAGCCTCTAAACATCCTAAAATTCCTTGTGTAGCTTTTAGAAAGGATATTCTGTTAGTGCAAGATATTGTACGATATTTCTATGATTTTGTTTGTTATTCCGAATGTAGGGCAATATCGTGAGAATATCGTAATAATGTTGTAATGCTAATGGAACAAAATTGTTATAAAGGAGTGTAAAATTTGATTCGTAACTTTAATATTATAAAACTTTAATTGTATGCGCCAATAAATCGAATTTTTATTGTTCGGGTATATTATTGAAGTCCTCATTTCATTTTTGCATTGGCATAATAACTACTTATAATCGATTGCATCATAAAAAATCATGATGAATATTTTTTTCAAACATTATTATTTTTATTTGATTTTATTTCCACATACTTGCAGATCAGCAAAAATGTCCATTTAGCATACATTTTACACTGCTCTCATCTCATTTTTCTGATTAATTTTTCCCCCTCAACTCTTAGAAACGGCCATGGGCGTCTGCATTAATGCTCAAGGGGATGACAATGATGATTATGTGAAGGCTGTACACGAGTGAGTATAATTAATTAGCTAATACATAATATTCTAAATGTTATTTATACCTAATCGGATATGAATGGGTGCTGTTATTTATAAATAAAAATTACTTTTCTAATATCTTATATCTAATATTTTATTCTTTTTTAATATTTTTTAATAATTTTTTTGGTTTAATTTTTATTTGGTTTTTGTTTTTCCTATTAACTTGATTCTAATACTTTTGTATATATATATATATATATATATATATATACTTCACTACTAAAGACAGTCTTGGAAAAAAATCCTGAACTTAACGCCAAAGGAAAGACTTTCGCAGATATTGCGCCCAACATATCTGCGTGAGTTTAAGCTTTGCATGAGTTTAATGAGTTTAAGCTTTGCAGCTGTATTTTTCAAGCCACCGAAAATCTCTTCCGAGATGGAGATATCTTAACGCTCAAAACTTAGTTTAGAGAAGACTCGGATACGTGGCTCAGTTTGTCGTGATATTATAGCGTATCTGCAGATCACCACGACAGATGGTAGAAGGCATACATCAAAGTAGAAAGAGACAGTGGTGTAATTAAGTTTAAGAGGACAGGGCAAATACAGATATTTTTAGGCAGACTAAAATTGTATGAAAATGCAGATCAAAATTGAGGAACCAATCAATTGCATTTAAGAGAAAACTAGCGTGTTTTTTTTTTTTATTTCCATTCTCAATGTTCTTTTCATTCATATCGTTTCCAATCAACTATGGGAAAGCATGTAGGATATTATCATTTTTACAACTTGTGAAACAACACAAACAAGGTTAGAAAAAATTTTATGTTATAGAGATTTGATACCCTATCCTGAAAAAGAAATAGCATAAAGATCCTTTTAAGTGTTTGCATATTTTTAAAGGTTTTACAACTAATGAATGAATACTATAGATTTTCTCTTATGCACATAAGTGCACACCAAGCTAGCGCGTAATTTCTCCTCCATAGTCACAATAATTTTTTTTTCATTTGTCACCTATTTTGAAATCTTCACTGTTATACATTTAAAAAATACAGCATACCCCAATAACAATTTACGAATACTGTATGTATACTGTGCAGTTTTAATCAGGGACAGCGGCAAAAATTGAGTTCCGTTACACACTGAAGAAACAATGAATAACGAGTAGAATGCTGCTCTTTTCTTGTCAGAAGTTGTATTTTATTCAGGGCACATCGGAAGATCGTAGTATTCCCCAACTTCCAATGTTTTGGCAATGTTGTCAATGCAACGGCTTGTCTTCCTCATTTAATTGCGATTAAAGAGAACTAGGCTGAATAGTACGGAACCGGATACTGCGGAGTGTACTGTGTATTTGAATTTCTAAAATTAATTATATAAATATATCAATGTCTTTAGTTGATGTCCATATTGAAAAATCGCCTTCGTCCGCTTCCTGAATTAAATGTGCCATTTTACTGAGTGATATGCAATATCTTTATACTATTATGATATGAATACGATTTTTATACAGTTGGCTAGTAAAAAGTAAAGAAAAAGCTTGAACAATTTGTATTTTAAAATATCATTATTTCATTTATTTATTTTATACTTTGCTGCTTTAATACTGTTCCTAACCAAGGTAAATTCTTTTAAAATTGCATTTTCAGCAACAAATTATAATAACATTTTGAGTTTTTTTTTTTTTTTTTTTGAATTTATAACATTGTAAATTACAATAAATGGAAACAAACAACTATAATGCATTCGATAAAATGTTTCATCATTTCTATGTCTTTAGAATTGGAAATGCGTTTATGTATCGCGTGCTTCGACCGTGGCTGTATCCAGATATCATTTTCAACTGTACAGCTTTTGGAAGAAGATTTAGAGCCAATCTACAAAAAGTGCAAGGATTCACTAGAAAGGTATTTATAACTAATAAAGCTGTTACTGCATTCGAAAAAAAAAGTTAAAATATTTTTATTTGAAATATCAGAGCTTTGCTATCTTGGAAACCCAAACTTTTGTCATGGAATAGTTCTTTGAAGAAATCAATTCTTTTATAGAAATGGATTTTCCTACAGCTTTATTATGGTATTGCCCGTAATAATGTTGCCATAGAACTTTTAATTGGCTGGAAAAAAAAGATACACCATCTTCATCAATGTTGTAAATATCATGAATAAATGTTTGCTGAATATTCGTTTTATAATTTAATCATAAAGTCTATTTTAATGTTAAACTAAAAAGGCTTATTTTTATGATCCGGTTACTTCAAATATTAATTAACTAGCCGCCTTTGGCGACCAGCCGGTTCGCCAATCTTAATGTTCGTTAAAATTTTCATAATTAAATATTTTATGCAATTCCAACTTTAATAGATTCTTCAGCAAAATATTTTAAAACTTCAAATTTTGATAGTCATATAATTCACTCATAATATTATAAAGGCCTTCAGTCATAACGTGATATGTATCTCTCTCATTTTCTGTTACCCCTCGTAGAATTTATGCTTTAAATTAAAGTGTAAATGATTCATCTGCAATTAATATAATAATATTTTTTTACTGAAACAAAGCATTTTTTTTAATAATATGATTACTGATAATAGAGTCACTGAGCGTTTAAACTTTATGGGCACTAAAGAATATCTTTTTCAATTTACGTATTATCTCAAGAATTTGTCAACAAAATTTTCTTAGATTCATCATGAGCAGATCGATTCATTAACAATGTTTCATTTTAAATGCATTAAACACTAAGAAAATAAAATGAATCGTTTAAAATAATCGGTCTAAAGCAGGTTTTAAAAAACTACTTAAAAAACGATGTACTTAAAACTATAAGCATATACAAAAAAATATATAACTAACATAAATACAATTTAATTACAAAAGCATGCAACTAACCTAAAAATAATTTAAATCATTGAAAACAGGTTTAAAAAAAACTACTTAAAAAACGATGTACTTAAAACTATAAGCATATACAAAAAATATATAACTAACATAAATACAATTTACTTACAAAAGCATGTAACTAACCTAAAAATAATTTAAATCATCTGTTGAAAGTGGTTGTCATGACAACAATCAGAACAATGCGCATGCGTGAATTTTCTTCGGAAACTTCTTTTCCCTTTCCAGCTGTGTTGCCATAGAAACCGGCACACAGCTGTTTACACGTTTATGTTTATATATTCAGATTTTATAACATCTAATCAGAGTAACGGTGAATATCAGTGTTCGTGTTCGTCAATAAATGTTAATTTTTTTAATAACATGATTAACGAAAACAGAGTAACTGAGCATTTAAACCTTATGGGAACTAAAAAATATGTTTCTTAATTTATGTAATATCTCAAGAATTTGTCGACCAGCCGGTTCGCCAATCTTAATGCTCGTTAAAATTTTTATATTTAAATATTTTATGCAATTCCTACTTTAATAGCTTCTTCATCAAAATATTTTAAAACTTCAAATTTTGATAGTCATATAATTCACTCATAATATTATAAAGGCCTTCAGTCATAACGTAATATGTATCTCTCTAATTTTCTGTTAGCACCCGTAGAATTTATGTTTTAAATTAAAGTGGAAAGAATTAATCTGCAATTAATATAATAATACTTTTTACCGAAACAAAGAATTTTTTTATAATCTGATTAATGAAAATAGAGTCACTCAGCGTTTAAACTTTATGGGCACTAAAGAATATCTTTTTCAATTTACATATTATCTCAAGAATTTGTCAACAAAATTTTCTTAGATTCATCATGAGCAGATTGATTCATTAACAATGTTTACTTTTAAATGCATCAAACACTAAGAAAATGAAACGAATCGTTTAAAATAGACGGTTTAAAACAGGTTTTAAAAAAACTACTTAAAAAACGATGCACTTAAAACTATAAGCATATACAAAAAATATATAACTAACATAAATACATTTTAATTACAAAAACATGCAACGAACCTAAAAAAAAAATTTAAATCCAGTCCGCATTCGTTGATAATAATTCGTCAACACAATGCGGAATTCAGAACACAAAGCGCATGCGTGAATTTTCAACGCCAGTTACGTAACGCAAATACGTGATTTTTTTTCTACGCCAGTTGGGGTAACGCTATGCGGATTAGAAATTTTTAATTTCCTTTATTCTGTTTTATTTTAATTCAAAAGTACTTCAGAATGAATTTGAAGGATCGATTAATTAACAATGTTTAATTTTAAATGCATCAAACATTAAGAAAATAAACAGAATCGTTTGAAATAATCCGCCGAAAAATACTAACCCTAGCCTCATTACTGTTGGGAGAAAAAAACCCCGGAAGCCTTACTCATTTGGCGGTGGCGAAAATGGAAGATTTTTTTGGCGGAAAAGTTGGCGCTGGAGAAAATGGAAGATTTTTTTGGCGGGAAAGTTAGTTTTTAATTAATAATTAAAATTCTAATTAAAATTTCAAAAAAAGGGACCCCAGGTGCACATTCCCGACCTCTAAGGTATACATGTACCAAATTTGGTAGCTGTATGTCAAATGACCTGGCCTGTAGAGCGCCAACACACACACACACACACACATTGAGCTTTATTATAAGTACTAGCCGCCTTTGGCGACCAGCCGGTTCGCCAATCTTAATGTTCGTTAAAATTTTAATAATTAAATATTTTATGCAATTTCTACTTTAATAGCTTCTTCATCAAAATATTTTAAAACTTCAAATTTTGATTATCATATAATTCATTCATAATATTATAAAGGCCTTCAGTCATAACGTAATATGTATCTCTCTCATTTCCTGTTAGCACCCGTAGAATTTATGCTTTAAATTAAAGTGGAAAGAATTTATCTTTAATTAATATAATAATATTTTTTACTGAAACAAAGCATTTTTTTATAATCTGATTACTGAAAATAGAGTCACTCAGTGTTTAAACTTTATTGGCACTAAAGAATATATTTTTTAATTTATGTAATATCTCAAGAGTTGGTCAACAAAATTTTCTTAGATTCATTATGAGCAGATCGATTCATTAACAATGTTTAAATTTAAATGCATCAAACACTAAGAAAATAAAACGAATCGTTTAAAATAAACGGTTGAAAACAGGTTTTAAAAAAACTACTTAAAAAACGTTGTACTTAAAACTATAAGCATATACATGTTGTCATGGCAACAATCAGAACAGAATGCGCATGCGTGAATTTTCTTCGCCGGTTACGTAACGCAAATACGTGATTTTTTTCTACGCCAGTTGGGGTAACGCTATGCGGATTAGAAATTTTTAATTTCCTTTATTCTGTTTTATTTTAATTCAAAAGTACTTCAGAATGAATCTGAAAGATTGATTCATTAACAATGTTTAATTTTAAATGCATCAAACATTAAGAAAATAAGCAGAACCGATTGAAATAATCCGCCGAAAAATTTTAACCCTAGCCTCATTACTGTTGGGAGAAAAAAACAACGGAAGCTTTTCTCGTTTGGCGCTGGGGATAATGGAAGATTTTTTTGGCGGAAAAGTTGGCGGTGGGGAAAATGGAAGATTCTTTTGGCGGGAAAGTTAGTTTTTAATTAATAATTAAAATTCTAATTAAAATTTCAAAAAAAGGGACCCCAGGTGCACATTCCCGACCTCTAAGGTACACATGTACCAAATTTGATAGCTGTATGTCAAATGACCTGGCCTGTAGAGCGCCAACACACACACACACACACATTGAGCTTTATTATAAGTATAGATAGATAAAATTCTGACTTGAAACTTGTCGATATAATTATGAAAAATGGAGTAAGCCCCGGGAATAGAGAGAAGTGTGTTATTAATAAGAATACCAAACTTTTCAAAATTTACAGTATGATGATAAATTTAATTTGTTTACCTCCGGTGTTTGTGAAATTTTAAGCTGAGTATTGTCTGATATTATTCATCATAGATTCATCTAAATTAAGCATCAAATTTCTACAATTATTATTTAATAGGTGATCAGAGACAAAAAGGCTGAAATGATTGCTAAAGGTAAACTTAGTCCTGTCTCAGAAAAAGCTCCAGATGGTAGTCCAATGCAGAGGAAAAGGCGCAAGGCTTTTCTGGAATTGCTGTTAGAACATCATCTCAAAGATCCCTCATTTTCGGAGGAAGACATCAGGGAAGAAGTGGATACATTTATGTTCGAAGTATGGCTGACCAATTTATTTGCGAATATTATTATTCCTGAAAAGAAGAATTCGGACATATAGTTAGCCTAACAAAAACAAAACTATCGGACATATAGTTCGAACCTAACCTAAAACAAAACTATCATTCTGGCCACTTAGCAAATGAATCGATTATAAAAATTAATTAACATACACACATTTCAGCACATACTAGTATTTGTTTTGCTAAGAAAGAAGAAGAGTTCTCTCATATATTCATTAATTTGTATTATTTTGGTTACCTTGTGTGTATACCCCACCCCCCCCAAAAAAAAGAAATTAGGTTGCTAAGGCTTGATGGTAAGGTCTCGTCTGCGGAAGCGGAGGATTTCAGTTACGAGACCTGGTTCCTCCGAAGAACCGTCGTGTAAGCAGGTCTAGTGCATGTAAAATCCGTCAGAGCCAAACGTCCTCCCGATGGTGTGTGAGGTGGGGAAGTTTGGAGAATAGGGTGCCAACTCAGATGTCGTCCTCGTCTTCTGACAGCGATTTTCAAAATCACGAGGTCCGTCCCAAAAAATCCTTTGTGTTGCTTTAAAACGGGACGTTAATATAATTAAACTAAACTAAAACCAAAAACATTTTATTTTTTAATGGACCCGATTAGACGTCCTACATGAAAAATTTAACTTCCTATATTATAAAATTATCTTATTTACTCTATGTTTTGACGTCCTTTTCTTCCTGTTGGGTATGCAATGCATTCTAAATTTTAAACATACGCGACATATTTGACCTGTATCATCTGTGCATGGATTACTATTTTGCGGTTTAAATAATATTTGCCTAAAGCAGATCTTTTACAACTCGTGCATTTTATTTATAATTAATATCAAATCTTATCAGCATGTTTTGTACAAAAATTTGTTTTATCTCAGTTACCCTGCAAATACTATGCCAATCAATTTGTTGAATATTTATTTAGTTTTATCATCGTTTTCTTTTAAATGATCTATGTTCCACGGGGAGGCACCTCGTAATTGAGAATGAGAAGCTTTCGGCTTGGTGGCTGGTTCCCGCCACCTTTGTGGATGCACGAAAGGGTGAGGGTCTTGCTCCTTCCATCGATGATGGGACGTACTTCCCTAGGGAAGGGTTGTACCGCTGCCGGTGATGGCCCTTTGGACTTAATCACAATTCTCGCCAGTGTTGCTGTTGCGGCGGTCCGATGACTCAAGTTTCGCCATCTGTCTTCCCGTGGGTCGGAAGAGCCAGTTTGTGGTTTAAATGACCTCAGTTCATGTCTTTTTATTTATTGCCTCTTGAAAAACATGCTGCGTTAAAACTTGATGTGACGTCACGTCCTTTCTTTCCGGAGAAGATGCAAGATTAATTGCAAATTCAAACATGTTGCTCATTTTACGCTTACCATATGAATATGAAATGATCCATAGGCACATTAAAATTGCTAGTAAAACATCCTATTATTTTATTTCTATTAAGTGTACTTTATTTTCTTTCAATGATGTGTCCTCAAATACCTTTCATTTCACAAAGGGTCACGACACTACAGCGATGGCTCTTAGCTGGACGCTGTATCTCCTGGGACTTCATCCCGAAATCCAAAAAGTCGCTCACGAGGAAATGGACGATATTTTTCAGAAAGATCTCGAGAGAGAAATCACTCGGGAAGACCTATCGAATATGAAATACCTCGAATGTATTATTAAAGTAAGAAAAAGTTCTGATCTGAAAGATATTATGAATGCAAAGAAATTATTTTTTTTTATCAAAGAGAGACTAATTGATTTATTCCTTAGTTTTCCTTTCCTTTTTTGTCTGTGAAAAAGATAACTCAAAAACGCTTTGAGCTAGATTGATAAAATTTGGTGTATGCATCAAATTTGTAGATTTCTATCAAATTTTGAGCAATATCTGTGTTGAAGAATATAGGGATTACAGAGAGGTTCGGCTGTTCGAATATATAGCAACACGATAACTAGATTAATAAAATACGGTGCTCACTCAACCTATCAAATCATGAAGGGAATTCAACAAGGAGTCGATCAAAATATCCGTCTGTGACAAAGATAACTCCAAATTTCTTTGAAGTTAGACAGATGAAATTTGGTATATGGTCTTCTCGCCAAATTTGCAAATCTCTATCAAATTTTGAACGAAATCCACTCAGAGGAAGTCCGTCTGTCGAGCTATTCCAATATAAGTTAACACCATAACTACAAAACGAAGAATGCTACATGAATGAAATACGGTACACAGATTTAACATCTATAGTCTAGAAACCTATCAAATTTTGGGCCAAATCCCACAAAGGATTGAACAGTGCTGTCGGTCTTTACTTTCAGAAACATGTGAACGCGATAATTTAGAAACGCAATGACTTAAATATATCAAATTTATTGCGTTATTTTGTGAAAATAAGTATCATTTTGTATCAAATTTTTGTTTCAATCGGTTGGGTAAATCGCGCCTAAAAACACAAATTCTACTTTCGGATATTATTAGCCGCATGTCATGAATTTATTGCCAAAATTTTCGCCAAGGATCACACAATAAATTTAGGAAAAGTACTAAATCCATGCCAAAGTAAATGTTTCGTAACTATTGTAAGCCAATGGGATAATACGTTTATCATAGAAAACTTTGAGGCGAGCACTCCCTTTAGTTTAGATATAATTTATGAGGCTTTCAGCTTTAATTTAGATTTTAAGCTTAGGACTTTTCCTTAGGCTAGCTTGTCAAGATTAATCCATTCCTCACTTAATTCTTTTAAGCCGAATTACTCATCGGTTTTTTTTTCCTGATTTGAATGCAGATAATGATATCCTCCAAATGAAAATTATCACTGTAAACAATATCATTCATAATTTAATTCTTGTATTATTTTTACAGGTATTAATTTATAAACGATATATAATCATCATTATTCTACTGTCTATTTCTGTTCCTATTAGAAGTTCCATGAAGACTGAAACGATTAGAACATTTTTTTTTTCTGTTTAATGAAATCTATGACAATCTTCAGTAATAAAGTTGATTATAATACAAATGTTCATTGCAACTACAAATGTTCATTGCAACCTGTTGTATCACACTTCTTCTAGATCCCTCTTACTTGACTTGTAAATTAATATTAGTACACTTAAACAACAGTGCTACGAAAATAAAACGGGATTATTAACATTAACACGTAGTTTAGTTAATGCGATGTCCATACTCTATGTTAGCACTTGTCATGCATCTTTTTGCGTGGGGTGAGTATCTATTCAGTGATATATTTATAAATAATATTTCTCAGTAAGGGATATGCCATATTCTTGTGTCAAACAATCCACACTTGTTGCTGTAAATGGGTTTGTTCATTGGGATGAGAGCCATATCTTCCAGATATTTATTATAGAATAATATATGCTAATCAAAGCTGATGTCTGTAGTCTTGTGCATCTTTGCTACACAGTGGTGATTTGAATATCTTAAAAGCCACAATTATCATTACTTCACATGTTAATTCCATTAATCCTTATACATGGTGATCGGTGACGTCCTCTTAAGCCCTTCAAATTCTAAAAGGAATCTCATATACCCAGGGAAATAACCAGCACCTTTAATAATGCTGAATTATTTGAGACAGGTTACAGAGCCCCCAGCAGCGGAATAAGGAAATTGACAATAAATAAATAAATAATAACAAAAAATAAAGGAGATAAGTCAAAAAGTCTAATTAGGAAAATACAGCTATACCATAATAAAAGCGCTTAATAAAAATCGCAAATATTTCTAATAAGAATTTTTTGGCCAATCTCATTTATTTTTTGTAACTTAGTCGACTTGTTATACGAGATGTCGTTTTGAATTTAAAGGCCTTATAAAGACTTTACCGATCACCCTGTTTATAAATAAGCAAGAGTGAAGCAGGTATTTCAGGTATTTATTATCTGCAAAAAGCTGATATAATAAATTTTTATTCCCTGAACCATTTACTACATTTCTAAATAATGATGAAATAAATATGAGTACGTTATTTTTATTATATATCGAATATAAACCTTTGTATTATTGGCCTTTTTTAATGAATAGTACTTAAAACGTAAATAAATATTTTGGTAATAAATAAAAGTTGAAACAAAATTTCATAACTAAAGTATCTTCTCTTTTCATTTCATTTTAACTGATATACTTTGTATTGTAATACTTAACTCTATGTTTGGAAAATATGAAATTTTTATATCGCATAGTTTCTATATGCATATGTAAATGATTTCTACTATTTTTTAAACAGGAAACTCTTCGTTTGTATCCGTCAGTTCCAATTATAGGAAGAGAATGCAATGAATCTTTTCAAGTTGGTGAGTCGTTTCATGCAATGAATTTTGCAAACAAAGCATTTTTATAAATTTTATAACTATTTGTAAGAAATTTAAAATATCTATTCTTATGGTCGTTAATATTACTTTTGTATAAATTAGAATTTCATTTATGTGTTTTCAATTATTTTCCGTTTTTAGTAAGTTATCATCTTAGTATAGTTCTGACTTCATTTGCGAATCTGTGATTAAATGCAATTAAAGATAATTTTAAAAGCGTTTATAATTAGCAAAACCTCAAAATAAAAGCGAAAGTTGCAGTAATTTATGGTAAATCTTTCTTGGGAATCAAAAAGATAAAACTGATTCATATAAATGCCAGTATTTTTTTAAAACGCTCTACCAGTATTAAAAGGCGACAGCGGAAATATCTTGACTCAGTTTTGTGTGCGAGATGTAAATGTTAATGTTAGCTCATAACATTAATACAATTGTTTTCTTTCTTGACATAACATTAAGTACAATAAACTGAATATTTTTCTATTTGTGCGACTTAGTTTTTACTTCTATTTGATTAATTCTTTTAGAGCATATGTGCATTTTTTTTTTTTTTTTTTTTTTTTTGTATTCCTTGCGATTTTGAAAATGGAATTAACGTCGTTCTATTTAATCAGTCTACCGATATGTTCATATTTGCTTTTCAGTAAACCTCCAAATTATGAGAACTTTTTAATAAAATAAAGCTTGATTTTCACTTTTGTGAACTACATTTATTATCCACTAGCCGCCTTTGGCGACCAGCCGCTTCGCCAATCTTAATGTTCGTTAAAATTTTCATAATTAAATATTTTATGCAGTTCCTACTTTAATAGCTTCTTCATCAAAATATTTTAAAACTTCAAATTTTGATAGGCATATAATTCACTTATAATATTATAAACGCCTTCAGTCATAACGTAATATGTATCTCTCTCATTTTCTGTTCGCTCCCATAGAATTCATACTTTAAATTAAAGTGGAACGGATTAATCTGCAATTAATATAATAATATTTTTTACCGAAACAAAATATTTTTTTTTTGTAATATGATTATTGAAAACAGTCACTGAGTGTTTAAACTTTATGGGCACTAAAGAATATCTTTCTTAATTTATATAATATTTCAAAAATTTGTCAACAAAATTTTCTCAGATTCATCATGACCAGATTGATTCATTAACAATGTTTAATTTTAAATGCATCAAACACTAAAAAAAAAAAAATAATAAAACGAATCGTTTAAAATAATCGGTTGAAAACAGGTTAAAAAAAACTACTTAAAAGTCGATGGTCTTAAAACTATAAGCATACACAAAAAATATATAACTAACATAAATACACTTTAATTACAAAAGCATGCAACTAATCTAAAAATAATTTAAATCGTCCGTTGATATTGGTTGTCATGTCAACAATCAGAACACAATGCGCATGCGTGAATTTACAACGCTAGTTACGGTAACGCAAATGCGTGAGTTTTTCTAAGCCAGTTGGGGTAACGCTATGCAGATTAGAAATTTTTATTTCCTTTATTCTGTTTTATTTTAATTCAAAAGTATTTCAGAATTAATCTGAAAGATCAATTAATTAACAATGTTTAATTTTAAATGCATCAAACATTGCGAAAATAAACAGAATCCTTTGAAATAATCAGCCGAAAAATCTTAAGCCTAGCCTCATTACTGTTGGGAAAAAAAACTGAACTCTTACTCATTTGGTGGTAGGGAAAATGAATAATTTTTTGTCGAGAAAGTTAGCTTTTAATTAATAATTAAAATTAAAAAAAATGACCCCAGGTGCACATTCCCGACCTCTAAGATACATGTACCAAATTTGGTAGCTGTAGGTCAAATGGTCTTTTCTGTGGAGCGCCAACACACACACACACACACACACATTGAACTTTATATATAAGTATAGATGTTTTTAAAGCAAGCGAAGAGGGGAAAAAAACTATTCTAAAAAATTGGGTAAAGCAGGTGTTCTTATTAAATAGGTAATTTTTTTTAAAAAATGAAACGAAAAAGGGGAAAAGTTATTCTATAAAATTGTGTAAAGCAGATGTTCTGTGTTAGAAACTTCTTTTCCCTTTCCAGCTGTGTTGCCATAGAAACCGGCGCACAGCTGTTTACTCGTTTATGTTTATCTATTCAGATTTTATAACATCTAATCAGAGTAACGGTGAATATCAGTGTGTTCGTGTTCGTCAATAAATGTTAATTTTTTTAATAACATGATTAACGAAAACAGAGTTACCGAGCATTTAAACCTTATGGGAACTAAAAAATATCTTAATTTATGTAATATCTCAAGAATTTGTCGACCAGCCGGTTCGCCAATCTTAATGTTCGTTAAAATTTTTATATTTAAATATTTCATGCAATTCCTATTTTAATAGCTTCTTTATCAAAATATTTTAAAACTTCAAATTTTGGTAGTCATACAATTCACTCATAATATTATAAAGGCCTTCAGTCATAACGTAATATGTATCTCTCTCATTTTCTGTTAGCACCCGTAGAATTTATGCTTTAAATTAAAGTGGAAAGAATTAATCTGCAATTAATATAATAATATTTTTTACTGAAACAAAGAATTTTTTTATAATCTGATTACTGAAAATAGAGTCACTCAGCGTTTAAACTTTATGGGCACTAAAGAATATTTTAAATTTATGTAATATCTCAAGAGTTGGTCAACAAAATTTTCTTAGATTCATTATGAGCAGATCGATTAATTAACAATGTTTAAATTTAAATGCATGAAACACTAAGAAAATAAAACGAATCGTTTAAAATAAACGGTTGAAAACAGGTTTTAAAAAAACTACTTAAAAAACGATGTACTTAAAACTATAAGCATATACAAAAAATATATAACTAACATAAATACAATTTACTTACAAAAGCATGCAACTAACCCAAAAATAATTTAAATCATCCATTGATAACGTTGTCATGGCAACAATCAGAACAGAATGCGCATGCGTGAATTTTCTTCGCCGGTTACGTAACGCAAATACGTGATTTTTTTCTACGCCAGTTGGGGTAACGCTATGCGGATTAGAAATTTTTAATTTCCTTTATTCTGTTTTATTTTAATTCAAAAGTACTTCAGAATGAATCTGAAAGATTGATTCATTAACAATGTTTAATTTTAAATGCATCAAACATTAAGAAAATAAACAGAACCGATTGAAATAATCCGCCGAAAAATTTTAACCCTAGCCTCATTACTGTTGGGAGAAAAAAAAACTGAAGCCTTACTCGTTTGGCGCTGGGGATAATGGAAGATTTTTTTGGCGAAAAAGTTGGCGGTGGGGAAAATGGAAGATTTTTTTGGCGGGAAAGTTAGTTTTTAATTAATAATTAAAATTCTAATTAAAAATTCGAAAAAAGAAACCCCAGGTGCACATTCCCAACCTCCAAGGTATACATGTACCAAATTTGGTAGCTGTATGTCAAACGGTCTGGCCTGTAGAGCGCCAACACACACACACACACACACACACACACACACACACACACATTGAGCTTTATTATAAGTATAGATTATATATATTTTTTAAAATCGTTCTTTCACTTAAATAAACAATACACCTAATGGATATTTAAAATTCTCCATAGTGGTTTAATGGAAACTTGGTTTATGGAAAACTAAAATACAATGAAAAATTCCCAGTGTAAAATTCAGAAATGTGTATGGTAAAATTATAAAATAATTTCCTCTTAATCGACTTAGAATTTACATTTTGGGTAAGGTGGAATGTGAGTAGATTATGCTTTTCAATTACATTGAATATAAATATTAAAAACTTAAAATCCAATTTTTAGATTGTTTGTATTTATGAAAATTGTTTTTAAAATTTTATTAGAAAGTATATTTAGAAGTTTCACAGTTTTTTTAAAAATACTTTCCTTTTTGTTCCTGTTACGTGGATGAGTCCGTAATCCGAACCAAATAAAAGAAAAGGGTGTTAAGACTACTACAATTATAGTTTTTTCCGAATTAATAAACTGTCTAATTGTTTCATTTAACGCTAATGAAAGGGAAATTGTCAGTGTGTGAAATGTACATCGATTATTGATTAATTGCAGATCATGAGCTATGAAAATGAATTTATCTTAATTGCTTACAGATTATCTTTACTCCTTCTAAAAATTTCTGAATGAAAATATTTAACGATAACTTTGACAGAGATTTTTATAATTCTAAGTTTGAATTTCTAGATTCGTTTTTCAGATTTGTCTGAATTTAGCGACAAACTATGGAAAATACTTTATGCAGGAGTCATAGAAATACAGAATTTTCTTAATGATCTTACCAAAATGAAAAGTTGATTATGTAAATACCTTTTAAATTTTTCAGATTTGTTTGAATTTAGCGACGAACTATGGCAACGAAATTTGAGCTTAACATTTTTGCAAGCGATTATATTATTATATCTTTCTTTGAAGTAATGAATGCAGAAAACAATTACTAATGATTCCTTAATTTATTTGTTACTGGAACTGTTTGAAATGCTGGGATTCTATAGAATACCTAGGTATTTTATAGAATGCCGAATACTTATAGGCATATATTGAAATGTAAGAATTGAATGTAATGTTATATTGAAATGTAAGAATTATTATATATTACATTCGGCATTGCATATAATATTTAGGCATTCTATAGAAGGACAAATATTATTTAGCCGAAGTATGAAAAGCCATGATACATAAGTCTATTATTTTAAAAGTTTATTAGTTAGGAAACACAAGAATGCATAAAATACCCATTCGAGCATCTTTACTAACATAGCATTAGAAAATGATGAAATGTTTCGACGACACTTTCTACATGCATTCATTTTCTATAATTTTCTTTAAACAAAGACACTCATTAGCAGAAACGGAAGTGTCTTTGCTAAGAATGTCATCCTTACATTGGTTTAATCTACCTTCAACTATATCATTCATATTTTTTAATCAGACCCTTCTTAACTTATTCGGCAAAGCATTTCATGTTTGGCTAGTTTTTTATTTAGCATAATATAGAATACCTAGGAAATGTGAATGTGAACTCAAATGTTTGATATACCGTGCATTGCTGATTAGTTTTCTGTATTCTATAAAATACCTAGGTATTCTATAGATTGCCGGTTTTCATACATAAGAGGCAAAATATCTAAATGGTGTTTTTGCGAATTTTTTTTTTTTTTTTTTTTGTTAGATTCTTGCGTCATAACATTCCATTACTACTCCCTCTTCTATTCCAGCGGGTCACATGGTTCACAGAGGCAGTATATGCATCATTCTGCCCATGGAATTGCATCAAGATCCGGAGTCCTTTCCCGAGCCGGAGAAGTTTAATCCGGAGCGATTTTTTGCAGAGAACAGTGCGGGAAGACATCCGTACTCCTACGTTCCATTCTCGGCGGGACCGAGAAACTGCATAGGTGCCGGCATTTTTAAGAGATTTCTCAATAGCCGCAAGGCAACTCAAATATGAATATTACTCATATATACTCAGCGTGTGTATGGAGGGGGGGGGATGAATCAGATATTTTGCCGACTTAGTCAGTGTACAATACAAGGCCCTTCTTTTACTAAACTTGTTACATCAAATCTCAACTTATTATTTTGTCAACTTAATTCAGCATATTGAAGATTTATTTTATTTTAATTTATTTTATTTTAGTAATTTTGTGAAATGATAGATATTTTTATTTATTTATTATGACTCACAATTATCCAGTATCCATGCTTGTACACAACATTATCTAACTAGACTCATAGCGTTAAATGCTATTCATAAATATTATAATTAAGTAGACATAATATAATTGGGAAGGTAAATATAATTGTTCTATATTGCTCTATCTAACCTGGCCAATTATATTTTACGAAGTGTTATTATTATCCTAATATTTTATAATCCATATACTTTGTATTTTTTTACAAATTTATTTGTCTATTAAACGAATAACATTTTGGACCTGACTTGCTTATGGCCTATTTTCTCGCTGGTCCAGCAGCCCTTGGCAGCTGCATAGGTGGAGATCCGCCATTGCTGTAGTGGTTAAAATAAAGGGATAAAGGAAATACCCTTTTATATTTTATCTTTTTATTCTAATTTCAGGTGTGTAATCATGTAATATCTCATGTTTTATCATAATATAAACTAACCGTTTTTGACAAACAGCTTGTTTGCTTTTGTATCTAGCTATTAATTAATTAATTCGGATTACTTAACGTTGGTTTTCACTTTTATGTTTGATGGATTTAATTTTCCCCTATATGACTGAAAAATACGAATTTTGTAAAAACTGAAATTTATGCAATGATGATTATTTTTTATATGCCTGTATTTGCAATAATTTTTTTATATTACACACACACACACACACACACACACACACACACACACACACACACACACACACACACACACACACACACACACACACACACACACACTGTCTAAAATGAATGCATACTGTCTAAAAGGAAAGAAACTCGAAATGATAATGATTATGAATTGAAATGAAACATAAAATCTGTTGTTGTTGCTGTTACTTATTGCACTTGCCATAGACAAGCCCATTGGCGGAGAGGAGCCTTTCCTTAACTTGTAACAATGATTCAAAATTGATATTCAACTACCTGAAATTTCATGTAATACGCATCTAGAATATATTTCTTTAGCATATTGAATGCAGCGATTTTACCTTAGGCCTCATTTACCTCAGGGGCCTTTACCCTTCTGAGGGTAAAGGCCCCTGAGTACCCGAGGGAAGAAGTCTGACTTCTTGCTTATATGAAGATGACACTCACACACTCGCTTGCACAACCCCTTTTACAGGGATGGAGGGGGGGGGGGTTCTTTCACATACCTCACAGATGGAACACAGGGTAAAGGACAACCTTGCCCCGAACCAGGACTCAAACCCGGGACCCAGATCACGGGGAAGATGCACTATCCCTAAGCCAGGACGCCAGCAACTTAAAATGAGTAATTAGGAAGCAGGACGAAAAGAAAAGTAGTATAAAAATTAATTAATGACAGTAGTATTAAATAGTATCAGTACAGTAGTATTAGTAGTTAATTATTAGTGACATTAGTATAAAAAGAATAAACTTGAGATTGATGCGAGTGAATATATCATAAAAGAATATTTACTAAATGGATTTCTTTTTTAAAAAAATCGCTGCATTCAATATGCTAGAGAAACATATTCTAGATGCGTATTACATTAAATTTCGGGTAGTAGAATATCAATTTTGAATCATTGTTATTAGTTAAGGAAAACGGCAACTGCATTAATCATAGAATTAATAGTGAATCAAGATATTGTGATTAGACAAACAACAAAGCAATAGACTGTGGACAGATTACAGTTGGAGAAAACATCCATTATAGCTTCCATTATTTTTTTAATATATTATTTCGAATTCTGTTTAAAAAAAAACCTAAAAATATAGGATTATAATTTCATTTTCGTAAGATTTCTTCCATGTGTAACTAATTGAAATCCCATTTACATGTGCTTTCGGATAGACAAATATTTGTAAACAATGATACTCACTGAATTTGTAAATTGAAACATTGCATTGAATATAAATAAGTAAAATTGCCGTTACATGCAAAATAATAAACATTACATTGCATATAAATACATATTTCCAAATACAGACACACATTTATGTGCCTGTATTTGGGAATAGTAAACGAGCATTGATGACACCAGGAGTTGTAAGTTTAAATACAAAATGAAAAATAAAACTGGCGAAATAGATTCAGTGATTAGATGTGAGGAATTACTTCTTGATTAGAGAATTTCCTCTTAGCACAAGATATTGTACGATATTTCCTCGATGTTCTTCGATATTTTCAATGCCAGAAAAAATCATGAAGATAACGTAACTTTATTATTCGGAATTCAGAAATATATAGATAAATTGTGATAAAAAAAAAGGAAGGTAAAAATTTATAATATGTATTAAGGCTGAAATTTTATTCACATGAATATAAAAGACCTTGTTCGTGAACCCATTTGGCTTAGAGATCTACTGCTTAAGAAGTTGAACTGGGATGAATTGTTTCTAATTGTTCTAAAATGATTAATTTCAGTAACATTTTAACATGCTTATTAATGTTTGTTTGTTTTTTTTTCATTTTTTCCGATTTTGTTTCTCTCCTGAAGTTTTATCTGAGAATATTAAAATACTGTATACATTTTCCACCTATTCATGTTTGAATTTCTTTTTCAATTTAGGGCAGAAATTTGCACTGATGGAAGAAAAGACTGTTCTCGCCAACATTCTGAGAAGGTTTCATGTCATTTCGTTGGATCCCAGAGACAGAGTTCTAGTGCAGCCTAACCTCACCACCAAAAATGTCGCGCCTTTACGACTGCGCTTCGAGAAGAGATGATTTCCAAAAGTGATGCTTCAAGCGAAAATGCTTATAAAAAAATAAAATTGTCTTTTAACCCCTTTCGCTACAGTGACGAGCTATACTCGTCATGAGTTTTTAATGACCGACTGCTCTTTGACGTGCTATTCTTGTCATGCAATTTAAAGTATGCAGGGCATGAATAAAGGTGTACAAAGTTTTACCATCTGAGAAAACTAGAAAAAAAAATCATTGTTTTGTTTCTAAAATTTTATATTAGACTTTGACTAACCCAAATTAAATGGTGTTTTTGCAAAAATTTTCAAAATAATATCGAAACGCAAGGGGTTAATAAGCTGTTGACGATTAAATGATGAAATTATACTGTTTTACAGTATAATCTGTGCTGTAGTAGTTTTGAAATATTTCTGAGCTTGCACTTTTACAATCTTTATTTGATGATTTGTTTCATGTTAACTTGATTTGTTTCATATTCGTGAAGATGGAATTTCTAAATCAATTTTTCAAACATTTCCTGATATTTTAGAGTTTTGAAATTGTTTCTGATTTGTTTCTTCTTCGAGACCATATTTGTATTAATATTTTAAGAGATTAATTATCAATTAATCGATTAATTTAATTAAGTCTTGAATTTATGTGCGTGTTGCTATCTATAATATGTAATAAAGAATTATAAATTAACGATTAAAATGTAGGGAATAATTAAAAGCATTCCACTGTAATACAATATCAAATATGTAAATAACTAAAAAATATTTTTATTTATTTATTCTTTCTGTTTTAGATCTGAATTAGAAATATAAGCCAATGAATTTGTGCTCGCAGGTTAAAATTTGAGACACTCTATTATAACCCGGTTCTTATAAAATAATGGATGTAACATAAGTAAATTACATGATATCAGAAATTTTTGGCCAACTTGAATCAAAATTTATCAAATTTGGCTGCATTTTGCTCCTTACTGATGCGAACATCAGTAAAGAGAAATAAGATAAAAAAATTATACCAAGTTCAATACATAAGCAATTATTGCAATCCTCGACTCGCGCTCCGTTTTATATACTTCTCTACCTCTCAGCAAATGTAATTGCTGTAACAAGAGGATATTGTGATATTTTTAAAGTGATCTTCGATGTTCTGATTTTTTTTTTTTTTTTTTGTATCAAAAAGATATCGTATCAGTTTTGAAGAATATCTTGTATTATTTTATATTTCATATTAGTGTTGTTTGAAAAAAATTGCTCTATCCATCGGTGTCACGTGGTAACTTACTTTAATAATTTGAAATTGATACAGCTTATAAATTATTGATGAAGAGTTTAGAGGAATATCTCCTACATTATGAGAAACTCTTTTTTTTTTCTTTCATTTTAATTTCAGAATCTATAACCATATTTCTGTTAAAAAAAAAAAAAAAAAAAAAAAGAAGGAAAAAAGGAAATATCTTTTATATTTTAAGAATATTGTGTACATTTCCCTTAAATAAGATATTGACAAATTGTATGGCACTAAGAATAGAATAAATATTTCGATTATGATGCTCATCAAAATTTATTCTTTGATATTGTTCATCTAAAAGGATGCTGTTGCAAATAATTTTTTATAATCACTGAGCTTGTGTAGATATTAATGGGAAATCACATAAGTTTGACCAAATCTTTTTATTCAGTTTGTATTCTTCTTATTTTTTTTTCATTGATTGATCTGAAGCGTTTTATCCTATTCTTTGAAATTTGAATACCTTTTTATAATTATTTAGTGCATTCTACAATAGAATTCTCATTTTTTTTCTGCTCAATTTTTTTAAAGAATTTCCTTTCTGTAACAGTTTTCTTTTTTCTTTTCTTTTCTTTTTTTTTTTTTTTTTGATTCTTGACTAGAAAAATATTATAAATTGATCAAGAAACTGAAATCTTATTTATCAGATCAGAATTGTCAGATGTTTACTGCTTCAGAGAAGCAAATGTCTGAGCAACCTGAAAATTTAATTCGATAAATAATAAAAAAAAAGTTTTGATTTCACTTCCAAATTTATTTTAACTACCATGATATTAGATAGAAATAAATTATGGAAAATGTAAATAATTATTTTATTTCAAATTTTCGTTGGAACGGAGGAAAACTTTTACTTGTATTATTTATTTTGTATGCTGTAGTTCGTATTAAAAAATTGTTTTTATTTATGATATCAATATGTGATAAATATTACTATTTTTACTTATTTTTGTTGTATTTTTATAAAGCTTATCATGTGCAAAATAAAAGATAAATTTAATATTTTGCCTGTTTCGTTTCAACAAAATATTCCATTCTTTATCATGTGTATAATATTATGTTGGAAAAAAGTTGTAACGATGTTCATCTGAAAAAAATATCAGTGAAAGAGTGTCCTCTCCTTCTCATGTTTTATGTAATATAATAAATTTAATTGCGTTGTATAATAGAGAGAATAAGAATGCATTTTACCCCATTGATCAGTTCTATCCACACATTGATATGCTCTGAAATTTTGATGTCAAGAATATGCACCAGATTTCATCCATTTTACTTGGTGAATTATTATTTTCAATTACTGATAAAAAGACAAAAAAAAAAAAAAAAAAAAAATCCAATGATAAAAAGTATACCAATACGAAAAGTATACCAGTATACCAATGATAAAAATAACCTCAAAATTAGAATATTATTTCATTTTGGTGCAAAAAAAATTTACAAAAACTCATTTACCTATCTACAGTAACGGAAAAAAAATCCCAACACCAAGAAAAAATTATTGCAGAGCAATGAAATTTGGACAATGCATTTCTTTAGTTAACGTCTAATTTATTAAATTTTCGAGGTTACCGGTTAATTTAAGCTCACGAAATTGCATTTAAAATGTGAGATGCTGTTGCATTAATAGCCGGTGTATCCATCAGAATTTCGAATGCTAGCCTGCAAACGTGCATGCATTGTGTCATATAGATGACGAATGTCACTTTGTTCCATACTTTTTGTACTACTTGTTGTGTCAATACTGGGACGGTCAGTGCTGGCTGTGGATGATGCCGGACTTGTCGTTAAATGATATCCCATACGTGTTCAATTGGAGACAGATCTGGTGATCTAGCAGGCCCAGGCAACATAGCGACACTCTGTAGAGCAGGTTGCGGTTGCGTTACAACAGCAGTACGAGGGCGACCGTTATCCTGTAGGAAAACTACCCCTTGAACGCTATTCATGAATGGCAGTACTACAGGTTGATGTACAAATTTGCAGTCAAACTGTTTGGGATAACCACGAGAGTGCTCCTGCTGCCACAGGAAATTGCTAACCAGACCATGACTCAAGGTGTAGGTCCAGTGTGTCTACGCCGCAGAAAGTTTGGTTGCAGGCGTTCCTCTGGTCTCCTTCAGACCATCATACTGCCATCACTGGGACCAAGGCAGAATGCAGCAGACCACAACACATCCTTCTAAATTAAAGGAGAAGGAAGCTTTCTAGTTTGTTTAAAAGATTATTGTTTGACATGCGATGATTTCTGGTTTATAAGCACAATGCTATAAATAGCGGATATTTCTGCGCATGCGCAGGGTGAGGAATTAAAAAAATTGTGTTAATTCTTTTGATAATTTCAGAAAAAAAAATGATTTTGGGATGTATTATCAGCAGACCAATTCGTGATAACCTTAAAATTAGAACGAAGTATAACATATAAAAATTCAAAAAGAAGAAAGAAAATTTGAAAAACTATAATTCTTCTCCCAGATTCGAACCGAAGATGTGCAAAACGTTCCAAACAAGCACGTCACTCAATACAGCAGATCACACAACCTTCGAAACTTCAGGAGAAATAAGTTTTCAAGTTCATTTAAAGGATTACTGTTTGGCATGCGATAATTTCTAGTCTAAAAGCAATACGCTATGAATAGGGGCCATTTCTGTACATGCGCAAGGTCATTACTTAAAAAACTCTGTTAATTCTTTTGAGAAATTTAGAGTAGAAAAATTAATTTTTGGAAGTATTATCAGTAGAATAATTCGTGATAACATTAGAATTAGAACAAAGTATAATATTTAAAAAAATAAAAATAGAAGAAAAATATATATATAAAATCATTGTTATCATCCAGATTCGAACCGAACCTGCTGTATTGAGTGGTTAGATGCCACTCAATACAGCAGGCCACACATCCTTTGAAGCTCAAAGAAAAGAAGCTCATAACAAACTGCTACAACATCATATAGTGAAAAATATTCTAATTCAATTTAAATAAATACATTTTCATCAATTATATTTATCGTTTATTTCAATTTTTTTAATTTTGATTTTGAGAAAAATAATCTTAAGCCTCCAAAGTTTTTTTGCATCCAGGTCTCTACAGAAATTGCCTCCGCTGACCGAGATTCCCAGAGTTCTTAGGAAAACACGCATTTTATATTGGTTCAGAACTTTTCTCTACAAATGATTCCAAGCATATATACAATTGGATCTATGTCTATGATTATCACTATAATATAACGCTATTTTTTAATAATAATAATAATAATAAAAAAAGGAATGAGTTAATGATGAATTCTTTGTATTGAAGATAAGAGATTTCCGTATTTACCGAGTGTTATTATGATCGTTGTTCAAAACTGGCAACAAAGTTCAGCAAGTTTTGTTTATTTTTAGCTATGGCGCTATTATTTATATTACTGTTATGTTTTGTGAATGTTATTTATTCTTTTCAGAACCATGACATTGATGCTAATGGTTATATTTTGTATTGTCCATGTATGGGTAAGCAGTTTATATCATAAAACTAATGAGGAGAACATTTTTATACTACTTTTTTTAATCCTATTAGACATTTCCTGTCAAAAGCTCGAATGAAAGTAATAAATTAATTAATGAAAATGAAAGTAAATAAATATATTATAATTAAATTTGTTAGTAGATTTTATCTCTTTATAATTATAAGTATATTCACTTTCATATAAGTTGTTACATTATTATGACTAAAAGGAAAAAGATTTTTGTGCAAGCACTGTAAATTATTTTCAATGTATTTATAATGACATAAGAATGAATAGAATAATTCTCATAAAATCGTTTTTTTCTTTTAATTCTTTTTTCGAAAATAAGCCATACATTTTTTAAGCTTATTTTCGAATGTAATTTCTTTATTACCCTGCTACCGAAATACATTAAAAAAATTTGGGGAGTAAGAATGAGTAATCTTTTCTATTATTTCATATGAAATTTTATCCTAAAATCATGTATATTATTGCTATGATGCATGGTATTTTCTGTTTATGTGAAAATTTAGATTAGGAAAAAATTTACTAAATAAACATATTTTCTTTTTTAATATGCTGTATATTTTATAATATTTTTTTTACATTTATTTTATGTAGCTTTTGCATAAAATGTATATAATACTTATTGTTAGGATGAGCTTTTGTGACGTCTTCTTTTAAGAAAAGTAAACAATAACCATTTTAGAATTCTGTCACTGTAATCTTTATAATTCTGTTTTTAATTATCAAGTTTCATCATTCTTATCACTGAAGACATTTGATGTGTATTGTAAGTATCTGTCTTCTCATATACTAAGTAGTTATGGCATTACTCAAAGGAATAGTTAAATCTGACAAATAAATTTAATATTCTGCTTGAAATTACATACTCGTAACAAAGGAACATTATATATGCTTTAATTTAATTTAGTTTGCTTCTTATTTGTGTTGATGGAATTTTGGAATCCATTTTTTATTTGCTTCCTGTTGTGTTAGATCTAGAAATTTTACACATTTGTGTCTTCTTGATGATTACATATTTTGATATTTTCAAAACTAATACCACCCTAATAGGAGGGGAAGATTGATGTCTGGATTTTATAATGAGTGAGGTTAGTTATCATGTAGAGACCAAATTTGGCCATGCTATATTTAGATTTCGTAATATTTGCATTGTAAATTAAAAACTAAAATAATTTAATATACAATAAAGAAAATAATCTAAGAAATTCTATTTCTTAGACATTAATAGATGTAGGTTTTTAAAATCTATATTTATTAAATTTATTTCTTATGCAATTATTTTTCTGCAGGACGGTTTGGAAATCAGGCAGATCACTTTTTGGGTGCCTTAGCATTTGCACATGCACTGAACAGAACCTTGGCTCTTCCTCCCTGGGTGGAGTACAAGCCTGGACACTCCAGATCGGTAAGGTATTGTACTTGATGCATTCAAATTTGATATATGATAGAAATGCATTTGACTAATTATAAATTGGTTCCATAAAGAAAATAAGTGTAAATTCTTTGGAATTAAATTAGCAGGAAGATAGTGTTTCATAAGTAATGATTAGATTTTCCTATTTTTAAAATAACTGTATTTCAATATTCTCATGCATTTACTATTTTAATATACATTTATATGTATACAACAAACATGACATATTTCTGTGAGAATACAGACTTCAGCATCTTTGTAATTGAATTTTATCATTCTTGAGATTAATTATTGTTTAAGTGATAATTCTAAAATATTTTTAATATACCAAACACTTTAATGTAAATTTATTCATTTTATTGTTCAATAAATCAATCTTATTTTTTTTCTGGGGGTTTGTGATTGGATAATTCATTTTTTATGAAATTTAGCTTTTTTTTATTTCATGTCTGTATTATGCCTAATATAAAAAAAAATTTTGATTTTTAAAACTTAAGTTTAAAACTATGTCAAAAATATTTATGCTAAATTAACACTTTAGTAATGTTTATATTCAACAAAAACTAATGTTTTATTGCTTTTTAACATTATAAATTCATCCAAATTTTCTAAATTAAAATTGTAAATAATGCCTCTCAAGTTTGCATTCCTGAGCCCTTCAGAAATTAGTGTTCTTATTGTCGGTTCAGATGATTCTTTAAATTATTTTTGTTACATGTAACTCTGATTAACTAACTGATTTCTTATGAAAATCTAAAATAATTTGATATTTGAAAATATAATTTATTCTGTATTAAATTTTATTGAGATGATATTACTATGACAAAATAGATACAACAAATAATCTTTGCACTGTTAAAATTTCATATTAAAAATAATATTGCTCCACAAATTAGTGGATAACAAAATAAAGTGGTATAATTTTTTTTCATGAAAAATGGTTTAAATTACCTTTG
Source organism: Argiope bruennichi (assembly GCF_947563725.1). NCBI lineage: Eukaryota > Metazoa > Arthropoda > Arachnida > Araneae > Araneidae > Argiope > Argiope bruennichi. Next base: position 14,825,884 of record NC_079160.1, read on the forward strand.
TTTCTGTTGCAGACATTATTCCACAAATGAATTTTTGGAGTTTGGAAGGCCTAGAAACATGGAAATTGTTTGAAAAAATCAGCTTTTTATTTTAAAATTATAATTCTGTTTTTGTTACAATATCAAATTTTTATAGATACAATGTTTGCTTTTAACTATGAATTGATGATGAAAAGTTGTATTTATATTTGCTTTTTTTTTTTTTTTTTACTTTCATAGTTTTAACGCCCTTTAGGAAGATACAAATTAGTCCAAGCTAGTAAATATTAATTATTTTTTTCTTTTTGTCAACTAATTATTATATACTCTGCTTTCAGGTACAAATACCATTTGATACATATTTTAAAGTTGAGCCTTTGCAACAGTACCATCGAGTTATCACAATGGAATATTTCATGCAAAACATAGCTCCTATTATCTGGCCCAAAGGAAAAAGAAAAGGTATTTTCTGTTTATGGTTTCTATAAATTTTGAGATAAAGAAAAATTTAACTGATAATATTATTTGCATTTCAGTGTTTTGCTACATGGCCAGGGGAGGTAGTGATCATTGCAATGCAAAAGATGGCAATCCATTTGGTCCTTTTTGGGACACATTTGATGTTGATTTCGATGAATCTGTATTTTATCAACCCCTTCATTATGATGTACACTACAGAGACACGGCTCGCTTATGGAATGAAAAGTAATCTTTGTGTTGATTTATTTTAATGATACAAATTATTAATATTTCATTTCACATGTGAAATATTTTTAATTAATTTAATAATTTTTCTTTTGTTTTCATTATTATCACTATAAAGCATTGTTTTTTTTGTGTTTAGATTTTGTTTAAAAACTAGATATCGTTCAATGAATTTGTAATTTTTTTTTTTATTTGGAGATAATTTGCATAGGAAAAGTATGAGATGATTCATGTAGAGAAAGAAGTAAAATAGAGTGAACAATTTTAATAATGTTCTAAATATTTCAAAGTGAGTTGTGAGTATTCTTAAAAGTTTCTTGTTTTAAATTGAGATAATGATCAGTAATGGCCCTTATATCCTGGACTAAACATATCCTATACTAATGCCTTTTGGCATAAATTTTACTTACTTTTTATTATTAATATTGAATAATTTAATCAATAGGTAATGAAAAAATAAGTAATTTTTTATTTAATGCAATGAAAATCACAAATGAAATGTACCTAAGCAGTTATTAATCCTTAAATAAAAGGTATAAAAGGTAATTTTTCATTATTTCCCTTCATTCCTTATTTATTGTTTAAAAATATTTACTAAAAATCATGAAATTGTATGTTAAAATAAAATTTTTTAGAGATATGTTACCTTCAGATTTATATACAGAAAAATATGATAGATCAATTTTCTTTAATTAGTTTTTATTTATCATTAATTATACATCTTTGATCTGTCTTCAAATTTCAATCTCATAAAAAAAATCTACAGAAGAAAAATGTTTACAACCTTTATTTTAATACATCTAAATAAGTTTTTTTTTTTTTTTTGACAGCAGCTTTTTTCTTTTACAACATGAAAAAGATTTATGCTTTATTACTCTGTGTGCAGCAGCAAATTTTATTACTGTTTAATATCATAATCCTCTCTCATCAGAGACTTTTTATTTCTTTGTGTACCATTTTTTTTTAGGCTTACTATTTTCAAATTTTTGAATTTTCTAATGAAGATTCAAAACTCTGAAGGGAATAGTATAGGCTTGTTGATGGATTTTGATATGTCATGTGCAAAATTGACTGGGTTTAAATTTATAAACTACTGAAATGTGGGGAGCGCTTCAGTGCTTATGCACAAGACATCTCAATAATAAGAATATTATGAATAATAGAAAAATAAGAGCACAATAATAAATAATGATAGATATAATTGTTAACTTTAATGCCTATTTTCCAGTAGTTTCTGTTCTGTACGATTTTATATTGTAAAAAAAAAAAAAAAAAAACCTATAATTTTTGGGTTATTTATTTGGTGAATAGTAAGTTTCACATACATATATTTTTAATTAACATATATATTAAAATTATTAATTATTTAATTTACTTTTGTAATTCAAAATACATTTTGCTTTATAAAAATGTTCAAAAATCTTTAAAAAAATCTATTTATGCTCATATATGCAGAAATACAATTATTATGTGTATCTTTAATACATTTCCGAAGTCCCATTCGCAGATTTTTATACAGTTCTGCATCCCTTAATGGATTGGAAAAAAATTTGCTTATGTGTTATTGCAGTTAAAAGAATTGACTTTATTATTAAAAAGTTATACCTCTTAGGAGTTTGAAATGGAGGTTAAATATTAAAAGAAATTTCTGCCCTAATTTTCAAATTTATTGCTACACACACATACACGCAAAGGAAGAAAAAAAAAAAAAGAAGAAAAAAAAAGAAGGGGGGAAAAAAAACTAAAAGTTTGTTTAGAATTTAAAAAATTAGCTTTTTTTTGCACTAATTTCTGCACAATTTTTTTTAGGTTTTTATTCAAATTTACACAATTTATATCAACTTCTCTTTCTATTGTCATTGAGCTGTGAAACCCATTTCCTATTTGATATATATTCTACATGCTTTTGAAATTGTTAAAAATCCTTTTTCATCCAATTTTCCTTTTATCATCCAATTTTACTTTGCATTCATTACACAGAATATTTTTTAATATATACTGTCTTTTAAAATTGTTGGACTTCCTTAATTATTTGACCTAATTTTATCTCAAAATGTTAGCATAAAAATGTCGTTTGTACAAAATCTATAAAGGCATAATTAATTAGATACTATTAATTTGAATTGAGGATTTTAAAAACACTTAAATAAACACTCTGAATATAAAAGTTATACAATGTAAAAATATATATGTTTTGGTTTTTCTTAAAAATGTGTCGAACAGATAAATTCAAATGAAGACATGGGTATAGCAACTTTAAATACTGATAAATTTCATTGTTAATGTTTTCATTTTTAATGCAATTTATCTAATAATTGCTGCTGTTTCCAAATTTATACCTTAAAAATATTTCCTAACTCTAATTTATTACTCTTTAATTTGATGAATAATATTGTAATTTTGAGTGGAATTTAAAATTAATGAATGCTGTAAAGTACAGGAGTTTTTAAAATCTGAAAACCACTATTTTTATTCATATATACAAAAATATAAGTATTAAAAATATTCTATGAGTACTCGCCAAATTCAGATTTTTTCAGATTAAGTAAAAGTTGTGATTTCTTAAAAATAATTGATAAAGATTTTGAATCATACAAATAAAATTTGAGTTAGTAAATTATTAACTTTTAGCCTACTTTTTAAGAACCATTTAATATATTGAAGGCTTTTTTCATTTATAGACTTCCTTTTATTTTATAAAAAAATATCTTTTGTCATTTCACAAAAAAAAAAAAAAAAAAAAAAAATGATTCGATTTCCTCATATTTGTTAGTGAATATTTTGTATTTTTTATATTGTGGTTTTTGATTTTTATAGATAAATTAAAATTATTATTTATTCATCGTCTATTTCTATTCTCATTAACCGTTGAAGACTTCCGACATTAATTTATCAGTTGGAATGCAAGTGCCTATATAGCTGACATATACAGAGCTGGATATACAGAGTTCTGCCCTTATTTCAGATTTCCACCAAATGATTTTCCTGTTCTGGCTTTCACAGGAGCTCCCGCAACTTTCCCTGTGCGTTCGGAAGATCGCGAACTTCAACAGTACCTTGTATGGAGTGATGCAGTTTTGAAGGAGGCAAAGACTTTTATAAGTGGCATGGTGCCTAGAGGGCCCTTTGTTGGTATTCACTTGCGTAATGGCCCAGATTGGGTGAGTATGTGTCTTTTAATTTTGCTTCAGTAATATAGATTTTATTTGTTATATAAAAAGTATAACTGAATATGAAGAACACATTCTTTTTTGAAACATTTGATATAATCAGTACCTTTAATATAAACAAATTTTAAGCAATTACTGTATTTCGCCATCTATCTCATATATTTCCAAATCTATAATGAAAGAATAAATGTTGTTGTTACTTTGTGTGAATTTGATAGGTGATGATTAATGTGTATGATTGGGTGTTCGTATTCAAGTTAGTAATACTAATAATCCTAAAAAATATAATTAAAATTTATGGAATTCAGTTTCATAAAATTCAACATAATTAATATACAAGGTATAAACAATTATTATTGGTATAACTGTTGTTTTAGTGTATAAAAGAAATTAAAGTTATCTTTATTGCATTAATTATTCTCTTTATTAGAGAAAAAAAGAGATATAATTTGCTTATGTTAAAGAGTTTTCATGGTTGTTAAAAAATGAAATTGCATTCTAATTAAGTTTTTATGAATAACTTGTTTATAGTGAACAAGCTTACATGAAAAGTCAATAATTTATATAAACTATTCTTTATAATTACCTACACTGTTATTTTAAATAATAATTGTATATTGTCTTGGTAATTGCTTAAATAATGAGTTCTATTTGCTGGAAGATTGCAATGTACTGTTTTCATTGTATGAATTGCTAAATAATAAAATTAATAAATAAAATATTAAAAGCTTTTATAAAATGTAAGATTTTCTGAGTAAGATTATAAAGGACAGAAAAATTTGAATTTTTTAAAGATTATTTAGATGTTATTTTACAATTCTCTATTAATTTTATTTTTATGAAACAATGATTAGATGAATCTGTAACTACTACAAATCAAAAGAATGCTAAGTGTAATATCACTCTCATTTATGTTAATTTTTTCTTTTATAATAGCATAAATCTAAAATTTTCTTAATTCAAATAAAATAAAAGAAGCCATTAAGGCTACTAAATGGCTGTATTAGTATGTAATTGTAATTTTTATGAGAGTCATGGGGGGGATTATAGATTGGATTGTTATAAAGCCTAGAAAATAACACATTTGAATGGTATTGTGATATTAACAGTTATATGGAAACAAAACATAAACCTAAAGCTTAACAGATTATATTAAAGCAGAGTTCTTCATCTAAAAGAAGTTTATATATATATATAAATAAATAAATAAATTTTAAGTTCTTTTAATTTTTCATATAACATTTAGATGTTTAAAAGATTTTAATAATAAAAGTGCTTTTTTTTCAGATATTTGGAAAATGTGACATCATTATGTACCTAGTTTAGGAAACTAATCTCTTACACCTCAACATAAACTATTTTGGATATTTCTACTTAGATACCATAGTATTTTTTTTTTCTTTCTAATTTGGTGTTGTGTACATAAGGTTTAACTTGCAACTAACATAATATTTTGTAAAGTCAAATTAGAGGATAGAGATTATAGGCTTTTAAGTCTATTCTTGTCTAAATTTTTATTTTACATTGGTAACTTTTTTTATGTTTCCTTTTTTTTGTGTAGATTTTATATGGGAAACTATTAAAAATTTTACTAAATAAGATTTAAATTGACTTTGAAATTCTAAATGTGAAATGAAAGTTATATGAAAATAGTTCAAATGTCTATCTAAAGTATACAGTACTAAATTCATTTGATAGAAAAAGAATAGATCTGATGAATATTTAATATCTGATGATATTAAATATTGATAATTGAATGTATTATCAATATTTGCAAACAGTTAATGATTTCTTACAAATTTATCTTTGAAGAAATAGATTTAGAAAAAGAGTTCATACAAATGAAATAATAAATTCGCCAAAAAAGTGTTAATTAATAGTTAGTTTCCAACATAACATAATTAACAACAATTTAGTTTCCTATACAGTTTTTAAATTTTATTATTTTGCTTATTTTGAAGCGTATTCAATATTTATATTGGAACAACCTTATGTCATTTTAATTAAAGATTGTAATTTAAATTGTGGAAACTATTAAATAATTTTATTTGCCTCTTGTTTTTATGTATTTTTATATTTTCTTTCCCATATGCATATTAATTACTTTTTTAATTTTCAAAGCTTGTAAAGTAAGTAAAGATTTTATTTTATATATTTTTAAAGATTTGTATGCTAAGCAAATTTTAATATGAATTCTTAATATTGCATTATACATATTCAGCAATGTGATGCATAATAGCATTTTTATATCTGCTTAAAAGTGTCCATCAAAATATTAGATTAATCGATTCCAAATTGTTATAAATTAAATATTGTTGTATGGTCATTTGAATGATTTATTAAGTAAAATTGTAATTATTACAATAATAGAAAAGAATAATTGATATTGTAAAAATTATAGCTTTTATTATTTGTCTCTTATAATCTTAATTATATATAGATCAATGTATAGGAAAGTAGATGTTGCTACAGTTGCTAATGTAATCTACATAACACTTGGTTCTTGATAATGATTTAATCTTAATAATTTTTCTCATGAAAAAATTAAGTTAATATTTCAAAATATAATTGCAAAAAAAAAAAAAAAGAAAAAAAAAATGTTTTCAGATTTCAAAAATCTTTTAACTGCCAATAAAATTTTACATGAATTTTCTTTATGCATTTTTATTGCCATATCCCTCTCCTGCCCATTCTATGTGTATGTCCGAAGCAAATCAGTATTCTGTCATTTTATTGCGTTCCAAAGGAAGTGTAGTTGTATTGCTAGCTACAAATTACAAGAAAAGTTATTTTGTAATGCCTTTCAATGGATATACACATGTTAAAGGCAGTTGATGTACAGATTTCAGAGAGTCTATATATTCATTCCTGGCATAAGGAGTTGCTTGCAATTTTGCCTCATGTGCATGAAGATGTTATTTATTGTGCATGCAACTCTTTCAAAATCCAAGTTATATATAGATAGATAGTGATAGAAAGAAAGAAAACTAAGCAATATGACTAACTAGTATAGAGTTGATACTTTTATTCATTCATTATTTGCAACATAAATTAAAAAAACAAAACAAAGTGGGATTTATGTTTGACAAAATATGATTTTTAAAGTATTAACAATTGCATACTTTGATGCATTAGCAGAATTTTTGCACTATTGTACTGAAATGTGATTGCTGTTTTTTAGGTTCGGGCATGTGAGCATATTGAACACAGCCCATTGCTGTTTGCTGCCCCTCAGTGTCTGGGATATCAGAATGAGTTTGGTCAGGCTACCCCTGAATTGTGCTTTCCTACAAAAGATATAATTCTCAGGCAGCTCAAAAGCAAAGTCAAGGCTTTGAAAGCTAAGGCTGTATTTGTTGCATCTGATCATGATCACATGATTAGTGACATTGAGAAATACATGAAAGATTTAAAGGTAAGGACATTGCATTTACTAAGCCATTTTGAAACATATTTTTGTCTCGAGATTAATTCTTTTACAGCAATTTTTTTTTCTATTTGAAGTTGAATATTTAGAAATAGATAGATTTTTAAAGGTATAGGATATATTACATGTACCACTTTTTGATGCAATGTCAGTTTTTAAATTGAAATATCAAGACTTTAATTTACCTGCATTTTTTTTCTTTATTTTTATTGACTTGGAAATCTATATTTAATAATTAAATATTGTTATAAACACTAACCACATACTAACAAATTAAGCTTATGATAATCAGTATAATAAACTAGTCATATTTTCAAAAAAAAAAAAATATACAAATATGTTTGCCAATTAACATTTAGGATGCTATTTACAGTTTATCAAAGCCAGGATAATAAGGAGAACATAAAAAAATTAAATAATGATCTAGATTGTTAAAATTTAGTTAAAAGTATGATCGAATAAAAAGTTTATTCTTTTGTAATTGGCAATATCTTTTGAATTTCATGTCAGAGTAATTTTAGTATAATTTTAAGCTCCTCTGCCGGACAATCTGATGATTGAAAAAATTACTATTTCAAGGGGAAATTTTCACACAGATACTATTGGTATCTGCCTTACACCTCAAAACTTGGCTGAGGAGTCAAAAACTAATTGGAGGTGCAAGCAGTACTCAGCCCAAGCCTTGTTTTTACGCAAGACTATGATTCTTTTCTTGGTACTGGATTTTATATTTAAGTGACCATCTAGGATTGTTAATCTCGGAAATTGTTGTTCCTTCTTTGGACTTTTGACAATCAGCAGAATCTGTACATAATGAGAATGTGCAAACATCATTAAATCATTTAAAATTAAAAATCTTCTCACAAAAGTATTTTAATAAGTAGAATGGATAGTTTAGGTAGGTGGTAAGAACTGAGGGATTAGTTACTCTTTTTTCTCCTCAGAGACTCATGCAATTTAAATGATTGGAAATGTTCCAGTTCTGAAGTACCTAGGAATCTTTACTCCTTTTAAATTTACCCTTCCTATATTCTAATTTTTCCCCCTCAACTGCTAACAAGATGTACAAGAAAAAATCTTGCTGCTATGGGAAGCCAGCCACCAGTACTGCTCTAATGGGCTGGCAGCAGATTACCCATGTGCTGATCCATTTGATGAGTGGTCTTTGATGTATTAAATCAGCTGGTGGTTAATCTAGATATCAAATAAGACATCACCTTGTTGGACTTGTTATTAATGGTGATCACTGTTCCTAGCTGATGATTACTTTGAATTAATAGGTTCCACTGATATGATATAAGTACTGAAGTTGGGAATCAGTAACTGTCATCCCATGTTTGGCTGTGTGGTGGATCTCAGATTTTATCAATATTATATGGAAAAGGGGGAAAAAAAATTTCTTTTTATTGGCAGATAAAATGTTTCCAATGCAGATGCTATTTTTTTTTTTTTCATATCTTCTAACAATGATAGTTTTTATGACATTTTACTATTTTTAGTTGAAAAGTCTCTAATGTTGTTTATGAGGTAAAATCTATTAAAAACATTAATGAGAAGATTTGCTTGTGAAAGTCATTTCTAATAAATGGTTGTAACAAATCTTCAAACTTAAATCAATGTCTTCAATTTCTGTTTGTCCTCCAAAAACCTAAATTTTCCATAGGGCATTATTATGTACGAAGAAATGTTTTTATATTCAACTTGAAGAAACAGAAAATCTGCAAAACTAAGGAAAAAGCCATGTACATCATATTACTCTACAGAGGGATGAGTATATGCTATAAAGCTTCATTATTTTTACTTTTAGTGGTGATGAATACTTATAATGCTTCAAACAGCATTGTTTTTAAATTTGGGCACAGCATTGGCATGCTCCTGTTATGTAAAGCTTGGGCTTTAAAATACTGTTATGTACTGGGCCTGATATACTACTGGAAAAGTACATCAACTTTAAAGGTGATTTCCTTTTCTATAAATTGAATAGTTTGTTATTCTTTTTATTTTCTCCTTTAATTTCCAAAAAATTTCATTCAAAAACCTAAACATTAGTTTAATCTAAAATGCCCTCCATGGTTCTAACTACTCATCTATAGTCCAGTATTAAACAATAAATACTAAGTGATTTCAGAAAAGAAAAAAAATTCTAAACACAATTAGTATTTCATATGGTACATTTTATTAAATACTAAACACAATTAGTATTTCATATGGTACATTTTATTAAATACTAAACACAATTAGTATTTCATCTTGTACATTTACTACTCAAAATGAGAAGCATGATTTCATTCCAAAGTGTGTTGCAGCTTCACCTTCACAATCTTTGTCTGGTTTTAAACAGTTACCAAAATGAAAGAACAAACTGATTCTACAACTGATAGCCAAAGTTGATCAGCTTCAGGTAAATTCCCTAAATTTTAGAGTTTCATCTTTGCAGGTTATTGCATCTTATTTTATGCAGGCCATTAAATTGCTTTATTTAACAGAGGCAGCAAATAATTTCAAAAGTATTCATGAAATGAAATTGTTATATGTAAACTACAATTCTGAAGATGTACCAGTAGATGACATTTCTAATAATAAATCTCATTAAGAAATTGAGTGCAATTGAACTGAACCTTACAACTGCTGAAGATGCTATAAATTCTTATCCTAATGAAATCACTAGAGAAATACCTGTTATTATTGAAAACAACAGCAGACTTCTACAAATCCTGTTTAAATGACATTGAAACAAAAATTGAAAAACAATTCATTTCAATTGGGTGGATTTAAAATTTTTTTATTAATTGACATTAGGTAAAACTATAAAGAAAAAATCTTTTTATTTTCTGCTCTTACATTTAAAGATATTGTGGCTGTACCCAAACATTCATCGTATATTTGAGGCAGTATAAGTAAATATGTCTTGTGCCAATAAACCCAAATGTAATTAATGTTTTTTTTGTTTTTTTTTTAAACTGTATATGGTAAACACAAATTCCTCCAAAGCACTTAGGTTATAAATTGATAATGATTGTAAAAGGGGAAATGAGGTGGGGTTACTATTATCGATAGCAGTGAAGATCATAAGATTCCAAGAAATACTTCCTACCATTTTTTTTTCTTCTTTTTTCTTTCTTTAAAAATTAAATATCCTATGGTTTATGTATATTTTTACTATAGGATTGAGTACTATTTAATAAAAATAAAGACCAGTTTGAAAGTGGCATTCAAATTTTGGAGCTTTAAGTAATGCTTATTGGAAAAGTAAGCTTTAATAGAAATTTTATCTATTGTCATAGAAATAAGTTAAGAATTAGTTTCTACTTTAAATTTTTACATTATCAAAACTTACTATCCTTTGACAAAAAGATATTCTGAAACATTTTCATAATTTTAAAATGTTGCTTTCTACCTGAATTTTTATATTTTCAGTACTCTACATGTTTCCACTTATATGAATAAAATCAAACAGTAACAATTTGTTTTATGAAAGTGATTTTATGAATTTTATATTACATTTCTATTTATAAAATTTTTAAAAAAATGCATGGATTAAATTAACATATTAATGAATGTATAGTTTTGCAATAATTTTATTGCTCTTTTTGATAGAATATATTGTATGGCAGTAAAGAGAATATGAGTGAATGAAGGACCTTTAAAAATATTATCTCTGAACATGCAAAATAAAATTTGTATAATTAGAGAAAATAATTCGGAAATACAATTTTTAAAAGTTTTTGCTCTTTGAATTTTAGATAATATTTTTACTTTGCATTGGTAAACTCAAGAAACCAGAGAAAAATTCCAACTGTTGATAATTTTGAATTCCTTGTAACTTTCCACTTATCTGTTAATTTTGTATTAAATATCATTTTTATTTTCTTATTTATTTTTCAGGTGAAGGCTTATAAGTTACCAGTTTCCAACCCTCATGTGGACCTGGCAATCCTGGGTCTTTCGAATCACTTCATTGGCAACTGCATCTCCTCATTCACAGCATTTGCTAAAAGGGAGCGAGATGCCAATAACCTCCAGTCATCTTTCTGGGCTTTCCCAGCCCCCACAAAAACACCCATTACCCATGACGAGTTTTAGAACAAAACAATTTGTGATATATTTTTGTACCATTTTTGTAATAAAATAATTTTCTTAAAATTAGTGTAAAATGATTTTTTTTTGTCATCAATGGCATCTAAAAATTAAAAATAGTTTTAATATGCATCATTTTGTTTCTAGATTTTAAAAATCATTATTTGACCTTGATTTTCTGATTATATCTGCATTTATTTAACTATGTGTTTTTAAAACTCAACTCATTAAAATTTTTGTATGGTGTTGATTTGCTAATCATATAGTTATGCACTTATTAAATCTTTTTGATTTCTGATTTTTCTAAGCTACCCTCTATAAAACTCCTAGTAATTCGTGCAAAATATTCAATAATTTTTATTTAGGCTAGGTAAAAATAATTGGATTAATTTTATTTTCTATAAATTAAAATAATCATTTCAGATCACATAAATAACCCACTAAACAAGTTCTAAAAAAATGATATTTATATTTTAAATTATGTCTTTTTTTACAATCAGTAATGAAGGCACCTCCTCCCCCCTCTCCTGCATGCTTAGTAGGTGGATTAGAGAGGACTAAAAAACTTGACTTTTTGACACATAAAAATAAGTTTTCAAAAACATTTTTTAAAAATTGTTTTTTATTATGCATTAATCATGATGCTAAAAACTAACATAATAATACTAGGAAGTTTAATTCTGAGCATAGTTTACATCTAATGTGAATCGCAGAGGAATTTCGCCTAATTGGAAGACTGGAACTCCTTCTTAGCTTCAAACCGAATACTAGCCGTGATCGCTAAGAGAGCCACTGCTGTCTTATGTGATAGGCAGCCACCTGTTGCATCAAAAAGATGTTAACATCGAATTTATTATTTACTGGCAGCAAATAGTTTTAAATTCAAGAAAAAAGTGCCTGCTCGATTTTTACCTTTCAAAATTTTTTCTCTTCTTTTCATTCTCTCTGGTACATCCGGTTTCAGATCATCTGAAATAGTAGAGAGGAAACATTCATGTTAGGTAGTCATTTTCTATTCATAATAGAAATGATTAATAAAATAACCATTCGAACATTTAATATTTGAATAAAGTGAGATATGAAAGAAAGAGATACAAAAATAATAAACTAATTTGAACTGAACAAATTGATGAGATTCAACCACTGCAAAAAGGAACTTAATATGTATCCCTTGTTTTGTGTCGAAAAATTTGGGCTTTGCTAACATTATTCTTTCTTTCGAAAAAATAATTGTTATAATATCATAAAAGCTATTAAGTTCATTTGCTTGTGTGATTTATCATATGAGAGGGTTGAATATATAAGATATTACAAATTAAACTTCAACTCAGAAGACTGTAGAAGGTGTTCTATTATTTCAAATGACCCAAAAATTGGTTTATAAATCTTTGGAAGTTGCGCTTGTTGTATATTATAAATAATACAGCATTTCGCAGTAGATAGTGCTGTAGCATACAAAATTCTCAAAAATGCAAATAAAATATTTTATCGAGAGGGGAAATAAGGTCAAATAACTTGCAAGATTCAAAAGGATTGCAAGTTCTAAAAAAAAAAAAAAAAAAAAAAAAAAAGGAAATAGTTGAGATTTTTTTAAATCTTTTTTTTTTCTTTTGAAAAGTTTATTTCTTTTTAGATATTCAAATCTATTATGTTATTGAATTATGGTATTAAGACACAATGAAAAACTTTGTGTTCACAGCCGAAAATCTGTCCAGCTATTCTTTCACAGCAATTTGACCTAACTAATAATGATTTCTGGTTATGGAAACTTTTAAAAGACAAAGTTTACCTTAAAATCTTTGTACTTCTATTTATTTATTATTTTTTGTATTAAAATTTGCGAAATTTTGCATTTAATAAAAGCCTAATAAAATTTCTAAAAATATTTATTGTTTAAATTTCGTATTACTTAGACTGACAAAACACTCTCTTTCAGGATTGGATTGATGAAATGTAATTTGAAAAATAACTCTCTCTCTATATATAAATATATATTAAAGTGGGAACAAATTTTTGAAAGAAGTAAATTGCTCAAAAACGGAAGAAAAGCTGTATTGCCACACAAAGTTGGGAAGCACTTTTCATAATAAATTACATTTGATTTTCTCTTCTTACTTTCTAAACGAATTTTTAAAATGTCAATACCATTCTGTCTTTGCATTCCTTGTTGAATAGGCTTCCCACTTTATATCTATTCGTATTTCTCGGAGATGTTTGGTCAAAATGTGTATAAACAAGAGGTCCACCAGACGCTTCACTTCTAATATGCATGTACAAATAAAGGTGAACAGATACTTGCTCCCCCCCCATTTCAGCTATACAAGTTGTCAAATCAAATTTCGTTGTAGTGTTTATTGGCCGATATGGTTAGTATATTTGATTACTTGATTATTTTTTAATTTCTAGTATACGTAGTATAGAAAAAGTATTGTAATCTTCACAAAAATTAGAATTCGAGATGACAAATCTTCAAAACGAAGACAGCTAGATGGATGAAATTTGGTATACAGATTTAACATCTATAATGTAGACATCTATCAAATTTTGAGTTAAATCCAACGAGGGGTTTGAACGATTGTATGTCTGCACTTTCAGAAGCATGTAAACGCGATCGTTTAAAAACGCTATGATTTAAGTATAACAAATTTGGTATATGATTTTGTGACTGCAATTTTGATTTCAATCGGTTGGGGAAAAAAGTCGCCTAAAATACAAATCCACGTTTGTTAAAGAGTATACGAGAAAGTTATGGGGAGACCATTCTCGCGGGTTCTGGAAAGACTCTGGAAGTTTTGATGCACACCACTCGATAACTCTCACACACTTTGCATCTACCACACAAGTCAGATTTATGGCTGGATTGTATCGGCAAACACGTGTTTCTGAGATCCAGTGATGTTATGTTATTGGGCACGATTCCTAATTCGTGAGATTTCTGTGCTTTTCATTAATGCACTTTTAGCGTAAATTTCATTCGTGATATTCAAGTAGGCGTGCTTATTTCTTTTCAGTTTTCAAATATTGATGACTTCTTCAGCCCAGAGTCGCTAGATGTTTTTTATTTGAGCAATATGTAATTTGTAAACGCATTATGGTAATACCCATTTAATACCGTAGTTAATTCTTCAAGGAAGAAGGGCCGCGGTGGCCTGGTGGAAAGGTCTTGGCTCGTGAGCCGTTAGGTTTCAGGTTCGAGACCCGATTCCACTGAAGAATCGCCGTGTAAAGGGGTCTGTTGCACGCTAAATCCGTCAGGCCAAACGTCCTCCCGCTGGTGTGGTGTGGTGTGGGGTTCCAGCTCAGGTGTCGTCCTCGTCATCTGACTGCGGTTCAAAATGACGAGGTCCGTCCCTATATAGCCCTAGTGTTGCTTTACAACGGGACGTTAATATAACTAAACAAACAAAAAAACTAAAATCTGCAAGGAAGACGCTCATTTGTTCGTGGCACAATTTCAAAATAAAATATATCGAAAGGCGATTATGATATGATGTATTAATTATGTAGGTTAATATTTGGTTTATTTTATTTAATATATAAATTTTTTTAAACAATTTTTATAGATGTTTTCTGACATGAATACTAAAATAAGCGCATGTATCTATCCGCTATTTTCCACATGAAAAAATAATTTTTAATGTAATCTTTCTTTCAATTACTTAAAAGGGTAGTAGCAATATTCTCCTTTTGAAATTTTGGTATAGTCAAACTTTGCTTAACGAGCAAAGAAAAATGGGAAATGGCTGAACGAGTGGTGAGGAGACATCCGGGCGTCACATGCTAGACTGCCCTGTATCAGTCTGTGTTGAGCACTTGTTTGAGGCGAACCATTTCATATACATGGAAGGAGTTTTGGCCGGATAATGTTGTCGAGCACGTCTCAGAGGGCTAAAGGTAGATCGTAACGATATCGATGAACTGGTGGAAGAATGCAACCAGAACCACTGAAAAACTTATGTGTTACAGCAAAAATCTGCGGAGGCGATTTGTTCAGGAGACGAAGAAACAATAGACTTTACATGAATGGACAAAACAAATTTCTTTCAAATTATTAAATTACCTTGTGGAATATTTTCTTACTGAAACCAATATCTTTTACATGCGATAAAAAATAAAATGAAGGAATAAAGTGTTTTTTTATTTCTTTTTGTTTCGAAACCTGTTTAATAACTTTGACCGCTTTCGATACACTTAATTATACGATAGGCAGAACGTTTAAGGTTAAATTGAATTTGATGCAACTGAATTTTTTTCGAGGGTGCTCATGATATGGATTCTGTACTGTGATAGAAGTTAACTTTATTAACATATATATCTTACCTATGCAGTACCATTTTGCTCTGTCGTTGTAGCACCCAGAGGGCTGTTGCCAGGAAAGGATGGTATCGAACCAGGTACTGCGGTAGAAATCACGAAAGCCCCACATTCCGCATAAGCCGACTGAAAAATATTTGTCAGTCATCTTAAGATGGTTAGTTAAAATGTAAAATTCATTAATATCATTTCATTACACATTACATTGATGAAATCTAAAAATCTTCCAAGTTGTTCAATAACTTACTGCAATTACTGTGTAAATCTCTAAAATACAGTTATCTTTTAAAAATTCTTAAAAATACGTCATTTGTTTAACCCGTTAGCTGTCATGATCCCCATTTAGAGATTTTGGAATTTTATTTTTACTACTCTGCGCCAAAATTTATTTGGTACATCTGACAGTTTAGTTTCATTTTATATATAATGTAGTGTTTAGCAAAAAACAAGTATCCAGTGTTTCTTTTTCTTTATTCTTTTTTCCTTTTCTTTTTACAAGCTAAGAAATTTGAAACTCGTTTGTAAGATGAACGGAACAGAACTGTCATATTTGAAGGATTATATTTTTGATTTGGTTTTTATATTATAACGAAATACCGTACATAAAAAATATAGTAATAATCTGTTATTTACTTAGTCATTTTTTTAATTAAGTCATCTTAAGCCATTTTATAACGATATCCTTTTTTAAAAACGTATCAATTACATATCAGTTGCGTTTCCATGTCAATAACGTTTTAAAAAGTATCAATTACGTTTCAAAAATGTATCAATTGATAAATATACGTATCAATTAAATCAATTAATAAAAACGCATCAATAAACGTATCAAATTATACTCAAATTATGTATTTTCAAAACAAAACATAATTTGAATATAATTATACTATTACACAATTTTTCGTGCATATATATGGGACTATAACTTATGGCCCCCCCCCAAAAAAATTGTAATACAAATTGTAGATTAATATATGATTTCATGGTAAAGAACCATTTATTAAAAGTCGTATTCCTGCCTGCAGATAGATGGTGCTATATGTGTATATTTGTTGTGAGTTGGACAATAAAATGAAAAGAAAGCTAATTTTGTCTATTTAACAAGAAAATAATTATATATGAACAAATTCTAGTGCTAGCTTTTCACGTACAAATCATTCTTTTGAAAGAAAAGAAAAGCCAAATTTACCTAACATAAAATATAATTTTCTCCCTAGAGATTATCAAATGGCAAACTTATGCTTACACTCTATGATCGAAAGGTTCCATTCTGTGCTTAATCTAGAAAGCACGAACACTACTTAGACTAAAGCTTCGTCAGCTTCTGTATTACTGCTGCTGAGGGAATATAGACATTTAGAAGATATCAAATTTGATTTTGAAGGTACTTAGGATTTATCAAGAATAAATATATTGTCTTACTCTCAATAATAAATAAATTGATTTTAATTTAAATAAGATATAATAAATGGATTAAATAATATAAATTGTAAAAAATATTTTTAATGATTGATATAATTTTGATAATTGAAACTCTAGAAATAAATATTCAACTATCCGGTAATGTTTTATTGCTGCCTTTCGTAATACTCTGGAACAAGTATTTAAAATAAAAAGGTAATTTGTAACAGATAGATTTTTACCATGAAATCATTTAGTTGTAAGGAGGAAAATAATAACATTCGAAGGGCCATACCTCATGATGTTATTCTCATAAACATACACTATTTACGAATAAGTATTTGGACACCCAAACAAACGAGGATATCAGTGATCCCGATCATCGTCATGTCTTCTGTATTTAAATTTCGCGTAGGAAACATTATTGGCATTAGTCGCATGCAAGATGACTCGAAATTCAGAGCTGTCTGACTTCGAGAGAGACGTGATTATCGAATATCATAGAAATTGCCATTCATTAAGAGGCATATTTGGTGAGTTAAACATTCCTAAAATCGACAGTGGCTTTTGTGATTAAGAAGTAGAAGATGAGTGGTGATTGTCGGAATGTGCTTCGACCCGGCAAACCCACGAAACTAAGAGATAGAGATCGAGGAGTGCTGTCCAAAGAAATTAGGAAAACAGCTCCAAACCGATGATCCATATTCTCCTGGAATTCCAACAAGTATCTGGTTTTGCATTGTTTTTCCGGTCTGCCTATTGTTTTGATAAATACTATTCGCAAGGAAGCACATTTGCTTGGTTTCCATGATTGTGTTGTCTCACATAAACCTTTCATTACAAAATCCAAAATCTCTGCTCGGTTGAGGTGGTGCAAGGTATGTCGAAATTAGACCGTAGATGAATGGAAACAGGTTCTCTGGAGTAATGAATCAAGGTTCAATCTCAACAAGTCTGATGACAGAGTATGGCTTTGGCGTATGTATGGATAATGCCTTTTGCCGGGATGCATTGTGCCTACAGTAAAATTTGGCGGAGGTGGAATTAGGGTCTGGGGATGTTTCTCGTGGCATGGACTGGAGACCCTTGATCCCAATTCATGGCAAATTCAATGCCGACTCGTACTCCACTATTCTAGAAATAATGTACTTCCTACGATGAGGCAATTTTACGGATTGAATCATTGTTATTTCCTGGATGACAATGACACTTGTAATACTGCAAGGTCTGCCATTTATTGGAATGAACTAACAGACCTGGCCTGCCCAGAGTCTAGACTTCAATCCTATAGAAAATCTCTGGGGCAAGTTGGATCGCCGAATTAAGAAGTGCAGCAAATGTCCGAAATCGGTGAAAGAACTTTCATGTTTTCTCCTAGACGAATGGTAAGAAAATACCATTGCTTATCGTCCAAACACTTGTGGAAGGCATGCCTTGGAGATTTAAGTCTATAATTGCCTCAAGTGGAGGCTCTATCAACTATTGAATACGAATAAATTGTGTTTATCTCTTTTATCACAGATGTCCAATTACTTTTTGGTAGATAGTGTATATACGATGTTAATTTTCTTGCAGAATTATGAAATATATTACTCTGTTCCAGGAAGAGATCCCTGTGTGTCCTCGGAAAGCGAGCGTCTGCTATCTTCTCGGCATCCCTGAGGACGTTGGAGCACAGAGACACTTTCAGAGCATCGGATACATCTCGCACACAGTCGTGCTAGGGACAGAAAACTTGTTCACATCATTTGGTCAAATTTAATTCTAAAAAATAAATCTTAAAGGCGTTCATTGAAAAGTAACCAGAATTTCTCATTATAAATACTCTCATTTCACGGTAAAATAATTTTGATTGATATTATGATAAATTCTGCTTTTTAATACCAGAAATGACATAAGTGAATTTGTTTGAAGTTCATTAGGAATGACAGAAGATTTCATGTTCTAATTACAACCATGCCCCCTGTTAATTAGAAATAATAATGCAGAATCTGTTCTACTATGAAAGTTAATGATTGCAAAAAATTTATCATAAATAAAGAATTGTTATCCATATAATTAAAATAATTAGCAAAAGTAAAAGACCAGTCCCTTCCCCAGCCCAGTTACTGGTCCTATTTCCGGAACTTTTATTTCATATGAACACTTATGGACCCTAGAAACATCACCATTGGCCGCCCACTGCTTTCTATTTTCGAGAGAAAGGTCAAAGCACAGTATCAATATGCATTCCCTATGAAAAAAAACTTCAACAGAGTCCCCTGCCACAACCATTTTATCGACTTCGATAATTTTTATACCATATGATCTCTAGAATAATCAGCACTGGTCGTTTGTATTCATCATTTTCGAGAATAAAATTTTTGCAAACGTCGAGAATAAAATGTTGCCATTCATTTCAAAATAACTGGACTGAAATCCGCAATTTAATTGTTGCTTTGAAAGCACAGTTAACCTATAGAAATAGAAGTTAATTTAATTTTCTGCAAGTAACGTTTAAAATAATACTTTTTTTTATTTTTGTGATAAGAATTAGTACATCAAATAGCTAAATTATTGGTTAACGCTAAATTAACGCTATTGATATTTGGTAGATTGATTGATATTTGGTTACCGCTATTGATACAAAGGATTAGTAGCCGACACCCTAAGTAGCCTTAATTTGTCTTTCAAATTAAGGCTACTTATCATTAAGATATAATTTGAGCGGTTTTTCTAAATTTATTTTTACTTGAGGTAGTTTGAAGATAAAAGAATTTAAATACATTTTTAATTATACTTTTATGAAATACAAATCAAAGCAAGTTTACGGTATATAAGTGGTAACTATACTCTTACCATTTGCAGCATCTCCCAGTAGAGCACTTGATGCGTGAGGATATAACCCTGCTGTCGTGGGGAAGACATCGTTTCTAGGCAGCGTTCGCTCATTTGACACGGGAGCTCGGATCTGCTTAACAAAGTGGATGCAATTCAATATTGGAATTAAAAAAAAATATTTTATCGCCTTAAAGAACTAGCAGGGGTGTCATACCCTCGACTTTACTAACAGGATATGGCCCATTTTGTGTTTTCTGTTATACTTTTGGGGCTCCTTTCCTTCGATTCATTAGGTTCAAAATTTGATGCAAGCTTACAATTGGGATGTCAAGACCTTATAACGAATTTTATTTATCTACATTGTTGCCTTTTTGAGTTATTCTATGCAGAAACGCTCTTTGTCCTTATATGAGTAACAGATGTGAAACTGATCCGAATTGGCATCGGGCACATTCATTTCACTCACAAATGCATTCTTTTAGTGAAAGAGCACCCACATCCCAGCATGTAGTACTGGTCTTGCAATTGTGCTTATCGTAACTCAGTGCCCTTCGCTTCAATCTCATCGTGTGACTTATTTTAATTTTTCATTCTGGTAAGCGAACTTTCTCATCAATTCCCTTTTTCAATTTTTTTTAGGATTTCTGGCTTTTATCATATTACATAGTAGGTTTTATTTCCCATTAATTTTTGTTTTCATAAACTCGCCCCACTGATGTGGTGCGGAAGTGTGGGGAGGGGGGTGCCACTTCAGGTGTCTCCCTCGTCATCTGACCGCGGTTCAAAATTACGAAGTCCCTCCCAAAATAACCCTAGTGTTGCTTAAAAAATGGGATGTTAATATAACTAAACGAAACATAAACTCGCATCTTGGCGTTTCGATTACAGTTATTTAAATGAAAGTTCTTGTTATCGTATCAACTCTGTTTAAGTTGCTCTTTTCGTAACAAAGTTTCCATTCAAACCATGTAATTGGCGCGATGTGGTTGGTCATCTTTGGCTTTTGTGCCGTTAAACCAAAATTAATCAACCAACCATCGTTCACAAACTTGAAAATATCGGCAGATAGTCAATTACTTTTTTTTGGCAATTCCAATATTTTCTCTTAGTTAACTACTTATACAAGAAAGTAAAAAGTTACTATTGAATTTGGCGGAAGTCTTTTATATTATTTTGCTAGGTCCATCAGCTCAAAAATCGAGGAAATTTTTCTTGAGCATTCATTGTAATTTTCTTTCAGAAAATTAAATTTTTTTCTTTATACTGAAAACAGAAAGGAATTTCCTCACCACCAATTATTAATAATTAGGTTGCAATTTATATAAGCTTTGAGATAAAGCATATTTAACACACTCAATGTTAAGGCTCAACCTTGACATTCAGGCCACCTATCTAATTAGATGACCCATTCTTTGCAATCCTTTGACTATAATAGAGAAGAAGTCACCAATCTGTATAGATGGTTTAGTACAATTAGAAAATGGTGTGAACCACTGAATTGTTTGTGAGACACGTGGTCGTGAACGTGTTAATCCTAGGAACAATTTCCTTCTTAGTTTTCGTAATTCAAAACATTGGAAATGGAGTTAATTCCTTACAAAAACATAATCTTTTAGAAATACCCTCAACCTTTATTAAAAGAAGTTTCGTTTGGTGAAATGAAAATATTGCATTACCCTTTTCCAAGTATCTGCTGCAGGCAGTGGTCCGAGTCCGTCTCGTTGAAAGCGGAGAGGGCACAGGGCACCGGGGCTTGTATCAAGGATCGATCAGTGGGGCGACTGCTCTGCCACAAGAGCCGTTTGCTGGGGTCCATCACACGACCAATGGCTATCAAAGAGAATAAGCAGCTCAAATTAATTACAAATTAAAAGAAAACTATCCTTTATCACCACAAAATGCCCAATCATATGGTTGCGATACCTTCATGATATTGGTCCTCATTCAGAATATCGAATAGCATGAGGAATATCGGACAGTATGTTGTGCCAATAGGTTTATAATATACGTTGGCTTTCATATCAAATTATATTACGGTCTAATTTCGAAAGGGCGAAAGGCATTATTGAGCTTCAGTTTAATAACAACTTTTTATTCACAGGAAATAGATTACAATAAAGTTTTAATGCCTAATGTTTATTACTTAATGACCTATATTGACCGTAAATAAAGCCTCGCAATGGCCGCAACATAGGTGAGAGGCACAATATAAAAGGATGACATAAGTCTTTTCCTTATTACAGAAAAAATTATTCCAAAAATTATTGAATATTTTATAGTATTATTGAATATAATACTATAAAATTTTTACCATGGAATCGTTTTGTTCTTAATGTTTTTTAGTCTAACTGATAGTGCAACTAATGCAGTAATTGTGTTTTTATATTTTATTGTTATTAAAGTGGCATCAACGAAGGAGAAAGCTCACTACATTATTTGGTTCTATGAATTCATATCGACCATTATTAAATAATGCCAATTTTGGGATTACATAAAAGACAGTGCGTTTTGCAACACTAGTTGAAGATATTGACGCATTCACAGTTAGGATCATAGATGTTGTGATTAGTGTAACAACCGAAATGGTGGACACTGCATGGAGAGAAGGTCACCCTGGTTCTCTTCGAGCTACCAAGGATGCTCGCATAAAAATTTACTAGTGTAAGTGGTTATATTATGAATTTCATAAATATCTTTACAAATTTATTGAAAGAGCTTTTTGCCAAATTATAACTATTTTACAATATTTTTTTGTTATCAGAGAAGGGTTTTGTGACCACCTTGTATGTCTTTAAGTATCTAATGAAAATGAGAGGAGTTCTATGAAATTAAGACTACTTTCAATTTAAGTTTAGTTTTATTAAACTTATATAGGTTAATAATTTTACAAATTGAGTTCTGATTAAATATATCAATTAATAGTTGCTTTTGAATCTTAATTAGGATTATTTAAGTGCTCGTAGTGATAAAAATGCATTTTTTTCCTTCTATTCTTAACTTGAATCACCAGCAAGGAGATATTATTTCATTTTACCCTTTAAATGTGTTGCCTTTTTCATCCATTTACTAATTAGATTATATCGTTTGTTAAAAGATTGTTATCATATTGTTTCAACTAAGAATCCGAAGAGCACTTCAGATACCACACACAAAATATAACCTCTGTAAATGGATTAATCTTAGTTTATTATTTGAAAAATATGCTTATTCGATTAACAAAATCGGGATTGGACATCAAATTAGCTGAACACCATTTCGTTATGACAGTTTTCCTAGCCACTCATTGAGTTTTCCTAGCCACTCATTGAATTATATAGTTCCATTTGACCTCCTTTTAACCTCTTAACTGTTTTCCTTTCTCTGCTGCTTAATTATAGGACAACTTCTGTTTTCAAAAATTCTGCTTTATCCACTCATTTAAGAATAAAGATGATATTTTACATTTAATTAATTCAACATTTATATCAAATTATAATGCAGCAAAACTTTTGATTTTAGCTTATTATTTGGAAAATATGATTACTTGGCGTCTAAGTGAAGATCGAGAAATTATAATGAAGTGATTTTTTAACTTGTAATTTAAATGAACTAGCTGTAGTGGTATTTCTAGCTTATTTCCTAATAAAAAAGTTATCCCTTTACCCATCCAACATAAAAATTGTGGATTTTGTACAATATTTTGTATGCTCTCTGTTGGCACAAAATGTCCAACGTTGCGAAATCCACAGGATGTTGGCCGTCATTCAGAATATCGGATATCATCCTTGAGATATCGTACAATATCTTGTGCCAATAGGACGCCAGGCCATGGATACTCGGATTTTTGTCTTTAGAATCCCATTTAGAGCGTTTTCTGCTTAGTAGTATAATACCTAAAACCAAATCTTGGAAGATCACATTTTGTCAACCAATTTGTATCAAAATTTGACTCAGAATAATTTTGGATAATAAATTTGGTATGTAAATGTACATAACGACAGACAGTCCACTTGTTGACGGATTCATTTCAAAATTTCACATGGATCTACACATTAGATACTAAAACTGTGTACTACATTTTTTGCAATTAACTCTTTCGTTTTGTAGTTATTTTGCTCATTTGCTCTCAGAAAAAACAGACATTCTGCAAATGGATTTCGTTCAAACTTGTGTAGAAAGATGAAATTCGGTGTAAAAATGATCATACTAAATTTCATTCTCCAGTTCAAAATATTTGAGTTATCATTTTCACAGACAGACATAATTTCAAAAAAAAAAAAATGTGTTTGTTTAGATTAGGGAAAGTCTGAAGCATGTAGATTCTGTACATTCTCGAGTTGGAATGTCTTGACGATTACAGTAGGTGCTTTCTCTTCGAATATTTTGTATAGATGGTATTGAAATTTCGTATATTCGTACAGTAAGGTATTGAAAATTGTGTAGCACATATATGCATATCATCATTAAAAGTGTGTCGACTTACATGAACTGTAGTCGGGATCGTTTTTCCTAACTAGTTGCGCCGCTTCATTTGCGATTGTTCTCGCTTTGTCTCGCAGCTCCACTAAGCGGCCACCAATCTTGTTCATTTCACGAGGTTCGAATTCTTGAAAGGCGGTCAACTGTTCTGTAAGGGTAAAATAATCTGAGTGAAAAAGTATGATAAAATGGTTCAAGAAAATGTATAAAAATATGGAAATCTCTATGAATTATCTTAGTGTAAAAATGTTTATTAAGACACTAAAGTATAATACACTGAACTAGTAGTTACTAGTTCTAGTTTATACAAAATTCCTAATTTAGTATAAGAGTATGTATATACGAAATATTAATTTTTGACGCAGTTAATTTTTACGAGATCGCTCACATTATTTCTTCTAATACTGCTGTACTCTATTTGATTGGGGACCGCGATGGACTGGTCGTAAAATCTCGGCTTCGCAACCGGAGGGTTTCAAGTTCGTGACCCAATTCTACCGAAGAACCGTCGTGTAACGGTGTCTGTTGCATGTTAAATCCGTCATGGCCAAACGTCCTCCTGCTGGTGTGGTGCGGTGTGGAGAGGTTGTGTCAATTCAAGTGTCGTCCTCGTCATTTGAACGAGGTTCAAAATTACGACGTCCATCCCAAAATAGCCTTAGTGCTGCTTTAAAACGAGATGTTAATATAACTAAACCCTGTTTGATTGTGCGAACCAGCTGTAAAATAAAAAAATTATTTTGAAGCTTACTAGCTAAATATGCAAATGAACATAAGATGAACAATCCGTTGAGAGTTTTGATTCAAAATTTAATAGATATGTGCATGTTAGACGCTAAATTGTGTACCCAATTCTATTTATAACTCTTTACGTTTTGTAGTTATCGAATACAAAAAGGCTGCTAAACTTCTTGTGTGTGAATTGCATTTAAAATTTGATAGAAATCTATAAGCATGATATAGACAACACATTTCATCTGCCTAGCTCAAAATGTTTTTGAGTTATCGTTCAAAGACAGATGAAAAATATAATTTCAAACACCTGTTTTTTCAGGACTTAAAAAAAGTCTTAAAAGCGGAAAATCACCAAAATTTTAATATCGATTATTTTTCCCATATTACTTTAGTATTATTATCATTATTTTTACTTCCTATCTAAGAAAGTAAGGAAAAAAGTCACGAAAGAGTTCAATAAACCGTCCTTCCTCCAACATCCCAGATGTAAGTCCTTTAATATTTGAGGTCGAGAACAATCAAAGAGGGATTTTCTCTGAAGTAATCCCTCAATCTGCCGGAGGCAAATGACTTGTGGGAATTGAAGCTGTCCCTTTTCGCAAATCCTCCGGAATCGAACCTTAATCACCCTATTCGAATACGTGTTTACGTTGAGCCCTAAGTGTCTCTACTTAATAAATGGAATGTCTTTAAGCAAATGCCTGAAAAAGATTGGTAAGGTTTCTTTGAATTGGGAAGAGGGGGAACAAAAAATTTACAAAATCTTAGAAATTTCTGTTCTTAAAGCTGTATTCAAAAATTTGTTTATAAATATTTCCCTTATTTAGACGAAAAAGTGAAATCACAAAACATTTAAGTTTTAGCTTTTACAAAGCCGTGCTTTTCGCTCTTCTGCTTGAATTTATTCTCTATGTATATAAGAAAAAAATAATTTATCTTTACAACGTATAGTTTTCTAATTTCGTAAGAGTTTTTAGGATTCTTCACTCTGATTAAAGATAATTAATAAATTATTACTCTAAGATTTTCTATACTATAGAACTTTTATGTGGTTATTTTTTCTAATTATTCATTATCTTTGTCTTGCAAGAACTTCTGGGAACAAAAGTTCATAATTAGCGACTTATTCAAATGTTAAATAACAATGAATGAAATTCTTCAGCTTTTATTGAACTTGTTTTAAAGAAATTCAATTACTAACTTAGTACATATAATAGTCTTTTCAAAAGTTGACTTAAACCAGGCACCAATGGATCGCAACCATAAGACTCTGCGAAATATCATTGTACAAAGTAGATGATTTGTTGTCTTAGAAACATGGTGTTCTTTATTGAATGACAAAAATTTTTTCGAGACAAATGACATCCAAAATCTTGGAGAGAAGTAACCACGAAGCAGCTTCGCAGAGAAAACCTTGATGAACTCGTGAGCTATAAATATTTCTATTAATGAGCATATTTATTATACTTTATTTCTATTATGGGAATTTTATTCTGCAAAAATCGTTCTTGTGTTACTTTTAAGTAAATTTAATTATTTGACAATTTTTTTGAGCTTACTCCAAAAAGAACTTCTTTATTTCTACAAATGCATAGACCACAGTGGTTTAGCGGTAAAATCTCGGCTTCGAAACCGGGAAGCGCAAGGTTTGAACCCCGATTCTGTTGAAGGTTCATCGTATATGCTGGCTTAGTGCATGCTAAAACTGACACCGCGGACCAGACATTAACCCGCTGATGTGATACGAAGTTGCTAACTCAGGTGTGGTCCTCGTCATTTGTCCGAGGTCCAAGATCACGAATTCCGCCCTGAAATAAGTCACTAGTGTTGTCTTCAAACGGAACGTTTATACAACTCATCTATAAATGCTTAGCTTTCTGCGTTCATCCGTTTTGGCTGTTGTGCCGCTCTAGCAATTATTTCAAAATTTTATTATTTCTTTTTACATAACATTCATTAGCTTTTATTTACTAAAATTTCGAGTACTGTTTGAAATTAAAAGTAATCGAGATATAATTGACATTCTATAACCGTGATGCGGTTGAGAAAACCAAAATCGTTCTTCGATATCTGAACTGAAGCTAGAAGTTCAATTTTCACCGTCGTTAAGCAGAATTTAGAACTTCAAATCTCTAAGTGCGTGAGGCGAAATAATACATAAATAAAACTGGATTTCTCCCTCTCGGAGCTATAGAGCTGACCGCTATAGGAAATATTAAAAAAAGGCAAGTTTTCAATCTGTTTTTGCTTCTATCCTCTACTTATTTCGTAAATTTTTTTTTTAATCGCATCTTTATATATATTCTCGAAAAGCATAATTTTTGCTTATCACTTATTTTAACCTTTTCTCTATCTCTGTTGTAACAAATCGGTTATTTAGAAACAGATGATTATTTTCATTAAAGTAGATAAATATTTTGAATTTTATTTTTATTAGCGACCCTGCACGTTTGGGGAAAAATAACATTAAATAAACCATAAATACTATTAATATAATGCAGTTAGAAGACAGAAAATTTAGAATCTGTTTTTAAATATGAGATTTGTTTTAATATATTTTTTTAACATTTTTATTTCGTCTGGCAAATGCATTGTTTGAAATCTTTCTTTTTGACAAATCGTAATTGTTTTTATAATTATTGAATATTTCTTAAAGCATTTACTACGCTCGTATTGCTAGCAGAAATATATCCTAATTTAGTTTAGTTACATTAACGTCCCATTTTAAAGCAACTCTAGGGCTATTTTGATACGAACTTCATAATTTTGAACCTCCCTCAGGTGACGAGGATGACACCTGAGCTGGCACCACTCTCCACACCACGCCACACCATACCAGGGGAAGTACGTTCGGCCCCGACAGATTTAATGTGCACCAAACCCGCTTACACGGTGGTTCTTCGGTTTAATCGTGTCTTGAACCGGGAACCATCCGGTTTCGAAGTCAAGATCTTACCACCAGGCTACTATGGAATATTTCCTCTATATTTGTTTATCAGAAAAATTAAAGAGTAAAATTCACCCACCAAACTTCAGGATTTAAGCTCACTTTTATGAATTTAAGAAATTAAAGATTAAGTCCCTGATTTAAGAATATTCGTATCCCCCCCCCCGCCCGCAACTTTATTATAGAAGATTAATTAGGTAATTTCCAACATTAATAATACATTTGAGATATAATTGTATAGTTATTTATGGGTATCTTTTCCCCCTAAAATGAGGTTAATCGGGAAAATAAGTCGAATCGTGAGAAGTTTAACCCGTAACTGGAGACGGAAGTCAAAATGACTCGGAGTTGTTCATTAGCTTTGATTATCACATGGTATTTTGCCCTTGAATATAATCATTTCAATACCTTCAAGTTGTTTTTTCAACAATATTTTTGCAAAACTGAGTAACCGAGTTATTCTTTTCTAAAGTTTTTGTTGCTATTTATGGAGTCATTGACTCCACGTCTCTGAAACTGCCTTTAATTTGAATAATGCAAAGGGAATAAAGAAATATTCTTAAAATTATATTTTAAAGTATTCTTTATTTTTGCTTGTTAAATTCTAACGGTTATTAATATTAATGTAATTCCGTAATATCTAAACTAAGTAAATACTCGTTAAAAGATTGTTTAGGTTTTTTCTTATAACCTTTTCCCAACATTTAATATTATAACATTTACACTTTTAATATTAATATTTTTAATACTTTTGGTTAATACATGATTTTCAGAAAGTATTGTTTCCAAAATAAATTCCAATGCTTTTTACAAGAGTCAAAAAAAGAAAAATAACAATGGAGTCATTTTCACTCCATGTCTCTGGTCGCGTGAGGAAATTCATGTATAAAATTACGGGTTAAGGCGAAAAATTAGAAACATTGAATATTTTCTTCAGGAACCTGAAGATATTTTCTGAGAGAGAAAAATTAGATTGAAAATATAATAATAATTAAACAATTATTGCTCTTTATATAAAAAAATGATTGCTAAAAATTTTGAAAAATCTTATGTTTTTCGAGATAGTAAATTTTGCCCCTTTTTTTTGTTTGGGAGAAGATAAAATAATTATTAATGGGAAGATCGAATTTGCAAATAATAATGTAAGAACGTAAGAGTTCTCTAATGCAAAATTAAGACAACAGTTTTCTTTTGCAAAATAATATACAAGAAGGCATTACAATTATTAACATAACGCAAGAAGTCTGTTATATATTGGAATACAGTTGCATCACTTTCTGTTTTTTTTTTTTTTTTTTTTTTTTTTTTTTGCTGCAAATTATCTATATCTATTTTTTAATAATAATGAGTGTGTGTGTATGTTGTTCTACAAGTTTGACCTACAGTTAACAAATTTGGCATATTTATACCCTGGAGGTCAAAAGGTGCACCTCGGAGTGATTTTTTTTTTTGAAATTTTGATTAATTAAAAATTGAACTGAATTTTGGTGTTTTCCAACGATAATTTCTGAAAATATTATCGCACAAAAATGAATATTACACCGCTTTAAAATTTACAGAAATTGTCTTTGTAATGACACCAATTTAATAGTCGTTCAATTTTTTTTTCTCTTTTTTTTGTGAATTTGGCAGTTTAAAAAAAAAAAATCTTGTTTCATTTTTAACAATATATTATCTTATTGCCCTGAAATTCAAGATGCTTTTATTATTTCATTAAATATTTAATCGTATGATTTTCTTCCATTGTTGAAAATCAAAGTAAAATGGTTACGTTCTATAAATATGTGAGACGAATAAAAGTAGAGTTGCAATATTACAATACCCCTAAATTTAGGAAACAGATGAAGCACATTTTCTTTTTTTAATACCGTCATGATGTTAAAACTGGTCTCTAATAGTAAGGTTCATTTACACAATAAATGGAACTTAAATAATAAAATTAAAAAACCACGGCTTTAATTTTTGTCAATTTGGTGGAATCATGGACATGAATTGTATCCAAGTTATTTAGGTGAAATTAAATATGGTTGGTCATTATGCTCGACGAACCAGCTGGTCGTCTGAGGCGATTAGATCTCCCTCATAGATAAGAAAAGACTTAAGTGATGCCATGTGATCTTGCATGAATATGGATTCTTTTAAAATCTGAAAATGAAACAATATATCATGCAATATTTAAATTAGTATCTGAAAATATGTGTTTGAACCTTAAATTGGCATATAAAATATTTTAGTGCAATAATTATTTTAGAAGTAAAGCTAAAATCAAGGAAAGGCATAAAGGTTTGTCATAATTTTTTTATTATTTAATTAAATATTTAAAAAAAATAATTAAAAGATGAAAAAATAACAAATATCAGAAAATGAACCCTAGAATAGCATATACAAGTTTCGTATCGTAAATGTTTAGTAATGTAAAAATATTTTGGAGAAAAAATCATTAAGACGTAGTTTTACAAAATATTTAAATTTTAGCAACCATTCATTTAGGTGAACCAGCTGGTCGCCAAAGGCGGCTAGTAAGCAATAAGGAAAACTTTCTCATCTTGTCTGTGAAATCCATGAAATAGTAATTTATATTCCTAATTACTTAAGCTCATTTATCTTGGATTATTTCAAAGTCTGGTGACCAATAAATATAATTCTTTATGTAAAATCAAGGTTGGCTTTAAGCTTTTTTTGGGACCTTAAGGCAATGTAGGACTTTCATTTTTCTTTCCAAACTTCTGGAATTAGTGAATTTTTTTAATGATTAAATTAAAACCTCCTTATGGACTGTCTTTAAGTTGCCGATAATTCAACATATTGATGCAAAACGTTTAGTTGGAAATCACTTCTGACAAAGTTGTGAATGAATCGACCAAAATTTTAAAAATTGGACCATAAAGAATTTTACATTGAATTTCTAAACATGAAAATATAAACATAAGAAAATGCTGAGAAATTTAAATGGTATGCAATTTAAGTCTTTGCACTCGAAGAGTTCCTCTCAGGTACCATTCAAGATGGCACATAATTCTAATATTTTATTTATTGACCCTTTGGACTCGAATGATTCCTCTCGTATACCATTCAAGGACTGAACATAATTCTGACGTTTTATTTATTAATCCTTGCATTTTATTTTTTTTACTTTATAACTTATTACTATTACTTTTCTAAGTGCAAAGCGCTAATTTGGATATGTTTGAGTGCATAGCTTTTATAATTCATTGAAAAGTACAAAATTTGATTACCCTAAAAATATAACCAAAAAAAATCCAGCCCTGAAAGTTTCAAGGTCCCTATGCAGTTGCTTGTTTTGCCTTTTTAGTAATCTAATCTTGTATGAAAAAATATGAAATTTTCACTTTCAACGTAAGTTTAATCCTTTTTGGATATAAAAATAACGATGACAGCAATTGTTTTATAAAAAAATATTTTTCTTGCTTATTCCGTGACAAATCTTCCAATAAGAAAGCATTTGATTTGTAACTTTAATTAATTTTTTGAAAAAAAAATCAGAAGAACCTTTCCCTTTATCAGGCTTTTAAAGTTTGCCTATCTTGTTTTTGTCAAACTTTTAAATCCACCTTTTTAATTTGTTGATGTCATAAAATTTTGTATCGATTTTTTTTCCTGTATCGGATAACTTTAGTAATCTTGAGATATTTCTCATGCAATATATTACTTCTGGTAATCTAAATATGATCAAGGAAATCTTAAATTTTAGTGCTTTAAAAACTCTTTCAGGATGTTATAAAATTTCGTCCGATGTTTTTACTAGAAAAGATGATTTTTATAAATTAGCAACAATTCTGATAATACATATCACTTTCGCAGTGTTAACCACTTAACTGTTTTATTTTCTTTACTATCTATTAAGATGACAACCTCTATTTCAGGAATATTTTCTTATTTTGATTCAAATGGAAATCCATCGAATACTTGACTTATCTATGCATTCGAAGTAATTTTAATATTGAATTATAATCGTTATGAATGGTTTATTTTTTGCTTACAACTATCAAAATTCGATAAATCGATGCACGTATGGCACTCGGGCAAAACAGTTAAGCGGTTAATATGACAAGAAACAGCAATAAAATCTGTAGTTTGAAGAGATGGTTGAACTCTATTAGGCACTTTTTCGAATTATTCACTTATTAGGGTGAGGAAAGTTTTATGCATTTGTATTAAAAGTATAAATACGTCAAATATCTATGAAAGATTTCTTTAAGAAAATATGAAATACATTTAGAAAGTTAAAACATCTATAATTTTTAAAAATTTCAAAATATCCCAGACGCTTTAATTTTAATTTGTTTCTATTATTTTACATAAATTTATTTGGAGCAGAAATAGAAATGATTTTGTAATTAAAAATTTTTTTAGAAATATTTTTATGCACACGTAGTGAATTTTCATAAGAATTTTATACTTTTCTGAATTAAAATTGACTTTTAGCTACTAAAAAAAACTCGAAACATAAAACGCAAGAGCAGTTTTCTTTTAATGCTTACCTGAAATCTTCATGGAAAATTTTATTTAATTTCTTCAAAAATTAAGATACCTGGAATATTTCAAAGGTGATTACATTTAATTAGAGCATCGTTTTGAGAAAGAAAAGTCATTAAAATGTACTTATTTTTTTTTCTCAGTGCCCTTCAAATATTTACTGACCACTGTCCATTTAATGAAGTTTCATTGTTGGTAGAAAGGGTAGTTGAAGTCTAATTTGTAAATGAGAAGAGTGAATGAAAAAACATATTTTTACCTTCTACTAACCTGATGCCCAACACAGCATCTAAATTAATATCTTCTATCCTTTCTTCCATAAAGGACAGGCCTCGATCGAGGGCATTCAAAGCCTTTTCTAACCGAGATGTGCCTACGACAGTCACGATCCAGCATGGCAAAAGGATGCAAGGAAACAGCATGGTTGGAGAAAGTAAAGATGTTCACTGTATGTCACAATTTAACATCCATTTGCCTGGAACTTAACGAGCATGCGCAGAGTAATCCAATCATAGCAATCCCTAGGGAAGTGCCCAGATAGAAAGGAGAAACGGGATTCAGAATGTGAAAAACATTTTTTTTTTTGTTTTGTTTGAAATACATTTATTGCAGGATTATAGATGATTCCAGTAATTAAATTTCTTTTTGTTGAAATGTCAAAGAGAATGGTGCATCAGACATGACCATCATTTTAGATTGGTCTATTTTTCTTTCTCATAAATTTTATTCGTGAATTTCGCTAAAAGTACTCTGATTAATTCCTGTTTTGGGGAGAAAAAATGATTCCTATCAAAAATAATCCATTTTCGATGTTGCGAAATTTTTAAGAGATGATTCAAAAGTTTATTTTAAAAAAAAGCTCTTTCACTTTAAGAAAATAAAAAAGGCTTAATAAATGATTCAAAAAGCTAAGCTATGAATGAACTCTAACCATGGATATTAACACATCTGTTTCTTATTTGTTTTAGTTATATTAACATTTCGTTTTAAATCAACACTTGGGCTATTCTGGAACGGACATCGTTATTTTGTATCACGGTCAGATGAATGAGGACGACACCTTTGCTGGTACCCTCCTCTCCGAGCTTCCACACCATACCAGGGAGAGGCCGTTTGGCACCGACAGATTTAGCGTGCACCAGACCAGCTTACACGACGATTCTTCGGTGGAATAGGGTATCGAATCTGAAACCCTCCGGTCCAAAGCTGAGACCTTACCACCAGGCCACCGTGGTCCCTTTTATTTACTTTAAATGCATTAAAAGTTAAACTTGAAGTAAATATGAGAAAAAGATGACTGTAGTGGCTTGATGCAACATTATTCTGAGCAAAATATCTATTCTATCTATTCAAATAGCAAATTTCAAAACTGTTAGAAATAAGTGAACCTTTAAAATTGAAAAATGGGTTAAATGTGTCAAAGAATGAATGGTGTTTGAGCCCTTGAATTCAGAGCTAAAATAATTACCAAATCTAAATTTTTATATAGTCCTCTGATGTTATTAATCCTATTTTCAGAAATTATCATTTTAAATAATAAAAAAAAAAGTTCGTTCTTCTATAACAACGGTTCTTAACCTATGGGTAGCGACCCAAAATAAGGTCGCGATATTTCTTGGGTCGCGCTGAGTCGAACCAAAAAAGTTAGTAATTCACCAAATTTCAGACATTTTAGAAATGACGACTTGAATAAATATTAACAATCGAAAATGAATGTATTCAAGCACAAGGTTCTCATTAAAACTGTATGACTTACATTTTAAATTTAAAAGACTTAACATATGTATTGATATTTTTTTTTTTAGGAATAAGTTAAAATGTCAATTATTTTCAAAAAGTTATAAATACATTTTAATTTGGTCAATAAAAATTATTAAAATCACTTGATTAATAATTAAATTTTCCTTGGATCGAAAAGTACTTTTGTTTATCTTTATTATTAAAAAAATAAATAAAAAATTTGCAAGTTAAAAAAAATAATCGTCGTAGGATTGAAGATTTTTTTTTTTATATATATTTCTCAAATTTGGGCCGCGGCTTAAAAAGGTTAAGAACCACTGTTCTATAACCATAACTGACCGAGTTATGAAGCTTAAAATTTGATCATTTTATTCTATCAATGATTGTTTAAGAGAAACTGCTTCTCTTGATTCGTGAATCTTCTTCGAAGTAGATATTGGAATCATGTTTGTAGTGTAACTAGTATGGACATGAGCAGGATTTGAAAGCAATTAATAAGAAGCGCAAAGTTGAAGAATTAGTTAGCTCCATTTATAAGAAAAGTAGATTCTTTTTAACTTTTATTTCTAGAATTGTAAGATTTAAATAGGGTCCAATTTAAGAAAGGGGGAGCATAATAGGGTCTAATTCTCTTCACAATCCCTTAAGCTGTATACATTTTACTATGCATTTCATAAGTGTTATATACATTTCTGTCTACTCCTTTTGCGTTACAGTTTTGTTTTAATCTATTGGGAAGAACGCGTCTAAATCTCAAATTCCACTTTAGGATGCTTTTAACCGCATCCTAAGGTTTAGTCGCCAAAAAATCAACACGGATCACACGATAGATTCGGTAAAAATGCTAAATTCACGACAAAGGTTAATATTTCGTAAATATTGCACGCCGCTGTCGGGCAAGGCGTTCTCTGGCATAACACCTTTCTTAGAAAATAGGCGAGAGAATTTTAGAGATACCAGCATCGCAGGTTAAATAATGTTTTAAGTATATTTTCCAACAAATTATTCCATACAAAATGAAAGTGAAATTTCCCATGCTCGTGCATGATTTATACGTGAGTGAAATTTTTTTTATAAACGTGTTGCCATATGCTGTAAAAAGCTCAAACTAGAAGATTAAGTTAACTCTTACTGTAAATAAAACCTGACAAGGTATAATTTTCAACACATAATATAAATTAAGAAATAAAATAAGCATGGAATATGTCATTTACTGGAAAAATAAGAGCAAGCTGAAGATTTCAATTAACTTTAAATACAGCTATATTATTAAACAAATAATTCTGTAGTATTTAACGCAAACATGATTTATATATGTGCAGGATGTCCACTATAATCGAGTTCCAGTGCCTAGTTTCTAAGCAATTATTATTAGGCATACACATCTTTTAGGAAAAGATCTAAATGAAGTAAAGAATATTGTTTTCTGCACTTTAAATCAGTAAATGTAATGAAAAACAAATTTTACATTTTTATAATATTTAGTAAAATATTATTGAGATATTAACATTTAAATGAAAGGAAAGGTTGTTATTGTGACTAAAATTGAGCAATATGTGAAAATTTGATCTTATAAAAAGGTGCGACTTTAGAACCACTCTATTGACCTTCTCAAAGAAGATACTCCAATCAGTGTCCGAAGTTTCCCTAAGGGTGGTTAGTCTAAAATATGAAATTGTTGAATGTTCTAAATTCGACAATAATATAAATAATATTCAAAACTTCATAACTCTATCAGATTTGGTAGCAGAAGATAGAAATGTATTTTTTTAAATTTAAATATTGGAATGTCAAAATGATTAAAACAGATACAGTTTTTTAAATATTCAGATAACAATAAAGTAAAACAATGTTTTTGTATTAATTGAACTATATTTATTTCTCTTTTCAATTAAAAGCAATTAAAAGTTCAATTTTTATTGAAGCTGACTGAAAGATACACAGCAATGGACCGAATGAAGAGTACAATGGACCGACAGTGTAAGATTTCTGTAATATTATGAGTTATACAAGCATCAAATTTTGAAGCTTAGAAATACTTTGCAGAAGAAACTATTAAGAGATTAAGTTGCATAAGATATTTAATTAGAAATTTTAGTAAGCGTTAATGTCGACCGTCTAACTGATCTCCAAAGTGTCTAATAAAAATCTTTTAATTTAAAATAAAAACTGATGATCACTTGGTAGGGAATACATTGTAAACCTGAAATTATGATGGATATTTGCATGCAATTATTTTCGACACCATCAGAAATTTTACTCAAAAGAACATTATATTTGAGAATGATAAAGCGTCTTAAGAAAAAAGAATATTATACGTATCTATGTGCAGGGGAATTAAAGTTACGATTTCAAAAATCGATAATTTAAAAATTACTGGTCAGAATGACTTGATATTTTAGCAGAAAAATCGTGAGGCAATGGAATTTTGTTTGGAGAAGGAAAAAATAGTTCCAAAGTATGTCGATAGATGGCGCTGTCAGGAGAAAGACCAAAAGTGGATTTGTTAAATACAAAGATCTTGTTAGCCAAAAGCAGTAGAGTTCAGGGATTTACTGAAAAATTATTAGCTATAAGACAAGAATTCATATTTATAGCGACAACAATGATAATGACAAAAAAAAAAAGCTTCATGGAACAAACATTTTACTGATGGATGTATAAGTCGCATGTTGTTCGATATGAACTCCGCCTTGTTCCGCTAGTGATTGGAAGCGCAAAACGGCATGCTCCACAACAGATCGGAGGATATCTGTACTGATACAATGGATGTGGTGTGTGTGAAGCTTGCCTTCAAGTCTGCTAGATTCTCAATCCGCTCGCTGTAAACAACATTCTTCAGGTACCCTCAAAGCCAGAAATTTCACAGGTTTAAGTAGGGAGAACATGGTGGCCATGTTGATGGAAAATGGAGACTTATGATCCTATCACCTCCCAAATGAGCACGCAGCAGATGCTTCACAGGAGTAGCAATGTGCGGATAAGCGCCATCGTGTATATATATTGTGCGATCCATACATTGACGCTGCTGAAGTGCCGAAAGATATGACTACGCAAGTGCTTCATACCATTTGGCAGTAACGGGACCCGCAGGTGTGATCTTCTGGAAGAAAAACGGACCGACGATAAACGCAGCCGTTATTCCGCACCACACCATGACCTCTTCAGGCTGAAGAGGTAACGGTTGTAGCTTTGGAGGATTCTCGGTCGCCCATATCCTGCAATTTTGCGTATTTTCAGAACCGTGCAAATGGAAGTGGGCTTCGTGGAATTACAGAATATTCCATGGCCATCTGTTGACCACTTCCATCCGGGCAAGAAATCGTAGTGCACAAGATTCACGTGCTTCCAAGTTAGCAGGTAGCAACTGCTGCGCATGAGTTATCTTGTGCGGATAAGAGCGTAAGATGTTCCGTAGGACTTAACGCACCGTGCTGATCGGCATATCCAACATTCGGCTAACTCTCCGTGCACTGCTGATTTCAGCATCACTGTTAGTCTGTTATTGTAATGTTGTAACCACATCTTCCACTGCCGCAGCCGAAACTGGTTTCCTTCTTCTACCCCGTTTCACGTGAAATGAACCGGTCACTTCGAATTTAGCAATCATTTTTCTCGGACCATTTGTTGTTATTGTAAATAAGTAATAACAATGTGAGCCTTGGCAGCACCATTTATCATATTTTAGAAATATTTTTTCCTACACCAAACAAAATTCCATTGCCTCACGATTGTTCTGCTAAAATATCAAGTCATTCTGACCAGTAGTTTTAAAATGATCGATTTTTGAAATCGTAACTTTAATTATAATCACCCTGTATGTAAAATGATAATGTACGTATCACAGAAATCGCTCTTATTATTTATTGTCGAATGACAAAAGTGAAATGTAAACAAGTCACTAACGAACTTCCAGCCTGATTCATTGACCTTTTTGCAGCTTACTTAATTCAACGCTTCTTTCATTAATAAAGCTGCGAGATATTAGAAATGTTCTGGATAGGGTGCATCAATATATCTATTCGCTCAGAGGAAAGAAGATGTAAAAGCAATTAAGAAACATGCTTAAAAATTTAGTCGAGTGCGAGAATAGGCTTAGCTATTGTCAGATAGATAATGTTTATAACTTACCTATGGAAAATGATGACCATATCTTCCAAAGCTATTATCTCACTAAAAGAGCTTTTAAATTAACTTAAAAATCACAAAATTACCTTTTTAATGATATCAATATCATCTCTATATATTGTTTTCTTTATTTTTAATAATTGTAAAATTCTAGTACATAATTTTTAATGTTATGATGAAATACAAATTCGCCCATCAAAATATTCGGTTGCATTTTACGATTAAAAAATGCTTGTTTGGACATTAATCTTGAAGTCAGATTTTTACTTCGGTTTTAATTTCGCTTATATTTTACGGTAAATGTGATTAATCCGGAAATTGTGTATAGTTACCGATGTTTATCATAATCGCCATTAAAGTTATGCGTGATTATGAATGATTGAGGGTAATTATCCATAATGACCAATTTATTACGGTTACTGTAACATATAGATCTTTTAATTTTTTGTGTTGCAATTTGTTTGGATTTATTCAGTTAAATTCATGGTTTTTCAGCCTGAATCATTAGCCTTTCTGCTGAATCATCAGCCTTTCAATCATTATTTGAGGCCTCATCAAATAATGATTTAAAAAATATATTAACCCCACATTAATATTTAACAGCCTATAAAGTCAATTTTGGCGAACATGATGGTCGTTATTGGCAAATCAAATCATTGGCAATCGTCAAAGGTGGCTATTTTGTGTTATGACTTTTGCAGCAAATTTTATGTTTTTATTTTCCAATACATTTATAAGGAATTTATCTAAATATATATTTTGTTTTAAAATGACTGAGAAATATTTTCGGAATAGTCAAGCTAACATATGGTGTTTAATGTAAGTAAACGTTATCTAAGCTGGACTGCAGTATAGTTAACCCTTTCTAGGGCCGTGGGAAGTATGCTTCCCACCAAATTTATCAATCTTTGTATGAAATTACCTAGGTTGGCATAAGTTCTGATAAATTCTTTTTAGTAAGACAGTCACTTAGATGCTTTAGTTCTTTATTTTACACAAAATGATGTGTCTTTATTTTATACTTAATTATTAATTAACCAAATTAATGAATGAATCAAATTAAATTTATCTAATAAGCTAAACGAATCCCTTTTCTTATTCTAATTTCAAGCCTAAAAATATTTTAACATAATATGACTCTAAAAAAATGGACCTTTTAAAGGGTTAAACTAATATCGCAATTTCAATACTATTAAATTTTTTGGTCATTTAAAATATATAATTTATTTTCAACTACATAAATGTGTGTGGTGAATTCTTTTTGAGGGAAGGCGTAATTTGTTGGCTCATAGAGAACAATGTATCCATTTGCACATCATCAAAAACTTTTTATACGTATGGTCCTTATGTTGTTTTAAAGTTAAGTATTAGAATATGTAATTGAAATCTCAAAGAGAAAATAAAGTTTAGCAGTGTTTTATCACAGTAATTTTATTAAAATAATTTTAAAGACTAAGTTAGACGAATTTCTTTTTTGTTGTAAAAATTTGATCAGATTCATTCATTAACAATGGCTCGAATCGAACTCCTTGAATCAATGATACTATTGTAGTGAACTAAAACAAAAATAATCATATTTAATAGTCCATATAAATTAGAAGTGGAATAGACAAATGCAAATAAAAAGATAAGAAAAGGATACCAAATGATAAAAGATAAGATCGTTTCATGTTCATAATTCGCTTTTTTCTCACTTCCAGTTGCACTAAAATTTTGAAATTTTATACCAGTATATTTTTATTGAGAATGCAATACTTACTTTCAAAACTTAAATGCCAGTTAACTATTTAATTTAAATAATTTTTATTTTATATGGGTTGTATTATCTGACAGTGAATATGAGGAACATGAATACCAAGATTCCATAAAATTTATAATAATAAATCGTGAATAAAAGTTAAAATAAAAAAAATTCATTTGTTATTATATTAATTAAAATGTGTTTTTTAAATAAAATGTTTTTTTTGGAATTTGATTTTTATAAATTAATAAAATTTTACAAAATTGTAATTAAACTAAAACTTTCATCATGCAAACTAGATAGTAAATGGCCAGATATGCAGAAATTTTATATATCTTCGTTCCTTTCCCGCGATTACTATATCTGAATTCAAACTCTATAAATTTTTAATATTTTTGTTATTATCTTTTGGTAAATGATTTTATTGTTATTATATTTTAATAATTATTGTTATCATGTTTATCTTGTTTATTATTATTTGATAATTTTTGTCCAGCCATCAAGCTTATTATTGCCAAGAAAAATTCAATACCATTTGACTCTAAAAGTTAGCCATTTTGAAGAATTAAATCAACATAAGTTATTGCTATCCGAAAAGGAATTTTGTCCTAGAAACACACTCCGGACAACTAAAGGACGTAAATGACGTTAAAAAAGAATATCCGTTTCAGACTTGCAGGTTTTCTTTCAACATAGTTGTAACAGTTTCTCCCACTCGCCTCGATTAAGGGGCTTCAGACAGGAAATTAGTTGAGCATGACACCTGCCTATAAAAGAGAGGGATCTCCGCACACTCCTTCACTTTGCACAAGACGCTCCAGTTCCAAGTTCAGCCTTTCCTCTGGTAAGTATCTTGATAAGTTCTATTGGTTATTATTCAATTAGTTGTAGCATGACCAATGTCCCGTCTTTGGTATGACAGTGATATCCTGTCTATGATGGTGCTAGGGCAGTTCGACAATTTGAATTTTAGACTATGTTCAGTGTAAAAGTGCCCAGATGGATCCACTTTATAATTGTAAACACATAGTTAAAAAGTAACCAGATCAAGTGCTTACATTTCGACTGCCCAGTAAAGTTGCGATGCTACGTTAAATTCTTTCTATGCTGAAGATGATTAAGTAAGCGTTTCGGAACTTCTCATTCGCCTGTTGCATTCAAAATTTAGAGTGCAGGTTTATAATTTTTATATAAAGATCATATATCAATTTTTATTTTATTATATTCGAGGTCTACAATAGTACAGAGAAGTAACGTAATCGCCAAAGAATTCGATCTCGAAATTTTGACAAATCTTCACGTCTTAGAATTCCCTGAGCACGAAAAACACACTTTTGGCCTTGTGTCTGTCTGTGACAAAGATAATAATAAAAAAAATGCTTTGAGCTAAAGAGATGTAGTATGCGATCTTAATGTCACTTTTCTCTATTTCTGTCCAATTTTGGGCATAGGAAGTCTGTCCTTGTACAGCCTACCACCCCGCCACCACTGAACGTAGCATTATCGACAGAGGGGAAGTCTGTCCTGATGTCTGAGTATAAGTACACACGATTACTATAAAACGAAAAGCATTAGATGAATAAAATTTGGTGCACAGATTTATCAACTAAAGTGTAGGCATCGGTCAAAATTTGAGCTAAATCTAACTAAGGGGTGAACCGTCTGTCTGTCTGCCTGTATTTCCAAAACATGTAAACGCGATAACTCAAAAACGCATTGACTTAAATATATCAAAATACTTATCATATAAATTGACTTAAATATATGAAATGTGATTTTACAACTAATATTGCCATTCTGTTCAAATTTACAGAACGCATCTAATACACAAATTCGATTTTCGGATACCCTTAATCGCATGCCAGGATTAATCGAGAAAAAATTCGCCAAGGATCACACCATAGATTCCATAAAAATGCTAAATTCAAGCTAAAGATTAATATTGTGTAACTATTTTGGGCCAATGCAACGCAAGGCGTTCTCTGGGATATCACTTTTATTAGAGATTATGCGAGAAAGCTTTGGAAAGACCACTCCCGCTGTTTTTTCCTAGCTTATTAGGTTTTTAGTTGTAGCGTTCACGTGAGCTCATACTCACTAGATAGTTAATTTCAGAAGAAGATTTCAGTCTAAAAAGTTCTACAGATCTATAGTTATGGTGGTAAAGATATATGCCAAGATTCACCTAACTAGCTCATTGCAATTTTAAGTTATAGTGTTCACATGCATTCGAACAACCAGACATTAGTCAGATTTAATCAAAAATTTGATAAAACTACAATTTTGGCTTGCAAACTATTTTTGTAAATACACAGTTGTAATTTCTTATTTAAAAATATCTAATTCATTTTATCATTGTAAATATCTGGTCTTGAACTCTTAATCTAATGGAATGAAGTAATACTCAAGTCTAAATTACGATGATTCAAAATTATAAATTCCATTCTTAGTTCCCCTTAAATCGTCTTGTAAACCAGCGGCAGTGCTTCTCCAAAAACTTTCTGGCATACTCTCTATTAAAAACGAACTTGTGTTTTAGACGCGCTTGTTCCGAGTCTATTGAAACCAAAATTTGGCACAGAATTATAATTGCAGTCACAATATCACATGCCAAATCTAAAGTATTTCGAGCTATCGCGTTTACATGCTTCTGAAAGTACAGATCGTCAGATGTTCAACCCTAAATTGGATTTAGCGCAAAACTGAAAAGTGCTTACAATAAGGATATTAAGATAGGTTTTGATTTGCAATTATTCTGTCAACTTATATTCGAGCAATCGGACATACAGACTGTCTCTGAAGAGATTTTGTTCAAAATTTGATAGAAATCAACAATTTTGGTGTAAAGACCGTTTACGAAATTTCATCCATCAAGTTCAAAGCATTTTGAGTTATCTTTGTCACAGACTCATACACTGATAGAGAGGGATTTTATAAAAATGTGTTTTTCGAACTCAGATAGGTCTGAAACGTGGAAATTCGACAAAATATCGAGTTCGAATTTTTTGATGATAACAATACTTTTTCCATATTTCATATATGCAAAAACGAAAACGTATAATTATTTTTGATCTTCTGATCTGGCTTCATAGTTTAATAAGTTGAGATGACGCTCTAGTTTACATTGCAATGATTCGAAATTATTTCATTTCTTAATACATCTTGTAAAATAATTCCTCTCAATAATTTATTTTCGCCATTTCCAGAAAAATTATATTGTTACTTTATTTCTTATCATGTAAGAACATGATTTTGTTTT
The DNA here is from genome assembly GCF_947563725.1 of Argiope bruennichi. Classification (NCBI taxonomy): domain Eukaryota; kingdom Metazoa; phylum Arthropoda; class Arachnida; order Araneae; family Araneidae; genus Argiope; species Argiope bruennichi. The sequence continues at coordinate 14,869,282 of NC_079160.1, forward strand.
GGTTTGGGATTTCACTTTCTGCAGAAAAGTGGTGATTTATCGCTTTTGGGGCATTAATTTTTTGCTTTCAGAGTTATTAGAAAATGATGAAAAAGGTTGTCACATTTGGCGACTGATAGCCAATAAAAAGTTAGAATTGGCACGAATGTTCGCCATGTACCCGATTCTTCTGTCGGGCCAATAAAGGGCAGGGTTGAATAAACTTATCGCCCTAAGAAGCACAGAGAAGAAAATGGGACTGAATACGAAACAGCTGGCAAAAGTATTGAAAGTTATATAATTTTTAAAAAAATTCAATTTTTCTAGCTGCCCAAAGAGTTTTGGTCCCCTAACGATTTTGAGATTTAAAAAAAAAAAAAAAATACCCTTTCGGTTTTTTCACAGTTCACAATTGCGCAAAACAATAGTCACGTGATCATTCCAAGTCAGTTTAAACCGCATTTCCGAAGAAAAATTTTCTGGCCTCGAGAAAAACTTTTTAGAATTCGATTGATTTTGAGATGGTCAAAAACCATCGCTTTTCTAAATATTGGTAATTACGAAATATGAGTCACGTGAGGACATGTTTTTTGTCTGATACCACGTGACCTTAAAAAATAATGTTCTGGCATGCTAATTTATAATTTGCGATAACAGATTTCAAATTTTAATTTTTTTTGAATTTTGCTAATTAATTTGATGTCTGATTTGCTTAAGTAAATAAGACATCAACTAGTAAAATAGAAAGGATTTATTTTTGTTATTTTCTTGTACATACAACTGCGCGTTACTGTTTCAGAAATCGTGTTTGAAGAAACTGCATGGAAGTGTCAATTTCTAAATTCATTTCTACAAGTAAATTTCGTTTGTGTTAAAAGTTAGTCCTTCTCTGCAATCTCAGAATTCACAGAAGGTTTGCGCGATGCTTCCGAGCATGTTTAAAATAACTGTTCCAGTCAACACACAAGCATTGAGGCAGAAACGTTTAAAATTCTTTAATTTTACCCTTCTAAGAACCTTACGAGGAAGAAAGAATTACTCAAAAATGTATTTTATTATTTTTCTTCAAAATTATTAAAGTAAATTTTTTCGGATGTTTCTTCTGAAACAAATTTTTATAAAATATACGCCATGCTTTTAAATGAGCTATTCTTTTCTATTTTAATTTTCATTTGTTTCTTGATAAAAAAATTCAAGAAATAAAAACCCTAATGGAATAATCATAAAAAAAAGAGAAAAAGATTAACAAAATTCATAAAAGGGAGAAGAAATAAAATTTTATATCATACGTTGTCTTTACTGATAAACTTTTAATTTAATTTTTTTCGCATGAAAATATCTATATTAATCTAGTTTATGTAAAAGAATGTCAATAAATTTAATTTTCGTTGAATAATTAAAAATATAAGAACGGTGAATATAACAATTTTTGATTCAATATAAATATAGAAAAGAGTTTTTACTCATTTCACTCAATTTCCAATTCATTTTTAAATTCAGAACTTTATAAAATGCTATCAAGTAATAATAGAAATAAAAACTTGCCATTTGGCTATCTAATTTCTTTCTGCTTCTTTATCTCTTTTTTCAGCAAATCAGCATTTAATAATATTTGAAAAACAAAACTGAAGAGTCAGTAGAAATTAAAAGAAGAAAGATAAACAAGTTTTAATATCATTTTAAAAGATGATTTATTTAAATGTAATCCTATGAAAAAAGAAAAGTACTTTGACGTAAAACTATTTGCGAAGTGTCTTTTAACTTTGAAATATTAACTTCAATTGACACGTAATCATTGCGCATTCAAACAGAGTATATTTGTGCAACGATGATTGTAGCGCTGATAGTTCTTTATACAAACATTTATTACAACAACAAAAAAATCTCTTTTCACTTCCTCATAGACGAATCACAGAGAAAGTATTGTAATAAAAAAAAATTCAAAATCGAGATTTTGATGAATTTCCACATTTTAAACCTCTCTGAGTTCGAAAAACATATTTTTGGATCTGTCTATCTGTTCTTTTGTGCTGACTGTTTGTTACAAAGATCATTCAAAAACTCTTTACGCTAGATGGTAGAGATTTGATACAAATTCTTTAAAACAAATTTGTAGATTTCTTTCAAATTTTGAGCAAAATTATTCAGAGGAAGTCAGCCTGCTCAACTGTTTGAATATAAGTTAATCAGAAAACTTACAGAACAAAGAGTGGTATACGGATAAAATTAGGGAAACAGGTTTAACTTTTAAATATTAGATGTTTATCCAATTTTGAGCCAAATCCATTTTGTACCTTCGTAATAATAACTTAAATGCAATAACTTAAATATATCATATTTGGTATATGATTTCGTTGCTGCAGTAGAAGTTTTGTGTCAAATTTTGGTTTCAATTGGCAAAAAAAAAAAAAAAAAAAAAAAACGGATCTGAAACAGAAATTCATATTTATTAGAGTATGCGGGAAATTTGAGGAGGCCTCTGATTTATTATATAATCCTTAACCATATAAGAAGATTATTCAACATTTGTTTAGTTTAAAAAAAGAAATACTATCGCTTGCTCAATAATATTTTCCATGAAAGCTAAAACTGCTTGAGAAGCCGATAAATAAATTGTTTTCAAAACTTATTGCATAATACTGATAAATTTAAACTTGGTATCTCGTTTCTTAAAGTTCTCAACCGGAGGAGAAAATTTTCTCTCTACGCTATAGATTGATCTTGGAAAGAACATAAATATTTTCTAAAATTTAACTTTTTAAAATTAGAAATCACTTTAATTGTTGATTGATTTCTAGTTGAATGGCTCATTATCTAATTTGAAACATATGACTTGAAACTTAACGAATTAATGTTGGAAAAAATTTGCCGGTTTGCTACGAAAATATCAGAATTTTTTTTAAAGAACATTTTTTGGAAAAAACATAAATTTTAGAAAATGTTTTTTTAATTTTCAGAATTTAAACAAATTTTCTAATTTTTTTAAATAAAACATAAGATTTAAAAAATATTTTTTGGAGAGTACATAAATTTTTGAAAATGTTTTTAATTTTCTCAGAATTTTTTTAAAGAGCATAACATTTAAAGAAAGTTTTAAACAAAATATTTTTTAGAAAGAATGCTAGATTTTTTTTTGTTTTAAATTTCCAGAAAATTTTTTGGGAAGATTATAAATTTAAAAAAAATGATTTTTTCTAATTTTCTAAAGTTTGAAATCACTTTAATTGTTGATTGATTTTTAGTTGATTTGTTTGTTCATATGACTTATTTCAATCATATGACTTGAAACTTAACGAATTAATGTTGAAAACATTTGCCAATTTGCAACGAAATCCTCAGGATTTATTTTAAAATATTGAATTATTATTATGATTTCAAGATGTTTGACTGAGGATTAAAATATGTGATATTTTCCTTAATTTTCCTCTTTATGCTTTCTTCCTTGATTTGCAAAGTAACATATTTCTAGTGATGATTTTTTTTTTACTTTCTCGTATATAAAATATAAAGAAATTATTGTAATTAAAAAAAATCGAAGTCAAGATTTTAACGTATTCTCCATTTTTGTAGATTTCCCCTAGTTCGAAAAAAGCATTTCTGGAAAATGTTTCAAACGTCAAATGTTGTCTGTAACAAAGATAACTCCAAAGCGCTTTGAGCTAGACGGATGAAATTTAGTATATGGTCCAGTTTGTAGATTTCTATCACATTTTGAGCAAAATCCATTCAGAAGAAGTCTGTATATCCAACTGTTCAAATATAAGTTAATATGATAACTTTAAAATGAAGAGAGCTAGATAGATAAAATTCAGTACACAGATTAAACATATTAAGCATCCATAGTGTTGGCATATATCAAATTTTGTGTTAAATACAGCCAAGGGTTGTCAGTCTATCGGTCTGTACTTTCAGAAGCATGTAAACGTGGTAGCTCAAAAATTAAATATACTTAAACAAGTTAAATTTAATATATGATGTTGTGGTTACATTTGTAGCTTTATATAACATTTTTGTTTCAATCAGTTGGGGGGAAAAACGCGTCTAAAACACAAATTCACCTTTATTAGAAAGTATGCAAGAAAGTTTCAGAGAGACCACTGCCGCTGGTTTATTCATGAATCATTAATAGCATTCTCAGTAATGAAATTTTAGAACTTGTCTCTATTCTTCATGATCGAACATTTTTAATGTATTCACGATAGACGAAGAAATCACGAAGTTGGCACAAAATTTCGCCACACGTTTCAGATTATTTTTTTCTCGTCTAGTCGCCAAACTTTTTCACGTGTGTGTTTATTAGACAGTTCAGAGCCAGTTGATCTTTTGTCTGTCTCGTATTTCGTGCCGTCTGCCAGCATTTCGATGCCAATAAATAAATAAATATTCAGAATATAGAAGATAGAGCAGCCATTTACTAAAAAGATATTTCGTTTTTTTGCATATTTGACGTGATGAATAATGCCGAAATGCCAACACGTGGTTCCCGAACATTTTTGATTTTTAGTTGCCTTCGAATACTGCTTTTGATTTTTCCAGATTAATATCTATAGACCATTTTCAGCCGAGGGATTGGAAATGGAAAGAACATTTACTTGTGCCGAGGGTTTTAATTTCTGTAAAGTAATTTATTATTTTATTCTTTACTAATTACGTTTTTTTTTTTCTCAAATTGACTGACGATCCTAAGAAAAATTATCGATTGCAAGGTTGAAGGTTAGTTGCCAGTTTGTAACATATTTTTTAAGTGGTAAATATCATGAATTTTTTTTCATTATAATTTCAGAGTTTTGAGCTTTCAAATGATTAGCAGAATAACTGCGTGAATATGCATTTTCTTTTACAATTTTAAATAACTGTAATAGAGAAAAATATCAATACATCATTGAATTTTTTTTGTATTTTGAATAAATATTTTTATTTGATGTTTAAATTTTCATTTTAAAAACCTAAGATAATGGAAAATTTATTCATAAGGTTTCAAAGTAGTTTTTATCAAGATAATTGAATTCTATATGTTGCTGTTTCCATTCTAATATTTCTTAAAATGTTTCAAAATATATCGCACAAATTGTGTTATTAAAAGGAGAAAAAAAATAGATCTACATGTTTTGAACTTTAAATAAAGACGCTGACCCCTATATTTTAATATAAATACATTAATGAGATTTATAGTCAAAATTAGTGTTGTGTAAGTGATATGTTGTCAAGATTTCTAATTGGCATCAGTGAAAATTTTATAAAAACATTCGAAATTGTCTTTTAAACTTACGAGTTGTAATTAATGTTTCTTATTTTGTAATAATAGTGATAATTTAAAAAATTAAAGCAAAAATTTTAATTAATCTTGAAATTCAAAAAAAAAAAAAAAAGATTTACTTTTTTTGACGTCACTTTGGAAGCTTTTCTATTATTATTATTTTGATTTCTATGATTTTTTCTGGAAGTGATGTATAATCACATCTATGATAAACATGCAAAAAATATTTTTAATAGAGTGGTTCAAAGCGAATGTATATAGTAGACATGTGGTAGATAAATGAATGCATTGGTTAAAAATGCTTGAACATTTGTTAAAGAAACATTTGCTTATTTGGTATATTTTATGTAATTTCATGTTATAATGGAGAAAACTGAGTATGTATTTTTGAAAAATGCATCATATGAAAGATTTAGACAAAAAAATGATTTATTATTTTATTATAAAGAACACAAGCCAAATTCAAGCTCTCTATAGAATAATCTCTCGCATTATGTTTATAATATCAGTATAACAGCATTTTTAGAGATGCGAATTTAAATCCGAAATAAAAATCCATGAAAAAAACATTAAATGGAAATGCAAGTGCCAAATCCTTTTTTGATGGTAAAGAAATAATGGAAATATACTAAAAAAGTATTTGCAATAATATGAATAATTTTGAAAGGTTGAAACATTTTGTTTTCTTGAAATTGAATGAAATTGAAAGTATGTATTTAATTTTAATTGATCTGGACGATTTTCGGTTTTATTTAAGTGTGGTCAATAGATGAGCAACTGACGACGTAAAAAAAAATCGAATTTTACTTTCTGTATCTGAAAATAAAAATTGCATAGTACAATTTTCATTTGTATGAAGGATTCCGATTTCTTTATTCTGCTGACAGAAATTATTTTTCAGATAGTATATGTTATGTATGTAAATCTGTCATTCCCTTCTGTGCCCTTCTCCAAATCTTAATCGAATAAATTTTCAGGAAATCGCTAAAATCCCGAAATCGTATTTCATCTTAATAAAAACTCACAAAATTCAACTTCTTTCAAAATAACGAAAGAATCCGCAGAAGAGATAAAGCTTCTATTTCTTACATCATTTCAAATTTTCTTGGAATTCGATTGTGTCTTTAATAGTAGAAACTGCATTGCAAAACTGAAGGGAACCTAAACAGAGGCCTCAACTCCCCGAAATGTTAAACTAATTTCAAACAATGGGAAATGACTTCTGTAAATTTCTGTAACACAAATCCATAACAGAAGGAACATTTGAAAACAAGAGTTGACTGCGTTTATCGTTTCGTTAGAGTAAATATTCATTCGAACTCGGAGACTGTTAGTAAATAAAAACCAACGGCAATCAGACGCGGAATGTCGGGCGCAGATAAAAAGGGAGAAATTCGGTGTTCTGCACAAGCCCGAGAAACACGTCTGTTCTGAAGGAGTCTCAAACATGTTATCTGTGAATGAATTTCACGAGTGAAAATCATTTGAGTTTTTCATATAGTTGAAACTAGTAATCATTTTTTATTTACCGTCCAGTATTCTTTTTTAATCTTGTGATTCTCCTCAAGATCATTTACAAAACTGTAAGTAACGTTTTATATTTTTTAATATGCACGTGCTACGTGCATGGTACATGCATGCACGTGCTTGAGAAATATTCGCAGATTTTACCAGTTTAAGTGATAAAATTTATTTGATAGTTTTATTCATTTTTTTTTGACATAAGGCGAAAATTCTTTTATTTATAGTTTTAAAAAGCATTATAAATTTTTATGAATCAAAATTCATTGTAAATATATTTTTATAATTTATCATTTTTTTAAATAAAAAATTGATGCAATTTTTAAAATAAGTTTAGTCCTGCATTTATCCATTTTTATTTATTTGGCTAGTTTCATTTTTTTATGTAATTTATAATTTGTACCTCATTTTTTTCTAATGAACTAAATTTTGACATTTTGTGTACTTGTATATCCTCGGAACAATACATTGCTTTATTATTTTTAGAACTTAATTATCAGTTATTATATTAACTGAATTGAATCGAATTTTGATTCCATGAAAGTATGCCCTCTGGTAGCGAATTTGAGTAAAACATTGTTTAACAGATTTAATCATGATTGTGAGAATGAATTAGAAGTGTAAAAAGAACAAAATTAAATAAAATATTTATATTTTTACACACTATAAAAATTTGTTTTTTAAAATGAGTAACGTACATAATACATTATAAGTTGGAATAAACGTGCATTATATATTACAAATGGTTTTGAAAATGTTAAAAATCTCGAACTGGATGTTTACATTTTTAAAAGATGTTTATTTAATTCAGATTATAAATATTTTATATTCACTTTATTCAAAATAATTATATTTACTTTAAAACTTCATGTTATTTGAATATTAGTTTGAAAGTTTTATGTAGAAAAGCTTTCGGAGCAGGAAATAACATGATTATTTTTTACTTATGTTCGATTTAACCCTTTGCATTTGTAAAAGTAATTCGATGTATTATTATTCACTTAAAACAAGGACTTTTTTATTGACCCAAAAAATAAATATATATAATTTTTTTAAGCTGAATTTCTCAAAAAAAAAAAAATTAATCCACACCTTCTTACCCCTCTATACATACTTTTAACATCAAATTTAACAACAAAATTTAAAAAGTAAATAAAATGTCAAAATGATGCGCTGCATTCTTAATGGTGCCTAAGGGAAGATATCGAAGAGCAAAGGAAAAATCGAAATTTTTAAGTGGATTATGAATATGATTAAAATTCCAGTTTATTTTGAGTACTTCTTCCAGTGCTTTCGTTTTTATGCTTTAATTTGACAACAAAATTTCTGATCATTAAAATTAGTTTTCATTTTTTAGTACACAATAATCAAAGCATACGTTCGGAAAGTTTTTGTATTTTTATTTAAAAGACGGTTTATGAAGAGAAAGCATTACATGTGCAAAATTTGATTTCTGTTATCAATTTTCTTCATTTCTTTGTAGTTGCACTTTTTAGTATATAATAACAAACCTGTTCAGAGCCATGGGCATCACCCATGAGTCACCCCTGCTTTTTAACTGCATCGAGCGATCCATCTAATTAGGTGATCCCTCCCCCCTTCTCTACTACATTTAAGAGATAGCAAAGGAATGATGGATCATCTAGTTAGATAAATGGTCTTGAGCCGTGGCAGTGAACGGGTTAAAAAGTGTATTTGAAAAGTTTCTTATTTGTATTTTATTTAAAAGTTGATTTATTGAAAAACACATTTTATGTGAAAGATGTCAGTTTTCTTTGTTTCTTTGCAGTCAACATGCAGACCTTCTTGTGTTTCACCCTGGTGCTTCTGTCGGCCACCCTTTCTGCCAAGGGAGACGTGCCAGACAGCTTGAAGAGTTTCTTCTTCCCCGCTCTCGCCCCAGCTGTCGCAAACAGCGAATATTCGAACAGCCAACTCAGTGAACAGGTGGGAACATCACACCTCTTTCGTTTGTAAAATATATTCAATTTTAGAAGATCTCTATCTCTCTATATATAATATAAAGCACTAATGTACATGGTATAGAAATCTTTCTTATTGCATATCGTCGAATGACAACAGTCAAATGTGAAAAAACCACCAAACGAGCATTTCAGATTACTTCACTGAGCTGCGTTATATTGAATGCTTTTCTATTTAATGAAGCTGCAAAATACTCTTAGAAATGCACTAAAAAGGGTTCATCAAGCATTTTGTTCATTCGGAAGATGAGAAAAATCGAGAAATAAGTGTCATGCAAAATTTAATCGAGCGCAAAAATATACTTAACCATTGCCAGATAGATAATGGTTATGATGACATTAACTTCCAACATCCCTATTAGCAGAAATATATACTGTATGATATTAAACAATATTTGCAATATTGTATAATATTGTTAAATATTAAATTATATAAAATCTCACAATATTGTATAATATATACTGTATGATATTAAACAATATTCGCAATATTGTATAATATTGTTAAATATTAAATTATATAAAATCTCACAATATTGTATAATATTATGCAACAGGATGTGCTACCTGGGATTATCTGTCACAATGGTTTTCTGGAATAAAATGCAAAAAATTATTTTTAATTACATTAATTTCATTTCCGTACATAGTTTTATTTTTAGTAAATCTTTTAAATGTATGTATATCATTTTCATAATTAATTTTTAATGTTAACATGGAATTCAAACTCATTCATCAAAGCATTCTCTCAAGTGCTTTTGCCGAGGTTAATATTAAAAAAAATAATTCTTTGAACATTAATGGAGAATAGGATTTTCTCTTCGCCGTTAGTTTGTAGTATATAAACATTTTAACACTAATTCTTGATCTTTCGCATTTCGGATATCCTTCTTCTAACAAATGTTAAAGCCCTGTTTCGACGACCTGTGCCCGCCTTGAGTCTGACACATTTTACCCTGTTTCCCCTCTCTTGGGGTTTTCTGAGGTTCTTTGACGTCTGATCATTTTACCTACAATTTTATATAAGCTCCCTATTGCCGTACACAAGCAGGGGTGATCGGTCCAACAATGAGTTAGTTCGCAGATTAATGACCAAATCCGTAAAGCCACTGGTCATCCAAACGGAGCTTAAGAAAAGGAGCTCATTTTTCAATGCTGTAAGGTACAACAGTAACATTGTATGTCTGTATATAATTGTAACACTTCCGGTCAGAACTCCTTAACAATAGCCCCTGGCTCTTCGCATTTTACCTGCCCTGCCATTCTTTTATTATGTTACTGACACAATGCTATTTTTTCAAGACTTTTTATAAGAAATTGAAATTTACCCATTCTTTATATAACTGTACCTTCTGTCCTTGATTGAAATTGATGAAGAGTTATTCATCGCAGGATCCCGACGCTGTCTCACCCTCTGGCAACGAGGAGCAGAGGATGTCTCGCCTCCAATCTACCATCGATGAGGCTCGTCGCAGCTACAGCGCCGGAGATTTCTCCCGCTACATGACCGCCCAGCCTGTCGGAAAGGCTCAGTGTTATGTTGAATTTCAAGTGGTAAGTTCACGGTCTTTGGCACTTGTTTCTTTATGTATTTGGCCTCTTTTTAACCACATGTTGGTGCGCGAGCCACAACAGTCCACTGTAACTAGCAGCGAGGCCACACAACGTATCCGATACCTTATAGAAATCGGGTAAAAATTTATATTATCTAAACGAATTAATTCTCGACCCAAGATTATGTTCTGAAAACTGAGTTTTGGCAAACAAACTCAGTGGATGGGTCACGAACATAGTTTTTAATTTTGAGACAATTGCTTCCTGACATGTGTAGCCGCACATCTTTGGCGATTCTGTGACAAAAACATTTCGACGTACTTGGCATGTCTTTCCACCACAAGTGGTTAACCGCTTTTATTTAACCCTTTCTAGGGCCGTAGGAAGTATGCTTCCCACCAAATTTATCAATCTTTGTATGAATTTATGTAGGTTGGCATAAGTTTTGACACATTTTTTTTAGAAAGACAGAAACTTAGATGCTTTAGTTCTTTATTTTACACAAAATGATGCGTCTTGATTTGTTAATTAATAATTAACCAAATTAATTAATTAATCAAATTAATCCAATAAGCTAAATGAATCCCTTTTCTTATTCTAATTTCAAGCCTAAAAATATTTTAACATAATATGACTAGAAAAAAATGGCCCTTTAAAGGATTAACATGACTTATTTGTAACATTAGTAAAAATGGGATTTGAAATCGATATTTTTAATATTGTAGTTCCTTATTGTAGTACATACTAATAGAAGTATACATTAGAAAGTTATTTTTAATAACTTTTTGTTTATAAGATGATTTACTAAAAGAAAAACAATGTGTTTAAATTCAATTATAAAGAAATAAACTTAATATTCAATTTATTATTTTCGTACTCAGCAGATTCCCTAAAATCTGAGTTCATGACCATGAAATGAAAACAATAATTCTGAAACTAAAACGGTCTAACTAAAAGTATGAACAATTTATTAACTTCAGATATGCTAGAAGTTTTCAAATTCTTTACAGTAATACTTTCCCGATCATAAATAAAGCATTAATATTTTCAGTGAAATGATTAGTTTTATTTAAATTTTTATTCCATTATTGCTTTATTTGGTGAATGGCACCATTTAGCTAGTAAATTCTAGAGAAAAGTAATTTTTTATGTAATTTATAATAATGGATTATCATTTATAATAATGAAATACATTAAACAGTAGATAATAGCTAAAAATAATTTTTTAATGTATTTCTATTAGTGTACAAAATAGAAGTTAATTTCTTTGTCAAAAACATGAACATCAAAACAATGTCCTAAAAATGTGATATTCTCAACCAGTTCTAAAAGGAAATTAATGCCTAAAAAGTATTAGAGAAAAAAATTCCCAAGGATTCTTCAAAAACAAAAATTAAAAAAAAAAAACTTATCAATTTTATTAAAATTAAATTTACTTACACTGTTTTAGGCTATGGAGTAGCATTAAATTCTCGCCTTGTGCTTCTAGATTTTATTTTGAATATAGTATATTTTCGATAAAGGATTTTGAATTCCACTTGATAGTAAAATGTTTTTAATTCTCTATGCTCATTAATTTTTATAACTTTTTGTAGATTTTTTATATATATTCCTGATAAATGATATTAATATTTATATAATTAAATATTAATATCAAGGCGAGATGATAGACCGATTGAAAAAGTGTTAGCATCACAGTGATATTTTTACGACATACAATTCAAACTTTATTCTGAATTCGAGGTTTTGAACTAAATTTGTATAACTACTTGGCATTTGAATCAATATTATGTCATAAATATTCTTTTGTATAACTATGTGGCATTTGAATCAATATTCTATCATCAATATTTTAGACTCAATATTCTAGACTATTCTAGCATCAATATTCTAGTCAAATGAATCAATATTCACTTGACTGAAGACTTTTCAGCTGACAGAAAGCTGAGACAGCGGTAACATATTTTATGAATGTGAGGAATAATCTTTACATGGTAATCAGTTAACTAGAAATATAAGCAAAGTAACAAAAATAGACTGTCAAATACTCACAAAAGTATTTTGCAATAGAAGGAAAGGGCAATGTTCTTGATATCAGCACAGAGCCGCTTTAGATAAGATCGAAAAGAGATCATTCTAGTCGATTCAGCAACGAGAAAAGAATTAATATCATGCTAATTTTACACTTTTAAAAACATTGATTATTGATTATTAAGTTTATTCAAATACTGCACTCATAGCGATAGAAATAACTGTTTACTTTTGGCTCTCAAAATCATAAGTTCATATTTATTGAATTTCGTCGAGTTTTAAAATTACATTCCGAATGATGGAACGCATCACAACATTCCTATTGCGCAATCTTTTCCGATTGCTGTGTAATTTTGTTTTTTAATCAAGTCCCCCGTACATCTATACCAAACGAAAAAGGAACACATGAGTTCTAGAAACGGAGGTGTTTTGTTATGTTAAGTGTTAAATTGCACAATCTTAGAAAAAAACATTTTTGTAGACTTTTTTTTTGTATCATTCTATAGTTTTAAAATGTGATAATGATATAAAAACATCTGCAAAACATGTAATTTTTTAAAAAGAAAATAATTCAGTGCATTTTTAATTGCATATAAATATATAGAAGCAACAAACAAAGGAGAATTAATTAAAAATATTCATTTTGAAAAAAAATCATTTAATTATCGTTATTTCTACTAAATATTAATATTTAGAATGTTATAATTAATTGTTTACAAATACAAAAGTAAGAGTTAAGGTTATATTTAATTTCAATGCGATACGTTTCACTCACTCCAGACCCAGCGCCAGCCAGGACGATGCATCCGGTTGGGAGGCCAGACCCCAGCCTGTCAGACCAGCGACTACGTGTCCATCAACTTCAATGAGTGCAGCTAAGAAAATAATGCCATTACAGTATCCGAAACCGATTTAGAATCTTCTCCTTTTGTGATATTTTCGACTCTTCATTTCATCACTCTACCATCTTAAGAAGATCTATTTTTACTATCCTCTTTATGTTTGAAATGAATTAAATTATGTGAGCGTTAAATGCTGTTTCGTCTCTGTCTTTCTCTTTCCTTTTTTAACAAACAGCAGGTCATTAACTCGGATATTTCAATGACTCACTTTCTGTATAACATACTTCTCCACTATATTTTTTTAAAACTACATTGTGATAATAGTCAATTAATTTGAGGTTCACATGTTAGGTGGGAGTCAAATTTGCATCATCGCCAGTCAATTTGTGTTAAATACAAATCTTGCAAAAGACAACATTCATCTTTTTCTAAGATCTTAGGAATAAAAGCTTCCAGCAATTCATAAATTTTTAAATGGCCATTAATTTTATCATCTTTGATTAGAGCTGCTGTCTTTTAAATACTTTAATCATATTACACGGTTTAAGAAATTAAATGAATTATCATTTTCAAATCATAATTTATGAATTGCACTGAAAGGAAAGTTAATGAAAAGTCTTTCTAAATTTTTCGATGAAACACAAATCTAAATATTTCAATATTTCTTATTTGAAACCACAGACTAGGGTTTTAATTAATTAATTAATACTAAAATTAACACATTAATATGCTTGATTTCTGTTTAGTTAAAATTTTAATTTAAATCACAAAAAATTAAGAATCTCACTTTATTGCCAGGGATTATTACTATGAAAAAAAATAAGGGTAAAAACAGTTTCTAATCAGTTACTAATAATTTGAATTCTAAGTTCTTAAAAATTAGCTAATTTTCTGATTTCCAATTGTGTTAATTAAAGCAGACCAAAATATTTTTATCTGTACTAATTAGCAAGTAATTATAATATGCAATGATAATTATAATATGTAACTGAATAAACTCCGTTATTTATTTACACAAATGGACATGAAAAATTCATTTTGTATCTAAGAATTCTACGTTAAAAATAGATACTAAAGAAATTGGAAAAATCTTCTTAAAATGGAACTTAAACTTTTGCTTAACTAACTAAACTTTTGCTTATAGATCATATTTATAAAATACATGCAGAAATCAATAATAAATATAATATCAAGAATACACAGATTGTTCATCATTTCATTTTATTTCAGTTTTTTGCTCAGTAAGGCATTTACTAGTTGGAGAATTTTGTAAGCTAAAACTGAGTGAAAGCATATAATAAAAGAACTTTGTTCAGTTGCGCAAGTAATGCCAATAATTTTTATAGTATAAAATTCTATCCAAAACTGATTTCTTAAATTCAGTATAATCTAAAAATCCATTATAATTTTATCCTAAAAATTAAAAATAAATTAATTATTATTTATAACTTATAACAATATTTCTATATTACTAAAAGGATTGCTAGATATTAATAGCTATATATAACATATAATATTGATATCTTATAAAACTAGTTTTACTTTCAAATTAGATTACTTAGCTATAAATCTACAAAGGTCTATAAAAATTAAAAAGAATAATGGATATTGCATCAGGTTATTTAACTAATTCTTTTTTCATGCTACTTTAAAAATGCTATAGCAATTGTACAGCAATAGAAGGGAAATTCATTATTTTATATACAAAATAGAGAAATTTTTTTAATGTTACAAACTTTTCATTATTTTGAATCACTTTTGATAAAAAAAAAAATCATGTGCATTTTAAGCTTACAATTTTTATTTTGTGGACTTTTTAGTAATAGGGAGTTTTGCAGGCATTTTTATTTTCTTTCCTTTTTTAAACATGTTTTCTTAATATTATAATAAATCAAATCAAATCAAAATATATTGAAATTGAATGGTTGAAGAATGTAAAAATTAGTGCACTGGCTGTTATTCCTAATGCAAATAACCCCTCAGCGGCTTACTTACTTTAAGTGAGTACGGGTGTCCCAATACCGAGGTTCCCAGCGATCTTTACTCCCTTTGTTTCATCGCCTCTAGGCCTTCTGCTGTCGGTTTGATTCTTTCATCCATTGACGGCAAGCGAGGGAGCTCTCCATGAGAAGCTGTCGGCTCTCTGTTTGCTTCTTGCTTCTCATAAACAGCCAAAATCTCCATGTGTTGGCCGTGCATTGTGGTCCCCGATGTATCAATCGGCTGGTACCTAATCACCTGAGTGGTTAGTCTACTAGAGATCAAGCGAAGGGGGCTTGACGTTAAGGGTGGTCACTTAAGGGGTAACTCTGAGCTTATAGGTTCCAGCAAGCATTAAGGTAAGCCCCGGGGCTGGGAATGGCCAGAGCCGGTGGCTGCCTTCCCTTGTTGGGCTCCATTGTGGGCGATGCCATAGGGCCTGAATTTTATTCGATATCGCATGGCCTTCTCCAAAAAATCTCCCTTCAGTGGGGATTATAAATGTATTATAAACCTTAATCAATTTGATTCGTATTTTATCATGAAGCTTATATCTGAAAAAATGAAACTTTTAAATCTCTCCCCATTTCTGGTACAGAAAGCTATCGCAGAAACTGTCGGCGAAGTGTCCTCTATTAGAAAGTTGCGTTCAGGTGATTTGCTGGTGGAAGTTTGCACGAAAAAGCATACCCAGCAAATCATTAAGATAAAAACGTTGACTACATTTCCTGCAACAGTCACTCCTCATAATTCATAAAATTATACAAATGGCATTATTACATGCAGGGAACTGTTCAATGTTACTATTGAGGAAATTACACACGAACTCAAACTCCATGGTATAACGCACGAACACCAAATTACCATTCGGTGAGATGGGCAAATTTTTCCAACCAAGCATTACATTTTAACTTTTTACACTACGAAATTACCTGAATGCATATATGCGGGGAACATAAGATTGCCAGTTCGGCAATACATACCTAATCCTTTGCGCTGCTTTCAGTGTCAGCGTTTTGGGTATTCCAAAATTAATTGCCGAGGAACATTCACGCTCACGCTGTACTGAGAAAGGTCACGACAGCTAGCAGTCAACGGCGCAAGAAAAGTTCGTAAATTGCAGTGGTTGTCATGCCTCATATTCCAAATCATGTGAACCCTGGCAGCTGGAAAAGCAAATTACAAGCCTAAAAATTAAAGAGGACATATCCTATCCTGAAGCCAGACGGTGAATTTTGTCATCAACACCCAAATCTGATATGAGCTATGCATCTGTTGCGCAAAAGTATTTATTTAAAAACTGTAGCTACCCAAACTGTAAAAAAACAGTCAATAAAGAGAAAACTCAGTAAAATATTTCCGATTCTGACACTGAGACATTTTTGACCAGTACTCCTGAAAATATTAAAGCCATCGCACATAAACTAAAATCAAATAAATGTCTCAAGCTAAAGCTCTTCAAACGTGGCCTGGTAGCTAAGGACATTTTTAAAAAACTTACGGAACAGCGTAAAGTAGTTTTTTTTTTTTTAATTTCTAGGACATGCAAACAAAGGTGTCGCTCATGAGGAGTTAACATCCATTTTTAGTAGCTCCCCGAAAAGCCCCGCAATCATCTCGTTCCATCCATCTGAGGAGGAGGATGAATTTGAAATGAGCTGCGACGTTACGCAACCTCCAAGCATTGTTCCCAGAACTTCTCTTGCAAAAAGACTTTCTTAATAGGTACTTTCCTCGCGTGGAATTGTCACGGCGTTAGGTCCATTTTAAACAAATTTCATCCCATCTGCTTTGGGGTTCAAACATTTTCTTGACACCCAACATTCCTATCAAAATGCGAGGCTAAAACTACGTTCGGAAAGATGCAGGATTTCGAACTTCTGGTGGTGTCTTATCTTTACTTCAAATTTATATCCGAACACATCTCTCTAATTGGATATCTCTCAAATTGGATACTTCTCTGCAGGCTGTGGTTGTGCAAGTTCACATACGAACTTTGGTCACAGTCTGCTCTATTTACTTACTGCCTCGTGATGTTATTCGTCAACATGAACTTGATGACCTAATGTATCACTTTATTTGGTGACTTCAACGGACAACGTGACTTCAACGTTGTGGGGTTCTGATTATATAAACTTTCGTGGGCGGCAGATTGAACAATTTATTTATAATAACTCTCTGCCTGCTCAATAATGAGGAAAAACATTTTCATGAGCTTACACGTAGCTTCCATAGTCTTGATCTAGCCATAAGTTCACCTGAACTTCTGCCATTGATAAACTTTCAGGTTTGTGATGAATTATATAATAGTGACCACTTCCCAATTATTTTCTCTAATATTGATAGAGGAATTTTATTCTTCGCAGTCCACATTTCCTATTCCATAGGGCAGTATGGGGATGCATTTACAAAATTGGCAGTTATCACTGTGAACATAGGTTAGTGATGTAGGCATTTCCGAAGTTCTACAACATGTCATTGATGTCATAATGAAAGCAGCTAACAGGAGTATCCCCAAAAGTACAACACGTGTAAGAAGATTTCATAGACCGTGGTGGAATGAAGAATGTCGCGACAGTTATAAAAAATAGAAAAAGTGTTGGAACTTTTTCAGGAGGTACCCAACGACTGACGACCTTCTTGCTTTTAAACGTGCCAAAGCCTGTGCCCGACGTATTCGTCGCCGTAGTTCAGAAGGAATCTTGGAAGTCCTTTGTTTTTTCTATTACATCCTGCTCTCCAGTAAGATTTTGTGGAAAAAAGTGAATGCCGCAAATGGGATTATCAAGGCTCATACTTTCCTATATTAAAAGTTGGAAACATAACGCATTCTGCCCCATTAGACATAGCTAATATTCTTGGCAAAAGTTTCGAACAGGTTTCCGCAATTGAATCCTGCAACCCTGATTTTCTAGTAATTAAGAAGCTTGCAGATTGTTTGTCTTTGTGTTTTCCATGACAGGAATACTTTCCCATATAACTCTGAATTTGGGATGTTTGAACTAGAAACAGCCTTGTCTCAGGTCCATGATAATAGTCCAGAGCCAGATGGAATCACATACAACATACTTCGCCATTTGAATACCATTTACCGTTCCAATCTGTTGATATTATTTAATATAATATGGACTGAGCAGAAGTACCATTCACAGTTATCATGTTATGGTAGCAATATGTGTCTCATTGAGTGACAGCTACAAAATGCTGTTAATAAGATGGTAACTTGGTGCAACAATAACGGGCGCACAATTTCTCCGGAAAAGAGTAAATGCGTACACTTCATGCCGGAAGAGAAGTATGCTGTTATCCACATACAAAATATATATATTCCAGTTATGGATGAAATATGGTTTTTGGTAGTGATTTTGGATCGCAAATTCACTTTCTTTCCGCATGTTCTTCAACTGCGAAATAAATGTGAGAAGGTCTTAAATATTCTGAAGGTGCTCTCCAGAACACCTTGGGGTGCCGATTAAATCTCCTTACACCGTATACATGAAGCAATCATACTTTCCCGTATAGATTAGGGGTGTATGGTTCTGCTCGAGATTCCGTTTTGCGTAGACTGGATACTGTGTTCCACTCTGCTTTGCGAATCTGCTCAGGAGCTCCTAGTGAAGTGCAGAACCATTCGCACTTCACTAAGCGAAAGCCTTTACATTATTTGTCATCAATTGCCCCTTGATTTAAGATGCAAAAAATTGTCCGCTTTATATAATTTCCAAATTATATCTCTGTCAGGACATCCCTATCTGAAATTACACTTCCATTTGGCCTCCGCAGATTATATGATGCCCGTCCATCTCATTCCCCCCACCCCCCCATTCTGTGAGTGCGTCAAAATTCTGATACATGGCTCTACCCTTGAGAATATTGTTCTTAAATCAGCTGATATGTTATGCTTTCCACCTTGGGACACTCCGGAGTTTTCTTTTTTTAAATCCCTTTCTTAGAATTTGATAAATCATCAACTGCTTCGATTGTTTTCCAACAGCTGTATCTCTAACATTGCAATTGGTACCCTTCAATTATACAAATTTTCACGGATGGTTCAAAATCAGATGGTCATGTTGGTTGTGGAATGGCTCAATGCATCAAATGGTTGGTTCCATCTGATACACTGAGTCACCGTCTACACAATTGCAGCTCAGTTTTTACTGCTGAGTTGGTGGAAATTTTCTGTGCTCTCCAGACAATTTCACCTTCTACACAATTTAAATTTATTTTTATACCGACAGCATGAGTGCGTTGGAAGCACTTTCTTATTATTATAATCGGATGCTCCCGATAGCTATAGAAATTTAGTTCACTTTGCGTCTCTTGCAAAAAAAGGCTTTTCAAATCAATTTTTGCTGACTCCCGGGTCACATCGGCATCTTTGGAAATGAAATGGCTGATTCGGCGACAAAATCAGCAACGAAGTTTTTGTCTCAGGGACTTCCTTGTTGCAATGTCAAAAAGGCTTTGGCGAAACACATTTTCTTTACTTGGCAATTATTGTGGGACCTGCTGACACAAAATAAACTGCATTCCATCAAACCAACTATTGGATTGTGGTCTGTTCTTCCTACACGCGAGACTGACGTAAAATTGACTCGTCTCCGTATAGGTCATACGCGTTATACACACCGACATCTCATTTTTTATGAGGCGGCGCAAAAGTGCCCAACATGTCATGTGGACTTTACTATAAATCATATTTTTATTGAATGTCCTGCTTTTAATATAAATCGTGTTCACTTTTTTAAAACCTTATTAACCTAAAACATTATTAACCTTGCAGGACTTGGTGGATGAGAGATACCACCCAAATATTTTTAAGTTTTTAAAGTCTAACTTTTATATTTTCATTTAGTATTGTTAGCATTAGTTTTATATTTATAATAATTAGTTTCATATCATTTATCTAGCATTCATTCAGAAAAGTTTTTTATCTTATAGTATTGCATTATTATACTATACATGTTTTTATTTTTATCTGCTTTTATATTTTAATAAATCTATTAAAACTGCAATATACCAATATATTCTACTTTTATGTTTTACCATTTGCTTGGCGCAGCAGAGCCAAATATGGCCCTTGCGTCAATAAACATCACACAATAAACAAACAAACCTGATCCAAATAAAATAAAAGCTTCGATATGTGTATCGTGAAGCAATAAAAATTAACATTTCAAGTTTTTATTTATTGGTTTTTATTCGGAATGGCAGAAAGTGTCTTGTTTGGATTCTTTATTAGAATAGAGTGAAACTCTATATTTTCTTTGTGACATGGCTATATTGTAAGTTCGCTCTCGAAAGCACTTGACAATATAACCCCTTTCCCTTTTCAATCTTTCTACAAAGAATCAAATTTAAGGAATTTTTGGTGTCTTAAAAATCAATCAATCATCAATGAATTTTTATATTCAATCGTTTTTTGGCTAAAACTGAAGATATCAGTACCGATATTACAAACCTTCATGTCCATATTACTTTAGTATTTTTTATCTTTAATTTATAAACTGGAATGTACACCTAAAGATGCTGATTATCGCAGTCTAATTAATGGAAGTTGCAATAGATAATCACATGGTATTGGTAGAGTATTTAAGAAATAAAAAAAAAATTCAGTACATCTAGATGGAAATGTATAGCAACATTAAACATTGAAAATAAAGGTCTGGTATTTTCCAAAAAAAAAAAAAAAAAAAAAAAATCATTATAAACAACATTCTTTTTCTGCTGCCATAATGGTACCTCACACTTACATTAAAATTAATTTTTAAAAAATTGAAACCACTAGAGATTTATTAACAGAATAAAAATGTAATTCCAAATAATAGATTTTTAAAATGCTGAAAGAAAATATTTTACCTCCAAATGTTTTGTGAAATGAGAATTTAATAAGCATAAATAAAATAATAAAAAATACCTTAGGTCGTTGACATTTGCTACAATCCAGCATAAAAATATGAAGTTTATAATTTGAATATTAAAAAAAATCCTTTCTTGAATTGTTTGATGCCAAAAGAGAAATTAGAATTGGCACATCCGAAAATGATACAGATCAAAGGGACAAAGATAATTTTCAATTACATCCAGTGTTGCTGATTTTAAAGACTTATAGATTTAAGTTGCATATTGCTATGATTGTCTTGCATGGAGTGGCTTAGTATTGCAGATTTACTACTAAATTGTAAATAATTTCCTGAAATGCTTTTTGTCTATACCTAGGATGATCACTAAAACGAAACATGAAGCAATAAGAGTGATTTACAAGAAGTCAGGACATTACTTTTACTGACATTACTATAAGATGTATAAAATTAAATACGTTTAGGTAAATTATAAAAATAAAGGTACTGAAGATAAAAAAATGCACGTTATCTCAAAGATAACACTTAAGATTAGACATATAAGAGCGAATCCTAAGAAATATTCAAACAAAAGACAAATTAAATTCAAATAAAAGACAATTTATAGGACTTTTAAAATGTTTTATTCGTGAAAAAATACACATAACTTTTCAGTAGCTACTAAAAATACAACGAATAAGGATTACATAAAATACTTTTATATTTGTACACAAATTATTAATTTTTATAAATTAAATTTAAAATAAAAATGACTTAAAAGAGAAATGAATTTAAAGTAGCAAATTTTTTTACACCTTATAACAATATATTTTATAAAAAATCCAAATTAATATCTTGCTAAAGGGTAATTAAACCTTGACAAATATTTTAGAGCAAATCTTTAATTCTATTTTTCGCTTCACATCTACAGTGCAATTTAAAAAATCGTTTCTCTATTTTGGAATGGCACAGGTTTGTAGCAGCTGAAAAAATTCCATCTAGAGATAGAATTCTTTCAACCTAACAATCCTCCCACTAGTCCCCCTCCAACACCGACACTTGTTCCTACTTTTACTCCTCCACCACTACTGACGATTCCTCCAGCTCTTCCACCGCCACTAACACCGACGTTCGTTCCAACTTTTATTCCACCGCCACCACCACCGAGGAGACCGAGTCCCCCTAGGAGACTTCCTCCACCTCCTCCACCACTACTGACGATTCCTCCTGTCCTTACACTTCCACTAACACCGACGCTCGTTCCAACATTTAGTCCTCCGCCACCACCGAGAAGTCCTCCTACGAGACCTCCTCCACCACCTCCGAGGAGACCACCGCCACCACCAACGATTCCAGTTCCTCTTCCACCACTATCTATTTACAAAAGAAAAAAGAGGAAATTAACGTACAAATTACTCCCTATCAATTAAGACAATATTTAGAAATGCGTGTAAGATATAACATGCGATGAAAGAATTTAGGGAATAAATGTAAGAGTAATCAGATATAAAAACGAAAGAGTCGTTTTTCTGAAGCAATAAAAGCAACAACGATTAACATATGTTTTTTACTTTTAATCGAATAAAAAAATGCTTTCGAAAATAAATAAATGACAATTAATTTCCTGATTCTTTTAAACAAAACTTCCACTGATAAAAAATTGCTTGGTTTTCAAGCACGTGTGGGTACTGCTGTTTCACTACCCACTATGTAATATGGCCGGCAAGAACTTTATATTTCTTTCACAGTATGAAAGAGCTACTTCTACTTGCTCTGTTAATCTTTTTTTTTTTCTTCTTTTTGTATCTTTTTTCTTGTTAAAAATGGCGTTGTGTTTCTTGAAGTTCTGAGCACATAAGTGGAGGAATCATTCCATACCCGCGCACACTTGAAAATACATAAAAGATACACTTTGTACCAAGAAAGCTAGCGAATTTTTTAAGAGAAAGATTTACAAAATTCATTGGTTAAAAATCATTACTTCTTAGGGTAAAAGATTGAACTAATCGTTTTTCTTCATTAACAACAGTAAAAAAAAAGTTAATATATTAACAGATGTTTTCTCTTTCGAAAAGAAACGAAATTGTTTGGATGCATTTAAACAAATCTTCGCTTATAATATGAAAAGAATTTGCTTGTTTCAAAAAAAATGCATAAGGGATTGTATGAATGAGGAAAAAGTGCAAATTAATATTAATAACCGTTTTTCGAAAAAAAGGAAGGATTATTTTTATGCAATAGCAAAAAACTATTATTAGATACAATTTTTTGTTGTTTTTTTTTGTTTCAAACTAAAATACAGTTGTTTAAAATAAAGATACTTCCTAACATTTGTATAAGCAAATATCACGGAACACATATCAGAGGCAGAGTAAAAGAATATGGAATTTAACAATTAAATACAATATACTCCCGAGTATCCGGTCCTAGTTTTAAAAATACTAAAAACTTTACATTTTGACTTTTTTTCTTAGAGATACCTTTTCATATTTGAGTGTCATTTTTCAGCGAAAAATGAAATCTATTTGAGTCAATTTTCTTATGTCTTTGGCCAACAATTTATGTTAATGTTTTTTATATTTCCTGAATTTAAGTTAGGCATTACAGAATTTATTTTAAAATGTGAACAGTATATATTCTTTAACATACTTTTCCCTAATAAATTCTTGAAACATACAGTATGGTATATCAACATATATAAAATATCAGTACAGTGCCTTTTACTTTGACTCCACACATTACGGGCAATGACTTCTATGATGCCGCGACCGCGTTCACATTCAGATAAATGGAGGTCTTAGTACTCAATAAGTGAAAAAATGCATGTTATAACAGTGAGTTTGAGTATAAAAACTTTGTCTTCTGGTATTGGTAGGCAAAAAAATGAGTTCATAGAGCTCCAGCCCTTCCGGCGTTGTTGTTATCCAGCCTACCCTTCCGCCATTTAGACCGGATACTGGGGAGTGTACTGTACGATTATTTCTCCAGAGGGGAATAAAATCAATGAATTGCTTTTTTTTAAATAGAAAAAAACGTGATTTGTCAAAAGATATATGCTAATGCCATTTAATTAGCCCTAAATATTATTTATTAGATTTTTTTTTTCGAATGGTAGGTGAACGATACAGTTTTTTGAAAAAAAATTATTCTAATAGATATATAAAAAAGCCATAGTATGACTTCTTAAACTTCTTTAACAATTCTGCATCCACTGAAACTTTTAATAAGGTACAATTTATAATCTACTATAAATAAAAATTTATAATCTACTATAAAGCGAAAATAGAAGTGGATTGCTTCTACTTGTTGTTTTCAATGATTTTTAAGATTGTTTTTAACAAATGAATTGTTTGCATTATTTAAAAACTCCGAAGATTTCAAATTAAGTTTTTGATGGTAATAGCGGATTTCGTAATGTTTTGTCTAGATTATAAACTTTTCAAATGATTTTTCTGTTTTACACGTTTATACTTACCCGCTTTACACGTTTTTACATACATATGTCTTACACGTTTTTACATATGTTTTACACGTTTTTACTATCCAATCGAAAAGGGATAATGGGCTTTGCTCTGAAATCGTTTGGTAACGGAATAGGAGATACAAAGTTTCAAATGGTTTTTAAGAACCTTGTGTTTTCTCTTCATAATTGCACTGCATTTGATATTAATTTACTCGAAGATTAGAAATGTTGTTCTGGAAAGACTGGACAACAATTGCACTAGCCTGAACCTTCATAGGGCTTTCGATGTAATCGCCAATGTTGAATATAACATGTTTCCAGCCAGCTGGAAACCAGGTCCAGCAGGTTCGTACAATTATTCGTCTGGAAAGGTTGAAAATGCGGTGTTTGGAATTTGGAATTGCTAATACAACAATGGTACTAGCTTGAAACGCTTATAAAGTTTTCGATGTAGTCGCCAATGGTGCTTATAACGCGGTCCCGGCCAGTTGGAAACAAGGTCCAGCGAGGTTCCGTACAAGTATTAGTTCTGCTAACGACTCGGATAGAGCTGTCCAGTATTTTAAGAATCTCTGGAACAATTCAATAACAAATGTCATAAAACGGCTCCTGATTTTCTGCAACTGAATCATAACATAGGGACTTAAATTCTAACAAACTAACTCCCAGCCCCAGGGAATATAAAGCCACGAATTGTTCCGAACTGGTCCAGAAATTCTTCAAACGTTAGACTGACAGATCGAGTCATCGATAGAAATAAATAATATTGCTTCCGATATCATAACGTGAAGAGCACGCTTTGAAAAGAACGAAAGAATCCAGGAAATCAATAGATAAATACCTCTGAAATTTCATTAAAATACTTACTTGGACATTGCGAACGTGGGACACATTTCGAGGAGTGCAGACTTTCGAGTATAAGACCGCTGGGACAGACGCAAGCAGGAGTACAACTTTTCGAGCAGATGGGGTCAGCAATCAAATTACAAACCTCAGGACAACCAAAGAAGCATGACTTGAAGATCAATCCAGGTTCACAATCTGAAACAAAAAAAAGTTTTTGAAGCGTCTTTGAATTAGTGAACTAAACAGCAGATACTTTTTTATTTTAAGTATTTTTTTGACTTTTAAATAAATGGCAAATGTATTTATACGATGATATCGAAGTAGTGCCAAATTTAAATCTGTTAATTCCTTTCGTACCATACTTACAAATATACCTTTCTTAGACAGGATATAATTCTTTTTCTGGCATTTCACGCTGACCCAGCATAACCTTTATATCATTTAGGTGAGATGGGTCGACATGGCAATTATTATTATTATTAATAATAAAAATAAGGACGTTGAACGTTTATAAGTCATCACTCTAATGTGTCTTATCCTGTTAACCCGCTTCTTGAACGACCGCAGAGCCATCTGCTGATTTAAATTGTAGATTTTGTTGCAACTAATTTTGTATCCGTGTTTAAAAATGGTCTCCTTTACTTCCAGCTGTTTTGTTGGAAATGCATCGTTCAATTTTCAATTGTTGCAGATTATTGATTTTTAAATTACTTCTTATTTTTTAATAATTGCGTTTCAATCATCCTGAAAGGACAAGGCTCTTATTAACAAGAAATGGGTTTAAAGGAAAGCCTCTAAACATATGCTTTACATTAGACCCTGTTCTCCCTATTCCTCAGGTTGTTTCTACTCGTCCCATTTGAGTCTTCAAAACTATTTTTTTTATCAAAATAAGTTTCTTCGGCTTTAATATATTTATTACAAAGATTTAATAATTATTCTAATGCCTATTGCAGTTCATTTGCATAATTATCTACAAAATAAGCATCACGTTTGTTTATAAGACTGAAATACCATCAAATAATACCACTCTGATTTCATTTTAAATTTTAGGAATAAATAGAAATCAGAAGGAGCTAAATCAGGCAAATGCGTTGCATGATTCAAAACACACACGCTATTATATGTTAAAAATTTATAAACAATAAATAGGATCGACTTGGCACATTATCAGGTAACGCCAAATGTTTTCATACTGGTGTTTCAAATGAATGCGACGGTTTCTGATCATCAAAAGCTTCAAAATGTTTAATCAATATTTACTAGTAACTGCTTACCCAAATGGATCTATTTTTTATCAACGGTATCTTTATCATCGAAGAATCTAATGTTCATTGAATTATTTTGAATTTTGATGCAGACTTCACTTTTTTTGGATGGTGATGAGTTTTTAATTTCCATTTTGTTCTTTGTTTTTGTGCTTTGAATTATATTAAAAACACCATATTCCATTAACTGTAACAACCGATCAGAAGTTTGGATCATTTTTGGAGACTGAAATGGTATGTCGGTGAAATGTACTTCTGATTTTTGTTTATTGATTAAAGTGTTTAGAACAAATTTAGCATAGACTTTGCTTTTCCCAAATAATTTAAGAAAGATAGTTCGATGATTCTTTGTCAATGGCTTTGTTGAATTGTTGAGGACATAAAATATCTTTTAAAAGAATTCTACTTTTACAATATTCCAAATTTATTATATATATAATATAATAATAATATGTAAATAACGTTTAATATACATCATTTTGGAGAAATGTTTAAAAATTTCGAAGTATATATTCCATGGTCAAAAAATTATATTTTCATTAAAACCTAGTTTCATTTTAAGTTTCATTATTTGTCTTGGACGAACCTGTTCGCTCAAAGTAGCGCCAGTATAAGACTTGTCCCTTAAGAATTACTTAAGGGCTGTCTCCTAGGAAACTGGGATGAAGCATCATAATCATGATTTACATACTGTGGAAATGCATTTCAAATGAAGATTACCATTGCTGGCTAAAGTGGAATTTCAATAAAATAAGTTAAAAGGTAAAAGTTGTCGCCATTGGACCACTCATTTTTAATAACTGAAAATAAATAGCACAATTCCTTTTTTATACTAAATGCTAGTCAAAAAAATAATGATTCATACAATATTTTTAGAAATATTTAAACAAACAGATGTGAAAAATATTCTGTATTATGCGTGATTCTTACTACACTCATGTCCAAAATTAAGGTCACAAAATTATTTTTCAAAGTAATTCTAAATAGCTGCAAGTAAATTTTAAACAAATTATATTTTATATATTGTGAAGGACTGGTAACACGATATTAACCTTTGCTGTGGGAAAAAAATGTTGTTTAGCATTAGTTTTTGAGGGACTACTGAAATTAGACCGTTTAGGCATTTGGGAATTTTGCCTGCAATTTTGTGAATATTGCATTAAAACAAAAAATTTAACCTGTTTCCAATGAGAATGAGTTCTCATAATCGTTTAGACAACTCCTTGAGATGGAGAGCCATTGGCAGGCTTGAAGCTGAGCAGTCTCAAGCGGAGGTGGCTCGATGGTTAAAAGTAGCACAGAAAGCGGTATAAAGGCTGTGGAATCAATTCCAAACAAATGGTACTGTAACAAGAAAGGCTGGCCAAGGCCGGCACAGAGCAACGACGCCTGCACAGGACCGCTATTTGGCATTAAGGGCACGACGGCATAGGCTGATAACGGCTCCTCAGCTTGCTCGTGACCTTGCTGCTGCGTCTGGAATAAGAATTTCCAGACAAAAAGTATACAGACGTCCAGCAGAGAGGGCCCTTTATGCCCGGTGACCAGTTGAGTGCGTCCCTTTGACTGCATTCAACAGAAAAGCACGGTTGTTGTGGTGCTTAACATATCAGTCTTAGGCACAGCAAGAATGGGGGCGTGTTCTTTTCAGTGATGAATCGAGATTTGCCACACAGAGGGACACTCGTCGAATCTTCATCTGGTGAGAGCGAGGAGCTCACTATCATCCTTCCTACGTAAAAAAAATCGACAGATTTGGTGGCAGAGGAATCCTTATCTGGGGTGGCATAATGTTGGGCAGTCGTACACCACTGCACGTCTTCGATAGGGGTACTCTCAATGCATATCGCTATAGGGATGAGATCCTTGAAGCCTATGTGAGGTTGTTCCGGGCTGCTTTTGACCCAGACTTCATGTTTATAGACGATATGGATTTGCTCTCGAGGTCTCCATATCTCAATCCTATTGAACATGTTTGGGATGGTATCAGAAGAGCCATTGCACAGTGTAACCCCCCTAATAACACCCTCCAAGAGGTAAAAGCCCGCTTTTGGAAGAATGGACTTTGTTGCCCCAAGCATTTATTAACATCCTCATAAACAGTATGAAAGCTCGTTATGAAGCCTGTATAGCAGTGCACGGTGGTCACACTCCATATTAGACAAGTTTTTCCCGAGATAAATGCTTTATCTCTGGTTCATAATGTAACACTTTTTGATATACCCTGTTTCTTAATTCCTAATTAAAATCATTTCCATGTTGTTATGTGTCTATGTTTTTTCTTCCATTGTAGTGTACCTCTGTGCCAAATTTCGTGGCAACACAATGAATAGTTTTTCATTTTTCACAGATTTTATGTTTGTGACCTTAATTTTGGACATGAGTGTATATAAAGTTATTTGGAACAATTGCATTATCTATAAATAATAACTTTTTCTAAACAACATCATGAATACAAAATAAGCATTAATATATAAAAGGAAGCTCAATGTTTTGTCTGGATATGCAATAATTTCTATTAGTGACTTCCCTTGGTCACATCAGCAATATCCATATGACTGCCCATTTTATAACTATGTGGAGCTAGCTCTATTTGTTGGTATTTTCAGCTTGTTCAGTGTTTGTCTGGCAGCCTAATAACTGATGTGACTCCTCGTGGTCACAATGGGAGTATCCATGTAGTGGTCATTTCACTTCATTACGTGAAGCACTATTTATTGCTACTCTCAGTTTGTTTACTGTTGTAAGCATTTTGCATACAAAATAAGAACTTACTACAGAAGAAAGCTCAAAGTTTTACCTGGATGCTGAATAACTGCCATGACCTCGCAATCATATGGATAACATTCATGCGTTTGCCCATTTCACATCTATGTAAAACACTATTTATTATTACTTTGCAGCTCGTTCATTCTGGCAGGCACTAAAAGGTTTTAGTGCAGAGTCTATGACTCATTCTAATGAAACAGAGAGCCAAGAAATCCTTTGAGAAGATTTATATAGCCACACCTAGAACATACATGTGGCTATTAAAAGCGCATTAATGATTATGTACATGCTTCACAGTGTCTAATATGAATTACAACATAGATGTGTACTCCATGATCTATGGAAGTATTTAGGTCAATTATTATGTACAGAAACAAAGTTTAATGACTCCTTTTTTATTTTTTCTCGTTTTACTGTTTATAAAAAATGTAGGCAATTCAAAATAATGTAATCGTTATGATTGCATTATTTTCAATTGCCCTACACGAATCAGAACAGAAAGCTTTTGGTTCAGTACAGAAATTTCAATCAGAACAGAAAGTTTTTGGTTCAGAACAGAAATTTCAATCAGAAGAGGAATTCCAATCAGAAAAGAAAGTTTTTTGTTCCGTACAGAAATTTCAGTCAGAACAGAAAGTTTTTGGTTCAGAACAGAAATTTCAATCAGAAGAGGAATTCCAATCAGAAAAGAAAGTTTTTGGAAAATAATTTTAATTTAATAACAAATCTAGTATCGATTTGTCCATAAGAGTTGCGGAATTTTTAGTATGTTCTGAAAAAAATTTTTTTTTTATGAAGTTTCGCTTTCGTCTATTTTTTTCCACTTTTAGAGTTCGAGGGTCTTTGCTTACTTTTTCATTTAGAGTGTACAATGATTAGAAAAAAAGGGAGAACAAATAATAAAAACGTGAAAATAAGGCAGGAAATGAATCGCCAAGAAAGAGGAAAGTGAGTCAGGGCAGGTTTGCAAGTAGCCCTTGAAATATTACTATGCATAAAATATATTGATTGTTTGGAGGTGAAGGCAACCTTTCAATTGAGAGGTGACCAGAGCTGAAATCAGAACAGCCCCCTCTTGCAGCCGGGTCAACTGATTCCTTTTTTTTTTTTCATTCCCCTTAAAGTACGACATCATTTTCTCCTTTTTAAAAAATCTTTATTTGATCTCTTATGAATTTTTATCTCGATTCTTGTTATCTCTACAAAAATAGGTTTGGTTTATTGGATATTCATTTTCTCTTATTAGAGGTCACTCTTCGGAAAAATAAATATTTGGATAATTTTTTTAAATGTTAGTTAGAGGAAAAAGTTTATCAGGAGATATATGACTTATTCTTGATTATGACATCTGAAAACAATGAATATTACAGATAAATTACTGCATAGTTTATTTGTTATTCCTTTTTAGAGCAGAGCATTATTGCACTGATTGAGCGAAAATAAATGTCTGTGGGGAAATTTTCGGATACTTTTATCTTTTGAATTATCGCTTCAGTATTCCTATAATTTTCTACTAATCAAACGTTTAGGAATTTATATCATATGCCAGTTATATTTTTGAAATGCAACAAACTTTATATCTGGCTTTGAAATTAAAAATCTTAGGTTATTTATAGGTAAAATAGCTTTTTTAAATATGCAATCTTTAAATAGATACATTTTGCATTTTTGTGATTTCTGAGTTGACAAGCCACCACTGGATAACACATCTCATGTAGCATAGCCAATAGCACAGCATTGTACAATATTAGACGATATTATATAATATTATTCAATATTATACAATATTGCGAATATTATTTTATATCATATATTGTGCACTATAAGTGTGCTACTAGGGATAATTATAATATATAAATTAAAAAAATTATAACTCTCAAACCCATTACTAACTTTAAGTACAAGTCATTGATGGATTCATTGAATTTCATCGAAATATATTTGGCAATAAAATAGAGAACTAATTAATAAATTTTTCGGTATTAACCTTCTTGTCCTTGAGGTGGTTTGCGACGTTGTCTCTGAGGAGGTGGTAAAGCTGGAAAAGATGATTGTCCTGATCCTGGAAGGGGTAGGTTTGAAGATGGCAGTCCTTGAGTTCGTATTGCTGGTAGCTGAATGTTTGCACTGGAGACTCCAGCGGAAAGATCAGCAAGTTTTATTGAATCTGTTCTTCTACCGCTCGAAGAAGAAACTGATGTTTCAAAACGTTGATGGAAAGAGATTTGCGACTCCGCAGATTTATTCGATCCACCTAGGATTACAGTAAGAATTTCTCTTCCTCTAAGTATGACTCCCCTTTCAGGATCGTATAGCCTAAGCTTGAATGATTTTCCTGCTCGATTCGGGTTGTCTATCAAGTTCGCTGACATTCTAAGTTCCATGTCGTTGAGTTCAAATGTAACATTTCCTTTAGTTTTCTTGTAATGGACATTCTCGCGAGCAGTGCCATCCAGAGTTTCCATGAAAAGGTTCAGTTTTTCCCAATCATTTCCTTCTCGTCTGATATTAAAATAGACAACTGGGGATTCTAGTGGAACAGTTACAGAAGTTTCAGGAAAATAAATGAAAGGTCCTTGAGATGCAGGAATTGATGGTCTCTCTGCGAAGTTTAAAAAAAGACAGCTATTAACAAATACTTATAACAGATAAGATAAACAAGAGTTTGTAATGATTTGTACTTATATAAAACAATCCCGAAGTAAAATTGTCTTTCACAATATTTTGTTTAAGCTGAAAATACATTTTGAAATCAAAATTCCCCAGGTGTTTTATTTTATTTATTTATACAAGAATTGATTTTAATTATCATATCCTTGTTTTTAATTTTTGATAATTTTCATAAATTGAAAATCTGTATATCCAATTTTGTCTCTTCCTTTCTCTCTCTAAATTTTGTTTCTGTTTTTTTTTTTTTTTTTTGCTTGAACCTTATATGATCGGAAGTCAATGCATATGTTATTGAGTAGCTAGGAGGAACAATTCTGATGTTAAAATGTTGTGTATATTCTTAACGACATTGAGAAATAGGAGTATTAAACACTTTAACTTTTTCGCACTATAACTTCAGAACTAAACACTATTTTTATACCATCTTAAAATTGAAGCATCTAGCTTTTCCGGGACACCAATTTTATTTTCATTTTTTTTTTTTTAATTTTTAATATATTTTTCAAAGATAATGTAAACACATTTGATATAAAAATCTTTTCACTATATCTAAACATATAAAGAAAAGTAATTGTCACAAGATTCGATTTCGAAAATTTGACTGATCTCCAATTTTTAGACTTCCCTGACCCCCAAAACACATCTTTGGAATTTTGTCGGAGGACAAGACAAATGAAAAACGCTTTGAGAGTAATCATTAAAATTTTATAATTCATTTTTAAAACAAATTTATAGATTTCTATCAAATTTTTAACTGCATTCATTCATAAGAACATTTGTCTATTTTCTCGCGTGCAAGCATAAACGATAACTGCATTCATTCATAAGAACATTTGTCTATTTTCTCGAGCGCAAGCGTAAACGATAACTGCATTCATTCATAAGAACATTTGTCTATTTTCTCGAGCGCAAGCGTAAACGATATCTGGAAAAATTAAAGACCTAGGTGAATAATATTTGGTACATAGTTTTAGCATCTACAGTGTAGATCCGTTTCCAATTTTGAACTAAATCCGTCGACGAGTTGACCTTCTATCTACCCATATATTCACTCCCATGAAAACACGGTAATTAAAAAATGCAAGACTTAAATATGAAAATTTTGTATGCGATCCTTCTATTAAAATTTTAGTTCTGTGTCAATAAATTGATTTCAGTCTGTCGAATAAAAAACGATCAAAATCCAAACTCGGTTTTCATCGCTATACTATGAAGTGTAAAACGCCCATTTGCGAAACACTTTTACTGTACCTGAGAATCGGAAAGTGAGGAAAGACGCTCCGTTTATATTGTCACCTATCAAACTCTCTCCGGAATCCGATTCTTTCGTAATAATTCTGAAGACTTATCCTTGTAAAGCTGTACTCAAAAAGTTTAAGCACTTGTAACATAAATCCTTAGAACATTTTCTTTCAAATTGCGTATTTCGAGGATTCTCCGTTATCCTCTACCATGCTGACAGACCATTTGTCCAACAGATAAACATTTTTCTTCTTCGGGTATCTCCGTATTTTGAATCACCTGTTACAAATCTGCCAATCCTTGAAATTTCATGTATACATGCTCCTCATTGTTATGAAGAAAGCAGACATTCCTGTGATTTTTGTTATATCCTCGAAATAAATTATATATCCTCGAAATAAATTTCTCTCTCATTTTCAGTGTTCCTTTGCTTAGCTGAAAAGTCAAAAAGAGAAAGAAAATATTATCTAGAGAAGTGACTGGAAGTCTAGAAAAAGTATTATAACCGTCAAAAAATTCAAACTCCAGATTTTGATGACTCAACACGTTTCACACCTTTCTGAGTTTGAAAAAGATATTCTCGTTTCATTTTGTCTTTTTATCTGTCTCAAAAACGCTTTGAGCTAGACGAAGAGAATTTGGTACACGGTTTTACACCAAATTTGTATATTTCTATGAAATTATGAACAAAATCCATTCAGAGAATGTCTGTTTCTGCGGTTGTTCAAATATAAATTAGCGCGATAAATGGAGAGAACTAGATACATAAAATTCGGCACACAGGTGTATAGTGTAGAAACTTAGAAAATGTTGAGTCAAATCCATTAAGAATTGACACTTTACTGGTCTATATTACAAAAAGCATGTAAACTCTGTAATTCAAAAACCCAATATAATAAATGTATCAAAATACTTAATTTATAAATAGATTTAAATATATCAAACGTATTTATGCGTGATTTTATTGCTACTATTGTAGTTCTTTGTCAAATTTTGTTTTTAATTGATCGGAAAAAGCTCTTCTAATTTACAAATTTGATTTTTGCATACTATTAACCTCATACTAGGAACTGTACATTAAAAAAACTAGTCACGGCTGGCACGATAGATTCAGTAAAAATGCTGAATTCACATCAAAGGTTAATATTTCGTAAATACTGTACGCCAATGCCATACAAGGCGTTCTCTGCCTTACTCAAAGTCCTCAATTATTTGCGGGGATGGGGGACAATACCATTATTAAAAGAGAAAGTTTTGAAAATAACACATCTGCCGGTTATTATAAGTAGAGATAAATGGTTTATATTAGTCTTACAATATTTAACTTTCCTCGTTAAACATAACTACCTTAAGAGGATGATTGGTGTCTGTGGGATTTGCATTTTAAAGCATCATTAAATTATTGGTGTTATAAAAGGTAATTTTCGAGAATGGAACATTTCATTCAAATTCAAATAACAGCACGTGGCTATTCTACAGTCAATGATTCCGATGGGATTGGATGGTTGGATCTACCAATAACAACTTTCAAAATTCGAGTGTAATTTCTCTGCATTAAAGCATAAATACAATGCTATTTTTTAATCGCGATCTTATACAGATACTTGGATTGAGATTGCTAAGACGGTAAGAACGTTAAACATTAAATCTAATTTGCAATCAAGCTATTGCTTTCAGTTTAAAAAAAATCGCCAAAATGCATTCAAGAAAAACATTTCTTGTCTCTGTTCTCTATAGAATATATGCATTTTACGCATAGACATTTAATTTTTGGCTCTACGGCACCAGAATGTCCCAGGTATTGTGCTGATTTTAATGCCTATTACATTTTAATTGAATGTACTTATTGGAATTCCCATCGTGTTCGTTTCTTTCATACATTTCGTCGAACTTGGTGAGTGGACATTACCCAAATATTTTTAATTTAAAATAAATAATATAGTTGTTACTTAGTAGTAGATATGATAGTTTTTAAACTTAGCTCTTTTAGCCTTGTCTGCTTTTTTTGTATGAAAAGTTTTTAAAAGTATTATGTCATTGTTCTTCTTATTTTACCTTAATTTGAAAATCATTTCTTTGTAGTATGAAATTTTAAAATTCCATCTCACGTTGTTATATTTTATGTGTTTTTTTTTTAATCACAGTTCATCCGATTTTCCATTCAGCTTTTTATATTTAATATGCCATTAAATTAAATCTTATGCTTCGCGTAGAACAGTTTAAACATGGCTCTTGCACCAATAAACTCATTAATAAAATCACCAGCCAACCAGCAGTCAAGAAAACTCACCTTCATCATCATGAACTGTCACTTCAAAAATACTTTTTTAAAGGATTCCTTAATCTTAATTAATTTAAAAATTAAATGTTCTGCTTGGCGCAGAATAGCATAAATACGGCTCTTACGCCAATAAACTCATTGATAAAATCAACAGCCAATCAGCACTCAAGAAAACTCACCGTCATCATCAAGAATAATCACTTCAAAAATACTTTTTTGTCCTATGATGGCTGAATTGGATGGATCGAATAATCCCACTTTGAAATGCTCGTCGCCTTCACGGATGTTATCATCTATGATGACTATGTCTACAGTCTTTTCTGTTTCACCATTGCTGAAATTGATGGCGGTGCTTCGAAGGCGGTAGTCTTGTTCTTGACGCGCGCTGCCATCTATTGCGCGTAGTTGCAATGAAACGAACCCATCACTTCCGTCTGTTCGCAAGATGGTTAGAGTTACTCTCCCCGATCCTTCATGGACACTTGTTCGAGTCTCTCGGAACTCGAATTTGCCAGGATCTGGAAAAGAATACAGTTTTAAAACTATTATTTGAAAATCTTCAGAAAAAGTATTAAAAATAATAACTTGCTCGCATATTTTTTCATTAATATAGAAACTAGAAGTGTACAGTTAGTCAAAAAAGTTTTCCGATTGAATCATGATGTATGGTTGTGTTGATTTCCGGTTTTATAGTGTCAGGTATTAAAACAAAAGTTTATTATATTTCAATTTTTTTATCTAATTTTCTTATACTTGATATATTTACCTGATTATTTTGTGGATACTTTTAATTGATATAACCGGTAATCGATTCTTTTATCGTCGGTATGAAATTGGGTATTCCGTGGTTACCCTTCCGTATTTGTGCAGAGACTTGCAGCTAATATTAATAAAAATACGATTCCATATTGGGATTTCGCTTTTTCAAAGAAGATATTGACAATGTGCCAGTAGCCTTTGACATATGGATGAGAAGAGAAAAGAAAAGGCTTTGCTTTTAAAATTAGTATAAATGGTAGCAAAGATTTTTGAGTCAAGGGATGAAATAAATACAGTTAACGAAAATTATTCATGTTCAGGAAGGTGAACTAGATTATATTGATGGGTAAGAATCTAGTCCAAAAACTTATATTGAGTACTTAATTCTCTTACTTTGTATTATTTTTGTGTCCCTAATATTTTTATGTATTTGATACAAAATATCGAATTGATACAATATTACCCAACTCTTCCGTAATCCTTCAATCAGTGACACACAGTTTGGCACAGCATAGCCAACATCATGGCTCTTGTGCCAATAAAATCCACAAAATACACAAATTCAATCAGTGACAATAGTTTTGGACACATAAGTTCGTAAAAGCTCACTCATTGAATCAAGACATGCAGCATGAAGTAATATCTAGGTTTATAGAGGCAAATGTTTTTTCAGAATAAATTAAGTTGTTTTATTTAAAGTCTTTAAGAATTTATTGCATTTCACTGCAACTGAAGTGTTGCTGGATCAATATTTGTTAGAAATAATTACTACTTCAAGAGTTGGAAATTCTACAGTGTCGGATTTCAGTTGCCTTTTATAACTCATTGGGAAAATTACTTCGTCTTCAGAGTGGAATTAGATAAAAACAGTTCTTTGAAAACGGGACGCATTGGCAACTGGAATATTTATTTTTCAAATCTTAGCAAAGTTGGTTTCTATAAACCAGTCTCAAAGAGAAAGACTTGTATAGATTGACAGGTTCATTAACTGGATTCATTAACATAGCTAATTGTCGACTAGAATTTTTCTGCATTGACCATACCGACTTTCTTTTCACTTAATTTATTTCCCACTAAAAAATTAGTTATTTCAAAAAAAAAAAAGAAATTGAGAATAAATATGAAATAATAAAAAATAATATTTAAAGCTTAAAATTTCTGTAAAACTTTTAATGCAGAATGGCTTTTCTGATTAAAAAAAAGGTAGTTTACCAGTAAAAATCATTTTTGTATATTACATGTAACTATTAAAAGAATCATTGTGACTTTTTATTTTGTAATCCTTTCCTTGTATATGTGGAGAGCGGTTGCTAAAATTTGTATTTTCATTGCAGTTTTATCTGAAAATGCAATCTGGTGGCATTTATTAGCTAAATTTTTTTTTTATCTTAATAGTCTTTACATCTCTTCATTAAGAAATTTTCTAAATTTTATGACTTTTATATGAATTTTTACGGATCTATATGCAACTCTGAATGGGTTAACTTCATTCTGCGTTCCGACTGAAAAAGTCCAGCCAGGTGAATTAACCGGGATGGCGTTTGCCTCATCAGTTACATGTGATTTGTTAATTCTCTGAAAGTAAATTACTTTCCCCCTCTGTTTTATTCTTTATATAACGCCCATGTCTCTTTGATATTGTTTTAACCCACTGGCACATCTGTAGGTTTTTTTTGTTTGTTTTTGCAATAACGTATTCCTTGGTAAAGATGGATAATCACTGTATATCTGACTTTCGAATTCTCCTTAAGACTTCCTACACTCAAATATGCGTACTCTACACTTCACACTACAAATATTCACTATATTTTGAGAATTATATTTATGCTGATGAGCTGAATAACTTACCATGAGTTTCCTTTTAATAAAAAGCTATTTTATGTTTGCGAATTTATTTTTATATACATAACTTCACATGCAGAGAGCCCATGGAGTTGTTGATATACATTCTTGTCCAATGTGGCTTGAAAAAAATCTAATTTTGACACAAAGAGTTGAGCTAGATCGACTCACTATCGTTATCGATGATGTTGACGAAAGCGGTACTCTTCAGAGAGGGATCGTTTTCGTCAAGAATTTCCACCACGAAGTTTTCCATGTCTTCTTTGAGTGCGTCATCTTTTATAGGGACACTGATACTTTTTGACATTTCTCCGTTTTTGAACAAGATGCTGCCATTGATACTTTCGAAGTCAGAACCACCCTGAGCTGTTCCGTCTATTGTGTAGAAGCGCCCTCGCAGCGGACCCTGAGAGCCGCCAGTGCGTACGACCCTCAGAATGGTGGTACCAACGTCTTCAGGAACGGCCACTTCTTTTTTATCCAGCTTTAATGTTCCTCTGTGTTCTGTCGGAATGAAAAATATGTTTATGAAAGAGTGTCTTAATTTATTTGTCCTTCTCTTAATTGCTGCAAGTTATCATTTTCCTCTAGTCAATAATATCGGCCTGAAGTAAAGCTCAGTCTATAATAAAAACTTACATCATCAGGCAAAAAGGTTGAAATTGGCAATGAGGGCCTTTGTTGGGAAACATACAACAACATCAAACAATGGACTTTAAAAATCACTGTTTAGAGTGTGTAGTTTCATGATGTTATGGGAGAGGTTTTTGATTTCCAAGATAAAGAATTAGAAAGACTGAAGTTAGTAGTTGTACTTTTACATTAGTAACTTTTTCCTTACTCATTGGTAAAGCCTTCTGGATAGGGAAACCTCATATCTGAAGATGAGGAATTATTATAAAATTAAAACGTGTTCTTTCTTTCCTGGGGAGCACAGCGGATTGTTGGTGTGGTTGACCATATCCCAATGACAAGTTATCCTTTCTGTCGGAGAAGGTTGGTGCACAAACTGGGAAGGGCTATTTTGCAGCTGACTTAAATACCTGATAATTATTCATAGTAGTAGATTGATTTTGACCGCTTTGTGGCCAATTCTCTGGAAGAGAATGTCACTTTGACAAATTGGTTAATGTAAGGATGGACTAAAGATAGCAGTCGGCCACAACAAATCCTGTCGATATTACTTCGTCCGGTGGTGGCAGGTTGGTCGGTTGTGCACAAGAAGAAGTAGTAGATTGATTATTCAGATGCGCTGGATGATTTCGAGCTACAGCTGATTGATCATTTATGCTTACCAACTCTTGCCTGTTTTAATCAATTAGAAAATTAACCAATTTCTATATTATTTTCTCTAATGTATAATTAGATGTGACTTCTTTTGAAAATGTCTTTTTGATTCTCACATAACACTTGATTGATTAACTTTGATTTTGAAGTGCGCATATAACACTTGAAATGAATTGTTAGTCATTTTAGTATTGAATTACTTCATCTATGAATGACTTAAATTTTGACTATAAGTTTAAAATTACCGCAATTCGATACACGAACCGCACTCGTGCACCATAATTAAGGGGTTCATTTGTAGAAGTCGTGTGATTTTAAGATTTTAAAGTCTTCTAAAAATGACAGATAGTATGTTACTATAAGTGTTATTATCTAGTCAAAATAATTCGATTTTGACGTTACAGATACTTTGTATCTTTTGAGCGTATGGTCAATTGCTGGAGGAAATAATTTATCTACAGATGGTATTTCATCACGGATCACAATTATCCAAGCGTCTCTATATTTCCTACAACGCTCGAAAGAAAGACTGGAGAAACGATGTGAAAGGACTGAAAAAAAGTATTTGAATTGTTAAATAGTTTAATACATTGTTTTCCTCTATTGAGTTCAATCTTGATGGATTACGATTCATTTCTTCGATTATTAAAGAAGAGAAAAAAAGGGTCTGCATCTGTAAGTTCGATTTTATTTTATCTTATCTCCTGATTAATTAGAACTTTATTCAATCCATTGTTATCCGATTTTTATTTCATTTTTTTTCCTTAGTTGCATGGAAAAAAATGAATCATACATTTGAAAAATATCGGTAATTAATCCATAACATTTATATGATTTTTATAAGAAATCTGAATAACTAAATTTACCAAACAAACTACTTGAAATTGAATTTAAAATTTTGGAGTAAAAGTTCATTGTATAATATGCAGAAAAGCTTCAATACGTAATATTCTAATAAAAATAACTATACTTAATTAGAGAAAGCTAAGCTTAATTTGAAATATAAAATTTTAAATAACTTTTATTTCGTATTAAAATTAATTATCAATTAAAAATAATAAGAGACTAGATGTAATTAAATTTATTTCTCTACAGCAAACGAATGAAAATCCGAAATCCATATTAATCACGATGTTAGCTATAAAGATCAAGCATGAAGTCATTTAGAAATAATTTTCCATCCTGAAAATAAGTTAATTTTTTAACACTTTCTAATTCTACAGTCATCTCTTCAGCGGAAAACTGTTTCTTGTAAATAATTAGTTGTATTATTATTATACATTATCACAAAATATTAAATCTTACGATCGTCATCCACGATTGAGATCAATGCTATGCTTCTCCCTCCGAGTGCTCTGAAGGTGACATCCTCTCCTTCGACCACTGGGTCTTCCAGATGGACTTCGAAGGTCTTAGTATCTTCCTTACGGCGATCATCGAGGATCTGGACGAAGATCTCTTTCTCGGTTTGTTGATCCTCGAAGACCAGTTCTCCTGACGTGTGGATGTAGTCTATACCGGGAATGGCCGTCTGTGGCACTGTCTGGTAGCGGACTCGGATTGTTCCGTCTCTCCCGTTCACTCGGACCACTTTGATTGACATCTTTCCCGAGCCTTCTGTTGAGTGATAATTGAGACTGCCCAGTTGCAAGAAACCATGTTGCACTATTGATGGAAAATGGAACTCTTTAATTACTTCATGTTTAAATAAATTAAATAAAAACCAATTTTTAACTTGCAGGAGTGGTCTCTCCTAAACTTTCTCGCATACTCTCTTATAAAGGTGTTATTCCAGTTTAGTTTAGTTATATTAACGCCCCATTTTAAGGCAACACTAGGGCTATTTTGAGACGGATTTCGTAATTTTGAACCGCGGTCAGATGACGAGGGTGACTCCTAAGCCGGCATCACCCTCTCCAAACTTCCACACCACACCAGAGGGAGGACATTTCGCACCAACAGATTTATCGCGCAAGAGACCCGCTCACATGAACCGGGTCTCGAACCTGAAATCCACCGGTTCCGAAACCGAGACCTTATCCCTAGGTCACCACGCTCCTCGTAATTCCAGAGAAAACTTTGCTTGGCAATGGCGTACAAAAGTTACAAAATATTGATCTTTGAGATGAATTTGCAGTTTTACTGAGTCTATAGTTTGATCGGTGGCTAGTTTTTTGGATATTAATCCTTGGCATACGGTTAATAATTCTGATTTTAGATTCATTCTTCCCAACCGATTTAAACACAAATTTAACACAAAAGTATGCTTGTAATATATAACGGTAATGCACGTAACACAGAAATCGTGCTTATAATTTATTATCGAATGGCAGCAGCCAAATGTAAACAGGACGTGTCTAAGTGTTTCATTGAACGTTTGTTATAACTGCATTAAATCCGAACCTTTCGCTTAGCTAATTACTTGAACTGCAAAATATTATTAAATGTTTTCTGGAGATGTTTCTTTGTTCAGCAAAAAGTACTTCAGTCAAAGGAAAAAAAAAGATATAAAAGAAATAGAAAAATAGGCTTCAAATAGAAAATTTAATCAAGCGGAAAAATAAGTTTAACTGTCCCAAGTAAGTAGCCGTTATGATTTATTAACGGAAATGGATGTACAATGTATATGTAAGCTATTACATTGTACATATCTTCTAAAATAATACTATTACAAAAACAGTATTTGTATTATCTTTAAATTATCATTTTAAAGAGTTTTTGTTTCATTTGTTTCATTCCTTAAATTTTCCATTAATTTTAATAATAATTTTGATTAAATTTGATACACTATCCGTAACAATGTTTTTAAATATTCGATAGACGGCAAAGTTATTCAGCAAAACATTCAATCGTATGCTTTCACTAATCATGAGCTCAAAAGAAGAATTTTCATTTCCACTTTTATTTTGTAATAAGTACATTTTTTTTTATTTTACTGTAAACAGATTCAAGTGAATTCAAGTTTCCCATCGTATCAAATAACAAGGTGAAATGTTTTTTTGAATGCATTCCGTTAATCAATTAATAACCAAAAAGGTTAATAATATGGACAAACTGTCGTGAAAATGTCTAGTTCTTTTTAATTTTTTTAACGTGTAAATATTAGAAAGAAGTGAAAATTTACCCTTCGTGCTGATATACAGTACCTGTCTCTATGCTATCTTAACAGATGCTTTTATTACTTCCTAGTGAGGGTATATTCATATTAAAAAGCTCTTTCCGAATATCGATTTGTGTACGATATCGATTAAGCGAGAAACTTGCAATGCGGAATTAAGTTTTTCACTATCTTTAATCTAATGATTCCAAATTATTTCTGAATTTCGGTACCTCAAAATAATGAAACACTTGTGTTCCTCTTTCAAAAATAAGATAAATATCCTCTCAAAAATCGCAATGAAAATCCACATAATAAACCATTGATATGAAAAGAAACTCTGCTTAATCGATGGCTGTTAAGCCTCATTTCCTTGGTCCGTTGTCTTTAGGGATATGATCGTAAATCTGCCATCTGGAGGATTGTAGGACCACTCACCCCTGGGAGATCGATTGGGAGATTCTCGCAAACTGTCGGTAAAATGAACAGACATCAAAGAACCACAAGTGAAGGGAAAGAGGGGAAGATACGCCGCACTCAAGGTGCGCATGGGTCGACAGAACGGAGCTTTAGAGAAAATAAAAGATTAGATTCTGCTTTTTCTTCGTTCAAGGTGGGCCACTCTACTGAGAAAAGCAATTCCTCGGGTATTCAACCAATACTTTTTAACGAAGTTAGGAATTTTGTAAATAAATATGAAAGTTTTTGACGCTGTTTTTGAACAGGCTTTTCGAGTGTTTCGGTACTAAAATGGTTAGTAAATATAATGTACACAATAATATAGTGAAAGTAATATAATGTACACAATAATATAGTGAAACTTGTTTGTAAGAAAAATTGAAATAATTTTCTCAGAAACTTTTCACAATGCCAAATAGTGAATGCGCTATCATAATTCTAACAAGTAAGGGATGAAATTTCCTTTCTCAAAGAATTATTTTTAGAATTAGTAAAAAAAAAATAAGAGAAATTTTTGTTTTAATAGTTTTTTTAGAACATCTTCGAAAGTTAAAAAGTTTTGCGAACAATCTACTATTTTTGTTTCTGATTTTTCTGGAAAGAAAATAAAATTATTGAGAGAACAGTTTCTAATATTTTCTGTATAAGACCATTTCTGGTGCTTTTAAAAATTTAGATAAACGCAAATAAAATGAAATAATAAAAAATTCATCAATCGTTGGATACAAAGTAAAAATTGAAAACTAATGCAGAGCAGAGAAGAGGCGCCACCTACATGTGTAATTCGAAATTGAATTATAAAACGTGACATGAAAGAAAAACAAAATTATTTAAAGATCATATATTTTTTTAATTTTAAGTAAATTCAAATTAAATAAAGATAACGAACTAAGCTGAAACATATTTTACGCTATCATGCATTAACATGAATTTTCATAAAATGTATTTGGCTTATAAAACTGATTACCAAATTGTGAAACCTTTAATTAAATTGAAAAACCACTAATAAATTGATTGTAAAAACCTTTAATGAACCTTTAATTAAGTTGTCTTTAAGATGCAATCATAATGAGGAACTTGAACTGCCCAGATCTTAAAATTCAAATTGATGCCTTCAAAGCACTCTAAAGAAAACTTTTATGACGAATACTAATGTAATTATGGATGTAAAAGTAAATTTGAATGTGGATGAACAAAATCAAAGGATATTATTAAAGATACAAATTTTCAAGCTAAATATTAATATATCAGGTTAGAATTAAGAACACAGTCTTGCAATCAAACTTGCAGGCTTCAAGTAATAATTTGCCAAACCTGGAATTACTTCTAACACGATTGAAAACTTTAGGTTTGCTATAAATGACGCGGTAATGAAAC
Organism: Argiope bruennichi; assembly: GCF_947563725.1. Classification (NCBI taxonomy): domain Eukaryota; kingdom Metazoa; phylum Arthropoda; class Arachnida; order Araneae; family Araneidae; genus Argiope; species Argiope bruennichi. The sequence goes on from NC_079160.1 coordinate 14,913,628, forward strand.
AGTCACATTTTCTTATCAAAAATCTGGTTCAGTCAGTTAGAAGCAAGAATATCTTTAATCAGTCGCCAGAAAAGCAAGCATTGCAATATTTAACATTGAAAGGAATCTGAAAAAAAAATTGTATTTTAAAAGTTACAACTCTTAAAATTAATAATATTTCATGTATTATTGATGTTAAATCAATTATAAATAAAATGGCCTAATTTTGCGGAAATTCCAATGTACCGTTATACGGAAGACGTAAATATAAAGACTGGAAATGGAAAATTCAATAAATATATAATTTTTTAAAAAAAATCAGTGACAAAATGGAATTAGTATTAGGGATTTCAATCAAGGAAGCCTTGTAAATGCTCAAGATATTCAAAGTATTTGAAAAATACGTGAGAAAATTTTATCAGTGATGTAAGTAAGCGGTGAATAAACTGGTAAGAGTAATAAGTGTTATAATTTTTTAGGCCATTGTCATGTTATCATCTATGTAGTTGTTGCAATGTGCATCCAGTATATTACAGATTGTATCTTTAAATAGTCACAATACATGATAAAAAATTTCGTTCGAATATGTTCTTAGTTAGTTCGACAGAGAAAATAAAGTTACAAAAAAAAAAAAAAAAAAAAAAAGAGAAAAGAAAATGAAACTCGACTATTGACTTGGAAAATACCAAAAGCCAAAAAAAGACTGGCGATTTTTTTTTTTTTTTTTTTTTGCAATTTCTGAAAAAAATCCTGCAATTTGGCATTTACAGAATTCTCCTTTCCCAGTCTTTATTTACAGTCAAACTAATTAAGTGCATTTAAATTATTTTCTACTCTAGAGATTATCATGTTTGATAAGGAAAAAAATAAGATAGTTTAAAAATAGGATAAACAGTGAATGCATACTATCATCGTCCAGGATTTTAATCACAGAATAAGTGTTGAATCCCAATCCGCCAAAATTCAGAACTCCCGGTCCTGGCGTAGGATCCAGCAACCTGACCTCGAAGCTCTCGGTGGGTTCTTTCTCACGGTCATTCAGAATCTGGAGTGGGATAGTCTTCTCAATCTCTCCATCCTGAAAGATCAGTTCGCCGGAGAGAGGTCTGAAGTCGATCCCTTCTTTTGCTGTCCTAGATACTGTCTGATACCTGACCTGGATTTGCCCATCGCTGCCATTCACTCGCATCACAGGAATGTTAACAATTCCATCGGTCTCTCTGAAGTCGTAAACGGGTCTTGCCATTTGTACGAGACCAGGGTTTGCTGCAAGAGATTATTCAATGTAAAATAACTCATTTTATCTCATTTTCAAAATTATTTTAAGTTATCATTTACGAAAATCGAAATGATAACTTATTAAATAAAAAATGTCTAGTATTAAATAGAAAAATCTAGTTTTTAATTTATGAGTGTAATAAATATTTAGTTTTATCAAAGATAAATTATGAAACTGAAATATCAAACAAATAATATCGTAAACCAAATGAAACTGAAACAAATGACACTTATAAATCACATAATGAGTGATATATCCATCAGTGATTTCGTGCACTAAGGGTTTGGTATGACTGAAGGCCATAACTAAGAGAAAGAAGATTATGAGTTCTACGAATAATCTGTACTTTTAATCATAATTATTAAAAAACTGGTAGACCAATGTGGGGTTTTGCCACAAATTGTCCATTTCAGTTAGGATAGCTAATGAAAATTTTCCATCCATATGAAACACAGATATGAGTTCATTTCCTCTGAAATACCTCTGGGGGAAAAAAACTTAACAGTCATATTAAAGCTAAGACTTATTAGAGTCAGATTAGACTGATCTCAGTTGCTATCTAAGTGCACCAAGCCACTTCGATCAATAGAAAATGGAACACACTTCTCTTTTCCTCAGGTTTCTGAGTCATGAACTTAGCTATATATATATATTAGATTAGTGCTATTAGGATTATTTCTTCTTCAGAAAATGCAATGTAAAGAAAGAACAATACAATGCAAAAAATGCCAGCAACATCCGGTACGGATGTATTCAAAATCATGCATAGATATTTATACGTATCTTCAGGTATACGAGGAGGGACTGCCAATGTCGAAATGAAATTTTATGTAGGCAAATAAGTGTTAAAAGGCAGAGAATTTTAATTATTGTCAGCTGATTTTTCAAAACATTGCATCTGATCCTACTGCATTAGGAAAAAGGTTTTGAAGAATTTACTTTTAAATAAATTTAAGTAAAAAAATAAGGTACTTTTATTAAAATTCTGTTTTTCAGCTTGTACTGAAATTTAAAATATATCATACATAACATGTTTTCTTTTCTATATTACCTTATCTGTGTTAGAGTTTTAATGCAGAAACTTTTAATTAGTTGTTTTTTAAGAGACTGAACTATAAAAGTGGATAGATTTAACTAATGGTGTCCAATTTAGAACTTGTTTTATCCAGAAATGTATTGGTCTTCATGGGGGATCATATAATTTATGATATTATGTATTATTATCAATTATTTTTTCAAGAGTAACAATTATTACGAAAATGGGAATAAGTCGTGCTTGGCACTTCTTTCTCTACCGAGTAAGATAAAGTAAAAAAATCTCTATTTTAGTTTTTTTTTTTAAATTTCTTACTGTCATCATCAGCAATGGTGATCAGAGTTTTCATTCTAGATCCAATCACTCTGAAATTGACGATTCCTGGAGCGGGCAGTGGGTCCAGCAACTGGACCTCGAAGCTTTTGATGGATTCTTTGATCATGTCATTGAAGATTCGTATATCGATAGTTTTTTCCGTCTCCCCATCCTCGAAGATCAATTCTCCAGTTCCGGGCTCGAAGTCGATTCCAGCAAGGGCAGTCTTTGCCGTCGTCTGGTAACGGCACTTGACTCTTCCGTCGCTTCCACCCTTTCGCTTGACAACAACATGCAGAGTGCGGATGCCTTCCGATACGACGTAAGTAGGTTCTTCGAGTTCGAGGAAACCCGGATTACCTAAACACAGAAATCAGTAAGGAAAAGTCATCAGCAAATCAAAAATTGATGTAAAACCTGAAGATGAAACATCTTTGGTTTTACATCAATTCGCTGCTTCTTCAGTTTTACATTTTCTTATGCTACTCCCTCTGCACATTTTAGTAGTCGAATTTGCCATTATCGAAGACAAATTTGAGAAATCTGTTCACACGGTCTTAGACAGCATGATTATAGCAGTCAAAATATTTATCCGATCCATAAATACAAATGTCGGCTTACCCATAAATTAAAAAAAAAGTATTTTCTTAATTGTTACACCCATTAATTTATTTATTGCTCTATAAATATTTCGAAATGAATGTCGCTTTAACCCAGAAGATAAAAATAGATATTGCTAGTTCTACCACATTTTAAAACTATACATGAGTGTATTAAATAGTTATCCACCCATTTTTTCACTTTTTCTGATACGAAGAATGCAAAGAAAGGATTTGATAATCATCATAATAAGTGGCCTTGATATTTTGATAAATCTCCGTGTTTCAGACTCCCTGAGTTCTAAAATTAATTTTGATTTGGTCATGCCAATCGGTTAGTTTTGTGAACACAATAATTCAAAAATATACTGAGATACAGACATGAAGTTTGGAACATGGTTCTTTCACCAATTTGCAGATTTCTATCAAATTTGAACGAAATCTTGATAAGAGAATTCTATCCATCCGTAGCTTAGTGTTTATATTAGTATGATATCTAGAAAATGCAAATAGTTAAATGGATAGAATTAAATATATAGATTCATCATCAAGTCTTTAGTTACGGTAATCCGCTTCGAAAGATTGCATATAAATTAAATATTCTACATGCAATATGCAGACTTTGTATGCGGTATGTACTTTATGCAGCATATAGAAGAGATAACTCAAAGACTCAATGACTTAAATAAATCAAATTTTGGTATGTGATTTTGGGAGACTACAAATGTAGCTCAGTGCCCCGCTTTGGATTCAGTAGGCTTGGGGAAAAGTCATCTGAAGCACGGATGCTATTAATCGCCCAAACGCTCGCCACAGATCACTCGATAAATTCAGTAAAAATATTTAATTCTCGCCAAAGGATAATATTTTGTAACTCTTGTACGCCAACGCCATGCAAGTCAATCTGTGGGATAACACCTTTATTGGCGAGTATACGAGAAAGTTTGGGGATGACGACTCCCGCTAGTTTTATTGTTGCTCTTTGACCACAAAAATCTCTGATTTCTGGTCACTTAAATGAATTCTCATGATCTGAGATGATGCAAATATGGTTAAATGCAGATTTATTCAGAAAATATGTTTCATTTGACAGAGGACACTTTAAAAAGAAATATTTCGTTGTCTTTTGAAACCAGATGCTAACCCTTTGCAATCGGATGTCTCCTCTCAAGCATCTTTCAAGACGGTCTATCATTTTGACTTCTCATTTTTTTTTATTGTTAATAATACTTACAAAGTGGCAAGGTGATAAAGATTACATTTTCGGAGAAATTCAACTTAAATAATAGTAATAAACAAAATCTTGCATTAATTGAATGATAAAAAAAGTCGAGGAGAAATATTATATTCTATAACTGCCTGTCTATTTAAACTTAACACTAATATATCATACATTTTAAGAATATGAGAAAATCGAGATGAAGCCTTTTCGCTTGTTACATAATCTGCTGATATAAAAGGAGAAACAATTCCTATTTTCCATCAGTACAGTGAACCGAACCGATTCCATGACTTACCGTCATCATCAAAAATGGTGACAACCGCCGAGCGTTTCTGGCCCAATCCCCTGAAGTTGGGGAATCCTTGGGGTGGCGTCGGGTCTAGGAGCTGAATTTCGAAAGTTTCTGTCTTTTCTCTGACGCCGTCGTTCAGGATTGGCACTTGGATAATCTTCTCTGTCTCTCCATTGTCGAAAACAAGCTGTCCTGATATAGGTTGGAAATCTGAGGATGGTTGAGCGGTCTGAGGTATGGTCTGATAACCGACGCTGATTTGTCCATCCGAACCGCCCAATCTGATAACTTTTACATTTACTGTTTCTTCATTTTCCATTACTGTGTAAGATACCTTCTCAAATTCGAAGAAGCCAAGTGTCCCTATCGGAAAAGATAAACCAGATTTATTTCATTCAGAAGAACCATAAAAAATATATTTATCTTCTTAAACCAAACACTGTAATATTAATATGGCTGAATAGCTATTGGTTGTATAGTCGCCAGGGCTAAATAGCCATTGAATGAATCGTCAGCATGGCTAAATAGCCATTGGATGAATCGTCGTCATGGTTCAAGTCCATCGAATGAATAGCCGTCGTGGCTGAATAATCATGGTCGTTATAGGTAGATTTGTTTCAGTCAATAAACACACTGCTGACAAAATTATGAAATTTAAATTTATACTTAATCCTCTGGTCAGTTTACTTATATTTAGTAAAATATTCTTGGTAATTAATATTTTAAACATTACAATGCTCATCTCTTCAGTGATTAAAACTGATCAAATAACGAATTTTTAAATTTCACCACTTCATGCATATAAAACACTACCGAATATGGCACATAAATCATTCTTATTACTTATTGTCGAATGGCAGCAGTCAAATGCAAATAAACTGCGAAGACCTAGACTGTTCCATTGAAGTTTTTAAATTTAAGACTTCACTCAGCTAATTAATAGGACTACAAAATATTAACACCTTGGAATCACCGGTGACCAGCTGACCCATATGAATTAAATTGAAAGAATTCAGCATGGCAGTCAACGTGTTAAAAATGTTCGGAAGAAGGTCCCGTGCATTTTTTAAAAATTTTAATAATCTGTTTAAGATTTCATTTGATACTCAATCAGTAACAATATTTTTAATGAAATTCATACACCCACTAAAACATTCAATTGCATGTTTTGTTCCAATACTAAAATGATTATAAAAAATTGCTTTATTTGAGTATTAACTTCTAAATAAAATTATTTTCATTTCTGCTTTTGTTTCGCAATTTGTTTCACGGGGAGGGGAAACCTCGTAATTCAAGATTAGAAGCTTCCGGAACGGTGGTCGGTTCTCGCCACCCTGGTAGGTACACAAAAAGACGAAGGTCTGGCTTCTCCCATCAATGACGGGACGTACTTTCCAAGGGAATGGTTGTACCGTGCCCGGTGATGGCCCTTGGGACTCAACCACAGTTCTCGCCAGTGTTGTTTTTGCGGAGAACCGTTCATTCAGATTTTTCAGTGCGCCTTCCGGCGGATCGGTGTAACCAGTTTAAGGTTTTTTCGCAGTTTATATTCTACTTAATTTGCATGTTCAATAATTAGTAAGAGGTTGATTGAATTAAATTCACATTTACAATCTTATCAAATAACAAAGTGAGAGTTTAAAAAAAAAGCATTTCATATTAATATATCAAAAACCCCAAAAAAATCAAAATCTGGACAATCAAACTGGTCATCAAAAACAGCAAATATGAAATATTGTTGTGGGAAAATCGTGTTTTATCAAAATTTAACAGGATTCCTTTTTTGAATTATTTAACAAATTGTAACGCATAGTTTTTTTCATAATGTCAGCTTGGAACGTCATTAACTAAAATGTGTCTAACCTTAAGCCAGAAAAATCTTACGAATGCATACTTACAATCGTCGTCATTAATGGTCACAAGAGCCTTAAGTTTTTGTCCCGAGTTTCTGAAACTCAGTCTTGTATCAGGATTCACCAATTCTATTTCAAAATTTTCCATTGATTCTTTCTGGTTATCGTCTCGTATCTGAATCTGTAGTGCCTTGCTCTTTTCGCCGTCCTCAAAGATCAGTTCACCTTGGATGGGGATGAAGTCGAATCCTGGCAGAGCAGTTTTGGGCGTGGTCACATACCCTACTCGGATCTGCCCGTCTGTACCGTCCACTCTCTTCACTATTACATTTAAAGTTCCATCTCTCTCTGAAACATCATAGAAGGTTTTTTCGAACTCCACAAACCCGGGTTTCACTGCAAAAAAAAAAAAAGGAAAGAATGATAAAGATTAATATTGTCTTGATAGTTGTTGTTTCTTATAGCACTTGCCATGGACAAGCCCGCTTTTACGGAGACAGCGATTTGCGCCGGTGGGGGAGCGTCTCTTTTTTTTAAAGTAGCGCCAACTAGGGCCAAGAGTACGACTTTGCTACTGACGCATCACTCATTCGCTTGCACAACTCCTTTTTACAGGAGGGCACATTCACACATCTCACAGATAGATCAACGGAAGAAAATCTATGCCCAAACCGGTACTCGAACCCAGGACGCCCAGATCACGGGGAAGACGCGTTACCTCTATGCCATTACGCCGGCTTGTTTTACAAGTAATTTTCGGTGCTACGGTTATATGCTTGGCGCAGTATGGCCAAATTTGGCTTTTGCGTCAAAAAAACTCAACTACCAACCAACGGTTACCAAGCTACGGTTATCAACTACCAAGCTACGGTTAGTAGATGCAACTATTGTGCCAAGAGAGAAAAAAGAAATCTATACTTTTTTAGCCGAATGAAAAAATGTTAATTACTGAATACATTTGTGAAGGTTTATAAATAAATTATTACAGACTTCCTTTTGCACTATTCGTGGGTGATCGATTAGGAATGTGATCCATTAGGAATCATGAGTTGACGTGACTCACTGGAACTCTACAACCATGTATGTAGATTTCTAAAATTAAATTCACCATAAAATTCCCACATATTCGACCCTGAATAATCATTGTAACTAACCATTTAGTTGCTTATTTTTTTAAATTCTTCACATTTTTAAAGTTAAGTGATGACGCATATACATGTCGAACGCAAAACATAACGAACTAAATAGATATAATTTAGCTCTCAGATTTATATATATATAATTAGCATATAAAGCATATAAAAGGTTTATCTATATCGAATTTTCAACTTAACTCTTTAAGAGTATTCATCTTCTCTCTATTTGTTCCTTCTCATGTAGATAAACATAACTCAAAAATACATATAACGACTTAAATAAATGAAGTCTGTTATGCAAAGGTTGCAGCTGCAACTATAGTTTTACGTCTACTTTTGGTTTCAGTAGGTCGGGAAAAAAGCATCCAAAATGCAAATTCGATTTTCATGCACTTGTGTAAATGAAGGAGAGGACGCATGCCAGAGATTAATCTGCCAAAGAAATCGCCAAAAATCGCAGCATAGATTAAGTCAAAATGCTAGACTCACGCCAATGGATCTGTCTTTCATAACTATTGTTCCTTAATGATATAATTCGACCTTCTTCAAGGACAACAATTTTATGTGGAAGAGAGGAGAAAACCTTTATTATAAGGCATAAAAGAAAATTTTTGGAAGATCACCTCCGCTAGTTATCATTCATATACATTAGGATTTTCTTACAATAAATAAGCATCATGATATTTAAATATGCATTTCATATTATTCTCGTTTTTCAACTAATCGCACTATTTTATCAGATAAAGCGTGGATGAGCAAGAATTTGCTGCATATTCATTCAAACGAAATTGTTAAACTAAATAAATCGATGTAAATAAAGTATCTTACGGTCGTTATCGCTGATGACTACTTCAGTCGTCTGAATTTGTCCTAGAACTCTCTGTCGACCTTGGGTGAGTTCCATCAGCACAATCTCGAAGCTCTCCGTGGTCTCTCTGATGCTGTCTTCCAGGATCTGGATCGGAATGACTTTGGTGGTCTCGCCATGCTCAAAGACCAACTCCCCTTGGACAGGTGCGAAATCACTTCCGGGCACCGCACTTTTGGGTCTGGTCTGGTACTGGCACCGAATTTGTCCATCGGAACCATCTTTTCGAACGACAACTACTTGCATTAGCCCTTCGTTTTCCTGAACAAAATACGTAGTTCTGTCGAATTCTAAAATTCCCGGCGTTGCTATTTAAAAAAAAGAGAGGGATTTTATGTTTTTCAAATGAGTGGTGATGATTTTGCACTGACTGGATAACTTGGCACTGTTTATGGATATGAATTTGATATGGATTATTTTTTCTTGCTTGTAGAAAAACCCGATGAATGCGTTGAACCCTTAACTGGGGACGTGTGGTCTCTGAGACCGCTAGCGATGGATTTTCGGTCACCCCTATTCTATTTTTAACTCAATTGAATGGATTGACCCTGTAGCTTCCTGTTTTGTGACCTTCAATACACGTGCACTTTTTCAACCGATTTCAGAGCATGCTTTTTAAAATGATTCAGTTATTTCTTTAAGCGCGGTCTCTAAGACCGCACCTCCCTGTTAGTGTTCCAGTGATAAACAAGGCTTAGCAGACGGCGCTAAAACTTGGGCCCCGAAATATCATCCAATTTACTGATCCTATTATGAAGCAGTGTTCCAGACACTTTTAAATGAAGCAAAAAGTGATTTTAGTGATAAAGATAATTGTACAGAAGAGTTTTTCGATGAAAGTTCGCATTCAACTGATTCTGATATGTATGTTCAAACATAATTGATTTTTTTAGTGATAATGAATTTCGAAAAATTTATAAAATATATTGATATACCAAGAGATATATATACAGAATTTATAGGTTGATATTTATGCTAGTTCTTAACCTGTATGTTTAAAATGCTCTAGAAAACCGTGCTTTAAAGTCACACAAGTCGATAAAAAAAGGGCCAATTTTACCCACTGTCAATTTTTTTATTTTTCATATAATTGTTAAATTTTACATTATATTGTCTTCTATATACATTCATATATTGTAGAAATAAATATGATTTAAAAAGTAATATGTTTTTTCAAGAATATTATTTATTGTAACATGTAATTTGAGAAGAAAATGTATGTTCCAACGCATTTACATTATTCAATGATAATATATTTTGAAACATTTCTAAAACATATCTATATATCAAGAAAAATATCTGCAAAATATATTGGCAGTTTTTCATACTAATACATTCATTAGAAAATTTAATTTTAGTGTAAATGAAATGCGGTCTTGTAGACCGCACCTCCCCAGTTACGTCCTAAAATTTCACCTCCCCAGTTAAGGGTTAATTGTTAAATATGCTTAAAAATGGTTTAGGAAGTTAAAGAAGAAACACATTTTTAAATCAATTTTACAATAAAGATATTAATTTTACCAAATCTGTATATGGAAAGGAAAGAACAGCATTATTGAAAGGAAATGCATTTCAGTGTGAGAGACAACAAACCTAGCTTTCATTCGATTGCTTTAAAAGACAAATATACTTGTTTGTCAGTTTGAAATTAATATTTACTTTCCCCCTTGTGCGAAGTATTGAGTAAGTATATTGTAGTCATCAAAAAAATTCGAACCCGAAATTTTCTCGAATCTCAACATTTCAAATCACTCTAGGTTTGAAAAACACATTCTTGTCGTTATGTCTGTCTGTCAATAACTCTTTGATTTAGAATGAAGAAATGGTATATACACCAAATTTGTAGATTTTTATCAAATTTTGAGCAAACTTTATTCAAAGGAAGTCTGTCTGTCCAGCTGTTTGAATATAAGTCAACACGGTAACTATAAAACAAAAATGCTTGATGGATAAAATTCGGTACACATATTTAACATCCATAAAATTTCGAGCCAAATCCAAGAAGGGTTAAACTTTTGTGGAGCTAAATGGAAGGAATTTGTTATATGGACACAATTCTTAGATTCTATCAAATTTTGTATGAAATCCATTCAGAGGAAGTTTGTCTATCTGACTGCATAGTTTAAATATTTGAGATGTAAATCTTTATCAAATTTTGAACTAAATCTGTCAAAGTCTGACCCTGTCAATAAATATTTTTGAAAGGATTTTAACGCAATAATAAGAGCAATGGAATAAATCATTAAAATTCGGCATTTAAATTTGTAACTGCATTTGTAGTTTCTGCGTTAAATTTTGGTTTCAATTGTGGACGATAGAAAGTTGTCCAAAATATATATTCACATGATAGATTCAGTTAAAATATTGACGCCGAAGATCCATACATTGTAATTATTGTTCGCTGATACCCATACACGTCAATAACTTATGTAAGGTCATGCGACTTGGGAGACGAAGATATGAACCTTATTTTAAAGCATGCGAAATGGTTTCAAGGAAACCGCATTCGCTGATTTCCTGACTGAAGTAACTTTGTACAAAATAAGGAGTTTCTTTGCAACATAAAAATCTATAGTATAAAGAAACCTCTTAATTTTTAATTTATTTTTGACATCGTCAGCATTAATTAAAGAGAGAATATTTGGCATTAATTAAGGAGAAAGTAGCCATTAGCATTGATATACGATTGCCCAAAAAGTGAGGTTGCGGTGTCAAGGTCTCGGGTTCGGAACTGGTAGATTTCAGGTTCGAGGTCCGAATCCACAGAAGAACCATCGCGTAAGCGGGTCTGGTGCACGTTAAATTCACCGGGGTCCAACATCCTCTCGCTGGTGTGGTGTGGAAGTCTGTAGAAGAGGCAGCTCAGATATTGTCCTCATCATATGATCGAAGTTCAAAATTACGATGTCCGCCCGAAAATAACCCTAGTGTCTCTTTAAAATGGGACATTAATATAAATAAATTCAAATTGCCCAAAAAGGTATATTGTGAAGATCATTTTGAATGAAGTAAACTCTCTGAAGACTGATTAGTCATGTTATTTCTTAATTCTCCTTGGGAAATATTTAACCAAGATTTGAATTTTTGACTTACACATAAATATACTGTATGACATCTGTATGTTCTATTTGAATTGCAGTCCTTTATTAACGCATTCAATGCCACGGTTCAAACCTGATATTTGGACCACCTATCTAATTAGATTATCACTTCTTTATTATCTTTTAATTATAATAGAGAAGGGGTCATCTAATTAAATAGTCGCTTCCGTACAATTAGAAAGTAGGTGTGATCGACATGTGATACTCATGGCAATGAACGTGGTAATATATTTATATAAATTAAATTGAATTTTAGATGAATAATTATTGGTCAAAGATGAAACATGAATTATTATTGTTATCCTTAAAATACATAATTTATTTAAATAATAAATTAATCGCAACCCAAAACCACGCTCAAAACGATGGCCGTCCTATAAATAATATGATTCACTGGCACTATTTTATTATGAGACTTAGTATGGCTGAAGCTAATGAAGGAACATGAAAAAAAAAATTGAATAACCTCACAGGCAATCAGATAGAACAGCAGATTTTTTTTTTGGTAAGGAAAAACATCATTTTCCTGTTTCTCATTTAAAACCCATATTTTAAGCAAGATTGTAATTTAAAGTTCAATAGAAAGTCATACGGATTAATAACTGTTAATAGATTCTTTAAAAATATAATAAGGTGTTAAAGAACCTAATCATTTCGAAATGCAATAAGGTGAAGTGAAATACGGATGTTTGAACCAAATTCAAACATCCTAACATCCACTCAAGAATAATCCCTTCGCATGCAATGACGAATGTGATAAACGCATCAAATTACTGAATTTTGAATTTTAAATCTGCGATTAAGTGAAGGCATTAAGTAATTTAAAACGCAAAAATTATTTAAAAATGCCTCGATGCCCCGAATTCCCTTATATGTTTTTATGGGAATTAAAATAATAATAAATGTACCACCTAGGATGTATCATCTAATTAGGAATGCAAGTAAATTCGTAGATCAAATGGTTATTGTGATAATGTTTGAGTAATATGTTTAATACAGTTTTGACTTAATTAAGCTACATTAACATGTCATTTTGAAGTAACGTGAAAATTATTTTGGAGCATTTCTCGTAATTCCTAAGTTATAGTAAAATGACAAGGGACCCACCTGCGCAGGCATCCTTTCAAATATCTTAATGGAAAACAATTTCCCAGTAGCACAGCAAATGAAGACTAATATGCGAAGAAAGTGTCACTTCGGACAATAAGTACGTTGCATACTGATACTCTATACCACTGATAACACTGCTGTTGAAAACGGGCTGCCACATGACTTTTTTCTGTTTTTTCTTCTATAGCGGATTTTTTCCGCCAGAGGGCGTGAAACCGAAACTAAAAACTGAGTAACTGTGAACTGTACTTAGTGTTAATGCGCAATATTTTCGCTCTCTTTTCTAGCTGGCTGTATGTTTTTGTGAAGTGCTTATTGTTCATTTTTTGTGTGTCATTACGTATTTCTTTAAAGAACACCGCTCAGCGTCTTTTTATGTAGTCGAGTTCATTATACTAATGGATTTTATTTGCAGCTGAATATTAAAGAAAGGAGCAGGCTCTTTCCAGGAAAAAAGGTAGGAACTTTTGATTCAATTATTTGAATAATTTTGATCTGCATATATTTTGGAAATCAAAAGAAATTTCTGAACAACTGCATCCTACATGCTTATAATATGTTGCACGACTTTTAATGTCATTATTCCTAAAGATATATTGTTGAGCTATTTTGAATCAATATTTTGATAAACCCCTGTTTTACACGTTATTTGACGCATCTTTTTAATTTCCTTAATTCGCTGATAAAAACAGTTACAAATTTTATATTCTATTGCATAAATCTTATATTTGTATGTTTAATCTATTCTTAAAAATCGTAAACAAGGTTTTAGGAACCCGGTATATAAGAAAATAAATTTAAAAAAAAATTAAAATCTCCTTACTGTCATCATCTTGAATCGTCACTGCTGCCGTGAATCTTGATCCTAGACCTCTGAAATTAAGGACTTCTTGGCCTGCAGTGGGCTGGGATAACTGAACATCAAACACCTCAGCGGATTCCCTGACATTGTCGTTCAAAATCTGAACAACGATGAATTTTCTGTCTTCTCCATCTTCGAAAACTAGCTCTCCTTCAACAGGCAGGAAGTCCGTCTGAGCCTCGGCAGATCTGGCTATTGTCCTGTATCTGACCTTGATTTGACCATCTTTGCCGTCCAGTCTAATCACGCTGATCTGAACCTGCCCAGTGTTTTCCGGGACTTCATAAGAGCTCTGTTCAATCTCCAAAAACCCAGGTGCCACTGCAATACAGAAGAAAATTGGCAAATCCAAGGAATGGAAAGCAGAGAATATTGTTCACAAGATACCCACTAAAGTTTTTTATCCTCTTTTTAATTTCAGAGTGCAATTATTGACATAAAAATAATACAGGGTGTCCATAAAAGAACTCCGGGGTTTTAAAAAAATCATCTCAATGGTAAGAGTTTGGTCATGTCAGTTAATTTTAAAGAAATCAGCAGCTCATCAGATTTTGTTCACCCCACTTTCGGTTTGTTTTTCAATACTGGGTAGCGACGAGCGTCATTATCCTAGTAACTAGCAGACGCTCATTCCATAGTGCAGTGCGATTCCATAGTGCACTACAACAAAAGGCTCAGTGCGTTATCTGGCTTTTTGAAACTGGATTTGTTACCAGTTTCTAAAAGTCAGGGAAACTTTCGGCCTGAGTATGGTGGTAATGCAAACCATTCATCAAATTCGGACAAAGCCATTCGTCAATAGTTACGTGTGTTTAAAGAAACAAGAAATGTATTAAAACAAATGTCGTCTGGTATGACAAGAGTATCTGAGGAGAATGTCAATAGAATCCGTACTTCATATCAACGAAGTTCAAAACTATCGTTGAGACGACACAGTTTTTAGCTGGGCATACTCAAATCAACTGTTCATAAGGTGCTTCACAAAAGTTTCCGCCTTACTCTATAAGGTACAACTTGTACATAAAAGCAAATAAAGATTAAAAAAAAACAAGATGCTAGAGTTTGCTATTACTATGCTTTACATGATAGATACTAATGACGATTTTTTTAAATTTGATTTTTACTTATAAGGCCACCATTAATTTAAGCGGTACTATGAACCGAAACAGTTGTAGAATTTGGAGTTCACAGATGCCTCATAAGTTGGTGGAGAATCAAAGTGACTCACCAAAAGTGAATGTTTGGTGCGGCCTTATGCATAACCAAGTTGCAGATCTCTTCATTTTTGTAGAAAATTCTATAAATGGTGATGTCTACTCTGAAATGTTAAAGGAGAACGTTTTCCCTCTATTGGTTAATATTGAGGCTGAGAGTTGATTTACTTTCAGCAAGATGGAACACCACCATAGTTCAGTTTGTGCGTATGGGAAACATTGTGCATTCGATTCGGCAACAAGTAGATTGGAAGGGCAGAGCCCAGATCTGACTCCATTAATTTTTTTCTTCTGGGAATATGCCAAGAATCCTTTTTAAACTGAAAAATTTAGGATGTAAGCCATCTCAGGTAAAGGATAATCACTTGTGTGACAAACATCACCTCAAACATGTTGGTCAGGGCATGGAAAGAGATTAAGTACCATTTCGGAAGTGTGCTGTGCCACAAACGGAGCACATATTAAATCTACTATTTGGTAAAAATCTTGAATAATTCACCTTTAAGTACATATATATATAAAATTAACCTAATTTTATGGTTTAATTAAAAAAATGTGCATGAAAACACCTGAGTTCTTTTACGGACACCCTGTATTTTGATTTAGTAAAATGGTTAAGAACCAAACCACTTATAACACCACTGGCTGTAAAGTCGGAGTTACAATTTAGTCTCGAAAACGGTAAGCAGTTTTGGAAAATGGTCAGTGTTGTCGAGTTATAATATTTTAATATAAAAAAAACCTCCTGTGGATTTTAATCCTTAAAACATAATGTTTAAAATGTATATTTATTTGTTCGAAATTTCCAAAGCTGTAACTTTATGAAAAAGTGTTAAAAGGTTAAAAAAAATTATTTTAGCTACCTCTCTTTTCGATGTTTAAATTTCTTTACTTATATAGATATTTGAAAACATTTTTGAATTTAATGGGGGCATGATTTTTATTATATCAAATGACAAACTGATATATGATAAACAAAAGTAATTATCCAAGGTCCTGAGATTTTAACTGACATGTTGGATATACTGTCTACTTGAGGTATTTCAACAGAGAAAATACATTGAGGTCAGATTAGGTAAAGTGGACAGCAGTCGAAATAATATCTGTTGCTGGAACGTCTCGACTAAGTACTAGTTTACTTTTAATACTTTATATGGAGAAGCCCCTTGTGTTTTCGAGATGTGAAAGTGAATTTCTAAGTTTGCCATTAGATGGCGCCGTAAACATTTCATCACATAGCACATAATCACTTCACTACAGTTAGGTACCACTCTTATGACTATAGTTACAACCTTTCTGAAATTAAGAGGAAAAGGAAGGGGAGGGATATCATTATAATTAACAGTGAAATTTATAAACAGAAGTAGGCTATGGAGATCCAAACTATTCAATTGACTTTATTGCAAATTTTACTCAGAATTATTATGATGTACAAAGAAGCTTTAGAAAATGTTTCATGACAATTTATTAAACAATTAATTTTTTTATTAATTAAAGACTATATTTTAATGGATTGCTTTATATAAAATCATGTTCCTATATTATAATTTTATCTTTAATTGGATAAAATTATAATATATTAATATTATTCCTATTGTATGAAAATATTTTTTTTATCTCTGAGTTTAGATTTGCATTGTTAAACAAATTTTGCATCGTTCTTAAAAGTTTTATAAAAAGTTGTGATTAAGCAAACTTTGAGGCAAATATGGCTGCAAAATGCTTTTCATATATTTAAAAACACATTTATTTCAGAGATATTTTTATTTCCAATTTCTTCTTGAGGAGTTAATATTTTGTATTATATTTACCTCTACTGGAAGTAACAAATTTTAAAAATGTCTACTCATAAACATAAATTAAAGAGTCATCCTAATATTTCAAAGATGGGATTTAAAAAAAATCTTTTTTCTTAGTAAATTATAATATTAAAATATTTTTGGATAAAAACTGATTTAAGAAAAGAAACTCAATTTAATTTATGAAATAAATTAATTTGATTAATTATTAATTAATTAGCAAATCAAGGCCTTCGGCATGGTTTTAGATATGTAACTGAAATATCAGAGTGTTTGTTTTATAAAAAAGAATTACACCAACCTTCTTTTCAATGTTAAGCATTGCTAGCAATTACATTATCTCAATACAAAAACAATGAAATGATAATTAATTTGATTGTAAAATCTCAATATGTGGTCAAAGTGATTTTTTGGTTTAAGAGTTTTTCTTTATTTTTGTGATTTAGGCGGTTTGTTTTTTAACTGCTGTCTCTTCAAAAAGCAGTTTTAGTCGGAGGTTGTAAAATGGACCAACTCCTTATGGATATTTAAACATAGTTGTAATTTGGTGGAAAGTATATTTGCATCGATTTTAGAAGGAGCTAGGGCTTAGGACTTAAGTCATTCTTGTTGAGTGTATAATCTATGGATGCTACATTACTCATTACTATTCAACTACATTATAGACCGCGGTAGCTTGATAGTAAGGTCTCAGCTTCGGAACCGTTAGGTTTCTTCTTCGAGAACCGATTCTACCGAAGAACCGCAGTGTAAGCGGGTATGGTGCACGTTAAATCCGTCGGGACCAAATGCCCTCCGTTGGTGTGATGCAGAAGTTTGGAGAGGGGGTGCCAGCTCAGGTGTCGACCTCGTCATCTGACCACGGTTCAAAATGACGAGGTCGGTCCCAAAATAGCCTTAGTGTTTCTTTAAAAACGGGACGTTAATATAACTAAACTAAATTAAACTACATTACTGTTATGAAAAATGCTTACTGTCATCATCTAGAATGTACACCTCTGCCATAGGTCTTTGTCCAAATCCTCTGAAGTTGACAACTCCTTCAGCAGCCTGGGGATTCAACAGCTCAATCACAAAACTTTTTGTCTCCTCCCTCACCTTATCGTCCAAGATTTGTATCTCTATGAATTTTTCTGCTTCCCCCTCTCTGAAAACAATCTCGCCGTTAGAGAATACGAAATCAGTTCCTGTCAAGGCAGTTTTTGGCGCTGTCCGGTAGAATACGCGAACTTGACCATCTGAACCACCGACCCTCACCACTGGTATCTGCACTGTTCCCACGTTCTCAAAGAACTGGTAAATTCCTTCTTTAAGCTGCAATGCGCCCGGTTTCACTGAAAAAGATAGAGTGGTAAAAAAAAATGAGAAGGCTTGGCCAATTTGGTACAGAACACTTTCTCTTCTCTTGGAAAGGAAAAGATTAATAAATGTTTCGAAGATAAATCTGAAAAATTCACACTCAAATGATTTATTATTGCATTTTCAGAGTCAAATGAATTATTTTTAATAGATAAAATAAAATGTAAAAGTCGGTCAAATAGCAAAGCATGTTCCACTGCTGCTCAATACTAATAAGTTCTAGAAAAATAAAATTTTGCAGTTGGAAGCACATGAATTTTTTTTTCAATATATTATCATTTAATCTATTGCTTAAACTCAAGAAATCCGTCATTATATCATTTTATCATACACAACAATAAATATGTTTTTTGCTTAAAACAGTTTTCCATGAAAATAAGCTATCAGTCATCTAATAGATAGAAATCCGATGGTGCTGGATCTGGTTTTTACTCAGGTTGTTACACTTATGTAAATAGCATTTGTCAGTTTTCTAAAAATTCCCAAGTGAGATATGTGATCTTTCGTTATTGTGGTGCAATTAAATGTCCTTTACATTTTACTTTGTCTTCTGTGTTTGACAGTTAATCTGCATCTGTCGAAGTACAACGTTATTTTTCTGTAAGGATCATTCAACGTTTGAAAAAAAACGTATGAATTTACCTTCCTCTTCCCCTTTGATTTTAAAAGAAAGCCGCCATAAATACGTTGCAAGTCTTGAAGTGTAGTTTCTGATTGCCCTCTTTTAGGATCTTCGAAGAATTCAACCACAAAAATTTGATGTTTTATAAAACCACATTGATTATCTGTAGTTCTTGCTACAAAATTTCATTTTTTAACACTTAAAATTATACAACAAGACTGGATTTTGAATAATTTTTGACGGAACATTGTACTTATAATAATAATAAACATATCAAGAATCTAATTGATACTACAAATGAAAACTCACAGTTTATGATGCGTTAAGTAAATATTTAAGTAAAACCTATCTTTTTTTCTTTGATTGAAAGACTGAAAATAATTTTTAAAGCTATTTCTAATCTTATATGCTGTCTTGTGGATTTTCTTATGATCTCTTTAATTGCGAAGAAAGTAAAATGTTATTAAATATAAAATGTACTTTAACAACTATCAACTCTGACGCACTTTATTTAAAATAATTCTTTGGATATTCAGTAGCAACTTGAATACAATCAAATAAGGAAAATAATGTTTTTGGTCATTATTCAGAAAGCAGATTTTCAGAAAGAGCAATTTTTTGTAAGTTAAAAACATTCGGACGAATTATTTGTATTTCATCTCACTTAGTTCATCCTTGTGAAGATATTTTACTTTGAAATTAATTTGATTAAAAATCTTCGTACGTTAGAGATGAACACTTCTGTGTTCTAATAGAAATTATATTGTTTAATATCTTCAAATCTTAATTCGAAGATTAAATTAAATTATTATTCTGGATTCATGACACTTAATGATTTAAGAAAATTCATTTCAACATTTGTAATATTTATAAAATCGTTTAAAGTAGAATTTATAGTAAGAAAAAGTTTATTTGCTTACCAAAATAAATATTATACTTTTAAGTGTACTAATAAAAGTGTTTTTAAAACTGATTTTCATTAAATTTATTCAAATGATACATCCAGAATCGTTTTAAAGAATCCATTTCTTACATAAAATATTTGAATTTTGTGTCTAATTCACATCTGATGTTTCCTCAGATTCACAATAACCTTGATCATTTTGATTTCTATAGTAATAACCGGCATTGTTCTTTTATTACAAAAAACATCAATAATTAAGTAAACAATGATTAAAATTCGTTTTAAAAACTAAAAATGCTGCTATAAAATATATCCTTACTGTCATCATCTATGATGGTTATTACTGTGGCTTTTACGGGACCAATTCCTTTAAAGTTGATGACTCCCTGTCCTGGTCTGGGATCCATAAGTCGAACCTCAAATGTC
Organism: Argiope bruennichi; assembly: GCF_947563725.1. Classification (NCBI taxonomy): domain Eukaryota; kingdom Metazoa; phylum Arthropoda; class Arachnida; order Araneae; family Araneidae; genus Argiope; species Argiope bruennichi. The sequence continues at coordinate 14,933,604 of NC_079160.1, forward strand.
TTAGAGGGTTCTTTGACATCATCGTCAATGACCTGAATGGTGATGTCCTTTCTGTTCTCTCCCTCCTTGAAAATCAGTTCACTGTCAACGAACACAAAGTCCTGGTTCACCACAGCATCGCTGGCTATCGTTTTACACCTGACTCGAATCTCGCCGTCTGTGCCTTCTAATCGAACAACCCCGACTTTGAAGGTTCCGACGCTTTCCAACACCTCATATGAATGCTTTTCCAGTTGCACTATGCCTGCTTTCACTGAAAAAAATTTCTACTTTAATTTTCTTGTTGTAACTGTTAAATTTAAAAACATGATGCTACTAGCAAGCTTGAAATTTTTTCAAACAATAATTCCAAAATTCGGCATTAAATCGAAAATGGCAGAGTGCTCTGCGGGCATCTTAATCCTCCATGTTTCAAGTCTTATATTCGGGGCATGATGTATTCTTTGCTATAGCTTAATTATAGTAGAGAGGGGGTCAACTAGTTAGATAAATGGTTTAGCACAATTAGACAGTAGGTGTAAATCATGGGTAATAAACGTGATCTCGAACGAGTAATGAACGTGAAAGTGAACTGGTAATGAACGTCAATTCATGGTAGTGAACATATTAATTGCAATCATCTTAATGTAATCTTTTAAATAATCGCAATGAATCTGGGGATATTAAATTATATTCTTCGATTCTTCATCCAGGTTCAATAGCATGACCTGAATATGGAGTTAACGTAGTATAAACATGAAGCAATCCTTTTTCATATTTTTACAGAATGTAGTATTTTTTTTTCCATTGGACATTTTTTACATTTCTATCTATCATGAAGGAAAATGCATTACTTGCATGTGTGCATATGCATCCTTTAGAATTAATTAAACTTTTAGTGTTCTACAACTGATTGTGCAAATTTGATCATAAACAAAATTTGGACAGAGGAATATTCAAATCGGAATGATTTTATTTTGAAATTTCGTTTAGAACTCTGATTAATCAAAAATTCATCGAATTTTAAGAATTTTCTTCTGCCATAATTTCAAAAAATATTATTGTAAAAAAAGTAATATTTGAGTTTAAAAATTTTAAAAATTTTCTTTTTAAAGAATTTAATTTAGTAAAATGCAGATTATCGGCACAGTTGCGATTTGAACGGCATTGTTATGAATGGAATTTGAATCCATTAAAAGTACATGTACAAAATAAACTGAATAAATGTAAAGATATTAAGATAATGCGACTTTGATATCTATTCCAATTTGATATTAAAATGTTCTGTCGAAAAAAAACAACAATTACTATCAAGATTTGCATTTATAATTTATGGGAAATTATAAATAACAAATATTCCTGTCAAAGCAGCAGGTCGATAAAGGAGGCTAGTATATAGTTTTTAATGTTATATATCAATGAAAACATCTCATAAATAGAATGATTTCTCTTTTCTATATATTTAGTTATTTTTTTCAGAAAAAATTGATATGTAAGTTTAAATATTAAAAATTGAGATTCTTATTCAATTAAGATTTTTAAAAAATAGACCGTTTTACATTGTTTATTGTAACCGTCGAATGCATCAACCATTGTTCCAAAAAGGCAGCTATCGGAAATACAGACGAATTGTATTTTGAATTGCGAGAAAATATGGCTATTAAGCCTAAAATTCTATATAATAATATTGACTCCGAAAGTAGTGAGAATTATCCAGTTACATTACCCGTTAAATCTATTTTATGAACTCCACTCGATTCTATATAAGAATCTTAAAGAATTTTTTTGAAGATATAATCCTAATATAATTTTGTAAACATTTATTGTTTGTCTGTTTTTGTGAGTGGCAACATGTCTCGTCTTCTTTCCGAATTCTTTTAAAAATGTTGGTGACTGAGTGATATTTATCTGCGTAAAAATTTTAATTTAAATAACAAAGAATAGCTATAAATTATTTTAAAGGGCTAAATGAGTCATCGGCTCTAATGTTTCAAGAAATATGAATTCTGAACATACACAGGTAAGTGTCCGCAAATTTTTTGATGCTGTCATTCGTAAAAATTTCGATAATAGATTTGATAATGGATTCTGAGCATACACAATATTTATAATTAATCATATTTTTCAATGGTGGGATTTGGAAAGACTTGATACTACACCAACTATGGTGTCATTCTCATTTATCCTTTTTATCATGGTGCTATCATTTTTATACGAAATTATTCAGACTACGAAATTTCCTCTATTGACTTTCAAATCGAATTTTTATGTATTTGTTAAGTTTAATGAGGTTCTCTCTTATTGATCTTTGTTTAAAGTATGTTCCAATCAAAACAATCATATCATTAAATCAAATAGTGTTTGAGGAACCTCATGGTAGAATTACTGACAAAATATTATAAGATTTCAATTCATTTCATAATGGAGTTAAAACGTAGGAGCATGAATAAAAAAATAAAACAATTTTTAATCTCTCGTTATTGTTGCTAATTTAATATATTTATAATTATTCTTTGTTACAATTGACAGTGTTTACCTTCACGCATTTATCTACTACAGTTCTTTTAAAGTCAATCAGAATCACTTTTTTTTTTTTAGAATTCGGAAGTCCATATAAACATTCAATTGGAAGCTAAGCCTACTTCCAATGTAAAAATAGCATCAAAATTCATTGATCTACTTACGAAACAGTGATAATAAATTTCGTTTCAACTTAAATTTCTTATCCTTGATAAAACAATATTCAACGAAACTCTATTATACAAAATGGCATTTATGACTGATTTAAGATATCCGACTACGTTAAAAACACTGGTTATGGACCACATTGGTGAATTCTTTTTTTATTATTTCTTGTAGTTCAGACTTTCCTCTTTCCAAAATAGTATTTTCTAGTAAAAGGAAGGTCTGACCTATCATCCAGGAGAATTTTAAACAATTTTTTAACTAAAATTTTTCTTTAACTTCAATTTTCTCAAACTTTAATTTTCATAAAAATTATCCACCGTTCACATGATATCTCAAAAACTAATAGAGGTATTTACATAAAAATTTCAGCGTGTTTTTTAAATAATATGGGCAATGAAATGAACCAAAAGTTTTATTGTTAGTGAAATACTTTTTCATTTATAGGTGTTTTCAGAAAAATTAAGTTGTAAATTTATGGAAAAAATGTATATATGCGTATATTTTTACTCATAATTTCTTTTCATCTCAAAATGTTTCTTAGATTTTCGTTCATTTCATTCATCATTATATTCTATAACTTGTATACAAAGAAAAATAGGATTGCTGCATTACAATTTTGTGTAGAGTGTTAACCGTTTTGGTTAAATTTCATTAAAATTTACTACAAATTTTCCTATTTCTCAAAATATATATTTCCAAATAATTTTTTTTTTTGTATTTATAGTGTTTATAATTGACAATACATCTAAAAACCATAAATAGTTTTTGAAAAATCAAATTTTTCAAAAATATTTCTTCGAACGTAGACGGTTACCTTAAGAATAAAATCTTATTACATTTTTTCCACGATAAGACTGAAGAAATTCGACATTTTTATAGCAAATCATTTTCTAAAATTGATTCTATAAAATCAGAAATCAGTTTAGAATACGAAATCAGTTTAGATCTCTGCGATAGTTTGTATATTACTTAGTGGAAAAGAACTTATAAAGGTTTGCTTTCGTTAGAAGCATGCATTTAAATCTTTGCTTCTTCACCTAATTATAAGAAAAATAATTATGGAGATTCAAATCTCTAAAATACTGAATTATGAAAATGTTTTAGTCTTTCATTTAATTATTGCAACGAATAACATGCATAAAAATGTAATATCTTCGCAACGCACGTGTGTATAATCACATTAATAAACAATGGAAAGCATTGATGTGAAATATTCTTTAAAATATATCGACAAATTTATTAAAATTAGGTAAAAAATTTACTGAAATAAAGATGGTATATAAAAGTTAATTTTTTTTATAATTAAACAGAATTTTTTATATTATTGTATGCTTTTAAGTTACTGAGGAAAAACTTCTAAGTATAGCTTCCTCTTATTTAAGGATTTAATTACATTTTTCAAAAATCATTTCTTAGTGAATAGCTATTACGCAAAAAGTTACTACTTGCCAAATATGGCATCTCTAGGTCCAACGATCAGACGTGCAAAGTATTTTAAATGTGTGTGTGTGTGTTTCGAATACTCGTATAAAGAGAAAGCCAAAAAAATTCGTCATTGAGAGTTTTATTAATCTTCATGTTTTAGATCTTCCTAAGTCTCAAAATCACATTTTTGGGGGGGGGGATTATTTGTCTGTCGTTCCGTCTATCTATGAACACGATAATTCGAAAACACAGCTAGCAACACAGAAGAAAATTGGAATATGATTTTTTTACCATATTTGTTGATGATTTCCATCAAATTTCGTACGAAGGATTTCAATTTATAGTTTGTGTATTTTCTGTAGGCGGTTTAAGGTCACATTTTCTACCTCGTTATTGGTTGTCTGGTACCAGTAATGCGCTAGTAAATGTGACCTTGAACCACCTACAGAAAATACACAGACTATAGGTCTGTCCCATTCCATTCTGTTCAGCAGTGCGAATAAAAGTCAGCGGGATAATAAAAAACGAAAAGAACTCGATAAATAAAATTTGGTACAAAAATTTGGCCCTTAAAATGCAGATCTGTAACAATTTTGGAAACGCGATCACTTAAAAACGCAGTGAATTAAATAAAAGGAATTTGTAATGTCATCTTATAACTGCAATTTTTATTTTGTGACAAATTTTGGTTTCAATTGGAATAAAAAATAAAAATTCAAAATATAATGTGGTTGTCTTGTATTTGTATAGTAACCGAATGTCAACGATTAATCGCCAAAAAACTTACATGCTAATAGGATTTTCTGCATCTATTATCTTCTAAATAAGTTTTGCTTCACTAAACATTATGTTCAGAACTCTGAAATTAAAACTCTGAGCACTCGGCATTCTTATGTTTTTTTTTAATGCGCGTAAGAAATTTCAAGGAGGAGTAGGGATCGCTACTGCTAATTTAACCCTCTCATTCCTGAGATCATTTTAGTTCAAGTGCCTCGGAATACTGGATTACCCGAATTTCTCTTTAAATGATAGAGATTCTCTGCAATCCCTCTCCTCCTAAAACGAACCTGCAGTTTTAACCTGTGTTTTATGGGATTGCTATACAAAAGAAGTCCCCGCTTAACTAAGCGAATATATGCTTGGGCATCCTTTTAAAGTTTTTCAAAAACCCTCTCTACCCCCTCAAACCCATTTGGATGAGCGTTTCTTGTGCATAAAAGCATGGGTATCCAATCAACCACATTTGACGAAAAAGAAAGGTATTTGGAAGTGATACTCAAACAACTGATTGAATGGGTGTTTGCGGCTGTTGCATATTGACAGAGTTGACACGATTGTCGCAATTTAAGGATAATATCCAATTGATAAACATTATCATGCAAGAATTTGTTTTTACTTCACAATTTGCATACTGTATCCCAAACTTTCATCAAGAAAAAAAAATAAACAAAACATTAAAAAATTTCTTACTGTCATTATCTCTAATAGAAATAACTGCTGTTGGGTTGGACATGAATCTTCTGAAATTGATAACTCCCACTCCAGGTTTGGGATCCAACAGTTGTACTTCGAATGTTTTAGTGCTCTCCCTAACTTCATCATCGACGATCTTAATGACTATATCTTTCCTATTCTGTTTTTCACCGAAAACTAATTCGCCCTCAACAGGTATGAAGTCTTTGTAGAATTGTGCGGTTTTCGGTATCGTCTTGTATTTTACGCTTATCTCACCGTCTGTACCATCCGTTCTAATTACTCCGATGGTAATGGTGCCGTCGTTTTCGAACACTTCATAAGAAGGCCTTTCCAGCTTGAATGTTCCTGGTTTCACTGGAAAAAAAGAAGTGAATTGAATTCATAGTGGTTCATATCCGAAAGTAACAATCTCGTAATTTGGGCTGCATTGATAGTTTGTATTATATATAAACTATAATAGATAAATTGACATGCAAATAACTAATATAAACTATCTATATAAAATATTATATAAAATAAATAATATATAAAATAAATAATATATAAAATTTTATGAATAATTTTTGAATATTAAATAAAAATATTAACGCTACATTAATCATAAGGATATTTTTTTAAAAATTAATTTTGAAATGTAATAATGCTATTTCAGTGTTGACGATATTATAATAAAAATTCAAATGATTACTGAGAATATTTTTAGAGCTTTATCATTCGGAATTTAATAAGTGCGTAGGCATTATTTGATATTATCTTGCACCAAGGATCAAATTTCAAATGACACTAGAAAATATAAATTTTGCATTTATACTCAAACAAAGCCATTGAAATTACCAAAAATATCCATTCATTTTGAGTAGATATTAGTAGAATAAAAAGAAACATATGATTAAAAATTGTAAATATAAATAATTTAATAAAATAATTTTATATTATATGCCAGTAATGAGTTGTTTCTGCTCTATCTCGATTACGGTGATTTATGGTATGGAACCTATGTTCGGGATGAAATTTTTGAAAATTATCATAAAATATTTATATATATTTCTATTTTGTCATAAAATAATTTGAGTTAAATGCTCTGAAATAAAAAATATACCACTTAAAAGCCAAAGGTATTTTGAAAATTTGAAGAAATATGGGTTCTTCGCTTATAAAAAGATAAAAAGCGAGAATTTTCCACTTGAGAGGTTCATCAACTGATCTGTTCAAAATCTTACTGATAACTTAAGAAATATGTTATCCAGTTTAAGAACTATTTAATCGGGATAAAATAATAAGGAAACGTAATCAAGAAATATTTCCTGAACTAAAAAATAAGTTCTCCAGACTTTTGATACTGAAATTCGACTGTTAAATATTATAAAGCATTAAAACAACTATCAAGTTTACACAATTGAACAGATAGCTTATTTTGTAATTCAGGAATTAAAAAAACTTATTGAGAAATTATATCAAATTTGAAGCAAACAAAAATATGCATTAGATTTTGGTATGAGTTTTTTTTCGTAAAATATTACCAAAATTTAAAATTTGAGAAAATAACATTAAAATAATATAATAAGAAAATCACCAATTTGTAGCATTGAGTAGAATTTTAAAATATCTCCGGAAAAGTGAGTGAATTACAAAGAAAATCGTTATTTTTCTTCACGTTTTTGTTCTTTTTGACAATTTCAAAAGGAAATTATCATAATTAAATTAAAGCAATTTCCTTTTTCGATTTTGAGCAAATAGCTACTAATACTAAGCAATAGCTATAATTAGCTATGAGTCTGCAATCACAAAACCATTCTTTAAGAAAGATTGACAGAATCACCGTCATTTCTTCTTCAGAAAAAAAAATATTAAAAGTTCTTTAAAATATTATGTTTTAATTCGATTATGCTTTGAACAATTATTGTTGAAATTTAGCAATATGATTCCACACTGAGTTTTATTTATTAATCATTTTTGTACAGGGATATTTTCGATAGGATATCACAAAAATATAATTCAATATCTCGCTTAGTTATTAATTCTAACTAAAATATTCAGAAACTCGCTCCAAGATACAAATCCCAAATTTCATAACTATAGGTTAAATGGTCTGCCCTGTGTAGCGCCAACACACACACGCATTCACTTTTATTATTAATAGAGATTATATGTACAAAAATTATTACCAACAAAACACGAGATTAAAACAGATAGAGAAAACTCCTTACTGTCATCGTCTAAGATGGTAACTAATGCTGTTGGGTTGGTTGTAAATCTCCTGAAGTTGATAACACCAAACCCGGGTGTGGCGTCCAAGAGTTGAACTTCGAATGTTTTGGTCATTTCTCTAACATCGTCATCAATGACTTGAATGGTGATGTCTTTTCTGTTCTCTCCCTCTCCGAAAACCAATTCGCCCTCCGAGTACACGAAATCTTGGTTGGCCTGGGCTGTTTTCGCAATCGTTCTGTACTTCACCCTTATCTCGCCTTCTGAGCCATCCAATCTGACCACTCCGATCGTTACTGTTCTGCTGCTTTCTGTCACCTCATAAGATGTTTTTTCGAGATTCAAGATACCCGGCTTCACTAAAAAAAATGATACATAATTTCAGAATGAATACAATTTTCCCAAGATTATAGTAAAAAAAATCAGTTTTTTTAATTCATAATTCATTTTTCATTACCAATTTACAGAATTAAATTTCAAATAAATCAAGCTAATGGATTGCTGAGAATAATTTAACGGAAAGCAGTGGGGTTTTTTACCCTCTGTCTTATTTTTTACATTCTCATATGCACAGTTGCGTAATCGTCAAAAAATTCGAACGCGAGATTCTGATGAATCTACACATTTCAGATGTTCCAAAATACGAAAAATACACGCCTGCCTTTGAATCTGTCTATGAAAGAGATAACTCAAAACTCGCCCAAGTGTGTGATCTGGTAAGTGTGTGACCTGTACATCAAATATGTAGATTTCTATCAAATTTTGAATCCATTTATAGGAATGTCCGGGTGTCCTAGTACAAGTAAACACGTTTATGACAAACCGACCTAGACCTATAAAGACCTAGTTGGCTAAATTTGGTACACAGATATTTATATCTAAAAGTGTAAATCTCTATCGAATTTTGAGCAATATCTGTTAAATAATTGAGCATTCGTAATTTTGTACTTATTTTCACATGCTGTAAATGCAACAACGATTTAAATAAATAAAATTGGTTATGTACTTATCAAATTTTGGTTTAAATTGGTCAGAAAAAAGCCACCCAAAGGAAATTGGCAAGGTCAACAAAAGCAAATTTAAACATTTACAGACATTTCCTTTCATATTTATGATTTGAGTATCCTATCATCGCAAGAATATTGAATCAAATCGGCTTATATGCTCTAATCTCAACTTTCTCGTATTCTAATAGCTTTAGTGACGGATTTTTTTTTAACTCCGCAGAGGTTAGACAGTTTCTTATGACTACTAAATTGTGAAAAGACCACAAGTAGATTGATTTAAAAATTATTTTCCTAGTTACCAAGTAACACTATGATAATTTGATGAATGATAACACAATTTAATATTCTACCAAACGCAATTAACAAATTTCCCACATTTTTCATTACGTTATTGGAATATTTAAATCGAGCATCTGTTTCAGTGCTATTGTGTATAGACCTAGATATTGGACCGTAATAACTAAAAATAAATACGTATTCTTAACGTAAATGAAATAAAAAATAGTAGCATAAATAAAACATTAATCTATTAAAAATGTATTGAAATTGAAACTAAATAGTTATCTTATTAAAAAATGTGAAACTAAACTGTTGTTACTATATGGAATGTGTTGTGTCTCACATTATAATGAATAAAGCTTAGTATGGGTTTTAGGTATCTTGTCTGCCAATCGGATATAACATTTAATACAATTCTTCCGTGTAGTTGGCAAGGTACCATACCAAATTCCTTTGTTTAAGTCATTGGATTGTCGTATTATAGCTTTCACATACTCGCAAATACAGACAAAGACAGATGGACAATCTTTTAGGTTCAAATTTTAATACAAATCTAATAATAAATATATTTATTTTCACCTATCTACTTATTTACGTTTTCCAATTATTGAGTTTACATAGATCTGAATATGAATGGATGGACATTGATTTAACTGATTTTAAAAAAAATGATTTTTCTTAGGTGGTTTTTGACTAAAATTTAGAAGAATTCTGCCACTTAAGTTAAAAGACAACATAATAAATTTCATACCAACAACTTGTTGCATTTTGAGTAATTGTGCTCCCACAACGATAAATTAATTAACAGAGAAAAAGAATAAGGGAGGTTTGTATTGTGGAAATTTATCTCCAGATCAAAATCTTTATTATGTGAAGTACATACTCTCTGCATATTTCGCTTATTATAAATCAAATCTAGATACATAAAGATTCTTACTGTCATCATCTATAATCGAAATCACCACTGTTGGGTTTGATATGAATCCCTCGAAGTTGATGACTCCCGGAGCTGGAGTAGGATCCAATAACTGCACTTCTAACTTTTCTGTAGGCTCCCTCAAGTCATCGTCTATGATTTGGATAGTGATGTCATTACTGGTTTGCCCTTCCTCGAACACCAACTCCCCTTCAGAAGGCACGAAATCTTGGTTCGCTTGAGCACTTTTTGGCACCGTCCGGTACCTGACGAGTATTTTACCGTCACTGCCGCCGACTCGGAACACAGGGATTTTAATGATTCCCACCCTCTCAGGGATATCATAAGAAGGTTCTTTGATCATAAAAGAACCAGGCTTCACTAGAAAAATAAAAAAAGTTTAATAAATTTAATCTTTAGTGTATATATTATATAAATATTATAGAAATTTGGAATCATTTTTTTTGAATTTCACCCCCAGAATGGAAACAAAATTTTATTAATTCATATAGTTAGCTTCTAAATATGTTCTATAATTATCAAAATGGTTTATTTACATTACGAATACACTCACAACAAAATATGAATATGATGATAAATCCTTTTGCATAACATAACAAGTTACTGGTATTTATGTTCGATTCTAGTGATTTAATTCCATTGTTTTAGTTTATACGCTGTACCAATTTTTAAAACTCACAAAAATGTACAAAATTTTAAAACTCATATATATTGTAAAGGAAATGAAAAACTGATTGCAAAATTTCCTCCTTACAAATGTGAAACGAAATAATTAAATAAAATTCCATAAAATTTGTTGTTAAATAATTTTTTAAATTTAAAATTGCTTTTCAACAAATAAATGAGCAATTATTTGTTGATACCTTGTTGACATCTTGATTATCCATCTTATGATAAATTGAGTCTACTTCATGTGATAAGCACAGAAGAGCGCAGAAAAATTCTTAATTATTGCAGAAAAATAAATAAATACGAAATTTTACCATCTCCAGTCGAAACGAAAAATAGTAAGGATCAATTATTGTATTCTATCAAAAGTTTTACATTTTATTCGATAAATCTAGATTTAAAAATCTGTTTTGAAATTTCTAGTTGAACAGGGAAGTGAAAGCTTAACGACATTGCAAAGTATGCACAAAGAGAAGCTACAAAATTTATAAATCATTTAAATACGTGATTCTTATAATATTTATTTAGAATTTTTTACTTTCTTGATTATGATAGTCTAAGTTTTGCATTAAGTATGTCAATTCCTGCCCTGGGATATTAATATTGTAAAACTCAATTTGATTTTAGAGGAAATAAATATATTCCGATTTAATTATCTATATATAATTATAATTTAATTATATATATATTTTTCTCTCTTGTTCCTCGTTTTTTTAAATTAAGATACTGCCAACAAAACCCCATTTTTGACTAAAAATCACAATTTTTTTTAAAGATTTATTCAAAAACGAGCATCTTTACATTTCTAATATCGTTTATACTTTATTTCTACGATAAATAGATAAACAAATGAAAAGGGAAGTGTAAATAATATTATAAATAAGTCCTTTTTTTTGTCGATTCCTTTTAATAATTTCATTTTTTTTTCGTTTTCATTAATTTTTTCAGTGTGAATTACTTTCTTTCTATGGCATTGTTGCAAATTAAATTGAAATATCTTGATATTATTCTTCATGCTATAATTTTTGACATTAATTGCTTGTAAAGCATTTAAATGACTTTGATGAAAAGATGAAATAATGAAAATTGAAATATTTTCATTATTTCTCTATATTAATGAAAATGAAATATTTTCATTAATATTTTCATCTTTGAAAAGATGAAAATATTATTTGATAAAAAAAATCTTCAGATTAATTAACATCCATTTCCAAATTAATTGACAGATTTATATAAAACATTTAAATTTGCCACATCCAGCTGCATAGCCGATCACTGTAAATACTCATTAGAGTCAAGAAAATGACAGAAAAATATCCAAAATTGAAATTTTATAAAAAATAATTAAATTCGAGAAATTCGCAATAGCCTCCAAATTTAGACAGTTCTGAAAGAAAATGAATTTTTATATAAATGAAAATTAAAAATATAAACTTTAAATTGTTTTTTTTTCCTTCAAGATGGGTTTTTTGCCATAAATTTTCATTTTTCATATTCGATTATTTAAATACTATTTAAAATATCTACCGGAAATGTTGCATACTTTTTATTTATAATAATATCTCGGGATTGAACCAAGATAAATTTGCAAAGATTGCAAGGTTATGGAGCTTTTTAACTTATAAAAAAACACCAAAACTTCAGAAAAAAATCGATGCGTTCAGGCTAAAATTCTTGTAATTTGCAAGAAATCTGATTGCCATGTTTCTAATGCAATCTCTTGTTAATATTTCAATGAATTTATATCCTGAATCATACTTCATTCTGGTTATTCTGTTTTGAATTGATATTGTTTGAAAAGTTCTAATTTAATATAAAAAAACTTTAAGTCCTCTCTAATATTTTTAAAAACATTTACTTATAAATTCTTTCTCTACATTGTAATAAGTTTTTGTATGAATGTCATCTCAAAAAGGAAAAAAAAATACTCAAATATCATTATTTAAAAAAAAACGCTCAAAAAACATAGTCATATACAAAAGAAAGAAAAAATCAGAAATTTGGTAAACAATAGTTTTAATACTAATCTACTACTTATTCTTCTACTTATTCTTCGAATTCAATACGACATTCTAGAGAAACGCCGTGAATTTCTTCGAGTGGACTTCGCGCAAAACTAATCTTTTTGCTTCATTTCACCAATTCTTCTTTCTCTGACTCATTTTTGAAGTCCAAGTCCTGTGACGACTTCGGGCCACAAGAATTCTTAAAAAGGGAATCTCCAGCGAGAATTTCTTATCCGATGAGAAATTGCCAGTCTGGATAAAAATATGGCCGACTGAGAATGAAATCAGCAAGCAGCTGGTAATAATAATTTAAAATGGATCTGGAATTATTACCGATATCTTTCGATAATATTTAATGTTGAATCCGTGTCATCCAGTCATGGTAAAATGTGTTTAATGTGATAAATAATAAAAACTTAAAATGAGTGGATTTTCGGAATACTCAACAACAGAAATATGCATTTGAAACAAACCCCTTTTCAATAATTTAGAAACAGCAATTATCTGATCATATACGAAAAGATTTCTTACTATCGTTATCGTTAATGGTCACTAGTGTAGTTGTCAAGGGTCCAAGTCCCCGGAAGTTGATGACTCCAAGTCCGGGTTCTGGATCTAGTATTTGCACCTGGAAAGCTTTAGTGGGTTCCCTGATATCATCATCAACGATTCGGATAGTGATGTCTTTTTTGTCTTCTCTTTCATTGAAGATCAGTTCACCCTCTGAATGTACAAAGTCTTGGTTCACAACAGCATTGGTAGCTACCGTTCTGTACTTCACTCGTATCTCGCCGTCCGTGCCGTGCAGTCGAACGACTCGGATAGTAAGGGTTCCAACGTTTTCAAATATCTCGTAGGAAGGTCTTTCGAACTGTAAGATGCCTGGTCTCACTGAAAAAAAAATGAAATCGGTTATCACAAATTTCAAATTATTATGTTAGAACATTATTTTTTAAAAGTCACGTGGTATCAATTCGACAGGAAAACACCATATTCTCACATGACTCATATCGCAATCACCAACATATAGAAAAGTGATGGTTTTTAACCATCTCAAAATCAATCGAGCTCTAAAATATTTTTTCTCGAGGCCAGAATTTTTTTTTCATGAAAAATCAATTTAAACCGATTTTAAACAATCACGAGACTATCAAATTACACATGCGTTGATATTTACAAAACGTTTTATTTCCCTTCTCAAAATCGTTCAAGCTCCAAAATTTTGTAAGGCCAGAATTTTTTTTCTCTTAGCAAAAATCCAGTTTAAACTGATTTGAAATGATTACGTGTTTACTGCATTGCGCAATCGTCAACTTTTGAAAACCAATGTTTTTTTACTCATCGCCAACATTTTTTTTTTTTTTTGCCAGCTAAAAAAATTATATTTAGATGCATATAACTTTCAATATCTCTCCTCGCTATTTCCCGTTCATTCCCATTTACTTCTCTGTGCTTCTTCAAGCGATAATTTCTTACGACCCAGCCCTTTATTGACCAGACAGGAAAATCGGTTACATGGCGGACATTCGCGCCATGTTGCAACTTTTTATTGGCTATAAGTCGCCGAGTGTGACAAATTTCTTTATCATTTTGTAATAACCCTAAAAGTGAAAAAAAAAAATGATTTCTCAAGAGCAACAAATCAACATTTTCTGCCCATGCGTTTTGAAGCTTCAAAAACCCGAAAGCAAAACATCATGTTCTCTCAAGATAAGATACATTAGTTTTATCCTCATTTTAAAAGCAAGAATTGCGTGGATTATAATTTCAGGATTAAATCAGTATTACTGCTCTGCTCTCGACTTTCAAGTTTGTTAAATTATGGAAAGTTTCTTGCCTCATACTGCAATGAAGAAGACGGAGTATCATTTAAGAGGTTATTTTCTCGCTTCCAAATTTCTTCTCACTAATTGGGTCCGAAAATTGACGCAATCTGTAATAGTGGTGACAAGCTTATTTATCAAATTTCATTTGTCTAATTCGTTGGACATTCAAATACTTGGAAAAATTCTTGTTGACAAATGGTCAAATTGTAATCAATTTTAATGAAAAATTTACCGCAGATTAGCAATTCTGGATACAAAAGAATAGCTAAATTCCACGAACTCTTTGCATTATTGCATTCATATGTACATAAAGGGAAAAACAGACTGATCTGTATTTGACGAATTTCTTCCGAATTTTGATAGATAACAAGAATTTTGGTACAGAGACCACATACCAAGTCTAATTTAACAGACTTGATGAATTCTTAATTATCGTGTTTATTCCCAGATAGATTGGCAACTCGATAGATGAATATAAGTCCTTAAATGATCCTTTATAAAAGGTGAGAACATGAAAATTTATTAAAATTTGTATAGCTTACGGTTGTAACACTTACAGTACTTTCATTCTAATTACTTTGCATAAAAGGTAATAAAACAGAAATTTTCTTACTGTCATCATCTATGATTGAAACTATCGATGTTGGGTTGGACGTGAATCGCCTGAAGTTAATGACTCCAGGACCTGGAGACGGGTCCAACAGTTGCACTTCGAAATCTTTGATAGGCTCCCTTATGTCATCGTCTACGATTTGGATAATGATGTCTTTTCTGTTCTGTCCTTCTTCGAATATTAACTCCCCTTCAGAAGGCACGAAGTCCTGATTCATTTGAGCGCTCTTTGGCACCGTCCGGTACTTGACAAGTATCTGGCCGTCATTACCGCCAACTCGAACCACTCCGATTCTAATATTTCCAGCACTTTCCCGAATTTCATAATATGGTCTCTCCAGCATAAAAGAACCAGGCCTCACTGGTAAAAGAAAAACAGTTTTTAAATTTAATCCTTAATTACGATTAATTATCATGAATGTTAAAAAATTGTCAAACTAATTTTCAGAATATTCACTACTAGATGGCGCCACTATCAAAGAATCAAAATTCTGTGGAAAGTATTCGATTAATTGATAAATATATTCATTGGATACAAAAACAATACATTGCCATCGAATATTTACAAAATTACAGAATTTGAAAGTTATTATATGAGGAGGCGAGAAAAAAATGGGTTGGAAGTTTCCACTTAAGCAAACATGAAATAAATTATTGTATTCAAACTGTCGTAAGTATAAACATCCATTAACGCTATGTTCCTTTACAAATTGCCTTCAAAATTTGAAAAAGATGAAAAATTCTTATGCCGAGTTTATATACTTCATTTCATCCATCTGGCCATTTGTGTTTTTGAAATACTGATGGATTTGGACGGAACAAAATACAAACTTCACACTAATGCATTTCGTCAAAATTTTAATGGAAATCTACAAGCTTGTTTAAAACGCATTATATCAAATATCATATATATAGACTCGTTCGTATTCCTGAGTTGTCCTATTTATAAGCAGACTGATGTAATTTCAAAAATGGATTTTCCAAATTCTGGAAGATCTGAAACGAGAAATTCATCAATATTTCGAGATCAAAATTTATGATGATTATAAAAATTTCTCTTTATTTTATATATGCACAAAAAGAGGAGAACAAATAAAAAAATTCTTAAAAAAAAAAAAAAAATAGCGAATTTAGATACCAAAATGTTACATTCTGTTAATGCATAACTAACATTTTATTTAAAAAAGAAATTATTGTTCACATATAATCTTAGGTATAATGTGATGTATATAATTTAATTCTATACTTTATAAGAATACGAACATCGGATTAAATATTTTTTGTCATCATTGTTTACAAAAATTATAAGTATTTATAGAAGAAATTTACAAAAGGAAGTCTTTTTAAATTTACTAATTTGGACTTCATTGACTTATTCAAAAAATAATTTTCATCTGTGAAATTGTACCTGGAAGATATATTTTTATTCTTGGTAATATTGAACCCTTTTATTCCTTATAATACGGAAAGTCTTCCTAGATACCTCTTTATTTATATGTATGATATTGTGAAATTAAGTCAAACAATATAGTGCAATATTGTTTTACGATATTGAAACAGTGTAAAGTATAATTCTTTTATCCAATCAGTATGGAGTGAAAGTTTGTGAGAGGTAAGAAGGTGAGTTAGTTCGCTATTTACTATAATACCGAAATTGGCCAAATAATATTATTCAATCCCAATAAAATGAGCTAAAAAAGCTCTAGAGCGAAAAATGAGCATGCGAACTCCAAGAGATTTAAAATAAAGATTGAGAGATTTTTAAATTTTAAAGAGTATCTTAGAACTCCTCTGGCCGGAATGTTAGATGTCTAATGTAATCGGTGTTAAAACGAGATAATGCAGAAATGCTGAACATTGTTACTATGCCAGGAATCATGCCGAAACATTGCATTAATAATTAGTTCCCCAACATCTTTTTTTTTGCATATTGTCGCATCAACGTAATATCATGTTTACCACTTACATGCTTAGTCACACAAATTACATCCATACAAACAAAGAGTTATCGATACAAGTTTTCATTCGTCATCGGATTAAGTTTTAAAACTAACTGGTTCATGTCTTAGCTTTAAAATGTAATGCATTTTAATTAATCTTACTTTTACAACTTCCATTATTGGGTCAGTGTACATTGATTGGAAGTTATTGAGTGTGAAAATGTCTTCTTTTTAATGTCTGTTTCAAACCTGAAAATTTTTTATTGAATTCCTTCAATAGTACTCTTATTTTATCTGCTAGGTAACCAATTTAGTGTCTAAATATACACGAATGTAATTTTTCAATGCATTTTAAGAATTATTCTCCACATGAAAATTATTTCCTTTTAGAAAATTCATCTAATTTCTCACTGAATGAAGATTATTTTAATTCAATTAATCAGAGTAAATTGGACTAACTGATTTTTAGTTTTCATGTTCTCAAATATATATAATATGGAACGAGTTTCAAATACTGATTAACAGCCAATTTATATATCTTGAAAGCTGAATTCCTATCTGAATTGAAAGAAAAAAATATTATTATGAATGAAAGAAGACTATATATTACTGTCATCATCTAAGATTGTTATTACAGCTGCTGGTATCTGGCCCAATCCTCTGAAATTGATGACTCCTACTCCAGCAATTGGATCCATAAGTTGAATGGCGAAATATTTGGAAGGCTCCCTTATATCGTCATTTAAGATGCGGATGGGGATGGTCTTCCTTGTCTGTCCTGGTTCAAAGACCAGGTCTCCCGATACACTTTCGAAGTCCTTTCCGGCTGCAGCTGTCTTGGGGACTGTCTGGTAATGCACCTGGATCTGACCATCAACGCCATCCAATCGCACGACGCCTATCTGGATAACTCCGTCGCTTTCTCCGACTTCAAATGAATCCTTTTCGAGAACTAGAATTCCTGGGGTCACTAAGGATAAAGGTATTTTGTTACTATTTTATTATTTATGAATTTTTAAGTTCTAAACGAAACTGATGTAAAAAGTTAAAACAAATATAAAAAAGAATAAACATACATTGAAGGTCTAAAAATGCAGATTTTTTGTTACCATAAATTTTGCGGCAATGGTTTCTGAAGTCTTTTTTTTTATATAGACTTAATAAAAGGTTATATTTCTCATTCCGCATAAAATTGTGAATATTAGATAGGTCCGCGAAGGGCTCGAATGCTTGAACTTTTATTTTCAGAGTCAAACACGTGAGAAATGCTTTCTTCGTAGTATAATAAATAAAATCGGCATTTGTGTATTAATTGCGTGATATTGGGGGAAAATGATTACGAACTATCGATCCCTGGCGATGAATCGCTAGTATGCGGTTAATAGCAAGCACCAGAAAATTAAATATTTTATTTAATTCCCCCCCCTTTTCTTTGATGCCTTTTTTACTGATGGACTGAAATTAAAATTCGACAGATTTTTAATTGTAATCTTATAATCACGTAACAGATTTCCTTATTTCATTCATTTAAGTCGTTGGAGTTATTTAGTTTTCATGCAAGCAAAAATATAGATCGATAGGCGGCCAACCCTAAGACGAATTTTAAATTAAATTTGATAATTATCCATATTTCAGATGCTAAATCTTGTAAATGATTGTTATGAGGGAGGATAGAACCTGGGACCTTGTGGTTCGCAACCGAGTAACAAGACCACAACACAAAAGTAATACTCATGTCTCGTAGCTTTTATCTGGCTTATAAGCTTTTCCCCACAACCTGTTTATTAAATTTCATCTACTTAGACTTTTTTTAACTTTTAGTTTTGTAGTTATCGGGTTCACTCGCATTCGGACTGCTAGACAGACAGAACTTCTTCATAGGTTTCAAAATTTGATAGAAATATACAAATTTGATGTAAAGACCATATATCAAATTTCATCCGTCTAGGTCGAAGAATTTCTGAGCTATTGTATGCTAAGACAGACATAATTATTTAAAAAGAATATGTTCAACTGATGTGAACTCAGAGATTCATGAAAATATCGAGTTCAAACTTTTTTAGCGATGAATTTGGCGATATGATTTTACTGAATATCATAATAATAAAAGATATTACTAAAAGCCATTCTAAATAAATGGTCTGTATCATTATGAATCAAAATTTAGGGCAAAAGAGATATTCTTTCTTCCTACCTAATCTGTTAAATTATGATTTTATATGAAATATGTGTTACAATAGTTGTGATTAATCCGGCGATTATGTATAATTACATGTCATAATCACTGCTAAATTTATTGATGATTGTGAATAATCACCGGTAAATATACATAATTACTAATTTATTACATTTATATACATCATCCTAGTTCGAAATAATCAAACATTTAGCAACAGAACCAACATTCGATTCATCTGATATGTCAAGTATATCATATCTTGTAAGAAAAGGCAGAATACGTGAAAAAGAATTGTCACAGAACTATGTAACATAAGATGCACCAACAATTAAGACAATAGCCGTGTCAGTCTTGAGAAGCCAAGGGAAATGATTCTGATATCTAATTAATCGTTTGCACTCGGTAAAGTAATTCGATGCATAACTATTCACTTAATCCAAGGACTTTTTTGTTGTTCCAATATATATATCTATAATATATATAATATAATAGTGTTATATATCTGCAATGTTGCTTCCCAGCATGATTAGTTAAATCACTGGAAAGACCGCTTTACGATCTCTGTTGGATGCTGATCGGGTGCCGAGTCAGTGATTCCAAAGCGTGACGACCATCTGGTGACGAATTTGGTGACTTTGGCAACAAAATAGATAATATTAGAAACTTTCAGAATTTTAGCGATTGAACCAATAGGAACCAAGTATGTCTGATTGTTCCAGGACTTTCTTTGCCCACCTCCCGTGAACTATAAAATGCCGACAGACTCAAGTTGCAGTCAGTCGTGTATCGAGTTTTGTATTGAGTCGTGGAAAGAGACGGCAGAATAATTGGATCATTTCGGCGAAGTGCAAGCGCTGTGTGAAACTCAAACTATTGCTGAATTGAGCTGTGTGGCGAGTCCTGGCATTTATTTTGGAAGCAGAATTGGGTCGTGCGTGGAGTAGCCAGCCGTGTTGTAATAAGTCAGCAGTTGTATACAGCTAAAGCGAGGAGACAGTGGCGAATTGCAGACATTTGGACAGACCGTAGTGTTGCTACATAGATTTCTTCTGAATTCTGTCTAGTCGCTTTGTGTACTGTGGCTGTTATTACTACCGATTACTACTTGTGGTCTAATGTTTGTATAGTGTGCTGCTGTGTGTTGCCTGAGTTCGTCTCAGCTGTATATGTGCTGTCCTTGTATTAGTGTCTTCGTGTTCAATAAAATTCGTCATTTGTTACTAAAAGACTGTTTATTTCATCGACCAACAAACCGAGAAAGAACCCACGTAGAATTCCGTAACTATATATATATATATATATAATGATATTTTAAACTCTTAATTTCAATTTAATTAATTTCCAAGCTTTTATCTTAATTTAGCCCACAGTAAGTTCATTCTCTTATTTCGTGATCCAATTCCACTGTCTCTACTTAATTAATTCAAGAGAAGCTTTATAAAATTGCTTAGTCAGCTAAACGTCGATATTTTCACACGCTCGGCGTGAAGGGGTAAAAATGTCCAGTAAGCACATTCTTTCTTAAGAGATCCCTGTGTTTCCCTTACATGTGATTGACATGCGTCATAAATCCCTATCAGAATCTTAATAATATATTAGCACTGTGGAGAAATATTTTCCCTATCACAATCTAAGGTTATATAAGACGAGGGATTTGGCGGACGTCTTGTCCGCGTTTCTGCTTGT
This sequence comes from Argiope bruennichi, assembly GCF_947563725.1. Classification (NCBI taxonomy): domain Eukaryota; kingdom Metazoa; phylum Arthropoda; class Arachnida; order Araneae; family Araneidae; genus Argiope; species Argiope bruennichi. The sequence goes on from NC_079160.1 coordinate 14,954,521, forward strand.
AAATAATTATGCTTTCCAGATGGATTAAAAAGAATTTAAAAATGTAAAAAGTCTCTTCACTGTCTTCAAAACTGCATCCTGCTTCACAACAAATAATGTTACATATTAAAGAGCCGACAGGATTCGAAATTGTTACGCGCGCACGCACACACACACACACACACACACACACACACACACACACACACACACACACACACACACACACACACACACACACACACACATATATATATTTGCTTTAAGTTGAATTTTCCAGAAAAATTAATCTACATCTCTTTACCATTTTGTAGGTATTTTTAACTATCAAAATGGAAAAATAAATAAATAAAATGTAAAAATTTTGCACCGTCTTGAATGGTGCCATTTGAGTGCAAAGGGTTAAATGGAGGTGCGGTGCAGAGGGTGCTCAGAGGCATTTTTTTATGAAATGAACTTTATAAATATTTTTTAAACATTTCCATTGGCTTTTACAAGATTTGTTTCAGAAATAATAGGAAATTTACTTTCTTCAAAAAAAAGGAAGTCATTCAGTGCTACAACTGTTGTTTTTAAGGTTTGAAAGCTTATATTAGGCAATATGAACATTTTTGCTGGTCATTTCTTGGGAAAATAATTTATTAGCCATACTTCCCACACATGGAGATGATTTCAGAACTAAAATATAAAATTTCACTTACTATCGTTGTCCACTATCCTAATAACTGCTTTTTCAATTGATCCGAATCCTCTGAATTTTAAGATTCCTGGTCCGGGGATGGGGTTCAGCAGCAGGACTTCGAGGGTCTCTAGGGGTTCTTTCTCCTTGTCGTCTTGGATCCGCACCTCGATGCTCTTCCTCAGCTCGCCTTCCTCAAAGACGAGCTCTCCGGACACTGGAACGAAGTCCCGATTCTCGTTCGCAGTGAGGCTCTTTGTTTGGTACTGTACAGTGATCCGTCCGTCCTGCCCTCCTGTCCGTACAACGTTCACTCTCACTACTCCCACATCTTCCATTACTTCATAAATGCCTCTTTCTAATTCAAGAACGCCTGCATTCACTGAAAAGAGAGGAAACGATTGATTTTTACTTTATCGAATGCGAAGTGTAGAGAAAGTATTGCGATCATCAAAAAATTGGACACAGCGAGATCTGAGATTCGGAGTTCGGAACGTATTCGAATGTTTTAAATATCACAATGCTTTCTCTTTGTATACTTCAAATACAAGAAAATAAACACGCGCGCGCGCGTGTGTGTTACATCATTTTTTTACAGACCGATAGTATATTTCCTTTTTAAATGACACCATTTCATAAAAATCGTCATGTACTTACGTATGGATTTTTCTTGCTGTTCCACTTACCCTAGGTACTCTTATTACTTATAACCGAATGGCAACAGTCAAATATAAACAACTCGTTAAACGAATGATTTAGATTTCTTCATAGAATGTTTTTACAGTTGCATTTAATTTAATATTTCGCTAAGTAATACAGCTGCAAATCATTAGAAGAACTCAGGAGATGGTCCGAAAACTCCATTCAGTCAAAGATATAAAAGAAATTCAGAAATACATGTCAAACCTAAAGCTTAATGGAGCGAAAAAGTAGGCTTAACCATTTCCAGATGAGGAATCACAATGACTTACCTGTTGAAATTGATGACCCTATTTTTCATAAATATCCTCTCAAAGAAATTATGTTTTCAATATGCTGATACTCAAAAAATTAATTTATGATATCCATTTCTTTCCTGTGTAATTTTTCTTTCTCTTTAATATTTTTTTATTTAATTTGGCACACAATCTGACATATTTTTAAATTCAAAATCGTCCATCAAAACACTCAATCGTGTGCTTTTGCCAATCTTAAAATTAAGATTTAAAAAATTGCCTTTTTTGAACAATAACTTCGAAATAGGATTTTCACTTCCACTTTTATTTCGTAGTATGTACGCTTTTAATTTATTCCTACAGTGATTTTGTAGCATATTTATTACTCTAAATTAATGTTTTTCTGACGTATCCAATAAAAAAGTGAAATGGTTTTTTTAAAGTGCACTCCATATTAATTGTTTAACAGCAATAAAGTAAGTAATCTGAGTGAACAAGTCGGTCGGCAAAGGCGGCTATAGTAAAATATTATGTATAATATTTTTTAAAATGAATATGCATTACCGTAAGAATAGAACGAGAGTAATAGTTCAAATATACAAATAGTATGATTTTTAACTCCTTAACTGCATTGTTTTTTTGGTTTTTTTTGCAATTTGATCTGCTCATATCTTTTGATTTATCCATTAAAAAACCCATAGAGCATTTAACTTGTTAATAGATTACCAGTCATTTCTATATTAAATTGTAATGTCTATAAACAACTAAATGTTAGGTTGAAAATATGATAATTCAGTGCTAGTATCTTTCTCTGACACCGAGATTAAGGAGTAAATTTATTTTATCTGTCTGAACTTACTGTCATCATCGATGATGGTGACCGTCGTAATCGGAGTAATTCCCAGTCCTCTAAAGTTGATGGTGCCAGGACCGGGCGTGGGATCGAGAAGCCGCACCTCGAAGATTTCCTCCGGTTCCCTCACATTATCGTCCTGGATTTTTATTCGAATCTGCTTGCGAAGTTCTCCTTCTTCAAAAACGAGATCACCCATTTGAGTCTCAAAGTCTTGTCCGACCTGTGCGCTCTGAGGTATCGTCTGGAATCTCACCCTAACTTGTCCATCTTGTCCTTCCCGTCGAACCACAGCGAGCTCTATGGTTCCTCCGTTTTCATAAGCAGTATAGGAAGGTTTCTCTAACAACAAAATTCCTGGTTTCACTGCAAACACAGAATCAGTTTTAAGACATATTTGAAAAGAAAGACTATTATAAAAGATATTTAAGCCAGCGGAGTGGTCTCCATAAAACTTTATCGCATATTCTCTAATAATGCCAATAAATAGGTATACAAAATGAAAATTTTAACATTTATTTATTTTAATCGAATTTTAACGATTTATTTTAATCAAATGTTTGATATAACTTCTGAGTTATGTTGCCAGCTACAGCAGAGTACTATATTGGAAAGAGAAGAAATAATGGAAAATCTGATAATTTATCATTACCGCGATAGCCTGGTAGTAAAGTCCCGACTTCGAAACTGAAGGGTTTCGGTTTCTGGATTCGATTTCTCCGAAAAACCGTAGTGTAAGGCGGATCTGGTGCGCGATGAATCTGTTGGGCCCAAACGTCCTCCCGCTGGTGTGGTTTGGAGAGGAGGTTGCCAGCTCATGTGTCATCCCCGCCATCCAACTGCGGTTCAAAATTACGAGGTCCGTCCCCAAATAGCCCTAATGTTGCTTTAAAACGGGACGTTAATATAACTAAAACTGAAATGCAGAATTGCCAATGACATCCCATATTGCTGTCACAGAATTTCTTACATTTCGCAGTTGTTTGCTAGAATACAGTTTACAAGAGCGCAGTTTTAAATCGGAAATTAATTTATTTAGAAGATATAAATGTTTTTCCGATTTCTATAATATGATATTGGATACTTTGTGGGGCCTCGCTGTGAGTTACAAGGGATTGCTTTGGCACGTGCATCTGTGAATTTCTTGCCACTGTAGATGATTAAGAAATATTGATCTTTGGCAGAAATTTAGCTTATTGCATTTATTATTATTTTATTATATTTACATACATGCAGAAGCGCAAATTGACAGACGATCAACTATTTTATGGATTTATTTCCAAATCTGAAACGTACCTTCATTTTAAAATGAATGCCTACTTTGAAAATGGCATTATTCGATTATATAGGCCAAAAATTTTCAAAAATCTTTTATTCAAACATGTTTTTCTCTAAAACTGTTTTTCATTTTATGTTATCTAGAAGTCGAGATATAGCTAATTAAAAAAATTAATGTATACTTTTGTTAATTGGAAGCCTCGGTCTATAACTGTAAGTCGTCGTAAAATGCAATTTATAACTTATTTTTTTACCTTTTTTTTTAATTTTTAATTTAAAAATAATATTTGTATGATGTTACTTGTGCAGAGTCAAAAATTTTTGTACCAATTTTCTTAATTTCTGGATATTAATTGGCAACATCTTCACTTTTTTTGGACTTCATCTGAATGGAATTCTTTCAAAATTTGATAAAAATCTGCAATTTTACAATGTGTTAAATTTTTTCCGCCAAAGTGCTTTTGAGTTATGTTCACAGACAGACAGGCATATATAAGTCTAATTCTCAGGAATCGCCTGAATAATTTCATTTCAAACACCACAGCCGCGAATAGTAACTATGTAAGTTTGAAGAGAACTCGTCTCAAAGAATTGCATATTTGAATTCTAATTATAATCATGTCCATAAATTAAAGATAATTCTGAAACACACGGAAATCGAACTCCAAAGTAAAAATTTGACCTGTAAAATTATCACACGCATCTTCAATAATAATATGCAAATTACATGATGACACCAGATGACGCCGATAGTACGTCACAATGACGAGAGTGTAAGAGTGGGTTATATAAGGAATGGTAGCAAAGAAGTAAAATCGTTGGCAAGCTTTCTCTCAGTGCCATAACCAAATAGTTATGACACAGAGGATGCATTTGGATGATTTTTTTACGTGATAGAATTATCGACCGTCTCGAAATGGGGGGCGTACTCCGATGGAAGTATCCGAGGAACTCGGAATCGCCCAAAGTATCATTTCTAGGATTTGTCAACGATTCCCAGATGGACATATCAGTAGACATTATAACATGTCGTTCCCGAATTAAAAACCCAGGATGACAACGGTATTTGTCAGTAACTGCCTAAAGAAGCAGGTGGAGTACGACAGACTTGTCTCTTCAGCTATTTCCAGCCAAGGGTACGACGATTTCATTTCAGTCGACGTTTGGGATATATTGGTCTGTATGCTCACAGGTCTGTCAGATGCGTCCCGCTCACGGAAACTTACTGTCGCCAGCGGTTAGCCTAGAATAAAATCATGCAATTTGAACAACTCACAGTGGATTTCTATGATATTTTCCGTTAATTTTAGCTCCATCTTGCAGTCTTATTCACGTCGGAGTTACACTGTAGCGCCAAGTACTCGTTAACACCAAAAGAACATAATTGAACCACACCGTTACAGTAGTGCAGGATTATTCGTTTGGAGTGGAATTCTGCTGGATTCCAGAACATATTTGCATGTTCAAATCGGAACCATGACAGACCAAATTTATCGAGATATCATTCTGGAACATCATGTACGTTTGAATAAGGATGGCATGGGCGGAGAGTTAGTGTTTATGGATGACAACGCCCGTTCTTACCATTCAAACCGTTAACAAATGTCTTTAATCTGAGACTATCACCATATGGAATGCCGGGCCTTCTCACCTAACTTGAATCCCGTAAACCAAGTGTGGGATTTGCTTGGCCGATGAGTTGCAGCCCTGAACCTCCGGAACTTAGAGATCATTGTTTGCTGAGTGCAGTTATCTTCCCTAAGATCATCTCGGTAATTTGATATTCAGCATGCCTAGGCGTTTTACATATTGTATTTCATCATTTGGGTGATATACAATGTATTAACCATCATACCAGTCTGCAAGGTTTTGTGATATATTTATTGTAATTTCTCCAGGGAATAAAAATCGTATTTTTTACTAATAGCATTACGCATACGTCATCATTTTTGTTCTTTATCTTTTGTTTAATAAATGGGCTTTATAAATAAGCCACGTCTGTTTTGATTCTGAATCTTTACTTGCCGGAGCTGGCATTATTCGTAATTTATGGACATCAATATAAATAAGTGATCATGATCGATACACATGCAAATTGATCTAGAATCAAAATTCCACTGAAATGAATTTTTGCACACGAAGGGGAAAATGGGAATTAGCAATGATTACTAATGATGTTATGCTTCCCAAACATTCCTAGTTAAGGTTGTACAGGATTTGCAGCTCCTATGTAATATTTGTTGCATAGAATATTCGTTTCTTCTTCAAAGACGGGACCTTAGTATATATACAGACATCCCACACTATATTTACTCCCATCAAAAAATCATGCGATGGAATTATTGGAATGACATAAGTCTGTAAATAATAGTCAAGTTTGTATATTTTTAATGTAATCATTCTTTTTATCGTCACTTACCGATGGTTTTTATACTAATCTTTAAAGCCCCACCTCCAAGAAGAGTTATATGTATGAAATGCCTTTTTCTCCAGCCGCTTAACAATCCGACCATTTTTCATATTCTTAATGATTTTTTAAATGCCTACGGTTTTTTTCTTATCAATCGGTCTGTATTCAGAAGTTTTTAACACTATCTAGTAATGCTCTAAATTTTTTTACGCTAGCAGCGATTCATTATAAAATGGCGTGAGCAAGGATATATTTCCCAAATTGATATACAATATTTCAAAGAAAAAAGGTTTACATAATGAACAATATAAATTAAATTACTTTTCCGACGCATACATAATCAGTTGATCTTTTTTTAGGAAAACTATGTTAATTGTAAATGAATCTATAAGAAAAAAAAAGTATAAATACCCTTAATCTTCATTTAGATACTAAAAAAAAATTTTTTTTTCTAAAAGTAAGCCATTAAAAGTTAAGGAACTTATGCACGGTTAAGGAAGACGTTCTTAAAAAAACGTTAAAAGAAATCTTAAAGAATTAATTTTGGATAGAATGTTAAAATGTTTTTAAAAGAGCAAGAAATAATACAGAAATCTTTTACTGATTATTAAAAACGTTTTGAAAGGAAATGAATCCCTTAACCTACAACTACGAGTATGGCTCCTAGTACGATGATTGGGCTGGAATTACAAATAAATGTTATTCATTTATGTCATATTTTAGAGATTGATAATTATTCTTTTGTATATCTACCACAATTATTACATCAGGTTGTAAATTGCCTATCAAATATCCCATGAAATTAAACCAGTTGTGTCTTATCTCCAGTATTTATATTCCGTAAGTCCTGCGCGTACAACTTAGGACTGATTTGCCGAACCATGGAAAGGCTCGAAGTCAGAGCGACCTTGCTTACGTTTTTGGCCCAAATTTTTGGAGCGTAAATCGCAGCTTAAGGAGTTAATATTTTCGAAAGGATCATTTATTTATATTAAACAGTATATAATAGATAGAATTTATATTAAACATAATATAAATTCTACAGAATGACATTTCTTTTAATTATAACTAGCACAGACCACTGGCCTGATTTTTTTAGTGAAATGTACAGGAACAAAGGGTGTTATTTCAGAACTCACTGTCATTGTCGACGATGGTAACATCCGCCGTCAGAACAGAAGTTCGTTTCCTGAAATTGAGCAATCTAGATCCATAGTCGATATCGAAGAGTTCGATCCTGAACTTTTCTGGTGCTTCCCGAATTTCATCATCGACGATGTTTACTGTGATGAAGTCAATGATTTGTCCTTCCTCGAAGACGAGTTCTCCGATTTGGGGAGTAAAGTCCACATCGGGAGAGGCCGAGTCTGGAACTGTGCGGTATTTTACTCTGATCCGTCCGTCTGATCCGTCTCGCCGGTGAACCGGAACGCGCACTGAACCAACGTTCTCTGGAACGCTGAATTGAGTTTTCTCCGGCTCCAAATAACCGGGAGTCACTGGAAGTATAATATAAAACATATAAGAAAGATTAACATATCATTTAATGCAATTGAAGGATTAGTCAATTGCGTTAATAAGAATATATTTGAGTCTACTGTGTGGCAAGATGAATTAAATTGGATATCTTTTCTTGGATTTTAATGCCGATTATCATACATTATTCGTTTGTTTGCTGTGGCGATTTATAATCTTTAAAATAAGTAATAATGTAAAAAAAAAATTTCAATGATACTCAGTTTTTTTTCTTGTGGAGATCTGGACAATATTAAAAGGGCCGCGGTGACCTGGTGGTAGGTCTCGGCTTCAGAACCGGAGGGCTCAAGTTCGAGACCCGATTCCACCAAAGAACCGTCGTGTAAGCTGGTCTGTTGCACGTTAAATCCATTAATAGCACAACTAGGGTGGAGCAGACAGGGTGTGTACATTGAATGACCATTACCATAGGATTACCATAAAATTGTCTAATAAATTATTTGAATTTAATTTAAAAAATTTCGAATCTTTATTCATCTTAACTAAAATAAACTTTCTTAAAAACGAAAAAATTTCCTACTATTTTAAAGTTTCTATTTATTCTATTGTCTAGATTAATTCTCGGAGTCAAATTTCTATTTAAATTCCATAAGAAAACATCGTTTTTACATAGGCAAAGAGTTATGAACGTTAGAAAATTACTTCCTTTATTAATGACTAAAAACTAATGCAGATATATCTCCATGATACGATATCAGAATCATGCGAGAAGTATTTAATAAAGTAAGTTCGAAAGATCATATTTCTTTTCATCAAGCATTCTTATCAATCAGAAAAAAAAGTCATGTTTTCAAGAAAGTCTTAAATTTAATTATAAATTGCTTTTTTGTGCTAATATTTTTTGTCGTTAGTCAAGACTATGGCCAGTTAAGAGAATTCGGAAAGAATTTTGAAAAAATCGGATTTTCTTCCTTTTAAAATGTTCTTATGAGAAGAAAAATAAATGTACAGTTTTTATGAGAACATAATCATGTTCTGGAAAACTCGTTAAAGAGTCATTTTTACATACTGAAACTAAATTAACAAACGTTAGAAAATTTCTCGTAAAAAAGGGGAAGTACCAGAGAGGGGGAAAAAAGGGGGAAGTACCTTTTCTCCAGAGTGCTTTAAAGAAGGCGCATGCGTCGAACTCATTACGGTGAGTTCTCTAGTCATAGTTCCCAGTTATCCTTACTGACCCGACAATCGCTGAAATCAAGATTAAGATTTCAAATAGTTCAAATTTTGACTTCGCGCCATATCAGACCATGACGATAAAACTGAAGTTTTCCTAACCAATAGAAAGCTTTATTAAAAAATAAATTTAATATAAACAGATTGAAATTTAATAAACAAAAGAATAAACTGAATAAAAAAATTTTTAATTAAAAAACATAATCTTTACTTTCTGCTTTTTGGTCCTCAATATGTAAATTTTTATTATGAACCTGAACTTTTTAAATCAATCTGGCCTTGGTGGCCTGGTAGTAAAGCTTCGGCTTAGGTGGGGGTCCAGCTTCGAGACCTGCTTTCACTAAAGAATTGCTGCGTCAGCAGTCTGATACATGTTAAATTCATCGGGGCCAAAGATGAGTGTGGAGGTTTGGAGAGACGATGCCAAATCATGTGTCATCCTAGCCATCTGACCGCTGTGCAAAATTACAAGGTCCGGCAAACAATTGTAGTGGTTTAGCCTTAGTGTTGTTTAAAACGGGATATTAATGTAATGTAAAATCAATCTTTCATCCTATTCACTCATGGGGAAAGCATGTCAACTGATTCTAAAAAGATTAAAATAATGTGATGTGAATTTACAAGTTTTCAAATTTTAAAAATTTAGCAAATCAAGAATATAATCAAGAGTCGATTACGAATTTCCATTTTTACAAACATTAAAGAAGTCGTTAAATGAAAGTGTACAATAAAAGAGTTTCCAGCTAATAATGCATTACAAAAATTACTTACGATCGTCATCCTCAATGGTGAGAATGCATACTCCATGCACGATATTTGTCTTTTTGGAAGGCTCAAACAACTCCAGCTGGACTGTGAGATCCGGGTTTCTAATGTTGTTATCTTGGATCGGAAGCTCGATGATCCTGAAGGGCTCCCCATTGGAAAATTCCAACTGTCCTATCAAACCAGCGTAAGGGGCTTCAGTACTCAACACCCTGTATCGGACGCTGATGGGACCGTAAGTTCCATTTAGGCGGACTACTTTGATATTGACATTTCCAACCCTTTCAGATGTTGTAAGGGAGGGAAGTTCGAAAGATAGAACACCCGGGCTTGCTGCAATTAAAAATATTGTTAAATATCATTTAATAATTTTACATAGAATTTTCTTTTTTTAAATATTAACACTGAAATAATGATATCTGTTTATAATGATAATAAAATCCTATTGTAGGATCCAATCAAAAGAATAGAAAATGTAAATGTATCTTAAGTGGCAACTAATTAAAGCCGTTATGTCCAGGTATTTTGAAAGAAATAACATTCTCCATGTAGGTTTCATAGGTGTATTAATTTTATCTGTTGTTGATTACTTAAGGAATTAAAATATAAAATTCAACCTCGTATCAAAATTGGGAGATCCCGCTACTTTGTCGATCTCCTGATAAGTTAATAAAGTTATAAAATTATGAAGATTAAGAAATGAAGCTGAAAATTGCCATTTTGATTCTATCTATAGACGTAGTGTGTTGCCGTACATGGGAATTAAATGTTTACAATGGTTAAGGTTCCTAACAGTTTAAGAAACATTCGTGTTTGAAATATCATCACGTTGTTTTTAATTGATCCATAAATAATTTTTCAATATCTATCTGAAAAAATTTATAAGGAACGCGTGAGTTTATTAAAAATGTGCATGAAGAAATAAATTCTTTTAGAAATAACTTTTTTATAGAAGCCATAGAATTCTTATTTAAAAAATCATAAGCATTTAGCGGTATGTGATGCGCGAAGGATAGAACCTGGGACCTTTGGGTTAGCAGTCCAGTAATTTAACAATTATACCAAAACGATCGTTCGGGTAGAAGAGTTGTTAACTGGATTATATGCTATTCACCACAAGCACATTACGCTCTAAACATTCAATTTGCTTTGTCCCTTTTTAATAGCATAAATTATACATCTTTATTCTTTAGATAAGTTGGTACATTTTAAAATATTATTTTTCCGAACATTTTTATCTTTGATGAAAGGAAATATGTCGATCTGCTAAATTAAATTATTCAATTCGTCACATTTTATTTTAGTTGTATAAAAGTCTTTCTAAAAATAAGACTGTCATATAATGTTTCCTTTTGAAAGCTTTCTAACAAGGGGAGGGCACGGGATTGAAATCTGAGTTCGGGATGAGATTTAGTATAATGCAGCCGTTTCTCAACCTTTCAGTATTCGTGGCCCAGTTTTCCATCATAATTTTCATCGCGCCTCCCACTTACACAAAATGTATACAACAATAATGTATATTGAGTATTTTGGATTCTGTTTTTAAATTATTTTTAACTAACTGCCTAAACAAGAGTAAAAGCGAGCCAACGTTGACGAGAAACCACATCTTGCATTTTGGACACGCGGGCGGTGAACAGATGACGCGAATGAAAGCGGAGAAAATTTAAATATTATATTTAAAATGAAAGCCAAACAGGGAGATAACGTTAAAAGAACATGGAATTAGAAAAATTCGTCAATGAAAGTTAACCTAGACGGGTGAAACTGGGAATACATTTTTTTTTTCGAATAATAAAAGAAATAAAACAGAAGCATGACAAAACAAAAATGAAAAAAATAGGAATGTTTGTGGAAGGGAATCCCCACGACCGATGCCGTCTCGAGCAAGCGCGCAGCAAATGTTTTCTCATAAGAAGAAGGAAAATATTCGATAGCGCAAGTTTCAATTCCAGCCAGTCTCATTCGAGTCGATCCTTTTATCGCTATCGAATCTATCGTGAATTTGTATGTTATATATGTTTTCGTGTTAATTGCAATTCACCATATAAAATATTCACGGCAGCAGATTTATGCAGACTCATGAATAAATTTTTAGCGGAAGTAAGCAAGCATTAGACGATAGTCAAGCATCAACAAGTACACAGACGAGTGTGGTTCCGAAAATAAAATCAAGGAAATATTCTCAAGAATACTTAAATTTTGGGTTTTCCAGTACTGAAGTAAATGAAGAAGAAATGCCCCTGTGTATCATTTGCTCAAAAATGTTGACCGCAGACAGCATGAAATTCAATAAACTTAAACGACATTCGGAAAAGCTTCATAGTGAGTACATCAACAAACCCAGAGAATTTTTCGAATTAAAATTAAAATCATATAACAAGCAAAAATTATTTTTTTAAAAAACTTTGTCTGGGAATAAAAAAAGCTTCAATTCCATGTTACGAAGTTCATATAAAATAGCCAGATGTAAAATACCTCACACTATTGGTGAAGAGCTTATTTTTCTAGCAGCAATTGAGATTGTAGAAACTATGTTTGGAGATAATTTTTCAAAACAATGGCAGTCCATACCTCTTTCAAATGATACTGTTGCCCGTCGAATTGGCGATATAGCTGAAGATATACAGCGTCAGCTTTTCTCGTAGTTGCGTGAAAAATTGTTTTCAATACAGCTTTACGAAGCAACAGATAGTAATAAAGATGCTCATTTAATTGCCTATGTTTGAATTTGTGATAATATGTCAATAGTAGAAGAACTACTTTTCTGCAAACCAATAGAACTCAAAACATCAGCGCTCGCATTATTTCCTATTGTAAATGATTTAATGAACGAGCAAACATAGAATGGAAAAGTTGCGTCGGAATATGCACCAATGGTGCTCGTTCAATGTCCGAAAGATTCCAAGATATGCAAGCACTTTTAAAACAAAAATCGCCTCAGCCTCAATCATTTAGCGATGTTGGCAAAGAATTTTAAGAAGTATTTTCATGCTGATGACAAACTGATAACGAGTGGATTAGTTATCCATTTCATAAGATTCCCGAAGGACTATCAATTGATGATGAAGAAAAATTCGTAGACTTCACGACAAGTGGCGAAACTAAAAGACAATTTAGTAATAAATCGCTGTTTGAATTTTGGGCAGGAGTAAGGATGATTTTTCTGCACTAAAAACAAGGACATTTCACATTCTATCACCATTCAACAACCTATCTTTATGAAACTGGATTTTCTGCTGTGCTTCTTTGAAGACAAAATATAGAAAAGAAACTGAGAGTAGCTATTTCTAATATTAAGCCTTCCTTCGAAGAATTTTGCTCTGCAAGACAGGCCCCAGGAAGTCACTAATAATTATTAAATTTGTTTTTAATTTAGTATGTTTTGATTAAGTAAGTCCTGATTAAGTAAGTTGTTTTATTTCAATAAGTTATTAAATATGTCGAAATGTATTTTGTTTTCTATGTGTATGTGTGCTTTTCTTTCAGTCAGTAAATCAATTGTTTTAAATAATATTTTCTCTTGGATATTCTCGCGCCACCCCTCTAGTGTGCTTGCGGCCCCCTAGGGGGGGTGCGCCCTACAGGATGAGAATCGCTGTATAATGATAGTATATATTTAGAATGTTCGTTCATGAAAATATTAAAACGCAATGACCAGTCAATTTCGAGAAAATGGTCCTCAAACTTTTTGTAAAGTTTATATACCGATAGTTTGACTCCCAGCCGGATGATCCCAATGGCATGATTGTCTAGGTAACAGTCTCATATGCGGAAGGACAGGTTTTAAACCTGGCTGGGAATTTTTTCTTTCTTTTTTAATAATTCTTATTCAATTAAAAATTTACAAAAAATAAGAAGAAATAATAAAAAATAAATAAGAAGAATTTTGTATACGCTTTGAACCATCTGCCTACCCATTCAATAAATTAACATCTGCTCTCTACTATTTCTTTTTATTACTGCAATTGGGGACGTTTGCTTACATATGTAACAAACAGCAGCTGCTCCCTTCAATTTTTGATATAAATACAGCTTTGTTGAGTTAGAATTGATAATTTATTATTATTAAAATCCAAGAAGTTGGAAATGACACAAGCAAGTTAAATTATTTGTAGTCATTAATGTTATGTTTTTAATTATTTTTCCTTTAAACATTAAATTATAATTTAAGTATTAAAAGAATAAGCATTTATCCTTGCATAAAAATAAGTAATATAGTTTTAATTAATATCTGTAAATCGTTAGTTAAATTTAAATGTTTTATTTTTTAAAAAAATCTGTTTTTATATTTTTTTCCTTTTAAAATTTTAGTTTTATTATTATTATTTATTTCGATAATAAATACTTATTTTAGATTTGAAGAAAATTAAAAACATAATAATTAAAAGTATTAGTCAATTTTTAATTAAATAAGAATTATTAAAAATAAAAATTCCCAGCTAGATTCAAAACCTGACCATCCGCATATGAGACGGTTACCTAGACAACCATGCCATTGGGATCATCCGGCCTGGAGTCAAGTTATCAGTATATAAGCTTTACCAAAAGTTTGAAGACCATTTTCTCGAAATTGACTGGCCATTGCGTTTTAATATTTACATAAATGAACATTCTAAATGTACACTATCATTATACTAAATCTCGTCCCGAACTCAGATTTCAACCCCGTGCCCTCCCCTTGTAAGAAAGAGTAACTAATAAGATAATGAATTTAATTAATTTAAAAACGAGTGTTAAAGGTAAATAATAAAGGAATCATCGAATTCCAAAATGCAATCATTACAGAAAATTTACAGCTCTAAATAGTTCTGATTTTAAAATTTATAACATTAACATTCTGGTTATGGAAAAAACCATCTGGCAAAAAATATTTTATCAGTAAATCACAGCAGACAATAACGCCATCCTAGTAGGAGACTGTAGTCATGTCTTGGCCTCAAGGCCAGAGGGCTCTGAGTTCGAAACCCAATAACATCAAAGAACCGTTATGTAAGCGGACCTGGTGCATATTGAAGTTATCAAGAACAAATGTCCTCCCTTTGATGGGGTGCAGAAATTTGGAAGCGATGAATCCAGCTTAAATTATGAATGTTGTTCATAATTACAAGATGCGTCTCAAAGTTCCCCTAATGTTGAATAAGAATGGGATTATAAATCATCAAATAAACATAGAATATTTTTGAATAATATTTCAAATATTATCTAATAATCTATGAATTTATAAAAATTGTCCAAAGATGGATTAATTATTATGTCATTAATATGATGGTATTTATATGTTTGTTCGTTGTTTTGAAACTTTCTAAAGATATAAGGAATTCATTCTTTCTTTCACAAAACCTCTATCAATTGGAGTACAAATCCAAATGAAAATTATAACTTGTGCTGCCATCTACTTTCTTTATTTGAAATTAGAAAATATATTTTCACTAATAAGTGATGTAACGAACAATGTTTGGATAGTAAATAAATTCTTGAGGAGGAGATTTGGGAACAAACCGAAGGCTCCTGTCTATTCTTTAATGCTTAAATAGGAGAGAGAGAGAGGGAGGAAACAGACTCACGGCATTCGTTAATAGGTATGCAGTTCCTGGGTCCTGTCCTCGGGTCCTTTTCCAAGATGTATCCATCCACGCAGAAGCATCCAGTAACGCAGGTCACTTCGCAGCAAACCGTTTCTTTTAAATTGTCGCAGGTGGGTGGACAGTTGGGCCCACAGCTACGGAACTCTTCAAATCTTCCACAGGCCAAAGATGCTGGAAGTAAGGCTCATTACACACATATCATATAAAAATGAATAATAATTTTTTGGGGAGGGGGTGCAGTACTCTCCTGCAGACGAAAAAGAGGGATAAGAAAGACTCTAGTTTATTTTTTCGAACACTATCACGCATGAGATATATTTATTGAAGTATTTTAAGTCGAGCAGAAGAGGTAAATTTTCGTTGCTTAATAATTACTCAGGAAAAATGAACAATCTGTATTCTTGTACTTCAAAAACTTCAGTCGCTTTTATACGTTGAAAAGTAGTTCTTTTTAACAAATATCTCGCATTGCAATTCAATTTGCCGTAAATATTGACTTCTAGATTACAATATAACTTTATGTCGAATTGGAGCGACCCTGAGAAAATTGATAATATGAGCAAGATAAATAACTTAATTTTTCTTCATATTATTCAACCTTCCCTTCTGAATATTTCTAGCGCTCCAAACTGCTAAAATGTAAAAGTATTGTACAGTGAAGCCATGCTCCATTTTGTTGCTTTTGATATGATATTCAAATATATTTTATCTGACGCATTAAAGTTTTCAAGATCTCAATGTAAGATTTCGTCGACTTGTAGAGGAGATATTTGGTTATTCCTTGCTATGCATAATTACTTTAGACAATATGATTTTCGCAACTATTTTATTTATCTGTATCCTTTCCTTGCTAATTCAACCACAGAAATCTCAAATTGTTTACAGTTCTGCTCGGGGCAAAATGAGCAGCATAAGGTATAATCTCATCATCTTTTCTAAGTGTTTTTTACTATTTTCTATTAGAGATTTATAAGTATTTCGTTCTTATTCTGTGTTATTTTTATCTCTATGATCTACAAACTCTTCCATACTATAATGTAAAGCTCATAATCTAATAGGTAATATGACATTTTAATAATTGAAGATTAATTAATATAGAAAAAATGTACAACAAAAAGATATAAAACGACAAAGGCAAGCGACTTGGAAAGTAAAAAGAACCTCTGGCTATTCCTTTCAAACGTTTACACAAAATGGAGTGCATAGATTTTGGACATTATAGGATATACAGGCGACAATTTATCTTATCCCTGTGAACCAAATGTGATTTCATACTGATTAATCGATGCTTTAAAACTTTCCAATCGAAAATTTTGCTCTAGCTATCGTCCAAATTTATCTTATCAATTTGCAATAGCTATCGTCCAAATTTCGCCACTAGGGTTGCTGTTGTCGTATGCATTAGGTTTGGCGTAGTCGCTTTACTACATCATTACCTCACTTGCATAATTGTAGCTTTCTCCTTTAGCAAGTATTTTCGGGTTAAAGGGATTTTCCCATGCACCTTGTATTTAGTTTCATCAAGAAATCTTTATCTTAGCTCAAGTTTAAATACTTTAATTTTTTCAAAATTAAAATTCACATTTTGGATAAGATAACAGAAAATTCGGGAGGATGCAATTCATAATGAATGGAAGAATGTAAAGTTTTTTTTAAAAATAATAAGTTTTACATGTCTGTTAAATTTTAAATTTAAAATACTTTGCAGAGGAAATCTTGAAGAGCGAATTGTATAAAAAATTTGATTATACATTTAGCAACCATAAATCCCGATGAACCAACTAGTCGTCAAAGACAGTTAGTATTTAAGAAATACAAAATAAACTAAGATCAAACACTCCAGTTATTTATCTTATTATGTAATTCGAGGAATTCTAATTACGGTCTTATTCTTATAATGCTTAATCAGAGAAAACTTTATAACTTTTAATAAAATAATAATGTGTTTGTTTGGTCATTGTATAATCCAGTAGCATTTAAAATACATTTTGAAAATTATGCGGAAAGAAAACTAGTTGAATTCCGTTAATTTAACGCATTATTTATAAAGTTTTTTGAAGCTTCTATCTGTTTCCGACAGCTGGTATATTTTTATTATGTAAAAATTATTATAAAGTATTTTACTGTAGCTTTATCGCTATTCAAAAATATTTTTTCCCGAAAGTAACTTCGAAAGACTATAGACATTCAGCCTCGTATAACAGAAAATGTTTATTATAATCATCATTGCTATAAATAAAAGAATGAAAAGAGCGGTGATCGAAATTAAGATATAGAAAGACCAGAACTTCATTTATTTTTATTATAATCTACATTAGTTTGAACTACTATATTCGTATAAAAAACGCTAAAATAAATATATGCTTTAATACAAAAAATTTTTTTATTAGTTACTAGTTCAAAAAGTTGATAAAAATGTTCAAAAATACAACTTAAGATGAACTGTTCTGGATAAAACTTTCCTCTAATTTCTATGTAAAATAATTTTAATTTTTTTTTTAGATTGATAATGTGAATTTTGATTTGAGAATGATGCTTGTTAATGATTTGACCCTAGTTATTAATGAGAAATTATTAATTAGATTAAATCTTCGTGAGTTGTGATATTTGGAAGACAGAGTATGCAAATTACTCTTCTGGCTTTCTCACAGCGAATGCAATATGAAAATGATAGCTGTTAATAGGTTAACTCTTGTTCATTAATGAGAAATTATATATTAGATTCAATTATCTTGAATTTTGATATTTGGAAGAAAAAGTGTGCAGATTATTCTTCGAGCTTCCTCAGAGTGAATGCAGTATGAGAAAGATGGCTGTTGATAAGTTATCCTCAGTTATTAATAAGAAATTATTTATTAGTTTTTTTCTCGTGAGTTTTGATATTTGAAAGAAAGGGTGTCCAGATTACTTTTCAAACTTCTCCAGAGAGAATGCAATATGAGAATGATAGCTAATAGTTTGGTTTTTGATACTAATGAGAAATGAATCCTTTATTAGGTTCAACTTTTGTGAGTTCTGACATTTGAAAAAAAGAATTCATATCACTCACCTGAACTCTCCAAAGAGAAGGCGAAGGGTCTACCTTGCAAAGAGATGCCGGTGGCTAAGAAGGGTAGGAGACCCCCCAAAATGCTTCGGAAAAGCAACATCTACAGTTGTCACAGCCCGCCTGCAAAAGGTAAAACTTCTCTGAGAAAGAATTTCTTGAAATATTAAAGAGAGTTGAGAACCTTCTTGTATAAAAGTCTTGCATATTTTGTGTAGTCCATCCTGAAATCGAAATATAAAGGGTTAACTGAAAAAACAAATCGAATTCTGATAATAAAGAATTCTTATTTAGGTAATCAGCTTTCTTTTTAACTAGGTCCATGTTAAGGGAAATTTCTGGTAAGTTTTGAAAACATGAGTCATTCATAACCATTTTTTAATAGTTTCCTGTTCTCTGATTGGGTATCCAACCTATAATCTTTCAGAATCTGTTTCGCTAAGGGAGATAAAACTTTTAAAGGGACGGATTTGAAGTACAGAGTGCATGGGAAATCGTTTGAAATGCATAGCAAGTAGGGATTGCAACATCGGACCAAAATTTCAATACCGGTATTCGGTATTTTTTAAATCTTAATACCGGGATACAGGTTTTAATACCGGTATTAGAAATTTTAGAAAAAAAAGAAAACACAGGTGTTTCTTTGTTTTATTTGCCAATTTTATTAGAGAGTGTAAATATCACAAAAAATAATTTGTAACCTATAAATTATAACAGTATATAAAGAATCACAAAAAAGTAAGGGAACATCTTATTTATTTAAATCACAAAAAAGCGCAAATATCACTATTCAATCAGTGGTACTATTAAACATTTTTGAAAAGTAATCTTTAAAAAATAATGCATCAATTGTACTGTCATTAAGCTTGAAAAGTAATTTTGTGCAAAAATTACCAGCTGTCGAAAACGCTCTTTCGGCATCTACGCTAGTTGGTGGTACTGTTAACAATGCACGATATACTTTTTCCAAGTATTTACCTCTAAATCCCTCATCTTCAAATAAATCGATTTCTCGTCGGATGGTTTTGGATATAGCTGATTTCTGTACTGTATTTTGGTTCATTGCAATTTTTTTTATCTATCGCTATTTCTAATTTTTGTTCAAGAAATAATTTCTTTTCACTATCGACATGAGTATCATCATAATCTTCGATAACTGAACCGAATTCTTCTGAATGCGAATAGGTTTGTGGGTAAAAAATGTTAAGAAAATTTACTATAAATTTTATCAGGTTTGAATTGGTTAGTCACTTTTAGTTAATTGGTTTTTTATATTTAAAATCATTATAATTATGTAAATACCGTAAGGAATTTTTTTATTTCGGTATGCCTTTCTTCTATGTGATTTTTTCAATGTAATGTAGAATTAATTCTTCAGATAGTGATGTGTGCTGTTTTTCCAGTAACTGCAACACGAAATTTATTGTTGCATTAACTGTTAATAAATTAGAATCTTTCCGACATAATGCCTCAACAGCCAGTTTTATTGGAAGTAGAGCTGATATAGTTCTGGATACTAAGTCGAATTCACTATCTGAAAAATTAATTTACAGATTTAAGTCGATTATTGCTTTTTCGATTGGATTTCCCAATTTCAAAAATCGTTCCATCATTAGTAGTAAACTGTTCCAGCGTGTTTTAGAATCTAATATTAACATATATTCTGTTTTATTTTCAGTTAGTATATATTTTTGTAATAAGGAATTTTTTGTAGGGGAACGTTTAAATATCTTAACAATTTTTCGAGCTTTATAAATTATAGGAAGCAATTCTTGATGGGTTAATATTTCATCCTCATTAGCAATATCTTCTTCAACAATTACATTGCCATTATCTTCATTGTCAATATCACTCACACTCTTACCCTCTTCAAAGTTGGAATCTGTAGTTTCTATATCCACAGTATTTGGATTCTTCTGTTCTTTATTTTTTTTTGGGGGATAATACATCTATTACTCCTAATTGAATTCTATGTGCATAGCACAACTGCTGATTTGCACCAATGAATTTTCCAACTTTTTTCATAACTGTTGCTCCATCAGTCATTATGGATTTAATATCTTCTTTCAGGGATAATCCATGTTTTGCTAATTTAGATTTAAGCAATTAAGTAGTTAATTAGCTAATTAATTTAACCTGTTATGGAGGCATAAAAACAAAAACCTATACTATTTTGCTATGCAGGCGAGCCCTGAACATATAGTGGAGACAATTTTAGAAATTTCTAGTAAATACCGAAAGAACGGTATTTAAACTTGTGAATACTGGTAATACAAAATTGTACAAATGGCTCATTTTTAATTTAGATTTAAGCAATTAAGTAGTTAATTAGCTAATTAATTTAACCTGTTATGGAGGCATAAAAACAAAAACATATACTATTTTGCTATGCAGGCGATCCCTGAACATATAGTGGAGACAATTTTAGAAATTTCTAGTAAATACCGAAAGAACGGTATTTAAACTTGTGAACTTTGGTAATACAAAATTGTACAAATGGCTCAAAATTCCGGTATTCGGTATCCCGATATACCGGTATTGCAATCCCTAATAACAAGTCGTCCAAAGTCACTAGACTTGCAAGAGATATTATAAATTCTAGATATCATTTTTTCTACGGATATTTTCAGTTGACTGGCAAATATCTTGATAGTAAGCTGTTCATGATCTGCACTGTATTGATAAATTCTACATTACAGCTGTCTGCGTGAATCGAATCAGAAAGTTCCTGCTGCCGTTCTGTATAGCTGACAAAAAATTTGAAAGCACTTTTTGTGATACTTTGCTCATGAAATACTTTGTTTTTTGGTACTTTGCTCATGAGAGTTTGTAATTATAGCAGTTAATGATGACAAAACGTTGAATATTCACCTGGATATTGATTAAGCTGTGCATGGAATTTAATAAATCAAATAATGAAAACATTCCAGTACAAGAAAATGAAGAATTGCGAAGCAAGTGTAGAGAATATCTGCTTTAATTTAATGGGACATGTTACTCCTCAGAGTCATAGTTTTTAAGCCTTTTTTTTTTTATCTTTCTATAAGATTTTTTTCGGTCCTTGATTCATATTCGTAGGCGATAGCTTGCCTCTTGACCATGCGGCCTCAGTTTATAGCTTTCTGTGAAATGAAAGCATCCGGCGCATTCACCGGCTTTCTATCTCTCCTAATCTGAATTTAGTTCTTCAATACGTATTCTACTTCATTCCAGTAGAAAAAATTGTTCTTTGTGATATTTTAATCATTATAAAAAATCTTCATAGAAAATACTGTTATTTGAGATAAACATCCCATTGTTTAAGATCATGAGTGCAAGTCTTCTTAACTACTTTTCGCTTAAGTTATAACAAATAACCTATTTACTATTCAAATTCATTTGGATAATAAATACTGATTTTCGTTGTATGCGTTTTATTTGTTCTTTCTTATAACAACCTCATGTAATCGTTTCCTGCCATTTCGATTTATAATTTTTAATATATTTACATAATGTTTATAAAAATTTGCATAAATAATATAATAAAATAAAATATTTTGCCCTATTTAGGACATTTTGCTACTGCAATAATAATCTTATCGATTCCTAAATATATATGTACTCTTCAATTGTTAAAAATAGTATAAAATTATAAAACAAATTGCCATAGTATTTTTCTTTTGTTTCCTTTTTGTCTAAATGTTGATTAAAATTTAATCCAATCATATGTTTCATTTTTTTTAAGTTAGAATAATTTAATTTGCCCAGGCATATGAAAAGTAATTGGCATTGTTTTATTAATAAGTTTGTTGAAAAGCTTTATTCATATTCAATGAATAATTGTACATCTTTAAGTTATGTAGATTTCCTGAGAGAATTGAGTTTTATTGTGTTATCTGAGGTTTCTTCAAAATTGCATGCCCTTCATTTAAGCTAATTTGATGAGCTTCATATTAAAACTCATCCCTTAATTTAAGTTGGATTTCATATTATTATATTAAACTAGATACTATAATAAAAAATTGACGAGAGGGAAATGAATATTGTTTTATCTTCTTTTTCATAACCTAGTAGTATATAATAGAAAAATCATTAGTATTATTCCTTAATTTCTATTATAAATTATATTTTTCAAAGAAAACACACACACAAATCAGTATATTTATTCCTGTTTATGATGCAGTTTATATATTCTTTGTCACTTAATGAATATGTACAAATTCGTTCTTTAAAATATTCTTAAACTCGTTATAGAGTGTTTTTACATTAC
Organism: Argiope bruennichi; assembly: GCF_947563725.1. Classification (NCBI taxonomy): domain Eukaryota; kingdom Metazoa; phylum Arthropoda; class Arachnida; order Araneae; family Araneidae; genus Argiope; species Argiope bruennichi. Next base: position 14,977,012 of record NC_079160.1, read on the forward strand.
CATTTTTATGTTGTTCTGGAGTTCTGCTTATCTCGATCTGTTTCAGTCTCAATAATTGATGCAAACTCCTTGTTGTCTTAACAACCTGCATACAGTAATAACTTTATTTCGAATTATTAATGGATGATCATTAATATTCACTTCATGATAGTCTCATATTTCTCCTTAAAGTAGACAAAATTAGTTGCAGATGTGGATGATTGATAAAAAAAATACCATCATGTAGCAAGAAAATTAAAAATTATCGTTTCATCATCATTTTTTCGTTCGCATCAATATAATGCCTCCATTTTTGACTTTTCTACTGCCATGTAGTTTCAGTGCGGAGCAGACCATTGCAACTTTTAAACAAAGTTATTTTCTAAAACAACGTTCATTCTATTTACTCTGAAAATCTCACAATTTATTTCAATTAAATAGTTTCGTTTTAAAAATCAAATGCATTTAACAAACAAAGCTGATCTTGATTCTTATAAGCTAAAGACCTATAAAAATTAAGTAGTAAATGTTGTCAAAATTCTCGAAAATATTAAAGTGAAGTATCTAAATGTTCACAACTTCATACTGATCATTTTTTAACCATCGTCCTCTTATTTTAGGGCCATATATTCTGAGATGACCGGAGAATTCTAAAAATTGTTAATCATATAGTTAATATCGGAAAGCGTTTCATTTAATAAATTTATTATAGAAAACGGTTTTAGAATTTTGTTATTATCTAAGTAAACGATGCTTCTATAAGTCGTATGTACGAAATGGACCACACATAAATTAGTCTATTCAAACAGTCTGAATACTGTGATAGATATTTAAGTTTTTGCATGAATTTTCAAAGTGTATATTCTAAACTGTTGCGATATAACAAAGTTTCACAGTCGCCAAAGAATGCTCTTTAACTGTAAACAGAGAAAAATAATAAAATATTAAAAAATATTAAATAAAATATTAAAATATTATAAATAAATATAGGCCATGAGGAATATAAAACTAATTATTTAATTATTGGCAAAGTGATGAAGCTGTAAATTTTGCTCACACTTTCAATATATAATTACCCATAATATTTTGCAGATTTATCCCATTTTACTTTTGTTAACGCTGCAGTTCCACGATGCAAAACTCTACAAAAAATATCAACCAAAAATTGTATGAAATTTAAATAAAAACTGGCCATGAGGAATATAAAACTAATTATTTAATTATTGATGTGTTGAAGCTGAAAATTTTACTCACACTTTCAAATATGTCGAAACGCGATGATTTGAAATGTGAGAATTCACGAAAAGACATTGCTTTCATTTGTAACTGGGATATCAAAATATTCTGGAAAAGGAACAGTGACAAAATGCCAAAACATTTTTAAAGGAAGTTCAGGTACCAAAGCAAGGGTAACGCTTCAGAAGTAGTGTTATACATGGATAGGTTCACACATTAATTCTCTTATTTAAAAAATTGTTTTCTTATATGTGGAAAAATATGTGTGAAAGACATAAAATATTATAACATTTCCTCTTCTAAGTTAATAAAATTTTCAAATTATGACATATCTAATAATTTCAATTCAAGAATGTGAAGAAGCGAATGAGCTGCTTCAACGTTTAAACATGTCACTAATCCATCTTGCTTATAAATTTAAACTATTTTTCCGCATTACGTATTTTCTATAATTAAAGAAGATTTTAAAATAGATAACTGTTAGTGGACTTGTAAAGTGCCATAAATCACAACACAACAACAAGATTTTAAAATATGAACTTTCACCGTAAAATCCTACGAAAAATTATACTGAATAATTATTCTGAAATGTATGTTAGAGGACAAAGTTTAAATTATTACATCTTTCAGAAGGGTTATTAATCTTTAATACCTTTCAATTACTTTACAAGTGTATTAAAATCAGGTTACGGATGAAATTGAAGAATTATCCGTGTTAGAAGATAACATTTGTTACCTGAGAGAGCGAGCCGGATCCTAATCTTTCGTCCTCTGACGTCGTTGTGGGCATTCTGTCCAGCAGCATTTTTCCCAGCTAGCCGTATGTCGCAAGTAGCCAGACGCTGCCCAGGTAACCAAAAACGCTTATCAAAAGACAATTGCTTTGTTCATGGTACCAAGAATGCACACCATGTAGGAAATGAAACTGAATCTGTTTCATTGCCTTTCAGCTAAATATTTAAAAGCTGTTCATTTCTACTCGTGTGTCTTTGCACTGTTTCCCCCTGATTCTCTATTGAACGCTACTGAGGTTGTTTTCTTTTAAGCTACCGAAAATTGTCCTTTGGATTTTCATTTCAAACAGGATATATGGCAATACTTAGAATTGGAAGATGGCAAGCTTTCTGAGCAGAAGATCTTTAAATTTTAGAGAAAACAGCCGACAAGAAAAAATATTAATTTCCATGTAAGACTAAATGTATTATGAAATTGGATTATTCAGTTTTTACTTGAAATATATCAAAGGAAAGCAAATTTATTAACACTGTTTTTTAAGGTTCAAAAACAAATTTTTGGGATTATGTCTGTCTATTCATCTGTAACAAAGATGACTTAAAAACGCTTGGAGCTAGACAGATGAAATTCGGGATACTGTTTTAATACCAAATTTGTAGATTTCTTGCAAAGTTTGAGCAAAACCTATGTTGAGGTAGCCTGTCTGCTCGGCTGTTCGAATATAAATGAACACGATAATATAAAAAGCAGGAAAATATGGATAAAATTCATTACACAGATTCAACATCTATCGTGTAGACAGGCGTCAAATTTTGAGCAAAATCCAACAAGGGGTTGGATGTCTGTCAATCTGTACTTTCAAAAACATGTAATTCAATAATTCAAAAACGCAGTGATTTAAATATATCATATTTCATATGGGATTTTGTGACTGCAAGTGCAGTTTCATGTCAAATTTTTGTTTCAATCGGTTGAGAAAAATATGTATAAAACAGAAATTCAATTTTCGGAGAGTAATAAATATACGCCATAGGTTAATCGCCAAACATTTCGTCAAGGGTCCCACGGTAGACAATAAAAAATGCTAAATTCATGAAAAGGTTATTATTTCCTAACTTTTGTACTCCATTGCCATGTAGGGCATTCTCTGGGATAATGCTTTCATTGAGAGTCTGCGAGAAAGTTTTGGGGGGACCATTCTCTCTATTTTCTAGCTCGTATAGAAAGAATATCAAGAGAGAGTATAGTAATCGGTAAAAAATTCGACATTGAGATTTCAATGCATCTCTCTTGAATCCAAAATATCCATTTTGGGAATTAAATCCGTCATATGTTAATATAAAAATAGAGCTAGCTACATGCATGAAATTTTGTATGCATGCATGAATTTTAATTTGCAGATTTGTTTCTAATTTTGGGTGAAATATATTAATGAGAAATCTGTTTAAGAATATATTAATAGCAAATCTGTCATTGGTCATGTGAACACATCATTAAAAAAATGTAAAGATTTAGATAAAGGAGATTAGGTGTATAATTATTAGAACTGTATATTTACTACTGAATTCGGATACAATCAGTGAAAAGGAAGAGATCCAAAATACATACATAATTTTCTTTATGATTATTCTCTTTCTGACTGTGAAAAACCAGACTCAACATATATGATAGTTGCTTACAAGAATAAAGAGAGCACTCTTAGAAGTCGAGTTTCGAAAAATGAACTTCCTATTCTATTATGCGCTAAAATATTACAGTGATGTGATTGAAAATTCTGTTTATCAACATACAGTTAGGATAGGATTGTTTATCAACATAGGAAATAATTTTGCTTACCATATCATCACTTAAAACGCAATACCTCAATATCTCCTATTTTAACTTTCCAATTTTTACAGAAAAAAGAAACATAAATTTTTACAGAAAAAACAAACAGAAATTTTTCTATATTAATAATGACGTATTTCTCTCATTTGGTATGAACATGAAACATCGGTTCAAAATTTGAGAAAAAAAAATCACAATATTCGTTATTGGTGAATTGAAGAAAAATGTTTTCCTTTACTTGAATAATCAGAAAATTGTACGTTTGTATTGTAAAATTGTATTGTTTCCTCTTTGTAATTCAGTAGCATTATTAACTTCATTATGTTGCAGTCGGCTGATGGGGGGGGGCTAAATTACATTTTCCCTGAATATCTCCTACCAAGGAGCACTTCAGACATGGGAAGAGAAGCTTCCGATATAGCTGCTAGTTCTCGCCACCTGAGTGAGTACATAAATAGTGTGGGGTTGGTTCTCGCCGCTTGAATGGGTACACAAATAGTGTGGGGTAGGCTACCCCCTACCGTTGACGTTAGCGTACCTCCCACTAGATTGGTTGCACCGTAGCCGGACCTTAGGTTACAACCTGTCATTCAGATTTTTCCGAGTGCCTTACTTGTGAGTCGGAGTAGCCAATGTGTAGTTTTTCCTGAATATTAGTTGTTCCTCAGTGTTACAGTTGAAATACCGAGGAATAGATTTGAAATATTTTCTTTTTTCTGATAAATATTTCTGTCGCCTTTTATCTGAGAAACATCAAGGGAAAAAGAATCTGACACTACATTCAGGAGTTTCCGTTTATCCCTTTCCCAGTTTCAAAAAAAGTTAATTTTTGACATTTTTGAGTCTAAATAATGCAATCTTACCTAACTCTCATAAGTAAGTTCAAATGAAATGAATTTTGATACACTGTTTCAATGGGAAAATTTGAAAAAATATCGATGTATTAAATGTTCAAATATCATGAAAGAAGGGTAAAAACCCCATAAAAAAATTCGAAACTGAACAAAAACAATTTTATACAGCTGGATTGCTACTGTATTTAGAATCTAACAAAATTCATATAAAAATAAGTGCAAACATATTTCGGTCTTTTTGATATAAAGGAAAAAAACTGGTCTCTCGTTTTGAAAACAAAATATAATTACGAAGGTAACTATGAATATTTTAAGTAATGACAGATGAGATATTGATCGAGACAGATAAAATAAATCACACATTGTTTGTCCCAACACCTTCTCTTATATTTACCAAGAAAAGTCTCCTTAGGCATTAAAATGATGGGCATTGGGCAAGTTTACGATTTTCACGAGTACTTTTCATTTCAACATCCCGAAACTGGCACTTTCCGACGCTTGTACATCATTAAGGAGTGGTGCCTAGAAATATGAGCAGTTGTTACGCCTTGTAATTCTGAGAATAAACTGAATTCACCCTGTTGATAAATGTAAACATCTCCTCCTTTTATCTTTCCTCTCACGAATTTTTCAAGGAAATAGACGCCTCTTGATATATGCGCAAAAGCGCGACGAGTTTTGAAGTTCGAGAATGAACAGTACTCAGATTTTTATAGTTTAGAAATCGGACGCCACAACAGTCGGAATTAAAATGAAATATAAATCCCTCCCCTTTCAATTTTCATAAATAATGATTCAATATGGCATCCGTAAAATAATTCCAATTTGATTATCCGTAAAATATTTTTTTAGATAAAACAAATATGTATTTTGGAAACCTTCTTTGTAACAGATTAGAATCAAAATCTAAAAACAGCATGAAAGCCTAGAAGAAAGACCTTTTATTAAATTTAATTTTTCCCGCTCTGCGTTTTAAAGTTACATGAGAATACACAAAATTTGATCGAACAATAAACGGTCAATGCATAGATGATTTGATGCGAAATTGAATACAAATTTAGAATTCTAAATGTAAAACTTTGTACTAAATCGTATGCTTCTAGCTATTTATTATTTTTAATTATCGTGTGCATAAATGCACGTATAGGCAGATTTGCACTGGAGGGTTTAGGGCCTCTTCTCCCAACTTGAAGAGAAGAGGTCGCATACCTAATTTTAAGCATATAACTTGTAGAATTTTTGAGTTATCGTATTCAGAAACAGATCTAATTCCAGAAATGGGTTTTTAGATTTCCAGAAAGTTAAGATTCATCAAAATCTCCAGTTCTAATTTTTTGACGATTGCAATACTTTCTCTTCGTATACTTTGCATAGGAGGAAGTACAGAAGCAGAAATAAGATTGATTATCTAAAATTTTTCTTGAGGTACTAATAGCAAAGTTTTGCATCAAAGAAACGATATGTGATTAAAATGTTCATCTACAGAGTGGCAGATAGAAAAAGTCTAATAACCAAAATTTAGTGTGTTCTTTTAAATATTTAGAAAATTAATAATTAATGACTATAAAAAATTCCTACAATTTTTAATGTAATATAATAAAATGTGCCTATACATTCCTAATATACTTTAAATTTAAAATTATTAGCATCATAAGCATCATTTTCTTAATATTCTCAGAAAAAGCAAGTTATTAATACTTTTAGAATAAAAGTCATATAAATCTTAATTTCTCTTATAATAATCTTGTTTCGACTATATAATTATATACAGATAATTTCAATCCAAAATAAGCTGAAACATTTTATATATGTTATGGAAATTCGATATAATCATGAAAATATATCACGTTATTGAAAGATAAACATATCCTAAAGTCAATTCAAATATGTAATGAATTGAGTATTGGTATTTGAAATTAATTTGTACCGAATCTTCTTTCTGCTAAATTATTTTAGAAATAAATATTAAAAATCTTTCAGAAATTCGATAAAACTAAATAAATTGAAATTAAGTGCAAAGAAATTATACTTTTCACTATTATGCCTAAGATTCACTTATACGACTTATATATTTATTAAAATTGATCTGTTCATAGTTAACATGTAATACAGGATGATTCATATTGAATGGAAGGGACAAAAATAATACCACAGCATGAATTCTGTAATTTAATTTATTTGGCTGAAACAAATTTATTCTGAGTTATACAATTATACGAGTAGCAACAATGAACATTCTTCCGGTAACGAAATCACCGACAGCGGCCGCTAAGATGGGGCGCAACTGCTTAGACGAGGATGTCAGGGTGAATCAGTCAGTGTTATGGACGGACTATGCTAAAGATAGCAGTCGGCCTCAACAAATCCTGTCGATAGTATTACAATCGGTGGTGGGAGGGTGGTTGGCTATACACAAGAAGAAGAGGCCGCTAAGAGAAAGCGTCATTATGAAAAGAACGTCTTTCCTGCAGATAAAGCGTCATTATGAAAAGAACGTCTTTCCTGCAGATAAAGCATTTTGTGTTTTGGAATATGCCCAAATATCTTCATCCATCTTCGTTCAACGAGATTTTTGTATGCTATTTGGTAAATAACACTGCATTGCCGGAACATCAAAAAGTGGATAATGAAGTTTTGGTACCAGGGCTGCTTATTTAAGAAAACCAACCAAACATCTGTCCAAACCGGAAGTGATTGAAAAAAATCGCGAAACATTGATTTGTTATGGACTTTACGTCATAAAAGTTCCGTGTGAGGGCAAAATTGCATGTGCCTCAAACAATGGTGCGACGTGTCTTACGGAGATGTGGCATCTGTTAAGTAAATATGTTCTACAAGGGATATTCTATCAAGAAATTGGCAGAAACGGGAATACCGCATTGATATTTGCCATGTCACCGGAGAAGCACTCATCGAACAGTTATAGAAATTTGGATATTTGTAGTTTCATGGTAGATCTGTAATTTATTTTCATTCATCAAAATAAATTACAGCATTCATGTGAATTAATTTTGTCCCCTTCAATATGAATGATCTTGTGTTTTTTGCTATCCGCGGTTTGGACGAAGTGACATATGTTGATAATTATGCAGTATTCACATGACACGAGTCAAAATAAAAATGTCTATCAAATGGTCATCATCGGCTGTCGCCTATAGAGTCAAAATGAAGATGTCTGCAGTTTTGAGTCAAATGGTCATCTTAGGCTTTAGCCTATAGATTCATGATGGCGGTTATAGCCATCATCAGGCAACAGCTAAGAAATAATTATAGTATAGTGAGAATATTTGTTATTCAGCTACGAAAAGTTCTTTAATTTACGTAATGTAACGAGTTCCTTTATAACATTGTATGTGGATTATGCTTCTGATAGTCGCATGTTTTTGCACGTTTTTACAGTCATTCTCTGGTCTGAAAACCTTCCGCGTTTTTGCACATGCGTCAGAAGACGTTTATTTCGTCAAAAAATAGGTGAGAGGAAAAATGAAAGTAAGAGATGTTTGCTTCTAAAAATAGGGTGGACTCAGATTATTCGCGGCAGTAGGAAGTGCAATAACTGCTCATTTTTCTGAGCAACATCCCTTAGCGAAGTATAATCTTCGAAAAGTGATATCTGGTTATCCTGAAATGATCAATACATTTCTTGATATATTTTCTGCCGTTAAAGGGTCTAAGACATTATGTCATTAATTTCTAATTACGCAGCAAAATTGCAACTAATGTAGCTTTAATACAAAATAAAATTGCCAGGCTTGATAAAAACCGAAAGAGCGAATAATTTTCAATTTCTACTAAGAAACTACATTATTTTTTAAATTCATTATAAATCAACTGTAATATAGCAGACATTGCTATCGAGTTCTTATGCTTATTTATACTGATCAATTTGTAGATATAAATAGAAATTAAATTTAAAAACTTAAATTTAGTATATTTTTTTACGTTTCACATTATTAATGGCGCCATGTTTTTAAGGAAGATAATTAATCTTTTTTTCATGTCTTTTTGTGCTGCTAATACTGATTTTTACTAGCTGAGGAAAAAGTAAAAAAATCAACAAATATCAAAAGACAACTTCTTTATTGAAAATAAAAACAATATTGATACAAAAATATTATGAAATACTGATGAGCAACAGGAATGTACATTTACAAAGTCCGGCTTTAAAAGTACACACAGTCACGCATTGAACTGAAACGCAGAACACAAATTCAGCACAAACTCCGAGGCGGCAACAGAAATCCTCTAGATAAAAAAGGTTCGTTCAACGAACCAGAGAAATGTGTACAACTTTTTATACATTAAAATAAAATTGATCTATTCTTTAAAAAAACTTATTTGTGCTCAAGACGTTTAAAATGTTTTTTTTTCTAAATACAAAGATGGAATTGCAGATTATGCATTATACATGATAGAGCTTAATCTCCGATAAACGATTATTGGCTCCAAAATAAAGCCGCGTGGTTGAACTTATCAGAGTTTTAGAGCTCTAATAACGACTAAGACTGATTAATCAGTTTTATAAAAACAATAAAAGCGAATAATAATTTGTCCATAGAATAACCTAAATGTAATAAAATTAACTCTTTAGTGGCCGCTCACAGAACGCATGTGATGCTACCGTCGAAAATTGTCTAATATCACACTCTGTGTAATATTAGACTGATGAACGTAAAAAAAAAAAAAAATCATTTGGCTTCTAATTTCGTCGCCTTGTCTTTGATTTTAGGTAATTATTATTTTATTGCCTGTTTATTGTTGTTCTTAAAATTAACACGCAAAGAAATTAAATTTATTATATGATAAGTGCTGTTATTGCTCTTTGTGTATGTTAAAACATGTTAACATACACATAAATAACATTTTCATGAAGTTGCATAAAGTTAAAAAAAAAAAAAATTAAGAATATCGCCAGCCATGACGAAGCTTGACTACGTAGACGTGCAGCCATTTGTTAAATAAATCATTTTAGTAATCATAAAAATACTTATATGGCAAACCAATTTTGCTTATTTGCAAATAGAAAATACAGATTAAAATTTTATTTCTTTTTTTTTATTCTTTATCTTTCTACCCTGCCGAATGAATGAAACCATTCTTTGGCAATCTGCCGGTCGAGGTTCTTGGACCCATGAATGAGCAACGCTGATCAAAATCATGCATGCTAGCATGCAAAAGATTTGTGAGCTTGTTTTGAGGTAGTTTATGTTTTGTACAAAAGATGTGGCAAGGTAATAAATGCGTGTTCTGCTATTTCATCGTGCCGCGTGCGGTCGTGGGTGTGTGATGAGAGAGAGACGTTCAACAGTGACTTTTCTCAGAGTTGTCCTTCCAAGCAGCCGCCTTGTCCATGAACTTAATGGGTTTCTCTCCCTGGTTGTTGGTGAGTGTCTTCACCTTGCAGCGCCGCCGGATCACACTCGTCAGAGACAGGAACGGAGCCTCGAAGAAGATGTGAAGGATGTAAGAAATGATTAAAGTACCTGATACATGATTCAGGACCACGTAGAACTGTAAAAAAAAAATTAAAGACTCGTTAGGTTGAAACTTTAAACAGTCGCATTTATTCGAAAAATTTCTAAAAAATATTCTAAGCATTCCAGAAAATCATTGGAGAATAATAAGCAGATGGATATCGTAAAACATAGAATTATATCGTTTAATGTTAAATAATAATTGGAAATATCATATAACATAATGTGCTTGCTATCTGAAGTATTAGCAAAGATTTAACTAGAGCGTACTTCCTTCGGTGCGGTAATTAGAATTGCCATTGATGGGGGAAAAGTTAGAGTATTCCAAAATTCACACCAATTTTAATTTTGGGCCATAAAGTATTCTCATAAAGAAAGACTGCGTCACAGCTGACAGTTCATGTTGTTGTCGTCATGTCTATGAAAAGGCAGAAAATGAGGAAAGAAAGTGTCAGATACTGTCAAAAGTCTGGAGGGCTACTGCCGCCGGCTTTGGTTCTACAATTCTTGTCCCATCAGGAAGGACCTTCATTCCCTTTTAGTGATTTATTTTTAATCTAACCAGTGTAGTTGTTACATTTCTAGGAAAATCAAAGTCAGTGATTAAAGGGTTCATCTGGCCACAGCGTCCGCTTCTGCAAACGTACTGGTGGAACAAGGTTTCATGCCTATTTGGCCAAAGCATCCGCACACTCATTACCCTTGATGTTTACATGTTCGGTATCCACTGCAGTACATAAGATTTCTTCTTGCAGTACATTTGATCGAGTAAGTCATTTACAATAGAGATAATGTTTGTGTCTCCGTTTCCGATGGCCTCTAAAACCGATTTAGAGTCTGAGAAAACAACCAGCTCTCAGCAAGTTTCATAGCTTGAGAATTAGTCAGGTAAAAAGTTAGGGATTCTTTGACTGCCAAAAGTTCGCTGGTGAAGTTGGAGGCGATCAAAGCTGTGTTAATTTTAAGATTGAATTTTTCACCACGAGGAAGAATAAAGAGGATGCCTGATCCACCTCTGTTGAGGGATTTATCTGAAGAACCGTCGGAGTAAACAACTGTCAGGTTCTCCTGGGAGAGATTTCCTATGGTTTCAAGATCCTTTTGTCTAACGGGGTCCTCTTTTATATTTGATCAGGGTTGAAGCAAGTTCAGATTAAGCTTAGAGTTCGCCGGTGGTGTTCTTGGAAAGAGAATGTGTATCATATATTCAAACTGACAGTTCGTGATCATTGAAAATGTAATGCTACAGAAAGAACAGTATGTTTTCATAGTTGATCAATATTTTAAAAAGAATGAAGATTTGGCAATTGAATTTCGCCATTTCATAGAAAATATGACCAGTTCTATGTTCTACCTGAGAAACATTTCAATTACTGCATGAGTCATTTCTTGGTGCCGTTATTCCCCATCTTAATATCGCTGAATTTTTTAACATGATTGTAAACACGGTGGAATATAGCGACAAAGGTAGTTATCCCCTGGGTGCTAAGAGGTTACAGTTAGTATATATCAAATATTTGAGGTTTTCTATAAAGATGCTTAAATAATGCTTGCTTGCGAGAGACAAAAGAAAGGAAAAACGCTGAATTTTTTTTTCATTCGAGTTTTTGAAATCTAAGGTTAATACCCACAAACCCACGATCACACACGATACACAGCGTGGTATCAACAAAATTCAGTCCCGTTTATGGAAAATGTTTAAATAAAAGAAAGTCCAAAGGTATTTTGTCTTTTATTGTTTTAGTAAATGCTAATTTTAAATTAATTTCAGAAATATAACGAATTATTCACATCTCGCTATGCTTGTCTAACAGATTGCTTCGTTCAGATTATTTTGTTGTAATACTCCGAAATAGGGATCAAGATACGAGTTCCTACCTTTACTTTGTGATCAGATGTTTGCCCAAGACTAGATTCTAAACAAATATTAAATGTCACCTAACAGCTCGAAAAACTAATATGTCCTTCTGCTCGAGCATTTCACCAATAAACTGCATATTGCTTAGCCCTTTAATTGCTATACTTGTTTATTTTGCATACATCGAATTATTGAGAATTTAAAAGTTCAAAACTAAGCAGTTAATGAACATTGTGGTTGGAATAAAAAGTTCGATTCAAATCAACCTCAAATGATCCATAATTAAAAAAAATTGCAATATATTCTCCAAAACAGAAGAAGTCCTCTAATTATGTAGAAGAGAAAATAAAACAGTTAAGAGGCGTAACAGACCTTCAGATAACAACTTACTGCTATGAATTAAATGTTAATTTGTTTCCCAAAATCAATTTTATAGGTAAGCATTGACAGTATAAATTGACCAAGCAAGCTATGAATACTTAAGGCAAAATTTTGGTGTTATTCTTTATTTTTCCAATAATAACTGGTTTTAGGATATGAGTGCTCCACCGTAGGGGTAGATACTCAATCATGGTTATGAGAAGTATCTGATATAATGGTTAGTTATGGTTAGTTAATGGTATGCATCCTGGTGAGTATAGAAATAATGTGTGGGCAGCAACATTACGGATCCCAACCAATTACGGGTCGTGTGTGTGTTTTAGTGGCGCAAGAGCCAACCTTGGCTAAACTGCGATCAATTACGGGTCGTGCATCCTATAAGAAAGGCTGCACCGTGTCCGGTGATGGCTCTTATATTCTCTGTTCCAACTTTAGTTCCCACATATGTTGTTGCGGTGATCTGTCATTGAGATTTATCTACATGTTTTCAGCCTTTGTCGAAGTAGCTGTTTATAGTAATCCAAAATGGCTATATAGAGCAAAACTCACTGAAGTTACATAGAACAACATCTTAATATAAGTAGAAAAATCGCTACATAGATATAATGTGTGGGCAGCAACATTACGGATCCCAATCAATTACGGGTCGTGTGTGTGTTTTAGTGGTTTAGTTTTAGTGGCGCAAGAGCCAACCTTGGCAACCTCATGTTTCAGTGATTAAAACTGGAAAATTAATTTGTCAAATTCTATCAAATGAAAGCGGAGCACAATCTGTAAATAACTTATTAAGGCAGTGGCTATAATTTTTAAAATTCATGTTTGAATAAATTTACTATGTATCTAAAAGCGGCAGTCATTTTAATAAAAATGATTTAAGAACAGCTCAAAATAAGAACAAGATAAAAATCATAAAAACATTTATGGTACAGTCTAATTAACACATAATTTTTAAGCTTACGTTTCTAAAGAACAGTTCAATATGAACACGAATTATGTTTATTCATTGTAGAAATTTGTAAAATCGAGTTTGAAAAGAGAGGCAGAATGTACTCACGAGTTCGAGATCTGTGATGAAGAAGTGCTCCCTCTTGTAGCTCATAACCATATTTATGATGGGTACATGCATGATGTAGGCAATAAAGAAAAGCCGTCCAGTAAAGGCGAACGGACGCCACGACAGCACGTCTCGGAGGCCGGCTATTCGAAAAGAAAATATATATATGATCAAACCGGAAGTATATAAATTTGTTCATTTTATCAAGATAAGACTTCAGATAAATTGTGCAATTATTTCAACGCTAAAAAAATTCATAATTAATACTATTGAGATCGGCATATCAGATTCGAATTTCTTTGAAATAAGAGGAAACAAATTTTATTTTTCTAATTTGTACTTTCATACTCAAACTGATTTAACATAATACTGCCTCGTTTTATTATATATATAAATATTAAAGTTATTTTTAAAATTTATGCTGCATGGAAAGGAAGAAAGTCATCCATCAGATCGCCCTCCAAAGGTGTTTTTTAGGCCTGCTAATGGATTTTTAAGAATTCAAAAAAATTAATCATTTATGATTAATAAAATTTAAAGAATAAATGTTTGAGTGATTACATTTACTATTTAAATTTTAACTTTTCGTTAACTTGCTTTGTTTTTAATTTTCTCACAATTTTGATAAATATTTTCCATATCTTTCAAAAAATAATAAATTTGTAGGGTAAATATATAAAGATGTTTTAATTTTAACTTGTCTTACCTGACTTTACCTGACTTTACATAAATTAAACATATTACTAACATTACATATAATTAGAACTTTTACATACGACTAAACATATACTATTACTAAAACTTTTCCTTGCTCAATTAAGTTTTGATCTACATTTCTTTTCAATAGGAAAGCAAGTAACTTGCAGCATCTCTATTATCCAAATGTATTTAGGATACTAGATCTTGTAATTTACACAGTAAAGTACTAGGTTCAATTAATCTTGGTGATTATGACCTTGGCTATGAAGAAGAATTCCTGCTGGGGTTCCTAGAACTTTCACCTGCCGGGATATTAGTGTATCCTATTTTTGTTAAAATTTGGTTGTTGTTGTCCTGGTCTCCACCCCCTGTTTTTCATGAAATGTTTTCGAAAATTAACTGCCACGTACTTTTCTTCTTCTTGTAAGTGTCCAAATTAGGAATTAGTTTCAATTTAGTACAAAATTTTATCTTTGGCTTTTTAATTTTTTATTTGGATAAATTCTTATTTACCTCCAGGGTTTGTACGCCTTACTTGATCGCATTCCTAACTAAGTGCCTCACATAATGTAAAAAAAAAAAGAAATCTAAAAGTCCCTGCCCTGAAAGCACATATGTACTGGTATGTGACTGGCCCAATGTGAATATCCCAAGTCTGGTGGGTTTGAATTCAATAAAATTGAATTCAGGCGCATCAACCTTGAAATCAAATATAGCGAAGTAATCCCTCGGGTAGTGCAATGTCGTGATGCACTGGCCGGAGCCTTTCAGATTGGCGTGGTGCAATCAGAACCTGTTTGTGTCCCCTTGATCATCAAAGAGTGGCATATGGCACCATGGACTCTATATTAGATTTCTTCGAGAAATCATCTGGGGAGAATCCTGAGTCGTGTGATGACACGCACATTGGAGCGGTCTAGCAGTAGACATGAGTACAAAAATGAATGGTTTCATAAGAAGGCTCAGCACTTTTGTCTAAAATCTCACCAAGGTCACATACAAAGGAGTTTCGAATATGATTCTCGAAAGTGATGTCAAATTCTAAATTCTCCTAACTGAAACATTTGCTGTGCACCTAATACACCCTTTCTGTAGAAGCGCAGGACAAAGAGATTGTACTTCGTAAAATCTTCTTGCCTTTGGATTTTTCGACATTTGACAACAAAATTAACTTCGCTAAGTAACTATTTTCAATTACATTAACTTTTATTTTTAATTGATTGCCCTTTTAGTTTTATGATTGCACTAGCTTTTCTGGGTTGAAAATGGGATTACAAAAAATTAAGTTTGGATAAATAGATGTTGCTCATTTAAGTCAACAGAGTTATTTAAGAACATTTTCTAAGCTTTCTAAAACAGTGCCCTTTTCTTTTATATATAAAGAAATGCATTTAAAAAGATAGACAGGAAGGATGACTCACATGCGTGTCCTGTGATGCAGGCGATTGACACCCACGCGAGGAACACTGCTAGGGCCACCTTACTGAGGGTGATATAGATGGCAGCCACCAAAGGACTAGGCATGACACCCTGTCGCCAGGCGTGTACGGAGCACAGAGCGGCGCTGCAACCGGCCAGAGTAAACAACCACAAAGCCCAGTTCATCTTCTGCAAGAAAATAAAAATACTCTTTAAATTCAATTTAAAAATATTTACATCCATCAGGGAAGTAATTCGCATGGTAAATTACAATTGTCGATAACTGACAGTTGTGCAGATTATTCAGATTGTGCAAAGGATATAAATGTTTTAATCAACCCATTCTATTTCGAAAGACGTAGTTTTTTTTTAGTAATTTACCTTTTTAATTACCTCATTCTACCAAAATACAGAATTCTTTTGTATAAAGATTAATTTTAAAGCGACATGATTAATGGCACATATTTCACACACCCCTATCTTTACTTTCTCATGCAGGAAGTATATAAAGAGAAATTATTGTAATCGTCAAAAACTTTCGAGTCTTGAGATTTTGAATAATCTCCTTATTCCACACCACTCCGAGTGCGAAAACCACGTTTTTGAAGCTGTGCCTGTGCACAGCTTCAAAATTTAATAGCACTTTAAGTCAGAGGCATGACATTTAGTACATGGTCTACTTCGAATTTGCAGATTTCAATCAAATTTTGAATACAATATATTCAGAGGAAGACTGTCCGCCCTTCAGTTTGAATATAAGTTAACATAATAACTACAAAACGAAAAACTAGATAAATGAAATTTGGTACACATACGCATACATTGTGTGTGTGTATGTGTGTAATTCTTAAAAGCAGATGGCAGGTTTGAAGACATTGAAGACACTTTGGATTTTTAAATTCGTTTAGTCCCTCCCGGAAAGGCATAATGTATTTACAAGAAGGTGCGGACAAAACACGTCCGCCACGTGTCGATTAAATACACGTGTTGACCTTTGACAAGGGCAACAGAGACACGTGGAGCTAGATGGCGCATCATTTTTTACAAAGCTTCAGTTGAATTAATTAAAAATTGGAATAGGATCAGGAAATAAGAGAATATTTTAGAATGACTTTGATACGTGCTGAATTAGGCTAAAAGTTTAGAAAATTAATTAGGATTAAATAAAGTTTTAAAATATCATTACATATTTTATATTATATACCTATCAGCTTTTCAGTCAAATTAAAGAAGGTATTGACCGTCTGTCTGCTTGTTTTTTCACAAACATGTAACCAAGATAACTCAAAAACATAATGACTTAAATATATCAAACTTGGTATGTGATCTTGAGGCTACAATTATAGTTCAGTTTCAAATTTAAGAATCAATCGGATGGGGAAAATGCATTTAAAAACAAACTCGATTTTCGGATTCTATTAACCATTTGCCACGATTAATCTCTAAAACACTCTCCAAAGATGACACGATAGATTCAATTAAAACACTAAACTCGCGACCAAAGGTAAATATTTCGTAACTATTGTACGCCAGTGCCATGTAAGGCGGTCTATGGAAAAAAAATCTGTATTAGAGAAAGAAAAAAAAAAGAAAGAAAGTTTTGGTGGAACCAATCTCGCTGGTTAGTCAGAATATCATTTTTAAGGAAAACCATCGAGGTATTGTGAAAAATTTCAATATAGGAAGAAGAACTGGTGACTCTACTCACCTTAGATATCTTCAGATTTGGATAAAGATGTGCAAAGTAGGCCACGAAAACTCCGGAACAGTATAAGGATACATGAGCATAGACGCGTTGATACGTGTGCTCGGCATAGAAATGTCTGTCTCTGCGGATAATAAAAGAAAAGGCCAAACGGTATTAAAAAACTATATAGTTTAAAAACAAAAATATAAATTGCGGTAAATTCAAAGAAACCAACGATAGGCTGACTTACTTGATATGCAGAAATGCAAGGGCTTCAAGAGGTGGCAAGTCATAGTAGACGTTAGTGAGGGCCACTGCTACCAAGCTGGCCACCGCCAGAACCAAATTAACCATAAGGCCTATCTTGGGACGCCTGAAAAATATATAGGAGTTTTCGTATCCTTTATCTGTCAATTTCCCTTAAGTATGTTACAGGATATAAAAATATTATATTTATCTTTATATAAAAATGTTTTATTATTCACCGTCTAAATGGATCGTTTTTACATACTTTTCTTTTTAGAAATCTCTGCCAAAGAACGTTTATGGCATAGAAATTCAATAAAACAGCAATTGTCTAAGTTTTGTGTCATTTTCGGATACAATTTTAAATAATAAAGGTATCTATTTAAAGAATGCTTAAAAACAAAAAGAAGTTTACACTAAAATTTAACTAAACCAAATTCAAGTGTTGTAGCATATATTTTCAGTAGCACAAAAAGGAACAAATATGAATATTCTACTACTGCGTTTTATTTATGCTATATTTCATGGCTTAAATACACTTATTTCCTAATAAGAACTAGATTCTGCACCTATTCTTTTTAAAGAAAAAATTAGAAATGAAAGCGTACATAATTTTATTTGGATTTTTAACTCTCTATCCAGTTACAGGTACAAAAAATACTCCGATTTCACAATGATCATAAATGAGTAAACAGCTTTTCAGGTATTGGTAATTCTCCTTTTATCATTCGAATAATGTTAAAAATATGAAAAGTAATTTTTCATTTAATTTATCTTAATATTAAAATAGAATTTATCTTAATACGCTTAATTCGATCCCGAATATTATTCTAAAGCGAAATATTTTTTTCCGTAATAAACCAAGTAAAACTGGATAATCCGTTCCATTCCAAAACAAATACTGAAACCTACAATGCTATATTGTCTAAAAACATTTATCTTTGGCTACGCTTCAAAATTTGGCGAAATGAGACAACATTATTGTTGAATGAATTTGTAACGCATATAGCTGCTGCCTAATTAATGCTTCTCAATATACGATGCAATAACTTCCCATGCTTTCAGCATCTCTCTTGTTTCACCGGAAGGTTGTTATCTTCTTCTCATGAGACCAAATCTTATTCCCAAATTTTTGCTATGATACAGAATGTAGCGCCATAAGCTCTCCATTAATTATAGATTTATTCTTCCACAGCTCATCGATGTCTTTGCTATCCGATGCCGTCGACAAAATTTCGTCGTCAAAGGCTTCATAGAATTTACTTAAACCCTTCGGAATGGCATTCGAAAACATTATCTGGCCCAAATTACTTCCATGTGGATATAAGGATTATTTTAAACCAAGCTCTCAACACAGACTGGTACCATCTAGTATGGGATGTGGCGATATCTCATCGCCACTTGTTCTGCAAAACATTGCTCGTCAAGAAAGTCATTTTTTTTTAAATTTTACACTTTGAAATTCGGCATGGAAACCAATTGTTATGAGAGATACTCGTTAAACGAAGCATAGCTGTTATTATTTTTAAAAATTTGAAATATTTAGAACTCACGTGTATATATGCACATCGAGTGTAAAAATTTTTGAGCCAATAAAAAGAGTTTGCGGAATTTTTTTTTTAGTTGTTGTTAACATTTTTACATAAGTAATGAGTTGAAAATCTGAAGAAGCTTCCCTTTTGCAATTCAATGTAAAATTTTAAGAAAAGATTATGCGAACTAAAATTGTTTTCTGTATTTTTTCTAAGTTTGCTTTTGTGAATAATAATATGCCGCATTAATCACAACTAAATTAGTTTCCACGCTATATTTTTTTTCTTCGTGAAAATATTAACAAAAATCAAAATTAAATTAATTAACCAAAATATACTCACAGTTTAAGAGGGATGAGGATGAAGACGGCAAGCACGTGCAGCTGAGCATCCACAGCAAACATCCACGTGTGGTCGAGGCACTAAAACGAGAAAGAAATGAACAAATTAAAGAAATTTACGATAATATTCTTCCTCTGAATCATTAGATATCATATCTAATCTAATATATCCTTATTTTTAGTATATTTAACTTCCAGTAGACAACAAAACTTTTAGTGATGATTTATTGTCAGACCGAATGCTAAATTCAGTGATGAAAAAAACATTGTATCAGTTTATGCGAGTCACTAATAATGTTAAATGAGAATTTAAATGAATCAAAAGGACATCACATTCATTCATGTAATTTTTTAGATGTATGTTTGTGCTCAACAAAACCCATTTCGTTAAGAGAAAGATACAATAATAGCAATTTTCAAATTGCCTTTTTTTAATACCCAGTAATCAATTTCAATATACTACTCTTATTATATATACGAATCTACACTAATCAGGGCTCAATAGCTTATTTATAAACTATTAACTATAGACGCATACTTTTACAGGGAAAAATGTTCTAAAGTATATAAAAAATTATATTTTATGTTGTGTGAGTCAATAAATGTATTTCTAAAAAATTACATCTGAATTTTTATACAGAATTTTATTAATTATATTTAGAAACCTTTTCTTGGCCCCAAATATTTTTTTTTAAAGTTTCCCTTTTCTGTGATCGAAATTGACAGAGTGATGAAACTTCCCATTTAATTATTTAAGGTCAATCAAGGTCGCCTTCAGAAAACGTCGTTCTTAAATTGATAGATTTCTCTAGAGCCATTCAATAAAATTATCTAAAATAATAATATTACAAGCTTATAGAGCGGCCAGTTTTAACTCCAGAATTGTAAGGTTTTCTAATTAATTTAAAATATTAAATGATTAGAATACTTTTTTGAACATGATATTTATTGACCTAAACAAAATTAAATATAATTATTGGTATCATTTAGAGTAATTTTCTGGCAGGAAGTGTATGCCTATCTCTAAATCTATATCCAAATGGCTACAATTACACCTTAAAAGGAGTCTTTTTAAAGTATGCTCTTGATGAAAACATAATGTTCTTTGATACTGAAAGTGGCATAGAAAGGTTAACTGTGTTCACTGATTACCAAGACTGTATTAGCAGCGAACACAGCAGAAGCAAATGGCCTCCGGGATATATATATATATATGTGTAATAGTTCTGTTATCTTACTCGGATTTGCTTCTATGGTAGCTTTTTACAACTACCACATTGGGCATCTGTACATTTACCTTGGTAGTCCGCCATTACGCACCTGATTTTCCAGTCATTAAATATTGGACTGACATTCGACGCGTAACAAAACCAAACATTCATTTTTTTCAATTTATGATCAGAAAAGAGGGCACAATTGAACAGAGTTCTCGTTAACTGTCTTGCAAACTAGCATCCGTTACATTCCTAACGAATTAAAACTTCACCACCATGGGTTCTTTAAATACATTTAGTCAGATGTTTTATTCAAAATTAATACTGGATACCCTTGTTGTTGTTTTTATAAAGCTGATTGAATGGTTTTATGAAATCTGTAATCAAAAACTAAAAAATAGGTGAAATTAAACACCTTTTGTAGAATTTATTCCGGATTGTCACGAATTACAGAAAAGAAAAATTTCAAGTGAGTTATTTTTTTTTATAACTGTATAGAGAATATTTAGAATTCAGATTCAAATTGTTTTCCATGCATCACTAAAACTTGAAAGTGATCTCACATGAAATTTCTGTTAGAATTCTGATTCGCTATTTATTATTGTGCTTAGTGAATATTTTTTTCAAAGATGGTCATATTTGAATTATAAATGAACTTTCTTTTGAGGTATGAAGTATCTCGTCTGATATTAATAAATGGACCGCTTTCTACAAAATATAGAAATGTATCACATCATTCTGCACTATGATCCACTTCAACCACTTGCCACTTTGTCAGAATTTATATAATTGTTGATGCACAAAAGATTCTACCCCTTACCACTTTGTCGGAATCCATATAATTGTTGATATACAGCAGATTGTACCACCATCGATCCTTACAGTTGTTGTACACGGGTGTGAGGTGGGAATACCAAGACGGCCCTGATCCCCAGGTGGGCGTGATGATCATGAGAGCAATGGCGAAAGCATATGCTGGAGTGAATCTGCAAGCAATATAGAGTTTATATACCAATGACAACTTTAATGATGAAAGGATGATCTGTAATATAACTGATTCCAAAACGTACCTCCAATATCGTTTCAATAAAAATTTACACACATTCAAGTTCTGCTCGGGGGATTTCAACCATCTATACGTCGTCATCAGGCCACTGTGACAAATAAAAAAAAAAATCATAATGTTGACAAATTCTCACAAACTTCGATTAGATTTATTAGCCATTATGATTTTAGCTGCGCCTTCGCTTCTGATTTACTGAGCAAGATTCATTCCTTTTCTTAAAAAGAGAAACTAATTCTCACAGTTATCCCAAACTAGTTAAAGATTCAGGTATCATTTGAGTCTTGATTTTGAAGATTAAAATCTCATTATGAAACAACACAGAAACCATTGAGTAAACTTGTTAGATTTTCAAGCCGTAAGAAAAATCGTACGGTTATATAACAGGATTTCTATCACTTTTGTGAGAGAAGAGTTAGATTTATAAATCCAAGTAACTATCATCATTATATTATTTTAAAAATACATATTCAGCAGCATTATTTTCAGAAACAACTTTCTTTGCTGTCTCTATAGGACATAAATACCAAACGCTTTTATCAAACAATTTATTTGTCAATGTTTATTGTAGAGATTAATTGAAAATACTGAAAATAGGGGACAGAGAAGATAAAAAGAATGATGTTTAGCAGTAATGAAAAAAGGACTTCTAAAATATTATTAAGATACTGAATGTAAGAAAAAAAAGATAAAAAAGTCTTTCATGTTTGATGGAATTCTATTTAAATAGTCTTATTTCATACATAATTTACATTTCTAAAGAGAACATTTCATATTTTATTGAATAAACAGTTTCAGATATTTTTTGTAAAGCATTAAATAAATAAAAAAAAATTAACTGAGCAAATCTGAAACTTTCAGAAATTTTTTTTGTTTCAATAAAATACTCTTCGATTGCCAAAACTTTTTTTTATTTCTAAATGGAATAATTATTTTTTGACTGAACACTTATTTTATTGCTCTATTTCTTTTATTTGCTTAAATTTGCAAAAACTGCTTAAATCTGCGGATAAATTCAGAAATGAATTTCACATTTTTCAAATCGATTATATAATTATAGTTAATATTTCAGCACATATCACTAGTTAATACTTCAGCACATCATCTAGATATCGCATCTCCCCTTAAGTCTAATTTCATATACTTTGCCGTTTTTATGAAAAAATAACTAAAATGAATGCTGCCATAATGATATTACGATGCAGAGATGCGCTGACTCGCACACTTTTTCCCTCCAGACCGTCATTAATCGTCCAGTCAGCAATTTCCATAACGTTGACAATCTAACCTATTATGTCTAGCATTTACTTTTATCCCATTGTATAGCAACACATTGAAAGTCACATCAAACATTCAGCTTTTAGTTGCTCATTACGTCTTTATAATTGAACGATGTAGAGAAACAAATGCGGTTAGGGTTAGTTTGGGTTGGGTTTGAAATTTCAATCCAAAGAACCTAAGAAAAGAAGTCTATCAATACAATTTTTCATAATTTAAATAAAACTTTACTGATTTTTTTATTCACTTAGTAGTTTTAATTGATTATAATTTGTTAAATGAATGGTATTTTTTTAATTTAAATTCCCAAAAAAGCATTTTAATCTTGAAGTATAGGATGCGATTTT
The DNA here is from genome assembly GCF_947563725.1 of Argiope bruennichi. Taxonomy (NCBI): domain Eukaryota; kingdom Metazoa; phylum Arthropoda; class Arachnida; order Araneae; family Araneidae; genus Argiope; species Argiope bruennichi. The sequence continues at coordinate 15,000,236 of NC_079160.1, forward strand.
TTTATTTAATAAATTCCTATTATATAGTGAGATTTAAAAAAAAACAATTACAATTTTTCGCACATGCAAGAGAAATTGCCGGAATCGTTCCAAGATTCAGTACTGAATTTCGATTATTGTTCATAATTTAGATTTGCTTTAATCCGAAAAATAAACTTTTGCAACTGATCTGTCTGTGGACTCGATAATTTAAAATAACCAGAGAGAGATGAAATTTGTTAATCGGTCGTGACAATGAAATTTAGATTTCTGATCAATTTTAGATGGAAGAGTGTAACTTTCTATATGAATTTGATTATTCATAAATGCAAAGAGCTGGACGATTTTGTCACTAGAATCACAGACATGCTTTGAATTTAAAATCAAATATATCTGTTACTCCGTTTACACAATAAGGTAGGAAAATAAAATTTGTTTGTTATAAAAACTTGATTTCTGTTGAAATTTGGATGCATTCGGTCTTGGGATGTGAGATCCAACGTATGCATTTGATTTTCTTTTCTATATGACGAAGCGGAGTATACAGAAATGTCATAGGTTGAAAAATGTAGATTTTTATTTACTACTAGCTGTCTTTGGCGACCAGATAACTCGCGATGTATTGATTATATTTGATTTCAGATAAATCATGCGAACATAATTCAATGCCTATAAATTCACAAAATTGCCAATCATTAACACCACGTTATTTTGATTATTTTACTAAATTTTATTTATTGTGCACGTGAATTTTAAAAACATAAATATCCAATTCGTCTATCTTCTAAATTTTGCAATATTATTATTTCACTTTTTTATTTGTCTCGTAAATTTCACAGATACAATCCTTCTTCTTTAACTTTCAAAAATGGAAATAAATCATGAGATTCAAAATTCAGAAAAGCGGATTGAATTTCAGGACATCAGAATAATCTATTGTAAGAAAAAAATACATTTAAATATACTTTAATAATAATTTAATTTTTAATTATCGTTCAAAGCTGCATGATCTATGGTTATAATATTACAAAATGTTTTCATTAATTATTGACACGTCTTAATTTTCTTTCTTTTCTTTTTTAACTTTCTTTAAAACGCTTCGAAATTTTATTCAACATTTAATGGTATAAAGAATTTGACAAGTAAAAGAATTTGACAAAAAAAAATTATTTGACAAAAAATATTTAAATAATTGTCAAATAATTGTTAAATAATAATTTTCAGAAAAAAAAATTATCACGACTATTAAATTAGTATCATTAAAAAGATTTTTAATGATACTAATTTTAAAATTTTGAAACGGTATAAATTTATTTTCATGTAATAATATTTTCAGAAGTCATAGCAAAATGAATTCCAAAAGTTCGCTTAATTTTAATCAATTTAAATTTTAATTAAAAATTTCCAAAAAAAAATCGCGCCAACGTGCATATTTTCACCCTCTAAAGTATTTATGTGTCAAGTTTGGAGCTCCAAATCAAACAGTCTGGCCTATAGAGTATCACTGCAAACACACTCTTTTATTATTAGCAAAAATAGAAATGACTGAACAAATCTAGACATCATTAATGTATACATTCGTCATTATTATAACTAAAGATAATAAATAATTATCTATTATTCATAGATAATTACTTAATAATAATTAATAGATAGATCAGTCACTCAATTTTGAGATTTTTAAGATGTACAATTTTGTTTCCGACAGACCTGCGAGGATTGCAGTTCATTTATCTTTCGGATAACTGAAATAAATATTTGCTATTATCAATAAATATCTTATTTCTTATTTTGAAAGAAATGAATAAGTGAAAAAGTAGATACGCACCTAATGAAGAAGAGAACTTGCAGAGGAAGCACTCGGTTGAGTACGATCTCGTAAAACATTGCTTGAGTCACTTTAAAGGCTTCCAGGAAATTTGCTGCGAAAGAGAAATAGAAACGTCATTCGTAAAAACTCTTCAACAGTTACTAAGCACTTCAATTTGAAAAAATCTTGTCGCTTTTAAGTAAATCTAAAACCACAAGACTGTATTTTAACTTGAAAATGTTTATAGGCTCTCCTACTATCTATAAGTAACATCATCATATTTCCATCATGAAGAAATCGTAGATTGTATCTCTATATGGTAGACCATTAGATTAAAAATTGTTATATTAAGCACATGCTTATTTTTTTGGATCATAACTGCTCATTACGAAAGATGCTTTAAAAATTTCCATTAGAATTTTTAATTGATTGAAATAAATTGAAATTTTAAAATGTTTTAGAATTTTTGAGCACAAAAACTATTCTTATGCTATTTTGAAAAACAAAAAATGACTTTCTGAATGATAACTAATTAATCTCCAAGATGGCTGTCACAGATCGACAGGCCAAAGAACAGACAGACATAGAGCCAAAAATATGTTATTCGACCTCAGGGAGGTCTAAAACGTGGAGATTCGTCAAAATCTCGAGTTCGAATTTTTTGACGATAACAATATTTCCTCTATACTTCGTGTATGAGAAAGGAAAAAGGAAGACTTTTTCTATTTATATCATTAGTTAATACGCAGATAAAGCTTTTGTGTTATAGTAAAACATAAATATAAAAAATTATAGATAATAATACATACCAGCATACATAAGATTATAATTAATGCGAGGCAAAGCATATTTCGTTTTGACTACTTTCGATGCGTCAGGTTTTATTCTTATAAAATCGCAATCGGATCCTATGGTTATTTTTAATTAACCTCTTCTAGCAATTAGTGGATCCCTCATGAATATTATTTGCATTTGATTTCAATTAAATATCTTGCATAATAATTTTCTTTTTATGTATTTTCAATAAAGTATTTTTAATCATCGAATTGTGATAACTATTAAAGACATTATTTTTATAACTGTATATTTGCTCTATTTATTGTATAATTGAACTTCCCTAATGGAGTCGAGTCCTATGGCATTATCTGCTATACGTCAGCTTCTCAAGTATGTGATGAATTGAAAGAGACTAAAAATTAATTTTCTTGAAATTATACTTATATTCATAGTTTTTTAAAACTCAACCATGAGGTTTGTCATATGAAACATTGAAAACCCCTTCAACCTAAATATTATCTAAAAAATAAAAATAGCGTCAAAAATATTCAATTAGCAATTCCGAAATTTTCAAGAAAGTTTTCTAGGGCCGTGCCCAGCATAGAGCCAATATGATCGTCTCCTTTAGCGTCGATTTAGGAAGCATAAAACAGATATATATAATAATGCCTCTTAATCTAATTTAAATCCTAAATAATCTTGATTAAGTTTAATAAAAGATATTCCTAATTATCTTTTTATTTAAGATAATAATTTATTCGAAAACATTTCCTTTACTTCCTGATCTAAATCCCTCCTTTTTCATTTCTAACACTCGCTCTGGAAAAATTGACGATTCTATACTTCTAATGCTGCAAACGAACGAATAAAAATCTCATCCACACGGCATTCCTTCCAAATATGCACAAGATTCTTGAATAGACACGTGACACATGCATAATAATCTCTTAGAAAAAAACTTCTGGCATTTTCGCTCTTGTGTGCTGGTGCGAACAGACGTATTCCTCCTTAGTCCACATGCATACATCATGCTCCAGTGGAAAGATAAATCGAAATTAAATTCCCAATTTATCTTCTTGTCGACCACTCATCTGCAAACTTACATTTAAAAATATATAAAAGCGCCTCTCCTCTCTGATAGATTATGGTATGTGCCACTTATAATAGGCCTCATATATGTCAGTCACAAAGTCCGAAATTATTATTCGTAGCTATATTAATAATATAATTCGCAGCTATATAAATAGAATAAATAATTATCGGGTCATTCGGATTCCTGGCAGAGAGAAGGTATATTGTTACATTAATATCTCCTGAAAGTAATATGTGATGAACATGGCAAAATAATCAATCTATAAGAATGTCTATAAAATGTTTCTTTCCTATATTTTTTAAATATTTTTTCATTTTTTTTATATTTTAGCATTTAATAGTTTTAAAACTAATTTGATATCTAATGCAAAGTGCCTTAATTTTTATGCTTCAAGATATAATCTATCCATCTACTCAAATTAATGCTATTCCAAATTCAGCGGAATGTTGAGGAAAGGTGAATTCTTGTTGCCAGATTACAGTGTCGAAATTACGTCGTTCACTGCTGAAATAAAATTATGGGTCCTTCTGAAGTCATCCAACGATACTTAAAATATATTCACAAGTAACTGTTCTTTATATGTGAAGCGGGCAAAATAAATGCTTTCGGCACTCAACACGCTTTCCTCCCGTTTCTAGGGGTGGAATAATTAATCGTTTGGCGAGCTGACCCCCATTAATTACCAACTGCCTTATGCATCTCGCGACCCCGATCAATTATTCTCGATCGGATGCGAGGTTACATCAGGAGTGGGCGGTGCCTGACGGATTTTTGAAGCGCAGTTTAAAAAAAACCGTCCTTGGAATGCTTTAAAAGCCAGAAAATATGCAGGAAAAGCGTTCACATCGAAGGCATCATTCCATAACCTTGAAGTTCTTGGCCGCAGAATATCCTAATTCTTTAGATTTTTACATAAGCTTACTTTATGCAAAAATATCCATTGTTGCATAAATGTTAAATATTAGTTTCTGGTACATAAAGTAAACATAGAAAAAGCACTGTAATTGGCAAAAGATTTGACCTCAAGATGGAAGTAGGTATCCATAATTTAGGGTTCCTTGAGTTCCAAATACACATTTTTTGGAATTGTGTCTGTCTATTTGTCTATGAACACGATAACTTTAAAAAAAGCACATAAGTGTTCAAAATTTCAAAATTCTAGCTCATCAAGAATTTGGCGAAATATTGGCGAATTTTGACGAAAAACCAATTGTTAAATTGCATCTTTACAGACAATGGCAAATTAAATAAAAACGAAAAAAGACATAATAATGTCAGGGATCTGAAAATACTTACAGGTGACATCGTAGTTGACGTACATGAAGGTGTTAGAGATGGAAACCCAATAAAAGACGATGAACATGAGTCCGTAAGCAAAGCTCAGGGGCTCGTTCGGGCACGTGTACTCCGACAATCTGCGGGCATTGGCCGGGAAAGAGAATGCTTTCATACCTTGGATGAGGGTAGCTACAGAGGAAAAAACTTTTGATTTTATAAAAATGACATTTATCGAATAAATTATGCAGATACTAGCCAATAATTCTACATACTAGACCCCTTTTGTCTGAATTACATCACTTTTATAGTTATATCTACTAAGTTATATAATCTCATCCGGTTTGCGATCATGTGTAATTCCATTCCACAAGTGGATTTAGGCATATGTGACCCTAGGCAATGCACATTATAAAACCCTCCTTGTAAAAAATAACTGATCAATGTGGTTTCATATTTCAGTACATTATTTTTTTTAGTACATTAATGTTTTATTTTTCATTCATTTCATTTTGGAATCTTCTTCATAAAATAGGTAATCATATAGATAATTCTCACCTTAAACTTTAACCTTAAAATTCTTTTCAGCTCTCCAACAGTCAAAATTAGATTTCTTTTAACTCCGGAAGTTACACGAATTACCCTTCCACTCTTTCCTCTTATAATAAGCATAAAAATTGGAGTTATAAGGAGGGAAATTTGGAAAAAGAATACAGCTCACGAGAAGTTTAAAACAAATAGTCATATACATATGTTAAGGTAATCAAAAGTAAGTGTTTAGAAATCCCATTTTAACCCATGATTTCAATGATAATGAATTATAGAAATACTTTCGATTAAATAGTTATTAATTGTGGTAAATCAATAATTTGAATTATCTTTCTTTCTTCAGTAATAAGAAATTTAATTCTCCTCTTTCTCAAATTATATTATATATATAACACAGCCGAAACAAGTCTAAAACATCCTCATGTTACCATATTTTGCAATAGAGGTTCGAATATTCTTTAAATTTTTTCACTGATTTTACTAAAACAAATTTAATAGCACTGAGCTTTGTACAAATATTAAAAGGAATTCAAAATGAAGAAATGGCGACCTTACCTTTGACAGTGGTGTGATCAGTGTCGCCTGCGGGACACAGCATGTCCACCGCCGTCCCCAAGAGAACGGCAAACACCAACACTCCCATCAAGCACCTACAAGGAAACCGTCATGATGAGAATTTTTTAATATTTGGCAAAATAATGAAGAGAAAAGCAGGGAATTAAATTCAGTTCATCAAGTATGAATACAAATCAAATATAAATATAAAATAATACAATACACAGTCGAGTAAAATGAAAAAATTTGCACATTTTTTTAAGAAACTTGTTCGTGAAGTAAGTTATGTTCGTGAAGTAAGAATTTTATCACAAATGTTTAATTCGCTTTTTAATGCATTAGAATTATGAAATTTTGCTCAACTATGTATTCACGGTGGAAATGTAGTTTTTCGATATTCATTAATTTTCAAAACTTAATCATCAGATATTTGATTAATTTAATTTAATTTTAAATCCACCCGAGTGGTACTATCTTTTAGTGAATTTGAGGAAAATTTGTTTATGAGATTCTATAATATTTACAGCAATGAATTATAAGTTAAAGACTTAAAAAGCATAAAATAATTAAAAAGTTTTACCTTTTAGTTGCAGCATCATTAGTAAAAATTAGTCTTTTTAAATCTTTTTCGTTAAATTTATTAATAAATAAAAACTACCAAAATTCTCGCGATATCGAAGCTTATATTTTTTGTAATCACATATTTTAAAAATATCCATTTACCTTTAAAATGTTTACATTTTAAAGTATTACGATAGTTTCAATTGATAAGATTTACATCAGGTTTCTTGCAAAAATTATGATAATCTTGTAAAATTTCTAAACAAGTCCGCCATATTGGATGGATGCAAGATACGTTAATAAACGACTTTTAGAGTTGCAATAAAAAATAATTACAATTACATGAATTTATTAATAAGTCGTACAAAAATTTCAACTTTGATGAACGAACATTAATCTTAAGACGTGCCTTCTAATCAATTAAATATATAGTAATAAAATTATCTCTATAATCTCTATAAAAAGGCAATTCAAAAATTCTGCCGCTTAAAATTAAAACCATTTTATTTATTTACAAAAAAATTCATTGAATGAAGTATTAAAGTAGAAGTAATGAGCTATATCGCAAGTGGAATGTATTAATCTTGGTAATATCTGGTAATGTAATATCTTGGCTGAAAAATATCGGGTGACTACCAGTAAATATGTATGATCGATAATGACATTTAACAAAGCCACAGATAATTTTATGTGTTCTACGCTGACAAATCGTTTTTAAATTATTAAAAAAAACTGGTTTAGAGAAATAATTCTCTTTAATTGTGTAACAACTTTTAATGAATAAAGATGGAGAAGGTCATTTTTTTTAGAAATATTTCTTATCATTCAAAAGACATTTGTCGTTGGCAACATAATTTTGTAAATATTATTCGATTGCGTCAGAAGTTGAACATCTCAGCTCATACATTTTTAATGATCAACATTAGCAAGAAATGTGAATAAAAAAGCAGTAAAATTTGAGTGACACACAGAACCCAGATATACAAAACAGCAGAATTTCGCAGCTTTTTGCAAGATGGAATGTTCCGTCAAATGAAGAACCCTATCCCTACCAAAATAAGCCCATTAACATGCCCATATTTTTTACCCGTGATCCACAGGTGGGAGATTTCGAACGTCGCAGTTGACCATGAGCACCTGAATTTTCCTTATTGCCGCATTCATCAAAATGGTATTTCGCATGCCTGGGAAATATTTTCGACGGTATACCGCTTTTTAAAGGTTTTTTTATTGTTTTTGTTTTTTTGTTTATTTCTTCATTTTTTTCTACTTAGAATAATTTAAAAAAAAAGACTATCCAAAGGATAAAAGTGATTCCTTTCTTAAGACGGGACATTTCTTTTAGTCATAAAATTACAGCACCACTTTTGTATGGGGAATCCTTAACTCTTGATATCCAGTTTTATTATTCAAAGTAGGGTCAAAAGTGAAGGACATAAAAAACACATTTTTGCTTTAAACTGAGAACATTTCTGTCAGACGAGAATTCATTAAATGGCATGAATCTTCACGACCCTACTAATACAGTCTTGAATATTATTATAGGTTAGCCATTATTAAAGGTTGTTATAAACGAGTGGAACCATTAATAATAACATGAAAAAAAGTTGGCAAGAAACAAAGAAAAATAATAATGACTAAAAATATATCTTTCTCTAAATCACTCATATACAATCTTTGCATTTACATTTAAAAAAATACTTTAATTTTGGCTTTATTTAAAAATTGTTTTTCATTTCATTTTTCAAATGACTAAAATTATAAAAAGAATCAAAATCGTGTTATTTTCATATCTCTAAGTCTTACATTCGTATCCATTTATCATAATATTAAGGAAAATAGTTTCCTTTGATTAGGTTTGACTTGGGTTTCCTTAATTTGGGCTTAACTGATATTTTCCTTTGATATAAGCCTTTTTTTTCTTATAACTCTTCTGAAAGAATGAGAGAATCGTAAATCTCCAAACTTATCAATAAAATTGATTTATTTTATTTAAAACAAATCATTTATTTTATAAACTTTTTAAACAAATTCAACTTAACACTTTAACTTTTACTTTTCACTGTTTTCTTATTTTGTATTGCTATTATAAACGAATTACTAATACAAAATTGGAATCATTGGATATAGAAATAAAGGAAATGAAAGAAAAATTTTGAATCTCTGTTTGGATTAGATTTAATGATTAATCGCAGCGCAAGATTCTGCAGCATTGCAATTTTAAAAATAAATATAAAGGAAATATTTTAAAAAAAATACTTTGACAAAATGCAATTGACATTTTATGCCCTCGATTCAAAATTATTTCCTCTGTCGTATTTATTACAATTTCCATCACAATTTAATGAAATAGTCATTTTAGTAAAGTTAATTAATTAATAGTTATTAAAAGAAAATAATAGTTATTATAAGAAATAAACCTTTCTAAAAAATTTCCTCATTATATATGATACTGAAATTTATGTTAAAATGCGTGAGTTCCTACTGACGAAAACAAAATTGCTTTTTCAAAAAATAAATGTTTAGAAATAAAATATGTATTCTATTTTATTGAATTTATTAATCTTTATTTATATCACAATGAATAACGTATTTGAAAGCTAATAGAATAATAGGATTTTGATGAATGACGTTATGAATCATTATATTTCTCATTAATTATAAATCAAATGCAAATGAAATGAACATTAAATACCTTTAGAGCAACAAGTTCTGCTTCAGAAAATGATTGGTGAGACTTAAGCACACATAATGATAGCCATCGGTTATGATTTTTTCCAAATGTAGACTCACTAAATTTAATATTATATTAAACAATATAAAAAATTAGAGAAATTTACACATTCTTGTCGATAGGACCCTGCTCTCAAGTTAAACCCAATGATGAATATTAACTAATACGAAACTCTTTTTATACCAATCATTCTATGATAGGAGATTCGGGGAATATATATCGAATTGGATGCCTTTGACTTCAACTTCAATGAACAATTAGTATATTTTCTTAGATATACATACACATTGATATATATCTGAAAAAACTTACTTTATTGGAACATTATTTGCAAATAAACTGGAAAATTATGTGACTTACATGACAATGAGCTGTGACTGAGTCAAGTGCAGAGGTTCTTGCGTCTCACAGTGACTCACTTCAAACTTCCAGTCAAGTCCAAGCTTCTCTGGAACTGTGGAAGAAAAAAAAAAATTTTTTCACTTAGTGTGCTGAGTTACAGTTTCACATTTTAAGGGGTAATTCATCTTATTCATGTGCATCCTACGTTTCTGATCATTGATCAAAACATATAACACTGGTAATGGAATTTTGAAAAACGGAAAGTTGACCCAAATATTTTTCTATTAAAATAATAAGATGAAAGTAACTCATAAAATAGTGGAAAGATTTTCTTTCTTTTCCAAATTTCGAGAAAGCATGAAAATAACATGAATTTGAAATAAATGGAAACATTCTTTGTGAACTCATTCGCTCAGCGTATAAAATATACAAACTTTCATATGGATGAACAAAAACTGGTAGAAGTATGGTGATATAGAAAGAAGCATTTTGATATTAAAAACAAAAAAGTTTCCATATTTATATACATAATTTTGCAGATGCATGGCAGAAAAGAAGAAACTTTAGAAATTTTAATTTTCATTTCTTTTGTATTGGAGGCATATTATGTACAAGGGAGAAGCGATTAGACAGTGTGTTAGCTTATATCGTGGCACAAAAGGAAAAACAAGCGAAATTTGTCCCTTGAGAGATTTTACTATGAGACTCCAATAGGGTTTTTTTGCCACGTGTCGGTTCAGGCAAGGGAATTTTAGGTATCTTTTAAAAAGATGGGCAGTTGTTAATAATTTTTTGTCCCTTCGTTCTCGGCGTGGGAACCATGAAATCAGTAATTTTCTTAAGCACGTGTTAGAAATAATTGAATAAAAAGTGAAAATTGATTCAAGAAAAATGTGAGAAAATTTTGGGTAGTAGTTAACATGGACTATTTTAAGACAAAAAAGTTAGGAAATTAATTAGGTTTAAATTAAACTCGCTATTTCATCATAATGACTTTGATGGTCCTATTAGGATACCATAAGAAAAAAATATATTATCGAATTATCTACTAAAGAGTAATTCGTTTAATGAATTGCAACAAATTCAATGAGGAGGAGCCACAAATTTTGTTGTCCAGAATGTCATTTAAATGCAATATTTGAACGAGAAGAATGTTAAGCAATAGACATGGAAAATAAAAAGTTTGTTCAATACCAAACTTGCCTTGTCATTCTATTAAAAGCTTTATTAAGGTAGGTATCTGTGTTTAAATGTTCTACTTTTGGAGAAAATGTTGAATAGTTTTAGTCAATGTTCTTAAATCCTTAGTGATTTTCTTTATTACACATTTTTAATTCATTTTTCTTTGTGAAATTACATTTACTTTTTTAGTTGTATAATTTACATTTAACTGCTATTTATATCCTTAAATGCTGTTTTTCATATTCTATTTTTTAAAGTCTTCATGCAGAAAATTGAAATTTTTAATATAAATAAAAACATTTTTGTTTAAATTTGGTATCAGAATTTCTCAATATGTTCTGCATTACGAATAAAAGAAACAGTAATGTTTTGCAGTGAAATAAGAAGAATGATCACGTGTTTTCCAATAAAGAAGGAATAGTTTGCTTATTCTTTGTGCAAAAACTAAGTAATATGTTCATTTTAAAAGTTTTACTATTCTACAATGTTTTAATTCTTGTAATACGATAAATTAATGTTATTTATCAATCGAATCGCAAAATTTAAAAACTGGATGGAAATATAACTTATTTTTTAGCTCAGTAATTAGATAATATATTTCTGAAAGTTGAAGAAATAATTAAAAAAAATCATTTGATAAGCTTCTAAATAGAATATTTTTGTTTTCTACTTAATTTTTGGTAAAAAAAAAAAAGTTTTAAAAAAAGATGAATATAGAAAATTTCTTGCAAACCATGCTATTCAATTTAAATGTAATAAAAATAATTATCATGATTACTGATTATTTAATTGGTTGTTTGCCAAATCAGCGGAGATGTTTCCCAAAGAATTCGCTTTTCTATCATGGATCAGCAAAAAATAAATAAAAAAAATCTTTGAGTTGACAACAAAAAAAATAATTAAAAGTCAGTGAAAAAGAATATTGGAATTGTTCTTCTTTTAAATTAGAAATTTTCGTTTAATGTAATGTAATTTCAATTTTTTCGTAAACCAACAAAAAAAATGAAAATGATAAAAGATTTAGAATGTTGATTGCAGAAATTTTATTTTTTAAATTCTTCATTTAAATAATTTCTTAACATTTAGTAAACTACATCAAAAATTCAAAACAAATTTTTCTAGCTCTCTCTCTCTCTTTTGTTCTGTTGAAGTACTGATTTCCCTGCTCCATTAGAAATAATATACAAGCAAATACGTGCAAATAATCACCTATAAATGAAAAAAATATTAACTAAAATTTTTTTTTCATGAAATTTTAAAATTCGGGCTTCAAGATTCATTGAGTCACTTTTACATTTCATCTCTGTAAGTGAGAATTAATTTGTTTGGACGCAATAAATATGAACATACAGTTAAACATATAGATTGATCTGATTTCAAATACAGAATCTTGAGAAGTAATATGAAGTTTGTGTAATTGTATCGTACAGTATGATATCAGAGAATTATAAACTTGTTCGGCATTTCTTCTGATAACCCGATTTCCTATACTTAACTGTTTTTGCTGAAATAATACTGTTTGAAATATCGTCTTATCCATATTTGGGGCAACTTTCATCTTCAATAGTTTTGTATTCTTAATATCGAACGTTATTTTTGGTAAGGTGTTCAATTGCCCTATACTTCTTGCTCTGAGAACTCTAATGGGCAAAAAAAAAAAAAAAACTTAAACCAGAAATTTATATTTCTTGCGATTAATAGAATTCAAAAATTTAAACTTCTGATCTGTGGCAAACGAATTTTATTTGCACTGGTCTCAATGCAAACAAAATTTTGCCTTATGTACTGGATTTTTAGCTGCTGTTGCCAACCCACAAGTAGAATGTTGAGCTGAACAATTTGAGCTCCGGTTGCCAACGCAATTAATTTATTAATATGCTAATTTATGCAAACGCTCTTATTTTGACTTTGTTATATGTGAAAATTTATATCTAATGTCTTTTTGGCATTTGAAAAATGGTCGAAATTAAAATTAATATTATTAACATTTACTTATCTTGTAATGGTCATAATTAAATTTCGCATAATATTTCCTTAGAAAGGAACCAAATTCTAGTCATTATAAATTAATCATCCAAAGAATAACACTTTTTGATTAGACAAATTTCTATTAAAAGAAAGCTCGATATATACAAGAAAAATGATGATTTATATTAATAAATAAAAAATTTATATATATATGATTAATTTTCTTTGAATATCTTTTACCATTTCTACATTTTATCGGTAGAAAAATGAAACATTGTTACAGTAAAAAATAAAAAGAAATGTAACCGCAATATATCTTGAAGCCTTACGAAAAACTGTGATAATGATGACAATTTTATTTCACTTGTCATTCTTAATTATCTGTTCGCTGAACTCTGAAATGACTAACTAGCTGATAGTAACTAATGCCTCTCAACAGGCTCAGTTTTACGCCACGAGCAGCAGGAAATCCAGAAAGAGCAAAAAAAAAAAAAAAAAAAATCAGAACCACTCACTGATTTGCGTGAGCTTGTTGATGTCTTCTCGAGAACAGAGGGAGGGGGTGCAGATAGCGATCTTGGCCGATGTCACGTGCAGGTTGTGAAGCATCCCCATCAGGTACGTGATCACCTGCAATCATCATTTAAAAAAAGCACGTAAGAACAGTTGCCATTGTGCGGACTGGTGACAATTTAATAGAATAAAATCGTTGAAAGATTTTTTTCTACTGTTATTGCCGCATATCATAACTTTGCAAAGCAGTGGATATTACCCATTTAGAAGCAGGAAGTTAATAGATATTTCACAGAATTGCCAATAATTGCAAACTTTATGGTAATAATTCTTATTAGAATAAGTGCATCCAAAACACGTGTTTTATACCGAAATCAAGGACATGGTGGTACACGTGATAATCGTTTCTGTATTATGAGATTAGAAACAACAAAATTGCAGTCAGTACGGAATACAAATTAATTAAAAAACGCACATATTAATTTTCCCCATGAAACGCAAGTTAGAAAGTGTCAAGTATAAGTTTGAATTTTTTTGAGTTTGCGCCATTTTTTTTTGTAGTAATGTTAAGCATGTAATTAAACTACCATATTTCAAAAAAATTCTTTATTTTCTAAACGTTAATGAATTGGCACACATTGTTTTCGAATTCAGTTTTTTTAAATGTTTTTTCGGTAATGCTTATGATGTATTATAGCTTTTAAATTTCTGTAAAATCGAAAAACACAGGAGCATTTTAAAAAATAATGTTACGCAATAAATATATATCAGAATCAACTTATAAAATACACGAGTTTAAATTTTTTAATATAATTTTTTTAATAATGTAATATCAAAATGTTTTGAAACTAGTACAGAAAAAAATACATTAAAATTTTAAGCAGGGTTTCGTATGTTTGTTTTTAAATTTATCAAATTAAAGAATTTTAATACAGTTTTCTTTAGTTCTTTTCTTTTGATGAAATAAAGAGATCATTTATTTGTTGGTTTTATCTCCTGCAGATGGCAGCTCGAAAATATTTGACATGAATTTAGAAGAAACGAAACTTGTTTCGTGGGCTGAATGCAAACTCTTAAAATTTTTCCAATCGTGGCATCTTTCGATAGGAAAAAATATATATATTTCGAAACGTCCAATTGGGGAACTTAATAAAAAAAAAACTATGTTTATTGTGAAAAAAAATTGGATGAATTTGTATCTAATTATAGCACATTTAGCCTCTAAAGTGTATATCTTTGTTAAATTTTGAACTAAATCCGTCAAAAAGTTGACTATCTGTCAGTATGCACATTCGCGAATGCATTTGATTATCAGAAAATATGCAGATTTGTGCAAACTAAATTTGTAATACAATCTTAATAATAAGATTGCAGGCTTTTTTTTTTTTTTTTTTTTGCATTATGGAGCACAAAATGTGGGACCCTGAAAATAAAAATCGCAGCACTTGCGTCGTACGCTGTCTTGCCCCAAGACCATTTGACGTGTAAGTAGATGACAGTAAGAAAGGCAGAAAAGATAAATATTAATTTTCACCTATTTTAAATAATTGATTGAAGATATGATTTGTTTGATTATTATTTTCTTTAAAACTTCCTCTTCTCAAATTAAAAATAATAAAAAATAATTTTGAATAATTATTGGATTGTTCAAAAGTTGTTAAAATAGGTAAAATGAAGTATTTCATATATACAATGTAGGATAAAATGTACTGTATAAATTCTCATAATTTCATTCATTTCTTAGAGACAATTTCTTAGAGAATTCATTTTCTTAATTATGTTTTCTTAATCATTTTCCCTTAGAGTTTTTCTGATGAGTTTTGATATAAATTGAACTAGATGTTTTCAATCGTTTTAGTCGATGAATAAATAATAAAAACAATTATTTTCCAAAAAAAAATTATTCTCATTTTTTATTTTCCTAATATTTAAAAATATAAAAATTGCAATTAGTTTATTTCAGGTAACATTAAATAACTTTAGGCTGAAAAATAAAAATTAAATTAAAAATAATTTACGGGCTCTTACAAAAAAACTGTCGAATCCAACATTTAAGTAATTGAATAAACTACTGCAATTATGTGCTTTATTTTCCTCTTTTTTTTATTGTTCTCCAGATGTTACTTGTTCCGCTCCAGTGATCAAGGAATGCAGTTTCAAATAAACAGTATAAACAAACAATGCCAAAGTATTTTAAGGATTTCACCTTAAAAGATATATCGAACAATAATAAGCGATTACTTTCCGAAGTAATTAGCTTTTTAAAAAAATATCATTGACCAAAAGTACAAAAAATGCCCAGCATCTCTTCAAATCGTTTCTTTTCCCTTTTTTTGCATGAAAAGAATTTATTCTAAAGTGCTTGATACTAAGATTCAAAAAGCACATTCATATTTAAACATAATTACTCAAACAGTTTCATAATACAAAAGCAGTGTTTATGAATTGCTAGATATTAATAACGTGCCTATTGCATCTTATTTAATGTCGTAGTTAGAATTCATCTATTTCGATTCCAGATAAGTATTTAAGAAAAAAAACTACGATTGAAAATTAAGGAAAAGTTTAAGTGCATTTTGTATCATGTGAAAATAAACAATTTTAAAAAAATCCAAAATAAATTTATTAAAAACTATTTTTAAAATAAATTATGGGTTTTTATTATTTTCTATTTTTTTCTTTCTCGCAAATGAAATATAAAATTATTCATTTACAAGAAATTATTGTAGTAGTCATAAAATTAGAAGAGACCTTGGCAAATCTTCACGATTTTCCTTTCCGTGAATTTAAAAAACAGATCTTTGGAGTTATGTCTGTTTTCCTGTGAACAGATAAATCAAACAAACTTTGAACTTGAAGGATGGTGGTCTTTCCACAAGCTTTGTAGATTTTTTTAAATAAAATTTTGAACATAATATATCCAGGCAAAGTTTCCTAGCTGCCTTTCCAAGTGAATTGAATGCGATAACTCCAAAACATAAAAAGGTGAACTGATAATACTCAGGTCACAATTTTAGCATGAAAAGAATAGATCTGTGTCGAATTTTGAACTTAATACAACAAACCTCGCTTAACGATCTATTCGCATGAAGTGCAAAACAAAACGTTAAAAATTGACTGGCTGAACAAGAAAGTATATTGAATGAAAAAAAGTAAATTTGATTGGCAAGTATTGCACTAAGTTATTAGTTTTGAGAATTATCACTCTGCTCAATTTACGAAAAAGAAGCAAAAAAACGTTTTTATTTCATAAAAACGTTTCATACATTTGTACATTTATACATTACATTAGTTTCATACATTTGTAGTCATTTATTTTAAACTCAATTCGGTTAATTTCTTCTATACAAAGTATATAAGGAGAAAGTGATTTAATTGTCAAAAAATTTGATCCCGAAATTTGATTAATTCTAACGTTTGATAAAAACACATTTTTTTCGAATTTATGGATCATTTGGAATTTATATAATATGCGATACTTGGCGGTGTTTTATTTTTCCCGTGATTAATCGCTTGCAAACGCTCAATACATAAATAACAAAAGGCCGAATATGTATTTGAAACATTTTTCCGGCCAATTAAAGTTAAAATTTGGAATTTTAATTTTAGAATTTAAATTTAATTGCAATGTTAATTTAAAGATCACATACCACATTTATTTTTAAAAAATAAGTTTTAGAATTATTGCTTTACACACATATAAAAATACAAATGGACAACACTTCGTAGAACTTTGTTTGTTCAAAATTTAATATGCATGAACATATTTAATGTTAAATCCACGTACCAAATTATATCAATCTAACGTTTTCAATTATCGTTTATCTTTAACGCTTTTAATTATCGTTCCCGAACTTGGACAGCCGGACAAAACAAATTCCTACGAATGGATTTCGTTTAAAATTTGATAAAAAATCTACAAATTTAAAGTTAAAGCCATATTTCACATTTCATCTTTCTAGCTCGAAAAGTTTTTGATTTACAATGCTCAAAGATACACAGGTTTATTGATATACATATTCCAAAATTGTGTTTCTCGAACTCGGTAAGACATGAAACGTGGAGATTCAACATCTCGAGGCGATTTTTTGGTAATTACAATGCTTTCTCTGTATATACTACTTCGTATGCGAGAGAGTAAAAATAGGTTTTCTGTATTTATGAAGTTGTAAAACGTGTAGATCCATCAGAATCTCAAGGTTGTATTTATTCTGCGACGATTACAATGATCTGATTATTCACACCGGCAGATCAACAAAAGAAGAATAATTTATTTTACGATAAAGAGATGCAAGCAATATCCCGACATAGCCAGAGGCCATGCGGGAAACTTGATGGGCAGCCGAAAAGCAACCCCACCTAGCACGAATGAACAAACGACATTTGATGACATTGGACACTTGCAAACAACAAAGGACCCTCTAGAGTAAACGCATATTAGTCCAGAAAAGAAACATTACATATTAAATTGTAAAACATTAAAAATCATTAAATACATTAAATGTGCTTTAACTTTTTACATTAGGGGAGATCTTTACGATAAAGAGACGTCGGATCAGTTTTGGTAAAGCGATTCATATGAAAAATGCCTTTTTTTTAAATCAGGAAGTTTGGGGAACCTTGATTGGTTATAAAAACAGTTCAGACGATGCCAGTGATCTTGACCTACATGAAGACACGAGGATTATGCAGTTATGACCTTCCGATCATCCTATCAACAGATTTACCGATATCAAGATAGGATTTAGAGCGGATGGATTTTGCATCCAAGATAACCTTTGGAAAGATAAAAAAACAAAAGAAGCAGCGGAGGAAAAATAACAAAAATGACAATGGCGCGAAACCAGAGGAAGTTCTCTAGGTTAAGTATCTCGATAATATCGCTCGTTATTATCATCAATTTCCATCTCGCTTCTCCATTTGGTTTTAACAACATTCGGAATTGTCGATCGTAACTCTGTCAGCGCAAAGAAGACAGGATTCCTTTCCTTCCTATTACAAATCGTTTGGAGATCTGTCACATGCTTCTGGAAATTTCACTGTCTGTTAACATACCAGGAAGAATTTTCCTAATATTTTTCATTTGTGTGAGGCATGGGATGTAACACGGGGTTGGTATGGGTTTTTTCCGGATTTAAATGATGTTGTCTTGCATGAAATCAAATCCTTGAGGAATAAAGCTAAAATTGTAATTACGAGTTATTTAAAATTTTCGTGCTCTCAGCAGAGTGTTTAAATTAAAAACAATATTTAATTCCTGAGTAGTTTTTCTGTAATTTTTATCACTTGAATTGGAAATACGCGCCATGCATGTCGAGATCCTTTTATCACAGAATCATCAATGACGTGCTACACACGTCAGCAGGCACTTGTTAGTAAAAATGATGTTCGTCAATTGAGATTGCTTGCCAGAGCACAGTATTCAGTTTTTAGGTCGAATTCATTTAGAAAATATAAATCTTCTTAAGATTGTTGTAAGGTATCGGATACTTTATGGACGCTGTGAGTTGTAGTGGACTATCTTGGCCCCTGTGAATTTCTTGCCACTTCAAGCATTTAAGTGATTTAAAAAAGTTAAGAAAGTACTATTGCTTTATACTAAAGTAGCTACACTTTTCTGATGGGTAATGATTTTCTAAGCATCACATTTCTGAGATCTACATCTCTATTATAAGAAAACTAATGATCATATAACTATTATTTCTGTATTTGTTTCAAGACAAAATCATATAAATGTTGTTCAGAATGTTAAATAAGATAGTATTATATTTAAATTTTCATGTTCGATTCGTAAAGACATAAAAATGAAGTTGCTATGGACATAATCGCATATGAGCTGCAGTTTCTTTTTGAAACAGTTATATTTTACATGCAGAAATCATTAGAAAAACAAATCTTCTATGAAAATTTTTTTAAAGTTCTATATCTACCTCTTTATTTTTTCTGTGTGAATTATCTGAAAAAGGGATGATTCTGAGAAATTTTCGGAATTCGAGCCATTATTTCATTAAAAAAAATCAACCAGAAAAATATTTTTTTGGGGGTAGTTTTTATTTAAAACTGAATGTCGATCGAAAATTGCGAAGATTTTATTAATGTTATAGCACTGATAAAAAATAAAATCCTTAAAGTCTCTATTTTTTTTAATTCCCAAAAATAACTGGAATTTAAAGTTTTGAAACAAAATTTTTTTTTTCAAAGAAAAAACAGAACATTGTAAAATTATTTTTTTTTAGAAAAAGAATGAACATCTTTAAAATTAAAAACAAATCGGTAGTTCCTGCAATTTTGCGAAGAAAGTATCTATCACTTTTCGTGTGATACTAGCTTGCATGTAGTTCGAAATCCAAACATTTAAGTTCGATTTAGAGAATTATAAGCCTGAATCACGAAATGTCTTCCCTTGATAACTAGACCATGGTTAATTTTTTTTTTACTGAATGCAAAATACATCTTCGAAGTCATAACTCTCAAGTTAAAAATATAGATCATACAAATATTTATGGCATTTGAAATTTCTAAACATTAATTGGAGAATAAAATTATTCTTTATTGCTTAATATGATGTTGATCAAAACAGATGCTTTCTGCTTCTGAAGATTGAAAGAATGGTAATAATTAGTCAGAATGTTTTAATATAATTTTCTGGCATAAGAACGCAAAATGCCGAGCATTTTGATAAGTTTTTTTAACGTATTGATCGTCGATTATCCAGCAAGTGAATCTTTATAAAACAGATCTTATCCAACAAGGAAGAAAGCATTGGCGATTTTCTACATCGGAACTGGTCTTAGGACAATTTTCAGGAAATGATTTTTTTATGTTTCAGTCGATTTTAGAATAATAATCGAAAAAAAAAAAACTTCCTATGTTTGAGTCGTTTGGGTGGTTTTCTTCGTTCCAGCCAACTGAAATGTCAATAGAACGAAGAGAAGTGTGTATATATTTGTGCTTCTACAAATACATACTTGATAAAAATTTACAATAAATACAGTTTACAGAAAAATTGATTACTAGTTTACAATAGTGAAGTAAAAAACGCAAGAATATAAGACGCTATCTTCTAAAAATCTCATGATTTGAATGTTGAAAGATTACTTTTCCATAAAGAAAATACCCAACTATGAGATTTTTAATTGCTTCAATTTCTGACGCGTTAAATACTGAACTCTTTGCACTCCTATGTCGAATCTAATTCGCATTCTAAAGATTGCGTGGTTTTCACATACTTGTTAGATAATAGTTATCCTAATGGCTGTTTAATAACAACAAATCACACAATTTTTAGGAAATATAACAAACTTATAACTACAATATTTTTGAATTGCACATGCATTAAAAGAGATTCTTATACGCATATGTACAATTATGCAGCTTATTACTATTCGGAGGGTAAAGGGTTAATAGTATCTATTGAATAATAAGTAATTAATGTTTTTTGCAAGGTTTCGATTCTCTTTTCAATACGGCGCTTACGTAATTCAGAAGTTGGCATGAATTCCTTTCTACGCAGTAAAATCTCATCTTCATTTTATGATTTTACACTGTTTAATGGATAGTGAGACGAACATCATTATTGTGGAAACTAAATAATTGCGCAGTTACATACAATAGATTAAACTAGTTCATTTTAATTTTAAAATAAATTAAAAGAAAAAAATTTATTCAAAATAAACAACTAAAATTTAAATTGAAAGGAAACAACATTTAAGCATAAATTCAAGTAGAGTAGTTATAAATGTTTAAACAGCATTTCATGCTAATCAAAATAGTCGAATTAAAGTAAAAGTAAGTAATTTTTTTACTCCTTTAGCAACATTTATCGTTGTACAATGGCAAAGTTAGATTAAATATATTGATTGAAGCACAACTTTTGACATAATCTTTTTTTCGTGCCATTTTTATTATCAGTTAGATCGAAGCTGATATGCTTAAATATCAGAGAAATTTCAAATTTTTCTTTTCTTTCAAAACAATATTTGATAGCAGTGTTAGCAGGAATACATGGATCGAAATACAAGTTTTGCCAAACATAATTTTAATCAGACTTTTATTTAATTCCATTTCATTGTGATTATTCTTACCAGGATAAACCTTTTCATCACAATTTATTTTCACTACTGAATACTTTCGTAGTTTCGTTGCAATTTTGGACGAGGCAAAATCATTCTTTAACATTTGTTACAAACGCGTACTAAATCAGCTTGACTGAACAAGAGTTTTTCAGATAAATATGATGGTGATAAATAATCATATGCATCTGAAAAGATCTGATAACCACTGTTTAAAGTATGCTGTAATATATAAACTACTATAAATATTGAGTCATCGTTTAAATTTTCACATAGAATACGTTTTGAAAATGGATTAGAATGGTGACGAAAAGATTCATATTTGTTTCACTACTTGCTTGTAATATGACATGAAAATTGTAATATTTTTGCCCTTACATCTTATTCAATTAAGTCTCTTTATATCATTTTGTCCAAAAATATTGTGACAAATTTATTTGTGCTTTGTGCAAATTATCTAATAATACTTTTTACATTTTGAAGAAATAATCATAAGAGTAATTAATTTGCGTAAAACACATTCTTGAATTATATATAGTTTTGATGCAAAAATAGCTTATTATATATTTTCCAGGCTTTATGGATAAATTACATGTCGAAAAAGCGGAAATTCTTATTAGAATTATGGGCGAATGTTCTTGGTGTTATCGATTTATTAGCTGGGACAATAAAACCTAATTTTTCTTATAAAAATGGTTATAACTTTCCCATTATAAGCAATAACAAATTAAATGTAGGACAAGTGAATGCTTGGTATAATCATGGCATATGATCTGCTAGGGCAAACTGTGGAAAATTATATTTAGACTTTTAACAACAGCATTATATATACACCAAATGTGTAAAAAAATATGAGATAACTAATCAGAGTCAATATCGCCAATCACTCGGAGAAAAGCAGTGGAAATTATCAAATCATCGTGCGGAAATACAATCCATCCATCCGATGTTCCGTTTCTCAATCACCTTAAAGGTCAGCGAGAACAGGTAACTCACCGAGTCTGGGGCTGAGACATTGAACAACTCTGGAACGGTGATGTGCATGGAAGTGAAGGGCTTCCAGTCTGGCAGTGGCGGCGTCATGACGACTGTGCAATACTGCCCCTTCATGTTGGTCCGGCTCTCGTTGACGCGTATCTCGACGCATTCTTGGTAATTGCCCAGTGACGATAGGGTACCCTGCAGGAATCCCTCTGGAAGACGGCCGGAAGCGTCCAGCACTGCAAGATAGAAAAAAGAACAAGCATTAGAAATGATTTCGATAGGCAGAAAAAATAGAATTCAGATGAAGTGGCTTGTAGTTAATTACCATTTTATCCAACTTTTACATCAAGAAAGTCAATAGCATTAACCCACTAACTGCCTTTTTTGAAATTTTTGGCCGGATAATTTATTTATTCATGCGCAAAAAGTTGTGAAATAGTGTAATTATATTCATATTATGTTTTGTTTTGAAAATATTATGTACCATTTCAATAAGAAACAAAATGAGTAAATAACAGCTCGTTACTACAGCCTCCAAATTACATATTTATGTACAATATTTCATTTTAATATAATAACAAAACTCAAAATTTAATGCTTCAAATATTACTCTGTTCCTTTCAAATTTGTTCCCTTGTTGTAAAGAATCGAAGCATAGAATACATATTTTCTGCTACACACGATTGATTGAAATATATAGAATAAAACTAAATTACAGGAAGCAATTTTTGAGCCGAGTAATGTATGTAAAATTCCAAAATTTCACAATGTTGATCATGGCAGTTAATGGGTTAAAGCATAGTTTTATAGTAATTCAGAGATCTCAGTCACATAGAATTTTGGATATTTCATACCAATTTAAATTGCTCTATATCAAATATTTTATTCAATTTTTATTTTTCTGTTCAAATTTAGAATTATTATTTATGTAACATCCCAATACCTTTTGATTAGTTGTGTAAAAATTACCAATTTTTGAGATTCATATTCATACTTTATTAATATTTATTTTCGTAATTTTCAATTCTTTTTTAACGAAATAGCCATTTGTAAAAATCAATCCGAGTTCATGGTGTAAATGTGCTTTACCAGGATTATATAGAATGAAAATATTTCGAGTTCAGTCCTCTTATAGTTAAAGACAAACTCGGAGAGCCTTTAAATTTCCGGCAGGACGTTATCCTTCTCATAATAAAATGTTATACCTTGCAATAGGAAGATTCTTATGTTCTTTCAACAGTTTATTTTTCAAGACAAACATCCTTGAAAACAAATCTAAATCTATTAATCTAACTTCTACATGTGCAAAAGAGGAGGTACCATTTACTACATGTCAGAACATCACGTCAAACAAGGATTTCTTTTGTTTTGTTATTTTTCTGTCCTAGTAAATGAAATAAATCCCGTTTCTATTTTTCCTTTCAAAAACACTCATGAAAAGGAGATATGATAACGATTTTATTCAAAGCAGTCCTTGAAAAATCGATTAAGGATTCCAACGTCTTCCGATTGCTCTGTATCTCCTCATCAATTATTGCTGATGGTTCTGATGCTTTGTTTACCTGCCAATTGTTTATCGATAAAAATTTATGGAAAAGGTTTTAAATTATATTAATGAATTCGAGAAAGACAAAATAATCGTGTTTTTACACAGAAGTTTGCTAAACAGATACGGATGCTTGTATTTACAGATAATGCAAAGGCCCATACTCTTTATTACACCGATTTCAAAAACAAAAACACTATTAATTTTCAACAAAGCTCTTAATATACAAGGCACGGATAGTTCAGTACACATATTATTAAGTTCAAAGACACGAAATCCATGCTTTTACATTTCATGATTCCCGAAATCGGTGCTTTCCTAATATTTGAATTATTCCATGGAAATATTCGGAATTTAACTCATTTAAATTCTTTATGCTTCACATTGTCTTGCTTTTATTTCCCTCTCGTATACAGGTTTAAATGGTGTTTTTATATTTTTAATTAGTATATGTATATGTGTGTATGTGTTTGTGCCTGCGTGGATGCATAGACAAAGTGTCTAAATATATTTTACTGCTAAAAAGAAAGTTTTTTTATCTATAATAAAAACTACATTTTTGTGAATTTAACCTTTTACAAGCGGAAAAGTAATTCGATGTATAATTATTCACTAATTACAAGGACTTGTTTATTACTTAGAAAAATTAATATACGCAATTATATACTTACTTTCGATGTAAATAAATATGCAGCTGTACATTTAATTTCAAAATTCATCTTATAAATATACTTAAGTTAAATTTCCCCGAAAATGAATTCTTGCACACAGAGCCAGTTTTGCCATTATGCCATTCTTCGTGACAACCTAAGGGCACAGTAACAAGAGGCTGGTTTCCCATGAGATTAAATTTTATCTTAATTGAAGTTCATAAAAGCATGCACTCGACTGACTATAGCTTGAGGAAGATAATGATAAAACGAAAAAAGAATTCAGGAATAATATATATTATATACAAAATCGCAACTAATATTGATATGTATATATTTATTTATTTTTAAATATTATTAAACAGTTTTGATGCATAAAATTTAAGCTGATGAAGATTATTGTAAAAATCTTATTTTTTTATGTGCGTTTTAAATAGTTTTATGTAAAAATTCGTTTGTTTTTTAAGCGGAATTTATTTATATTTATGAATAAATTTGTGCGCAATGATAAAGAACACAGATTTTTCTTAATTTAGAGGCATCAATTACCTTTCAACTCTGCTCTTACTTGATACATTTATAGGCACGAATCTTGCCTGATAATCGGATCATCTAATTAGATACCCCCTTCCTTGTTAGCTCTTAATTATAGTGATGAAAGAATAATCTAATTAGATAGATGGTTCGGTACAATTAGATAGTGGGTGTGAGCCATAGGTGAGACACACGGTAGTCAATGTTTTAAAATCAGATTGCCCTAGTATCTGGTAAACAGAAACAGCAAATTTTGCACATAGTGTGCTAGGAGTTAATTAATTTGGGGCCTGTAGATAGCACAACTAGAGGATTTCCCTCGGCAAAATTCCTATGAAAGTGGTTGATGGAGTTATCATACCGTTTTATTTTTATTCCAGTTAAAGAAGAAAAAAAAAGGGAGGAAAGAAATGTTGGGAATTAAGTTTAACTCATTTGAACATGTCAATGTGTGAGATAAGGTTTAGGTTAGTTATATTCATATCTCATTTCTAATGCAATACTGAGACTATTTTTTGATGAAACTCATTACTTTAACCCATGGATAAGTGACAAGAAGTGCATTTGAGTTAGCAAAGCTTCTCCAAGCTTTCACATCATACTAACAGTAAGAGAAATATTATATAAGTAAAACTGTTCATCAGTCTCTAAAGGAGATCTCAGCCATTGCCAGGGACTTGGGGGAAAGAGGGTACAGATGCCACGAAAACCACTCATCAGAAGCCCTGGTGCGTTTATGCCACTTTTTAAAGTGAAATATGAATAAGGAGAGGAAAATGATGCCATTTTGCAGGTGCCAGCCATTCTCACCTATACCAAAACCGTGTTAGATATTTTAATTAATGCACTTATTATTCAAATTGTGCATTATATGATTCCTACAATATATTCACTCGAGCATTTTCTATTAACTTAAGCATGTTACGATCTTCAGTATAAGGTGATAATAATGTTACTGAACTTTTCTAAAGCTAAGAACGCGTAAATATAGAAAGCGGACTGCCTTTAGAAAACTAACTATATTAATAATTTGATTTTGTGCACGAATACATTCAATTGATGTTTTTATGTATGAATACACTAATGATTAAATTTAAATATGCATAGTGTACATACGATTCTAATGATTAGTGATAAATCAATTTTTCAATGGAGACAAAATATGTAGATGTGTCAAGAGCAGCTTTTCATCTTTCTTTTATTTACGTTCCATTTGACCTATGGTCATCTATCCTTCGACTTGTTGGGAATTTATATATTGATGGTATAAAATTCTAATACAATGTATGTACTATATCTACTAAGAAATTTTATAGTTTATAAAGTTTTAACACTCATACGGCTACTATATTTACAGTGTGATTGGTAGCACTGAGACCATGAATTGGACAAATTAATTTCAAATCCGAGATTAACCTTGGGATTATCCTTCTTACAGGAAATAATTTTAAATTGCCTTATACGTATATATAATGATTCGATTTCAATATCAATTATTAACTACTAGTATGAAATTATTATTGAAATATATTTATTATTGTCATGTGTCAGCCAGTGGTTCTATTCCTCTCGACAGGTACTGATTTCGCAGATAAAATACTTATGTACCGAAAATGAAGCATGCAATCTTTCTAAGTCAACATTGTTTTTGGATTGAATTTAATTGATTTTCTATAAGGAATTTTAATTTGAATCGAAAATGCTGTTGTTACAACAACCTTTTTCGCTCTTATGTTCAGGCTGTCTATGAACGTGCCCCATCATCCTCCCTCTCACGTACTTTTTCTGACCATTTTAAGAACCTCTGAGGATACTCGTACCACAGATTGAGAGGAGCTGGTCTAGAATGGATGTACATCAACTTCTTTTTTTACCATATACCTTTGAGACCATTTCACGTATCTCTGAGAATACGCGTACCGCAGATTGAGAAACATTTGTCCAGAATGAATGTATTTATGAATGTGCAGCAATTTTTTTCCCCACGTAACCTTTGAAACCATTTCTCATGCACTGCGGATAAGCGAACCATAGACTGAAAAGTGCTTGTTTAAAAAAAATGGCCTATGCAGATTTTCTCATTTACAAAATAAAATTTCCTAATCCAATTTCATTTGTTGTACTAATTTTACACTCTAAATAAAAACAGTTATTAAATTAACACTTAATATCCAGTTCAAGGTCCTACTGATATTACAAATTTTTAACCATCGATATCAAGCCAAATTTGTTAATCATTTCTTTTAAAAAACAAACTGTTTTTTATAACTGCATACAATGCTAGAAATTTGGTTGCCCCTAGCAACCACAAATTCTCCAATTAACCCTCTTTTTTTTTCGAGTCATAGCGATATCGGAGGTGAAGGGAAATTATTATTATCCGACCTACTTCGAGTCATTCGACATATTTTCAAAACGAGAAACATTCCATATTTGTTTCAGAATGCCCTTGCTACGGCATATTTACAGTTTTCTCTTAAAAGATCTCCGATCAGTGCGAAAAGATGTCTAATTATCAATTCATGTAATAAACAACTTAGCATTTCGAAACCTATTTTTGGGAGCAGGGCTACTACAGTGACCTTAAGATCCGAAAAAAAAAAGATAATTTCCCTGATAATTATCTCCTACTCTGTAACAGACTAATGTTCAAATTTTGAACATTTTATCCTTTTATGTTTTCCTCAATGACAAACATTTCTAAACAATGATTCGAAAAACTTCTCATATAAATTATCTATCCAAACAATCCAGATGTTTTATCAGTTAAGAGGTTGTCAACAAGAAAATAAATAACTTGAGAGAAAATAGCGGGGAACCCTCAATTCTTAAGGGATGCTGGTTTTAACATGTTAAAGAAACTTCAATCATAAATTAAACTGGTGTAATTTATCCGAAACTTTTTTGCATGAACCTAAATAAATGTTATTTGTCCTCCCCCACATAAAAAAAGCGGACCTTGTATGTCAGATTTTTATTTTCGAAGTCTCTTATATGTCATTTTGTGTCTTACAATATAGTAACCACAACCGTATATGCATTTTGGCGGCCTTATTCTAAAGTAAATTGTAACCAAAATTTATATAAAATTACAATTTAAATAACAAAATCGCATAACAAATATCATTTATCGATACCTTTACGCTTACATATATGCGAATATACAGACCGATAGACATTCAAGTTCCTTGATGGATTTGATTCAAAATTTGATATAGATCCATAATTTAGATGTTAAAATTGAGTACCACATTTCACCGATCTAGCTCTTCGGGTTTGGTATCTAATGGGGTTATTTTGGAACTCGAACAGATAGATGAAATTACTCTGAAGTATAATAAAATTCTAAAAATTTGACGTAAAGACCCCTACCAAATTTCATCAGTCTGCCTCAAAGCATCTTCAGGTTATTAAGAAGAAACAGCTACAAAAATGAGTCATTAGCATATTTTTTTAATATCATTTTTGGACTCGGGACATCTGAAAATCTTGCATTCTGAATGTCTTGCCAAAATATTCTCATATTAAACATTCGAATTTCTTTCAATTCACATTTTAAGAGAAATATAGTGGGTTTTTTTTATATCTCAGTAATAATTAGATATTTTGGTCCAGAAATAAATAAATTTTTTTTCTATTTACGTGTTCATTATTTAAATTAAATTGGAATTAGAAGCAATATAACCTTACAGTAAATTCCTTGTTAATTCTTGACTTAAATTGCAAGGAAAATCGTTTTTATGTATAATGAGGTTACCAACGTAATTTTACGTAAATAAAAGCAAACAATTTTCTTCTTGCGATCGGATCATACAAAAATGCAATTTTCTTTTGTATGCTATCCACCCATACCACATACTTAATCTAATATTAAATAATTATGAATAGCGATATTAATAATAAAGAAAAACATTTTTTGAATAATTTACAAAATTTTATTCAACTGTTTAAGAATACAAACTAAATTTTGAAAAAATATAACGTTAAAAATAAGATATTTGAATATTGCCGTAAGACAGTGAAAAGAAACATAAAAAATAGATTTTAATAAAAATAATTAATATTTATGCTCTTATTTACTTTTGTTGCATAATAGTTTCTTCATTAAATATATGGTAAAATAATTATTATAAAATGTAATTAACTGTTACGAAGGCTCAAGCCCATTTAACTTGATTATAAGTTAAATTTTAAAATCCAAAATTTTGGTTATTTTCTAAATTCTACTATTTTAGACATATTGTAATTTTTTTTTTAGAATTTTAGCTCACTTTTAACATGCATATATTATGAATGATATTATATATACAGTATAGAGAATTAGAATTAAAAATTAATCTTTACTTTTTAATGGATAGTGCTTCATATCAAATGTGAACTTAGGAACATAAAGCTATCTAAGACGCTTCTTCAAATACAAGAAATCAATAATCTATACCAAGAAATTTAATACAATAACCATAGAATGATAAATATTACGATATATTTTCTTACAATAAATAAAGTATTTTGTGACACTCCTTTTTTCTAACTATTTAAATGACAAAGTTGAGTATTTTACTGTTGCTAAAGAAAAAACTATTAAACCTCTATTTAATTTCTTCATCTTTGTCCCATTCAAATGAAAGCCTCGAATGCCCAGAGGAAGGGAGAATAACTTAAAGTAACTCCAAAATTGCCCCTTTGTCCATTAATGATGTAAGATATGGTTATTTAAATCTTTTTTTCAAAGCAAGCAAAGTAGTCGAACTAAATGAAACTGAATTCTTCTTTTCTTTGGAAAATCTAAATGTTTAAAAATAAATGAAATTTTGAAATTTCCTAATTGCAGAATCTAACAGTCAACCACATGAATTACGCACCACCTGAATAGACACCATAATATTACATAATAAGAATAAAAAGCACATGCACCATCAATAGAAAGATCCACGCGTTCTAATCAAAGAAATAATAATCTTGCAATAAATAATCTTGTCAAAATAGTCTTGCAATCCCAGGCAGCTAGCTCTTTAATCGGAAATCCCTTAGTGCTATTAATTATAGTAAATAGTTGTGAATAATGCATAACTGTGTTGTTGTTGTTGTTACTTATGGCACTTTACAAGCCCGATGACAGATCTGTCGGGGATTAAGCCAAGTAAGTATCTAGTTTTTTCAGTAACGCCATCTAGGACCAAGAGTGCGATTTAGCTATTTTATGCGTCGCATTCACAACCCCTTTTTACAGGGGGGGGGGGCACATTCACACACCTCACAGATAGAACAACCATGCTCAGACCGGGACTAGAACCCGGGACGCCCAGATCTCGGGGAAGATGCGCTACCCATATGCCAAGACGTCGGCATGCATAATAATAAATATTATTATTTATATCGATGAGCATCAATGAATGGAATGAAACTGTTCCATTATAACCCGTTTCGAAAAGTCTGTTTTTATATTTCTTCTTTTCGAGCTGAAATTAGTTTCAAATATGAATTGTGTCTAGTATTTATTTCTTACTATTCGCCTTCGGCAATCAACTTGGTTGGCCGGGATTATGAGACACGAAAAATTCCGTTAAAATCGTTTATACGTGACATAGTCGAAATGGATTCGTCGGTAATACAGTTATATTCATTGAGATTTGTGTCTCTATTATTTATGTTATCTTTCCTAAAATTTGAATAACTTTAAAAAATTTCATCCTTGATTTTGAAATTAAAACTTAAATAATATCAATAATTTTTTTTTAAAAATATTTAAAATATGCTGTAAAGAAAATTCATTGAATATATATGGAGACCTATTAAATAAGAAAAAATAATGCCCGTTTATTAACAATGGAAGGAAAATACAAGATGAATATTCGTAGCTGCAATGAAAATTATTTTAGCTTAAAACAACCATGAAAAATTGTTTTAAAATATATTAAAAACTAATTAAAATTAGGTAAAAAAATTCTTTCGCGACTCAATATCAATATATATATATATATATATATATATATATATATATATATATATATATATAGAGAGAGAGAGAGAGAGAGAGAGAGAGAGAGGCAAATTTGTATCTTTAAAAGCACATCTGCTCTAACTTTATAACTTTAGATCTAAAGTCTATCATATAAAGCGCCATTTCGCACATCATGCAAGTCGTCTAGGTTAACTTTATTATCAGTACAGAGTAAATCTATGGCCGAAGATGCAGTTTCTTATACATGATATGTTGAAAAGAATTTTTAATAAATCGATTCATGAAAACTGTCATATAATTTTTATCTTCCTTTTAATTAAAAATGTATTTGTTGTCTTTTTTTAAATGTATCAATGATATTTATGTCATATGATATAACTAAAATTGTCCTCTTTCTAAAACTGACGCATTATTTAACACAGTAACCTGGCACACAGATAACACAGGTACTGTAACAGCTGCATAATTAAAATTTGTATATTTCAATCAGAGTTTGAGCAAAATCTAGTCAGAAAAAGTCTGTCTGTGCGACTGTTTGAATATAAGTTAAAACGATACAACTACGAAAGAAGAGAGAGAAATGGATATAATTCAATACACAAATTTAACATCTGTTTTATAGATATCTACTAAATTTTGTTTCAAATCAACAGTGATTGAACATCTATCAGTTTGTATTTTCAGAAGAAAAAAAAATCCGATAGCTAAAAAAAAAAAAATCCGCAATGACTTAAATTTATCAAATTTGATATATAATTTGGTAACAAATTAAATTCTGGGTCAAATTTTAATTTAAATCTGTTCGGGAAAACGCGTCTAAACCACAAATTCGTCTTTATTGAGTGTATGCGTGGAAGGTTGATTGAAAGAAACGTACCATACGAATATTTGAATATTCACCGTTGACGAACTGAAACATTAATTATACAAATCAGCAGAAGTTATCTCCTCGAAATTTACTCACATACCCTGCAATAAAATTGGTGCTCTCCCTCACCCCGTATAAAATGGTGGAACTTGGAAAACTCGTGAACACCCTGAATATTCCTACTTCTATTTATCGACATGAGAGTTTTTTTCTACATATTATAGTGAAGAAAACGAATCTATATTTTGGACGCCTTTTTTCTATTAACCGATTGAAATAAGAAATTCTGATAAAGAACTGCAATTTTGATACTATATCACGTATCAAATTTCATTTATTTAAATCGTTGCGTTTTAAAGTTGTATACGATCCCATTTACCTGCATATGAAAGTGCAGATATAGAGATGGCCAGGTCCTTATTGGATTTTCTACAAAATTCGAAATGGATATACAATTTAAATGCTAAATCTTTGAAAAAACTTTTTATCCGTCTAGTTTTTTTTTTCCCACATTTCATTTTTATAATGCTCATTTGTATTCATGTAAACTGACATATTTCCTTTGAATGGATTACGTTTGTGGTGAAAGCTTATAGCCAATTAACAACTACGCTGCACAAGCAATTGCTTTTGTATCATGGTCATGTTACTGGGCTGCGAACCACTAGGTCCTAGGTTCTATCCTCGCTTATACCAAACCTCCACACGCTCTATATTTGAAGGAAATGTGGTGTAAAGAACACATACAAAATTTCATATATCAAAGTTCAAATGTCTTTGAGTTAGCGAGTTCACATACAGGCACATATAATTCCGAATATTTATTTTTCAGCGAGTTTTGAAAGGTGGAGATATGTCAAAATTTCATGCTCGAAGTTTTTGATTAATATAAAACTTTGTTACTTCTCAAATAAACGTTCACAAAACAGGTTTCGGTTCGAATTTTATGAATATTTTAGAGCACCGTGGTTACAAATTCATAAAAAAATACAAACAGAAACAAAAAGATTGTTGCTGTTAACATCGTATATCAGTTCATTTAAGATTGCAAAACCTCGAGTCGAATAGTATTCAGCTCTGCTAGATTCAGTTTCGTCAGCAAGTCATTCGAATTCCACCAATGGCGGGAAGCAAGTGTTGGATCTTCCAGAAGACCCTACTGACGTCATTCGAGTTTCGTGTTTACGGCCGATTAGCGGGAATGCGTAAATTTCGAAAGCCCAGCGTCAACAAACAGAAGCAACGTCAGACGGAATAGCGACTCGACGGGGAGAAGCACGAGGTAGATGAAGTGAATTCATTTCGTCCGAGGTTGACGTCAAAGGGGAGGAGGAGGTCCACTCAAAATGTTATCACGTTTAAAACAACAGTACTTATCATTCACAAAATAAGGTTTGCTTCTTCTGTTATAATGTTTTTAGTTTTATTTAGGAATTCGGTGTTCTTGTTAATGTCTAGAATGACGTTGAAAAGGATCAGGGGAAAACCGATGTTGGTAAATACACCAAAGGTCCACAAACTCCTTAAATATTTATTTACTTTTTCTAGTTCAAGGGAGGGAACTTTCTGTTATATCATTTTTACTATCACTTTTTATTTATTTTTCATTTGTTACATAAATAGAACTTTATTTTTTTTAGAGTATAATGTTTTATTTTCTCATAGACAAAATATACGAAGAGAAATCAATGTAATACTCAAAAAATATTCATCAAAGTGATGCTTCAATCTCAATGTTTTGATGAATCTATACTTTACACCTCTTTGAAACTTTAAAAATATTACTTTTGGGTTAGGTTTTGTTTGTTTATAAACTAAGCAAATAAATGGTTTTTCCTTGAAAATTGTATATATGAAATACAATTTGAATGAAATTCATAAACCGTTCTTTCGCGAGCATATATATATATAAATTTAAATAGTAATAAATAAATTAAGGAATTCTGAATTGAATAATATAAATGAAAATGTTGTTTGCTGAAGGCGACTAGTTACAGGAGAGAAGGCCTTTTGCGAGCCTAAGAAAGACATATGTGGATTGTTATTTTGAACTATCCTATTTAGTTTCACGTTTCAATATATTTTTAACTTAGCAAATAGGATAATGATTTATTTTAGATTCCTATTTTATTTTAATAACCTTGTATTAATCTACAGATTTAAATAATTTATTTATATGTCATGACTCACGACCGTGCTGAATCCATGTTTAAATACAATATTATTTCAGCAGATAATCGAAGCTTATAAATACTCCAATAACAAAAAGAATGAAATGAAATATATAGCAATCAGACATTTTATATTTATTGAAATATTAGTATAACCCCAGTATTTAATAATGTAACAACTAGGCACACTGATATCTCCAGCAGCACTTAAAAGTTAAATGGAGCCACTGATCAGTATGAAATAAGAGTTTTACAATACCAGCTGTATCCATTTTACAACCAGCGGAAGTAGTCTTCTCAAAAATTTCTCGCATATTTACATATAAAAAAAAGAGAAGAAAGAGAACGCTTTGCATTGTATTGGTGTACAATGACATGAATTTAATATCTTTACTCAACCTTTTTTGTGATCAATAGCGAGTTTTTTGGCCATTACTGCTTGGCATGTGGTCAATAGAATCCGAAAATCGAATTTGTGCTTTAGACGTGTTCAAATTGAAATAAAAAAAAAAACTTAACACGTAATTACACTTGTAATCACTAAATCACCTACCAAATTAAATATATTTAAGTCAGTGCGTTTTTTGAGTTATCGCATTTGCATGTTTCTAAAAGTACAAACTAACAGGTGGACAACCCTTGACTGGATTCGGCTCACTATTTAAGTGGTGTCTACATTATTGATGCTTAACTTTCTCGCCAAATTTTATCCATCAAGCTCTCTTCATTTATAGTTATCATGTTAGATTACATTCGAACAGCGAGACAGACTTCATCTGAAAAGATTTTTGTTCAAAATTTAATAAAAATCTACAAATTTGGTGTAAAGAGCATGTTTCAAATTTCATCCGTTTAGCTAAATTTTTTTTTATTATCTCTGTCAGACAGACAGACTGATATTTTTTTAAATGTGTTTTTCAAGCTCAAAGAATTCTAAAACATAAACATTCGTTAAAATATCGAATTCAATTTTTTTTTTTTTTTTTTTTTTTGAAGATTACAGTACCTTCTCCATATCTCCTAAAAGAAAAAGTAAAAATAACTACCTGTCGTCTCTGACAATACAAATTCTTCGTGAACATGGAAATTAAGATTCTGTTTGCGTCTGATAATTCATTAGAATGAAACAGATTACTTCCATCAATTCGCACAGCCTTCGAAGCTGTTTTGCCTCTTGTTCTCATTAGCATATTACACCAAAGAGTGAGGATATTTTTTTTCTCTCTCTTTTCGATGCGTAACTCAGAAGAACTCGCCCACCTGCAGTGAACAGCTTTTCGACCTCGTTCCTCAAATAGCAATCAAGATTAACTTCGTCCACATAAATACATGTCGGACCGTCCAAGAGATGTCACACATATCTTTATTCAAGTTGCTGTGATTAATAACTACCAGTTTTGAATTCATCAACAACAAACGAAAATGATCTACCCGAAATTCTGTCGCATGTATCCTAATAAAAGTGTCACTGAAAATTCCCTGATACTTTAATAAATGTGTTCCTGAAAATTCTCTAATACTCTAATTAAACTGTTACTAAAAATTCCCTAATAATTTAATAAAAGGGCATTTATTAAAAATATTTGTCTAACAAATAAAATTAATAAAAACTTAATAAATTTAATAAAAATATAATATTTGCCCAAATTGCCTAACAAAAGGGTTACTAAAACTTCCAAAATACACTAATAAAAGTGACTGAAAATTCCCTAATAAACTAATAAAAGTGTGTTTAAGAAAACAAATTCCTTAATAAAAAGTATTTATTACGGAATATGCATGAAAATGCAATTAATTAGGGAATATGACAGAAAATTGTTAGTCCCTCACCCCGCATTGAAAAAAAATTGAGGACCAAGAGCAAAATAATGAACGTAAAGTGCTCAGATTTTTTATTTTCAGAGTCCCTTATATGATCATTTGGAGCTTCATAATAAAGTGAAGAACAAAGTATGCATTTTGTATGTCTTTTTCTCCGTCGATTGCAATCAAAATTGAGTACAGAACTAAGATTTTACTTTTTTTTAAAAAATAACTCATATGTATAATTTCATTTATCGTTTTTTGAATAATCGGATTTACATTTTTGCCTCAAAGGGAGGTACGAAATAGAATCTAAAAAAATCTCAATTTAGAATTTGTTTACGATAACAATACATTCTGTTTGTAAATGTAGCACAAATGTGTACATTTTGATAAAACGAACTAGGGCAAAAAAAATTACTATTTTTTTACTGCATGTTGTTTATAATCGCATACAAAAGCACAACTTGATATCCATTGAAAGAGAATCATAAAAATGTATATCGCAATAGAAAAAGGAGATTTGAGTCATTTTCTGAATCACTTCGATAACGCCTTCTATTCTTCAACAATGCTTAAGAACCGAAATAAAGACAATTGTATTAAGTGCCCAATTGAAATATATGAAAACAAAACAAACGAAACAAAGAATAAATGTAAATAAAATTATTTGAAAGTGGAAATATCAATGGGGGGGATAACTTTACAGATAAATCGTCAAATGATTATATTTCCACACCACCATAATTTATCCTGAAATATCATGCAGCAATGATACAGTCTACCTTGGCATCACTATAGATCGCACTTAACCTTGAATAAATATATCAATAAAATCAAGAATAGCTATAAGAGAGCAAAAGCCAATCTTTATCCTATTCTCAATGACAAATCTAAACTCTCTCGAAAAAACGAGCTCTTAATTTGCATAACCATACTCCGGCGTCTCATCTCTTATGCACACGTATCTGAGCGATCGCATCAAAACTCCACATCACAACACCAGAAAGATTGCAAAATGTGGCGGTTCAGCAAATTGGAAACATTTCGTGATTTGTCAAAAATAATGACATTCGCAAAGTCCGTAATCCTGCTGCAATAAAAGAGTTGCATAAATGAAGTGTCAAGATTAGGATTTTCGTGTTATTCTATGAAGTGCTATATCTTACTTAATTTGGAGGTAAGTGCTATATAATATCGGCGATGCAATCAATGTGCTTTCGAAAGTTATGGAGGTAAGTGCTATAATATCTTACTTTTTTCGATCTGGTCAGATAAGTGAAGTTTGTAAAAATTAGTGTCAAGAAGATTCTTTGATGTATTGGACAGAAGCGTCAACATCGCTATTTAAAAAAATGAACCATATGATCCCAAGCTTCCGAAGAACGTTGACCAAGTTTCGACCTCTTCGGAAAAGGCGTATCTAAAATGTGTCACAAAAGTTTACCGAAAACGAGTATACTCGTCAAACACAGAGTACATGCAATAAGAAAGTATGTTGTAATGAAATGACTTATTTTTTTTATTTCAATAATCACATTTATAACATAACTAACAGATTTTTTGCATATGAACGAAAAGAAACAAAAAAAATAAATTTATTATTTTAATTGGCTGTTAGAGAATGGTAATGAGTAAAGCATTGTACTAAGCATAATAATCTTTTATTTGTTCCTTTGATTTCGACTTGGCATCAAAATATTTTAATCATCTTGAAATTTACGAATATGTTTGAGTTTTTACTAAAATTGTAGTTCAAACTGCAAATTGTCACTACTTATTACTCCTGACGAATAAACTCGTCATAACGCAAAATGTGATACTTTTTCCATGACGAGTATATTCGTCAAAAGCAGTTAACTGGTTAAAAGATCTCGTAGCTTCATCCTTGTGTAAAATTTACGACCACATGATTCTGGACTGATATTGCCGAAAACACTCTACATAAAATTCTGCCTTTTTTTTTTCTCAAAATGTTATTAATATTTTATTACTACTGTTAAGTTCAGTTGTTAATCACCTTCTAAATGCACAACCATTAAGTAATTTCAATACCATGTCAATATTTTATCATCTATTCTACTCAGAGGTTAAAATCTTCGAGCTCAAGAATTAGGTGATCCATCCCTCAAATCGATATATCGGTAAGGTATAGATGTTCATGTGAAAATGTACAGGTGTGTGTACAAATTATTATATAAAGGGAATGAATAAAAGAAGATTCAAACTTCGATTCTGAAGCATGATAATGTTTTGGGCTTCATTCATTTATATTTGATTTAATTGTATCAGGTAACGATTTTCACAAAACACAATTTTCAGCCTAAAAACATTACTATATTAATAAAAGCTGAGTTGAAAATTCAGGTTTGGAATTAAAAACTATCCAAAAAGAATTTTTATCCTATCTTTAGCTCCAAAAAGAAGATGCATGCGCATAAAATATTTGATAAAACTTTAAAATTGATCTGAATTTTATACCAATAATAAAAATACACATATTGTTACAAATTATGTTTAAAATTATTTTTAATTAAAATGGATTAATGAGAAATTCTATTTGAATAGACCAATTCCAAAAATTTGATAAAATTAAAGAGATTGCAGCATTGAAATAAAAAGGGTTCCTTTTTAAACAAATTTTATAAATTATAAGATGATATAAAATGGTATTTGTGCCGAGTAATTTAATAAAAACTTTAAAGGTTCGACTTATTGCAAATTAAAAATCCAACATGTTTTTGAACATTCAACATTATTTTCTTTTATAAATCGATTATCCATTATGTAAATAATATGTAGATGAATTGCGTTTCTCTTGACAGACTACATTTTTATAATTAGATTCTAAACACTCTATTCATGTTTAAAAATTAAATGTTATTAGTTGAAATTTTGCTTGTTCCGATGTCTTCTTTTCAAGCATCCCTGATTGTCTTATTACGTATTCTTAAAAATGCGCTTGAGACAACGAGCTTTGAAGGAAGTTTGACAAAATAAATTATTGAAGTTTCAAGGGCGTTTATTTTGCCATTTAATTTTTATATCATTCTCAGACATTTATATTTCTAAACCACAATGAATGAAAAATGCAGGAAAAAACTGAACAGAGGATGAAAAACTATCATTGTTAATGTAAACAACATTAAAATCTCATTTATTCCAGAAAATGGAGGAAAAGTAACTCCATGCATCTCAAAACGGCAAAGAAATGTTTTATTGTGGCAACTGTATGCTATACAACTGTCTGTTCAAATAAAATCTAACTCGGTTCGTCCTGAAGGCCTTCTTCAGAAATTAGAGAACTATGGAAGAAATAAAAGTTAGCTGTACTCACTTTGTACCATTTTAAATATAACTATGAAATGCTTCATAAATAACATAAAAGAGGGAATAAGATAAAAGAAAAGAGGGATCAGAATAATATTTTTTTTTTTTGTTCACTAATTTAACTTTGTGTATCACCAATTTATGTTTAAGGAAAGGAAAAAATTTTAACATTCTTTTACAAAATAGTTAACAATTAGTTTATAAACTTTGTATTAATAAATATGTGTTAAATGGACCACATTTCATCAAGAAAAATTCAATCTAGTATACTACATGGAATATAATTATGTTAACAAATATAAAACATTGAGTTTATTAATTTCACTGCCATCTTTAAAATAAACTTCCATACATTTTAGATGCAACAATAATTTATTCGCTCTGTTTAAAATGTCATTACATATCTATCCATATATCCAAAGGCATTTTTTTTTTCAGAAATTTTTAAATTATAAACCTCAAATACTGGAGAATAAAAATCGTATGCTCTATTGTTCAAGATTGTTTCGATTCCATTTGAAATCTTGTATACTCAAGCATGTAAGGAAGAAAATGTATCTCAAACAGTTATGTTTGAATTACCAGAAAATCATTCACAAGTGTGACAATACCAGAATTCCTGGTTAAAAAATTTTCTCCGCTGTATTAATATAATGAAAATCTTCAGACTTAATTTTTTCTACGTGATAATGTTAATTGGTTAGAATATTGTTATAAAGTACTGTCATTTTCAAGCGTAATAACAAAAGTTCCTCAAACTATTGAACTACCAAATATGACATATAGCTACTTATTCGGTCGTAGATGCTAAATATTTTCATATTTCCCAAAATTCTAAATTATAATTTCAAATAATTAATATTAATGAAAGAATGTTTTTTCTACCTAGTATATAATTGAGCAAAACTATTTTAATCACACTTTAAATTTACAGAAATTAGATATTCAGTAATGCCAATCTAATTTCTGTGTAATTTCTTTCCTTAATTTTAATAAATTTTCAAAGTTAGTTTCGAACTTAATTTTGTAACAATTTCTTTCTTAAAGCCGCGTTCACTAAAATAATAAATTTGTGAATGTTATTTAAACAGTTATATTGCAATAAGCATAAATATATAATTGAATTATCTATTATTTGTTAATCTTTAGTACGTTTCTTTTCTATTATCCATTTATTGTTATCAGTCCATTATTTATTATTAACATATTTCAATACATTGGGTGCTTTTTGGTGACAACAAATTAGAAAACATGAAAATGTTCCTACACAAGCTTTTTTCCTGTAAACTGGTGATGTAAAGAATATACAAGCTGATGAAATCAAGCCACATGAATAAAAAACAAATTTATCAAATCGAAATCATTGGTATAATTCATTGTCATAAACTAATAGATTCGAATCTGTTATTTTTCCATTTGTGTCTGATATTTTTCAGTTCACTAATTCAAAATAAAAATTATTAAGAAAGAAATCCAAATTTCACTAAAGTAACAGCTTTATTTAAAAGGCAAAATGTCAGTTTTGCAGAAATTCCGTCAGAACGAAATTACAAATACCACTGCAACAATACTAATATCAGTTTCAAATATTATTCTAAAAATCGAAAACAAAAAAAGATCCCACTTGTGGTAAAGCCGTTTGAACAATGAAAAAGATCATTAGTATGTGAAGAAAAAGCTTGAATGAAAACTTCATTGAAATTCCCAAGTGATTTCATCAGAAATGCGTTCAAAGATCTTAAGGTCATCTTTTATTCTTATAGAAATTTTCTTCCTTTATTTTTTTAGTTTTTTTTATTGACTTTTTCAGCTGTCATAATTCACCTGCATGAATTTCTTTAAAAATGACATCAAGGAGAATTTAACGTTTGATTTTTAACAAATTTTTTTATTGGCCAATAGTTTTTAAATTGGAATTAATTTCTCAAGGAACTATTCTTTATTTCTTTTTATTCAAATTATATATTCTTTTTGCTTTTTAATATTTGCTAATAATCATTTCCTCTTCGTGAGAGAAAGATATCGTCCTCATTTTCCAAGTGATGCCATTAACCGTGACATTTCTATTAATAATGAAATAAAAACGTATAAAACCGTTAAAGATATTCAATTAATAGACGAAAGAAACAAATAAAAAAGCGATTTCTCCGTGCAATGGCGCCGTTGAGGGAAGCATCGCGCTAAGCAGCAGGCTAAGGTCTTTTTCTATGTCTTGGGCAACCACATGATCACCTTACCCGTAACAGTCACCAGGACGAAATTGGAATACTTTCTTCCTGGGAGACAAGGTCGAAAGGTTATATTGATGTAATAGGTCTTTGCCGAATCGTTTTCAACAGCCATCAGCCGATCGCAAATGAATATCCAAATGAAATATCTTAATCGCTTTGATGTCAAAATGGTGACCTGTTATTAAATACTTGCAAAAGTACATTAAACCATAGGGTATCGATCTGCTGATACGTAGTATATGGTTTCATACTGAAAAATGTTAAAACTAGAAAAGTATTTTGTCTTTTTTTTTTCCGTTTATGTATACCAATAGCCTGGCATGCTTTCAAATTAATATTTAGAACATTCTAAAAAACTTGAGTTACCCCCCCCCCCTTCTTTCAATGCAAAGAATTTAATTGAATTTTGATTACAATGAATGAATATGGTGGCTACTGATAAAGAGGATGAAAGCATTGTTATACATGGACCAGGAGAAGATGGTGGAAAATTGAAACAAAGAAGCTTATATTATAATTTTTGTTGCAATGCAGAATTCTCTAAATATCAAACTAGTTTCAGAAATGATTAACACTTGAATAAGTGATCAATAAATTTAACGTATGTTAATGGAACACATGTAATGCACTCAAAACGTCGTCTCACTATCTATTGGTTAACCTCATGATGGATGACAAAGGATTCCAATTCTTTAAAATTTTGTTTCTATGGCATATAATGGATTATTCTTCTCAAAATATCTACATTCTTTCAGCAAACGAAATCAAAATTATTAGAAATTTCATTAGCAACAAATTCCTCTTCTTAGTTTAATTTGCTTTATACTTAACAGCTTAGTTGGTATTCTCTATTCTAGTTTCATTTTTCTCAAAATAAAATTAAATAATGTTGTTTCTATTATAAGAAAAATAATTTTACATTAGTCATCAGAAATATGTTAATCATTTTTTTTTCAGAATGAATATTTTAATTTGTTTGATTAAAGCTTTATTTTAAAGATTTTGAAGATTGTAGGAGTTTAACTCCTAATTTTGAGCCGAAACAGTTTAGGCAACTTACTATCAAAACTTTTGTTTAATGACATGGTAATATTTGATCTCTAAACGAAATTCACTATTATTGAATTCACATGCATGCTGGACTTCAGTGAATTTAAGATGCGAATATGCGACCAATCAACCATGAATCTCTACCATTAAATTATACGAATGAACTTTAATGCTGCTGTATTTTCAGAAAAGTTAGAGTTTTTACTTTATTTAATTGCATTTTCAATATCTGTGTTTACAAAGAAGAAATTAAGCACCAGAAACTCTCACTGCTCTCTTATTGCTCTAGGCCAGTCCAACGTTGTTAAATTTTGAACATATTAATATAATAATTTAGTAACAGATTTTAATGCGTGAATTACAGCCAGTTTTATGTATTTTTATTTTTCCAAATCTGAAATTTCTAGATTTGGATAAGGTACACCCATCAATTTTCTGAACGTTTATTTTGAAATATTCATTTCGCTCTGAAGTTAATTACATGAAAGATATTATAACAAATTTAGAACATCTTTTTTGTTGGTAATGTGACTGCGTGATGACTTTTACCAGTAAACAAACATTCCTGAAAAGTTTCTGAAACAGGAAATTCCTTTGGCAAAATGGTTAAGATTTCAAAGGTATTTTATTGAAATACTAGACAAGTATTCTAAATTTTTTACATTTAAGAAAGTTTTTCATCTTACTAATGTACAAATTTCTCACCATCAATATTAATTATAATCTTCTCATATGAATATATCTGGTTTATAGTCCTTGAAATCCTCCATGAAGATGTTTAATTGATTATTTTATGATTCCAAACATCAACGGAAAATTTTAAAGCACAAATTCCCTTGAAAAAAAAATTTAAGTTAAATATTTTTAAAAATATTATAAAACCTAAAAAAAAGAAAAAATTTAAAGTAATACAGTAAAATAAAAATGAATTTTAATAACTTTCTAGTTTTGTTAATTTAATCGTTTTGAAAAAACTAAAACAACGTCTGCAAATATGCGAAAAATCATTAACATAGTAATGGCTACCAGATTGTATCTTTTATAATGAAGTTTCTCAGAAGCAAATATT
The DNA here is from genome assembly GCF_947563725.1 of Argiope bruennichi. Taxonomy (NCBI): domain Eukaryota; kingdom Metazoa; phylum Arthropoda; class Arachnida; order Araneae; family Araneidae; genus Argiope; species Argiope bruennichi. The sequence continues at coordinate 15,043,844 of NC_079160.1, forward strand.
CCAACATAAAGTGCTCACACTTTAGCTCAAAAGCTATACAGACATTTTAATCCATTGAGTTCCGCAATTAATTTGAGAATGAGAAAAAACTATCTTTGGCATCAGAATTTAAATTATCTGCTTACGTAAAACTTTAAATTTTAATACTTTATCTAAAAGCCTGTTTTGTTTTTTCTTTGCAATTCTCAGAAACATTTCTATTCAAGATACGATAATTTAAGTGAAATTAAGAATATTTAAATTCTGTATATATTGATATAGAATTTAATGGATGAAAATGGGAGCCTAAAAACAACGTTAAGCTTTTTTTCCATTTTTTTATTTAGATTATTTTAAAATTCTCTTTTAATATTTCATTTCTTTTATCATTTACTCTACATCATTTTGGAATATTTTCTGCATGAATTTCTCTGTTTTTGATATCATTGTTTCAAATTTAGACAAATTTGAATTCTTAAAATATCTTGATTTTTCACTGATGTTGTAAAAGATTGGAAAGCATTTTAATCTGTATTATCGGTATTACTTGTGGCAAATATTAATTGACGACAACAGTATCTGCAGGCTTCTTAACATATACATTCACATTATTAATGAGCATTAACAAACATTATGGTTTTAAAATTAAAAGAATACTGAAATTTCTTATTTTGAATGTATAACAGATCATAATGCATACTAAATGAAGTGAATAAAAAAAAACAAAGAAAAAGTTCCAAAAATTAAAAATCTAAAAAATTGGATTGCATTTAAGAAAAAAAAACCTATTACATTAGGAAATTTTAAAGCTAAGTCCTTTTTTTCATCTCGTTGCAAATTAAAAGCAAAAATTTAAAACTCATTTGTCTTGAAATGTATTTTTTCCAAAAATTTTCATTCATGGGAACACGATTACTAAAATACTACTGGAAATATTAGTCTGAAAGTTAACATATATTTCATTCATACTACTATCTAGGAAATAAACTAAATTTTAGTTGCAAAAATAAACCATTGTAAAATCGCGCACCTTTTAAGCTTTTAAAAAAGAACAAACTTCAGCGAAAATATATGATTTTACGCTAAAATTTTTGTAATTGTAAGAAAATTTTAAGTTATTTCTAACATTTGTTTCAGTCTTTAACCAATACATCAATGACTATACATTCCAAACGTCCTTTGTGTTTGGTTGATATTATTAGAAAAAGATCATATTTGGGGCTCAGTTTTCTGAAATATTTAAAAATAATTAAATAGTGAAATATTTCTGCAAGATATATTTTACGCATAAACGTCATTTAAAAGTAAAAAAATATTACTCCAAATATTATTCTTTAAAACAAAAGACCTCCGAAGATAGTTCGATACCTTAACTTCGCTGTCAAGATACCAAATGAAGATGGCACACCAAAAATCCTGTGATAAATTGAAATAATATCGGAATTTTAATGGACGGTTGTTTTTAGGCTTTCAAATGGGGTTGCAATGGCCCCGGTTTAAACCGCTTTCAATTGAGTCTTCAAATAACCTTCATATCAAGGACATGAAGTTTTTATTACTAGTAACATGTAAATTACCCACCTTTGATCATGTAAAGGGTACGTCTTTCATAAATATGACTTAAGTCTTATTTTTAATATTTATTCAATTTTTCATAAGAATTTTAAGACGTATCAAAATGCTAATTACATAATTGTTAAAGAAGCATCACAAGAAAAAGCACTCGATAAATGCTTCCTCCGTTATTGAAAAAAAATGAAAATTTGACTATATTATATATTTCATGCAAGTTTAGGTAATAGATCTTGTGCCAAAATGCTAAGCAATTATCCGGTTTTAAATTTAAAGACGCAATATATCACTAAAAAAATACATTAATATAGCGAATGCACTTAAATATAAAATAACAGAGATTGAAAAACAACAAAACATAAATGTGAAATATCAGGTTTTAAACAGTTAGCAGAAAAGTGTAAAACTACGCAGATACTAAAACGAATCTTTTTCCCTCAACTTTCAACAACGGTAGAAAATCACACTATTAGATATTTAATGAAACGATGAAAATGCTTTAAGCTTCAGGGCAATAATGTAATTATTGTTGAAAATTAATCCCCAAAAAATGTATTTTAATACAAAAATCAAGAAAAATATGCACAACTATCAAATTGGTATTTGAATTAAAAAGAGGATTTCTTTACACTTTAAGACAGTGTAAAAATAGTTTTTTAAATATTATTTTCGAAAGTTATCGAGGAAAAACCTGAAAATTTCGCATGATTTTTAAGGAATCAAAATTTCAAAACAAACGCATCGAAATGCACATTTTTATCATGCAAGATATATATGGGTCAGATAGTTATTGATCCAACGATCTGGTCTATAATGCCAGCACACACACACACACACAGAGAGAGAGAGAGAGAGAGAGAACTACAGATAAACACGTACACATTCATCGTTATTATTAGTATAGATGTATTCACATAATAAATATTTTCATCTACAGTCATTGTTCGTTATACGAAAAACTATATATCATATTTTTTTAAATTACGATTTGATAAAGCTAATTTTCTCGCTGAGCTGCTCAATGTTCAGATTCATTCCTGCTGTACTTTTGTTATGATTACCTGAAAGCAATCAATTAGTATGGCAAATTTCTCAAAGCATTTTGAATCTTGCATCGCCTTACATTAAATTAAAATGCGAATTTTCTAGATTCTCTGCTTCCTGATTTCTATTGACTCCTGCATTTTTCTTCCCCCCCCTTTTTTTTTGCTGTTGTCGCCACAAATCCCATGGATAGAACTTAAATTTTATTCAGACGAATATAATCTAATATTAAAACTCCTGTTAAAATATTCACTTATCTAATAGGTTAAATTAAATATTAAATGACAAAATGAAAATAACAAGCGTTAAAAGTAAATTTAAATGCTAAGCTTGAAAAATTAAATATTAAAAAAGTTTTCTGTACTTCTATTATATGATTAAAAGTATTTAGTATTTGAATTAACTGGAACTTAATATCTGTTGTTAAAAACATTTTAAGGCGACTGCATATAAAAAATCTATGATCGATAATTCACTGACGAATGACGTAATATGGCATATCACACGACTTTTATTTCAAACAACTTTTATTTCAAATTAGAATTTGATTGCACAGAATATCTATAATTCATGTTAAAAATTAAATCTTATTAAAATATATAAGTTTTCAAAATACTTATAAATAAATAAATAATAAATTTTTAGGATTCTTTAAATGAATATAATGATAGAGCAAGTAACTTTCCATCAAAAGCCAACTTCTATTATCATTAACTAATCACCTTTGGCATGCAGTCGTGCACTCCTACGACAGCACAATATTTACCAAAATTTACTGTGAATTAATAGATTAGTTTTAATTCTATTTAATAAGCGCCATCTGGTAGTAAATTTGAGAAATAGTAGTTGACAAACCTAAAAGCCTACAGAGTAGCTATGAAACAAGAGAATCAATAATTCGTATTAGAACTATAAAATATTTAACATCCATCACAAAAACAAAACAAGATATGAGATTACATTCGAAGCTATTTTGTTTGGAAAACGTTCTAAAATAGTTATTCGTTCTAAAACAATTTTTGAAGTTTTGCATTAAAAAATATTTTTAAAAAAACATTTATAAAACCAAAATATACCAGCCAAATTTAAATTTTTTCATTAATTAAAACAAGTTAAAATTTACCGAATAAATAAAATATTATTAATTGAGCTAATAATCATATAACAATATTAATAATATTAATTAATTAAAATTAACTAAATTTTAAATTTTAAAATTTCGAAAAAAGGGCTTTATTTGGCTAAAGCAAAAACTTTAGATTTCTATCAAATAATTAGTTTAAAATTTTGCAGACAGTTTAAAAACATATTACTTAGCTCCTAAACTAAAAAAAAACAAAAAATTAAGCTATTTCTCTATCCATTCTTTAATTATCGGAATTCAACTGATAAATAGATGGAAATTTTCAATTTTTTTCTTATTGTGAAGCATTAAAACAATTATAGAATATTTCTAAATGGCGATGGATTAATTATTCAATACCTACAGAACATATTGAGAAATTATTATACCAAATTAAAATTTAAAGAATATTTTTTATTTAAATTTATATGGCTTTTTATCACAAAATTCTATAAAAAAATTAAAATTTGAGAAAATAGCATTTAAAGTACTATTAAAGCATATCTAAATCAAATATAAAAATCGGTGTAACTTCCCAAAAAATGGACCTAAAAACAAAATTCCAATGGTTTTTAAAGAAAACTGTTCAAATATTAAATTTAAAAAAATCATCTTTTCGCAAAAAGTCGATTTTTCTATGTAGTCACCAACGGAAAGAACAATTTATATGCGGTTAAATTAATAAGATACATATGCATCTAGCTTAAGATTATATTTCTCTTCATATGAACATACTTTTAAGAAACTAATCTCAGTAAATCAAGCTCGAAGAACTGTTAGTGTGTGTGTGTGTGTGTGTGTGTGTGTGTGTGTGTGTGTGTGTGTGTGTGTGTGTGTGTGTGTGTGTGTGTGTGTGTGTGTGTGTGTGTGTGTGTGTGTGTGTGTGTGTGTGTGTGTGTGTGTGTGTGTGTGTGTGTGTGTGGAAAATTGATTATCACGATTGGTCATTGCTAGCCATCATCATAAACTAATGCGAAATTATTTTAATACGAATAGTAGCATTAATACTATTATAAAAGATGGAATAAAGTGTAATACCCAATCGCAATTATAGAAATATATCTAATTCCATTCTTTTATTTTTTTTTATTTAGTTAATCGAAGTTTTAAGCATTATCTTTGGTCGAAGATATGTGGAAAGATGACATTCAAAAATAAAATAAAAATCAAGAGATAAAAGAAAAATAAAGATTTGGAATCAGATTAATCCAATATTAAAATTTTGCTAACATTCTATATATTTTCAATTAACTATTAATTCTACTTTATCCTTCACCCTTTTTCTTAAAAATGGCTTTTTTTAAAATATTCCGTAAATTTATGAACGAAAACACATATCTTCCTGCATTCCCATCATGCATCAGCGACATTTTATGAACCACAACGGCGGCTTTGGGAAGCCGAATTTGCAAACATAATTTTCCCATGACGATGATTTTAATATTACGTAAACCCCATCTCCATTGTAAGTAATATGGCACTTAATCTTTAATGATCCCATTGTAATGCATGGAAAACAGGCGAATGCGGAAAACAATGTCAAGAAAATGGCGCAATCCACTATACATCGCCAACATGATGCCGTGGCGTGCTAAACAAAATTACAAGCCAATTGAAAGCAATTAGAGAAGAAAAAAATGATCTCTGGAACCTTTTTATTGTACAATAAATTCTTATTATGACTGTCTTCACTCTCCATTAAAAACTACAGATCCATTACGTCTGGGCGGGAAAAAGAATCTGAGTAAATGCCAATTTATCGATATTTATGCAAGTCTACGGATGATCGCTTATCTCTATTGTTTAAAAATGGAAGTCATATTGATCAGCCAGAATATGCCAAGAATGATTTGGCTTAAAATAAAAGTGAATATGCCAGATAAGGATAATAAATCTTGTTATTTTTAAGTACAATCTTTCCTGTTTTCTCATTATTTTAATGTAATTTTTAAAACAGTTACGTAAAAAGTTTTCATTTAAAAAAATTGAGATGAATTGCTTTGTTGAAGTATTAAAAAGTTTCAAGGTGATTTATATTTACGTGATCAAATGTCTTGAACTCAAACCGCGAATAAAGATTACGAGCAAAGAAGATAAAGAATAAATAATTTTTGAATCCAAAATAATAATTTTAAAAAAACACAAAAAAATTAAGAAACAATAGAATTAAGAAAAAAATTAAGAACCGCCATTAAAGAATCCCAAAATGCTGTTCAAAAACTTCAATCCTAAGTAAGACTTAGGTGCTTTAACCCTTTGTAAGGCCGTGGGAAGTATGCTTCCCACCAAATATATCAATCTTTGAATGAAATTATGTAGGTTGGCAAAAGTTCTGACAAATTTTTTCAGTAAGTCTTCAGTTCTTTATCTCAGACAAAATGATGAGCCTTGATTTGTTACTTAATTATTAATTAACCAAATTAATTAATTGATCAAATTAAATTTATCTAATAATCTAAACGAATCCCTTTTCTTATTCTAATTTCAAGCCTGAAAATATTTTAACATAATATGACTAGAAAAAAAATGTCCCTTTAAAGGGTTAACACAAACCAAAACAATACAATGGTATCCGTGAAACTTTCTTACATACTCAGCAAAAAACATTAATGATATTCCATATCTCTCATATAAAAATTGTGAATACTACGATTCCTCGAATTTCGTATTTGAACGCTTTGTACTTCATAGTATTGCGGTGAAAGCTTATATAAGCCAGTTAACAGGTACGCTACCCGAGCAATTGCTTTTGTATTGTGGTCATGTTACTGGGCTACAAACCACAAGGTCTCAGGTTCTATCCTCGCTCATATCAATCCCCTACAGTATGATAAGAAAATCCAAATACGAATTTAAGATATTGAAATGATGGATTGAAAGAAATTAAAATTTGACAAAGAACTACCATTTTAACAACAAAATTCTATAACAAATTTAATTTATATAAGCCATTGCATTTTTGAGATATCTCGTTTATATGCATGCGAATGTATGGGCCGACTTACGGATTCTGTTCAAAATTTGATACAGGTCTACAACTTAGATGATAAAACTATACACTCATTTTTATCCATCTACTTCGTTGCATTCTGAAGTTGTCGTGTCCACTTGCACTCTTACAGACTTCTTCGGAATGGAATTTGTTCAAAATTAGAAATCTACAAATTTGGTATAAAGACCCACATTAAATGTCACACGTCTAGCTCAAAGATTTTTTGAGTTATCGGGTTCACACAAATACATGGATTGTCTGCATCCAAACATACATTTTACAAAATATACCATTTATACGAAATGTACCACAATATATATATAAATGGCAAAAAAATGTTGGTAAAATGGCTTTTATAGATTAAGATATAAAGCAAAAATCTTAAATTTTGCTTAAATTGCTTCAGAAATACATTAAATAATTTCTGAACTAAAAAAAAAAAAAAAAAAAAAAAACTATATTTCTATTCATTCTTAAAATATTGAATTGATAAAGAACATGAAATGTTCCATCTTATCACATTGTGAAGCATAAAACAACTATAGAATATTTCTAAATGAATAGATTACTTATTCTCCAGTTCAAGAATCGAAAGCATATTGAGAAATTATTATAGCCGACGTCCTGGCATATGGGTAGCGCGTCTTCCCCGTGATCTGGGCGTCCTGGGTTCGAGTCCCGGTTCGAGAATGGTTGTTCTTCATCTGTTCTATCTGCGAGATGTGTGAATGTGCCCCCCGTAAAAAGAGGTTGTGCAAGCGAATGTGATGCGTGAGTAGCTAAGACGTACTCTTGGCCCTAGTTGGCACAAATAAAACAAGAGACGCTCCCTTGGCTTAAAATCGCTGAATTCATCAGCGAGCTTGTCCATGGCAAGTGCTATTATAAACAACAACAACAACAAAAGAAATTATTATAGTAAATTTGAACAAAAGAAATTTTCATTAGATTTTAATTTATTAGGTTTTCAGCAAGAAAAATCTACTAAAGATCAGAATTTGAGAAAACAGCATTTGAAAATATAAAATAGCGTTAAAACGTAAAAAAGAACATGCAAACAAAATTCCAATGGTTTTGTAAAGAAAACTGTTTAAATATGAAATTTTAAAAATTCATTTTTGCTTCAAAAATCGATTTTTTAATGTAAAACCACCTATTTAACTGGTATTTTCCCCTTTCAAGAACTTCAACGGAAAATTTACTATGCACTGCGGCAGATTTTTATTGTAACGAAATCTGCTACAAAACCCTAAGCTTTCGGATCCGGAAACGAAGATTCTTTTATAATCACTACAACCTTGATGTGCGTTTTACTCATCTGAAAACGTCTAATTTACTTAAGTTTCCTTATTTATTGATGTTTCTGGCCTCTTTTCATTAGAGTCAACATATTTTCCATTCTTTATGTATAATTACGTATGAAAAATTAAGCAATGTTGATTTTGTTTGTTTCTTTACATCTAAATATATTAGCTGAAAAACTAGTAAAACAAGATTGGCGTACAATTAAAAAGAGAATGCTTGACCTTCTGTTTCTATTTATATATAAAAAAAATCCCACCAAATTGTGCACTCAAAAGGCACGTGCAGCCCCTATCACGTGCAATCAAACTAAAAACATTTAGGATTATGACCTAAGGTATCCGACTAGGAGACGAATTTTAAAAAAAAAGATAAACATTTTTTGTAGCACGAAATAGGTAAAATATTCTTAATAGATCACTATTAGAAGAGGAAATTCACTTATTGATTTTAATTTTTGAAAAAAATCTGGTTATTAAATGAAAATTTAGCAAAATTTCCAATAATAGGAAAAAAAAGAGTTAGTTAAAAAAAATAATGGAGATATTATTGTTCAAAAGTTCAAGCTACATAAAATGTAATAGAACACAAAATAAAAATCATTTTAATAAATAAAAATTTTAGGAGCATTTGAAGTTATCGTTAATCATTTTTTGTAAATATTTGTCTATGTTTTTAAATTAAAGCGTCTGTAAAACATGTAGAAATGAAGCTAGCTTAAAATTTGCGGTTTATCACAACCTCAAAAGGTTTTGAATACATGCATACCAAATTTCATGAAATGTTATTGAATTTATTTTAAAATATCATGTTTTCTGTGAAATATTCATTCTTCAGAAAATACATATAGACATTGTACTTGTAAATTAGTTCATCCAAATGCGCTGGAAACAAATCGGAATTTAGCACTTTTTTTAAAGAAGTGTTCGAAATGAGCAAATTATGGCTGAGTAGGTACAGAATTAATATAAATATATCAAATAATATTTTGGAGAATTTTTACGATAAAAATAAATAATTACTGATTTTTGGTTAAAAATACCATTGTTTCCGATTTCATTTGTTGTGTATTACTGAAACTACTGTATCTATAGTTACTTATATCATACATATATTAAAAAACAAAGTCTGTTTTAGAATCAACAAAGTTTGGACTTCCTTTTCAGATCAAAAAATAAATAATTACTCATTTTTGGTTAAAAATACCATTGTTTCTGATTTCATTTGTTGTGTATTACTGAAACTACTGTATCTATAGTTACTTATATCATACATATATTAAAAAACAAAGTCTGTTTTAGAATCAACAAAGTTTGGACTTCATTTTCAGATCATAAAAAAAGAAACTTCAAATTTTTTTGGAAAATGCATCAATACAACCTAGTCAGATACTTTAAATGAAAATGGGAAAATCAATCTGACTTTGATACTAGATTTAGTTTTGTTTTCCATTCATTCAGCAAATACAAAATCTGTTAAAATTCCTCACTCTTTTCTGTTTGGTAATATGAAGAGAGCTACCTATTATCTTAAGAATGTGTTCTGTAACAATGAATAAAGCAGCAGCGTACCATCGACTTTCAAACTCAAGGTAAACCGGAGCTTCCAACCAATAATTATTGTTTCATAAATTATGTGAAAAATTTATTTTTAAGGTTTAATCTTCTCTACAAAATCACCCTTCTGCCAGCAATTTGGACCATTTATCGAAGGATTATGCAAATGGCGTTCGAAAGAGACTGATTCTTCAATATAAATGTCTATAACGTAACCGAGGACGTTGAGTTTGCAATTCATACAAGCTTAAATAACTGTTAATCACACTTAACCCTTTGCACTCGGATGGCGCCTCTCTCTCACCATTCAAGACAGTGCATCATTTTTACATTTTATTTGTTTATTTTTTTTTAAATTTTAATAGTTAAAAACACCCAAAACTTGGTAAGAAGATATGGATAACAATTCGGGAAAATATAAATTAAAACAATTATATTTATTTTTTGGTGCAATGAACAAATCCTTGTCCTTAAGTGAATAAATATGCATTGAACGACTTTCCAAGTTAAACAATCGTTTAATCTATACTTATAATAAAGCTCAATGTGTGTGTCTGCGTGTGTGTGTTGGCGCTCTACAGGCCAGACCGTTTGACTTATTAAAAACTAACTTTCCCGCCAAAAAAGTCTTCGTTTTCCGCACCGCCAAATGAGTAAGGCTTTAGTTGTTTTTTTCCCACGCTAATGAGGCTAGGCTCAACATTTTTGGACCGATTATTTCAAACGATTCTGTTTATTTTCTTAATGTTTGATGCATTTAAAATTAAACATTGTTAATAAATCGATCTTTCAGATTCATTTTGAATTAAAATAAAACAGAATAAAGGAAATTAAAATTTTCTAATCTGCATAGCGTTACCCCAACTGGTGTAGAAAAATTCATACATTTGCGTTACCATAACTGGCGTTGAAAATTCATGCATGCGCATTGTGTTCTGATTGTTGACAACTATTTTCAACAGATGCGGAATTGATTTAAATTATTTTTAGGTTAGTTGTATGCTTTGTAATTATATTGTATTTATGTTAGTTATATATATTTTTTATATGCTTACAGTTTTAAGTACATCGTTTTTTAAGTAGTTTTTTAACCTGTTTTTGATCGATTATTTTAAAAGATTCTATTTATTTTCTTAATGTTTGATGTATTTAAAATTAAACATTGTTAATGAATCGATCTGCTCATTATGAACCTGAGAAAAATTGTTGACAAATTCTTGTGATATTACATAAATTTAGAAAGATATTCTTTAGTGCCCATAAGGTTTAAATGCTCAATGACTCTGTTTTCAGTAATCATACTATAAAAAATGCTTTGTTTCAGTAAAAAAATATCATTTTATTAATTGCATATTAATCATTTCCACTTTGATTTAAAACACAAATTATACGGGAGCTAACAGAAAATTAGAGAGATACACATTACGTTATAACTGAATGCTTTTATAATATTATGAGTGAATTATATGACTATCAAAATTTGAGTTTTAAAATATTTTAATGAAGAAGCTATTAAAGTAAGAATTACATAAAATATTTAATTATTAATATACATACATTAATACTAAATTATTAATTATTATTAATTAACGAGCATTAAGATTGGCGAACCGGCTGGTCGCCAAAGGCGGCTAGTTATCCGTAAATTCGAAATCTTCTTATACTAAAGACGTTCTGGATTAACTGGTGCTATTCCAATTGTTTTTTCATTTGCATTAAAAATGTTTCAGATAATTCGGAAACACATATTTAAATGACCCTATTCTTCGCTTTCAAACATTAGTATAGTTTAATTCATAATCTCTATTAATTTGTTAAAACAAAGATCAGTAAATTTTAATTTTTCAAATCCATTTCTTTAGAATTTTTTTAAAGTTTTCTTTATATGTTGGAATATATTTAGCTTATTCCATTTTTGGCAAAAATATATATTGTTTCTATTCTTTTACAGTTATTTTTAATGTGAAATAAGAAGCAGTATTCAAAATTACATAATTAATAAATTTCTCTGAATGTTATTAAATTCACTGCTAAGTGAGTATGGTAAAGTAAACAGACATTCCCAATCAAGTTTCCGCTTTCAGCTTTATTTTCGAGGTACATAATTATATGTCTCAGTCGTTCATTTCATTTGGAATAAGAAAACGAAAAGTTTTATAAAAACAAGCAGTTTGACGAATTTGATGCATTTTATAAGAAATTTACTTCATTTTATAAATTTGCGAAAAAGATTATTCTCATCATACAAATAAATCTCAATCCGATGATAAATTTCTTCTTTATTTCTCATTTCGTTTCATTTAAAATAAGAAAAATTCAATAACAATTAGAAGAGAAATTCAAAACATGATTTGACTTTCTTTTCTCTGTTAGGTAATCTGTTTCCGAAATTTTCTAGAAGCTTCCTGATCTTATCACAAAGTACTAATTAAAACAAACGATCGAGATATGAGAATTTTCACACTTCATTCATTAAAGTTAATTTCAATTAGTTTCTAATTTAAATTATATTTCAATTACTCCTCACATTTAATTTCATCTTAACACATCTTTACTAATCTAATAACATTGCGATTTCCATTTCACAAAATAGTTTATTCTTTATTCGAACAGTTTCTAAAACTATTTTTCTGTTTACACCTAAATTCGTTACTATAATATTAACATTCTTTATATCTATCTTCACATTTATTTCTTGCTAATCTAGTAATCAAAATAAATTATTTGGGAATTAATTATTACATTACTCCTGTCGGTTGTCATATTTCTGATAGGTGTGTGGCAGCGACCAAGGTTACAAGTGTGCTAGTATATTCAGACAGAAATACAAATCCAAAAGCATGTCGTATGACTCCAAAAACGTTTATAATATCAGCTTAAACACTTAATCATCTGTCTTTACATTTATTTCTTGCATATCTGGTTATCAATATAAATTATTTGTCCATTACTAATTACTACATTCTTTCTTCCGGTGGTCATATGGATGTGTAATGGCGTCTAATAGCATAGGTATGCTAGCATATTCAGTCATAAATACAAACCCTAAGAGCCAATTCGTATGACTTTTAAATTATTTATAAAGTAAGGTTGTTCAGATAAAAACTAAGACACCCAATTACTAATTATTCAAGACACAAAACTATAAGTAAACAACATGTCATTATATTGTATAAAAGAAATAATCTAAACAGAAAAAAACGCTAAATGCTCTCTTTGTAACGACTTTGACTGAGGCAGATTAACATACAAAAACATTTTTTACTGCCTAGAAGGGTTATACGACCTTCTTCAAGAAAACGTATCCACTTTGAAATTCCTTTTAAACTTTATTTTAGAATTCAACACAACAGAGATAATTGCATAATGCTCAGAAATTATGCAGATAATCTCTCAAAAGAAAGCGTTCTTTCAATGCCAACGACAGAAAAAACACTCTTTCAGAACACAAACCGCAAACCTTTCACTAACAGTCATAAATTAGTTTACTTCGGTGAGATTTATAGCGAAGATTTTCAAGACGCCATCTTCACTGATATCATTGCTTGCATTGTCATAAATCAATTAACCAGTAGCAATTAATTATGCAATTGGCTGAAAACTGTTTTTTTTCCATTAGCATTTTGGTTTCAACGTTACAAAGAGATATCGCTTTCGATGATAATCGATTCAACAATTATTTAAGAAAGTAAATAAAATTTTATGACTTCCTAATTCTGCAATCATTACATAAATATGCTATTTCATGGACAGTGAAGATCCTTGAGAGTCTGTTTGTTTCAATTCTCTTTGTATACACGCAATGCTTTGTATTAGTTTTAAAAAAAATAGGATGTTTTTTAAAAAATCAAAATTCCCTATTATTACATAATACATCCTCACTCAAAAGGTAAGACATTACTGTTTTTGTAACTTTAAAAAATATACTAGAAAAATCACAACAAGATAGTTGAAATTTATTTTCTTGACCTTGGTATTTAACTACAGAAAATTTTAACTTTTCAATTTATATTTTGAAGTAACAAACAAAAATAAAAATAGAAGTGTGTGAAAAGTTTAGACAAACTAATAAAAGACAGTTAAAACAAAGAAAAAATCATACTTTTAATATCTTGCTGGATTTCCATTTTTCGTAACTAATTCGTAAATACGATTGTTTATTGAACAAACCAAGTTCTACACAACTATTGGTTCGATACTGAATCATTTATTTCAATCGAAGCTCAAAACTGTTCATTGGAGGTGTATTGCCTACTGTTTTCATGAACTTTATATCACATAATGCCCCAAAGATTTCCGATCGGATTGCCGATTGCCACTCGATATCTAACATTTTTCAATTTTAGCCAATTCTTTATGATGCCAGTGGTATGTGTTATTGAAATTTCATTACTGAATTTTGTTATTGAAATTCCCATTGCGGGCCTCCTAAAAGCTCCGCAATTGTAGTAAATTCTTTCCCAATGTCTCTACGTAGTTTTTTTGCTGTTTGACGACCATAAAGAAAACGCAAACTTACTTGGTCTTTGAAGCAAAATGGAGTCCAAGCCATCAATGAGCTCCCACCTTGCTGCCGACGATAGAAAGTTATAAGTCATGCCAGTAACACACACAGCCATCTGGCTCATTCAAATTCTCTATTTTTTTTCCACCGCTTAATAACACTGTAGATCATTTTAACCCACACGAAAAATATTTTCAATTTCATTCCAATTTTATGTAGTGGTTTCAGCTTTAGTTTGTGATGAAAGCTTATAAGCCAGTTAACAGCTACGCTACATGAGCAATTACTTTTGTATCGTGGTCATGTTACTGGGCTGCGAACCATAAGGTCGCAGGTTCTATCCTCGTTCATAACAAACCGCCGCAAGTTTTTCGTTTCATTGTATTACAATAAAATACTGTATTCATCTCTCAAATACGTCGAGGGAATTGTTTCTTTTGATATTTTTATACAAGAAGTACACTGAATTTGAAGTGAACTCGTTACCTGCGAGGATGCTAATTTCTGAATTCTTCTCTCAGGGCGTTTGCTTTTGATTCATGGTCTTTCAGCTCTCATTTTCTTATTGTGATCCTCATTTGTGAATTCGATAAACATGCTTTTTTAACTTGTTCAAAATGCTCATAATTTCGTAAGTTTTAACATTCACATTTCACTCACTTCATTCGATTGAATTTTTTTTTGGCTCGCGGCATCTTCACTGTTGCTATCAAATCTTAAATTTTGTAACGTCACAAGTTTAATTTTTTTATATTTTTGAATGACTTTATTAAAAATTCGCTATAACGTCTATACTTTGAGACAAAGCAAATTTTATTTTTATGTTACATTATAATATAAATTGTTTAGTTAAAATCCTCTGTCAAATGTATTAAGAACAAAATGAATTTGTACAGCCCTGTTCTAATTCATTCAGTCTTTCTTCAATACAGCATCAAAAACAACAATATCAAAACTTTTGTGTCGGGGTGTTAACTGATTGCATGTTGATAAAAAATAATTTATTCAAAATCGTAATAAATCTGGGACAATTTATCAATCCAAAATAAATAATCGTAAACAGGAACTGTCCCAATTAATTCGGATCACTTCTTAACTTTAGTTAGTTTTCACTTTTGCTGCGATAAAAGATAATGGAACTTTATGCTTTACTTTGATTTACAGAAGTTTCAGTTAATCAAAATCAAACAATAATTCAGTTATCCCAGATATTTTATAACGAGTCAAGGAAAAAAAATTTTAACAAATGAAATTTATAAGGCTATTACTAAAATAATTAGTGAGCATTTACGTTTCCATTGAGGAAAATCTTTAATACGTAATTTGTTTCTACTCATCTTGAAATTTCAACTACAATTTCTTGAGTGGAATGCCAGGATGAGTTTTGTTTCATCCTGTTTCGAAATTTTCCATCTCTTTCGGGAAAGGAAGGGTCGATGGCTGATGTTATATATTCATCTCAGCGAAAAACATAGAACTTTTTTTTATTTCACTCTCTGACTCTCGACTTGCAGGTCCTGCGGCAGTGACCTTCACCGCGCTGTTACATGATTTCGAGTTCACTTACCCTCTCAGTGGCAACCCTTGGATAACCTGATTCTTCCGCGTGTAGACGATCGGACCACTTGCGCATACATTCGAAACTTATATATAACTGATTCTAAAAGAATCCTTCCCATAAGATAAAATGCATATTTTCCCGGAATTCCCAGCTATTACAGGAAACATTAAATAAGTGCCAACAGTTTAGCGAAAGTAAGTGACCTTCATGTAATTGACAACCAGTTATTCTATTATATCAGTTTCAAATGGCGCTTGAAATGAAGCTATGGAATCTATGTATTCTCATGGCAGAAAGAAAATATCAAGAGGATTGTAGATATTCAAACAGGGCGGAATTACCAAACGGGCAAAAAAGGAATTGCCTAGTGCCCTGAAATGCCTAAATCAACCACTGCGCCTATGGCTAGAGATAATGAATCTTTTACTAAAATTAAATATGTATATATACAAAAACGCAAACGTTCATGGAATAGAAATCGATCTTATTACTAATTGCTGAATGGCAACAATGGAATGTAAACAAATCACTACACGTACGTTCCAGACTGATTTATAAGTTCGTTTATACCGCTGCGCTTGATTCAGTGTTTCGCTAACTAATGGAGCTGGAAGATAGTATTAGAAATGGTTTGGGAGGGCTGGGATTCTATTAAATCAGAGGAAATAAGATGTAAAAGAAATAGGAGTTGAACAGGAAACTTAACAAATGCTATAAGCTTAGCCATCGCTAGATAGATAATTGCTGTAATCTTAACTAGCCCATATTAACCATTTAAAAAGTCAATAATCTGAGCAAACAAGCTTGCCAAAGGTGAATAGTTGCATGAAATTAAACACACTAACTACTGCATGGCAGAAAATGCTGACCGGTGCTAACGTATTATATCATATAGTGCGAGAAATAGTTACGTATTTCGATAAGTTGGCGCTCGCAATTTAATACGATTGTGGTATCAAATTAATCGACTCCCTTGAAAGTGACATTTAAATGACATCAAAAGAGAATATAGTTTCGATTCATTGTAATCGTAAGTATTTATAATAACTGAAATTTTCAGAAACAAAATACTCGTTATCCATATTAATTTCGGTATACACTTCATTTGGATATGAAATGATTACTATTGTTGTATGCATTCATCTGATCGTCTTAAACTCTTCTCTATAAAATAAAATCTAGAAAATTAAGCAATTAATCAATAATTGATCATTAAACTGGAAATTGTCTCTCTAATATCTCTATTATATGCATAAAAAATGAATACATATTAATCATGTTTCCTTATTCTGCTTTTACCATCGAGAAATATATGTAAATATAACAAACACATTTAGTAAAAAGAAAAATAACTTTCATAGTGTCTTTTTTTTTTCATTTCATATTTCATGCAATCATTTGTTATTCAATCTAAAACTAAAATAATAAATATAACTAACTAATAATTAAAGCCAGGATGATTTCCCTGCAAACATTCAAATGAGTGCTGTCTTCAAGACTCCAGATATTTTTACTAGTTATCCGCGTGTTATTTTTTAGACACGAACTATCACCTACTGTTCGTTTCAGGATTCCGAGACTAGCACTTTTCGACGATTGTACTTCTTCACTAAGGGATGATACCCAAAGAGACGAGCGTTTATTATGACTCCTAATTCCGAGAATAATTTGAGTTTACTGCTAAATGTAAACATCTATTTCTTACATTTTTCCTCTCATCCCTTTTTTTGACGAAATAAACTCCTGCTCAGTAAAAGAGCTGATAATTTCAGAATCCGAGAATAAAAACAATACCCATGTCAGCATTACATGATGTGAAAATATTGCTATTCTTTCCAAATCTTATTCTGCCAACTTCCTTTAAAAAGTTCAATAATTTTGGACATGCATAACAAGAACGTAGATATAATAATAATAAAAAAAGTAATTATTATTAAAAAATTAGGTTTGGGGGACTTTTACGTTCAACATTAAGCTATGAATAAAATTTAGTTGAGAAAAATGAAAAAAGAAGTCATATTACAAAAAGCAAACATATTAGGCACAAGTTATGTAATACATTTCTAAACATTTCAATGTCCCTTAAACTCTGCTTAAAAATATTACCTCATCATTTCGGAAAATTCTCTTGAACAAAGACCTAAAGAAACAACATAAAACTTTTTTTTTTCGAAATAGAAAGGAAAACAGTGTGCCTCTTTCCATCATAAAGTTAGCACCATTACCCTCTATAACGACAGCCATAAACTTAGTGAGCCTACTTTTCAAAAATTCTTAACGTCTTTTTTTTTTTCCTATTAACATTTAGAATATTTTAAAATTCTATTTAATGTATGCAAGATTTCAAAATACAGTTAAAAATATATATCTTTAAATAAAAATAAATATTCTGACAACATTACGGCGTTTCGGGACAATTTATAACTAATTATTATTTAAAATCATGAAGATATCAGTTTAACTTAATGGGTTTAAAATTTAGACTTCCATTAAGGATTAATAAGAGAGAAACCAGAGGAAGTATTCTCCTTTGAACCTTCGAGTACAAAATAGGCCCTTTAAATGCGTATCTTAATACAGCAAAATGAAGAGAATTTAGTACGCATTTTAAGCCCTTCGGTGGATTGAGTTATACTTTAATATATAAAAAAATTAAACTAAAGTAGCACATTGAAGAAATATGAGGACTACTTTGGGAAAAACCTGGTAACTTGGTCAAATGACTAAAAAACACTTACTCTCCGAATTCCGTAGCATATAGACGGAAGGACATTTGATTCTCGGAATCATATTTAGCTTGTAAAATGTGTACACCATATGACAGATTTTTAATGAGATCAGCTTTCAATCCGATTTGAAGTCAAGACATCACTCTAACTAACTTTCGTTATATATATATATATATCTAAAAATAATAAATCATCTAATATCTGAAAATAACACATTTGATTCAAGTGGGCATCGAAAAGCAATAAAATTTATATTGCTTTTTTCTTCTGTATTATTTTTAACTAACTATAAGTTTACTATTTTTAATAAATTGGTTATTAAAATATCAAAACCATTTGCAAAAAAAAAAAAAAAAGTATATATTCCATTTTTCTCAGATTTTTAATTCTATTATCTGGATTAGTTGAGTCGAGTTTTATTTAATTTTATTAACGTTCCATTTGGAAGCAACAAGAGGTCTATTTTGGGATTGGGTATTTAGAACTCCGGTCAGATGCCGAGGAAGACACCTGAACTGGCATCTCTCTCTCCACACTTTCGCTATACCAGTGGGAGGACATTTGACCCACGACGTCAGATTCAATGTGCCCCAGACCCGCATACATGGCGGATCCTCAATGAAATGGAGTTACAAATCTGTATCATTAGCTGGAAGGTGATAAAAAGGCTGGAATTTTATAGGAGAAATGGGTTTCTAAATTTTCGAACTCTTGAGTCAAAATTTTAACTTCATCATAAATATAAAGAATTCTGAAATTTCTAAGAAGCAAAATTATTCGTTGTTTTGGAAGGAAATTATCGCAATGCGAAAGCAGCAAGAATTCTATTTCCAAAACTTTTTGACATACTCCAAAATAAAAGTGTCGTAATTATTTCTCACAAAAAGTGCGCACTATGCAATGATCTCCTTTTTACAACCCTCACACGAGCATTTCGTGCGTAAAAAGTGTAGAGTAGAAATCCGAATACACATTTCGGATACTTTTTTCCTGGTTGAAACCAAATTTGATGCATAACTATTGTATCATTGTGTTCATAATTCATCGTGTACATGTTCGGACCGACAATCATTTTGTGGGTAGAATGGATTCAAAATTTGATGAGGATCTACGAGGATCTAACAAAATTTGATGAGGATCTACGAGGATCTAACAAAATTTGGTAAGGATCTATGTTTTACATCGATTCCTCACGTGTTATCCAGTAAGCTGGTAATAGGACAGAAATGCGTATATATTGTGGACAATATTGTGTAATTCATAAAGCAAAAAGTGCAAGGAAAAAGGTCGAATGACTGAAAAGGCAAAAATTAATTTTTAATACAAATTAGTTAATTAAAAATATAAATGATTTATTTAAAATTATTCCCTAATTTTTTCTCTTTTGAAGTCAAAACTGTAATACGCAGAAAATTATATATTAATCACTTATTAAATTATTCATCACTAATTTAAAAAAACATTGTTTTTAAGTAAATATCAAAACCCGCGCGGTATATGGTTAGTCAAATTGCATAAATTTTCCTTATTACTTTCTTACATACGAGGTACAGAGAAAGTAATCGTCAAAAAATTCCAGATTTTGACGAATCTCCACATTTTAGGCAGCTTCAACACACTGTTGAAAAATTTCTGTTCATTTTATCGATGATAAAGATAAGTCAAAAACGCTTTAAACTTGACGGATGAAGTTTTGTATATCGCTTTTACACCAAAGTCATAGATTTTTATAAAATTTTTAGGATAATCCGTTCAGAGGAAGTCTGTGGCTTTTCGAACATAACTCGATAACTACATTATTATTACATTATGTGCCTTCCCCACGATTTCTTTATCTTTTACTATCATAAATTTTAATTATATTAATGTTTGATAAGATAACATCTAAACAGCAGATCACTTCATTTAAAATATATTTAAGCTTGTTTACAAGCATTGCATCTCATTAATGACTTTTATAAACAATAATCATAAAATAAATAATGAATGTACTTGTTGATTAAAAATTACCTAAACGAATATATACAATAATAAAAATTATTTACCAATCTAATAAGAAAGAACATCTTTTCTAGAAGGTACTATTTTAATACGAAATATAAACATAAGTTACCTTAACTTTTTTTTCCTTATGGTTAAATGATATTGTTTTGAATAAAGTTAGAACATACAGGGTTGGAACATTCGATACATTGTTAATAATGTACTGCATGTTTCTACACGTTGTGGAGATGAAATGGGTATTTTGCTACGAAGCGTTCGCAACCTTGCTCATATGTACTGCAACACATTGATTGCCCTGTGCAGACATAAGCTCCGAAACAAGGGGGGGAGCAATCCTTTCCTCGATGTCCTTCTTCCCCAGAGGTGAAGGGAAGGTCAACCTTCTTCAAAGCTCGTAAACGGTGACTAAATAATCAGGTTCATTAAACAAAGGGCTAATTAGAGAATACAGGAATTTCCAGAACACATTAAACAAGGAACACATCAGCCATTTGTTGAAGATGTGGACAAGTAAAAACTACGCATTACCACCTGGATTTCGCAACTCATCTGTATAAACAGTACGCGTCGGACTGAAGGTCGACGTATCTACCTCCCGATTAGCTATGCTTTTTCATCTTTTCTCATTACCAGTTTCATGAATTTATAATTAGCGTCTCTTTTTATTAATCTCCGGATTTACTTCTTTTGCTGATTAATTATCTTTTTTTTTTTTTTTTTTATTTTGCTGAATCAATCTCAAATGCTCGTCAATCATCTGTGTATTATTATTTTTATTATTTTCTTAAAAGCAAGCATTTTGTAACTATTATAGAAGGACATGCAAAATCAGACCCAATGAAGATTACATTTTGAGAAAATATTGGAAACGCTTTTAGCTGAAAAGGGGTGCTTTCTGAATATCTATTTATTCATATATTTGTCTTCTACCGTTTTTTTTTTTTCTCTTCTCTTTAATATAATCTAAAATAATGCATTCAAAAATGGTTCAGGTAGAAAAAGTTCATGGTTGAAAGTCGGCATTATATATTTATCCATTCGATTTCAGGTTAGGGTCTTATATCTTCTTTTTAAAAATTTTTTGAAGAAATCAACGTTTTGATTTATAATAATGTAAATTATAATAATAACACTGTGGTTTTAACTGAATCGCAGAGTTTGAGCCCTTTCAAAAAACATTGCCCATTACAAGATATATCACATCTTCCTTAACAAATTCAATATATTTAATCGGCATTATGAAAGAAGCAGTATAATAAACAGAAAGATTAAGAGTGGCCAAATATAACGTGATTTAAATGGTTTGTTTAGTTATATTAACGTCCCGTTATAAAGTAAAACTAGGGCTATTTTGGGTCGGAACTCCTAATTTTGAACCGCGGTCAGATGACGAGGACGATATCTGAGCTGGCACCCCTCTCTACACACCCCACCAGTGGGAGGATGTTTGGCTCTGACGAATTTAACGAGCAACAGACCCCCTTACACGACGGTTCTTCGGTGGAATCGGTTCTCGAACTTGAAACCCTACGGCTCACCAGTCGAGACCTCACCACCAGGCCACTGCGTCTCTCATGATTTAAATAGTATTCCCAAAATTAATATCCGAAAATCGATTTTATATTTTAGACTCATTTTTTCCCCAACAGACTGAAATTTAACACCGAGTTGGAATTGCAGTCAGAAAATCAAATTTCATTTATTTAAATCTTTGCATTTTAGAGCTTTCGCCTTTAAATATTTCTGAAAGCACAAAAGGATAGAAGGTCAACTCTTAATTGCATTTGGGTCAAAATTCGATAGGTGTCTGACTACACTATAGATATTAAATCTATGAGCTAAAATTTAAGCTTCTAGCTCTCTTTATTTTTATCTGTTAACTTTTATACGAACAACCGGACATACAGACTTCTTCTGAATAGATTCTGTTCAAATTTTTATAGAAAACTACAAGTTTATGTGAAGGCCATATACCATATTTCGTCCGTCTGCTTACAAAGTTTTTGTGTAATCTTAATAGACAGACAGACATAATGTAAAATATGTGGGTTTTTTTTTTTAAACTCAGTGAGATCTAAAACATAAAGATTCGTCAAAATCAATTCGAAATTTTTTGATGGTTACTGTACTTTCTCTATACTTCCTATACGAGAAGGTGAAAATGGGCCAGGTAAAAGTATGTAGCTGGAATCGACAAATAAAAAAAAATCATATGTTTAATTGATTTTGGTTTAGGGTCTTTTTGTCAAATAATTTTAAATAAATCACTGCTGTAGTTTAAACAGTGATTTTCAAAATCATAATTTTGGAATCTTTTGAAATAATACGGCCCATTACAAGATACATCACACAAAATACGCCCTCCTTAACAAATCCACTATATTTAACCGATATTATTATAGAAACAGTACGAGAAACAGATTAATAGTGGTCAAATATATCACTTACCAAATGATATTCATGTCTTACAATACTGTCAGTTGTATTTTAAGAAAATTGACAAAATCGGATTCGAATCGGTGTTTGACAAGTTTAAGGCATGATTCCTTCAAAGATGCACCGTGTATGCCGTTCGTGTGGTGAATATTCTCCCTCTAACATAACACAGAATATATGCCACCTGATCAAGTATCATACTCGACGTCTGCCAAATGTTTGAAAGTATAATTCACATTCTCAGGCTCTTTTAACTAAATGAAAAAATAATATGAAACTAAAGCAAAAGAAAGCGTTTTGAATTTAAGAAAATCTACAAGTAACATTTTAAACTCGTAGTATTGTCTACCGTGGGCATTGTGTATCGTAAGTTCAGTACTTGAAAATAACATTTTATCCAAAATAAATATTTACAAATAATTCCATAAAATATATAAGCGAAATATATTTAAAAATATATAGCTTGTAAAATTAGTTAACTTTATTTCCTAATTTATTTTTATTACTTTTTTTTTATCTTTGCACTTCCAAGGAAAGCTTGCGCTCACTTCTTATTCTTTTCATTTACATCGATTCTAACGCTGATTGTTATAACTTGACAAGGAAACAATTTCA
The DNA here is from genome assembly GCF_947563725.1 of Argiope bruennichi. Taxonomy (NCBI): domain Eukaryota; kingdom Metazoa; phylum Arthropoda; class Arachnida; order Araneae; family Araneidae; genus Argiope; species Argiope bruennichi. Next base: position 15,067,261 of record NC_079160.1, read on the forward strand.
TCGGTGGCTTTTACTTTCTTCTATACGTTGCACAGAGAAAATATTGTAATAGTAAAAATAAAATCGAACTCGAGATTTTAATGACTTTCCACGTTTCAGACATTGCTGAGTTGGAAAAATACATTTTTGGCATTATGCCTGCCTGGATAAGACAGAGATAACTCAAAACGATTTGAGTTAGTCGAATGAAATTTGGTTTACCAAATTTAAAGATTTTTGAGAAATTTTGAGTAAAATCTGTTCAGAAGAAATCCGTCTGTCCAGCTGTTCGAATATAAGTTAACACGATAATTACAAAACGGAGAGAGCTAGATGGGTAAATTTTGGTACTTAGCTTTGACATCTTTATTTTAGACAAGTATCAAATTTACATAGACTATTTTTTTTTTACGAAAACCTTTGTTATATAACATTCCAGCCACAAAAATAGTCATTTTAATTTCCGACTTCATGTCCAAATTAAACAACTGTACTCATATCGTTTACTTAAGATCCAACAACAGTGTATCTACTGTACATAGTCAGATTTCGAAGCAATCCACGCCTTTGCACATATGTCAAGAGCCATTTATTTCATCAAAAAAAGGTGTGAGAACGATAGATGTAACGAGGAGATGTATGCATCTAACAGTTGCATGAAGTCAGATTATTCGAGGTAAAAGGAGGCGTAATAACCGCTCACTTCTTGCATACCACTCCTTAGCGAACTACAATCATCGAAAATCCTAAACCGCTGTATGCTATATATTATGTATTGCGCTATATCCATTTGTGTTGCAATTGTTATAAAACCATCAATTTGAAATTTCGTCTATTAAATCTTGGATGAAATTTTTAAAAAATGGAAAATTATATTTTAGAAAAGGAAAACAAAATAAGAAAATGCAAAATATCAAAGTAATTTTAATATTTCCTCTAACAAATGCTTTATAGCAAAAACAATCTTTCATTTTAAAACAATATAAAGCAACGTGAATAAAAAGTATGTACTAAAAAAAGGCATAAAAGACAGTAACTATTTACCATTTTACATCAAATTCCACGAAGGAGCATGTGCTTTTTAAAATTAAAACATAAAAATAATTTTCCTTGTCTTCGTATTATTCGCAAATAATAGCTTAATAGCTTTAAATAAATAAAGAGCCAAGAGAATTTTCTGGAAACTTTATTTGCGTATTTAAGACCGGATCACCACGGGTTTCTATTAAGAAAAAATGTTTTAAACTGTTTAACTTCCTCCACCGATGACAGACAAAGACAATTATGTCCGTTGTTACAAGTGACGTCAGGAGATAGGCAGGGAATTTTTTTATCATCTATTTTCAAATTACGCACATCACCATAATTGTATGGTTATCATGTGCTCAATTTTTAAAATGGGGCTGCAAAATGACACGAATGAAAAATTCGTGATGCCTATTATCTTGCTGACAAAAGCCATACATTTATTTCCAAGAATACACATTGAAATATAATAACTATGATGTTGCCATTATAGAGATAAGCCATCAGTGTTGGAATAAACACTGAAGTAGAACGAATCGACATTGATTAGAAAAGGGGAAAGAAAGTTGAGATGGGGAAATTTCTAGATGCATAAATGAAGCTTTATATATTGATTACTGTATATAAAGCTTCGATCATTGCATACAATGATCGAAGCTTATCGATCATTGTATTCTAAAATCATCAAATCACTTGTGTTTTATATACGAGACCAAAGGATCTCCCTTCTGCTTTGTCGAATATTTTCACAGTATGAAAATTTTCCATGCTTAACTTCGTCCCGTAATGAGAAAAAAAAAGAAAGGTTTTCTTTTTTATTCTTTATTCCTTACAATATTCATCGTGACTTTATAAATGATATGAAACACTTAAATCTTTAATTGAGAATTAAACGCAATAAGCAAATCATTATACCAAATCAGCCGGCTTTCTTGAAATGTGCAACCACATTATAAACAGACAAAATTTTCTTCTGCACAAAATTACCATACATAAATATTCAAGCTGGTTATTCCAACTGGATTATTATTAATCATCATTTATCTTTATTAGTTAACAGAGATTAATGGTCGCTAAAATTTTCAATTAATATTTTATGTAACTTGGTCTTAATGGCTCCTTCAGCAAAATATTTTTAATATCAAATTTTGATAGATATATAATTCGTACTACTTTAGAAGCCTTACGACTTTATGTTCCTTTTATTAAGCATTTCTCTTATTTCCCGTCAGCTACTTAGAAATTCGTAAAAATATGGATACACTTTGCTATTTCTAACTATATCGAATTGCTTTATATATCTAACTATATCGATACACTTTGCTATTTCTAACTATATCGAAACATTCTAACGAATGTTTAACATTGTAACCTATTTTCTCACTAAAACAATGTAAAATTTGGCATTCTTCTACGTGTTAATTATATTTGAAATGTAAAATTAATCTTTCACAAATTCTTCCTAAAATTGTGTAATTATCGCTAATTTTCTTGAAATCTGTTTTGCCACTAATGAATTGTGTTAAGGACAGAATAGTAATTTGGATTGAAAACAAAAACCAACATATATCTAAAAATTTTATAATGACTTTTACTAATAATATAGGTGTTCTTTCTTACATTTCGTTATATTTTGTACTACATAGATGTAGAATTGTACTACATCCTTGAAATCATTCTCCAGTTAAATTTGTATATAAAATGATAATAAAGATCTATAAAGCTGTTAAGATATTCTATTGGCATTGAAAAGCAACGATACTACAACATTTCGAAGTTCGGGTAGAGTAGAAAGAGAGGGAAAAGTCGATTTCTTTCTTGCAAAAACGAAACTCTTATGAAATTTTTGTAAAAAGCTCCCAAATCTATATCAGGATTCGAACCCTATCATCCTGAAAAATACGCACATCCAAGTCCCAAAAATGCATAAAACGTCTAAGTTTAATTCTTATTATAGTCTTAATTTCTTTCTTTTAATTATTTTTTATATGAATTATGAGTGTAAAAACAAAACTAAAATTTTGCGATTCAGATAGAAATACAGTAAACAAACTGGAATCGCATTTACATTTATAATATATTTTAGAATTTTTTTCCATAATTTCATTTTATGTACATGTATTTATAATATTGCTGGAATTTCGATATAAAAACTTAATTCTTATTTTCTACTACGATAATAAAAGGAAGTTCAAAGCTAATTTTTCTATTTTCTAATTTTTATTCTTTGATTTATTTTAGTATTAATAATTTTAAATATCATAGTACCTAAAAATTAATATATCTCAAATTTATTTGCAAATGGCGCCATCTACGAAATAAATTTAGTTAAATTAATATATTAATGATTGTTAGGAGCTCTGAATTCATTAAAATATTCTTTTTTCATCAGTATCCAATAAGTACATAAAATATCAAAACTCTTATACATGAGGAAGTATGTAAAAATTCTTAAACAAATATGAAACATGCAAAAGTTAGACAAAGCTCTACCTTAATATTTACGAAACATGCGAAGTAAAATGTAAAAAACTGCCTATCCAGCTGTGAAATCAATAACTCGGATGCGAAGCTGTATTTTGAACCATCATTCGTGGTAATGTTTTAAAACTTGATTCCACTTTCGCTAAATCGGTAAAAGATTTTTGCATTACATTTAGCTCAATTTACAATAACATGAAAATCTAGAATCATTATAATGTTTTTAATATCTGTATGTTAAATCGAAGTTTATTACATTAGATTTAACAGCGGGATCGCAATATGTTTTGCTTTTAATCTATTGTTTGCAATCAAATCATTAGTATTATCGTTAATAAATATCGCCTGAAAGCAACAAAATATTTTTTTTAAAAAAAATCCATAAATAACATTGTCAAATCATTTTTCATCATTCAAGTAGCGTTCTTCTTATGGAGTTATATAAGCAAACAAAGAAGAAACATTTTTCCCATTTTTTTTTTTTTTTTTTTTTTTGCAATTAAAATTTATTTAACATTGAAAGGATTAAAATGACTTTCTAACAACTTCCAACACTGAGTACCAAGAAATATTTTTCAAGCAATCAAAAAAGAAAATCGTCAATGGAGACATTTTGAAATCCTGACAGTTTAAATACTACTGCTTTATCTGTTTTAAAATTGAATATTTTTGCATATTTCAACATCCATAATTATATTATTTTATATTTACTTGTGATAAATGAACAATTTTATGTATATTTTGTCCTTCTACTTCTCATTCAATTTATTATTATTTTATACATTTATTATTTCAACATTATTTCTATGAGAATCCCTTCTTGTCACATTGACTTTGATTTTTGAATTCCTGAAAGTTCCTCATGTAATTACAATTCAAGGCAACTGTGATTTAAGTGGAGATATAAATTTATCGAAAAGGCTTCAATTGAATTTTTCCTAAACAGTTTAAATAATTCATGATAGATTTATATTTGAATAAATAATTCTGTGAAATAAGAGTTTGAAAAGGAGAAGTGAATTATTATAAGTAATGAATACAAATGGAAACCATACAGCTTTGCACGTAACATGATGAATGTCGGTGAAATCAAAACTATAAAAACTTAAAATAAAACTATGGAATTAAAATAAAAAATAATAATATTGAATTTTAGGCTTTTTTTCCCCCGTCTGTGTTTGATGAACTGCAGACGACAAAAATCAATAACTAAAAATGAGCACGATCTGAAAATAAAAGATATCACTATATAGTTAATTTTTATGACTCTAGGTTCCTTGATTTGGCAGCTTGCCAAATCAGAGAAGAAGTAAAACTTCACCCGGCAGAGTGACTGCTGATCAGCAAAAAATCTTCAAAAAATTAAATAAAAATAAATGAATAAAGATATTTTAATCATTCATATTTAAAATCGTAAAAACATTTGAAAAAGGATAATGGTGTCAGAATGTCAGAGTCAGGAATTTTCGATCCAATTCAAAACCTTTCTCGGAAGAAAGAATGAAATTTTTCAAAACGAATTTGAGACGCAAGAAAAAAATTTTTTTAGATTAGTGACTGTATATTCTTTTTGATAGTGCACAGGTTTTATCCCATCAGAACATTCCTTTTATTTTCTTCATATATTAAAAATGATATTGCTGATAAATACAGACAAAAATCTATCCAAAATACAAAGCATTAAACGAAAAATTTTCTGCGTTAAATTTTAAAAATACAGTCTTCAAGGTACATTGCAGTTATTTGTGCTCCAAATATCATAGCTGTAGGTATGATACATCATAAATATATCATATAGACACACACACACACACACACACACACACACACACACACACACACACACACACACTTCCTTTTATAAGTATAGATATAATTGACAAAGACATAAAAAGGCAAGGGTATAAATTCGAAAAAAAAAAGGGTTTTAGACATCGGCTACTTCGAAATGCAGTGAGTATGGCAATAAACCAAACTACTGTCTATGAGAGAGTTGAAGGGGTTTCAGAAATTCAGGTTGTCTAATATCTTTTACTCAAGCTTCTTGTGTATGAATCTTTTCCAGGCATACATTATGGAGGCTTAACGTCTTTGCTTGAATGTTGTATAACATTCCATTATCCAAGTGATCACTCAGATCGTTTGGGTGTGTTTCGCAAATTTCCTTGAAAGCAGCTAGGAAGGTTTCGAATTCTCTTAATTATCGTTATATTTCTTCTAAGAGTAGAGATTAACGAAGATTCTGTTTGGGTCGCATGTTCCTCTCCAGTATTGAGCCGAGACCCTAAATCGCCCACTCATTTTTCAGAGATATTCGCCCCTCAAAGTTGCAATTTTTTCTATTTTTTAATTATTATTTGCATCTATTAAAAAGTAAACTATTGTAAATGCTTGATACAAAATGAATTTAACGTAGAAAGTGAATTGCTTCTATAAACTGCGAATTATTGTTTAAATGAAATTGGGGGGTTTACTGGTGCTTGCGTATCTAGTTTCATCATAGCTTTTAAAAGATACAACCATTTAGATTATAAAAATTTGCAAATAATTTTTACAGAAATAGAATAATGTGTGCAAGATTAACATATTTTAGATATTTAATTATAAAGATTAAAGTTTAAGAAATTGGAAACAAATAGTGCCATGGCGTTTAAGACATCTACCTAACGAATATCAAGAAAAATATTCGGCTATCTATACCATATAAATGGTAAAATCTAGAAGTATAAAGAATAATTTAACCCTTTTAAAGGACAATATTTATACGGCATTGGTGAAAAAATAACAGCAAGATAGAACAGAAATATAAAATTAAAGCCTCTGAAAAGAAGAATATATCTATTAAATATATATACATCAGAAATTAAAATCTAGAATTTCAGCTTCAAAATTGAGGGACAATCTTCCGTTACCAAATCCATCCGACATCTGCCATGCATGTGAACCAATTGAACATCAGATCTATTCACTATGAATTAAATAGTGTCACATTTGTTTATGAACGGAAATTTGTTAGAATGAGGTTCCATTTTCAACAAATATTTTATTCGTTACCTTACCATTATTTAAATTTATGCGCAATGCTCCCCCTTATTGTTTCGAAAAGAGGATGATATTTGAAAAAAAATCAGCTTTGCGTCCATTAATATATGATTTGAAAACGATAAGTAGAGAAGAACTATTTCTAAGAAGAAATTTTAAGACTATCTGTACTTTTCCTTTTTTTTTCCCAGTAACTTCAAAAAAAAATTTGTACAGATTACATGAAAAAAAAAAAAAAAAGGAAGAAGCTCTATATATAATCAATTTTCAAACACAATACAAGAAAATCCATTACTGAATTACTGAAGAAGCGCTTAATATGTCTCATAACAATACTTTAAAATACCATCAAACTGTAAAAATTGAATCATGAATCCGGAATTTGAGACACTAATAAAATAACATACTTATATTCAACTATTTTGCTACTTCAGCGTAATCTATGCATAATAGACAAATATTTGAATACAATTCTGCATATGCACGCTTTATATGTAAGCATCGTTCCACCTGCCTGGACCTAATGATCAAGCGTAACTTCTATGACATTAACACACCAGGTTAGTCTTCACAATAGTACATTCCATGTTAAAAGTTCAAAGGTCAGTAGTTAGCGACCGCCTTTGTACTCCCTAACGTAATCTTTGAAGCGTTAATATAATGCTCATCTTCATAAACATTTCACTTTCTCAGGGTTGCCGTCGGTAATGAAAAGGGTATCTGTCTCCTTATCTAATTCCCACCGCTGGTTTTACTCATTGTTTTCCTGTTTGTTAGAAAGAGGTGGGTGTTGCAACTTGAGCCCGTGCTCCGGTTACAAAAGTAAATCCGGCATTTCAAACCAGGAATGAAAATGAGCAAGAGCTCCGTAAAACAATTTATGCTCGGTTTTTTGGCATTTAGATATGCCATCTGACACAAAAACAATCGTCCCTTTTGTTTCAGTAACGGGGTGCTGACTGTTTTATTCATTTCAAGACACGCGTTTGCGCATCAGTAATTATGAGTACACCTCGTAATTTACACAGAATAGAGGAGAAAAAAAGTAGAAGATTCGAATCTCTAGTTCAAAACACAGTAGTAAGATGATGCTTAATTATAAAGCATTATTTATTTTATCGCGTTAATTGCTGTAAAATTATTTTGCTTATAGCTTCTAAATTAATTTTACCAATGCATAAAATTATCTTTCATAATATAAAAGAGACTGCATGTGTCAATGCAGAAAAAAAAAGTTTAAAAAAAAGTTACCGGAAAGTTCGAAAGCAATTTAAAATAGTTTTGAATTTTCAAAAATAGTTGATATAAAGAAGTCGTATGAAAAAAATTTAAAAGTTTGATATTTTTTTCTTAGATATTTTATTTTTAAGAGTAAAAAAAAAAAAAATTAAAAAAATTACTTATTTCTCAAAATCGCTACTAATATATTACTATAGAAACGAAAGTAAATTGTATTCTTTGATTGACTACTATTAATTTTTTTATCCCCTTAGATGTGTAAACTTAGGGCATTTCTTGTGATTGTTTTTAAAATGCACTTAAAAAGTAAATTTTCAATCCACCAAAGAATATAGCTTTCTCTTTCTTTGTTTAAAATGACAGCTGAATAATGATACTAAAAAAGAAATAATTTTGTAATTCTAAAAATAAAATTAGAAATAATGTTGAATTTCGGAGCTAAAACCAGACCCATTAAGCTTTCGGAATTCATCTTAAGAATTTTTTATTAATATACTATAATTAAAGAAAAATTATAAAAATATTGTAATTAAAATTAGAATTTTTTTTATGTAGGGATGCGAAACCGGCAAACTAAAAATTCAATAAGTAACAAAATCCAAATAAAAAAGAAGCTAGCTACACTTACGGGTGAATTTAATACACAAACACGACATATAATAAGGCGAAACGGAATGTATTAAATGAGGACAAAAAAGTAATTTACTTAAAGAAAAGAGAATAAGTCACGTTCATTCGCGCCCATTAAAAACGAACTCAGGATTGAGTTGTTCTCGGCATATTCGCTGAGATAATCCGCTAGAATGACCCTGCAGACATTGAAAGTTGTTTTTTAACGTTTGGTTAGAATTATTATTTCATATAATTTAAAACTTTTTTTTAAAATTACATACATTTTACTATGATTATAAATTAAAAGGTTTAAATTCATCTTGCTGATAATTATTTCGTAGTAATTGATATCTTCAATCTAAATACACTATTGTTTGAAAAGTATTTTTTCCTCTGACAAATAGATCTTATCCAAGACATTTTTCATATCTTCTTAATTTTACCGTAAAACTATTAATAATTAATTAATTGCCATCTATTTTAGTAGTTCTGAATTTGAAACATTGTTCTTAAAGGCAGCTATAATACACACACACACAAAAAAAAAAAAATCAGAAGTTTCAGATCTACGAATTTTAGCTTTAATGCTATGCTTGAAAATCCATTTATTTAAATAGCTCTACTTCTGAAACATCGTTGTTGTAGTTAGATATAATTCCAAAAATTAGATTTTTCGTTCTCAGAAGAAGATAAAAATGTTCTGGAAGTCGAACATTTTAACGATTTCAATACTTTCTATGTATGTATTTCATATTGAAGGACAAAAGTCAGCGAGATAATTAATCATACGGATATTCTCGTCTTGTTCATTCATAAACACGTGGATGAAGGTTAAAACATCTGAGTGATGATGTCTTTTACCTTTCGCAGCTTTAACTCCGACTCGTGTATAGTATTAAACGATGGGTTGCCTAGACCCCCTACTATGCTGCGATTGCAAAGCAAGGCTGCAAAGGATAATGAGCAGCTCTTTTTACGACGAAAATAGATACATGAATCAGAGAAAGTTATTTCAACTAGATATTTGCTGAGGTTAAAGCAACAAATATGGTTATAATGATGATGAATCATTCTGAACCTCATTCATCGTGGGGTTGACCGTCTGTCGGTCTATACTTTCAAAAACATATGAACGTAATAACTCAAAAACACAATGCCTTAAATATATGGAATTTGGCATGTGATTCTGTGTCTAAAATTTCAGTTCCGAGTCAAATTTTCGCTCCAATCGGTTGAGAAAAACGAGTCTAAAACACAAATTCGATTTTCGAATATTATTAACAACGTGCCAAGCATTAATCGCCAAAACATTCGCCAAAGATGAAACTATAAATTAAGTAAAAATGTTATAATCATATCAGAGTTTAATATTTCGTAACTATTGTACGCCAATGCTATACAAGGGTCCTTTGGGATCATACCTTTATTAAAGAGTATGCGCGAAAGTTTTGGGGAGCTGGTTTACCTCAGTCTTTTACAGTCGCATAGCAAGTGTAAATAGGGCCAAAGCGTGGTGTATTTTCATCCCCTTGTCAAAATTAGATTTAAAAAATAAAACGACTAAAATGTTGCCTGGTAAACCTAAGATTAGCTCCCATGGCATACTACTTTTACCTTGCATTGACTGCATTACTATTAGCTTATCAGGTTATGGTACTCGAATTGTAATATTTATCCCCCTGCCCCCCTTCGCCTCATCCTCTGACTTTAAAAACGTAAAATATATGCGAAAATATATTCTTCGTCAAACATCTTAGATTGGAGACAGGTTATACAGTGGGGTAGTTATTCCTTGCTACGCCATTTTTCGTCACCCACTTTTTTTTTACTCTATCATTTGTCAAAGTAACTACGAATGTTTCTCTCCTCTTCAGCAAGATGAACTGGAACGTATCTTTCGCCCACTATCCGGCGCGAAACAGGTCGAGATGACTTTTGATCTACCCTAACCGTGACCGTCTTCAAAAGCGAGAGGAAGCTGGGCTGGTGGTGTCATTGTCATACATTTGAAGAAAAAAAAAAGAAGAAGAGGATAAAAAAAAAGCAGTTATGATGTCGCGAAAGGGATTTCCCAACAAAAATGTTGAGATTGGGAGAGAACAGTGCACGTGTTCCGGAAGAACACAATGGAAGAGATCTTCTTTCCGATTAAGAGCAGTGAGTAGGTTTGTTTACTAATTTCAGCTTCAGAAAGGGAAAGTTAATTGTTTTTTTTATGGGATATTATTTACTAACGGAAATTCATTAACTAAATCAAGACGTTCATTTTTTAAGTGCCAATTTTTTAAAATCAAATTTCATTCTTCGCTTTTCAATAATTTTTATGTGTTTATGTATGAATAAATTGAAAATGAGACAATCTGAATCATTTTCTTGAAATCTTAGATAAATCTAAAATGTTTTTCCAACTCGGGGCAAAATGCTAGAAATCAGAACTTTGTGGAGAATCTGAGTCGTCCTGTCACTTAACTTTCATTCAACAACCAGTTTCCCATGACTGATGATTGTATCTTACTAAAAGTGATAAGCTCAAATTTAAATCTTAAAAAGAGAACTTTCAGTTTAATTACCCTCCTCAGTGGTTTGGTGATAAGGTCTCGTCTTCCGAACCGGAGGGTTTCAGGTTCGAGTTTCAATTCCACCGAAGAACCGTCATGTAAACGGGTCTGGTGCACGTTAAATCCATCGGGCCAAATGTCGTCAAGCTGGTGCGGTGTGGAAGTTTGGAGAGGGGTAGCCGACTCGGGTGTCATCCTCAACGTGGTTCAAGATTACGAGGTCCGTCCCATAATAACCTTAATGATGTTTTAAAATGGGACGTTAATATAACTAAACTTCAATTCGTTTTACGTTATAAATTAATAGTCTCAGAACTCTCAATCTATAAGTCTTCAAAATTAAAAATTAAAATGTAGCATTCTAAAATGTTTGACTTTAATTTAGTTTAGCTCGACGAAAATGATACTGTCTCAGCTCAGCACCTCATTCCGGAAACATTCTTACCTCACGATGAAAAGAGGTTTGTAACAAGATAATAGGTCCTCCCACAAAGTGATTCTTTGGTGGAATCAGAATTCGAGATTTCAATCAGAATTTGAGTGTTACTTTTGAATTGAGCACTAATTTGATATAATTTTAAATTGCTTTTTTCCTTTCTAAACTAACACTTTCCCACAGCCCTTTAAAAAAATTAAACCATCCGGTTTCTTTCTCATCCAAGGTTCTCATATAAGTAAGCAAATAACTACCGGAATTTTCGTCCATAGCTTTCAAAAATGAAAAAAATATTCACATGATTAAATATTTGATTAAACAACGGGAAAAAATTGAATTTCATTGTAATAATGCAAGCTGTTGTTGAAAATAAGGTAGAGTATTTTGAGTTTTTCCTTGTTATATGAGAGTTATTCTTCTTCGTTCAAAATCTTTTTTATTGTTTAATTATTTTTTTTAAAAAAATGCTCTGAGGTGCACATTTTGATTTTTCGAAATTATCTCCCATGCGAAATTTGATACCGGTAGGTTATACGATTTGCCCTGTACAAAGCCAACACATAAACAGAAATGCACATACCCATTCTTTTATTATATATGAGGAAATATCCGAAATCTGTCCGTAGGCTCGACGTTTTTAAGTCCAAAAAGGTTAATACTAGTTAAAGATACAAGAAAAAGCGAAAACACAACAGCAAAATGCAGCTGAATACTAAATAAAAAAACAAGAATACACAGTGGCAAAATGCAGCTGGATGAAGATGCAAGGAAATGCGAATATATAGCATCAAAATGCAGCTGAATACTGAATAAAAATTCAAGAAAACGCGAATACACAGCAGCAAAATGCAGTTGAAATGCTGGGTGAAAATGCATCAAAACGTGAATATGCAGTGGCAAAATGCAGCTAAATACTGGATGAAGATACAAGAAAATGCGAATGCATAACAGCAACATGATGCTGTATACTGGATGAAGAAACAAGAAAACGCGAATATATAAATGCAGCTGAAATGTACACAACAGTGTGCAGCAAACATCAACACACAAGCAGCAAATCGGCAACAAGAAATAGTAACAGTACAAAATGATCAATGAGACCTGGAAAGAGCGAGATGTCACTCAACTAATGCCGCTTCTCGATTCGTCCACTACTTTGATTACGTCACATTGTCCGATTAGAGATTAATTGATGGATGATTGATTGATTGATTAAGTGGAAACTTTTGAGACGAAATTACTGTTTTCAGCTTTTCGAAGATAATTGCAGAAACACGAACGAGGATAGAACATCTCTGAACAAAAAGTTGTTATTGTAAACATGTTTTAAAAATATTCTTTTTTTAAACTTTCGTTAGAATTTTAATTAAAAATTAAGCATGATTTTGATGTTTTTTCCATACAATTTTTTGAAAATATCGAAGCAATATTACAATATTTTAAAATTGAACTAATAGAATTTTTAATGATACCAGTTTAGCTGTCGTGCAACTTTTTCTAAATTTTGACTTTTTAAATATTTTTTGCATAATTTTCAACCAGAGGTTTTATTGTTTCGATGAAATTCAAAACAGTTTCATTGTTTCATCAAATATTTAATCGCGTGACTGCTTTCAATTGTTAGAAGCTAGGATAAAGAATTCCGCTAATTTTCTGTAAAACTTTACATGAAGAATCAGAAATTATCTTTAATATGATCCTAAAAGTCAAGGTGAAATTAGAACAAGATTAACCAGACATTGAAGTTTTAAATGGCTCTATAATGTCACGATTGCTTTTCTCTATTAAGAATGTTCATATACACGATAAGCAAAACAAGTTTCATACCTGTTTACAAGTGCGTTGTTGTTGTTGTTGTTGTGTGAAACAACAAGTCTAAAGCCTGCATAGATACCTGTATTCTGTTTACTAATAAAATGACTTTTTTTACACAAAGTTTTTGTACTTCTATCAGTAACGATTCCTTTGCAGCAAGATATTTTACTTTTTTAAAATCTTGTTTATGCTTTTTACAGTAAAGAGGGGTGTCGAATTTTCTTGATCATTTGGAATGGAATTAATTAATTGTGAGAAAAAAATCTGATATAAATAGGTATCTTGATTTAAGAAAAAAGAATAACAATATTTATCTAACCTGTCATACATTTTTGTTTACTTCTTCTAGAAAGAAAAAGATCAAATCCATTTTTCATTTCTGTTTACAGCTTTAGATTTAGATTCCAATAACAACATTTATTGTTGTTGTTATAAAATTGTGGTTTTATAAGTGTCTTTTTTAAAACTTTTTTAACTTCATTTTTTTTACTTATTTACATATGAGGTGTACAAGAAAAAACATCGAAATAGTCCAAAAATTCGACTTCAAATTTTGAAGAATCATGATGTTATACATTTCTCCTAATCTTAAAAGTAACTCATTTTTGAAATAATATCTACCTATAAGTGGAAAGATAACTAAAAACGCAGCAACCTTGAAAAGTGAAATTTGAATGTAAATTTCGCGCGAAATCACATGCAATGCAGTTCACCAAAATTATAAATCTGTAATAAATTCAGATTTGTAGACTTGTTTCAAATCCCTGAAGAGTTGTCCATCTGTCTATATCTACATATTTATGTGAACGCGACAATTTAACATTGCGCAAAAGATAGTACGAAAGGTAGTATGCGAAATTTTTCGAATACACCCCTAATAAAATTAATCACCCGTCCCCTAGCATAAAAATTGTGGATTTTGAACAAAAACATGAAAGCCATGAGTATGCATTTTAGAACTTTCTACACACTAACTTAAGCCAAAATTAGGTTGGGAATTACAATCTTAATAATAAAATCTCATACTAAATTTTTTTTTATCTGTGCCATTGCGTTTTTTTTTTATTCATTTTGTTCATACATGTGAATCTATAAATCGCCAGACGGTCGACCTTCTTTCAGATTTGACTCAATTTTATTCGGATCTTTACTTCAAATGGCAAAACTGTATATAAAATTTTATCTATCTTCCTTTATTTGAATTCGGACAAACAGGTAAACTTCCTGTGAATGAAGATCTTTCACGTGAAGTTTGTCGGTCTGTCCGAGAATTATGTACTTATAAAGATCACATTAAATTTCACCCATCTAGCTCAAAACATTGATCTTGTTCACAGATAGAAACATACCATACTAAAAATGTGTTTTTTTCCACTCAAGGGGGTCCGAAACATGGAAATTCTTCGAAATCTCGAATTCGTATTTTTTGATGATCGGAAAAATGCACTTTTGGGATTATATCTATCTGTTCTTCTGTCTATGAAATTTGCTATATGGTCTTTACACTAAATTTGTAAATTTCTTGCAAATTTTGAGCATAATTCATACAGACTAAGTTTGTCAGTCCAGCTGTATGTTTATAAGTTAATACGATAATTACAAAACGATAGGGCTAATTGAATTTTGGTGAACCATTTTTATATTGATAGATATGTACCAAAGGCAAATAAACGCGTTATTTCAAAAACGAAGCAACTTGGATAAATAAAATTTAGTTCACAGTTCAAGTATTTAAAGTGAAGGTCTTCATCAAATTTTGAACCACATCTGTCAAAAGTTTGACTATCTGTCGACTGCGCTTTCAAAAGTAAATAAATGCAATAGAGCTCAAAAACGCAATGACTTGAACATATAAAATTTAGTGTGTGATCTTGGACTTCACCTGCAGTTCCATATCAAATTTTGGCTGCAATCGTTCGGGGAAAAAAAAGGCGTTTAAAATATATATTCGGTTTTCTGGTCCTTGTGTACTGACCGCAATGATTAATTTCTAAACATAGCATGCTATTATGCTATTACTGCTGTTCCACAACAGTATGAGAAGCTAGAAGATTTCGTTGAGACCATCTCCCTTTGGGGTTTTTTTTAGTATGCAGGTGTTCTTTTGTTACTTAACTATATTTAAATGCTAGTTTCCTTATTACATTTTTTAAATGTCTGTTCGTTATTGTAATTGTAAGTGAGATTCTTGCTGGTTTCTACTCTTTCAGTAAATTTAATATCTCAGATCTGACTTACACCAAAGTAGATTTTTCATCTTATAAATTCCGTTTTCAATTATTCTTACACGAGCAAACAGATGCTCTTGACAAAGCGTAAATTGTAATTTTTGGTTATGACTTCGGTAAACACCATACATAAGAAAGCTATGAAATTATCATATTACACTCACTATCTTCAGAAACTATTAACAATTATAAATTATTATGTATCTAAATCGAATGGTCATAAAATATTAAACTTATTCTAAGAAAAATTGTCAAGCTAAATTCGACAGCAAAACATTCGAAGCAAATTATGATAGCATTGAAATAATAATTTAAGTCTACTGTTGAAGTCAATTACATGTCATAGTACGAACAATTTATAGCGCCATTTGAGTTGGAATAACTGGACACTTTTATATAACTTATTCTAGATTAAACAAAAAAAAGAAGAAAAAAAAAAGAGGAATGAGTTGGACGTTAAAGCTATTAGCGTAGTATTTAACGCTTTGCACATCTATGGTTATTATGCAGGGTGCATCGTTTTCGCTTTCTTGTCAGATAATGATTATTATAAAAATCATATAATGGTAAAACATTTCAAATAAATTTTTAGGAATTATTGCAAATCTACAACTATTTCTGTGATTTCTAAATACTAAAAGATTACATTTTCATATGTCACATCTCATTACTTTCCGGAATAGAAAGGTTAAAGATATAGTTAATTTTTATTGTAATTATAAAATCACACTCACCAGACAAGAGTTGATTGATGTATTGATAAGATCTTTGAGATATGTTCTCACTTCAGTTTTATCTCACATTGTCCAAAACAATATTTACATGAGTTTTTACAAGTACTTTGAGGAAAGATGTTGTTTACGAAAAAGAAAAAAAGATAACTATCTTGATTCCAGTAGGGTTTTAAAGCATAAATTTTTGAGTGTCTTTCTTTCATGTGTAACCTTTTGTTTCGATTGCTCTTGTACGACTGGTGATCTCATTGTTATTTCAGAGGGAAGAAATATCGACTGTTGCCAAAACGTTATTCCGAAATTCCTGAAGAAAATGTCCCTGCATTATCTAGTGACTGTATCTTTCTATATCTTATTATGACCTCCCTTAGATTATAATCATTTTTCATGTCGTATTAACGAATCGTGATTCAATGAAAAATGAATTTAATAAAGCGGTTGAGAGAAAAGAACCAGTTCGTAAAAGAAATAAAACTTAGCTTGTTTTCAAACATTTAGCCGGAAAGATCTGGATTCGTAGAAGTGGCGGTCTTGTATGACAGTTTAAAACGTTATCAGTTTAACGCAATGCATAAATCCTTTCCTGAAGTTCATGAAGCCATTAATGATAGAGCGATGAACTGAGCTCGTCCAGCCTGGAGGTGCTTTTTTTGTTTCTTCTGGTTGAAATCTAAGTTTACTTTGCCATTGCTCAAAGACAAAATAATAATAAAAAATGAATAAATAAAATTTTCTGAACTCTGTGATAAGTTTACTTAAACTGGAAACTACTTGGACAGCATACCCACAATAACAGTAACATAGGTGAAAGATTAAAAGTAATTTTTTAATTCAATTCAACAATGACTTAGACTTGGAAATCTTTAGACTAGGAAGCAAGCATCTTTATAAAAGTTAGCATACGAAAGATTTCTCCTTAGCCAAACTTAATATTTTTACCTATAAAAGTGAATAGAAGTGTAAGAATAGCATAAATTTTCAGGCGTTATGCTTTACAAATATATATAAAAAATCATTTGAAGTTCACATAAAGCGTTCCCGATTTAACAAAGGAAATTTTCACTGAAAGGAATACTTTATAAGTTTGTCATAAAAATGAAGGAAAGGGCCATTTAAGATACATATTGAGCCATATTTGTTTATGTATCACCCTAAAATTTGAACAAATAAAGAATCATTTGTGGATTCGTGGAGGAAAATAAAAAGCACTATTGTTTTTGCTTAAGATAGATCGAAGATATAATAAATTTTAATTATTTTATGACTTCTACTCAATAAAGTATGCTCACCGATCGAAAATAAATTTCTACAACTGTCATCGGCATGACTTCGTTTGTTGGCAAGTAAAAATGTTAAAATTGTAAGATCCGTTTGAAAAGTAATATCCCTTTAACAAGGTGGGCTTGTTAATGAAATTCCATATGAATATGCTCCAAGTATATTATAAGATGCCTTTAAAAAGGAAATGCATTTTAATAGACTATATAATAATCATCTATTGATATTTGAATCTAGTTAAAACTATTATTTTCGTAGAAGAATGAAGAATAATTCACTTTACTAAATTGTTGCAAAAGGGCATCTGCTACGATCTTCTTTTACATAATTAACATAATTAAGGTGAAAAGATTTTTAAATCTTTAGATGATAAATTTAGGTATGCGAAATATAACATTTTTCAGGAAATAATATATATTGATTTTGATTCCCATAACTACCAATTATAAATTTTATATTAGGTCTACTTTTTCACATTAGTGTAACAATTTATCAATAAATAGTAAAGTAAATTCAAATAATTTTTAAACATTAAGTCTACTTTAAATTTTAAAAGTGACTGCTTTCATACTGCACGCTGTACTTGTTTGTTCCTACAGCAAAGTTAGACTATATATATATCCACCGTCGTCTGTAATGTTGGACGCATTTAAAAATTTTCTGCCCTATTCGTCTGCGTCATTGTCAGATGCGGAATCCAAACCTCTGTTAGGGCGACTAGCAAATAGTATAAGGATTTTTTTAATGTTTAATTTGACGGATTTATAGATGAACAAATAAATCCAAACATGAATGCACAACAAAGATCAATGAATTGAGATCTACAATTTTTATTATTTCATATTTTTTATAAAAGTATTACTTATGTTTTCTCTTTCGTATGTTCGCAAATTAAGTTGAAGGTTACTGTTAATATTCTTTGTTCAACATTTTTTTTTCACTTTCTATAGGCATAGTTTCGTTTTCTGTTAGTGGATCACTATTTGTTTCAATCCAATTTTCCTGATTAGTTTTAATTTGAGAGTTCGTAAATATTATGGATAGGGCAGATCCCATTGCAAAGAAATAAAGCTTCCGGTGTTATTATATATTTACACCTAAAGTATTTTGAAAATATATATATTTTTTTTATTTCTTATGCACTCCGCTAATGTTCATAAGATTTTTTACTACGACTTTCAGTATTTGATCTGTGACAATCAGCTCTGAAATACAGTTAAAAAGATATCAACTCTAATAGACGGACACATCTTCTAGTAATTCATAGTTGGTATTTATAAGTATAGGTTTATACGAGAAAGTTAGGAAATGTGGCTAAGGGCAGACAGGCACGCTTAGAAGTAAAGAGGATTATTTAAAACAATAAAGAAGATTTGTAAATATTTTACAAAATTTGCCACATTTAAATTTGTTATCCGTCTTATAATGACTTTCCTTTCAGTATCCTGCCGAAAAGTTAATATTTTTAATTTTTGTAATTGCTATTCAGTTTAGATACATGCTACAAATCATTCTGAATTTTTAAATACAAGGGTCCTATCAAACAAAACGCAGAATTTTCCAGAAAAACTTTTCGGACTAATAATGTTGTTATCTTTAGAAGTCACAAAGCTCCGTCTATATCTTCAAAAATGTCCAGATTTCCAGTAATCCAAACAATTGTACATCAGATTGAAACAGAAATTGTCCTTTATAATTTCATATGATGGAAAAATATTAAATCATATATTGAATGCGATTCAAATGAACATCAAATAAGACTATTTAGAAAATGCATTGAATTTAAATGAAGGATTCCACGCGATCGAATAGTTTATAACATATTAAAAGCAGAATCTAATAATTAGCATAAATACGTTTGCGACTCATTCTATTTCAGAACTTTCGTACAAATTCTTTCAGATTCAAAATCTTCATTAATAGATTTTAATTGCAGAAAATTGTATCAAACATTTATTTGCAATTAATAGTGATTGTCAGTAAGCCGATGAAAAAGAATAGAGATATATTAGAACTAAATTTGCGATTTTTACTCAAGTTGTGATTGCTGTTGTGGTGTACGTTTTTTAAATAAAGCTATTTTTTACATTTATTCTTATTTATTATAAATAAAAGTATTTTATTTTAAAATAAATGCTAGTAAAAATTATGTAAAAAAAATTATTGAATATTTTACAGAAGGTTTCCATGTAAAATTCCCCGTATTGTAATGTTTAACAGAGTTTATAGGGTTAAAGCATGAATATTCGTTTTGACTGTGAAAAAGAGCTTTAATGTAAGTAAGTTTTGAATCAATGTTATATTTGTTGTATTTATTTTTTAAAAAAATGAATTTTATTTTTAACAGACGTTGTTAAAATCTGTAATTTTTTTTACTGAACCGATTTTATATTGAATATATTAAATCGGATTATTCTCAATCAGCAAAATATTTTTAAGGATAATACTTGGACTTCAAGAGCACTTCGTATGTTTCCTCAAATTGAATTTCAAAATAGTAAAATCAATATTTTTGAAACATTGAGATCAAATTTATTTCTGGCAAAGCGCAAAGAATGGATGTTTTGACTTCTCTAGGTTACAGTGGCATGCTTTTTTGCAATATAAATTGCTCGCCAAATTTGTAATTTTGTAAAATTTTAATCTAGAGGCATCTCTTTGAATAAAAACAGAAAATAAGCTGAAGCTTATATTTGCAACATTATTTTCGAACTATCTCTTATAATTTCAGTAATCCTTAAATGAACAAATAATTATTTCATTTAATACAAGGCAAATTAGGACTAGGAAGCAGGATTAAGGATTGTGAAATGTGCAACAATAAAAGAAAAAGTTTCAAAAGGCGCAGAATTCAGCCAACGAACCAGCAAATCCTTTTTAACCAAAATATTTGAAATGAGGCTCTAGGCCAGGACTATATAAAGCTGAGTTTTAATACAAAATAAAATAACATACTGGATTCATTAAATCTTGTTTCAACTGATTTTAATATTGATAGTGAAGTATATATAAAAATACTGCATTTGATTCTTTATCACATACATATTAATATTTGAACGTTCCCACTGATTTTGAAACAAAAATTCATAATCTTATATTAGGGAATACCGTATCAGAGAGAATGTCAGAAAAATATTTAGTCAAACATACAATTGAAATTTTTAGTGATTTGAGAACCGATGAATAAAATCAGCTGATTCATTTTAAATTCTTAATCCTCGTGCACCTATAGAGCACAGAATTATTGCTTTCAAAGTTCATAAGCTAAATTAAAATTTTTAAAAATTATCTAATACAAAAATTTCTTGTAGTTCAAATCTTATACAAAATATAATCCAAAATTATCTAATACGAAAATTGCACATGTTCCAGAAAAGATTCGAATATTTTATGGACTTTTCACTAAATCAGCAAGACAACACATTTCCGAAACGGAGAGTCATCTAATTAGATAATAAAAAAAGCAAAATAATTGTGGTTCAATAATTTCCCCATGAATTTTATTTGAGGAAAGATATTAAAATGGAAAATAAATAATAATGCATAAATGATAAATAATTAAACACAGCTCTTAAGAATTGCATGCATCATTTGGTAGCTCATGTAGCAGAAATTAAAATTAAAAAATGTATACATCCTATAATCATTAAAATGCCAAAGATTTTTTCTAACCATAATAATTACACACATTTCTATCATCTAACTCTGATAGTTTGATCAATCAATGTTTAGTTTTATATAATATAAAACTATAGTTTAAAGTTTCTTTTTCTTTACCATCTATTAAGATCTGGTAACTTCACGATGACAACTGAACATAATGAAACAAAAAGCAATTTTTTTCTTAATTTGGATAAGTTTAATTTTAAATAAAAGAGACAAGGACTTACTCTTGAATGCCCATGCTTTATTTTGCTTGAAGGCGTTCGCCGTGTGTAACAGGCCGGTCAGACAGTTGGTCGACAGATCCTTCTTGTAGACCTCTTTCATGATCGCTGGGAGCGCCTTCCGCATGATCTTACTTGTGGCCGAGCGCAGGCGCTGATCAGCGCGGATCCAGGCCTGCCGGGCATGCATAGGTTCTTCCAATTCAATATGATCGTCACGATCAGCCAAGGCCCAGCCGAGGCACAACAGTATCAATAAACACCAAGGAATTGATTCCATTTTTTCAACTGGATGGTAGATGATATGGCACAAATACAACTGAGCCCATGCACCAAATAAAAGAACTTCAAAATGTACTCTTCACCGTTCTAAAGCTCAACCTTTCACTTGATATCTTAGAACCGTAGAAGGGGAATGGAAAAGATTCAATGTTCCATAAAGGATCCTCTTGGAGATCTGAGCAGAGAGTCTCTCTGCATCTGCCTCTTAAAGAGAACAAGAAATTCTCGAGTTCTGGAGAACGTGCGAGCTCTTTGCGTCTGGGAGAGAGTGATGCTCGGTCAGTGTCAGTGAGAGGACTGATGTAGGGATGCCACGGAGGAAACCCAAAGGGTTAAGACCTGTTCGAGACCGGCTCGCGGTTTCAAGGTCAAGGGGGAGGGGAGAAAAAGATATCGCGTTTTCGTTTTCGCTCTCCTTCTCAACAGGGCTTCTTTCCCGCTGATAAAGGGAAAAGTGTTTTTATCACAGAATTTTGCAAATTTGGGTGAGAAATTTCTATTTGAAAATTTTATTGCTTTCTGGAAGGTAAATATTTTTGAGTTACTGTTAAATAATGCAACGACATTGGTAATAAGGAATTCCGTAGATCTCTGGAAGGTTAGAAGTTTGAGTTATTTTTAAATAATGTTGCTTCTTTCGTATAATGAATTAGTATATGTTGTTTTCGTAGTTGGCTTACAACGAATGTTTTGAATTCCACATAAACAGATTCCCTTTTAAATTGATGTGTTTGTTTACCTAAAATTCACTTGGAATTGAAAAAGAAACTGCGTAGGATTAAACCAAATACACAAAATAAATTCCTGCCATCATATACAAATAACCCAAAATATTGTATCAATCTGTATACATATATTTTGTGTGATATCTTGAATATTAAACTGCACTTTGTGATAAGGACCATAAAATCCAACGCGCGAAATACCATTTCTTTTCTGCTGTTACCATTTTATAGTTATTAATTAATTATACCATATCAGATTTCTGACAAACACAATAAGCAGGTGCCTAGGAACTCCTAAACTTAAGGGGAGCTTTTTGCAAGCAGATCAATTAAAAAACTTTACTTATCTAGATGCTGAATAAATAAGCTTATAAAAATACAAATATTACGGATTATAAAATATTGAAGTAATATTGGAATTTAGCCAAATATGATTGGTCGAGTTTTTATATATTTTACTATGCTTACTTATAATATTTATAAACGCCAAATATATGTTTCAAAAACACTGTATAAAGGTTGATACTGGACTATTTGGCGACATAATATAAAAATTAAAAAAACCATATTTTCGCACAGTTAATAATAAACGCCGAATGTATACTTCAAAAACACTGTGTATAAATGTTGATACTGAACAATATGGAGACATAATAGATAAATAATAACAAACAAATTTTCACAAAGTTAATGAAATAAAAAGTATTAACCTAAAATAAATCATTAATATGTTAAAAATATGTTGAAATATGAAACTAAACGGTCCAGGTTATTAAAAGAGGACCACGTAATATGCATATCTTAAGGCCGCATAATATCTAAAGCCATCAGGATGCTTTAAACTTCCATTGGGCGCAACTAATCTGTGAGATGAAGTCACGAATCATGATCATTTGAATTTGTTTTATGAAGTTAATGTGAATTTTAAGTTACGTTATTGAGAAAAAAAAGTGTTTTGGAACAATTTCATGATTTGTTCAAATTTATCAATAAAAACAGCAAAGAAAAATTAAAATGTTATCTAAAAGCCTAAATATACTCAAATGTAAGTGAAAAGTTCTGTCTAATATGTTTTTTTAAACATACATTCAAAAGTTGCATTAATTGAGTACATTAATCTCTTAGATGAATTGCGCCCGATCGTGTTAGGATTCGCATTGCGCCCGACTGAAGGTTAATATAAAGAAATTCGAGATCAGTTGATTTGAGATCATTTGAGAATGCATATCCCTCTCTAAAATTATTATTTTCCTTTAACGATATCTATCGATGCCCAACTTTATATTCCTTTTGTAGATTAGCTCACAAAGATTAGTAAAATACTTTGTATGACAAATAAAAACTTAAAGTTGGGAATCAAAAATCAATTTATTTTTTTATTTGGTATTATCTAATACATCCAGAGTTGCTTGGAATGAAAATATGCTCATGTTCTTTATATATGAAAATATTATTTAATTAAGTGTCATCAACTTTTCATTAAACTCTTCCTTCTGCTTTAGTATTATTTCAGTATTTTGTTGTTTTACCCCGGATGTTTAGATACGGAATAGCTCTTTATTCAAGCTGGGAATATGGAAGTTATGCTTTAATATTTTTGAGCAAAATCTGAAGTATTAAAAAGTATCTTTTAAAATAAAAATAACTTTTATCCCATATAAAATCCTACTAACGGTATTGTAGTACAAACTACGTAACTGAGAAAATATATTCAAAACACTTTTATAAAAATCAGATAAATTAGGCGATATTTCAAACTATAAGGCTTTTATCGTCTGAATATTTAATAACCTTAAAATAAGAATATCACTTACATCAAACAATTTTTCAACTTTCTCCTTTTGAAAAAAAACACAAACTGTATCAAATTATCTGTGAAAATTGCCGAGCGTAAGTTTTCCCTTTAAATAATTATTTAAAATTTAATTAAATTTTGCATGTAACAGTAAATGATTTATCTGTAAAATTTCTATAATATATGAATGACAACGGTCAATCTTTATTTTTTCCTGAAAATGTAATTTCTAGTTAATAAAATGTTCACCATTTAATAAATCAATCTAAACCTTTCCTTCTTTTTTACAGCACTTGCGAATATAAAATTAGAAAAAAAATATAATTAATAGTTTGAATTTTTGTAGCATACAAACTATTTACACGTTTCACTTTTATTTGTATTGATAGAATTTATAAAAGGACAACCATTTTTCATATTTTAGAATGTTTATGTCAATTGTAAGATTGCAAAATGGTTTTGTAAATGTTATGCTTACCTGTAAACTTCAAATAAAATAAAAGTCGCTGATTAATAGATTGCAGTAATTTACATGTTTTGTATTTCAAAGTTTGATTTGATCACATATTTTAAAAATTCTGATAAACTTATTTTTATTTTTCATATAGATAGAATAGAATTATTTTGATCTAAAAATTATTATCCCAAATACAGCTCTTATCATTTCTTATCTTATACAGCTCGCTTATACGCTTTTTTTTATCTCCATTTTTATTTATTTAAAAAAAACTGTGACATTTATATAAATAAAATTAAGTAAATTCCAAAAATGACTTCTAGATATATTTTTCAACTGTTTTTTTGAATAAAAACATTATTCTATAGAACTCCATATGAATTTTTTTAAAATTTTGTATCTTTAAAATATTTTGTTTTTAATTTTCAACATGACCTTAAACTATAGTATTGTATGTTACTGACCCAGTCAAAAACCTTGACAAAAAACAAGTCATTAGCGACTTTGATAAAAGACCATTCTCACACGTCACGCACAAAATGCAGTGACGTCACAACTGATCACATCTTCGTAACAACTTTAATAAATTCCCGACTTACCTACCGAGATCAGTTTTATGACGTAACAGTGATCCCCTCTTGGACGTAGATGGAACTTCCAAAACTTTTTTTCCCGCACTGCCTTGTGGCCATTTGTTTCTTCATAGCATTCACCAATCTTAATTAGAAATCATTGAATTCATTCTCGATAGATATCCATTAAAATTGTGTTCGTAGTTCTCAATGTTCATCAGGAAATAATCACATTTGCTAGAACTACTTTATTGAAACGGAAAGTGATTTTATGGGATAATGTGAAATAGGATGTGACTAACTCGCATTGTGGGTTTGTTTCTTACTGCATCTAGAAGATATATCAGTCTATAGGGCTGTTATTGTGTTGTGGTGAATCGCATATAATCCAGTTAACAACTCTTCTACCCGAACGATCGTTTTGGTATAATTGTTAAGTTACTGGACTGCTAACCAAAAGGTCTCAAACCCGCACAGTGTTAACAATATCGCAGATTTATGAGTCACAGATTAACTAACAAAGTTGCAGTAAAAATTATATATACAGGGTGTTTATAAAGTCCCGGACCCATTTTGATGTTTAATAACTCATAAAATAATAAAGATATAAACACACTTATGGCATTTATTGATGGAATAACTCATATATTTTCCTTTTCACGTTTGAATATTTTTACTTTTGTAAATATCGTCTGCGCGTGTGGTTAATTTCAGATAATTTCATTTTCCAGTCTAAATATCTGTACTTTTCTAAATATTGTCTGCTTATTAATTGCATTTTTCTCTCTTTTGTTTTTGGCAACTATTGCAATGTTATGTTTACTTTTGATGTGTTTGTTCTATGTAGTACTTTTGTATGTGATGTTTTATTCGAGCGGATATTAAGGAGAATGCATACACCACAAGAGAAAGCACAGATTTTATGGGGGTTCATAGAAATGAAATCGATAGTGCAAGCACAGAGAAATTTCAGGAGAATTTACCAAAAAGATCCTCCATCCAAAAACAGCATCTTGCGGTGGAAAAAGAATTTTCTAGAAATTGGAAGTATCGAAGATAAGAAACATTCCAGACGTCCTTGCACAAGTGATTTTGATGTTGAGCGTGTCAGAGAGACATTTTTACACAATCCTAGAATATCTGTGAGATCAGCGGCAACAGAATTGGATATGCCAATTTCGACGGTGTACAAGGTTATTAAGAAAAAATTAAGACTGCATGCATACAAAGTTCCAAATGTTCAAGTTTTGGACCCGAACGATAGGCCTAGGAGGATGGCCTTTGCAACAGATATGCTAAGGAAGATAGAAGATGCTGCTGATTTTCTGAAGAGCATAATGTTCTCCGATGAAGCATCCTTTCATGTTTCTGGCATTGTTAATCGCCATAATGTGCGCAAATGGCTCTGTGGATGCCGACATGCTTACCGCTACCTGGCGTGAAATTGACTATCGACTTGATATTCTCCGTGCGACGAAGGGGGCACACGTGGAAGTTCATTGACAAGGGTCATGAAACTTTTTGAGTCTATTTAACCATTTATGTTATTAATTTAAATCTATCTTTACTATTTTATGAGTTATTAAACATCAAAATGGGTCCGGGACTTTATAAACACCCTGTATATATATATATATATATATATATATATATATATATATATATATATATATATATATATATATATATATATATATTAAAATTTAATTTAATCCTAATTAATTCCCTAATTTTTACCTTAATTTAACTCATATAAACTTCCTTCTAAAATATTTTTTATTTCCAGATCTAATTCCACCTTCTTTATTTAATTAATTCAACAGAAGCTCTGTATAAATGCTTAAATTGGCTGTTCCACGCTCCGAGTGAAAGGATAAAAAATTGTGAAACTAATCGATTTTATTTTAAAAAGATACTTGGATTTCTTTATCCTAAATCGACACGTATAAAGAAATTCCTGTCAGAATCTCACAGTATAAATAACTCGAGGAAAATATTTTCTATCTTTTTTTTCGCTCTTTTGCTGCTGTGCCGCACTGTGAACGGACATGTTTCGTCCGCGCTTCTTGTACATAAATTATGCCTCCAGGAATGTAATAAAGCGAAGTTTAAAAAATCAAAAGTGTCTTCTCTCTCTTCGACCATTAAACTGCTTCAAAAATTATGTGTTTACATATATATATATTGCAATACACTTTATATAATAACATTAAAAGTTTTCTTTAAGTTTAACATATATTTACAGTATGATCTTCTCTGTACAAAATGTTCATGAACACTCAAATCAAAGCTAAAATATCAGCAATAACCACCAACTGCTCCATTAAGTTAGAATATAATGAGTCGGCATAAATATAAAACAATAAAAACGGCACATTTCAGCTCATTAGCCTTTGCGAAAAAAAACTATCGGTATAGCTTTACGCCAAAATAAAAGTTAGGATTTCCGCAACCGATAGTGGCGCAGATCAAGAGAACTCCGTACAGCATTTCAAAAAGCGGAGGACGATTATATTTTAGATAGTTTTAAATGGCATGAATTAGAGATTTCCAATATTTTCAGATTTTATAAAAGTTCAATAACAGTTCCTCAACTGAAAAATGATCTGTAGTACAAACTTTATTCCTCAACGATCAAAGCACACATATACATCCAGCGAGAATCCCCCTCTTGGCTTTTTCGTATATTTAATACATGGTACGTTTTGCTTTAACTATCATAGCAGACCGGGGAAAAAACTAGCATGAATTTTACATATTTTCCAATTAATCGATTGTATCTACAACCGGATTAAAACCAACTTCCATGATTATAAAATGACACTCCATATTTCATCTAACTGGTTACATTTTTGGGTTATAATGCTCAGATACACTTAGACGGATCTTAAAAATACTTTTCATTGGCACATTTCTCTCGAAACTGTGCAAAAATCAGCAATACTCATAAAAAGATTTCATATCAAATTTTGTTTTATAACCTTCAATGCCTTCATAAACACATGCAAGACATAATTTTAAGACTATTATTATTATTATTTTTAGAACTTAGAGGAGTGTAAGGGTGGAATTTTTGACTACTGCAAAATTCGCTTAGATACTCAAAAATACAAAAGAAAAAAATCATTTTTATTAGTTTAAAACGCTTTCTTTTTTATGGTAGATAATAAATTTCCTACACTGTTACTTAAGTATATTACCAGCATTCGTTTTAGCTCTATTAGAAAGAAAATATGATTCAAATCTCTAGACAAAAGTAATCTGTTGCTACATACATTAATCTTCCCCAGTTTATCCAAAGAGAGCAGGTCAAAAAACGCAATATGCCTATTTATCACTATTAGCAATGATTTATTATTTTTCGAATACTTGATTCGAAATGAAAATAATAAATAGAAAAACGTTGAACATAATGCAAAATGATGGAAATTATAACATATTATATATACTGTTACGAATCTGTGATGCGGCTTCTCAGCATAGTTGGTTCCATAGGAGGTCCCGGAGCTTGGCGACGAATTTGGCGGCTTTGGCGCCAAAATAGATTATACCCGAAACATCGAGAATTTTCCTGATCCGTCCATTAAGAGCCGAGATACGCCTCGAATGTTCCAGATTGGTTGAGCCCCACCTCCTGAGACCTATAAAAGGAGCTGCAGCTGCCGGGGAGTCGTCGTGAACCAGATCGGAGATTAATTGGGATCGACGGTGAAGAACTGGTCTTCCAGGGATTAGCGGAGCAGCGACGGAGTCAAGCTAGTGCTGAACTAAGCTGTGCGCTACTGTCTGCAGTAGAGTCTGGTTGTATGCTGAGCGTCTCGGCTGAAGATAATCGTCTTCTATGCTGTATATAGTTGTCTTCTTTGTGCTGTCCTGCTGTCTTCGTGTAAATAAACGTCGTTGTTTTTTTTTTCTACTGCCGCCTGCTAATTGAGCGTTCTCCACACCATATAACTCCCACTATCCAAACGAACCCCGGAAATTTCGTAGCAATATATATGTTGTAATAATTCCTAATTTATCTACAATCTACAAGTTCCTCATCATTCAAACTCCGGCTTCATTGGGATTTACTTTTGTGTTGCACGGGCTGTTATTTTTCCCGCAAACCAAAATGCTGTGACGTCAAATTCCTTTCTGAAACAATATAAGTTCAAAACAAATCTCTTTTTCCTGTTTCCGACCTTCGTTGTCGGTTCTCTGAGATCATAATGGTCTTCAAAAAGAAATCTTGATAACAGATAAAAATTGGACTTTTTCGTTAAATCATGAATATGTGCAACCCTGGGCGCAGAGCAAATTATGAGGCTCTTCTTTTAACAATCTGGTAAATTTAGTTTGAAATTTCAACACAATTTTAACATGGCAACATTTTATAGTTGATTATTTTTTGTTTTATAAACTTTGTAAATGTGTATTTGCTTTATTTATCTGGCATGACTCCAGACCATCGGTGTCAGGAATACACTTTTACATGTGATGCTACTGAAACAGAATTTAGTATTTATAATTATTTTAATTCTTATATATTTCATTAACGTGAATATAATGAAACATACAAGAATTTGACGTCATTTATGTTTAATAAAGTGTTAATATTATTGTAATATTTCATAATTTATAAAATATATATTTTCTACAAATTTAATTATTTGGTAGCTACAAAAATAAAGTTCTTTAATTGGCCAGTTGTGACTCCATCTCAGCTTAGCGGCTTTAGGCAGCTGTCTAGTATGCAGAGAAGAAATCCACCCTTGTGTGGTGAAAGATTTTCCATTTTCTTCTGTTCTAAGGTCTTGGTTTCGGAATCGGAGGTATTCAGGTTCAAGACCCGCTGCCACCAATGAAACGTCACGTAAGCAGGTCTGGTGCATGCTAAATCCGTCAAGGCCAACGTCCTCCCAGGTATGGTACGGAAGTTTGGAGTTTAGTTTAGTTTAGTTCTATTAACGTCCCTTTGTAAAACAACACTAGGGCTATTTTGGGACGGACCTCGTCATTTTGAACCGCGGTCAGATGACGAGGACGACACCTGAGCTGGCACTCCCTCTCCACGCCACACCACACCAGTGGGAGGACGTTTGGCATGAGGATTTAACGTGCAACCCAGAAGTTTGGAGAGGGGATGCCAGGTATCGCCTCATTATCTAACTGCGGCTCAAAATTACAAGGTTCGTCCCAAAACAACCCTACTGTTGCTTTTAAAACGGGACAATGATATAACTGAACTGAAGGCATCTGGGTCCAGCTTAATTTATTACAATGCAGAATCATGCAATACTATTACAGCGTTATATATTTAAATAGAATTCGATCATGGAAGAATTATGTGAACTTGCAAGGGTTAAGGCAAAAGAATATTTTAAAACTCCAGCTAAAGGGTTAAAGCAAAACGATCAGGGAAAATGCAGTCATTAAAATTTCTACAAAAAAGGCAGAAGATAAGAAGATTGCCGTCAAAATCCCCCTCCCCCCCCCCTTTTTTTTTTCTTATTTTTCCTCCTATTACCTGTAATTTTCGTAACAAAAATCAGAATTTCAAAAACTATAATCCTTAATGGATTTTAATTCTTGAAAAATTCATTCTGTCTTTGTGTTTGCAGCATCCTTATAGGCCCGGATGTCTAGTTTTCCTTATTTATACATAGGTTGTGAAATTTGTACATTATGGAAATGAGAAAGAAAATTCTAGATGCAAAATCCCATTACTATAAGACAATTTTTTCTTCAGGTGCGTCATACATTTTTGCTTTCTCAATTGCAAAGGTACGACAAAGTACTGTAATCACCAAACAATTCGGCATCGATATGCTGATGAATCTAAACCTTTCAGTGGTGGAAAAAAATTCACTTTTGGATTTATGTACATCTGTTTATGAATGCGATTACTATAAAAAAACATAACAAGTTAAACTGAAGAAATATATTATGTGATCTTAAAATCATATCTGAAAATTTTTTTCCCAAATTTTGGGAGAAATCTTTCATGAAGAAGTTTGTTTTTAATGCAAATTTATGAACATGACGACTCAAAATTTCTATAGCGTAACAGATGACATTTGATATATTTTATCTCTAGATATGTAAAAAGATGTCAAATTTCCAAGAAATCTGTCAAAGAATTGATTTTTTTGCTGCTTTGTTAGTCTTTATATAAATAAATGCGAAAAATCACAAATGCAACAAACTTCATAAGTGAAACTGGATACGCAATCTTAACCATCAAATTGCAGTTCAATGTAAAATTGATGAAATGAACTTGCACACAATGCATATTTCATTTTTTCTTCATTTTTGATACAAATTGTACACAAAATGTTATATTATGGAAAGGATGAGAATGGAAGGAGAAAACAATCTTGCTGGTTGTGTTAGGTAACAAGTTGGATTAAATGTTAAATTAGTTTTTGCAAGGCTGGCTGCTTATACGTTTGTTCAACTACTATTGAATACCTTTCGATGAAGATTATGTTTAGAAGAGGTAAAGGTAACAGAAGAAAACCAGCTGGTGTTGTCTCCCCAAAACTTTCTCGCATACACTCTAATAAACTTGTCACGCCAGAGAACGCTTTACACGGCATTGGCTTACAACTGTTACGAATGGTTAACTTTTGAGGTGAATTTAACATTTTTACCGAATATATCGAATTATTTTTGGCGAGTTATTTGGCGATTAATCCCTGGCATGTCGTTTATGCTCTCCAAAAATCGAATTCGTGTTTTAGACGATTTAGTTCTCAACCAATTGAAAGCAAAAATTTGACTCAAAATTGCACTTGTAGTCCATACCAAATTTGATATATTTGAGTCACTGCGTTTTGAATTATGGCTTTCACATGTTTCTGAAGTACACACAGACATACAGTTAACCGTTGTTGAATTTGGCTTAAAATTGGACAGGTGTCTACACTATAGATATGAAATCTCTGCACCGAATTTTACGTATATAACTTTCATTTCGTAATTATCGCGTTATATTCGAACAGTTGAAAAGACAGATTTCCTTTGAACAGATTTTATTTAAAATTGATTGAAAAGACAGATTTCCTTTGAACAGATTTTATTTAAAATTGATTGAAAAGACAGATTTCCTTTGAACAGATTTTATTTAAAATTGATTGAAAAGACAGATTTCCTTTGAACAGATTTTACTTAAAATTGATTGAAAAGACAGATTTCCTTTGAACAGATTTTACTTCAAATCGACTTAAGTCTATAAATTTGGTGTAAAGACCGTATACCAAATTTCAAGCACGTAGTTCAAAGTGTTTTTGAGTTGTCTTTGTTACTGACGAACAGACAGACGGACATTTTCCTAAAATGAGTTTTTCGAAATCAGGGAGGACTGAAATGTGGAGATTCGTCAAAATCTCGAGTTAAAAATTTTCAACTTTTTTAATACTTTCTCTACACTACATATACGAGGCAGTAAAAATGTTCATAAATGTTAAAAAAATTTTATACCAGAGGAGAATTCTCGAAGCGTGCTGTATCACATTATATATTTATTGCCTAATAATTCAATTTCCTTCTATACTTGACATATGACCGTTGTTGCTCAAATAATTTTATCGAACGAATGAAAAAAAAAATCCTCCATTGTCAAAGACTTCATTTAAAACATGATCATAAAGTAGAATCATTTTCTTGAAGAAAACAAGCTAAAATGTGTTTCAAGTTTATGTCATCATTTCTCAAAAGAAAATTAAAAGTTCAAATTCACTTATAATCTACTGTCATAAACTATGCTCCATTATATTGCAGATTGCCCTCAGACGAAAAATTGCAAGAAATCACTTGTTCTTTCCCTCTTCTTTTAAAACTAAGAAAATCCTTTGGTATTAAAAATTAAAGTTTATTTATTCCTTTTGTTTAATTTATTGTCTATTTTTTTTCACAGTTATTAAAGAGAGAGATATTAGATTCATGTGATAAGCATTTGTCACTGGAGTCGACAATCGATTTTACATTAATAAAAGATGTTGAAAGGTTTGAAGATCTGCAATTATTTTATTATATTTATTTTATTTTGTTTTATGTATTTTTGAATTTGTGAAATACTTGTAACTCAAATCTATTGACTTTGTTTACTTTTAATTATTATTTATCATTAATTAATTGGTAACGTTTTCATACTTATTATATTAAATAATTTCAAACTGTTACAAGTATTTAACTGTGACTGCAATAGTCATTACAATAATCATGGAAGATGCGATGAATTCGTAAGTAATTCCGAAAGATTATCTAATTGGCAGTCGAATACCGCATCTTTTTGGGAACATGAATCATTAAAAAAAAGAAAGAAAAGAAAAGAAATCTTCCTAGAGAATGCGCTATCAACTCCATAATTTCGTTATTTATTTTTAAAATAATTTGAACTGCTGCCTTGATCACGTTCGGTTGTAATTTATTTAAAAAGTTAATAAGGCTACAATTCTTATTTATCCACTAGCCGCTTTTAGTTACAAGCTGGTTTGTCGGGAATATTGATTTTATTTAATTTTCGTCAATTTTTTTTTCTTTAACTTCAATATTCACAATTCCTCAAAGATATATTTTTAAGCATCAAACTGCGATATACATTAGAGCTACATAGTTATTTGACTAGCCTTACATTTGTTATATTAATTGCATAAATGAACCTTTCCAATGGAGTCAAGTCCAGTATTTATCTTCTATCTATCCAGTATCTACCCAATTCATTTATTTTCTAACTTTCGAAGTACTGTACCTTCACTTTCTTCTTCCTGACGTAAACTACACAGATTTTAAAAACGATCTTTCTACCATTGCTTTTAACAATGGAAGAAGATGACGGGATTTGATATCTGACGAAACAATGAAAATAGTTTGAATTTCTCTGCAACAAAGAAATATATTATATGAAAAATTACACAAAAAAAAATGTATTTTAAAAACTGTTAGAATTCAAGAAAAAAGCGCATTAGTATTATTAAAAAGCTATGCTTTTAAATTTTAAGACGTCGAGAAAATAATTTTTGTGCAATAATATTTACAAAAGTTGACTTGGGAAAAAAACGTCAAAATCTTGCTTAAATTTTAATTAATCAAACTCAAATAAAAAAATTTAAAATCATTCCGAGGTGCATACTTCCATCTTCCAAAATATATATATATATACAAGTTTGATGATTCGCAGTCAAATGGTCTGGTTTGTAGAAGCCCAACACCCATCAACTTCATCATTAGAGAGCAAATTGGTGACCTTAGAAATTAAAGAAAAAAAAAGAAAATAGCGATAATTTCATCTGTTTTATATGCTTGTTTATGCGGTATTTTATGTGGTACGTCGACTACTAATTTTTTGAATGAAGACACTCGATTTTTAATGCTGCATAGATAATAGAAATAACTGGTTTTTCATCCTTTTAAAGAATAAGTGTCGTGATTAAGACCTAGAAAATGATGTGAAATTTAAAAAAAAATGCAAGACAAAAAAAACGGCAGATTCTGGAAGTTGACTTAGGCTGCGATTTTTTCTAGGTGATATAGGAAGTGACATAACCACAAGGTTAACCCTTAATTGCTATTACTTCTGTTTTGTTTATGATGTTTTATTATGAACTCCAGTTCATACTTTTCCGTTTTTATTGCACTTTTTTGTAAATCATTCTTGTTTCCTTTCATGCGTTTTAAAATATTATTTTGAATAAATTCACGCAATAAAGCTAATATAAATAAGAGGATTAATAATAAAAAATTTTAATTTCGGTTAAAAATAATTAACTGCACTGAAGTTTACAATTGGGATGAAACTTTCTACGTGGGATTATATGTGTTCAAACGCATTATTTTGTTATTTATTTTAAATATTTTCTAAAACTCTCAAAAAAAAGTCGAACTCGAGATTTTGAGGAATCTCCGCGTTTTAGACCTCCCTGGATTCAAAAAACACCTTATTTGAATATGTCTATCTTTTTCTCTGTGATAAAGATAAGTCAAAGACGCTTTGAGCTAGACTGATGAAATTTGGTATAGTCTTCACAATAAACTCGTAGATTTCTATCGAATTTTGTGCAAATTCTGTTCAGAGAAAATCTGTCTCACGATAACTACAAAACAAAGATAGCTAGACGGATGAAATTCGGTAAACAGATTTAACAACTATAATATAGACACGTATCCAATTTCGAGCCAGATCCAACGAGGTGTTGAACGTCCGTCGATCTGTACTTTCAGGAGCTTGTAAATGCAATATCTCAAAAACGCAGTAGCTTAAATGTATTAAATTTGGTGTGTGATTTTGTGATTATAATTGTAATTCTGTGTCAAATTTTTGTTTCATTTGGTTGGGGAAAATACATCTAAAACGAAAATTTGATTTACCGATACTATTAACCATATGCCGTGGATTAATCGCCGAAAAACTCGCCAAGGATCACACGACAGATTCAGTAAAAATGATAAATTAAAAAAATATCCCAAAAGATTAATATTTTATAATTGCTATACGCCAATCGCTGCCTTACCCAAGGTCCCCAATTTTTGAGGGGGTGGTGGATAACATCTTTATTAGAGAGTATGCGAGAACGTTTTAGGAAGACCATTTCGGTTGGTTTTTGTCATTCAACGTTTATTTGGCTCATTTCTGTTGAATTATGCCTCAAACAAGATATATCGCAAACCTTCAACTCTAGTGGAGAAAATTCGAGACACTATTTTACTTAGTGAAGGATTAATGATCATGGATGATGATTGATGATTACCCCAGATTGAATCTTTACCCTAAACATGATCCGATAAAATGCAAAGTATGAATGAATTCCAGCCATTACTGAGTTATAGATAGATATAACTTACGTAAGCAATCGAATTGTGTATGGTAATTCGAAAAATTACCTTCAGCCAGTCGATGTTATGACATCGCAGGGTGAACGCGACCACGTGTCCTTGATGCACGCGGCGATAAATAACAAAATCGCGACTTTTGATTCGAATCCAACCGCCATTCTTCCTGATCACATGTTTGAATTTTTCTAATAGCCTATTAATGAGCTACATTTAAAAACAAAAAAAAATTTAAATTTATGTTTTTATTTCCCTGAATATGATTAAATCAGAAATTCTGTATGGTATATTTTTAGTTTTAAATAATATTATTTTCTCAAAACTGTCAACACATTTCGTGAGCAACTAACCTAACAATATTTTTCAACTGTACGCTATATCGATATATATTAATAATAGTATCATTTAAATAAATATATGTGTGTTACGATAAATGTCAATAATCCCATGATTATGTATAATTACCGGAGATTGTTCATAATCCCCAGTTCATTACATTTACCGTAACATTTTATATATAATATATATAATACTATGCCATAATATATATAATACTACGCCGTCATTGTTTTGTTTTTTCATGACTGTAGATTTTTACATTTTTAAAGATTTAGATTTTGTTGACATTCTATGTTTTGATTTTATTATAAATTAATATAAATATTTTAATAGCAATGAGTGTGTAGTAGCTTATGCCATAAAACACAAACAAACTCAAAAACCATTATTTTCGTTTAAACCGATTTTGCAAGCTTGGATCTATTAAAATCAAATTTTTAAAGCTATTTTTAAACGCTCTTTCACAAAAAAAATATTTCCACTAGCAGCCTGAAGCCCCATACCAAATTATTTCAACTTAATATTGAAACCAGAGGGATTTAAGTTTGATTTTGTTACATTAATGTTTCGTTTTAAAGCAACATTAAGGCTTTCTTGGGACAGATCTCGTAAATTTCAAGCCGCGGTCAAAAGACGAGAGTGACACCCGAGTTAGCACCCTTTTCTCCAAACTTCTGCACAATCTAACGTATGTATTCTGGTAAAGAAGTAAAGAGAATATATATTTTGGATCTTATTCCTTCATTTTTCTAGTTTATTGCAATTTTGATGAGCTTTTTTTTTTTTTTTTTTTTTTTGATGAGCTCAGCTTATCCCAAGAAGAGACTGAGAGACAGTCTATCATTTGATAGATGTGATTTAAAATTTAACTCAAATTTTTAATTTTGGAGATAAAAGCACATTCTGTAGTTTAATTCCTTTTAGCTAAGTGTATCTTTGAGTTGTGTTCATTTGCAGTCATTGACATCCCAGTTGCGATTTTATTCCAAACTTTCTCAGAAATCTATAATTTTGATATGCATTTACAACAAAGAGGTGTAAGTCATGAAAATTTCAAGTTCAAATTTCCTTACAGTTACAGAAATTTCTATATGTATATTTCGTATGCCAGAAAATATTTATTTATTTATTTTTGTAAAGAGTTGTGAAAAGAGATTTCTTGAAAAAAAATGAAGAATAATTGCAAATGAGTCTACAAAATTAAATGAGAAATCGGATTTAAAATATAAATTTTAGACTAAATTTAATAAAAAAAACAAAAGTTATACAGATAGAGATTTTATTTGTTTTCATTTATGGAAATATAAATAAATAGAAAGTAGAACTTTAAAAAAAACTAACATTTAGTCTTGATTCTTTTCTTAATTTTTGAAAACATGTTGTGACTTATGGCATTTTGCAAGCCTGCTGACAGTTATCTATCAGCGATTTAAGCCGAGTGAGCATCTCTTGTTTTTTAAGTAACGCCAACTTGGGTCAAGAATATGACTTAGCTACTTCATGCGTCACATTCGCTTGCACAACCCCTGTTTACAGGGGGGCACATTCTCACACCTCATAGATAGAACACAGAAGAAAAACAACCATACTCGAACCGGGACACGAACCCGGGATTTTGAAAATATTTATGTAACATTTGTAAAATGTAAAACGTTTAATTTAAAGTTCATCATTATGATTATTATGTAAGCTAGAACTAAATGTTTTTCTGAGATTCTATATGAGGAGTCACAACGCGTATGGAATCTAAAAATTATTATATTAATCAATTGACTGATAATTAAGTTTTGAAAATATTAAATTACTATATATCATCGGGAATATTCAAGCACAGAAGAATTTCAAAATTTTTGACCATCTAGAAGTGAGTGAAAAAATTCCATCTTTAAATCATAAAATAATAAAATTATTAATGGATACAATCTAAGAAACACTCATGAGGTTTAATGAGCATATATTCCTTGCTGATATGATTTTCTAAATTATCATCAGCGACAGATGCTTCTCCTGTTCATGTTCTCCTCCTACTGCATGACCATGCTTGAGTAAGCATGGGTCATGCAATATCACTCTGATACATTACATCAGGTACACAAAACTGATACAAAATAAGAGTATCAAATATTCGTTACCAATTTTTGATACCATTGATACCGATTGGTTTTGCCACGGCAACGGAATGCACATATTTTTCAAACTTATATATATTTCATTCCTAACTCTTTATCCCATATAATGGTGTACATACCGTCAAAGTATACCAGGCTTCTTTTATATTAGTAAAGCCTTTCTTTTCCTCTTTTCAACCTCCCGTCAATCACTATCAAACTCCATTCCACCGAATTAATAAATTTTCCGAAGAAGCGAAATAATTTGAAATCATATGTCAGCCACCAGTATCGGCGCAATTTCGAGAACCGATACTTACTGAGTACTCGCTTACCCGCTGTATCAGGTACCAAAGGATCAGATACAATCGAGTATCAGTATCAACCTGCACCATATATAACAAAACTGAGAATCAGTCAAAGCCTAATCTTTAAAAAGAAATTAGTAGTTTGGGGGGGGGGAGAAATAATTTAATAAGATTTTTCTAGGTACTGTAATTTTCTGCAATTCGTAATTTGACAATATATTTCAGGGGAAAAAAAGAAGAAAACAATTTGATTCAACGCTTTTTTAGGTAAATTATTTCGTGTTTATAAAGAAGCTATATTATAACAACCTATTCACTCCTTTTGTAGTGTATTAGAATTCTGAAACTTTAAACAATTGAGTGTTCTTGATAGTGAGTACCATTTTAAAATTATCAAAAATTGTTTGTTGATTGACTGATTTAGTCAAATTTCAACCTATACATTTGTTATGCATTTGAGTAGAAATCTGTTCCTGATTTCATATGAGTTTTTAATTATAAATTAAAAACAAAAAGTACAAAATAATTAAAGTAAAAAAAGTTTCTTTTTAGCACATCAATAAAAGCACGTTTTTAAAAAATAGATTTTATTTAAATCGGATATAGGTATAAAAAGTATTCAAAATCCATATCATAGCGAAATCAATTCCAAAATTCCTTTAAAAAAAGTCAATATAATAATTTAATGATTATATTTATTTAACTTATTCATATTCATGGTTCTAATCATAACCCATTAATGCCTGACGTCTTTTTTTAGGGACCGTTCGGAAAATGCCAATTAATTTTACATAAATAAACATTTCAACTTTAGAATTGTATTAATCTATTCCTATGCTTTTGCTTCTTGTATTTTTATTCTTGAAGATTTAAGAGATGTGAAAAAGAAAAATCAAAATTTTGAAAATTATTTATAAATAAATTTATTGACTAATTTATACGAATCTGCTGCGAATAATTTTCTAGTTTACGTATTCTTGCAATTCCGACAATTTTTAAATTTTCATAATTTTTTTAGCATTTTAAAATTGTTTCTTTGGGGGGACGTTAAAATTTTTTTAATTAAAGAAATTTTGAGTTATATAGTTTTTAAAATATTTTTCTAGTTGATCAGATGCCATTTGAAATCAGTGTACAAAATATTTATTAAAACAAAAATGTGAAGCATTAATGGATTAAAGGACTGAAAGATCATGAAACTCTTTTAAAAGCCAAAATTGAAAATATTTTCGATCGCTGTATATGTTGTTTGCTTTGAGAATCGTAAAATTGGGGGAAGATATGTAAATTAAATTTCTTTGTAGTTCTTTAAAAAATATTAATTTTTATCATTAGAGAAATGAGAATAAATCATTTTTGATAAAAATCAATTTATGCGAAATGTATGATTAATGTATAAGAATTGAATACGGAAATTTTATTCTTAATATATTAGGATT
Source organism: Argiope bruennichi (assembly GCF_947563725.1). NCBI lineage: Eukaryota > Metazoa > Arthropoda > Arachnida > Araneae > Araneidae > Argiope > Argiope bruennichi. The sequence continues at coordinate 15,107,413 of NC_079160.1, forward strand.
ATTTATTAGATTCGAGATACTTTAATTAAGAAACGAGTTTTAAAAGTAGATACATTCTTTCTTCCTTGTTTCATGATATTGTTGAAAGATCAAAGCGTACTGAATTACGCAAAATTTCATAACACGGAAAAGACTGACTACAAAAGAAAATAACTTCATTGCTTACAAAGAATATCATATCAAGCGCTTTTAAAATTTTTGCTGCTATTTTCATTTTTATGGCAACATGATTGATATTCTTTAAGGTCATTTAAAATAATATTTTAATCAATGGCGGAGTTTTCAAATTAACTGACAAATGTTGACATTTTATAATGTGCATGCTATATTATAATGTTTAGCATGGAGGCTTTATAGACATTATATAAAACAATTATTAAACAAACAATTTCTTGAAATGCTAATCATAAGTTTAAACAAAATCTTTTAAAGAAGAGAACTGAAGCAAGAAGCGGATTCTTGACTAGGCAGACTAGACTTCTGTCTAGAATCTCTGGACTGAGTGGGACTGCAGAAAGTAGATTCAGAACATTTTATGAACCTAGTTGCGATATGAAAGAAATTTTTATTTCATTCAAATTATATGAATTAAAAAATATTATAGTATTAATTAACACTTTGTCAAGTATAATTGGTCAAGTTCCCATCTCATCATTACAATCACATATTTTCTACAGAATAAGTAAAAGCTAAATGTCTACTTAAATAATATACATAAGAAAACTGTGTACAAATATGGATAATAAATAAATAAAAGCTAATACGTCTTCATAAATTTACTAAAAAATTTTAACTAAAATAAATTAACATGATTATTAAATTAACCCTTTGCACTATGAAAAGTAATTCGATGCAAAATCATTCACTTAATACAAGGGCTTGTTTATTGTTCCGAAAAATAAATATGAATAATTTTTTCAAGTTGAATTTCCCCAAAAAGTTAATTTACATCTTTTTACCATTCTGTAGCCGTTTTTAACAATCAAATCTAAAATAAATAAATAAAACGTCAATAAATAAAACTCATGGCCAACTCGAGAGGTGGACATGGTTCAAAAAGGAAGGGACTGAGTATAGTCTAGCACTGTAAAATGCCAAAATTTGCCAATGATTAAAATCTATAGAATTTTGATTTTCGATATAATTTAATTAATATTCGCTTGCTGATGGTCGAATGATATCAGCTGGTTAGATGTAACAAAACTTTTTTCTAATGTTAGTAAATTCTTTTTTTTTTAAGTGAAACCCAAAGAAATCTTCTTTGTATGCATCTTTATTATTACAAGGGCTTGCTTATTGTTCCGAAAAATAAAAAGTACGAAACGTCTTAACAACGTAACAGTTAACATATTTGCCTATGCCGCTATGGGAGAACGTATCTACACACACATCTAGGGATGCAGTCTCAGGAGAGAGTCTCCAATTGACGTGGCAGTGCATGTGATGACAATATAGCGTTCACATAGCAAAATTCGACGGTTGTGGAGACATTCCGAAGAATACGCAGGTCCATCAAGGACAAAAGACCGGGGCTACTCATGGAGGGTGTTGTTTTTCTCCATGATAATGAGCGTCCACACGTCTCCAGGGTCACACGCGCGGAACTAACAAAGTTCAAGTGGAAGCAGCTCGCCCATCCGCCCTACGGCCCGGGCATGTCATCCTGCGATTTTCATGTGTTTGGTCCTCTGAAAAAGCATCTGAAAGGAAAGCGCTTCAACTTGGGTGGCAAACTCAAGGACGCTGTGAGGGACTGGGTCTCGTCACGGCCACAGGAATTCTGGGAACAAAGAATCCTTCGGCTCGTTAATCAATGGGATATATGGTGTATACTTTGAATAAAGTCTTCATTTATACCCACAGTGTCGTTTCGTATCTTTTCATTTGAATACCTCTTGTATGTGTACAATACATATTTTTTCTCCGATCTTCGAAAATACAATGGAGTATTTACAATATAGGTGGTGATAGGAAAGATCTAATAAGAAAAAAATCAAATAGTCCGGAATTTTATACATTTTTTTGTTCTTTCTTCATCTACATCATAGAAACACTTGATTTATATCATCTCTCTTTCTCTGTCTCTCTTTCATATTTTCTGATTTCTTTATACTTAGCAATATTATAAATGCTTGTTACTAAATGTTTTAAAAATTCATTTTTAAAAAGTCAAAGAATATTAGAAATATTTTTAGATTACTTGCTATGTCTTTACAGTTACTTTTAAGATTACGACGTCTAATTTTATTGCATGAAGCATAAAATCGTGAGCATTGAACGGCATGAATACATATATATTTCTACTCTTAACAAAGATGAATATACATTTATATGTTGGTACTGAAAAGGCCAGACTGTTTGATCCACAGCAAATAAAAATGCCGCGTATATAATTTGGAGAGTGGGAATGTGCATCTCCTCGGGATTATTCGAAAAATTTTATAAGAATTTTCATTAACTGGAATTTCGAAATTTTTCTTCTATTTCAAAGAAAATTTTCTATATATATATAGTGGTCAATGGGTTATTATTAATACTAACGGGTCATTATTAATAATATCCAAATAAGCCGGTTAAAGTGAATAAATTATGAGAATTTATCACAGTAATCGGTTATTATTAATAATAACAATAATTGATCCCCCACCCACCAAAAAAAAAAAATTATAATCCGCTATATCCACCATTAAATCTATCCGTTTTCGTTTTCTTTTTTATACGCTTCAAAATATCTTTTTTTTTCCTTCAACAGATAGATATTGGGATTGTTCCATGAAAGCGATTAATCACATTGACCAAATTTCATCGGAAAATTTTAATAATAACCGGTTAAAGTGAATAATTGGCGATATTTCTCACTTTGACCAAAAGAAGCGGTTATTATTAATAATGACCGGTTAGTATTCATAATTACCGATTATTGACATTGACCGTAACATATATAATCTTTAGAATGGCGTAAATTTAAAAGACTTGGAAAAAACATTTCTACCTTTAAACGCTTTTTTTTAAAATATTCCTCGCTTAATTTTCACAATAGATTTCATTGTTGCATCTCAAATTCAAACCACTTTCATTGTTTCATGAAATATTCTTTCGCGTGACTTTCTTCCATTGTTCAAAGGTAAGAAAGAAGGATTCTGTTTAATATCCGTGTAGTTTACATGACGAATAAAAACGTGAAATGGCAGTACTTCGACAGTTAAACGATAGATGAAGTGGACAATTACATTTCTAATAACACTACGATGTCATGGGCTTTTTAATGGGGCTGATTCCCATTAGAGAGATTCTGATGAAATGGGTCCTCATTTCTGGTAAAATCGGTATTCAGACTTGCACCTCTTCGGTTCCGAAACGCAGACTTGATCACTACGCTAAGATATAACATAAACTTAAATTACGCTCACATAAACTTAATTTTTTCATCCAGGTTGTCTTTCAGTCGATGCAATTTCTTTCCATTCTTTTGCTGTTTTTTTTAAATGAACCGATTCATTGAGTACTTCATTAAATCTTACTTCGCAAAAGAAGATTTGGAAGGTTCTGCTGAAAAAACGTCGCATTTTTTTATTCCAACGAGGAAAGAAGTTCTGACACTGTGAGTGCCTGGCATTGAAATCTCCAAAATGAGCATTCAAATGCCGACAAAGAAATTGCAAATCAGATAAGGTTTGTTTCGAATGGAAAATGGATGCATTTCCTCCTTCAAAGCTTCTTTGTGTCAAATATTGATGCAATGGATCTGTAATTATCGTCACTTTCTCATCGCTTATTTATCTACACTTCAATAAATCAATAAATATCAGATTACTTCAATTTATTTAGGTTTATTTTTTGCCGTTTTTGCCGGGTACTAGCACGACATGCTTTCCTAGTAGATATCAACTTCTAGAATTAAATTTCCACCTTTTCATGACTTCTAATACACCAAATAAAAGACGTTGCCGAATGTCGGTAAAGTAAAAAAGAATGAGTGCTTAGTTAACTATCATCAAAATGAATTACACAGTGAAAAAAATAAACATTAAGTACTTAATTTAATGGATTACAAAAAACTGCAATACCCTGCAAACAGTAAATATATTTTTTTACTTTCTTTTCTAACCAAATGTAGTAGCAAATTGTCATATTCGTTGTTTTTAATCTAAAGCAAATGTAATTTTATTCTTTACTAGCCGTCTTTGGCGACCAGCTGTTCGTTGGGAGTACTTTTTATAATTAATTGCAATTACATTGCTTGGACGTTATTTCGTGGTTCCATTAATTTCATGGTTCTGTTAAAAAGTCTGGCATTAAAACCAAGTTATTTTATTAGTCTTACATATGTTCTGATTATTGTGATATAAACATTTCTCATAATTAAATCCCGTGACATCTTAATGCTATAAAAACACCAATGTGTGGTTCATTTATCTTCCAAATTTCCTGGTATTGTAACTTCACTATTTTATTTTTTGTATGGAACAGAAAACGTATTGAACAGAATCCATCTTCCTTAGCTGTCAACATTGGGAGAATATCACGTGATTAAACATTTCATGAAATAATGAAAAAGTCAGGCAACAATGCAATCTATTGTTCAAAATTAAGCGAAAAACCTGCCAATATTCCGGTAAAATCCACACGATTATTAAATTGATATCATTAAAAAGAAAACGTTTAAAATTTTGAATCGGTGCAAAAATCCTTTTTTAAGCAGAGGAATTTTCCAAATATATCGCGGAAAATTACCAAATTTCAGCTTAATTTTTAATGTATTAAAATTCTAACTAAAATTTAAAAAGATTCACTCAGAGGTGGTTGTAAATATAATCACATACATACACGCGGACCAATGGACATGATATACAGTTATCTCAATACGCAATATGGCAAAGGAAAACCTCGTAGATGCAAAGAGAGAAATGAATGAAAATTAAGTATTTGACCTTACATACAATTTGTAAATTATAAATACATAACGGTCTGACTTGTTCAACTGAAAGGAGAAATTAATCGATATAAGTACACGACTTCTTTTACTTAAAAAATGTACGAAACAGAAATGTATTCATGACAAATGGTTTCAGCATGAACGGTAGTAATTCGTAAGAAGCAATCAAATGGAAATTTTTAAAAATATCTGTAAATATATCTTCGTTCAAAATATATTTTTTGAATTCTTTTTATTTATAGTTCATCAAAAAAAAAAAAAAAACTTTCACTTGGGAAAAGTGCAACACGATGCACTTTTTCTTGTTAGGAAGACATATCACATATATTTCTTCGAATTATTATGTCACAATTTCAGTTTGCTGAACAGAACAACCTATACTTTGCTTCTTCAGGCAAATGGATATATGTTTGTGCAATATGCTCAAATTTTATATAAATTCTACGTGAATTTATTTTTAAAGATTTCATACGAATTTGCGAATCAAATTTTTGCTTGGCTTGATGTACGACCAAATATTTCATTCGTTAAATTTAGAAAAAATTTACCGAAAACTTTCGTTGCCGAATTGTGGAATGGATCACGGAGTTCTTGAACTCGAAGTTCTTAACTTCCGGACTTAATAAATGACGTGAATAATAATATGACACTGATTACTTAGCAAGTGGTTCAGCATTATGAAGGTGACCAGAAGTTACAATGAGCAGTAAAATAAATATTAATAAAATTTCGTGAGAGAGAGTGAAAATCAAAATAAAATCAAATGCAAAATTTTACATAAGGCGCCTATCAGCAAAATCGGTTCAAAGTCATGATTTTGCCGAAAAGCACTTTAAATAAAATTCTGCCTTCTTAGTCAATTTAATTCTCACTGCCTTGAATTTACACTTGCCCAAGTGTCTAAACATATTTTTGATAACTACAAAACATGTTTGATGATAAATGAAGATAAATCAAATAAAACTACGAATTTCTCAAGAAAATATTTCAATTAAAAGAAAAACCGTCGTGTAAGTGGATCTGGTGCACGTTAAATCTGTCAGGTCAAACGTTCTCCCTTTGGTCTGGTGTGGAAGTTTGGAGAAGGGCTCAGGTGTCACTCTCGCCATCTGACCGCAGTTTAAAACTACGAAAGCCCTATTGTTGCTTTAAAAGGGGACGTTAATATAACTAAACGAAATTAAACTTAATTAAAAGAAAAATTAAAATGATGTGTGATAATTTTATTTCTTAATGTTAGATAGTAAAATAATATGACGTACGAAAAACAATAATGTTGAACTGTTATTTTTCCTGGTTTTAAAGTGTTGCACAATCTTCAAGACATTCAGCAAATAAGAATGCTGACATCCAAATACCCAAAGTATTATAGAATTTCCAAATATACAGGAATGGAATAATCTTTGTTGAATTTAAGAAATCGTACGTGATAAGTTTTTAATAAGATTCCTCAATTTCATAAATATAATGTATAGAAAAAATTAGCTTTTATAATGAAGTTTCAACTCTTTTCTGCAATAGGATTATATTATTTCTTTGTTACTCGTTTACGGTTTCCGATTAATTCTTTGACACTTTTCCCGATAAAAAAAAGGTAAGAAATTAGGTGATATTTATCTATAGGATCAAACGTCACTCCTATAAATTAACTCCGTGTTAGCAATAAAATTAGAGAGCATTGCAAACGATGTATGACATAAGGAAGTAAACAAAAAGTGCGTTTTCAAGTCATTTGTTTCTCTAAGACGAAACAAGGAAACTGCAGAATTCTTTTAAGACGGACGAAAGTGCGTTGAATTTATACTTCGTATATTCATTGTCCGTTCAGTTTAAATCTTCTTTTGCTTAACACATGTGTTATACTTACTATAAAACATCCATAAATATAATATTGCTGGTTTTTATATGATATATTTAACAATTTTCAAATGTACAAATCTCTTGAGCAATGCACAAGTAGCTCTTGAAGATATAGTTAAGTATATTTAGTATATCAATAACGAAGTAAATTTGGGGATGCGGTTGACGACGGTTAAGCTTATTTTTCGCTTTCGGTTAAACTTTCTGTTTGATACCAAATTTTTATCATGTTGATTTTTTCAGTATTTTTTATCCTGGCATAACGAATGTTTCGGTGATATGGCGCACACTTTTCCGCGCATTTGTAGTGATATTTTGCAGTTTTGTTAATTAGATAATAAAAAATTTTAAGTTGCAGTGTAGTGCAGCTGTAAAAACGTTCAATAAAGTAGTCGAAAACGCTCTTATAGTGGTTTGTTTAAATTTATTGTTGCCACCCGATAATAAGTTGTAAGAATATTTCTGTGCTACTTTCATTAGCTTATATATAGAGTGTCCCAAAAAAATGTATACACATTTTAGCAGCTGATAACTAAATTATTTCTTCTTTCTTTACGAACTGAACCCATTGAACCGAGTGATGGCAGACAGACTTGAATTTGAAGAAAGGAAATTTATTCTAAAATGCTACTGGAAGTATGAAAATGCAGTAGAAGTGCAAAGACAATTTAAGAGGGAGTTTAACAAAGAACCACCTACACGAGTTACCATCACACGAATTAGAGATAAGTTTGAAGCTGATGGAACTGTTCAGAACGTCCATAAACCTGCAACAGTTGTTCAATTGAGGGCTCCATTGAATATGAATGTACGAATATCCCAAGGGAATGGTTCCATCATGTGTGCTATTCCATCGCTTCGCGTTGTCAGCAGTGTCTGGAGCAGAACGGACATCAGTTTGAAAACATGCGATAACAAGACAATAGAATGATATTTGTAGAATCTTTTACATGTTGAAAATTATTTGAATTATAATAAACCCCAAATTTACAATTATTTAAAGTGTGTATACATTTTTTGGGGACACCCTGTATATAGATATACATTCGAAAATCGTTAGAAATGTTATGATCTATCTGACTTAAATAAGTCTGTCATCTTCATATCTTAAAACGTGTACGTATCCTAGAAATTATTAAATACAAATATTATTTCCTTCATTTATATAACAAAAATGAACAAAGCAAAAAAAATATCATCATTTTTTTATATTGTTCCGTGCAAGTCGGTGAAATATGCATGGAGCTCTTTTTCGAAAACAAGATCGCGGCGCAGTCAAAATCAATCTTATTGTATTATAATTCACTTCAGATTATCCGGCATGACAGGGATTTTCATGATAGCAATTTAGATTATTCCTGGTGAAAAGGAAAATCAATCTGCGGATCAATTTTCTGTCACAGACAGAATTAAGTCAAATTTTGATTCACAGTCAATGCTTACTGAACTGTCAACAACTGCTTAGATGCGTAAAATCATTATCAACTTTTGGAGGTCAAATATTTTCAAGAATGTTCTATCAATACTAATGTCAAAAGATTTTCCCCTAAAAACTGTTTTTTTTTTTATCCTTCTCGGCACACACGTAAATCACAGATTTTTTACGTCATATCCCAGCGAGTTAAGGTATATTTTTATCTTAAAAGCGAAAAATTTGCATTTTAAGGGTTGCACAATAACAAAAAATATATTTACAATATATAAATATACAATTTTTCCTTTACAATAAAAAATTTTTTAAAAATTTCGAAAGATATTTTATATAACCACCAAAATATGGATTACAAATTGACGTAAACTTAGATGCATTGATTACAGTTCTATAGATTATGCAGGTAAATTTACACAATTATCAAATATTAATTGCTTTTCTATGACCAGGTAATTGGTTCCCCAGGATTAAAAGTTGCTAAAAAGTTTATTTAAATATTTTATGTAATTCGATTTTAATGGTTCTCTCAACAAAATATTATTAACTTGATTTCATAAATGTATATTTCATACTATTTTAGAAATCTTAATCGGTTCTCTTTATTAAGTTAAGCATTTCCCTTATTTTCTACCTATATCTTTATACACTTAATTATATCACAGAAGAGAGCAGAAGTACTTACAAGCAGTGCATTTAAAAAATATTTTCTCTGTTGCTTAATTCTGAAGTCAAATATTAGTTGTTAATACAACAGAATTTCAAAAATTTTATTAAAAGATTCCCTTTTAATAAAGCCTACTCAACAAGGAAGAATCAGTTCAAATTTTCATATCAATTCATCGGGAGGCTTCTCATATATCAGGATGAGAAGCTTCTGGTCTGGTGATTGGTTCTCGCCACCGTGGTGCATTTAGAAATGGTGTTGGGTCAGCTACCTCCTAACAATGATGGAACTTACCTCACACGGGAAGGATTAATAAGACTATGGCTGTTAATGACCCTTAGAACTCAATCTCAGTTCCTGCCAATCTTGTCGCAGCGGTCCGGCCATTCAGAATTTTTCTCATGCTTATGGCGGGTCGGAGTAGTTGATGTGTGATATTTTGATTATCAAAAATAGATTAAAGGGCAGAAAGAAACTGTTGAAGCTTTCTGTTAATAATAAAATATATTGTTGTAAAATAAATTTAAAATATTATTTCAAAATCGATTAAAAGTAGAAAAAAATATAAGGCGAAAAAATTCGTATGATTGAAAATACATTTTTTTTTTTAATTTTAAGATAATGTAAGAAATATTTTTTGGTCATAATACTTCCAGAAATTATCGAGGGAAAACACCAAAATTTTTATTAATTAAAATTTTAAAAAAATTGCTCCATTGTGCACATTCTCCTCCAAAATATATATGCGCACAATTTGGTAGCTCTTGGTCAATAAGTCTGGACTGTAGAACACCAACACACACATATTCATCTTTATTATTAGCAGAGATTAATAAAGAAGGCAGATTTTCTACTCATAATAGGGATGAATATGTGTATTAGTTTCGGCACCCTGCGGGACAGACCGCTAGAACTACAGCTACTGAATCTGGCACACATATACTTTGGAAAGAATATGAAACTATTTGGATTATGAGACTTTTTTACTACAATAAATAGTACACAATTTTTACATCATCTTAAAATTGAAAATTTTTATCTTTTTAACTATCTTTTCAATGATACTAATTTAGTTGTCGTGCAAATGTTGTCTGAATTTTGACAATTTTAAAAAGTATTTTCTGAAACATTTTAAACAATTGATTACATTGCGTCACTGAAATTCAAATTGTTTCCATTATTTCATCATATATTGAAACGCATCATTTTATTTCATTGTTTAAATTTAAGGAAGAAGGAATCCATTCTGATATATGTGTACTTTACATAATGAATAAATAAGTGAAGTTATAATGCCGTGTAAGTTAGATAGTTACGTTTTTAATAGCGCTATGATGTCAAGCAACTGGTTTTCATTGCAGAAATTCATGTGCATAATGAACATAGCGCATGCAAGACTATTTAATATCTGAGACAATTTGATGCTTGTATCTTGAAAAACTGCTTGCTTGTATGAAAAAATGCCTCTTGAAGGAATCATGAGTATGAAAGTATCTATAAGAGATTCATATGAAATACAACCAATATCCCTAACGAATCAGTTGGTCCCCAAAAGCGGCTAGTGAAAAATAAACTCTCTTTTATTCATGCTCACATAAATCAAATATACTCCAATGGAATGCCATTTTGATGAAGAAATACACGCATTATCCCACATAATAACATAAGGTGGCTTTAAATGATAGATGACATGCCGGCTGAAGTTTGTCTTGTGACTTTGTCCTGCGCAATGACTCCGAATTAACCATAATATCATCATTCTAAAAGGAATATATTCTTTAATATGAAAAAACATAAATTCAGAGAAACAGTTGAAATAAAATGTCTGTACTTTCTGGGCTTATATAAATTTCCCAATGAATAATTCTCTTCGAATTATATCAAGGACTTTTTTTTTAATTATGAATTTTGAATGGAAAGGATTTAAAATAGGAATTTTGCGAGGCTATTTTACTTAATTTTTTTATTTATTTAAATTCGTATGTATTCATTAAAAAAATAACTTTGAAATTTCAAATTTATCATAACATTTGGAAGTAAAATAGGAAAATGATATTGGCGGAATTGTTTATTATTCCACTATTCTACTGCAGATCAAACAATTCCTAATAATACTGTTAAGAAAATTTTCTCTACAAATACCGCCAATACATCGTAATGACGCTGCACATTTAATTGCTAGTTCAGCAGCTTGCTTGCTGTCTAATCCTATCCAAGACTTTTACTTGTCGGCGACTCCGACTACTCTCACACACCACGTCTTACACACGACTTCACTGCCTCCTTGTTGAGAGGGATTACGGCTCATTGGGGCCGCAGGCCCCACCATCCGTAAATCTAACAAGAAATAAAACTTTGGAGTGAAAAAAAATGTTCTTATTAGTTCAAGGTACTAGTAGATGATGAGAGATTATTAAGATGACACCACAGGAGTGAGGCCAGGAGAAGGGAGCACTGGTTTTCGGGGTTCAGATTAGTAGCCAGGAGCCAATGAGGTGCAGGATACTGGGAGAAACTTGCCAGGACCAATCAGCAGACGGCGAGGTTAAGAGAGGAGTAACAACGCTGCAAGAGAGAAGAGCTGGGTGATTATTCTAACAGAGCATTAATTAAGATGAGTTTCTTTTCTTCTTTTGTCTTAGCCACTTTGATCTTTTTCGGTGCATTGAGAAGGCCAGGAAATTCCGCCAGCATAGACTTGATTTCTCTTAGTGAATCCAAGAGATCTTGAATAGGCATGTTTTCAGGGGTGGTTGGGTTTCCTTGTTTGGGTGGGTCAGGAGTGATCGATTGATGATTACTGAACTTGTTTTTTGCAGCATCTGCGTAGGATTTTCTTATCTCCGGATTAATTTTGATCACTGGGTAGGATTTGCATCCACGCCAAGAGGCGAGGTGTCCAGCTTGGTGGCAGTTGATACAGACAGGTTCTTCTATCTTTTCATTTATGTCACATCTATTTGTAGGGTGCTTGCCGTTGCATTTGATGCATCTGGGGGTGCATTTACAGTTTCTTGCACTACGATAAAAACCAGCACAGTTGTAGCACATCGTGGCTTTGTTTCTTTTTCTGTATGTTTCAACTCTGATCTTTAGAAAAGCTATTGATTTCAGGTTGTAGATATCTTGAACAGATTCAGTCCTTTTTAGTTCAACCATGAAAATTGGGTAGAGGGTTTTCTCACGATAATTTCTCAGCTGGGAGATTCTTAATGGGTGGAAGTTCCTTTCTCTAAGTTCTTCATTGATTACACTACTTTCCATGTTGACTGGGAGACCCTTGATGATGATTTTAAATGGGCGGTCTTCAAAAGATTCACAGAGAACATATTCTTGATTCTTTTCATCTAGGAGGGTGAGAATCTTATCTCTTTCATCTTTGGCATATGGCGAGATTTGGATATAGTTATTTCTGAAGGTGTTGACGGTTCTTGGGAATTGTCGGCAGATTTCTTGCAGTATAATGCTGTAGTTTTCGGATATTTTCAGATTGATGGCTGGGATTTTTGACTTTTTGGGATCTTCAGAGTGTGTGATTTCTTGCTTTTTATCGTCTTCCAAGAGGGCGTATTTATTCGCAGTCTCAATGTCAGGTTCATTAGTTGTAGAGAGAGTTCTCTTCGCTGTTTTCCTTGGGGAAACTGGTATGAAGTCGTCGACATTCATATCTTTATCGGGTTGTGTGGCATCTGTGTTCTTCTGTGGAGTTTTTTCGGGTGATGAGTCCGCGGAAACAACGGATTTGGTGGTTGGTCTAGGAGCAGGCTGGTCCGGGTCATTCCTTGGTCCTTGATGTTGATTTACTGTCAAGATTCGGAGCTTTTCGTAGAGTTTATTAAGCTCTTGTTGGGCGTTTTTCTCTAGGGCGGCCAGTTCCCGGCTGTTGGGGTCCTTTCTTATCATGTAGCGGACTTCTGTTACTTTCTTCTTCCCATAAAATATAGCACCTTTGCATCTCTTTATTTCGTCGCTTTTGGCAATTGGATCCATGTTGTCGAGGTCCATAGCGTTCCCACCACGACTTCTTCACGACTCACTACTACTCTCCACGTCTTCCGACTTCCACGACTTCACTGCAGCTTCAGAGTGCCCGTCTTTTATAGTTCCGGGAGGCGGAGCTAGAATCTTCAGACCAATCAGGGCGCATCTGAGTGCATCTTGGTTCCTACTGGATGGATCGTGAAACTTCTCGAACTTTCCAGTGTGATCCATGTAGTCGGCAAACTCGCCAAATTCGTCGCCAAGCTCTCAGGTCATTGACGCGGTAGTCGCTCAGCACAGATCTTACAACGGTCTTTCTCACGATGACACTATTCGCGCCGGGTAGCAAAATTACAGATTTGTAACAATACTAAAGGAAAATGTGGGTGCGTGTATTGACGCTCTATAGCCATTTGATCTATGGCCGGGGTATGTCGATGAAACATGTCTAAATAAAGATATCTTAAAATCCACGGTCTATCACACTCTCAAAGGTTTTGGATTCATGCATACCAAATTTCATGAAAATTTATTCAATTGATCTTGAGATATCATGTTTTCAGTGAATCAATCACAGTCAAATATTCATTCTTTAAAAAATGCGTTTAGATATTGTACTTGTAAATTAGTTCATCCAAATGCGCTGGAAACAAATGAAGTTTTCTCGCGTTTTTAACAGAAATGTCAATAATAAGCAAACTACAGCTGAGTCAGTAGAGAATTAATATAAACATATCAAATATTATTTTGAAGAAATTTACGGTAAAAATAAATGAAATCACTCATTTTCGGTTAAAAATACCACTGTTTCCAATTTTATTTTTGTAGTGTATTAATGAAACTATTGTATTCGTAGTTCTATTTTGCATATATTTAAAAAAAAATCTGATTTAGAATCTACGAAACTTGGACTTTATTTTCAAATCACAAAAAAAAATTAATCAATTTTTTCAGAAAAAAGCATCTTTAGAACCAAGTCGGATGCTTGAAAACAATCAATATTCCTAGCAAGCCAGCTGATCGCCGAAGATGGCTAGTTGTACAATAAATAGTACAACGAACCATAATTGTATATTTTATAATTTATAAACAAATTATATAATTTATATTCAATATGCTCAAAATTTTTTAAAAACAATGAAAAATTTGTAATGAACTTTCAAAAGTTCATATGTTTTGAGTTTTAAACGTGACATTTAGCAATCAATAACAAAATAAATTAAATTTTTTTATTGAGTTCTAAAAGGTGAATCATGCAGAAATTTTATCTTAGGAGATAATGGACCTTCTAAACATTTTCAGTGCGTGAGCAGAATCACAAAGGGATGGAATCAATGCCTTCTTTTACATGAATCAAATGTCATGTTTGTTTAAATATTTTTTTTAACGTCAGTTAAATGAAGGCTTCGTCAGAATTAAGAAAAAAAAAAATTAAAAGAGAAAAAGCAAAACATAAGGTCGGCAACCGAAACCAGTCCCCATGTGTTATCATCCTAGGGCTAAGAACCATTGCCTAGCTTGGAAAGATATTTATTTTAAGATTGTTTTCAAACTTTTAATCGTCAGATGACATTCTGATCTTTGCAGTACATACTAGGATAGCTCCCCCCCCCCCAAAAAAAAAAACTAGCTGTAATTAAATTTTATTATTTAATTCTTACTTTCTAAACCAGCGAGCGTAATTTCTTCGAAACTTTCTTGCATATTCTCTAAGATGTTTTCCTCGTATTCCTGTATATATAATTGCAGCTCTAGGACTTAAGTGTATTGGGACACACGACAATGTCACGAGTACTCAGGTTTTTATTTTCAGAATACCGCACATGAGAGTTATGTGCTTCGTAGAATAGTTCAGAAAAATGAAACTGGTATTTGTGTATTGATTGGTTAACACTGGAGAACAATAACAGTTAAGAAATATCGATATTTCTGTGATTCTACCGTTTTTTTTTTATTTCTCGTATTTGGCAATTTTGATGAATCTTCAAATTGCAGATCTCCGAGAGATAGAAAAATACATTTTTGTGATTATGTCTGTCTATCTGTCTGTGAATGCAATAATTAGTGCTTTTAACTGGATGAATGAAATTTGATATATGGTCTTAAATCCAAACTTGTAGATTTTTATCAATTTTTGAGCGAAATCCATTCAGAAGGAGTCTGTCCGTTCGACTGTCCGAATATAAATTAACACTATAACAAGAAAGTGAAGAGAACTAGATGGATAAGATTTGCTACACGGATTTAATATGTAAAGTGGATTACCTACTAAATTTGGAATAAAATCCGTCAAAGAGTTAACCATATGTCGGTCGGCACTTTCACCAGAGCCGGCCTTCTCTGTAAAGGGGCGTGATGCAAAAAAACCATATAGGGCCATAAATTTTTTGTGGCTTAAAAAAAACACGAACCATATTATTAATGTACGTTCTTTTAATATGTGATTTTGCTTTTTCTTATATATTAAATACTTCAGAAAAATTAGAAATTTTTTTGTAATTTCTATTTTTTTTTTTTTTATGTTTAATATAATAAGTGCATTTAAGTGTTCTGCACACATGTTTCACAAAAAATTATTCTTTATTAATTTTAATTTGCTGAAAGTATTTTCAGCACTTGCTATAGTAAGTGGCAACGTAAAGAAAAGTTTTAACATAGTTGATACATTTCAAACAATTCATTATAATTATTATTTAATATGAGTTGCAATATGTCTTGAGAGTTATTTACATCCCTTTCATTCAAAATCAAATCCAGTAACAAATTAATTTCCTGGATTAGGTTTTCATATACATCTTTCTTATAAAACTTTACAAAGCTTTTTAATCATTTTTTTCTAATTTATGTTTTTCTAAAAATTTTATATCTGTGATTAGAAAATATTATTTCTAACATCAAATTATTTTAAATCTATCTTCTATTTGCACAATAACAGTATAAATTACATCGTTAAAAATAATATCTAATTTCCTCTATCGGGATTTCTATAATTCCATCTTCTGCTATTTCGGAATATAATCTTTTTTTCTTTTTTTCTAATTGGTTTATCAGGAAAAGGTTCTGAAATATTCAGATCATGCACTAATACTTCTACTTCGTCTAAAAATACGTTAAATTTTATTCTTAAATTTTGGATTTCAGTTTTAATTTTACTGACTAAATTAAAAGCCCAGTCAAGAACAATTGCTTTTGCTTGAAATAGTTTATTGATAGTATTGGACAATATTACGAACAATACTACTGAACATAAAATAAATGGCATTTCTGGTATTGAATATGATAGACTTTTAGCTTCGGATACCATTGTATTATCGTTACTTACATCAGATCATCTAAATCAAGTTTACTTAATCTTTTCATTAGAGTTTTTGCTAGTCCTTCCCCAGTCATCATTACAAGTCGCACCATTAACTATAATTTAGTCATTTATAGGGTTTTCTATAAGCCTTATAAATGAATCATTTATAAGGTTTTAATAAACCCTGTAAATGATTCATTTATAGTTAATCCTTTCTCCTCAATATATATATATATAGTTACGAAATTTCCGGGGTTCGTTTGGATAGTGGAAGTTATATGGTGTGAAGATCGCTCAATCACCAGGTGGCAGTAGTAAATAAAACAACGACGTTTATTTACACGAAAACACACAGGACAGCACAAAGACGACAACTATATACAGCACAGAAGAAGATTATCTTCAGCCGAGACGTGCAGCATACACAGCAGCATACAACAGATTCTACTGCAGACAGTAGAACACAGTTTAGTTCAGCACTAGCTTCACTCCGTCGCTGCTCCGCTTAGCTCTGGAAGGCCAGTTCTTTACCGTCGGTTCCGACTACTCTTCGACTCCACTGGTTCGCAACTCAATTCACCACAGCCCGGCAGCTGCGGGTGCTTCCTTTTATAGGTCTCAGGAGGCGGGGCTAGAAGCCTCTCAACCAATCAGGAACGTTCGAGGCGTAACTCGGTTCCTACTAGACGGATCGGGAAAATTCTCGATGTTTCGGGTATAATCTATTTTGGCGCCAAAGTCGCCAAGCTCTGGGATCTCCTATGGAACCCACTATGCTGGAAAGCCGCATCACAGGTTTGTATCAATATATGTATACTGAATACTGATTGAACTTTGTTCTTTATGGGAAATCACAATCTATTTGGATATTATAATAAATGCTGTTTTTATATTGTCTAAAACCGCAGAAATAATTTGTTCATGTGATCTATGTGCTAAATGATGCACAATTCTGTTTTTCGAATTTTTTAATCTGCTTATATGATACATTAGCACAGAGTCGTATTTATTAAAAGAAATTTTTTAAGTTTAATTGAATTGTTATCAGGCGTTCCTATTATTTCATAGGTTCCACGAAATAGAGGGCTAAAAATAAAATCACGTCTATAATTATTTGAAATAATAATTTAAGGCCTTCAGTTTCCTAATTTATATTAACTCAATTTGTTTTATCAATAATCGAACATAAATTTAATTGCTTTAGTAATTCTTACCAAGCAATAAGCGAATTAAAGTGATAAATAAAACGATAGTGATTTTAAATTACAGTTTGCAGCTTTCTCTGATTATTATAGCCACCTATAAATCATGTGGATTTTTCATTTCCTCTTCTTTTGAAAAAGAGTATACAACAAAAACAAAATACCGAAACTTGCGTTTTTGAATAGAGTATCCAGTTGCGAAGCAGGGTTTCATCAGTTGGCACTTTTTGAAGTAGTACGTAGTGAAAAATTATCTAACTTAAACATTCTTAAGAAAAATTCTTTTTTGTTGTATAGGTTCGGTTTTAAAACAAAACATTCTAAACTTATCAATTATAATACTTGGCCATAAACCTTGGTCACTTATATTTACTTCATCATTTTTGTTATGGTAATTTTCGTCGATTTTTTTAAGATTCTATGATATTTGTATAAACATACGGTTCTTCAACGAATTTCACACGAACTTCCTTCTCCAGTTGATGTCTGAATTGTAAGTTTTGAAATTGAAGCAATTTCATTGCCAGAATTACTTCGCAGCCGAGACAACAGATCTACTTGTGACTTCTTGAAATTTAGCTTTTCTTCTTTTTTCTTCTCCACTAATTTTCTTTTTTGACATCCAGAGAGATATTTTATTGGCATGGACATGATTAAATCTAATAGTATTAAATATTTTGTTGTATAAATTACCAAAATACTACATGCAACCAATCTAACCTAGTAGGTGAAGTAAATTACCTTAAATCTACTTACCTTACGTTTATAATATGTTGCACACTTGCATTAGATTATAATATATACTATAAACTTTGTATATTTCCAAACTCGTCGACTGCTATTATTGGTTTCTTACTCTAGTTGCCTCTTCCTCTCTTCTTTCAGTTCCGGTTATGACCGGTTAAGAAGTGGCTCAATATGCTTTGTTAGAAGTTACTCGTTTTACTCATCTTCGTTTTACTTTTTGTTTGAACAACTCCATATAAACAAACATACACAGACGCACACATAAAAAAATATTACGTTAGACGTGGAAAAGGGAACGTAGCTGACAATTACAAGTTCATTTGGACACAGAGCCATACGCGACTTCTATCTTGAGCAGCTCTATCTTATCTTGTCTGACGGGGATTTCCCTGCTCATAAATGAACTTTTGTTTCTTTTTTCTTTCCTTTCCTTTTTGTAAGGGCCACTGCTATCATTGCAATGTTACCGTTGCTTAATAACGGCGTCAGATGACGTTTAGCCAACCACGGGGAAACCAACTGGTATGTATCTCTTCAGTATGGTGAACGCTATTATTGTTCAGATTGCTATTCAGCACCATTATTGTTTAGAACATTATTTTAGTTCTTGATCGTGTTGAGACCCGCTCAAAATTGAGCCCCAGTGCACAGTGCAGCTCTCCGCAGAAGGTCGTCTCTGGCTTTCACAAGCATATAAACGTGATAACTCAAAAAGGTAATAACTAAAATATATGAAATTTGGTAAGTGATTTTGTAACAAGTGTATTCCGTGTAAAACTTTGATTTAAATAGGTTAAAAAAAAACCGCCTTAACAAATTCGATTTTTGAATATTTCCAACCATATACATGAGAAGGATCTAAGGATCACCCGATAGAATCATTAAAAAAATGCTAAATTCAATGAAAGACCAATATTTCTTAACTATTGTTCGCCAATCCATTCAAAGCATTTGCAGCCTTACTTATGGTCCACAATTTTATGTGGGGAAATATTTATTAAAGAATATGCAAGAAAGTTTTGAAGAGACTACTTCCGTTGATATAGAAGCTGGCGTGCTATCTTTGGCGAATAATCGCTGGTATATGGTTAATATATAAATACCAAAAGATCAAAAATATATTTTGGCCGTCTTTTTAGGACCAGTTAAAACCAAAATTTAATACATTAATTAGATCACATGCCGAATTTCATTTATTTAAATCATTGCATTTTTGAGCTGACGCATTTAAAAGCATGTGAAAGACGGATCGACAGATGATCAACCCTTTGACAGATTAGTTCAAAATTTGATTCAGATTTACATTTTAGATGCTATCCGGAGTACTTTATATTTTATAGCTATCATGTTCACACAAACACTTCTTCTGAATGTATTTCGCTCAAAATTTGATAAATATCTACAAATTTGATTTTAAGACCATTTTCAAATTTCATTCTTCTAACTCAAAGCATTTTTGAGTTAAAGTGTTAACAAATAACATTCCAAAAATGTATTTTTTCGAACTCAGAAAGGTTTGAAATTTAGAGATTCGTCAGAATCTTGGAATTCTAATTTTTTGACATTTATATATATATATATATATATATATTTTCGTAACCAAGAAAATAAAAATAAACCATCAAATATATTTATAGAATATTGATGAATTATTTCATATATTATAAATATTTTTAGTTTAGTTATGGGATATATATATATATATATATATATATATATATATATATTGAAAGAAGTATTATAATACTTTTTTCAGTATACTTCGGATATGAGATACTAAAAATGTTTTTTGGATACAACAGGAGAAAGTACAGAAAAAGAAAAGTAATTTATCGTTTAACATCTTTTGTTATTATTATTATTTGTGTCTGAAAGTGGCTAATATCGGATTGCATGAATTGCTTCTTGTTTTTAAGGTTCTACTATTCCTAAAACTTGTAAATTAACGATGCTATGTTGATGCGATTCATTTCAAAATTGAGCACATCCGAATCGGACATCAGAAGAAACAAATAACAAACGCATATTAACCACCGAACAGTTTATATATTTATTTATCATAAAACAATTCAACTATATTCAGTAGATAAGTTTGATTATTTATTTTCATTTTCTTAGATTCAAAAAAGATGTATTGTAATTGTCAAAAAATTTGAATCGAGATTTTGAAGAATCTTTACGATTCAGTTCTTCCTGAATCCGAATAACGCATTTTTGGAATATGAATGACAGAGGCTCTGCTTATGTAGAAATTCAATAGCTCAAAAGAAATTTTGAGCTAATGGAAAATACATGATTTTTCAACCAAATTTATAAATTTCTATCAAGTTTTGAATGAAATCAATTCTCAGGGAGTTTAATGCCAATCTGAATACAACTGAACATGGTAAGTGATAATTCTCTAAAAATAAAGGCAACCTTGAGCAATAAAGCATCTAAATTTTTTATTATTATAGATATTTCTTCTTTCACTATTACAAAGTAGAAATTGCTTCAATTAATTAGTTTTTATCATTTTCTTCTTGTTATTTGTTTGCACTCTTTACCAATACTTTTTCTACAAATTTATTTGTAAATATTTGGCTTAAATAAAATTTTTATGTCATGTTCATCAAATTGTTGAGTGACCCGAGTGGTCATAGATAGGGGTATGAGATGGAACTACCTTCAGTATTGACTTCTAAAGCCCTGATTTCCATCCTTTATTGCCTTTTGCATCCTTTGATTAATTTTCTTTATTCTTGATTATTTCTTGCTGTTATAACCACCACTCAACCATCCTTTTGAACAAAGTTACTTTTCATGAATATATAGTGAGATAACTTAATTGATTCGATTTAACTTAGAAGCATTTGTAGAATTTATATTTAATTTTGCATTTTACTTAATTTTTTAATTATTAATCAATAATATTAATCTATCCTCACGAATAAAAACAGCATTTATTTTAATTTTACATTTTATTTCCATATAGAATAAAATGTAAATGTTATGATATTATAATAGCCAAAGTAACATCATAACAAATGAAAACATGGAAATAATATCATATACATTTAAGATGAAAGTTTACAACTACTCTATATGATAATCAACTATTTGAGGGAAGATTGTTTCAATAAGATCATTAAGCGTCTTCCATGGAACTGCACTTTACAAAACGAGGTTTAAATGAAGAGAGATTTCATGTCAAGAACAGTGTTAAGCATAACATGATACTTAATAAACATATAAGACAAGTTTTGCATTCAAAAGAAAAGTTCTTAAAAGTTTTCTGGAATTGCTGATTAGTAGACGTTTTGATATGCCTAATTAATGTAATCATTTTTTTTTTCCACAATTTTCACTAAAGTAGCCTCCCATGCATGAAAATAAAATTCAAATAAAGAATTAACTAATAAATCCTGTATACAATTTAAATACATTAAAATTTTGCATTGTTATTAAAAACATACAATTACACAAAATTTTAAAGCTCTAATACATGGATGAAGTACGTGAAAATCGATTACAAAATTTTATTTTTTACACAAAACAGGTAAAATTAAATAGAATTGTTTAAATTTAAATAAATGCCCTGAAATTTGCCTTTTGGAAAATAAAGAAATGACACTAGCTGAGTCCACACCAACTTGTCATATGATTGTCAGACTACTGGCAGGATTCTATTAGCACAAAATATTCAACAATATTTTTATAATATCAACACAATATTCAACGGCAATCCGAATATTGAACAGCATCATAGAATTTTTTATGTTTATAAAGTTGTTACTATGAAAAATTAACCATTTTACAGTGATGGAGAGAAATAAAATTGCACACAGTATATAAAATATAACAAATTTTATTAAATAATATTTTATATACTAATTGTCCTAAAAACATTAAGTCCTGTTTGTGCTGTGGACAATAACACACCAGGCATCTGCTTATGCCAATGCACTTCCTTAACCTCTTTTTGACCTTGGTGGATGAAAAGTAACTGCGGTGGAAGATTCTTCAGTGTTTCATCCTGTTCTGTATCATCTCGCTCCACTGCCAAGTCCCACTGCGTCACAAGATCATCAGAACCAGATGCAGCAAATACCGAATGATCTGTTGGATGCCACTCCACAGAGGTGATGGGAGCAATGTGATATTTAAAGGTACAAATGGCTTCTGATGCCTGTGTAGAAATAATTGGATAGGATATACATATGAAGTTAAGACACATTTAAAAGTAATGTAAAGAAATTAACAATCAATCAGCTTTAGAACTGTAGGTGCGAAAGAGAGAGAGTATTAATTTTGCTATGTAAGAAAATATGCATTATTAGTTTTGTTTTTCTTTATATTGAATAATCATCCAACTTGCTTGCCAACTTTTTCCAGTGACAAAAATTAATAACTATTTAAAATAAATAGTTTATTCTACCTAATGTTGAAAATCAGAATCCAAGCTCTGTTGTTGCCAAGATGAAATAAATGATATACTTATTTTATTATGTGTCTATAGAAATGGTATGATGTTTTTAACAGTTGATTATGGACATTATTTGAAGAAATCTAACAAATTAGTTCCATTTGTACCACTTTGTAACCAGTAAGTAACATCAAAACAGAAAAGATGCAATGATTGATAATGTTTTAAGTGTAGATATAATTACTGATTTCACTTAAAAGTTACTCTTTCAAACTATCTGTGCTTCATTCTAAGGCAAGACCACATAAGCCCTGACATCAAATATAACTGCGCAGAATGATACTAGAGTTACAAAAACTTCTGCAATCTCTTCTTTCAGATTTTTTAAAGCTTTCTCACTTAAAGATCTAAGTAATAAAAATAAATATATAAAGTTAAATTTTAAACATCTTTAAATTAATACTATTATCAATAATTATCCTCTATTTTTTTTTCTCATTTGTTATCAAGATTGTGATCATAAAACATTTTTTCTTAAGAAATACTGCATGTTAAATGAAATAAGGTAGGAGTTCATGTTCTAAATGGATAATAATACAGAATTCATACAGAAGGGACTCTTCAATCAAAACAAACCACAATTAAATTAAAAAAAAAAAAACATTCTTTAAAGAAAGTGTCCAGCTCTTTCTGTACACTGCAATACAGCAAAAATGCAATAATGGGTGAAGATGGAATAACACTCCAATGAATGTCTCAGGAATGATTTTTGCTACTAGCATTAAAAGAAAAATTATAATATATTATGAATGATGGATCAGAATACTGAAAGCAAACTTAAATAAATCTGAACTTGTAATACCAACGCACTAAAACTTATAATTTTTACAATCCTTGAAAAAACCATTGAACAAAATGTAAAGAAATTCC
Organism: Argiope bruennichi; assembly: GCF_947563725.1. Taxonomy (NCBI): domain Eukaryota; kingdom Metazoa; phylum Arthropoda; class Arachnida; order Araneae; family Araneidae; genus Argiope; species Argiope bruennichi. Next base: position 15,130,868 of record NC_079160.1, read on the forward strand.
AACCAATATTTCTCAGAATTATTAATGCTTTCCTCACAATTAATTTTAAATTAATTTAAATCAAAAATAATTATATATTGAGCTTTTATTTGCTTACCATAACTTTTAAAAACCTGCATAAATTATCAAAAAAAAAAAAAAAAATGTTGCAAAAGCAAGTATCCTTATTACACTGTTTTAACTCTTTTATAAATGATTATATTATGAAACTACTCAATATAAAGAAATATTCTTTTACAGTATATCTAAACACTTACTGGAAACTGCCTGAGATCCCACACTCTAAGGCGACCATCATCTCCTCCAGACAAAATAAATGGATCACTTTTATTCCAACTGATGACATTGACATCAGAATCATGGGCGTCATTTTTTGTCAACATGCATGCTTTATTTTGCGCAGCCCGGATGTCCCAGATGCGGATGCTTTTGTCAACAGAACAGGAAGCCATTACCTGAAAAAATAAGAGAAAACTTAATTTTATATTGAAATTTTTTTTTTTTTTAATTTGCAAGCAATTTCATATGTATTTATTTGAAAGCAGAATACAATCCTATAAAAACTTATCAAATATAATGAGGATCAAATAATGAAGATGATAATATATGAAATTATAATTTCATGACTTTCATATTATAGCACGTAACTGATAAAAAAAAGTGAATAAGCAGTTTTTTAATATAAGATGAGGGTAATAAGATGAAGGTCATGTGCAGATAAAACAAGCTATTTTAAAAGAATATAATTCCTAAAATCTGCATTAAAATTTGTGTATGAATTGCAACACAAAAAAGAAACCAAACTATCTGCATTACATATGATTTTTCATACAAAATCATAACAGTTTTAGATATTCTGACTTTAAAACAAATTTATTTTGAAACTGTTATAGAAATAATTATTAATAAATATTATCTGACTACAGAAATAGTGTTGAATTATTATTTTTTCTATTCTTTTAGAAATTTAGCAATTTGATCAGATGAATAAACTTTTCCTGCGGTTTATCACAGTTAAATCAAAATACTGAAAACCAATCTTAAAAAAGTAGGAAGGTAAGTAGGGAGATGTTTCTAGTTGAAAGTTACTGCAAATAGAATGTGATACAACACTTACTGCACAAATATCAAGAGAAAATTGTGTAAACTTTTCTGAATTTTTTTATCTAAAATTGTATGATGTATGTTAATAAACCTTTACCACCTTAAATACTAGACCCTCTTGATCTAGAAATTAAACAAAAGTCGAAAGCAATATTTTCTTCAAAGTAATGTACTTTTTCAAGTGAAGCAATATTTGGCCTCTCTTAACTAGTAAATGTGCTCATATTGTAAGTAGACATATAAAATTAAATATGTTTTTACCAGAATATGGTTATAAATCAATATCTATTTCAATATGACAGATTTCTCAAACCATTTGCCCAAGCTACTTTACAAACTCGCAGACAAAAGAGCGTAAAATCTGAAGTGATCTAAACACATGTAGAGATCATTTACTTTTAAAAGATCTAAATTTACAATTCTCCAAAGGAAATATACTTCAGAATAAGCAATTCCAAATTTAAAAAAAGAACAATTTAATGAATAAAACAGCATATTTTAATTTTAAATATGCAAGGAGATTGATAAAGGCATCAATTCTATGGATTCCATTTTCAGAAATTCAAGTTACCTTTAAGGAAATATTGCTTCTGATTTTTTTTTTGGGGGGGGGGGGATTTTAAGTTCCAGAGAGGTTAGTATTTAAGATAGCAAATATTTAATAATTTATTAGTTATTTTTGGGAATACTATTGACCTGAACATAAATATCTTACTTTCTAAATACCAGTATAGTTATAAAACAAAAATTAAACACGCACACAGATATTTCCAGGGCATTTATTATACACCCATCCCTTGTATATGACAAAACATATAAAGACAGAGAAAGATTATAAGGAAAATATTTAAAGCAATTTGAATTCCAGTTTAATACCAACCCTTGAAATTTTTTTAAAAAAAAGAATAAGGTATTAATATTAGAAATAAAAACCAAAAGATGATAAAGACAAAATTTGAAATCTAAATTATCCACAGCATAGTATATGGTTTGCATTAAATATTCAAGAATATAAAGAGCAAGACAAAAATTTAGGAATATGTTTAACACTAATTTAAAAAAAAAAAAAAAAAAAAAAAAAAAAAAAAAAAAACTTAACATAAAAACAGAAACACTGAAATACATTTCGATACTGAAGATTAAAGATTCCAAAACTAAATACAGACAGATTAGTATGCATGTCCACACAGTAATTAAAAACAGTGATCATTGGAATGGTAGATCTTGCCATTGTGAATTACACAAATGGAGAAAAGAATAAAGCAAAATTAGGAAAAAATATAGAGCAGAATTATCCATTCCTTTGTAAACTTAATACTTTTTACCTTTAATGTATTAGCACTTTTTTTATTTATAATAAGCGTTAAGATTTATTTCATTTTAATGTCTTTAAAGATTAATAAATAACACATGTTGACACAATAACTAAATTATTATACAAAGATAACACTAATTTCCTTATCTTCACTATTAGTTTATTTTTGAAAACTTCTCGCTTTTATATATAATCCTTTAAACTTGGCTTATAATCATTAGTTTATTTTCTTCAACATAATGAGTAGATTACTTTCTTCTAGCCACCAGTTACATCCATTACAAGTACTAACAGATGATATACGATTCTAGCCTATTTCAACAGGAAAATAAAAATTATGATAAGGTTTTAAAAGTTAGTTTAAACCCTTTAGATGAGAATTTAAGATTCCTGAAAAGATTAATTATAAACACTGTTCTTTGTATAAGAAAAGCATGGAAATGCATGAGTAACAAAAGTAAATTACAAAAAAGTTTGAAAATTTAAATGAAATAAAGCATTTATAATTCAGTGAATACTTTACATACATTGTTCTCATTAGGTGACCAAGCAATGTCTTCAACAGAATCTGTATGAGCTTTGTAAGCACGTTGGTCAACATGCCAACTTCCTCCTTCAAGGGGTTTCCATAAATGGATGTTACTTTTGCAATCACCTGTAGCCAGTACTCCTAAGAGCATTCAAATAAAATATTATATGAGTACCAATTTTTGGTAAATATATATATTAATTTCATATGTTAAAATAACTATGATAAGATAGTAAAAAAATTAGTTACTTAAAGAAAATCTTAAGTTAATAGTAAATATAACCATATCTAACTTGAAGCAAAAAAAAAAAAAAAAAAAAAAAAAAATCAATATTATATGAATTATTGATATATATTTTTTCACTATCACCCAAAATAAAATATATAATCATATCTATAACAGAAATAGTATGAAACTACAAAGGCAGGAGACAAATAATAAAATTAATATTGAATTATGGAATTAACATCATTGATCATTTTTTTTCCAAGCATCTATTGAAGTATAAATTCAAATACAATCAAAATACAGATAAAAAAAGAAGAAATTACAAATTTGATAGTATTTATTATGAAAGTGGATGCCAAATTTATAATTTCTAAAAATCTTACACAAAATTTATATTTAAGAGAATTTATATGAATCACAATTACAGGAAGGATTAAAAGAATAATTCATGAATTATTCATAAATTTAATTCTACTACTAAAAGATATCATTTCCACCATTTATTCACCGAATGGTTTAATTTTATGCCCAGAATGGAATGAATTTATGTCCAAAGAAAAGATCAGAATAATCAATTATAATTAAATAAGGTTTATAAGTTCTATAATTGAAAGATATAATTCATTGCTCTAATTTTAATAATCAGATTAATTTGTTTTGACAAAACATTTCAGATAGTATCAGAAATAAAAATATTACCACTACTTTATATATCATATTAATAATATACTACAATTTCGATTTTGTAATTTCGGCAGTATCACTCATCACCTATATTATTATTCATAATGATTTACAAATGTTTAATTTTGTCCTATCAATAAAATTAAATATGTGCAAATTTATTGAAAAATTTAAAATTGTTGTATTTTATATTAATAATTTGGGTTCAAAGTAATATAACCAACAAAGTAATACCTACCAAAAATTTTTAAAGTAAAACCTAATAAATTTTATACCTGAAGAATGATAGAAATGAAGTTTCAGACACATAATTAAGCAATTAAAATGTTTTTTTGGTTTATTTATTTTAGATAAAACAAGTAATTTCAAATGAAATGCAGATACATCTGGTATTAAATAATATAATCGGATCATCTTCAGCACAATTAATTCAAACTTCAAAAGATTGCCAATAAATAAATTAAATCTAACTTAGAGCTGTAAATGATTGCAATCATCAGCAGTTACCCAAATATTGATTTTTTTTTGTGTGTGCATTATTGATACATTTCAAAATATTGACAAAAATAAAAAGTAGAATATTTTTGTAAAAAATAATGGAACTGAATTCCTTATTAGATGGCATTTAAAAGGTAATAATGTGAAACGAAACAATGTCTAGAAATGCATATATATATTTTTTTAAATCTCAACACTGTTTTCATTTAATGTTATAGTACTTGCTCTATTCCATTTGTTGCACTTTAGTTTATTAAAAGATTGTGTTAGCATATATAAAGCAAAACAGGACTTCAGTACAATTTCATACTGTAAATATCTGCATAAGAAATGCTTTACATGTAATATGCATTTAAAATGTTTAATAGTATTAAAAAAATAAAGCTTTATTTTAATTTAATTCATCAAAAATTTAAAATTTGAGGCAAAAAACATTTTTTGTTCGTGCATATATCATGCAACCTTGAGAATTAAGAACAAAATGAGAATGCAGTAGCAGGCTCTTTTCCTTTAATTCAAAGAGGGAAAAACATTTTTTGGGCTTCTAGAGAAATGTTTATTGGCTGTCACTGAGTTGTGAGTAGTACAAGTTGTTTTTGAAAAAGAAATTTTAATTAGAGTAAATACTCAACAGGGTTTAAATTATAAACTAACATTTTTGGAACAATAAAAAGTACTTTTAAAATTATATAAAAATTATTTCAATACTTCTTTTAGAAGTTATAGATAAATATGTCAAAATATGAGTTATATTTTAAATATTCAAAATTGAACAAGCTAATGCAAACCTTCAGATTCAAATTTACATATGCACTAAATATATTAACAGTTAGTTCTGTAGACTGCCAACAAACAACCAGGTTTTCATCTTATTGGTTTTAAAGATATATAGTATATAATCTTTTCTACTAAGCTGTGCATTGCCTTTACTTGATATACTTTAATTTTCTTAATTAAACTGATTATCCAGGAGGATTCAGCTTTTGTATCTACTGTCATCTCTTTTTAGAATGTTGCATCAGCAAATTATGACTTAATATTACAATTTGGAAGACTATTTTATTTATTCTTTAACTTTAGAGGTCAATTAAAAAGGGGTGATAATGCTGTTAGCAGGACAATTCTTTTTATTTTAAACCAAATAACCCACTAATTTTATAGGGAAGAAAACAATAAAAAGTTCTCAAAAAAATTAGACTGGTCTTTCAGAGTTTATCTTGAATATTTATATTTCAAAACCAGATGAACATCGTGATTAAATGTTTTAAGTCAAAGTCCAAAATTCAGAGTTCAGTTTATTAAGAGACATTAAGACATTTAAATTAAAGATCACACATTCAAAAATTACAAAAACAATCAATTTCAATAATTTTTTTTAAATATTTGTTACAGAGATAAAAACACGTCAGCTTTAGAAAATATTTTCTTAAAAAAAGGTTGCAAATCAGTAATAATACCTGGTACTAAAGGTGACCATTCCATGGCGAAGCCTTCTGCTTGATGACCAGAGAAAGTGTAAGCTGGTTCAACAGTTTCATTGTTTTGCACATATGCAGCCATTACTCGTTTATCATTCACTGCATTCAAAGGTCGGGATAAGTTCCAAATATGGACTTTTTGTAGTTCAGACCAAGATGCTGCAAATACCTCATCACCCAGATTTGTCACCTGGAATATAAAATTGTTTTTGTTTTTGATAAAGAAGAATAAAAGGAAACAAAAATAAAAGAAAGACATTAAAGAAAAGTTTAAGGAAGAGTTCTTAATTTATCTTGAAAAGCATTTGAATATTCATGACATGAATAGACTGCTTTTACAAGCTTTAATACTTATTTTTTCATTCTCTCATTAAACTTGTTGTTACAAAAAAAAGTTTTTATAAATATTTCTTTAAAAATGAGAAGAGGAAAAGAGCTTTCAATCCAAATTTTAATCCTTATTGGAATAAAAATAGAAAGACAAGATGGAAGAAATGGAAGAAAATTAAAAATACCACATAAATAAAAAAAATTCACACATTTAAAAAACACAAAATGTATTATTTCTGCATTGCTCTAATTTAGTTGAAAAATATCCTAAACTGTACATGAAACTACTTTTATTCCCAAATTATTTTATTTTTTTAAACAAATAAATAAATAATGCAATATATTCTAACTGAAAGCTGTTTCAAATAAGTAAATAATGTTCAATATTAGACGATGGGGGGGGGGGGAATTTCAATGCATAAAACAGCTAATAATAATAATAATAATAAGTTTAAGGGAAAACATTCAACAATATAAAATGTTTGATCTCTGATGCAATGAACTGAATATTTACAGTAAGTAATTTTACAAATAATAACTTTTTAAAACTCAATACGCTCCTCTAAGTGATGAGTACAAGCTGATTGCTAGTACTTTTATGGAGTCCTTTTATGGATAGTGTTAGGCAATTTCGGCATTAAGGTTATAAATTCCAAATTATTTTGTCTCCTGTACTTTATTGAAAAAAAAAAGAAAAAAAAATGATGCAATGCATTTTGAACCTGCTTTTGTGCGTCATTGGTTTGAATAAATCACTTCACGTGACATTAAACATTTTACTATTTAATCGGTATCGCATCTGATATTTATGTAACTTGATAACTAAGTATTATGATAACTTGAGAACTAAGACATGAGATTGAATACATGTCGTTATTTTTTTTTGTAAGATGTTTTGGTTCGGTATTGGACTCAGGTCCTGTAATGACTGTTTATGTTTTTATAAGTTTTCCCCGTCATATCTGTAAATAGTTCATCATGTGTTCAATTCTATTTCCTCGTAATAAATTGTATTTAAATTAAATCTTTCCTTTTGTCGAACCCAATCTTTGGAGACTTTTTATTCATCATCATTTCCACTGCAATACTCTAATATCAAACGGCTGAATTCCCAGCAGTTTTATAAAATATCATTGTAACAGATAGCATAACATGTGGTAAGCTAGTTATAAATTATACAACTTAAAAATTTCAGAGGCACATACTTATTTTAAGCAGCCAATAGTTTGATATTAAGTAGATATCCTAACCTCTAATTCAAATGCAATGTTCTTCCCTGTTTGATAAAATATACCAGGCAAAATGAAAATGAAGATTCATATTATGAGCTTCCACTTATTTTGCTAGGATTCTTAAGAAAAAAAAATTATATTAAGTGCTAAAATTTAAAATTTGTCATATTTTAAATTACTTAATAATTAAAACATACCTTAACCCTGTTGACACAACCTGCATGTTTTATTGCAGCAGTTTCTAAAACTGGTTTATTATCTTCTTCATCGTCACTTTCAGATTCAGATTCTTCATCTTCCTCATTGTCACTTTTTGGAGGCTTATTTTTTTGCATATTAGATAATTTCATCACTAACAAATTATTGTTACGGATTTTTTTCACTTCAGTTCCACCAACAAGTGTCATAGTCAAAGGAAACTGATCAGCTCGGTTTTCTCCTAGATTATCTGGGATGATGTCAAAGCTTAGACAAGGAGAACCTAAAAAAAAGAAAAGAAAAGAATTTCAATGCAAAGGCAGAAATTTTTTTATTTAAACGCACATACACATTTTTTCTCCTTTCTTCTTTTACTGTCTTACATAATATGAATCAAATCAAATATCCTGATTTCAAAGTGTTACTGTGCAATAGATAGTTGCTCATTTATTTATATAAATAAAATTTAATATTTCATGGTTTTGACACTACCATTGCAGAGATTCAATATTGCTCCTTTTGTTATATGGCATGCATAAAGTGCATAATGCTGTATTTGCTAACCTTCTGCAGCACATCTTAGTTTGCATCTGATAATAGAAGTTGTGATGCAGGCTTTCAAACCATTATGTTCCTTGGACATAATAGCACATCACGTGACTCTTTACAAACTGGTGATTTAAACAGAGTGTAATTTGGATACTGTAAAATCAAAAGTAACACTTCTCTTTCTCTCTCTGAGCAATTAGACTTTTGGTATGGTTGCTTATATTTTTGAAATACTATCTACATGTTCAACAACAATCACTAATTCGAAATCTATCATATCTGCTATTACTAAAATCGAAAGCATAAGAGATAAAATTTTGTAAGAATTGTATTTTAAATTTGATATATGACATGTAACAAAAAAAGTATATATAAAAGATTCTGTGATAACTGCATTTGAAATTTGAATTATATTTCCTCTTGAAACCTAAAACTTTAGATAAACACAGTAACTATCAGCTTAATTTGTAGGTACTAAATGTAAAATGATTTCTTTCCTATTATTTAAAAGAAGAAACAACTTAAAACAAAATCAGCCAACTACAAGGGCAGATTTTACATTAAGAAATATGATCAAATCACAAATCAAATTATTGACCAGAATATACAAAATGATCAGAAAAGTCCTTTTAGGTCTTTTAAAACTAGGACATCATTTTGCAAAGCCAGGGAAGTATTGTGCACTCTTAGTAAAGTGAACTATACTGAATTTATTGACAGGTTGTAATGCCCCAAGTGCCAAAAAAAGAAAGCACTACAACTAAACAAAAATAATAAGGGTTATCAGCCAAAAAGTTCATGGAAATTCATAATTTTATTCACAAATATCTTTCCTAATTTTACAGATAACTCCATGAAACTTTTTCCTGTGTTTGAATTATGATATAATTTATACCGTTTTAATAGGATTTTTTTTAGCTGAAATCATTTTTTTTTATTTATTTATTTTGTAGTTGTTGTTGTTAATGTAATTTCCTTATTTTGTCACTAGAGGCAAATAAAATTTTGTCAATAGAGGCAAATTCTCAATAAATTCAATACATTCACTTTACTATAGGTACATGCTATTTCTCTGGCTATGAGAGACGGCATTTCAAATTTTAATAGCTTAAAAATACTTTATAAATTATTCTGTATATTGGATAACACGCAAGTCCCACCATGAATGTAAATAATTTGAGCACCCAATGACTGTTCAAATTAATAGTATACAGAAACCTGTAAGAGACTTTATCATTAGCATAAGAAGATACATGGGGTTCAAAACATTTCAGAAATATAGGAAGAATTGCATGAAGTAAAACAATTTTCATTTCATATTTATATATAATGTTTTTCAACAGAAAACTACTTATTAGTGTTTAAAATTAAATTTTGCAAAAATGTATGTAACAAGCCACTTTGGTGGCAATCTGGTTCATCAGAATTAATTATTGCTAAGATTTTCTGTTAAATTTTTCATTAGCTCTTTCCTGGTGGCTTCCTCAGCAAAATACTTTTAAATTTCAGGTTTAATGAACATGTACTCAATTAAAAACCTCATATCATTCCATACATTTTACAATGAATCTCTCCAATTTCCTGTCATTTCATCTAAAATTTGAGCTTTCCTTTTTAAAACAATGGAGCTGTTTAAACTTCAACTAATCAAAAACTTTCTCACTAAGCAAAACATTTTTATTTAAATCATAAGAACAGAATGTAATAATGCTCACTATTGAAATTTGTTGTGTAATATATAGTACTTTTTATAATTTGAGTAACTTAGATAATTCAATTGAATTTCTCTAATTCAATAAAAAATACAGTATAAAATATGCAGAGTAATAAAGAAAGTGATATGAAAGTATTATGAATAACTCTATATACATCTATACATCCAATTATACTACAATTAAGGCTAATAGTATTTAAAAATGGATGCACATAAAAACAATTTTCATCATTGCCTATTTGAAAAACTAAACCTTGATTCTACGATAAATTTCAAAAAACATATTAAAAATTAAAAAGATAATTTTTCTTAATTCCAAGATGAGTAAAAAATCATTCTTAATATTGTATAATTTTTGAAATTATGGTGAAAATTTTACTAAATTTTCATTAAAACTTTTAAAAAACCATTACAAGCTACATGTCTTGGCATTCCACTGTATATTTGTACAAAAGTTGGTAATTCTAGGTCAAACTGTGTGATATAACATCAACACATTCACATTCATCTTTATTATTAGTAGAGAAGATATAATGGTAAGAATGTAGCATTTACAGGAAGATAGCCTGCTTAGATAGCATGTTGTAGCTAACATTATAGCATGTTAGCTACACTATAATTTTAATATAGTCTTTTATTTTTAAAATGGATGAAATTGTGAGATTAATAATTTAAAAGATGCAATTACAAATTTGTGAATGCTGTTTTATGAATTCTACATAAAGAGGCAAACATATAGCATTTTCAGATTTTACTTACTCAAATGAGCATGAACATTGATCAAAAACATCAAAATACATTATTAAGAATTAATATCTATTTTAAGATGCCCCTTAAAAAAAAACAGTACCAATATTGTAATCCAAATTATTAAGTAAAGTAATTCAGCTGATATTACTTTGGCTAATATTTTGTTATTGTCGAGTTTTTCACCTATTACACACATTTTATAGAACTGAAAATTATAATTTGTTAAGAAATGATTGATTTGATAAATAAAATGTGAGTGTCTAATTTCATTCAAATAACATTATTTTCAATAATAAAATTTTAACCCTAATTTTGCAATAAATTCTTTTTTTTTTTTTTTTACACTAATGAACAAACAAACAGTTGAATTTACTATTCGAAAGAGTTGCTTGTTCTTTGAAATTGGTTTTATTTCACGATTCTTCATTTTTACTATAATCTTCATTTCAATAAATTTTTAGAGCTCATTTGCATGGCTTTATGACTCCTTAATAACATCAGTACTTCACTGAGAAATAAATAGAAGATGTGTGGTATTTTTTTTCTTAAAGAACTGAAAATACCCCGATTCCTTAAGAATGAACTTTTCTTCTTGCAATTGTCCTCTGCTAATATTTTCAGAATCCTCACCTTCAATGATCTAGCGAAGCTATAAAGGGCCCATTTCTGCTCCTACTAAGCCATAAGTATTTCTATCTTTTAAGCTAAAAAAATTTTGCCTGATGCTTACAAGATGAGGTGGCTCACAAGCACAACTTAAATTGGTTCATCAGTGTCATTTTAAAAAAGTACACATTTGTTACTTTGAGCATAGCAGTGCAGCTATCACAGTTTGATCTTGCAGTTATCAAAGTTGTAAGGCTTTTGTTAAGTTAAAAAAATTCTGTGTAGTACAAAACTGAGATGCTGTAGATAATATATGTATATATATAATTCTCTATTATAAAGCAAGGCACAGCTGAACCAAAGAAATTCTTACATTCATAATTAAAAAGAATCATAGCAATCACTGCCCAAACAATTTCACAAAGTTCATTTTGGAAAATAAAAAAGTCCCAACCAAATAAAGAAAATATTTTAAAAGTATATTTAAATTTTCTAGTAAAAGCCACATTATAATAGTGTACAATCCTGAAAAATCTCAGATATGATCTTAAATAAGGGTTTCAATTATCATAAGATTATATATAATTCAAATATACTCAAACGGTCAATAATCAATCAAGATAATTAATAATTTCGAACAAATCAAATTTTGATGGTTAATGTTTACTAAAATCTAAAATACTTGCCTGTCTTGACAGCATAATAACAAATATACGCAGATTCGTCACACTCTAATTCAACATCATCATTATTTTCATTATTAGGGAGATATACCCGAGAAGTAGCATTTTCAGTTTCGTCGTCAGAGGTATTTGTTTCTTCCTCATCACTCTCATCATCATTAACTACTTCCATTTCCGCATCATTTTCTTTATCGTCATCAACAGTTGAAAAATTTGAATTAGCCATCACATAAATAATACTGCTGCTGCAGGAATTTTTGCCAAGTGTTGAAATAACACGTTTTTCGGTGTTTTGCTTACTATTTTAAGAAACTGTTGCCAAATTACAAAATCGAAATATATTGAAACGTCAAAGTTGCTAAACGCATTATTGAAAATTTTAATTGAAATCAAAAAATAAAAAAGAATTGATTAAATTTTGAATAAGAATTAGTATTCTACCTTTATGACCCAGTTATAACGGAATTAATAATTTAGAGTTAAAAATGATGATAAGACAATAGCGGCTATTTGAATTTCACTACAATACTGATGAAACCAGCTCACTTAGACAGAAATGTGAGAATGAATTTACCTTTATTTTTGAATTCTGATTAGAGTTACCTTGATGGAATAAGGCAATTCCTGTTTTGTTAATATTCTCATCCTGACTGCTGCTCTCCTATAGATTAATAAGTTTTTGATCCCATATAATATTCTTTTTAATATAGGAATTAAAACATATTCGCGTGATATAAATATGGATATCAGATTTTTAGCAATTTTGCGTCTAATAAAAGTTTTTAGGAGGAAATTAAATATACTGAGTTAGTTAGTTAGTTATTTTGGATTTTATGGCACAAGAGCCAAATCTGGCTAAGCTGCGCCAAACATATGGTTAAATATAAAAAATATTCAGTTCAGTTCTAAAAAGTTAAAATAAAATTTGCAAAACCAAGAAATATGGAGATAAAATTTTACTAGTTAAATAAAATGGAAAAAACCAATTTCTTTCAAGAAAGTAAAAATATTTGGATGGGGATGTTCTCCCACCAAGTCACGAATGTTTGAAGATGATGTACCGAATAAATGTAATCGATGAGAATTAAAAATTGGACATTCTGATAAAATATGAATAACAGTTAAATTAACATCACACGCATTACAGACTGGACATCGCTCACCAGTATATACTGAAGTATATATTAAATACTCACCAGTATATATTAAATATACTGAAAGAAATGCAGTCGCTTCTTTCACTTTTTTTTTTCTGTAATACTATTAATGCATTAAACATAGTTGGTATCAAAAAAATGTTGTACGATTTTTCTGTAAAAAAAGATTGAATTTCCCAAAATGACCCAACTGAATAAAATTCTTTACATTACCAATTCCTCTGATACTGCTTTAAAATGATCAAAAGTTGATAATAATCTTAATATTCCTATGAAACATGAAGCATCACATCAAGATTCCTTTTGTTAAAAAAAAATAGCTCATGAAATTGAATATGACAATGATTTATTTTTGAAAGAAATTAAACGATTTTCTAAACGCACAAATGTTACCCTCTAGCAAATTTCTGATTACAATATATTGTACTTCTCTTCCGCCACATTACTACTTAGTCTACTAGTAAAAAAAAATTGATTATTTATAGACAGGCCATGAAAGCACGGCAATTTCCAGGTATTCTATCATTCCATTAGTTCTTATAAATCTCATAAGTTGTGGTAAGCAGTGGCGGATTTTGACAACATGAGGCCACATGCACTACATTATTTTGAGACCCCCTTCTAGGCAAATTCTATTTATAACAAGAAAGTAATAAGAATTAAACTTATTTTAGCTTTTAGTTTTAACTTTGTGCTTACTTTTTAGCACTTTCTACAATATATGTATATATTAAACAAATGAAAAAAACTTACCCACTTTTTATAATATAAAATGTTAACGTAAAAGAATAAAATGAAAGTTCTATTCAGTAACAATTAGAAGAAAATATTATTATTTACATTTCTTCCAAACTTTGAATTGGTATAAACAGTGTCAACATCCTTTGACCACAGAATTGAGTGGTATTTTCTATTAATGCAGATTATAAAAATAAGAAAATATATAAAATTTTCTTTTCCAAGATTTTTTTTTAAATAATACTTAGAGAAATTTTAAAATATTTCTTAAAAATATTAGCTAATTGAAGGAAAATTGCTTATTTAAATATTTTTCTCCCATCCTTCAATTTGATGTTCCGGAAATCGCCGTTGCACCTTGTTAATTTTTAGCAAAAATGCATATTAAAAATAATACTTATTTTAAATATATTATTAAATTTATTACTGTTAAAATTATAATTAAAAAATATTTAATAGACTAAATTATTTATTTAAATATTATTGAGTAGCTTAAATGTTTTCGAATAAAAGATTTTTTAAACGAAAAAAATGTAAAAACAAGTCGAAATAACAGAAAGATTTCATTTCCTTTTGCCGAGAAATAAAGACCAAATTATGAAAAAAAATTACGAAAATTGACATTATTACTTTAAAATTTGATTAATCTATACTTATATAAAGCTCAATGTGTGTGTGTGTGTGTGTGTGTGTGTTGGCCTCTACAGCCAGACCGTTCGACCTACAGCTATGAAATTTGACACATGCATACCTTGGAGGTCGGGAATGTGTACCTTCGGTCTCTTTTTTTGAATTTTTAATTATAATTTTAATTATTAAATAAAAACTAACTTTCCCGCCGCCAAATGAGTAAGGCTTCAGTGTTTTTTTTTCCCCCACGCTAAGGAGGATAGGCTTAATAAATTTTCGGCAGATTATTTCAAAGGATTCTGTTTATTTTCTTAATGTTTAATGCATTTAAAATTATACATTGTTAATCAATCGATCCTTCAGATTCATTCTGAAGTACTTTTGAATTAAAATAAAACAGAATAAAGGAAATTAAAAAGTTCTTATCTGCATAGCGTTACCCCAACTGGAGTAGAAAATTCACGCATGCGCATTGTGTTCTGAGTGTTGACAACTGGATGCGGACTTGGTTTTGAAGGCTTAATATGTTTTCGGTAGATTATTTCAAACGATTCTGTTTATTTTTTTAGTGTTTGATGCCTTTAAAACTAAACATTGTTAATTACTCAATCTGTTCACGATGAATCTGAGAAAATTTTGTCGAAAACTTCTTATGATATTATATAAATTAAGAAAAATATTCTTTAGTGCCCATAAGGTTTAAATACTCAGCGACTCTGTTTTCAGTACTCATATTTAAAAAAAAAAATGCTTCGTTTCAGTAAAAAAAACATATTATTATATTAATTGCAGTTTAATCATTTCCACTTTAATTTAAAGCATAAATTCTACGGGAGCTAACAGAAAATTAGAGAGATACATATTACGTTACGACTGAAGGCTTTTATAATATTATGAGTGAATTATATCACTATCAAAATTTGAAGTTTTAAAATATTTTGATGAAGAATCTATTAAAGTAGGAATTGGGTAAAATATTTAATTATTAAAATTTAAACGAACATTAAGATTGGCGAACCGGCTGATTGCCAAAGGCGACTAGTCTGTTATATATCTCTTTCACCGTCTCTTTTCTTAAGCAAGATTTTAATTTCAATGTTATTTATTATGATTACGAAGAACATTTTTATTAGGCTTTATTCTTTGATTTTATAACGACAGTCAACTTTTATTTTTTAAGATTTTCTCTGAATAATTACAAATTAAATGAATAATTAATACAGTTAAATAAATAATCAATACAGTTATATAAATAATAAATATTCCAATGCATTATAAATAAGTAATTAATTATTCTGTGATTTATTTAATTTTTATTTTAATAATCAAAGTAAACATTTATTGCTGTCCTACAATTTGTTACCATATCGAATTCATATATTTTTTATAAATTTATTTATATAAAAACTAAGCTAATAATAATTTTAGGCTCACTGGGCAGAAATCAAATCCAACAATTCAAATCCAGGAGTCAAATCCAACAAGTGACTAACCATCTGTCTTGTAGACGTCTATTAATATTTGAGTTAAATCCAACAAGGGATCGATCATCTGTTGGTTTATACTTTCAGAAGCTTGTACACGCGATAACTCAAAAACGCCATGACTTAATACTTGAAACTTAACATGTGCATTTGTAACTATGATTGCAGTTCTGTATCATTTTTTTATCGGTCGATGAAGAAAAAAGTTTCTAAAATATGAATTCGGTCTTCGGATGCTATTTACCTAATGCTAGAGAATAGTCGCCAAAATTCTTGCCAAGTATCACCCGATAGATTCAGTAACAATACTAAGATAAATATTTCTTAATTATTAGACACCAATGCCAAGCGATGCGTTCTTTAGCACAGCACCTTTACTAGAGAATATGCGAGAAAGTTTAGGTAGGCCATTTCTGCTGGTTTTTTTGTGCATTAAAAGGATTATTCTCATTACTAAATATTTGCTCTCAGTACATATTTCGTTCAAGTATTTGTATGCAACCATATAGTTTTCTTTCCCAAGTTATTCCATTTTTCTTTGATTTTTTAAAAAAAGAAAACAACGTCTGGACTATTAGTTACTTGTATTTATTAATATTCGAATATATTTTATAGAATTAACTCATAAATCTATAGGCTGACATAGAAAATATATCATCTCTGGATCTGCGTATTATTCCAGAAATGTGGCTACACTTTTGATACGATTGATTTTGGAATTAGTTGTGTGAAAACGGAATTCGAGTCTTATCTTTTGGCCCCTAAACGTTTGGAACATTCCAAAGAGCCATACGCCATTGTTTACGAATTGCAAATTCACATTCTTCAGAATATCAAGATCAATACGCGGTAAGAGTCGAAAGACAACATTTATGTTGCTAACCGATCACGCGTACCCAAATCAGAAAACCAACATGCGGCAAGAATCGAACCAAATGGAAAGTCGAATGGAGAAGATGTGCTCATTTCCCGCATTCCCATTATTCCCACCGACATGACTTTTGATTTCAAACGACTGCAGTTCCCCATTCGATTTGTATTCTCAATGACCATCAATAAGGCGCAAGATCAATAACTGCAAGTGTGCGTATTGAACCTAGAAAATCCATGTTTTTCACATGACCAATTGTATGCCGGATGCTCACGAGTCGGACATCCAAGAAATGTGTTTTTGCTGAAATCGGAAAAACAAAAAATATTGTCCACCCTAAACCACTTAAATAGTAAATAAATATTATTTATACTTCTAATTTATATATTATTCAGTTTCAATGAATTTATTTTTGTCAACAAGAAAATAAATATTAATCATCCCATCATTCCTAATAAAACAAGATAGCTATTTCAAATGATATTTCCAAAATTATTTCTTCTGCGGCAGCAACGCGCCGTGTACCAGCTTGTAAAACATAAAAACGATGTGAGCGTCTTGAATAGTACCTGAGAGGAAACATCCGAGTGCGAAAGATCAAATCTTTGACAGGAAACATTTTACTTCTTCAATGGCCGGATGTAAAACTAGATTCAATTTCTTTAAATAGTACCTTAATCCTGTTAGTCTTCGTCTTACAAAATCCTCGCGATACCTTTGGATTGCATTTCGATTGATTTTCAGTTCATCTACGTTGTGTCTTAAGGACTTAGCTGCAGCTTCGAGCATAAAAACGGCATTTCTTTAATGTAACATCAATCGAGTACAACGTTTGATTTTAGAGATAAAAGAAGATTTCTTCCCTCGTACATTTTTTATCCCTAAACGTATCTGCACATATATGTTTTCTTCTAAATACGTCTGAATAAGATTTGCTGAAGGCCGGACGACCAGAAATATCCTCGATATCTCACTATTTGTTTGACGAATCCATATAATTACCAGCAATCGCCGAGCCTTCAGTTTTCGTGTTCCCTAATTCTCAATAACGCCCTTTTGTCCACATCTTTTCCAACTTCGTATCGATTTCGCTAAGATTTCATCTACCCCGCATCACTCTTTGATTCACTAAAAACTGACCGTCTTCAAGTTTTGTAATATAATTTGAAGAAATGTCAAATAAATATTCTAAATCTATTATAAACTTCATGTTTTGACCAAAAGCGGTCATTTTATTTCTCATATACATAGAAAAGATATTGTAATTGTCAAAAAAATTTTAACTAAGTTTTACGTTTCAGATATCCTAGAGTTTAAAAAACAAAATTTTTTGCATTATGTGAATCTTCTCTCCTACCTATCCATGGCAAAAATAATTAAAAAATGCATTGAACTAAACGGAAAAACAGTTTACCACTTCTACCGTGATGGGGGAAAAAATTTCAATTTTTGATTTGAACATTTCAGGTCATTAATTGTAGTTTGCATTAATTTCAATTTGTCCGCCATCAATTTCCCCCCCCCAAAGGGGGGGGGGTTATATAGGGGAAGTTAAGCTATCACAATTTCCTAATGCCTTTTTTTTGTAATTTTATTTTAATACAGAATGGTTTTATTTTCGTTTAATTATTATTAAATGAAGCTTTTCTAATCTGATTAGCGATTCTGAACGAAGTTGCGCAGAAATACATCATAGTGATGAAATATAATGTATTTCTGATGAAATATAATGTATTAACAAGCATTAGATTTTTTAGAATTAATTGAAAAAAGTAGAAACGGCAGTTATGGAAATACGTTAATCGTATGATAGAGTTAATTTTTTTTTTCTGTTATATGTTTAAATAATTATATTTAATCAATATTTCATTCAAATATTCTGCAGACGTTTTCCGAACTGAGAAAAATATTTTGGATTTTTAAAAGTAATTTGCTGTTTAAAAATATATTTGGAAGATAAAAACTTTAAAAAAGCCCTACAAATCTATAAAAGGAAAAACAGTAAGCTTAAAAATATTTCAAAACATTTGCATTCTCTCTTTCTTTTCTCTCTCTTTTTTTTCCTCCTTGGCTCAAATTGGCAAATTCGTCAGTCGCCAAATATGTGAAGTACGACGCCAAATGGATGTGATGCAGAAACCATAACGAAAGCATTTCCTCTGCTGGATGGTGCTGCATTTAGTGTTGGCATTTCTTGCATCTTCCAGATCAGCTGGGGATTGTTTTTTTTCTCGCAGCCACCGAAACCTATGAAGGTCTAATTTTAATCGAATCAGCGGAAAGTTCGCTTCCTCCTCCAATCGATCTGCAGAATCCCCTCAAGGCTTCTAATTGGATGAGACAGTATCGTACACTTGTTTGATTTCGAACCCTCATACCGATCTGGGACTCCGAGGATGGTGGCCACCTGCCGAATCTACAAGAAGGCCTGTCCTAATGGGAAGGTAAACACATTTTTAAAATGGATCGATCTGTACTTATCTATTTTTAGATATCCTTCAATAGCAATCACATTTTTTCGAGTAGATCGAATATCTTTAAAAAATTTAAATGAAATTGATTTCTTAGACAATTCGGGACAAGATCAAGATTTTCATACGAAGAATCTTAAATTTTGAATAATAATAAAGAAATTATTTTTACTACTAATAAAAGAAAATATGTTTGTATGAGTCATTAGGAATGCTTGTTTTGGTGCACGATAGAACAGACTGGTGGTGGGAATGTGTTTCGCAGAATGATTTAAAAAATTTTTTAATTGTAATTTGAATTAAATTACAATTCATTAATTAAAATTACATTTAAGCAATAATTTTTTTTACCGCGATAAATATTACTGCATAAAATTCATTCGATTACTGTACAAAATTCATTTTATATTTTTAATTTTTTTAAAAAAATGCCTTTTTTGTCACCAATTTAGTTGTGCATTTTTTAAAAATATGTTTTTGCCTAATTTTCAACTATGTATCACTTCTATTGCCAATTTCCAACACTATATTTCTTTTCATAATTTTAATTAATTAGAATAAATAAAATTAATAGAAAATAATAAAAATCAATTAATAAAAATTTAATTTAACAAATATTCAGCAAAATTTTGATATTTTTTTCTCAACAGCATCTGACAATGTTGCAGATCAAAAATAACTTATATACAATCTAAAAATGCAAATTGTTTTTTCAATGATATTAATTTTTTTGCAATATGATTTTTTTTTCTATTGCCCCAAAATGAAGATATTAATCGTTAGTCGCTAGTAATGAATAAAAACATTTTGTGTTATAATTTATTTCATACCACAGATATTTAAAATTTTTCTTCCTTATTTTGGCTATTTTTGTCCATTATTAAAAAAAATCCGTTCTAAATTTTGGTAAGAATGGATTTAAACATCTATTCTAAATTTTAATTTGGAAACAACTGTTTATTCGTACTGATATTTCTATTCAAATTTTATCCGAATATGATTGAAATAAGAGTTTTAATTCAATTAATGCTTCATTTTGTAGCAATGTGACGTTTTATTTTGGGATAGATATCGTAATTCGGAATCATGTTGAGATGATGAGGACATACCATTTCTTTCTCTCCTACTTGTAAGAGATACCAGCAGAAAGCACGCTGTGTGACCCCAACCTATTTAGCATGCTCTAAACCTCGATAAGTGTATTACAACGCCGTGTAATGCGGGATATTTCTTAAATTGAATCTTAATTAATATATAACTTGTCATCCCTGTCACAAAATATTGTAAATAAAATTTTAAATGTCTCTTATGTATTATGTCAATTTTTTTTATCCAATATATAAATTAAATTTATGAAATAATAGTAGAATATGAACATAGTTTAAATAATATTTTTTTTATTTAATAACTTGTCACCTCAGATGACCAGCTGGTTCGCTGAGAGTATTGATTATTTTAATTTCAGAAAAATCCTTTTTTAAAACTCCATGTTCATGACACCGACAATTGTTTTATATTAAAGTTGTGTTATATTTTCTTAGTCAAATTCTGTTTATCGTACGCATGGATCTTCTAAATTTCGCGATACTGTAACTTCACTTTTTTGTCTTAAAAAACACAGATGTTTTTTTTTTATGTTAAACACAATCCTTCTTCTTTGGCTATCAACAATGGAAGAAAATCCTGCTATTAAGTGTTTAATGAGACAATGAAAACGGTTTAAATGTTAGGGCTGCAATTGGCAAGAAAAAAAAAATATTTTAAAAAATTGCCAAAATTCGGCAAACATTTTCATGATTATTAAATTGACATTATTAAAAAAAAAACCTTTTTTTAAGTTTGAAACGGTGTAAAATTTATTTTTGTCCAATAATTTTTTTGGAAGTTATAGTGGAAGGACGCCAAAATGGAGCTTCATTTTTAATTAAAATACTAATTGAAATTTAAAAAAAACCGTTCCGAGATGCACATTGCCAGCTTCCAAGGTATAAAATGTACCAATTTTGGTAGCTGTATTCAAATATTTAATCCCTCCCACTTGTTTTTGCTATATTACGAAGCATAAAACTTTCGTGTGTTGATTCATTTTTATCTTCCTGCCTCTGAAAATGACAATCTGTGCCTTCAATGCCGATCGCGGTTTTACCCAATAACAACAATTTTTATTCGATGTCAAAAAGAGAGGACACTTTTTTTTATGGAGGCGTGAGAAAGTTTCCGGAAGGTCTCTCCCACTGACTTTATTTTTTCTTAATAAGTGCTGACTATTTTTAAAATCGGGATATTTCTTTAGCTATATTATTATTATTTCTTATTTTAAGGTTACCCTTTATCTACCAAAAAGGGAATACATTGACCACATCACTTCTGTGGATCCTATTGGTAAGTTGAGAATCTTTTGAATATGCATTAGTATCTCCACGTTTCACTGTAAATGCAGCTGAATTAGATGGTGAATAACCACAAACAGCACATCCCAACCCTGACTCAGTATCGGGAGTGAAATGAATAATTTGGCTTTTCTGATGTTTCTCAATTCACAGCGATGGACCCATTAATCAAGCAAACAATACCTCTATTGTACAGAACAAGGAAGCGAGAGTCTTGTTTCTAAGTTGTAATTTCCTATAATGGTAACTAAAAAGCTAATTTGTCTTGTCTTTTTTTTTATTTTAAATATAAAAGTATTCAAAATTATTCCAGAAAATTTAGACGTTTGAACATCCATCGAATGTTTGTGACTTTTCTTTTCGGTGTAGTTTAATTTTCTATTATTTATTTCCCATTATGAAGCAACAGAAGGTTGATTTTTTGGCGTATATTTAATTTTGAATCGTGGTCAGACGACAGTCTTAACAACTGAGCCGGTACGCCTTTCCCGTCTCCTAACTTCAGAGTCACAGCTGTAGGAAGAACCTTTAACTCACAAAATCAGATTTGGATTATACCAGCCCGATACATACAGCAGTTTTTCAGTTAATTTGATTTCGACTTCTGATTCCAAAGCTACCAGAACACCAAGGAACATTTTTTATGAATGTTTTAATTTGATGAATATCTTGTAAGAAATTTGTTATTTTAGGATGTATATTATGCAGGTTATCTATTGAACTTCTTCTATCCCAATTTAATTTTAAAATGGCAAATACAAATTGGTATCTAAATATCAGAAACTAACCATGCGCTTAAAAGGTTAAAAAAAACCACCCTTGCGAGCAATAATGTTAAAAGCAAAACATGTAAAACGCGCATTTGATTGGTAGTGACTTTTCAAAGCCGGTGACGTAAAAACTCACTCAGTAGAACAGAAGATCATATTTTGAACGATAACCATTAATTTGATAACGTAGAATATTACGAATACCGAAAATAAAAGCATCCGCTAATAACTAATTGTTCTGTTTCATTTCTAACGCTTTTCTGGCATAAAAGTATTGGAAATTATGGTCAAACAAATGCGTTCTATGCACAGAACAGAACGCCGTCTCATACCCCCGTATCGGCGACCATTCTGCCGCATTATTATGTTTAATTATGTTGTGTTTCGTATTAAATCGAAGCTTCTTTACAATTTTATAATTGACATTTTACTCATATCTTGTTCCATTTCCATGAAAGGAATGCTGACTCCGTTGTTTGTCGTCAGATAGAGCTATAACCGACCTCACTATGCAACGCTTGGTTACTTTATTATACTTGAACACCAAGTTTATGGCAATAATTGTCGCCGTTCTCAAGTTAATGTAGGGTATATGAACATTTCATAGGCACTGTGAACTTATTATTTTAAGTTGTGTATTAAATGTTCATTGTCTTTATGTATGTATTTTTATGGTATGACAGAGGGCATCGTATTGCTGGATGATGAATATTTGAAGCAACGACATGTCTACGGTCATGTGATCGCCACTTTCCGCTATGGCAGAGAAGATGATGAGGTGATGGGGCTGAAGTTCGTGAAGGAGCTCTACTTGGCTTCAGAACAGATATATCCACCGCCTCTGCAGGATGATGGACAGCCCATGCCTAGCGCTCAAGCGGTATCCAAGACACAGCAGAAGCTCATGGAGAAGCTCGGCTCTAATGCCTACCCCTTCACTCTGCAGGTGAAATTTATCATTTCTATAATTCTTTATGAACTTCACTTTCTTATTTTAGAAGGAATCAAGTTTTCGTTGCCTTACACGTAAACCGTGCTACCGTGCCTTATATCAATTTTTGAAACAGCATCAAGTATGGTAGTTTCTTTTTGGAAATACTACCTTTTGCATTTGTTCTTATGATTCGACATCTGAAAAATCTCTGCACATCTTCTCTTATTATGATTGGTAGAGCCTAAAAGCCCCTTTCTTTCAAAAATTTATACCTAAGAGTTGTTTATGTTAATTTATGAGTATAATAACTTAATTGTTTTGATCGTATTTGAATAGACGAGAAATATTGTGTAGGAAGGGTGAAAATCTCGGTTAGATAATCTATTTTAAAAGAGGAAGAGATAGTGAGTGGAGAGTGAAAATGTTCATAATTTTCTATAATTCCTTAATTGCTGAAGATGGAAATTAGAAATTCTAATTATCTATCATAATGAATAAATTTTATTCTGAAAATTTATTGATGACTATCACCTATTAGAAGTTAAGAATCGATTTTAAAGTTGTAATTAACCTTTTATTGATCTCATTTTTTTGTTTTTTCATTGCTTATTTGTTTGTTTTTTATTGCCTTGCCTATTTTAGCTTCCAGAGAACGCGCCCCACTCCGTGGTGCTGCAGCCCGGCCCAGAGGAGCAGGGGCAACCTTGCGGTGTGTATTACGAAGTCAGGATCACTGTTGGGAACTCTCAGCACGACAAGGGGCACAAAAGGTGAGCTTTTATCAATAGAAATATTGCCCATATTTGCATGAACATTAATTGTTGAGCGCGAGATAATAAATAGGCAAAATAGGCTTCTTCCAAAGTACAACACTGGTCTGCAGAAATCCGAGATCTGCAAGTCCTTTTTTTTTGCGGTATTTTCAAAATATCATGCATTTGATCTTGTTGGAATAAAATCGTTTAGGTTTTGCATTATTATTCTAAGAGCTTTACAAATTATATAATTTTTTATAATTTAAATTGTTTGATTATAAAATTGAGTAGTATTTAGATGATTTTAAAAATGCTTTGATATTTCCTTTATATTTTATTTAAACTTACTTTTATATTTTAATTTTCTTATAGGCGAATTATTGTAACTTTCTCAAACATAAAATGAAATAAAATATTTTCTTCTTTAGTTTTTTAAAATTTACTACTTAAAACTGCATCTATAGAAATTAAAATTAAAATCAATAAAAAATTATCTGGCTTAATTGTCAGTTTGGGAAGAAGAAAAGAGTTTTAAATGAAAAAAATTGAAAGTGAAAAAAGGTGACCAGCTTTGCCTAAGATCCCCAAAATACTTAATTCATCATAGGTTAAAAAAAAAAATACATTTCACAAAACTGCATACAAATCCCTAGGACAAAAATGATTGGAATAATTTAACCTTTTTTTGCTTGGTGTGTTGAAAAAAAATTGGTCAAACATTGGCACTTGTCCGTGATAATCCCCCCAAAAATAATAAAAAAGTTATTAAATTACTATACAAAAATATTTTTGCTCTATTTTAAGAATTAAAATATTTTTCGAAATTAATAAAAAATAGATAAAATATTTATATCAATGGTATCAATGAGAATATATAAATATATATTTTTAATTTTAAGTTGGCGGTTTTAATTTTAAGATAATGTATTTTTGTGAAACAGTGCCGTGGGGAAAAAATCAAAATTTCGCTTGAATTTAATTAATTACAATTCTTATAAAATTTTTAAAATATCGCTTTAATATGCCTATTTCTACTACCTCCCACCCTCCACCCAAAGTTTAGCTATGCCTCCTATATGGAGCTAATACACACACATTTCTTCTTCATTAGTAGTAGAGATAAAATGTTGTTTCGATTCGTCCGTTGCAGGAACTCGGTGTCGATGTCGATTCGCAAGGTACAGCGTGCCCAGCTCGTCGGCAGTCGTCAGCCGTGCTCCGTCATCAAGAAGGACTTTCTGCTCAGCCCGGGACACTTGGAACTTGAAGTGACGTTGGACAAGCAAGTCTTTGAGCTCGGAGATCCGGTCGCCGTCAACATCGCCGTCAGAAATTACTCCAGCAAGACCGTCAAGAGGATCAAAGTTTATGGTAAATAAGTATATCCCTTTCCTTCCACCAAAGTAAGTATCCACAACAAAACACAATTTCCTAATTTATTTCATCATTGAAATTCATTTGATCTGGATACAGCGGCAGATGCATGAAAGGAGGTATGAGACATAGGTTGTAAAGATTCTCAAATGCGACTTAAAAATATCCATACTTTGTAAAACACAAGAATATAATTTCACTTGCAAATGTATATTTAAGGAGATCGAAAATAAGTAGAAACCGGAAAACAATGGGGATATAGATCCCCTATGCACCAGTCTTGAGGGGAGGTATGGAGGTAAAACAACAGTACGTTTATTCCAATTTTACTTTTTTTGCTATTAATAAAAAGAGAAATTACTACATCCTCTAAAATATTCGAACTCTAGATTTTGACGAATCTCCACGTTTCATAACCTCTTTGAATTTGAAAACACATTTTTAGAATAATATAAGTTCTCTTTATTGTGCAAGGATTAACTCAAAAATGCTTCGAGATAGCCGGAAGAAATTTGTCACGAGGCTTTTATATCAAATTTATAGTTTTCTACTCAATTTTAAACGAAATCCATTCCCAGAAAGTTCGTCTGTCCCTATTGCAGAGTGATAATGAACGCCATAACTTCAAAACTCAAACTAATAGAAAAACAGAATTTGGTAAATTTTTTTTATTTAAAGCGTAGCTGCGTATCAGATTTTAAGCCAAAACTATCAAAGGGTGATTGTTTATCATTTTATATTTTCGCATTCATATAAAAGCAATAACTCAAAAACGCAACGACTGAAATAAATGAAATTTGGTGCGCAATCTTTCACTAAAAATGTAATTCTGTATCAAATTTTATTTTCAATCAATCGATAAATAAAAGCATCCAAAATGCATATTCTGTTTTCTTGATTATAATACAAAACACAAAATTATCATGTACCAGACTTCGCAAATAAAAATCATGAGGTTCACAGCCTCATGAGTGCTAGTCCTCAAAGTCCTCAATTTTATGGGGGAGAAAGGGGAATAGGATATATATTATAGAGTATGGAAGAAAATTTTGGAAAATTTACGCCCAGAAAATTCACCTCCTCACTTTCTCGTATAGGAAGTATAGAGAAAGTATTTTAATCGTCAAAAATTTCGAACTCGAGATTCTGATGAACTCAAAAAGCTATTTGAACACGAAGAATGAAATTTGATGTATGGTCTTTATGCCAAATTTCTAGATCTCTGTAAAAAATATGTGCAAAATCCGTTCAGAGGAATTCATTTATACTGCCTGGCTGTTGGAATATAAATGAACTCAATAATTACTAAGCGAAAAAGATAGATAAAATTCGATGCACAAATTTATCCTCTATGGTATAAGCAACTATCAAATTTTGAACCAAATACAAAGCGAGTTTGACAGTTTGTACTTTCAGAAGCAGCCGGCATCTTGGCGTAGGGGTAGCGCTTCTTCCACGTGATCTGAACGTCCTGGGTTCGAGTCCCCGTTTGGGCATAGTTGTTGTTCTATCTGTGAGATGTGTGAATGTGCCCTCATGTAAAAAGGGGTTCTGCAAGCGAATGAGTGATGTGTGAGTAGTAAAGTCGTACTCTTGGCCCTAGTTGGCGCTACTAAAAAAACAAGAGACGCTGCCCCACCGGCTTAAAATCGCTGTCTTCGTAACAGCGGGCTTGTCTGTGGCAAGTGCCATAAGAAACAACAACTTTCAGAAACATGTGAAAAAGTAACTAAAAAACGCAATGATTTAAATGCATCAAATTTCGTCTGTGATTTTGAGATTGCATTTATAGTTCTGTATCAAATTTTTGTTTTCATTCGTTTCGAAAAATGAGGTTAAAACACAAATTCGATTTTCGAGTTGTATTAGCCATGCCAGAAATTAATTGTCAAAAAAATTCGCCAAGGATTACACGATAGATTGAATAAAAATGTTTTCATAGTCAAAGATCAATATTTCGTAATTATCGTTTGCAAATGGTATACAAAGTATTTTCAGACTTGTCCAGAATTGTATACGGATTGAAAGAGATAGCAACTTTTTCAGAGAGTAGAAAGAAAGTTTTGAGGTGACTACTCTAGCTGGTTTCTTTTCGACATTCGCATTCATTTTACTTAAATTGTTTGCAATATGCAGAAATGTATCTTGCATAAATAGCTGCTTGTATTTTGCTTGTGGTGAAATAATCTGTTGGTAGAATAAAATATCCTTTTTTTTTTTTCTTTTTTCCCCCCTATTTCAGCTATTCAGAACGCTGATATCTGCATGTTTGCCAGCGGTCACTGCAGAACTATCATTTCTACACTGGACACTGAGTAAGTCGTTCCAATCCTTTTTCTCGACTAGTCCTTTGTGATTTTCTTCTCTATTCAAAATGTTCTATTTTAGAGTAATTTACATTATTTATTTAAAAAAAAAATGGAATATTATGTAAGTGTGTGCCTAAAGACTTTTTATACAAGCATGAATATGATCATGCATTAAATCTATTGTAGTAGTAAATAATATGCTTCATTCTCTTTTCAATCTATTGTTTCCAATAAATGTAATTATTAATTTTGGTAATGGTAATTATGTCAAAAAGATGATAATAATAATTTTTAGCAATGGTAGAAATAAAATGGCTAAATGCATTCTAATGCAATAAACAATACTCATCGGATGCAGTGGTAGACCAAGCAAGAACTGATTTTTGGCCACTAGGTTTAATGAGGTTGCACGAAAATTGGTATCATAAATGTTATTAGCCTAGTTACCAAGGATATTTTTAATTTATTCATAAATTTGTAAAAAAAAATATTAATGTTTTTTTAATATGAAAAATACGAATTATAAAATTTTAGCGTGTTTATATCAAATTATTAAAAATATTATTCAATAAGTAGAGTATAACTAATTACATATTTTTAATACGTGGGAATATTAATTATCCATTTAACTACTTACATTTTATTCCATTTAAAATGTTGTGGAAAATAAAATTAATTTTTACTATTTAAAATTTTGGGAGTTTATTATTTCAAGAGAAACAAAAAGTTTAGAATTTTATTACTTCTGCTATTTTTTCCACGATGGACTTTTTAAAAAAATAAATAAATAAAAACAGATATGTTTTCACGAAGTTGTTAAAATAAAAATATAAACTTCTTAAAATAAATCATCTACATATTAATTAAACTGAAAAATGGATGGAATGTGAAACTAGTTGATTATTTATTGATAGAGGAACCTCATAAATCTTAAAAAGTCTACATCTGCCACTGTATAAGTGTAAAATTCTAAAAAAAATTCTAAAACATTTATCCATTTATTCAGCAAATAGTGAAAGATGAATGATGACAAAAAGTAATTAGTAATTATCCAAACATTAGATTGGCACCTGCATCATGGTAATTCATTTCCTTATGTTTCCACAATTATCGCGTAGTAACTGAGATAAAATATTGAACATGTGTCATATCGTCCATACAATCCGAATCCAGCTCTATGTGACATTTTATTGTTTCTTCAATAGTAATTGATTCTCCATGCCAGAAATATATATCAGCAAAGAATTGTTTTGAAGATACTAAGGGTGGTTCTAAGGTGAAGATTATTAAAAAACGCACTCCAGTATGCATGTTTATGTCAAATTTGAACTGATTGGACCAAGTATGCATAATTCGAGGAATATCGCTTAGGAAAATATCATATCTAATTGAGCTTTATTTAATATATTAGGTAATAAACATATTTTCTTTCTGCTTTTGATTTGTCCTTGTAAATCAACTTATTTTTTATAAGAAAATAAATTAAACAATGTAAAACTAAAAAAAAAATATTTTAAAAACTTCATTTTAAGCACTTACGAATTTTAATAACTTTAAATAAATAATAATATAGTTTTATAATTTTCATTTTTTTAAATAATGCAAATAATAACAACCCTTTCCCATTATTCAATTAATACAGTTGTAGCTAGGTTTGTGCAAAAATAATTACATTTCTTTCTTTGTGAAATAAAGAATTAATTTTGGAATAGATAATGATAATTAGAAATGAAATACATTAATGATTTTTATCAATGGTGTTCTTCCTATTTAGGTTGATAACAGTTTGACTGATAGCAATTTTTGCACATTTATTATGACTCATAACATTTCTAGTTCTTATATTTAAGAAAAAAAACTAAACCAAATGTGATTTCAGTAAATCATTATCATTGACTTTTACCATTCAAAGAATTTGCGATAACTTAAATAAGAGATAATTTGATGGTGAGAAGTCCAGGTTTCATGATGAATGCAATGTCACTTCTCGATTAAACATCAGTCACTTTTCTACGAATCACTAAAGATGTGCATGATACCCTGATGTCATGAAAAAACAAATTCCCAATTAAGTTGAAAGATTCAGAACCTGTTTTTTCATCTTCACATATATATTTCATTTTTTGCAGATCCGGCTGCCCTGTGTCCCCTGGAGGAACACTCCACAAAGTGGTGGAGATCTACCCTACTGCAGGAGACGCCCTTATCACAAGAGGCGTCGCTTTGGATGCTCCCATTGGAGATGAACTTCAAAGTCTTGCCTCCTCCACAATGTGAGTGTTCTGTTTTTTCTTCTGTGTCTTTCAATGCTAAGAATGGGAAAACGGAGACTATTCCTATATATCTTTCACTTTTTTAATGATACATTATTACTAACCACCAATAAATATAATTTACTTAATGCAAATTATTTCTGACCTGCCTTTAAAGAAGAAAAATTTATTTATAGAATCTAAAAGTTTTGAAAGCTTCCATAGTAATGGATATAGATGCAAGTTTAATGGTGCCGATCTGTGGAATGTCCTTGTTAAGATTATCGTCAGGAATAGTGGTATAAATATTTTTAGTTATACATCACCAGAGAAATCAATAGTATTAATTATCTAGATTATTAATTGTCAATATTTTACAAAGCGTTCAGTCATTGCAATCAGAACTAATATTTTTCTCACTCAACCGTTCTCTTGAAGAAATGTGTTCTTCCATGCTTCTTCCTTATACATTTTTGATGCCATTCCACTACCTCTCTCTACGTTTATAATGGTAATGTACGTGGAACAGATATCGCTATTATTCCTTACTGCCGAATGGCAACTGTCAAATGTGAATGAATTCCGAAAAATGAATTTCAGATTTCTTCACTAAACATTTTTACAGCTGCAGTGATTTCAGTGGTTCACTTAGCTAATTAATGTAGCTGAAAAATGCTATTATAAATGTCCTGGAGAGTCTTCACAATGTTACCAAAAAGAGAGAAGAATCTAGAGGGAGGAAGATATAAAAGAAATCAAGAAATAGGCGTGAAACAAAAAGTTTAATAGAGCGCAAAAATAGACTTAACCATCGCCTAATGGATGATCGTTATGACTTGCGTATGGAAATCGCTGTTCATGTCTTCCAAAACAATTATGATACAAAAATTATTCTTATATTAGCTTAAAGCTTTAAAAAAAAAAAAAAAAAAAAAAAAAACTTTTTAATGATATTAAACTTATCTCCGTAAAAAATTTTTCTTAATTTTAATAATAATTTTTTATTCAATTTATTACTCAATCTAAACAATGACTTTAAATACGAATCTGCGATGCGGCTTCCCAGCATAGTGAGTTCTATAGGAGGTCCCAGAGCTTGGCGACAAACTTGGCGACTTTGGTGCCAAAATAGATTATACCCGAAACATCGAGAATTTTCCCGATACGTCCAGTAGGAACCGAGTTACGCCTCGAACGTTCCTGATAGGTTGAGAGGCTTCTAGCCCCGCCTCCTGAGACCTATAAAAGGAAGTAGCCGCAGCTGCCGAGCAGTTGCGAACCAGTGGAGTCGAAGAGTAGTCGGAAGCGAAAGAGTAGTCGTCGTGATGGACCAGATCGGAGTCGTAGTCGTGGACCAGTGGAGTCGTCGTCGTAGTCGGAACCGACGGTAAAGAACTGGCCTTCCAAAGATAAGTGGAGCAGCGACAGAGTAAAGCTAGTGCTGAACTAAGCTGTGTGCTACTGTCTGCAGTAGAATCTGTTGTACACGTCTCGGCTGAAGATAATCGTCTTCTGTGCTGTATATAGTTGTCGTCTTTGTGCTGTCCTGTGTGTCTTCGTATAAATAAATGTCGTTGTTTTATTTTCTACTGCCACCTGGTGATTGAGCGTTCTTCACACCATATAACTCCCTCTATCCAAACGAACCCCGGAAATTCCGTAACAATACTTTAAATATTATGATGGAACTTAAATTCATTCACCAAAACATTCAAATGCTTGCTTTTAATTCCGTAGAAGGATTTTTTCTTCACTTTTACTTCACTTTTATTTCTTAATATACTATAAATTGCTATAAATTAAATATATATATTAATAATAATTGCTATATATAATTGCTATAAATTAAATATATAAAATAAATATATTGCTTTGCTATAAATTGATTTGATTGAATTCATGTTTTTCAGTCGTATCATAGAAGATGCATTTTTTTAAATGCTTTCCATATTATTCATTTAATAGCCTTAGGCGAATAAGCTAGCCATAAAGGCTGCTAATTCAATGTTAATTAAGTTAATATGAAAGTTGATAAGCATGAAACTTTTTTTACAGACTCCCCGAAGACCAGGAAAAGGATCCTTTTGGAATAATCATCTCTTATTCCATCAAAGTTAAACTCATCCTCGGAGCACTAGGAGGGTAAGGCAATCCAGTTCTTGAAATTCCTAAAATTTTACAATAAACCCGTGTTTCTTAAACAGTTTCCACTTGCAAATTATTTTCGGTTACCTTTTCTTTTGAGAAAATTTTTCGTATTTTAGCTACGAATTTCAATTAAATATCTTGGAGAGTACTGTTTATTATATATTTTTAAGAAATTGTGGATATTTATGAAATATATATGGGATAATCGGTGTAGATATACGGGTTTGGTTTGGTTATATTAACGTCTCTTTTGAAGCAACACTAGAGCTATTTTGGGATGGACCTCGTAATTTTGAACCTCGGTCAGATGACGAGGACGACACCTGAGCTGGCACCCCCCTCTCCACACCACACCACACCACACCAGCGAGAGGACGTTTGGTCATGACGAATTAAATGTGCAACAGACCCCCTTACACGACGGTTCTTCGGTGGAATCGGGTCATGAACCAGAAACCCCCCGGTTCCGAAGCCGAGACCTTACCACCAGGCCACCGCGGCCTGTAGATATACGGGAGATTGGTAGGGCAAGTTAAAAACAGTCGAAGTCATTCGAAAAATATAATAAAGGTCTTTTATTACAATCATCAAATAAATTTCAATGTCAAGGAAAAGCGATAAACGCTTTTCATAATATAAATATTTTCCGTAATATAAATATTTTCAGTTGATGTTTTACGTCATTCCGACCCATAATTATTTGGGAAATATTATGAGGGAAAAAGCATATACCATGAATGAATGTCAAATCATAGAAAGAAGTTGCCAAGTTAGTGCCTAAAATTTTTATAACCTGAAATTGGGAATAAAGGGAAATATAAAGAAATTAAATTTAAAACTAACTTTGAATTTATTAAACTTTAAAAACAAATTGAAAGAAATGAAATTGAAATCACTGAAAAATCAATTTTTTAAATTTCAAAATGACGTAAAAATGTTTTTGAGATAATTTTAATAACTTCATAATTAATTAAAAGTTCAATCAATATTTTTAGACTTTTGCTATTTTTAATGAATATTTATTAATTTAGAAGTAACAATATGATCGATTTGACATCGAATTTCAGCCGTTTTGAGGCTTTTGAATGATTTTTGCAAGACATTAGACCCAATTCTGACATAGTATCCAACCTTTAAGCATCTGGTGTTAAAATTCAATCTAGCATGTATTGCTTGCATGGTTTCAAATCATATTATAAATAATACAAGAAGTTTTTTAATGTTGTTCGCTTATTAATATGTGTCCATTGATCTGATGTGTTTTTTCCCTTGCAGAGAAGTGGTGGCCGAACTGCCCTTTGTGCTCATGAATTCTGGAGACAATAAAATAGCGGTTGAAAATACGTAAGTTTAAATACAACAGTCACTGCAGTTTTACTTGCATTCGTATAAAATTCCCATCATTAACATTTGCTAAGTAAGCTCCAAACAGAAGTGCCTGTAAAGATATGACTACTATCAAAATTCGTTAAAGAAAATATATTCTTGGTATCATAGATTAGGAAGATACTTACTGCTGTATAGAGGTACTAAACTTCATTCAAGTTGAAGGAAAATTTTTTTCTCTTTTTAATTTTCTGGCATCGCATGACGTTATATCTGAGTTTGTAGCATTTGGCATTCTCGCAACCTCTCAGGGAAACAGAAGAGTGCATCCAAAACATTATATGGCAAGCCGATTTAGCTCTAGGGTGATAGCACTACAATTCTATGGATTTCTTTCCAAAAAATGATTCCAAAAATATATCATGAACATATGGCTTAAATATAGGGTAGTCACTAAATACTATAATATATCCAAAAATAAGAATTAATTTTAAAATTTAAATAATTTAATTTTTTAATTTTTAATAAAAACTACTTTTTTTCGCGGCTTCTGAAATTGGCAATTTTCTATAGTAGCAGACGAATTTTTTTTCAAAAAGCAAAAATTTAGAATTATTTTAAAGATGGAAGTCAAAAAAATAATGGTCAAACGGGTTTTTATCTACAAGGTTATTTTCTATAGGAAAAATACTTAAGAAATTAAAAAGCTTTGAATTTAATAAGGCATATATTTATAAAATTATAAAGGGCTTATTAGATACTAATAGCTATAAATATTGACCATAGGTATGGTCTTTCGTGCTCATCGTACAAATGAGCGCATTCAAACGAATTCATCTAAAAAAATACGAAGAAATCCATATTTTACAAATAAAATGGTTGCAGAGAAAAATACTACCAAGAATTATGCATGCCATATCACAAAAGGAAAGTTTCAGGCTTGATTCAGATATAAATATTAAAAAGATACAAAAATATCAGCAACTTCTGAATAGAAAGACACTAAAATTGTTGACAGAACTATATTTTTCGATGAGAAACTATTCCACATTAAACAACGTTATGATGCTAAATATGATATTATGTATTCAATACATTTCAATGATGCATATTTGTTAGAAAAAAAACTTTGTCTGCTGAAGTATCAAACAGAGAAAATTTGTCTTTGTGATTAATCGATAAAGAGGTAAAAATTAGTAAACAATTTTACAAACAAGGCACAGTGGCATGTATTTATTGCCAATTACTGACTTATTTTATCAAAATCAAAACTGCATACAAAAATAAGTTTTGCACCATCGCAACAGGCCGAATCAACACACTTTTCCGAGAGTCCCGATAATCGAAATAACTAAAAGTCCATTATAAAAATATATATTGAAATACACAAAAAATTTATTCAGTACTGGATTCTCTTTGCAATGAAATTTCTAAGACTAACACAAATTTTCTTATTATCAACAATAATTTCAAGAAATAACTGTAAATACAAATATAAAAAATAAATTTATCCATTTTCTTAACTAACAAAACTAAAATAAATTTAGACTTAACAGTTACCAAAAAACTAATGTGCGAAAATGTATTCTAATTTCGGAAGCGAAGTCTTAACATGACCTCCATTCATTCTAGTGGTATACGAAGTCAAACGTGAGAAAATCCAGAATGCTTTCTCGATTGTACCAGCAGTCTGAAAAAATGGTATGTCCATTTATTATGCATGTGGTGGGGGTCATTTCTTATATTTGTTTTGTTAGAGCATGCTAGCAGTTAGATTAACTAACTCTCCATTTTTAAATTTACAAACGATTCTTAACATTAATTTACAAACGATTCTTAACGAAAGTTTTATCTCCTAGCTCCTGAAATAAAATATAAGCTGCACTTCCATCCACGCTTGAAATATTGGATTTCGACTGATAAATGACTCGAAATTTTCTTTTCTTCTTTTTTCGCACTGTGAAGCATTAAAACAACTATAGAATATTTCTAATTATTTATTCTCTAGTCCAAGAACTGCTGAACATATTGAGAAATTATTATGCCAAATTCAAACAAAAAATATGTATTAGATTTCAATTTTGAGATTTTACGTAAAAAAATTTTACAACAGATAAGAATTAGTGAAAACAAGATTTAAGGATGTAAAACAGCATTAAAACAAAAATAAATGTAAATATAAAAACCAGTGTAACTTCCAAAAAAATGGACTTAGAAATAAAATTCAAACGGTTTTATAAAGAAAATTGTTCAAATATTAAAATGATTAAAAATTTTTAAAAATCCTATTTTTGCTAAGAATTAAAAATATCTTCGCTAAAAAAATGACTGATTTTCAGATTTCCTAATACCTATAATAATTAAATTTAAAATTAGAAAAAGTAATTTCCACTTTATAATTAATTTTTACCAATGAAAGTGCCTTTATAAAAATTGCTTTCATAACGATACATTTTATTTCTTCATTTCAGTACTCTCACTGCCAACCGGGAACTGTCTTCTGAATCCACCAAGCCCCTCAGCAAAAAGGAAGCATGAAAAAGAACAATTTAAAAAAATGACTCTAAAGACGATTTCAAAGAGAATAAATTATGTATCGCAGTAAAATTCCTGTAGAATAGAAAATAAATAACTTTTAACTCTTCAGTTTATTGTTATCTATATATTTTTTTGTTTTTACAGTATATAATTTACGAGTTTTAGATCAACATGTTAGCCAGAAAATTAAATTTTGCTTAGCTTGTTTGACAATGAACTATTTCATTACACTCGGTTAAGAAGTTAATATATTCTTGCGTGCACTTAACTTTTGACTGCTAACTGCTCTAAGTTGAAGCGCTTCGCATGGATCACTGAGTAATGAATACTTTTTTTTTGTAATATGGATCTTTACAGTCCGATATTAACACGTTATAATAAGTACACAATCCAATTACTATTATTTTTTCCACTCAAAAACGGATTCGGACATTTTTTTATTTTCTTTATATATTGTTTTTTCACCAACGGAAAAGTTTTAAAACGTCATAAGTTGATAATTATTATGTATATATATTTGGATAGTGAAAATTGATGAATAACAAATAATATAAATACTCTCTCTACATATGTACATATTTTCTTAGAAATACTCTCTCTACATTGTACTACCTATTTTCTTAGAAAATTGTACTCAGAATGTTACGATTACATAAGACACAATCAGGGCCGGCTTTTAGAGACTTATAAGCAATACATACTTCAGGGGGAAACATATTCCTCTTTATCTTGTCTACATCCGAAACACTAAATATTTTTTTATCGATTTTAATTTTATTTCTATATATGTAGTTCTTAAGTGATAATTATGATGATACACTGAAATAAAAAACGTATTCAAATGCTTCAAAATGTTTTTATAGAATATCTTAGACGGAAAAAAAAAATTAAAGTCTAAATCTGAATATAATTTTGAAAAGAAAAATAGACAATTTCTTTAATACAATGAAAATATATTGAAACAATATTTGTCAAAGTTGTAAATAAATCAGCCTACAGCAATACAATTTGTTTACGCTATTTTTTTTTTTTCAAATACGCTAGTTTGCAAGCTGATATGAAAATAATATGGGAAAATATGGAAATAGCTGATATAGAAAAAATTTCTAAGAATAAAATCTTGAATTTAAATGATATGTGGATTGAATTTGTGAAGCTCGAACCCATATATGGTCAGTCAAGTGAAATTATGACTAAATTATCTTGAAAATAATGCTGTAAAAAAATAGAAAAAAACTTCAAAGCTTCCCAAAGTTGTGGCGCATCTTGACAATTCCTTATTTGATAGCCGGTCCTGGACGTCTAGATACTGATAACCTGTATGCATTAAAGAGCCAGAAAAATTGTACAAGTGTGCATATACAAATACAGAAGCTATGCAACTAGTCAGCGTAATATGATACGGTAGGCATCGCTTATATAAGACAACAGTGTTTGGGATAGGTGTTAGACCGACTTTTGCTGATACAATGGCCGATTGTCAAGATTTAATTGATTTTCTACATGACGTCGACACACTAGATATGGGAGCATCTTCGAAATAGTGTAATTTGGATTTTCGAATATGACTTGAATAGAGTATCTGGTGAAACATCATATCTCCGATATCGGTGCGACTGAAAAAAAAGATCTTGAAAGAACAGGACCATCGACGACTGACGACACTCCTTAAATTATATAGACTTGCAACATATTCTCAAATTGTCATAGATTTTAATGCTGGGATATCAACAAGTATCAGAGTAAAACTATTCAAAATACCATCATTAATATGGCTTTTAAAGCCGAAAACCCCACTCGTGTGCCATTTTGATTGCACGTCACAAAGCTTTACATTTTGCTTGGGATCGCTAACACCGTTATTAGATTATTAAAAAACACATAGCCTTGCCTTAAAAATTTCGTTTCTAGTTGTATCGAGCGGATGGAGGTGTACGGATATCGAGACAACTTCATAAATCCATGGACGTTATATGTCAACAGGGGACGGTTCAATCTGATTGAGCCTCAGAGACTGCATGGGGCGTATGCATTTCGCTTGATATGGATCCCCTGATATGTCAAGAGATGACCATGAAAAGTGACAGGTAATTAAGCATCCTGTCCATTCACCTACACTCATTCATCGCCATTGTGCATTTTGACAATCCCAGCAGGACAGTGCGACACCCCACATGTCGATAATTGTTATAGAGTGATTCCAAGAACACTTTTCAGATACTTCTATTGGTCACCTAAATCCACATATATGAATATTATTGAATATATATGTGATGCCTTACAATGTGTTGTTCAGAAGAGATCCATCACATCGCACTCCTATAGATCTGTGGACTGCCCCCCGGAATTCATTATGCAAATTCGGCAGGGAGTGTACCTTCAGAGGTAGTAGAGTCGAGTCCATGCCACGTCGCTTTGCGGTATCTCTGTGTGCTTCTGGGGATAGGTAGGTAGGTACATGATATTAAGTAGGTTTTGAGTGAGATTACAGCTCATTGGGGCTGCTAGGTAGGTGTACTAGTTTTTCTAGTTCTTCAGTGTACCTACCAGAACTCAAAATTAAATAGCCCAATTAATAAAATCAATGATGGAATCAATATTCTGAGTTTTAGGTCAACTTTTAGACTTAAAATAGAAATTATTTATCTACCAGGAAATTTGCAGATCTACCGATTATAAAATATCATTTTCTCAAATCAGGTCTTCCTGAATTGTGTTCTGCTTTGATATAGTTTTAATTTTTTTCTAATCCCACTGCTAGAACCAAAAAGTATATTTTCAAAATTAAAATTAATAAAATCACATTTGAGGAATTCCAAAGGATAAGAAATGTACTCCATCTATCAAGATTTGATAAGTTTCATTTCAATAAATGCAGAGACTATGGAGAGAGAATAAAAGAATTTTCTTTACAGATTAGATGTCGTATTTATGATAGAAGATGATGAAAGTTTTGGAATTCAAAAAAGAAAGCTTACCCTTTTAATTAATTTGATTTATTTTTACTTTTAACTTATGTTTATAAGGAAGGAATATTGCAATATTAATTATTTACTCATTTCCTAATCTGTTAGAGGTCTGCAATTTAAATAGAAAATCTGAATAAAAATTGAGTTATATTAATATTCGTAGAGCTTGGACATCAATTAATCATTCATTAAACTGTTGATTCCTAATCAGTGACGCACGCTTCCTAGTAGAGAATATGAAAAGTAACAGATTTCAAAGAATTTTAAAAAATAAAAAAAATTCAGTTAAAAAATCTGTTATTTAATTTATTTATAAAAATGGGTTTTTAATCAATTTTTAAATTTTTTCCTTTAAAACTATATGTCTTGAAGCTTGCTCATCTCATTCTCTCTCCCTCGTATATACAAAGGAAAAAATACTGTAATCGTCAAAAATCTCGATCTCGGGATTTTGATGAATTTTAACGTTTTAGATTACCCACCCGCAAAAATCCATTTTTAGAATTAAATCTGCCTTTTGAACTCAAAAATGGTTAGAGCTAGACAGATGAGATTTGATGTACAATCTTACTTCTAAAATCAAATTCCAAAGTCTCAAATTTTAGGTAAAATACGTCAACTAGAATGCTATCTGCTTGTACATTCTTAAATATAGAAATGCGAGAACGCAATGAGCTATACAAATTGAATTAAATGCATGGTTTTATCATCTAAATTTTAGATCTATTTCAATTCTTGTTCTAAATTTGTCAAAGGGATGACCTTCTATCTTTGTGTCTTTTCATACTCATGCGAATGTGTCCCTCACGCAGGAAACATGAAAAATCGAAATTATTATATTAACACGAAAACTGTGGAACCGAACTAAATTTTGGGCTAAATCGGACAAAGGAAAAAGAAAACTTACCAAAAAGCATATTCGAATCAGTACAATATATGACCAAGATAATCATTAAAAAAAAAAAAAAAAAAAACTTTCCATACTGGGGAAGTATGGTAAAAAAACCGATTCCATTATTTTTTTTTTCTTCCGACATTCGAAATAGAAATTTCTTTTATACCTGTTTTTCTTATTGAAATAGAAAAAACAAATTAAAATAAAAAAAAATAATAATAAAAAACTAAAATTTGATTATTTAGAGAAAACGATAAACAGAATAGAATTATTAGTCAAAAAATGTTAGATTCAGATAAAACGTGATCAATATAGACAACTAGAAATTTGAACAAATTGCAATCTCTTGCTATTCAATCACAAATATAGAAATTTATCCTCAGCTCGGTTAAACAAGTGTTCACCATGTAAAATAGAACTTATCATAAAAGTAAGCATCAATAACATTATAAAAAATCAACAACATTAATAAAGAAATCATAAAATTTCTAGAATAAAAAGAAAAAAAAATGTGCAGGAAAAAAAAGTTACGTAAAAATTTCTGACATCAAACTGATCAGCGAAAGGAAATTTTTAAATATTTTTTTCTTAATAAGATCAAGAGAGTAAAACTGATTTTAAAAATTAATGTTAACAAAATGAGTTTTAAAAGCCGACTTATTTTAGTCAGTTGTTTGAAGAATCCATATTTTAAACGAAAATAATCGCGATCAAAAGAGGAGGTTCAGTGTTCTTAGAAATGCCGATGCTGCATCTAAAAATAGAAACAATCATTTCTCTCAGGAAATCCTAGAACAAAGCAAATCAACAATCACATGAATACATTTTTACGAGCTGCCCACGCCTTGGCTACGGATAAATCCTCCGTTGCCATGGGGATTTAGTAGTTATAGCAACCATCTGGGCTTCTCGATCTATACATGATAAATGACTTTAAATTCCTCTCTCGGTCATCGGATCAAATTATTGATTTTAACCATTTGTTAAAGTTAAGATGAAGAAGTTTTTATTATATTATATTTTTTCCAATACAGATTTATCGGTCGAGAATCACAAGCTTAACTCTTACTACATTAACTCTTTTATTTACCGAATTATTTTAGTATCAAATTTTCAACTTTATTTTTGCAATGGTTAAATTTCGCTGCAGTATAAACCTAGGGAAAAGGAAAAAACAATGTTTAATCATTTGTTTAATTTAATATTTTGATTTTTGCCTTTAACTTTTTCCAGATATCTGCTGCGTGCTGTCTGAGTTGCGTGTTTTTAAACCTTAACTAGGGACGTGCGGTCTGTGAGACCGCTAGCGATGGATTTTCGGTTACCCCTATTCGATTTTTAGCACAATTGAATGGATTGACCTTGTAGCTTCCTGTTTTGTGATCTTCAATACACGTGCACTTTTTCAACCAATTTCAGCGGAATTTTTTTTAAATAATTCAGTTATTTCTTTGAGCGCGGTCTCTAA
The DNA here is from genome assembly GCF_947563725.1 of Argiope bruennichi. NCBI lineage: Eukaryota > Metazoa > Arthropoda > Arachnida > Araneae > Araneidae > Argiope > Argiope bruennichi. The sequence goes on from NC_079160.1 coordinate 15,172,246, forward strand.
GACCGCATCCCCCTGTTAGTGTCCCAGTGATAAACAAGGCTTAGCAGATGGCGCTAAAACTTGGGTCCCAAATCCAATTTACTGATCCTATTATGAAGCAGTGCTCCAGACACTTTTAAATGAAGCAGAAAGTGATAAGGAAAATTGGACAGAAGAGTTTTTCGATGAAAGTTCGCATTCAACTGATTCTGATATGTATGTTCAAACAAAATTAATTTTTCTAGTGATAATGTATTTTGAAAAGCTTATAAAATATATTAATATATACAAGGATACAGAATTGTATACAGAATTTATCTATACTAGTTCTTAACCTGTAAGTTTAAAATGCCCTAGAAAACTGTGGTATGAAAATCACACAAGCCGATAAAAAGGGACAATTTTACCCATTGTCAATTTTTATTTTTTTTATTTTTCACATAATTATTGAATTTTAGATTATATTGTCTTCTATATACCTTCAATACTGTAAAAATAAATATGATTTAAAAAGTAATATGTTTTTTCAAGAATATTATTTATTGTAACATGTAATTTGAGAAGAAAATGTATGTTCCAACGCATTTACTTTTTTCAATGACAATATATTTTGAAAAATTTCAATTTAATTTGAGTGTAAATAAAATGCGGTCTCGTAGACTGCACCTCCCCAGTTAATGGTTAATACCGTCAGAAAAAATAATAGTCACATTACGAAGATATAAAATAAAATATGAATAAAGGATCAACCACAAAAGCGTTGTCCTTTCAGTTTTCCACATACAAAAAAAAAAAAAAAAAAAAAAAAAAAGCGTTTTTACAGACTTGTAGCATTGACAAGAATCGAATATACATTTGGACCTATTTTCTTTGGTAGATTATTCCCAATATTTGATATAAAATTACAGTCATGCCAAATTTTATTTATATAACTTAGCCGATTTTCTGATTTATTGCACTGATAATTCCATGAATACGCAAAATGAAAAATAGCCAACTTTTTGATATATTTAGTATTGTGAAAACGAGCTATTAAAATAATCAGTTAGAGTAACCTAAAGTAGTTCTAGTATACCAACTGCCTATACCAGTGAAGTCTGAAAAGTACAGATTCATTCAAATCTTGAATTGGCATTTTCAATATTTTTTTTCTCTTTGCATTCATTCTCAATGTTAATAAATTGCTCGGTTGACAATTGATCTTGCAAGTTATGTATAAAATAGATTTTTAAAATTCCTTAAGCATGTACTGAAACTAACATGGTTATTAAATAAAACTTCCATTAAAAAATACCGATAATCATATGTCCCAGATGTAAAAAAAATGTCAATAACATCATTCAAAATATCATACATCAGAAATTAAAAATCTATCACTGAATTCATTACTGAAACTTCATTTTGCCAATAGATACCAAGTCGCCAAAGCTATCTTACTTTTCAACATCTATTTGATTTTTGAAATACGATCGTTTCTGCTTTTAATTCAAAGTTCGTTGCTTTCAGTTATTGTAAATTGTATTAATATTATCAAAATGTAATGAAATATTTAAAGTATCTCAAAAGATTAAATACAATTTAAATAATTCTGTTCTAGTTTTTGTCTCTTACAAAATAATCTCCTATTCATATTCCCAGGATTTTATTTCAAATTAAAAAAATATATATATGCTCTCCCTTTTTTTTATAGAAATTTTTTATCTTCTTTATTACTTAAATTTTCATTAATAAGCTGCAAGGTTGTTGTTTTTTTAAATTTTACAATTATTCGTTTTATACTTCAGATAAAGTTCAAATATTTTAAATTAAAGATATCAGGGGAATCTGAATCATTCATTTCTATATTTACGAATAATAAAGATAAATGTTGTGTGCTGATGCTCTACAGACTACATCGCTTGATTTACAGCTACCAAACTTGGCAAATATATAATTTAGAGAATAGAAATGTGAACCTAAGAGAAATTTCCAAACATTTTAATTAAGCCTAATTGAAAATTATGGGTATAAAACAAAGTTTTGTTTAACTTTGAAAAATATCAGGACAAAAATGATTTTTACATCATCTTAACACAAGCATGTATATATTTCCAATGATACTAATTCTTTTTGATAATTTTCTTTCTAGTTTAAAAAAAATATTTTAAGCATATTTCACAGCATTATATTTCATTACTGAAATGAAACTCAAATTGTTTTCAAAACTCTACTAATATTTAATGCTATTTTTTGTTTCCTTCTTTTTTCATTTGTTTATGATCAAGATAAGATTCAAACTTACTGAACATGGAAAAATAAACTAAGTTCAAGAACATTTTGAAATTAAACTGGAACTAAAGTAACTCAAAATTTTGCTGTATTAAAGTTAATTAAGAAATGGTGAAATATTTTTTGTGTCCAATTTCAAACACTTCTGTTCTTTCCTATAACATTACCGGATACACAAAGACATAGAACAGAATATAAGGAAAATGTATATAATATTAAGCAAAATGGTATTAAGGCTTCTAAATTAGTATGAGCTGTATGTCTGAATTTGAAATTAAATATTTTACTCAGAAAGCCATTAAAATCAAATAACACAAAATATTTAATTGAAATGTCTAAGAAACATTAATCCAATGGGTTGCCAAAGATGCCTAGCTATTAATAAGCAGCTGCTTTTAGTAAACAGCTAGATCTCTAGGAATGTTGGTTGAAATTAAACTAATGTTCATGCTTCCTTCAATATTTTCTTTTTTTAATAGATGGATTTGAGATCCATATTTTAAGTTGCATCATTTTAGTAGCTTTAAACCTTTTTGTGCACAAGAAACTGCATAATAAATCATAAGAAAAAAATTTGTTATCTAACTGTATAGTGCCATTTGCAATGCTTCATTTATTTATTCATTATAAAGCATTTGCAGTTATTCATATATTAAAATGGCACGATACATATTACTCGTATTAAAAGTGTATGTCAAAAAGCATGAACTAGATTGAAAAAAAGTAGAGAGTGAGAGAGAGAAAAAGAACAGTTAGTGCAACCTTTTACCTTGTTTAATATATAAAAGAGGTTTAGACACCAGAAGTGTCGAGAGAATAAACAACTAAGCTTCATTTAATAATACTGTTTCAAATGGTGCACATGCATGAAATTGAGTATGTGTACAAACACTCAGAATTCCTCATGCAGAAATTAATATCATTTGTGAATCTAATGAGAATAAAATGTTAAAGAGAACAGAGTGCCTCGCCAACTGTAAAATACAGTCAAATCTCCAATTATTAGCAGCAAGAAACAAGAAAGATGTGATAATCATTGCCAGAAGTGTTGAAGATTATGAGAGTATAGTGATAGAATTGTTCAAAATCTAGAAAATACCTAAAAAATATCCACAATTCAAGCTAACACAATCAGATTCAAAATCTGTTTAAATCTTTTGGATGGGAGGTATTTGATAATAAGCCAGGCAGTTTAGCCCTTTCACCTAGCAATTACTGCCTCTTACTTACCTCTTCAGTTATCTGAAATTTCTGGGTGGATAGCAATAGGACACACTTAAAATGAAATCAACAGGAGATAACAAGATAAAATTGAAGGCTGCAGAATTCTATTATTAAAGTATCCAGAACCTCATTATTCATTGTGATAAATGTTTAAATTGATGAGAAAATTATGGAAAAAAAAAAAAAACTGAAAATTGTATGTATCATCGGAAAATATTTTTTGTTTATTAAGTTCGTTTTTTTTTTTTTTTTTTTTTTTAAATTTTAAAAAAGATCTTGCTTAAAAACAATTTTTGCAATACTATATGAAAGCTTAATTAATATAGCAAATAATGATAAGTAAATAAATAAATAAAATGAGAAAGCAAGAATTCATTACCAAAGAATAAGAAAAGATAAAATTTCAACAATGGAAGGAAATTATGTAGAAATAATAAAATGATTTCAATTTCATTGCAGCAATGAAAAATATTGCAAATTGCACATAAACACTTTTTTATAATGTTTTTAATGTTACATGGCATCTATATAGATATCATTAGAAATATATTTTTTTAAATTTCAAGTTGATATAAAAATTATTTTTGAGTGACAATTCTTCGAAGTTATTTTAAAACACACAAATGTTTAATTTTTAATAAAATTTTGAAAGAGGCACAAAGTTTCATATTCTCATCCTTCAAAGCACGTTGGTGTACTATTTAATAGCTCTAGGTCAAATAGTCTTTTCTGTAGAGTGCTTTTATTAAAAAAAAAAAAAAAAAGATGTAATTTTCAGTGTTTCTTTTACAAATTTTTCTTTTTTATTAGTGTTTTATTATTATTTTTTTTTAGAAATAAACTTTTTTTAATAAATATATTTTTAAATGGTTTCTGTCTAACATTCAAAGATAGAAATTCATTCTAAATAAATCTTGCCTTCAAACTATATAATCATAACACTAACATATTAATATTTAACCTAAAAATTACTTAAGTAATAGAAGATTAAAAAAATAATCATTAAATATTTTTTTTAATAGTAATATTATGGATGCAGATTTCTTTTCAGAGTATTTCATTTTAAATCTTTTAGAAGTTTAAATCAATTGCAGAAAAAACAATCAAGTACATGATATCAGACAAAAATTTTGAAGATTCTTCAAAAATATACTTAAAATGCAAACACTGTTTAAAAACTGTCAGTTTCATCATTTGAAAATTATTATACTGTAACTTATTAAAATATATAATTTAGTACTTTAATAAAGTACAAAAATTAAACATTCCATAATTTCAGGATATGAAAGATGATATTCAAATGTTGTGGTGCAAAACAGACAGAGTGCTTTTCCAAAACATGAATTTTTAAATGTCGCATAATGCATTAAATCACTGACAAGCATATAACTTGTATTAAATAATCTTTCAAATTCTATTTTATACATTTTGTCAGGTTTTAAGAATAGCATATTAATAGAGCAAAATGATAGTTGTTGGCATTAAATGCAATTCTATATAATAGTCAGATGATAAAATTAATATTCTATGGGATTCTAGAAGACTACTTTCTGTAAAAATACACTTAACTGTTAAAATTTAGTATTTGAATTCGCATATTTAAGAGAAAAGGAAATTTTAATTGCATTATGGACAATAATGAGTAAAAAATGTTAAAAAAGTCAATTTATTAAAGGCCCCTAATGCTTCTTTTGCTTGACAATGTTTTCATATTTAGACTTGCTTCTGTACCACAGAAGGAAAGGGATGCCAAGTGAAGGCAGTGTCATCACAGCAAAGGCAGCCCAGTCAGTCTGAAAGGAAAAATTAACAAAACAGTGATTAAAAAAAGTCTTAGTTCTAAAATACTTCTGTAACAAAGTTCATGTACCCTATATATATAAAATGCAGTTCAAAAGAAGCATGTGTAAAATTTGGCTATAACCAAAAGGGAGTAGTCACCCCAAAACTTTCTCATACATTTTCTAATAAGGGTATTTATGAAATATTAACCCTTGATATGAATTTAGTTTTTTTGGTGACTAATGCCTGACATGGGTTAATAGTATACAAAAATCAAATTTGCGTTTTAGATACATTTTTTCCAACTGATTGGAATCACAATTTGACATAGAAATGCAATTGTACACACAAAATTGCATACCAAATTTGATATATTTAAGTCATTGCATTTTTCACTAATTGTATTTACAAGCAGCTTTTGATAGTAAAGGGTGACAGATGGTCAGCCAGGTATTAAAGTTAATACAAAACTTGAAGGGTGTCTATACTATATATGTTAAACTTGTGAACCAAATTTTATTCATCTAGCTCTTTTCATTTTGTAGTTATTGTATAATAGAGCAGTTGGACAGATTTCCTCTGAATGGATTTTGCTCAAAATTTGACAGAAATCTAAAAATTTTGTGTAAAGACCTTATTGTGTAAAGGCTAAATTTCATCAATCTAGTCTAAAATGGTTTGTTTGTTTTTATTACAGACATTCAGAGTTTATTTTTTCAGACATTCAGACATTTTCCAAAATTGCTTATCTCAAACTCAGAGAGATCTAAAATGTGCAGATTTGTCAAAACCTCACTTTTTTTATGATTACAACAGTTTCTTTAAACTTTGTAAAGCAGAAAGTAAAAAATATATATAGAAACTATACACCAGAACAAGGCAATCTACGAAAATCAAACTACAAGCTGTCGTAATAAATAAGATGCTTTGAATCATAGTAATTACAAATATATCATTCCATTTAAAAACTGTTCATCAACGTACAAAAGTCATGTGACCAAAATTTATTGTTCAATATTTTAAATCAAAAATTCACCACTAATTTTACATGTGAGAATCAAAAAGATTTTTAAGCATCTGTAGAGCTGAATTTATATTAACACATATTTAACTGTAAATAGCTTTATTCTGCAAATTTTAATAATTAGAATTCAGCAAAATGATGAAGAGAATAAACCCTCATAAAACAAAATATTTTATCAAAAATAATAAAATTATCTTCATTCTAAATTATATGTGAAATAATACTTGGAACAATAAATATAAAAATACCCCTATTCAAAAACATTTAAAGCAACAATCGGAAAAGATTTTATGCCATACCCACAGTGAAACTTTCAATTAATAATATGATTTATGGTAATTAGATAAAAATTAACACAAATGTAAATTCCCAAAAGTAGACTAAATGTAGATTGAAAATTAATAAAAAGGCTTCCATGCATAATTCCATCCACGATTAGAAAATATTTTTACCTAAGCAGGGCTGTCAGCTAACAAACATTTTTTTTTTTAAAGCAGTTCAAAAACAATCATTTTGCTGCTGACAAATCAAGGAAAGACCAGACATTTAAGACTACTCCACAGATTTAAGCCTGACACTGGATTTTTTTTTTTTTTAATATCAAAAACATCCAAGGATTACTACTTAAAGGAAATCATATTTCAATTTTAACATTATACAAACTACAATATCCAAAGAAACTTTGTTAAATCCTTGAGGATGTATGACAGTAATTAACATTAACATTTTTTTTAATAATTATTAACTGACAAAGAATTTTGCAATTGTGTTCTTTCCCTCCTTTTTAAAATGTTCACCTTAATAACTATTGAAAAACACTTAGCAACATAACACAACTTAATTCTCTATTAAATATAGATATTATATATATTTCTAATGTGATCTGCAATTTTTCAGATTGCATGCTTTAAAACAAAACTGCAATATTTGAATTTTTATAACACCCAAAATTATTTTTATGTCTATGAAGACAGCTATAAGCCAATTGAGTATACATATCTAAGTGATCAGAGAGATTACCTATGCTTAATGGAAAGTTAATTTATAATTTAATATTTATATTTCTCAAAAAAGAACTATGGACCATTAAATATTAAAAACTAACACTTGCCATTCACAATTTGATCACTAATACTTACTTCTCAAAAGATTTAAATCATTTTTCTTCATTTAATTACTTTCTTGTGTACAAAGAGTAAGTACTTAAATCGTTAAAAAAATTCAACCTTGAGTTTTTGACAAATCTCCATGTTTCATATCTACCTAATTCCAAAAAACACCTCAGAGATTATGTTTGTAGGTGCTCTGCGACAAAAATATTAAAAAACTATTAGTTAAACAAATTACATTTGGAATGGTGTCTTTACATCAAATTTGTGGAGTTCTATGCAAAGAGAGAGAGAGAGACAAAATTTGTTGCATAATTTCAGTATATAAAGTACAGAATTGTATTAAATTCTAAAACCAGCCCTTCAATGGGTTTGATTATCTGTCAGTTGGTGTATTTTCATGCATATAAATACTTAGATCACCGAAATTGGTATATGTTCTTGTTTTTAAAATTATAGGGTGAAATATGGTTTTAATCAGTTGAGAAAGCATTCAAAAAGAATACTTGATTTTCTTCAATAAACTACCCTATACTCACTATAAATGGTCATAAAGTACTATGAAAATAAAAATGTGAGCACTTATGGTATTTACTATCTCATTGAAAGTCCCTCAATTTTTTGTGAGCGAAGAGGAGAAGGACATCTTTATTACACAATATGCAAGAAAATTTCAGGAAGACCACTTCCACTAATTTAAAAATATAATCGTGAGCAATGCGCATAAAAATACTTTCTGCATTTTGATAAGTATTAAATGTTACTGAAAACCAAGCTAATTATATTAGAATCATAAATTAGTATACTCAAATATATTAATATAGATTATGTCTTTAAACAAAAAGAAGATTTCTTACAGTGTGTGGTGAAAATTTTCTATCAAAGTCTTTGGCAGGAATGATGACAGCTTCACCAGGTTCAGTTGAATAGCAGACCTAAAAAGATATAGAGTAAAAAATTATTTGTCTTAAGACTCTGAAAGGAGGAATAGAAATAACTTATAAATAGTTTTAAAAGATTTTTTCATTATGTGATCAAATGGAACAAATTTTGAAAATTCTCTTAAGAGTTTTTAAAGGTTCACATATGCACAAAGAGATCTTTCTCCTTTCCCCTTGCAATCATATGTAACTTTAAACTGGTGAAAACAGAATTTATTTTCACTTCTTAACTAATGCTCTATCTAAAGCAACAGAGAAAATAAAAATTAATAACAAAAAATAACAGAAATAAATTTTAATTCTGAAGTAATCAAAAACTGATAAAATTTTCTTTTCAAAACTTTTTATACATATTTTTTTTTAAAAAAAATTAAGATATAAGAATCATTATAGCAACTTATATATATATAATTATGATTGAAGAAAAGGTACATCTCTTAGCAACTTTAGAATGTTACTTGTTAATAAATGACCGAGAAGGACATTTAACAAAGCAAAACAAAAAAAGGAAAAAAAAAAAAAAAAAAATTTGGGAATGCATTTAGCTTATAAAATTTCAAAAGGAAATTTCTCCAAATATTAGCAGCACAAGCATCTATTTTTACAAAGTGACTTTTGAGTAAAACATCAACTTCCTTTTAGGTAATTAGCATTACAGAAAAAATTGTTTAAAAGCCATATGCTCAGTATTACTTAATTAAAACTCGAGTGGTAAAACAAAGAATGTGGATAAATAAAATATATTGCCTGTATATTATTTTTTTAAATATAGTAAAATATCAAAAAGACATTCTTGAAATCTTATAATACATCAAAAATAAAATAGAGGAAAAAACAAATCTAAATTGACGACATTTTAATTTAAGATATTGTTAATGGATATGTACAAAGGCAGTTTGTCATTCAGAAATTAGTGGTGCTGCAAAAAATATCTACCAAGAGACTGCAATCTTAAAACTATTTTACCTATTAGTAGGATAAAATTAATTTCAAAGCCAAATATGAAGCTTGTTGCATTTCCAAAATATTAAATAGCTAGTAAATACTATAATTTTTTATAGTTTCAACAATAGAATATGTATGGTTAATAACTGATTCAGCAAATAAAAGTATCACTCATTCACACACACACATTTCAATCTTTGTCCATTTCACTTGAAAACCTTTCTTCAAAAATGAATATCAAATAAGACAAGCAATAATTGATTTGCCATTAATACCATTTTCAGTAAGTAGTAATAAAAATAATTGGTATCTCCTTATAAAAATATAAGTTAAAAAATATTTAAGAAAATTATCCATAAATGTTTTTTTAAATGACCTTGAACAAAAGAAACCAAGTAGCAAGAATCAAAGCTCATAAACAGCTAATAAGGGAAAAACAGAATGAAGACAAACTTTGAATGGGAATGAAAGGTGGAAGAGTCGATTTGTCATATTCTAAGCCAAAGGAAGTCTGAATGCAGCTCAAGCACTTTTGAATAAAAAGAGTTACTTTCAGATTCAAACAATTAGTCAGTTGGGTGAACAAAGGTCTTTAATGAGTTACTTGCAATCTAATCCCTGTCTTATTAGGACTTTTTATTAGTTCATCATTGTACTCTCAGAATTAAAAAGTAAGCAAAGAGTATCGAGTACTCAGAATGGAAAAGGAAGTAAATTAGATTTTTAAAAAATGTTAATAATAAATTAAAGGGATGTGAAAGTTCTGCAGCCCTTATGGATAATCCATTGCAAGGCATATACAACCTGAAAACTATTAAAGTGTTTAAGAATGTATATTGACTTCTGCACCACAACTAAAAAGAACAAAGGTGTTTAGCCAAGAAATAAAATATACATGTCTTGCAAAGAGGAGGTTCATATATTAATCAGTTAACATGATGAATGTGGTGGGAGATCATCAGTGACCGGCAGGCTTATATGAATTACACTGTAAGAAATTTAGTGTGGTAGTCAATGTGTTAAAGTACAGAATTTAAGAAAAAAGAAACATAAAAAATAAGCAATAACTATGAAGACAATGGCATAACTATAGGGTGGTAGACCTACAAAATGCCTATGGTTTTTGGGACTTAAAATGAGGTATTAAATTACATACACTACTTCTGTTCATGCTTTCAGTACTAAGAAAAAATAAATTAATAAAACCAATGTTGTGCTTAATAGTGTCAAATTATAAAACACAGAAAATTAACATTTAAATTTCAAAGAACATAGGTTATTTAACTCTTTAACATCCAAGCACTTTTCAAGTGGCACTCCCTTTAACATCCAGACTTTTTCAGCGTGGCTCTGAAAGACATGGACTCTTCCTAGCTGAGGGGCAGTTACCCCCCGCACTCTGAAGTAATAAAACTGTCGACGCTCTACCTTGAATAATTGCCTTGCGGTTTTCGACAACGAGATTCATTTTCCATCGGCTTAAGAGTTTTATTCTAATGTATTTATATTTTTTAGTGTGAAGTGTTTCGCTCATCATCTTTGTGGGGTATTTTTTTTTTACAAAAAATTTGAAATTTATTCTATAATTTAGAAAATAGTTTTTTTTTTTTTTTTTTTTTTTTTTGTAAGTTTTGTTAGGCTTACATACCATTTAAATAAAAACTTGCTTTACTAGCAATTTCAAAAACATTTTTATGTTTCATTTGATTCTCAATAGGCTTTTACATTTTTTTGTTGCCAAAATTAAATAATATGTCATATATTACCATGTAAAATTTTTTTGCATAGTAATGTGAAACATACATTATATATATATCAATGCAATTAGTTAATTTTTTAACATAGTATAGATGTGAATGCTTTTCAGTGATAAACAAGATAATGTATTAAATCTTCATTTAATACCAAAATAAAAACAATCGTTGGATAAAAAAATGTTATTGCTCTTTTTGAAAGATGTTTCGAAAATAATATGTTCTTTCAACACTCAGCTAAGATTTTTTTTTACTGTCTTTAGCATTTTTTTTTCAATATAAAGGATTATCTTTATTGAATTTTTAAATATAAAATATTATTTTGCATTTACAATAGTGATACTAAGAGAAAAGTTTTAGAAATTTTTTTAAAGAAGTTTTCACATTTTTTCCCCCAAAACCTTACACATTCTTGCTTTTACATTAAATAATCGAAAAAGAATGTAGGGTAAATATAAATTCCAAAAATATCTTTATTTTGCCACTCATTTTTTACTAATCTTTTAAAATATAACTAACTATTAAAATTTTTTTCTAACCAAGGGAATGTATTACGTCAAATCTTATATATCTCATCTATTGAATTGTTTCGATAGATGAGTTAACATATTTTTAAAACTTCATTTAATAATGAAATACAAACATTTATGAAATAAAATTCAGGGGAAAAATTACCCAGCGAAATATATTTCGAAAATACATTCCTTCAGTTTTCAGCCTGAACATTTTACTAAAACATTACATTCTTCATAAACTAAATATGAAGATTTAACACATTTAAAATTACATTAATCATAAATATTACTTTTTTAGTATGAACTGTCATGTTGAATTTTTCAAGCTGAATTTCTGATTTTAAAATGTTATGTGAAGTTTTCTATAGTATTGTTAAGACAAGATAAATTTTTGAACGAAAGCTTCATGTTAAATTTCCACAAATTTACCCACGAGGGAATGATTTGCAAATTTTTGATAATATGTACATTATATAACATTTTTTGACTCCTCATCTCTCTCGTTCATCTGACCGACGTTAGTTTCATCTCCTGCTTCTTTGCTTAGAATAAACGAGAGATCAGCTAAAGTATCATTTTTTGGCCAACCATCATCTGATAGATCACTGTCACTTTCATCAGAATCAAGTAAAATTGCTTTAATTTCTTCTTCAGTGTGTTCACGATTTCTTTTACTCATAATGAAGAAATAATAATCGTTTCAATAGAAAAATTACTCTGATAATCCAAACACCCGATTCACAGTACATAAAATAAAGAGAAGCAATTCACAACTGAAGAGAAATTTTCAGAATGGCATTCTAAAAAGGAAGTCAGTATTTATATAACTTATCTCACTCTTTAAAGAGAGTGATAAAGAATATTCCCAATCTTTTTTTTTTTTTTTTGTCTTTTAATTCTAATTTAAAAGCGGTAGTTTCTACACGGCCTCAGAATTTCCGACAGTCCTTTGATGAAAGAATAAGATGCTTGGAGTGTAAAACGACTTCCTTCCATAGTAACAACTGTCGCTACCCATTTTGTGAGAAAACTGCGATGTGAATAGGCCGCTGTGTCAATGCAATGGTTTGTCTTTATATCATTACAATAGTTTTACTACTGAAAAGGGCTTCTGATGCTTGTCCGAAAAATAAACAACGTGTCGGTATCGTTATATATCATTCATCGTTACCAGAGAACTTCAGTGGAAAATTTCTTTTATAAATGGCCATAAAATCTTTCCAATTTTGAGCTAACAACACGTGAAAATAGAAACAAAAACCCTTTCAAAATACAAAATGTACACCAACAACCTATTTACTGAATCCCTCCTCAACCCCTACCGCCCTAAGGCACAGGGGAAACTACTGTGAAAAAGCCGCGATTGTTGAAGATAACGAGGACCTCCTGGAGTGTTCAGTAGAGGAGCCTCTTTTAATACCCATCTCCCCTAAAACGGCTAACAGCCGCCGCCCCAAACCGACCCACGTGGATATTATAGGGTAAATTCTCAAACCGCCCCGCTGGAATCGAGAGGGTTAAAAACATCTAACAGTATTATAAAAAGTAATTTAATACTTTTATATTTAGAAATAATAATGAGCAATCTTTCAAAAGGTCAATAATAAAAACATGAAAGTTAACACACTATCTAGCAACATTATTCAATAATTCAGACCTGAACTTCTTGACCATTTTCAGACAGATGATATGTAACCTCAGCAGCAGTGAAATTGAAGAGGCCAATCCTTTTAGGACGCAGGACAACGGTATGAGAAACATTGGAATTGCTATTAAAAAGGAAGTCAAGGAAAATAAAATCTAGTTAACTTTAATATGAAAAGAAAATTTATTATTTTAATTATGAAATATAACAATGCTAAAAAAATAGCGTGGTTGTTTAAAAATAAATTTTCATTAAAAAAAAGTTTAAGTTATAGCACATTTTTTTGATTTTTCATATGTGCATGCATATAATGAAATTTGTGCGTGTGTGCATGCTCTAAGTGTATAACTATCAAATATGTTTAAATGTCTGTCACACAATATTAATATGGAACTTATGCAAATGAAATACAACAGATTAGTTAGTACTTTTTTTTTATTATTTATTTGTAGAACATAGAACAAAGTAGGAATGTATATACAAGTGTATATATTTTAAACTTTCTAAACTGATATTTTGCTCACTGTGATATTAACACGGCATATACAAATGCAGAACAAACTTTTACTCAATTATATAAGATTTTATTCACACATTTCTATTATGTTGCAATAAAATCCATGGAAAACAGCTCAATTTTAAAAATTAAATTTCCTCTTTTTTTTTTTTTTTTTTTTTTTTTTTTGCAATTTAACTTTTTATAAAGCTTGTTAATCTCAATAAAAAAGTAAAATGTGTGTTTGAGCATGCTGGTAATCTATAGAACATATTATTGGAAGCTAATCATGTGGTACAAACACATTGGGAGGTGGAAACATGCTCCTTTGAGTAATTATTTTGAAATTTATATTTGTTTATGTTCTACGAAACAGACTGCTGGAACTAGAACTCTGAACACAAGAGGCATTTAGGAACAAATATTTTTTTAAGATCGACAACTTGCATTTCAGCATTTTTTTGAAAAATTTAAACAATTAAAAATTTATCAAAATTTTTGCATTTTCTCTAGATAATTGAAAATATATTTTGGCAGAAAAATGGTTTTTAAATTGTCTGAGAATCCTAAAAGCTACCTTTTCTATGATAACAATTTAGATATCATACAATATTTTTCTCTGGTTTTAAAATTAAAAAAAATATTTTACAATACGATTTTTGTTTATTGTAATGAAATTCAAATTGTCTTCATTATTACTATAATTATTCTACTTTTGGTTTTTCCTTCACTGATGATAGTCAAGTGATAGATGATAGTTATTAGATAGTTCACTGATGATAGTTATTATTGATGTGATGGTTATTAAGATTTATATGTGGTAGTTTATTTTTCATTTTAAATAGTTTCTTACTTAAGCAGGACTTTAATAAAATTTTTAATATTGCTTTAATTTTGTAGTAATTACAGATAAGGTTTAATTTAAATGTAAGAAATGATAAAAAAAATTATGGTTTAAAATTTCTAAACACCATTACTTTTCATTACAATATTACTGGATGTATATAAAATATATAACTTTTTAAAGTTGAAATCTTGTTCACTTATTGTAAGGCCCCCAATTTTTTTTTATTGAATCAATAAGCAAAAATTCTCCAAGATATTACAAAAATTATAAAATATATTGAATACTATTCAAAAATAAATTTATAAGTTGAATGATGTCTATTATAATCTTCTATGAGCATGTTTTAATTCAGCAAGGAATTTACTGGATCAAATAAAGAATTTATTTCTGGTTTTAGCTGAAAGCACAAATTTAAAGCAAGTTGACTGAAAAAAATAGGGCAGGTGCATAGAAATTTTCAAAATATTTTGATGGAAGAACTAGCAGCTTAGTATAAGAAAGATTTTATATAAATTTTAGGAAGCAATTATTCTGGCAAACCAATTATTCCCGTTTCAAAGGCAAATAGTAGTTCATATTAAAATCAGCTAGTTGAGAAAGACATCTAAATTTTTTTAGCAGTTTCATGGCTAAAGAGAGAGAAGACGCTTTGAATTTTTTTTAAACTTCGCATTATTCCATCCTGGGAGACATAATTTATGTACAAGAAGCAAGGACAAAACTGATGCCATTCACAAGCTATACAAAAGCAGAAGAGCGAAAAAGAGGCAGAAATATTTTTCCTGGTGATTTTATACCACAAAATTCTGATAGGAATTTCTTTACATGTATCGATTTAGGTAAAGAAATATAGGTATCTTTTAAAAGAATTCCTTTAGCTTGACAGATTTTTATCCTTTCATTCAGAGTGTGAGAATTGCTAATTTAAGCATTTTTAGAGCTTGAATAGCATTATTTAAAAAAGGTGGAACTGGATCAGGGAATAATAGAACATTTTAGAATGAAATTAATATGGGCTGAATTAAGATAAAAGTTTAGAAATGAATTAGGGTTTAATTTAGATTTAAAAATATCATTGCACACATACACATATGTAATACAAGCTTTTTCATAACATTCATAAAAAGAGCAGTTAATATTAAATTTCTACAAAATTTTAAATAAAGAGTATTTACAAACAAAAAAAATTTGAAAAATAGTATATATTGCTATTGCAGAAAATTTGCAGTGAAATCTTTTTAAAGGATACGGTCCCATTCGATCTAATTTCATATTCAAGAATCCAACGATTGTTTCAAAATCGGTGGACGGAAAACTTGCATCTCTTAGCTGAACACGGTAAGCGGCACTATACAAAATAGAATAAATAAATAAAAAACAACAAAAAAGCATAATAATATCAAAAGACTCATTTCTTAAACACACCATAAAGGATAATAAAACTATAATAAAAAGTACAAAATAATGATAATTTACACCACTTACATAATAAATATTTGCCAAAATAATAAAGGATCAAATAAGGGAGAAATAATTGCTATATATATTTATAATTTCATAATTTAAAGGGGAAAAGCTATATTAAGAGTAATAGAAGCATTTGACTATATATATATGTGTGTGTGTGTGAAAGAAAAAGAAAATAACTCAGGAATATAATTTGCTACAGAGAATCCAAGTAATTATTATTTTACAAGGTTTATTCACAAAAAGAGAAAACACCAATTGACAAGGAACACATTCTTTCAAAAATGCTTCATTTCCTAAACTCTTAATACACAACAAATGAAAGTAATTATTTACAGTCCTCAACAGAAATATTATCTCTCATCTATTAAGAAATCTTATTTTAAAATGTAATTTAAAAATTTAAAATGCTATTAGTTTTAATATTAATATTCAGAACTTATCTATAATATTATAGAAGTCATATATTACTATAAGCAATGCCTTAAACAACAGTTTAGCAAAATAAGAAGTCAATGCATATTAAAGATGACATTAAAAAAATTAAGAAATATTCAATCAAGATAGTTAGAAGATTCAAAATGGTATTGAAAAATCTATGAAGAATATGAAAGAAAAATTGACTTTCTATTTCAGCATTTTATAACTAGCAATCTTTATTTCAGCATTTTTTTAAATCATTAGTTTATCTTATGAATTATATTTATGCATTCAGATTTAATTAAAATTACATTTTTGCAAATAAAGCCAAAAGGTTTTGCAATTTTTATATACCTTTAATAAAAATAACTAATCATGATTCAGAAATACATTTTATTATTATTTAATTTTTTAAAAATTATATACATATTTAAAAATAAAGAAACAAAGGTAAAAAAAAGAATTTCAAAGTTAGAAAAAAAAAAGATAAAAAAATTTTAATAATTACATAAAAGTTATGGATTTTAAGATAGATTATATTTATATCAACTTTTATCTGAGTCTTTTGAGGCACATTTGCATGAACTAAACATTGAAAGTTTAACTGGCATGACAATTCCCATTATTTATGTAATTTATAAATTTTTTATATTCTATACTCTATATTTTATATTGTAATTTAGATTTTAGTATTAATCTATCGAAATCAATCGCCAATTATATCAGAGGGATGTAAATTTGAAAATTTTATATTAGATATTAAAAGTAATAAAATGATAAAAAAAAGAACACATGCTAGCATTTAAAGAAATTTGTATAAAAGTCAGAGATTCAAATGTTACTTCAATACCTTTCACCAATATTATAAATATTATAATCAACAACGACATCTCGTCCTTCTACTAAATATTTGTTGAGCAATCGTTTGTGAAGTAGTAAACGTGGTGGGCTCAATTCATCGGCATATGTTGAGCCAAGAACAACTATGATAGCAAAAATTAACAGGAGCTTCATCTGAAAGCAATAAAAATTTTAATTTCCAGCGATATCAATACTAGTAAATTAACGATAATTACAAACAAAACATAATTTTAAACAATTTCTATACAAATAATGAATACAATTACAAACTATTAGAAGAATTTTTATAATTCTTAGATTTCTTAATAACAAATTGTAAATCACTTCATACAGTTATTGTAACAAAATACAGAATCTTTCTTCAGGATCTAAGATAACTCACGACTTAGATTTTAAAGTACAAGATCAAAAGATTAAACTTCAATAATAATACTGAAATATTAAATTACATTCTGAAAAGTTCTTGGTAGAGTTAAACTCACGAAAAAGAAGATAGTACAAACACAATAATATTGTTATAGATCAGAAATATTCAATAGTTGATAGTAAAATGTGAGGTTTAAAACATTGTACAGTTCAGTGATATTGGATATTTTTTCCATTAGCAGGATTAACAAAATGGTAGTACTATTTTGTTAATAGCAACATTCACTGTTAAGAAAATAGGTCACTAAGATTAGATAAGGAATCACTACCAAGTTGATTAAGTTCACACTAGGAATTAATGAAAAAGTACCTTATTCTGTCTTAAGGAATATTAATGTACCCTTTATAAGCAACCATATATCTTATAATCTTGTTATACAGATCATAATATTTTTTCAAAATAGAATTTTACATAGTTAAAATATTTTCGATAGTAAGAATTGCAATCATACACATTCTTTATTTTAGAAAACAATTAGAAAAAGCTCTATGCACGCTTAATGCCATACACTGTCAGAAACGGTGGCGGATATGAATTTTTATGCATAGTTTAGGGAGGATAGTTTAGCATTAGATAGCGTGTCATGTGAGAAAAATAGGTAATTTTATTCTTTACGTTCTCATATATTAATTTTTAAAAAAAAGGAATGGTATTTATAACGTTTACTACCTAATCGAAACAATTTATAGTAATGCGAAATAATACATGCAAAATTAATTCATCGGCCGGTATTCTAGTGTCCTATTTGAACTTATATAAAAATCAAATAAATTTCAAGATAACATTCAAAGCAACAAAATTCAATAATAATGCACGAAAAATCTGGCCATATTAGAGTAAATGATTCTGTAAGATCTTAAATCCAGTATTTTGCACATTCAAGCCATACGAAACTACCTTGTTAAAAATAATCAAATTATTTTATACAACAGATAAAAATATAATTCAATATCAATACCTTTAAACTATGGAATGTCTAGATGAAGAAAACAATTTCAAAACGATGGCACAACAAATATAAAACGAAACAAGATCACAACACGATGACCGACGGAGATTTACAAATTTTTGTACACTATGCTTTTTAAACGTGTCGGTGCACACGTTGCCAGATGGCTTTGGAGCATGTCTATGGTCTCTTTTTTATTATTATTAACTTTATTAAAGCAGAAAATAAAAATAAAAACAAATAATTGAGAATAAAATCAAGAATAAAAAAGAATCAAGCAAAAAACCTTGATATATTTACTTTGATGCCTGAATACAACAACATTTAATTCTTAAGAAATATTACCTCCAAGATTTGTTACATTCAATTAATAGGCTTTAGGACATGACAGGATATCGTCCAGATTTATTTTTTTATATCATATTAACATTTTTGAAAGATATTAAAAAATACTTTTAAGACACAATTTAAAATATGAAATTTTCCTATTTGGACTATTTAATTCTGAGCAATTAAATTTACTTTTCTCTGGCCAATCAAAAACATTTGAAACGGAAGGTGTGTCCATCACCTATAGAGATACATAATCTACGACTTTTTGAATAACAAATGCTATAGTTATTTTTAAACATTCGTTCCACATATCTGTTATTTCAATCATATCATTCATTAAGATTTATAAATTATTATTAAATATAAAATTTATAAATTGTGATTAATACTTAATTTACTATTTTAAGTAGCGTGTGATTGAATTAATTGATCTATCTCAGCTTACATTTTAATTTAAATTTTATTCAAAACTATTAATTTAATTTATTTATTGGAGTAAACCATTTTCTAAAAAGTTGAATTGAAAAAAAAAAAGTAATTTCTTTAAAATGTTCACTTTAGTTCCATATTCTACCAATAGATGGCGCCTGCAAGTGAAAGGAATGTATGCTATTAGAGAGTCATGTCACAGGCAATTAGAAATTATCTTAGTGGGATAACGCATTGTCAAATGCGAATATCGGAAAATCAAGCGGAGCGGTTATCATAGTGGAGCGGTGACTTCACAATTATGAACACATTCCTGTGATAGCTCCACTTTCTGCGATATGCGATTCAATGATACGATAATTCTAAGAATAACCGGTTAGTTCACCTTTCAATCCATTCATAGATTGCATGATTGAATTCTTGTTTGAGAGCTTCCATTGGACAAATCTATCGATTGTTAATATCATGATTCAAGACCTTAAATCGAAATGTCACCAGTAAGATCATGTCAAGGATTTGAATCACACCCCTTTTTGAAAAGTATTGATCACTGGTATTTGTGACTTTTTGATATTGGTTACGTAATAAACGCTGTTAAAATATTCGTCATCCCTAATCACCTACCAAAAATTTTCATGATACAGCCATTGCTAAATCAATGCAAATTCAAACATTGTGCGATGTTTACACTCTTCTCCCATGTGTTTGATGATGATGATGTTATGTCCGCGTAACCACGGAAAGGGGGGTACAGTAGCTTCTGAAGATAAAGACCCCTGGGCACCCGAGGGCAGAAGTCTGACATCTAGTTCATATGAAGATGACACTCACACATTCGCTTGAACAGCCCCTTTTTACATTGGGAGGGCTCTTTCACACACCTTACAGATACAACATAGGGTGAAGAACAACCATGCCGGAACTAGGACTCGAGCCCGGAATACCCAGATCACGGTGAAGACGCGCTGAAGAAAGTATACTTCAAAATATCAATTCCATACAGCATGTACTATATTAATTTTTCCCTTTGCGTTTATTATGACAAATATAACACTGAAAAGAAGAAATGCTAATCGAACTTTTAATTAAAAAAGAATAAAAATTTCTGATTTAAAGCGTCATACAAAAACTTCAGGAAGTAGCATTACACAAGTGTCCTGATATCAGTCTGAAAAAGTACTTCAATAACATTATCATATTTATCTCAAAAGGGTAAAATTAGGCGCCCATCCACCATATCGGAAGTATACTCTAAATATATATAGGATGAAGCTTCCCTAACAAGAAAAATTTGTGCGTATATGCATTCAGTGCAAGAGGAATTAATTGACTCTTGCATTATTAAAAAATGAAAAAATAATAACTAGAAATTCATATAAATCTTAGTTGTGATAGATTCCTAATAACCTTCATTATGTAAAAACCATTCGTCTCTTTTTTTTCTGAAAAATGAACATGAGCTAATACATTCTCATTCTTTTTTTCATTCAATTTTAGAAATGAAATTCTTCAAATATTCAGTGTTTCCACCTTGACTCTTAAATTATATATCAAAAATTCTAATTTTTACAGTTTTTAAGTCACTTCACTTTTTTAATTGATTCATCCCAATGAATAATTTTTGGCTTGGATTTTTAAGATATCAAATATTTTTCAAATCTAAACAAGTATGTGTAAATTAACGATAATTTACTTCTACTTAAAACTAATTAAATTTATATATTTTTCTTCAGTTTTTAACAATTCATAACTAAATTATTAGATATAAAACATTTATCTAATTTATTTTTATTAATATTGCCAAATGGTTCATCTAACATTTGATACACCCAAATGAAAGAAAAAAATAGATAGGACAATTGTTCGCCTCTACACTAAATTTTTATTTTCCCTTTTACTTAACACAGAGAAAATATAGTAATCGTCAAAAAATTAGAACAAGAGATTTGGATGAATCTCCAAATTTTAATTTATCTGCTTCTCTGTGACAAAGATAACTCAAATATGCTTTAAGCTAGGCTGATAAAATTTGGTATGCAGTTCATATAACAAATTTGTAGATTTTTGTCAAATTGTGAGCAATTTCGTTCCAGAGGAAGTCTGTTTATACAGCTGTTCGAATCTAAGTTAACTGGATAATTACCAAACGCAGATATTTAGATGAATAAAATTCAGTAAACGGATATAACATGACACCTATCAAAGTTTGAAATGAATCCAGAAAGGGGATGACCGTATGTCGATCTGTACTTTCAGAAGCATGTAAAGACGTTAACTCACAAACGTAGTGACTTAAATATATCAAATTTAGTATGTGATTTTATAACTACTTGTGTTAAATTTTTGCTCTATTCAGTTGTGAAAAACGCGCCTAAAAAACCTAGTCGATATGCGCAGAAGGTATACCTTTTCTTAGCATTGTGCTTTTAGACCAGTTTTGCCGTATAAAGAATGAAGTTGGATTGCTGTTTTAAGACTGAAAGACCTTCCACGTTAAAGGAATAAGTGGCTTGGAGGTTAGAGTGACAGGGCTAATCCTAGATTTTTGCTGGTCCTCAGTTCGAGTCCCGAAACCGAATAATTATTTTGTATATTTTCATTTTTTTTTATTTTGAATATTATTTCGAATACTTATTCCATGATTTCTGTGAATCATTCAATCCTAATAATTAAAAAATAAAATAATTCTATAAATTATTTATAGATTTATTTGAAATTCTTTTTACGGACATGCGCAGAAGGTATACCTTTTCTTAGCATTGTGCTTTTAGAGCAGATTTGAAGTATTAAGAATGAAGGATTGCTGTTTTAAGACTGAAAGACCTTGCACGTTAACGAAATAAGTGACTTGGAAGTTGGAGTTACAGGGCGAGTATTAGATTTTTGCTTGTCCTTAGTTCGATACTATTAATCGCATATCAAGAATTAATCACCAAATATCTCACCAAAGACCACACGATAGATTCAGTGACTAGGGGAAATAGTCTCCTAAAATCTTTCTCGAATATTATCTAATAAACGTGTCAAGCCAGAGAACTCCTTACATGTCATTGGCGTACAATAGTTACGAAGTATTAAACGTGAATCTAACATTTTTACTGAATATATCGTGTCATCTTTTGCGAGTTATTTGGCTATTCATCCCTAATATGCGTTAAGAGAATTGAGAATTCGAATTCGTGTTTTAGAAATGTTTTTCTCAACTTACTGAAGCAAAAATTTGACATAAAACTGCTGTTGTAGACAGAAAATCGATACCAAATACGATATGTTTAAGTAATTTTGTTTTTGAATTATCGCGTCTTCATCTTTGTGACAGTGCAGACTGATAGACAGTCAACCAGTCGTTGGATTGGGCTCAAAATACGACAGGTGTCTATACTATAAGTGTTAAATATGTGTACGAATAGCCGGACTTCCTCTGAATAGATTTTATCAACATTTGATATAAATCTGCAAATATTGCGTAAAGACAGTATACTCTATCTCAAAGTGTTTTTTAGTTACCTTTGTCACAGACAGACTGATCGTTTACGATTAAGCAATAAATATAATCATGACTGATTGATTCTATTTTATGTTTTGGTATAATAATAATATTTTATTACCTAATGTTGTTTGATAAGTAGGATTAATATGATAATTCTCATTATTTAATAACCAATACTAAGCTCTTGCTGTATAATTTTTATCCAATGACCAAACGTTATATATTTTAATAAAAAAATATTTTTTGTATAAGATATCTCTTTTAAATTCATCTATCTCCCCACTAATTTCTATTGTTTTCCACTCAGAAACACACTAAATAGTTTTTAGTATATTTCTGTAAAGAAAACTTTTGAAGGCTTCGAAAGCTAATGAAAACTTCGTTATTTCATTGTTATGGTTATTGCAGAAATTCTATTTATTTTTGTAAGAACTCTTACTTTTTTTAATTAGCATTTTTAAAATTATACTTATTCTTTTTTAAACGCCAATTACTCCTTGTATCATACTTATATTATTATCTTAAACATAGCGGAGACATCAATTAAAATATTGAAGGTTCATGTTTCAGCTTTTTCTACAAAATATTCAGAATTTATTTAATTTTGTCAAGTAAAATGTATTTAAAACATTGTTTATAACGAAAGAAATTTAACAGAATAGTCACCTTACATATTTTTTTTTATATATTTTGATTGAAAATTAGATGGTTCTGCAAATGTTAATGCTAATCAATGGAAGTATCTTAATTACATTATTTCTAGCTCCATTGACAAAAAATTTCATTTCATTAAATGGCAAATCTCCAAATATGCCCTAAAATAATTCGCCATATTTTTGAAAACTATTATTTTAAATTGCAGAGTCTTTGTGTTATTGTTTGTTGTTATGCGATACATGCAATATGATAATTTTTAATACCAAGTAAACTTAAATGATTTTCATTTTTGCTTGATTAATGTTTTAATAAACAGGATATCGATCATTTGACATCTGCTTTATTTAAGACTGAAAATATATAAACAATAAATAACATTATAACACAACTTTGCTTCCTTTTTTCTTCTTTCTAAAATTTGTTTCTAAAATTGTTTCTAGAATTGTTTTTAAATCTGTTTCTAAAATCTGAGGTTTTATTCTTAAAAAAAGGAATAACTTTTCATGATGCAAAATACTATCCATCGATAGCTACTACTTTTCTCCATTTTTTTTGGCTATTGTCAAAACCGTGTGCCATTGATCGAAACATAAGGTAATCAGAAGAAATTAAAGCCTAGGGAGTACAGTAAGTTCGGACAGCACTCACCACTACAACCATATGTCACAAAAATTGCAAAAAAAAAAAAAAAAAAAAATGTATAATAATAATGTAAAGTTTAAACAGTTAATAAACAGGACTTTTTAAGTGAGGAAAGATAATTTAAATAATTCTTTCCTATAAAAGTGCCATAAATATTTTTTTCACTTCCTTTATTTATTTATTTACTTTTAAGATACTATGGCATTCAGAAATGCTTATCTGTTCCTGAATTCTCTTCTTTAATCAAGCTGGAATTAATTGTATAAAATGTATTTCCCCAATTTTAAGTGTTATAAATGAAAAGGTAATTAATCTGTTTAAATTATCACAATATTTACGCATTATATCTGTGCATTTATAAAAACCGAAAAAATTACTTCTACTTTACTATTAAATAAATAATAATTAAATTTAAAAAAAATATATTTGCCAAGCTATTCCGAATACTAATTCTATGATTACTCTGAAATATTCCAATACAGTAGACTCCCGATTATCCGCGCCTGCCACACAAAGTTTTTTTTTTTTGACTGATTTTTTTAAAAAGGTGCAGTTTTACAATTATGCTTTTGTAATTACATAATACATTACAGTATTAAAACAGTACATATGTATTAATTTTTCTGTGTATCCTTGACGCCTCTCGTAAATACAAAGCACTTTTCTGTTTTCATTAACAAAATGCATTTTAGGTTAGTTTTGAGTGATATACTAAAATATTAAGCGTTAGTTAAACATCCTGCTGTTTATTTTACGTTTTATTGTACATAAAACGATTGTTCAAAGTTGGAATGATTGTTTTCTTTTTTCCTATACACGTTTTTAGCATTTTTCGGATAATCCGCGATTTTTGTTATCCGCGGCGGCCGCGCCACCCAATTCCGCGGGAAATCGGGAGTGTACTGTACTTATAAATGAAAAAAAAAAAAAAAAATGTCGATAAAATATTTTTATATTTATTTGAAATTTTAAGTGTCCAGTTCACGGACATGCGCAGAAGGCATTCCTTTTCTTAATGTTACGCTTTTAGACCAGATTTGCCGTATTAGGAATGAAATTGGATTACTGTATTCAGAATGAAAGACCACACAACAAGTAAAGGAAGCAGTGGCTTGGACGTTAGAGCGGCAGGCCGAATCATAGATGGTTGTTGGCCAACAGTTCGAGTCTCGAACCCGAATAATAATTATATATATATATATTTCTTTTTATTTAGAATATTACTCCGAATACTAACTCTATGATTACTCTAAATTATTCAAAAACAAAATATTTCAATAAAATACTTATAGATTTATTTGAAATTTTAAGTTTCAAGTTCACACTTAAGCGCAGAAATCTTTCCTTCTTTTCTTAGCATTGTGCTTTTAGAGCAGATTCCCATCGTACTTGAATCCTGGATTGCGGTTTTAATAATAAAATACCCAATAGCAACACGAGGATTATGTGGGTCGGAGGTAAGAGCGACAGCGGGGTTCGACGATTTTTTTCTGTTCCTCAGTTCGATTCTCGATACCAAATAATAGTTTTATATATTTTTATTCTTTTCTATTTTTATTTCGAAAATTAATCCGAATAATAATTCTATGATTACTCTGAATTATTCCAATAATTATAAATCAAAAATAAAATATTTCGATAAATATTTATAGATTTATTTGAAATTTTATATAAAAGATTTCACGCACATGAGTAGAAGGCATTCCTTTTCTAAACATTGTGCTTTCAGACCAGATTTGCTTTATCAATTATGAAATTGGATTGCTGTAATAAGAATGAAAGAACCACTAACCAATCAAGGTATAAGTGGTTTGGAAGTGAGAGCGGCAGGGCGAATCATTGTTTTTTGCAGGTCCTCAGTTCGAGTCACGAAACCGAATAATTATTTTGTATATTTTTATTCTTTTAATTTTTTTATTTTGAATATTATTCCCAATACTAATTCTATGATTTCTCTGAATCATTCAATCCTAATAATTCAAGAATAAAATAATTCTATAAATTATTTATAGATTTATTTGAAATTCTATTCACGGACATGCGCAGAAGGTATACCTTTTCTTAGCATTGTGCTTTTAGACCAGATTTGCCGTATTAAGAATGAAGTTGGATTGTTGTTTTAAGACTGAAAGACCCTAACACTTTAAAGGAGTAACTGGCAGGGAGGAGAGAGTGAGAGTGAGAGGGAAAATCATAGATTTTTGCTGGTCCTCAGTTCGAATCATGAAACCCAATAATTATTATATATATATATATATATATATATATATATATATATATATTATTTTTATTTTGAATACTTATTCCGTGATATCTCAGAATCATTCAATCCTAATAATTCAAAAATAAAATAATTCTATAAATTATATATAGATATATTTGAAATTCTTTTCACGGACATGCGCATAAGGTATAACTTTTCTTAGCATTGTGCTTTTAGACCAGATTTGCCGTATCAAGAATGAAGTTGGATTGCTATTTTAAGACTGAAAGACCCTTGCACGTTAAAGCAATAAGTGGCCTGGAGGTTAGAGTGACGTGACGAATCATAGATTTTTGCTTGTCGTTAATTCGAGTAACAAAACCGAATAATTATTTTGTATATTTTTATTCTTTTTTTTATTTTGAATATTATTCCGGATACTTATTCCATGATTTCTGCAAATCATTGAATCCTAATAATTCAAAAAGAGAATAATTCTATGAATTATTTATAGATAAATTTGAAATTCTTTTCACGGACATGCGCATAAGGTATACCTTTTCTTAGCATTGTGCTTTTAGAAAGGATTTTTCGTATTAAGAATGAAGTTGGATTGCTGTTTTAAGACTGAACGACCATTCCACACTAAAGGAATAAGTGGCTTCGAGGTTAGTGCAACTGGTCTAATCATAGATTTTTGGTGGTCGTCAGTTCGAGTCCCGAAACCGAATAATTATTTTGTATATATTTATTCTTTTTTTTTATATTTTGAATATTATTCCGTATACTTATTCCGTGATTTCTCTGAATCATTCAATCCTAATAATTCAAAAATAAAATATTTCTATAAAGTATTTATAGATTTATTTGAAATTCTTTTCACGGACATGCGCAGAAGGTATACCTTTTCTTAGCATTGCGCTTTTAGAAAAGATTTGTCGTATTAAGAATGAAGTTGGATTGCTGTTTTAAGACTGAACGACCCTTCCACACTAAAGGAATAAGTGGCTTGGAGGTTAGAGTGACAGGTCTAATCATAGATTTCTGCTGGTCCTCAGTTCGAGTCCAGAAACAGAATAATTATTTTGTATATTTTTATTCTTTTTTTTTTATTTTGAATATTATTCCGAATACTTATTCCATGATTTCTCTCAATTATTCGATCCTAATAATTCAAAAATAAAATATTTCTATAAAGTATTTATAGATTTATTTGAAATTCCTTTCACGGACATGCGCAGAAGGTATACCTTTACTTAGCATTGTGCTTTTAGAAAAGATTTGTCGTATTAAGAATGAAGATGGATTGCTGTTTTAAGACTGAACGACCCTTCCCCACTAAAGGAATAAGTGGCTTGGAGGTTAGAGTGACATTTCTAATCATAGATTTTTGCTGGTCCTCAGTTGGAGTCCCGAAACCAAATAATTATTTTGTATATTTTTTTCTTTTTTTTGATTATTATTCCGAATACTTATTCCATGATTTCTCTCAATCATTCGATCCTAATAATTCAAAAATAAAATATTTCTATAAAGTATTTATAGATTTATTTGAAATTCCTTTCACGGACATGCGCAGAAGGTATACCTTTACTTAGCATTGTGCTTTTAGAAAAGATTAGTCGTATTAAGAATGAAGTTGGTTTGCTGTTTTAAGACTGAACGACCTTTCCACGCTAAAGGAATAAGTGGCTTGGAGGTTAGATGACAGGTCTAATCATAGATTTTTGCTGGTCCTCAGTTCGAGTCCCGAAACCAAATAATTATTTTGTATATTTTTATTCTTTTTTTATTTATTTTGAATATTATTCCGAATACTTATTCCATGATTTCTCTGAATCATTCAATCCTAATAATTCAAAAATAAAATATTTCTATAAAGTATTTATAGATTTATTTGAAATTCTTTTCACGGACATGCGCAGAAGGTATACCTTTTGTCAGCATTGTGCTTTTAGAAAAGATTTGTCGTATTAAGAATGAAGTTCGATTGATGCTTTAAGACTGAAAGAACCTTGCTTGTTAAAGGAATAGGTGGCTTGGAGGTTAGAGTGACAGTTCTAATAATAGATTTTTGCTGGTCCTCAGTTCGAGTCCCGAAACCGAATAATTATTTTGCATATTTTTATTCTTTTTTTTTTTATTTTGAATATTATTCCGAATACTTATTCCATGATTTCTCTCAATCATTCAATCCTAATAATTCAAAAATAAAATAATTCTATAAATTATTTATAGATTTATTTGATATTCTTTTCACGGACATGCGCAGTTGGTATACCTTTTCTTAGCATTGTGCTTTTAGAAAAGATTTGTCGTATTAAGAATGAAGTTGGATTGCTTTTTTAAGACTGAACGACCCTTCCACGCTAAAGGAATAAGTGGCTTGCAGGTTAGAGTGACAGGTCTAATCATAGATTTTTGCTGGTCGTCAGTTCGAGTCCAGAAACGGAATAATTATTTTGTATATTTTTATTCTTTTTTCTATTTTGAATATTATTCCGAATACTTATTCCATGATTTCTCTTAATCATTCAATCGCAATAATTCAAGAATAAAATAATTCTATAAATTATTTACAGATTTATTTGAAATTCTTTTCACGGACATGCGCGGAAGGTATACCTTTTCTTAGCATTGTGCTTTTAGAAAAGATTTGTCGTATTAATAATGAAGTTGGATTGCTGTTTTAAGACTGAACGAGCCTTCCCCACTAAAGGAATATGTGGCTTGGAGGTTAGAGTGACAGGTCTAATCGTAGATTTTTGCTGGTCCTCAGTTCGAGTCCCGAAACCAAATAATTATTTTGTATATTTTTATTCTTTTTTTTTGAATATTATTCCGAATACTTATTCCATGATTTCTCTCAATCATTCGATCCTAATAATTCAAAAATAAAATATTTCTATAAAGTATTTATAGATTTATTTGAAATTCCTTTCACGGACATGCGCAGAAGGTATACCTTTACTTAGCATTGTGCTTTTAGAAAAGATTTGTCGTATTAAGAATGAAGTTGGATTGCTGTTTTAAGACTGAACGATCCTTCCACACTAAAGGAATAAGTGGCTTGGAGGTTAGAGTGACAGGTCTAATCATATATTTTTGCTGGTCCTCAATTCGAGTCCCGAAACCGAATAATTATTTTGTATATTTTTATTCTTTTTTTTTTATTTTGAATATTATTCCGAATACTTATTCCATGATTTCTCTCAATCAATCAATCGCAATAATTCAAAAATAAAATAATTCTATAAATTATTTACAGATTTATTTGAAATTCTTTTCACGGACGTGCGCGGAAGGTATACCTTTTCTTAGCATTGTGCTTTTAGAAAAGATTTGTCGTATTAAGAATGAAGTTGGATTGCTGTTTTAAGACTGAACGACCCTTCCACACTAAAGGAATAAGTGGCTTGGAGGTTAGAGTGACAGGCCTAATCATAGATTTTTGCTGGT
Source organism: Argiope bruennichi (assembly GCF_947563725.1). Lineage (NCBI taxonomy): Eukaryota > Metazoa > Arthropoda > Arachnida > Araneae > Araneidae > Argiope > Argiope bruennichi. The sequence continues at coordinate 15,202,112 of NC_079160.1, forward strand.
CGTCAGTTCGAGTCCAGAAACAGAATAATTATTTTGTATATTTTTATTCTTTTTTTTTATTTTGAATATTATTCCGAATACTTATTCCATGATTTCTCTCAATCATTCAATCGCAATAATTCAAAAATAAAATAATTCTATATATTATTTATAGATTTATTTGAAATTCTTTTCACGGACATGCGCAGAAGGTATACCTTTTCTTAGCATTGTGCTTTTAGAAAAGATTTGTCGTATTAAGAATGAAGTTGGATTGCTGTTTTAAGACTGAACGACCCTTCAACACTAAAGGAATAAGTGGCTTGGAGGTTAGAGTGACAGGTCTAATCACAGATTTTTGCTGGTCGTCAGTTCGAGTCCCGAAACCGAATAATTATTTTGCATATTTTTATTCTTTTTTTTTTTATTTTGAATATTATTTCGAATACTTATTCCATGATTCTCTGAATCATTCAATCCTAATAATTCAAAAATAAAATAATTCTATAAATTATTTATAGATTTATTTGAAATTCTTTTCACGGACGTGCGCAGAATGTATACCTTTTCTTAGCATTGTGCTTTTAGAAAAGATTTGTCGTATTAAGAATGAAGTTGGATTGCTGTTTTAAGACTGAACGACCCTTCCACACTAAAGGAATAAGTGGCTTGGAGGTTAGAGTGACAGGTCTAATCATAGATTTTGCCTGGTCGTCACTTCGAGTCCCGAAACCGAATAATTATTTTGCATATTTTTATTCTTTTTTTTTTATTTTGAATATTATTCCGAATACTTATTCCATGATTTCTCTCAATCATTCAATCCTAATAATTCAAAAATAAAATATTTCTATAAAGTATTTATAGATTTATTTGAAATTCCTTTCACGGAAATGCGCGGAAGGTATACCTTTTGTTAGCATTGTGCTTTTAGAAAAGATTTGTCGTATTAAGAATGAAGTTGGATTGCTGTTTTAAGACTGAACGACCCTTCCACACTAAAGGAATAAGTGGCTTGGAGGTTAGAGTGACAGGTCTAATCATAGATTTTTGCTGGTCGTCAGTTCGAGTCCAGAAACAGAATAATTATTTTGTATATTTTTATTGTTTTTTTTTATTTTTTTTGTTTTGAATATTATTCCGAATACTTATTCCATGATTTCTCTGAATCATTCAATCCTAATAATTCAAAAATAAAATATTTCTATAAAGTATTTATAGATTTATTTGAAATTCCTTTCACGGACATGCGCAGAAGGAATACCTTTTCTTAGCATTGTGCTTTTAGAAAAGATTTGTCGTATTAAGAATGAAGCTCGATTGCTGCTTTAAGACTGAAAGAACCTTGTTTGTTAAAGGAATAAGTGGCTTGGAGGTTAGAGTGACAGGTCTAATCATAGATTTTTGCTGGTCCTCAGTTCGAGTCACGAAACCGAATAATTATTTTGTATATTTTTATTCTTTTTTTTATTTTCTTTATTTTGAATATTATTCCGAATACTTATTCCATGATTTCTCTGAATCATTCAATCCTAATAATTCAAAAATAAAATATTTCTATAAAGTATTTATAGATTTATTTGAAATTCCTTTCACGGACATGCGCAGAAGGTATACCTTTTCTTAGCATTGTGCTTTTAGAAAAGATTTGTCGTATTAAGAATGAAGTTGGATTGCTGTTTTAAGACTGAACGACCCTTCCACACTAAAGGAATCAGTGGCTTGGAGGTTAGAGTGACAGGTCTAATCATAGATTTTTGCTGGTCATCAGTTCGAGTCCAGAAACAGAATAATTATTTTGTATATTTTTATTCTTTTTTTTTATTTTGAATTTTATTCCGAATACTTATTACATGATTTCTCTCAATCATTCAATCGCAATAATTCAAAAATAAAATAATTCTATAAATTATTTATAGATTTATTTGAAATTATTTTCACGGACATGCGCAGACGGTATACCTTTTCTTAGCATTGTGCTTTTAGAAAAGATTTGTCGTATCAAGAATGAAGTTGGATTGCTGTTTTAAGACTGAACGACCCTTCCACACTAAAGGAATAAGTGGCTTGGAGGTTAGAGTGACAGGTCTAATCATAGATTTTTGCTGGTCGTCAGTTCGAGTCCCGAAACCGAATAATTATTTTGCATATTTTTATTCTTTTTTTATTTTTATTTTGAATATTATTCCGAATACTTATTCCATGATTTCTCTCAATCATTCAATCGCAATAATTCAAAAATAAAATAATTGTATATATTATTTATAGATTTATTTGAAAGTCTTTTCACGGACATGCGCAGAAGGTATACCTTTTCTTAGCATTGTGCTTTTAGAAAAGATTTGTCGTATTAAGAATGAAGTTGGATTGCTGTTTTACAACTGAACGACCCTTCCACACTAAAGGAATCAGTGGCTTGGAGGTTAGAGTGACAGGTCTAATCACAGATTTTTGCTGGTCGTCAGTTCGAGTCCCGAAACCGAATAATTATTTTGCATATTTTTATTCTTTTTTTTTTTTATTTTGTATATTATTCCGAATACTTATTCCATGATTTCTCTCAATCATTCAATCCTAATAATTCAAAAATGAAATATTTCCATAAAGTATTTATAGATTTATTTGAAATTCCTTTCACGGACATGCGCAGAAGGTATACCTTTTCTTAGCATTGTGCTTTTAGAAAAGATTTGTCGTATTAAGAATGAAGCTCGATTGCTGCTTTAAGACTGAAAGAACCTTGTTTGTTAAAGGAATAAGTGGCTTGGAGGTTAGAGTGACAGGTCTAATCATAGATTTTTGCTGGTCCTCAGTTCGAGTCACGAAACCGAATAATTATTTTGCATATTTTTATTCTTTTTTTTATTTTCTTTATTTTGAATATTATTCCGAATACTTATTCCATGATTTCTCTGAATCATTCAATCCTAATAATTCAAAAATAAAATATTTCTATAAAGTATTTATAGATTTATTTGAAATTCCTTTCACGGACATGCGCAGAAGGTATACCTTTTCTTAGCATTGTGCTTTTAGAAAAGATTTGTCGTATTAAGAATGAAGTTGGATTGCTGTTTTAAGACTGAACGACCCTTTCACACTAAAGGAATCAGTGGCTTGGAGGTTAGAGTGACAGGTCTAATCATAGATTTTTGCTGGTCATCAGTTCGAGTCCAGAAACAGAATAATTATTTTGTATATTTTTATTCTTTTTTTTTATTTTGAATTTTATTCCGAATACTTATTACATGATTTCTCTCAATCATTCAATCGCAATAATTCAAAAATAAAATAATTCTATAAATTATTTATAGATTTATTTGAAATTATTTTCACGGACATGCGCAGACGGTATACCTTTTCTTAGCATTGTGCTTTTAGAAAAGATTTGTCGTATCAAGAATGAAGTTGGATTGCTGTTTTAAGACTGAACGACCCTTTCACACTAAAGGAATAAGTGGCTTGGAGGTTAGAGTGACAGGTCTAATCATAGATTTTTGCTGGTCGTCAGTTCGAGTCCCGAAACCGAATAATTATTTTGCATATTTTTATTCTTTTTTTATTTTTATTTTGAATATTATTCCGAATACTGATTCCATGATTTCTCTCAATCATTCAATCGCAATAATTCAAAAATAAAATAATTGTATATATTATTTATAGATTTATTTGAAAGTCTTTTCACGGACATGCGCAGAAGGTATACCTTTTCTTAGCATTGTGCTTTTAGAAAAGATTTGTCGTATTAAGAATGAAGTTGGATTGCTGTTTTACAACTGAACGACCCTTCCACACTAAAGGAATAAGTGGCTTGGAGGTTAGAGTGACAGGTCTAATCACAGATTTTTGCTGGTCGTCAGTTCGAGTCCCGAAACCGAATAATTATTTTGCATATTTTTATTCTTTTTTTTTTATTTTGTATATTATTCCGAATACTTATTCCATGATTTCTCTCAATCATTCAATCCTAATAATTCAAAAATGAAATATTTCCATAAAGTATTTATAGATTTATTTGAAATTCCTTTCACGGACATGCGCAGAAGGTATACCTTTTCTTAGCATTGTGCTTTTAGAAAAGATTTGTCGTATTAAGAATGAAGTTGGATTGCTGTTTTAAGACTGAACGACCCTTCCACACTAAAGGAATAAGTGGCTTGGAGGTTAGAGTGACAGGTCTAATCATAGATTTTTGCTGGTCGTCAGTTCAAGTCCCGAAACCGAATAATTATTTTGCATATTTTTATTCTTTTTTTTTTTATTTTGAATATTATTCCGAATACTTATTCCATGATTTCTCTCAATCATTCAATCCTAATAATTCAAAAATAAAATATTTCTATGAAGTATTTATAGATTTATCTGAAATTCCTTTCACGGACATGCGCAGAAGGTATAACTTTTCTTAGCATTGTGCTTTTAGAAAAGATTTGTCGTATTAAGAATGAAGTTGGATTGCTGTTTTAAGACTGAACGACCCTTTCGCACTAAAGGAATAAGTGGCTTGGAGGTTAGAGTGACAGGTCTAATCATAGATTTTTGCTGGTCGTCAGTTCGAGTCCTGAAACCGAATAATTATTTTGCATATTTTTATTCTTTTTTTTCTTATTTTGAATATTATTCCGAATACTTATTCCATGATTTCTCTCAATCATTCAATCCTAATAATTCAAAAATAAAATATTTCTATGAAGTATTTATAGATTAATCTGAAATTCCTTTCACAGACATGCGCAGAAGGTATAACTTTTCTCAGCATTGTGCTTTTAGAAAAGATTTGTCGTATTAAGAATGAAGTTGGATTGCTGTTTTAAGACTGAACGACCCTTTCTCACTAAAGGAATAAGTGGCTTGGAGGTTAGAGTGACAGGTCTAATCATAGATTTTTGCTGGTCGTCAGTTCGAGTCCCGAAACCGAATAATTATTTTGCATATTTTTATTCTTTTTCTTTTATTTTGGATATTATTCCGAATACTTATTCCATGATTTCTCTCAATCATTCAATCCTAATAATTCAAAAATAAAATATTTCTATAAAGTATTTATAGATTTATTTGAAATTCCTTTCACGGACATGCGCAGAAGGTATACCTTTTCTTAGCATTGTGCTTTTAGAAAAGATTTGTCGTATTAAGAATGAAGTTGGATTGCTGTTTTAAGACTGAACGACCCTTCCACACTAAAGGAATAAGTGGCTTGGAGGTTAGAGTGACAGGTCAAATCATAGATTTTTGCTGGTCGTCAGTTCGAGTCCCGAAACCGAATAAATATTTTGCATATTTTTATTCTTTTTTTTTATTTTGGATATTATTCCGAATACTTATTCCATGATTTCTCTCAATCATTCAATCCTAATAATTCAAAAATGAAATATTTCTATAAAGTATTTATAGATTTATCTGAAATTCCTTTCACGGACATGCGCAGAAGGTATAACTTTTCTTAGCATTGTGCTTTTAGAAATGATTTGTCGTATTAAGAATGAAGTTGGATTGCTGTTTTAAGACTGAACGACCCTTTCGCACTAAAGGAATAAGTGGCTTGGAGGTTAGAGTGACAGGTCTAATCATAGATTTTTGCTGGTCGTCAGTTCGAGTCCAGAAACAGAATAATTATTTTGTATATTTTTATTCTTTTTTTTATTTTTTTTATTTTGAATATTATTCCGAATACTTATTCCATGATTTCTCTGAATCATTCAATCCTAATAATTCAAAAATAAAATATTTCTATAAAGTATTTATAGATTTATTTGAAATTCCTTTCACGGACATGCGCAGAAGGTATACCTTTTCTTAGCATTGTGCTTTTAGAAAAGATTTGTCGTATTAAGAATGAAGTTGGATTGCTGTTTTAAGACTGAACGACCCTTCCACACTAAAGGAATAAGTGGCTTGGAGGTTAGAGTGACAGGTCTAATCATAGACTTTTGCTGGTCGTCAGTTCGAGTCCCGAAACCGAATAATTATTTTGCATATTTTTATTCTTTTTTTTTATTTTGGATATTATTCCGAATACTTATTCCATGATTTCTCTCAATCATTCTATCCTAATAATTCAAAAATGAAATATTTCTATAAAGTATTTATAGATTTATTTGAAATTCCTTTCACGGACATGCGCAGAAGGTATACCTTTTCTTAGCACTGTGCTTTTAGAAAAGATTTGTCGTATTAAGAATGAAGTTGGATTGCTGTTTTAAGACTGAACGACCCTTCCGCACTAAAGGAAAAAGTGGCTTGGAGGTTAGAGTGACAGGTCTAATCATAGATTTTTGCTGGTCGTCAGTTCGAGTCCCGAAACCGAATAATTATTTTGCATATTTTTATTCTTTTTTTATTTTTATTTTGAATATTATTCCGAATACTTATTCCATGATTTCTCTCAATCATTCAATCCTAATAATTCAAAAATAAAATAATTCTATAAATTATTTATAGATTTATTTGAAATTCTTTTCACGGACGTGCGCAGAATGTATACCTTTTCTTAGCATTGTGCTTTTAGAAAAGATTTGTCGTATTAAGAATGAAGTTGGATTGCTGTTTTAAGACTGAACGACCCTTCCACACTAAAGGAATAAGTGGCTTGGAGGTTAGAGTGACAGGTCTAATCATAGATTTTGCCTGGTCGTCACTTCGAGTCCCGAAACCGAATAATTATTTTGCATATTTTTATTCTTTTTTTTTTATTTTGAATATTATTCCGAATACTTATTCCATGATTTCTCTCAATCATTCAATCCTAATAATTCAAAAATAAAATATTTCTATAAAGTATTTATAGATTTATTTGAAATTCCTTTCACGGAAATGCGCGGAAGGTATACCTTTTGTTAGCATTGTGCTTTTAGAAAAGATTTGTCGTATTAAGAATGAAGTTGGATTGCTGTTTTAAGACTGAACGACCCTTCCACACTAAAGGAATAAGTGGCTTGGAGGTTAGAGTGACAGGTCTAATCATAGATTTTTGCTGGTCGTCAGTTCGAGTCCAGAAACAGAATAATTATTTTGTATATTTTTATTCTTTTTTTTATTTTTTTTATTTTGAATATTATTCCGAATACTTATTCCATGATTTCTCTGAATCATTCAATCCTAATAATTCAAAAATAAAATATATTTCTATAAAGTATTTATAGATTTATTTGAAATTCCTTTCACGGACATGCGCAGAAGGAATACCTTTTCTTAGCATTGTGCTTTTAGAAAAGATTTGTCGTATTAAGAATGAAGCTCGATTGCTGCTTTAAGACTGAAAGAACCTTGTTTGTTAAAGGAATAAGTGGCTTGGAGGTTAGAGTGACAGGTCTAATCATAGATTTTTGCTGGTCCTCAGTTCGAGTCACGAAACCGAATAATTATTTTGTATATTTTTATTCTTTTTTTTATTTTCTTTATTTTGAATATTATTCCGAATACTTATTCCATGATTTCTCTGAATCATTCAATCCTAATAATTCAAAAATAAAATATTTCTATAAAGTATTTATAGATTTATTTGAAATTCCTTTCACGGACATGCGCAGAAGGTATACCTTTTCTTAGCATTGTGCTTTTAGAAAAGATTTGTCGTATTAAGAATGAAGTTGGATTGCTGTTTTAAGACTGAACGACCCTTCCACACTAAAGGAATCAGTGGCTTGGAGGTTAGAGTGACAGGTCTAATCATAGATTTTTGCTGGTCATCAGTTCGAGTCCAGAAACAGAATAATTATTTTGTATATTTTTATTCTTTTTTTTTATTTTGAATTTTATTCCGAATACTTATTACATGATTTCTCTCAATCATTCAATCGCAATAATTCAAAAATAAAATAATTCTATAAATTATTTATAGATTTATTTGAAATTATTTTCACGGACATGCGCAGACGGTATACCTTTTCTTAGCATTGTGCTTTTAGAAAAGATTTGTCGTATCAAGAATGAAGTTGGATTGCTGTTTTAAGACTGAACGACCCTTCCACACTAAAGGAATAAGTGGCTTGGAGGTTAGAGTGACAGGTCTAATCATAGATTTTTGCTGGTCGTCAGTTCGAGTCCCGAAACCGAATAATTATTTTGCATATTTTTATTCTTTTTTTATTTTTATTTTGAATATTATTCCGAATACTTATTCCATGATTTCTCTCAATCATTCAATCGCAATAATTCAAAAATAAAATAATTGTATATATTATTTATAGATTTATTTGAAAGTCTTTTCACGGACATGCGCAGAAGGTATACCTTTTCTTAGCATTGTGCTTTTAGAAAAGATTTGTCGTATTAAGAATGAAGTTGGATTGCTGTTTTACAACTGAACGACCCTTCCACACTAAAGGAATAAGTGGCTTGGAGGTTAGAGTGACAGGTCTAATAACAGATTTTTGCTGGTCGTCAGTTCGAGTCCCGAAACCGAATAATTATTTTGCATATTTTTATTCTTTTTTTTTTATTTTGGATATTATTCCGAATACTTATTCCATGATTTCTCTCAATCATTCAATCCTAATAATTCAAAAATGAAATATTTCCATAAAGTATTTATAGATTTATTTGAAATTCCTTTCACGGACATGCGCAGAAGGTATACCTTTTCTTAGCATTGTGCTTTTAGAAAAGATTTGTCGTATTAAGAATGAAGTTGGATTGCTGTTTTAAGACTGAACGACCCTTCCACACTAAAGGAATAAGTGGCTTGGAGGTTAGAGTGACAGGTCTAATCATAGATTTTTGCTGGTCGTCAGTTCAAGTCCCGAAACCGAATAATTATTTTGCATATTTTTATTCTTTTTTTTTTATTTTGAATATTATTCCGAATACTTATTCCATGATTTCTCTCAATCATTCAATCCTAATAATTCAAAAATAAAATATTTCTATGAAGTATTTATAGATTTATCTGAAATTCCTTTCACGGACATGCGCAGAAGGTATAACTTTTCTTAGCATTGTGCTTTTAGAAAAGATTTGTCGTATTAAGAATGAAGTTGGATTGCTGTTTTAAGACTGAACGACCCTTTCGCAGTAAAGGAATAAGTGGCTTGGAGGTTAGAGTGACAGGTCTAATCATAGATTTTTGCTGGTCGTCAGTTCGAGTCCCGAAACCGAATAATTATTTTGCATATTTTTATTCTTTTTTTTCTTATTTTGAATATTATTCCGAATACTTATTCCATGATTTCTCTCAATCATTCAATCCTAATAATTCAAAAATAAAATATTTCTATGAAGTATTTATAGATTAATCTGAAATTCCTTTCACAGACATGCGCAGAAGGTATAACTTTTCTCAGCATTGTGCTTTTAGAAAAGATTTGTCGTATTAAGAATGAAGTTGGATTGCTGTTTTAAGACTGAACGACCCTTTCTCACTAAAGGAATAAGTGGCTTGGAGGTTAGAGTGACAGGTCTAATCATAGATTTTTGCTGGTCGTCAGTTCGAGTCCCGAAACCGAATAATTATTTTGCATATTTTTATTCTTTTTCTTTTATTTTGGATATTATTCCGAATACTTATTCCATGATTTCTCTCAATCATTCAATCCTAATAATTCAAAAATAAAATATTTCTATAAAGTATTTATAGATTTATTTGAAATTCCTTTCACGGACATGCGCAGAAGGTATACCTTTTCTTAGCATTGTGCTTTTAGAAAAGATTTGTCGTATTAAGAATGAAGTTGGATTGCTGTTTTAAGACTGAACGACCCTTCCACACTAAAGGAATAAGTGGCTTGGAGGTTAGAGTGACAGGTCAAATCATAGAATTTTGCTGGTCGTCAGTTCGAGTCCCGAAACCGAATAAATATTTTGCATATTTTTATTCTTTTTTTTTATTTTGGATATTATTCCGAATACTTATTCCATGATTTCTCTCAATCATTCAATCCTAATAATTCAAAAATGAAATATTTCTATAAAGTATTTATAGATTTATCTGAAATTCCTTTCACGGACATGCGCAGAAGGTATAACTTTTCTTAGCATTGTGCTTTTAGAAAAGATTTGTCGTATTAAGAATGAAGTTGGATTGCTGTTTTAAGACTGAACGACCCTTTCGCACTAAAGGAATAAGTGGCTTGGAGGTTAGAGTGACAGGTCTAATCATAGATTTTTGCTGGTCGTCAGTTCGAGTCCAGAAACAGAATAATTATTTTGTATATTTTTATTCTTTTTTTTATTTTTTTTATTTTGAATATTATTCCGAATACTTATTCCATGATTTCTCTGAATCATTCAATCCTAATAATTCAAAAATAAAATATTTCTATAAAGTATTTATAGATTTATTTGAAATTCCTTTCACGGACATGCGCAGAAGGTATACCTTTTCTTAGCATTGTGCTTTTAGAAAAGATTTGTCGTATTAAGAATGAAGTTGGATTGCTGTTTTAAGACTGAACGACCCTTCCACACTAAAGGAATAAGTGGCTTGGAGGTTAGAGTGACAGGTCTAATCATAGATTTTTGCTGGCCGTCAGTTCGAGTCCCGAAACCGAATAATTATTTTGCATATTTTTATTCTTTTTTTTTATTTTGGATATTATTCCGAATACTTATTCCATGATTTCTCTCAATCATTCTATCCTAATAATTCAAAAATGAAATATTTCTATAAAGTATTTATAGATTTATTTGAAATTCCTTTCACGGACATGCGCAGAAGGTATACCTTTTCTTAGCACTGTGCTTTTAGAAAAGATTTGTCGTATTAAGAATGAAGTTGGATTGCTGTTTTAAGACTGAACGACCCTTCCACACTAAAGGAAAAAGTGGCTTGGAGGTTAGAGTGACAGGTCTAATCATAGATTTTTGCTGGTCGTCAGTTCGAGTCCAGAAACAGAATAATTATTTTGTATATTTTTATTCTTTTTTTTATTTTTTTTATTTTGAATATTATTCCGAATACTTATTCCATGATTTCTCTGAATCATTCAATCCTAATAATTCAAAAATAAAATATTTCTATAAAGTATTTATAGATTTATTTGAAATTCCTTTCACGGACATGCGCAGAAGGAATACCTTTTCTTAGCATTGTGCTTTTAGAAAAGATTTGTCGTATTAAGAATGAAGTTGGATTGCTGTTTTAAGACTGAACGACCCTTCCACACTAAAGGAAAAAGTGGCTTGGAGGTTAGAGTGACAGGTCTAATCATAGATTTTTGCTGGTCGTCAGTTCGAGTCCCGAAACCGAATAATTATTTTGCATATTTTTATTCTTTTTTTTTATTTTGAATTTTATTTCGAATACTTATTACATGATTTCTCTCAATCATTCAATCGCAATAATTCAAAAATAAAATAATTCTATAAATTATTTATAGATTTATTTGAAATTCTTTTCACGGACATGCGCAGACGGTATACCTTTTCTTAGCATTGTGCTTTTAGAAAAGATTTTTCGTATCAAGAATGAAGTTGGATTGCTGTTTTAAGACTGAACGACCCTTCCACACTAAAGGAATAAGTGGCTTGGAGGTTAGAGTGACAGGTCTAATCATCGATTTTTGCTGGTCGTCAGTTCGAGTCCAGAAACAGAATAATTATTTTGTATATTTTTATTCTTTTTTTTTTATTTTGAATATTATTCCGAATACTTATTCCATGATTTCTCTCAATCATTCAATCGCAATAATGCAAAAACAAAATATTTCTATAAAGTATTTATAGATTTATTTGAAATTCCTTTCACGGAAATGCGCAGAAGGTATACCTTTTGTTAGCATTGTGCTTTTAGAAAAGATTTGTCGTATTAAGAATGAAGTTGGATTGCTGTTTTAAGACTGAACGACCCTTCCACACTAAAGGAATCAGTGGCTTGGTGGTTAGAGTGACAGGTCTAATCATAGATTTTTGCTGGTCGTCAGTTCGAGTCCAGAAACAGAATAATTATTTTGTATATTTTTATTCTTTTTTTTTATTTTGAATATTATTCCGAATACTTATTCCATGATTTCTCTCAATCATTCAATCGCAATAATTCAAAAACAAAATATTTCTATAAAGTATTTATAGATTTATTTGAAATTCCTTTCACGGAAATGCGCAGAAGGTATACCTTTTGTTAGCATTGTGCTTTTAGAAAAGATTTGTCGTATTAAGAATGAAGTTGGATTGCTGTTTTAAGACTGAACGACCCTTTCACACTAAAGGAATAAGTGGCTTGGAGGTTAGAGTGATAGGTCTAATCATAGATTTTTGCTGGTCGTCAGTTCGAGTCCAGAAACAGAATAATTATTTTGTATATTTTTATTCTTTTTTTTATTTTTTTTATTTTGAATATTATTCCGAATACTTATTCCATGATTTCTCTGAATCATTCAATCCTAATAATTCAAAAATAAAATATTTCTATAAAGTATTTATAGATTTATTTGAAATTCCTTTCACGGACATGCGCAGAAGGTATACCTTTTCTTAGCATTGTGCTTTTAGAAAAGATTTGTCGTATTAAGAATGAAGTTGGATTGCTGTTTTAAGACTGAACGACCCTTCCACACTAAAGGAATCAGTGGCTTGGAGGTTAGAGTGACAGGTCTAATCATAGATTTTTGCTGGTCCTCAGTTCGAGTCCCGAAACCGAATAATTATTTTGTATATTTTTATTCTTTTTTTTATTTTTTTTATTTTGAATATTATTCTGAATACTTATTCCATGATTTCTCTGAATCAGTCAATCCTAATAATTCAAAAATAAAATATTTCTATAAAGTATTTATAGATTTATTTGAAATTCCTTTCACGGACATGCGCAGAAGGTATACCTTTTCTTAGCATTGTGCTTTAAGAAAAGATTTGTCGTATTAAGAATGAAGTTGGATTGCTGTTTTAAGACTGAACGACCCTTACACACTAAAGGAATCAGTTGCTTGGAGGTTTGAGTGACAGGTCTAATCATAGATTTTTGCTGGTCGTCAGTTCGAGTCGAGAAACAGAATAATTATTTTGTATATTTTTATTCTTTTTTATTTTTTTTATTTTGAATATTATTCCGAATACTTATTCCATGATTTCTCTCAATCATTCAATCCTAATAATTCAAAAATAAAATATTTCTATAAAGTATTTATAGATTTATTTGAAATTCCTTTCACGGACATGCGCAGAAGGTATACCTTTTCTTAGCATTGTGCTTTTAGAAAAGATTTGTCGTATTAAGAATGAAGTTGGATTGCTGTTTTAAGACTGAACGACCCTTCCACACTAAAGGAATCCGTGGCTTGGAGGTTAGAGTGACAGGTCTAATCATAGATTTTTGCTGGTCGTCAGTTCGAGTCCCGAAACCGAATAATTATTTTGCATATTTTTATTCTTTTTTTTATTTTTTTTATTTTGAATATTATTCCGAATACTTATTTCATGATTTCTCTGAATCATTCAATCCTAATAATTCAAAAATAAAATATTTCTATAAAGTATTTATAGATTTATTTGAAATTCCTTTCACGGACATGCGCAGAAGGTATACCTTTTCTTAGCATTGTGCTTTTAGAAAAGATTTGTCGTATTAAGAATGAAGTTGGATTGCTGTTTTAAGACTGAACGACCCTTCCACACTAAAGGAATCAGTGGCTTGGAGGTTAGAGTGACAGGTCTAATCATAGATTTTTGCTGGTCCTCAGTTCGAGTCCCGAAACCGAATAATTATTTTGTATATTTTTATTCTTTTTTTTATTTTTTTTATTTTGAATATTATTCTGAATACTTATTCCATGATTTCTCTGAATCAGTCAATCCTAATAATTCAAAAATAAAATATTTCTATAAAGTATTTATAGATTTATTTGAAATTCCTTTCACGGACATGCGCAGAAGGTATACCTTTTCTTAGCATTGTGCTTTAAGAAAAGATTTGTCGTATTAAGAATGAAGTTGGATTGCTGTTTTAAGACTGAACGACCCTTACACACTAAAGGAATCAGTTGCTTGGAGGTTTGAGTGACAGGTCTAATCATAGATTTTTGCTGGTCGTCAGTTCGAGTCCAGAAACAGAATAATTATTTTGTATATTTTTATTCTTTTTTATTTTTTTTATTTTGAATATTATTCCGAATACTTATTCCATGATTTCTCTCAATCATTCAATCCTAATAATTCAAAAATAAAATCTTTCTATAAAGTATTTATAGATTTATTTGAAATTCCTTTCACGGACATGCGCAGAAGGTATACCTTTTCTTAGCATTGTGCTTTTAGAAAAGATTTGTCGTATTAAGAATGAAGTTGGATTGCTGTTTTAAGACTGAACGACCCTTCCACACTAAAGGAATCAGTGGCTTGGAGGTTAGAGTGACAGGTCTAATCATAGATTTTTGCTGGTCGTCAGTTCGAGTCCCGAAACCGAATAATTATTTTGCATATTTTTATTCTTTTTTTTATTTTTTTTATTTTGAATATTATTCCGAATACTTATTTCATGATTTCTCTGAATCATTCAATCCTAATAATTCAAAAATAAAATATTTCTATAAAGTATTTATAGATTTATTTGAAATTCCTTTCACGGACATGCGCAGAAGGTATACCTTTTCTTAGCATTGTGCTTTTAGAAAAGATTTGTCGTATTAAGAATGAAGTTGGATTGCTGTTTTAAGACTGAACGACCCTTCCACACTAAAGGAATAAGTGGCTTGGAGGTTAGAGTGACAGGTCAAATCATAGATTTTTGCTGGTCGTCAGTTCCAGTCCCGAAACCGAATAAATATTTTGCATATTTTTATTCTTTTTTTTTATTTTGGATATTATTCCGAATACTTATTCCATGATTTCTCTCAATCATTCAATCCTAATAATTCAAAAATGAAATATTTCTATAAAGTATTTATAGATTTATCTGAAATTCCTTTCACGGACATGCGCAGAAGGTATACCTTTTCTTAGCATTGTGCTTTTAGAAAAGATTTGTCGTATTAAGAATGAAGTTGGATTGCTGTTTTAAGACTGAACGACCCTTCCACACTAAAGGAATAAGTGGCTTGGAGGTTAGAGTGACAGGTCTAATCATAGATTTTTGCTGGTCGTCAGTTCGAGTCCCGAAACCGAATAATTATTTTGCATATTTTTATTCTTTTTTTTTATTTTGGATATTATTCCGAATACTTATTCCATGATTTCTCTCAATCATTCTATCCTAATAATTCAAAAATGAAATATTTCTATAAAGTATTTATAGATTTATTTGAAATTCCTTTCACGGACATGCGCAGAAGGTATACCTTTTCTTAGCACTGTGCTTTTAGAAAAGATTTGTCGTATTAAGAATGAAGTTGGATTGCTGTTTTAAGACTGAACGACCCTTCCACACTAAAGGAAAAAGTGGCTTGGAGGTTAGAGTGACAGGTCTAATCATAGATTTTTGCTGGTCGTCAGTTCGAGTCCAGAAACAGAATAATTATTTTGTATATTTTTATTCTTTTTTTTATTTTTTTTATTTTGAATATTATTCCGAATACTTATTCCATGATTTCTCTGAATCATTCAATCCTAATAATTCAAAAATAAAATATTTCTATAAAGTATTTATAGATTTATTTGAAATTCCTTTCACGGACATGCGCAGAAGGAATACCTTTTCTTAGCATTGTGCTTTTAGAAAAGATTTGTCGTATTAAGAATGAAGTTGGATTGCTGTTTTAAGACTGAACGACCCTTCCACACTAAAGGAAAAAGTGGCTTGGAGGTTAGAGTGACAGGTCTAATCATAGATTTTTGCTGGTCGTCAGTTCGAGTCCCGAAACCGAATAATTATTTTGCATATTTTTATTCTTTTTTTTTATTTTGGATATTATTCCGAATACTTATTCCATGATTTCTCTCAATCATTCAATCCTAATAATTCAAAAATGAAATATTTCTATAAAGTATTTATAGATTTATTTGAAATTCCTTTCACGGACATGCGCAGAAGGTATACCGTTTCTTAGCATTGTGCTTTTAGAAAAGATTTTTCGTATTAAGAATGAAGTTGGATTGCTGTTTTAACACTGAACGTCCCTTCCACACTAAAGGAATCAGTGGCTTGGAGGTTAGAGTGACAGGTCTAATCATAGATTTTTGCTGGTCGTCAGTTCGAGTCCCGAAACCGAATAATTATTTTGCATATTTTTATTCTTTTTTTTTATTTTGAATTTTATTTCGAATGCTTATTACATGATTTCTCTCAATCATTCAATCGCAATAATTCAAAAATAAAATAATTCTATAAATTATTTATAGATTTATTTGAAATTCTTTTCACGGACATGCGCAGACGGTATACCTTTTCTTAGCATTGTGCTTTTAGAAAAGATTTTTCGTATCAAGAATGAAGTTGGATTGCTGTTTTAAGACTGAACGACCCTTCCACACTAAAGGAATAAGTGGCTTGGAGGTTAGAGTGACAGGTCTAATCATCGATTTTTGCTGGTCGTCAGTTCGAGTCCAGAAACAGAATAATTATTTTGTATATTTTTATTCTTTTTTTTTTATTTTGAATATTATTCCGAATACTTATTCCATGATTTCTCTCAATCATTCAATCGCAATAATTCAAAAACAAAATATTTCTATAAAGTATTTATAGATTTATTTGAAATTCCTTTCACGGAAATGCGCAGAAGGTATACCTTTTGTTAGCATTGTGCTTTTAGAAAAGATTTGTCGTATTAAGAATGAAGTTGGATTGCTGTTTTAAGACTGAACGACCCTTCCACACTAAAGGAATCAGTGGCTTGGAGGTTAGAGTGACAGGTCTAATCATAGATTTTTGCTGGTCGTCAGTTCGAGTCCAGAAACAGAATAATTATTTTGTATATTTTTATTCTTTTTTTTTATTTTGAATATTATTCCGAATACTTATTCCATGATTTCTCTCAATCATTCAATCGCAATAATTCAAAAACAAAATATTTCTATAAAGTATTTATAGATTTATTTGAAATTCCTTTCACGGAAATGCGCAGAAGGTATACCTTTTGTTAGCATTGTGCTTTTAGAAAAGATTTGTCGTATTAAGAATGAAGTTGGATTGCTGTTTTAAGACTGAACGACCCTTTCACACTAAAGGAATAAGTGGCTTGGAGGTTAGAGTGATAGGTCTAATCATAGATTTTTGCTGGTCGTCAGTTCGAGTCCAGAAACAGAATAATTATTTTGTATATTTTTATTCTTTTTTTTATTTTTTTTATTTTGAATATTATTCCGAATACTTATTCCATGATTTCTCTCAATCATTCAATCGCAATAATTCAAAAATAAAATTATTCTATAAGTAATTTATAGATTTATTTGAAATTCTTTTCACGGACATGCGCAGACGGTATACCTTTTCTTAGCATTGTGCTTTTAGAAAGGATTTGTCGTATGAAGAATGAAGTTGGATTGCTGTTTTAAGACTGAACGACCCTTCCACACTAAAGGAAAAAGTGGCTTGGAGGTTAGAGTGACAGGTCTAATCATAGATTTTTGCTGGTCGTCAGTTCGAGTCCAGAAACAGAATAATTATTTTGTATATTTTTATTCTTTTTTTTATTTTTTTTATTTTGAATATTATTCCGAATACTTATTCCATGATTTCTCTGAATCATTCAATCCTAATAATTCAAAAATAAAATATTTCTATAAAGTATTTATAGATTTATTTGAAATTCCTTTCACGGACATGCGCAGAAGGAATACCTTTTCTTAGCATTGTGCTTTTAGAAAAGATTTGTCGTATTAAGAATGAAGTTGGATTGCTGTTTTAAGACTGAACGACCCTTCCACACTAAAGGAAAAAGTGGCTTGGAGGTTAGAGTGACAGGTCTAATCATAGATTTTTGCTGGTCGTCAGTTCGAGTCCCGAAACCGAATAATTATTTTGCATATTTTTATTCTTTTTTTTTATTTTGGATATTATTCCGAATACTTATTCCATGATTTCTCTCAATCATTCAATCCTAATAATTCAAAAATGAAATATTTCTATAAAGTATTTATAGATTTATTTGAAATTCCTTTCACGGACATGCGCAGAAGGTATACCGTTTCTTAGCATTGTGCTTTTAGAAAAGATTTTTCGTATTAAGAATGAAGTTGGATTGCTGTTTTAACACTGAACGTCCCTTCCACACTAAAGGAATCAGTGGCTTGGAGGTTAGAGTGACAGGTCTAATCATAGATTTTTGCTGGTCGTCAGTTCGAGTCCCGAAACCGAATAATTATTTTGCATATTTTTATTCTTTTTTTTTATTTTGAATTTTATTTCGAATGCTTATTACATGATTTCTCTCAATCATTCAATCGCAATAATTCAAAAATAAAATAATTCTATAAATTATTTATAGATTTATTTGAAATTCTTTTCACGGACATGCGCAGACGGTATACCTTTTCTTAGCATTGTGCTTTTAGAAAAGATTTTTCGTATCAAGAATGAAGTTGGATTGCTGTTTTAAGACTGAACGACCCTTCCACACTAAAGGAATAAGTGGCTTGGAGGTTAGAGTGACAGGTCTAATCATCGATTTTTGCTGGTCGTCAGTTCGAGTCCAGAAACAGAATAATTATTTTGTATATTTTTATTCTTTTTTTTTTATTTTGAATATTATTCCGAATACTTATTCCATGATTTCTCTCAATCATTCAATCGCAATAATTCAAAAACAAAATATTTCTATAAAGTATTTATAGATTTATTTGAAATTCCTTTCACGGAAATGCGCAGAAGGTATACCTTTTGTTAGCATTGTGCTTTTAGAAAAGATTTGTCGTATTAAGAATGAAGTTGGATTGCTGTTTTAAGACTGAACGACCCTTCCACACTAAAGGAATCAGTGACTTGGAGGTTAGAGTGACAGGTCTAATCATAGATTTTTGCTGGTCGTCAGTTCGAGTCCAGAAACAGAATAATTATTTTGTATATTTTTATTCTTTTTTTTTATTTTGAATATTATTCCGAATACTTATTCCATGATTTCTCTCAATCATTCAATCGCAATAATTCAAAAACAAAATATTTCTATAAAGTATTTATAGATTTATTTGAAATTCCTTTCACGGACATGCGCAGAAGGTATACCTTTTCTTAGCATTGTGCTTTAAGAAAAGATTTGTCGTATTAAGAATGAAGTTGGATTGCTGTTTTAAGACTGAACGACCCTTACACACTAAAGGAATCAGTTGCTTGGAGGTTTGAGTGACAGGTCTAATCATAGATTTTTGCTGGTCGTCAGTTCGAGTCGAGAAACAGAATAATTATTTTGTATATTTTTATTCTTTTTTATTTTTTTTATTTTGAATATTATTCCGAATACTTATTCCATGATTTCTCTCAATCATTCAATCCTAATAATTCAAAAATAAAATATTTCTATAAAGTATTTATAGATTTATTTGAAATTCCTTTCACGGACATGCGCAGAAGGTATACCTTTTCTTAGCATTGTGCTTTTAGAAAAGATTTGTCGTATTAAGAATGAAGTTGGATTGCTGTTTTAAGACTGAACGACCCTTCCACACTAAAGGAATCAGTGGCTTGGAGGTTAGAGTGACAGGTCTAATCATAGATTTTTGCTGGTCGTCAGTTCGAGTCCCGAAACCGAATAATTATTTTGCATATTTTTATTCTTTTTTTTATTTTTTTTATTTTGAATATTATTCCGAATACTTATTTCATGATTTCTCTGAATCATTCAATCCTAATAATTCAAAAATAAAATATTTCTATAAAGTATTTATAGATTTATTTGAAATTCCTTTCACGGACATGCGCAGAAGGTATACCTTTTCTTAGCATTGTGCTTTTAGAAAAGATTTGTCGTATTAAGAATGAAGTTGGATTGCTGTTTTAAGACTGAACGACCCTTCCACACTAAAGGAATCAGTGGCTTGGAGGTTAGAGTGACAGGTCTAATCATAGATTTTTGCTGGTCCTCAGTTCGAGTCCCGAAACCGAATAATTATTTTGTATATTTTTATTCTTTTTTTTATTTTTTTTATTTTGAATATTATTCTGAATACTTATTCCATGATTTCTCTGAATCAGTCAATCCTAATAATTCAAAAATAAAATATTTCTATAAAGTATTTATAGATTTATTTGAAATTCCTTTCACGGACATGCGCAGAAGGTATACCTTTTCTTAGCATTGTGCTTTAAGAAAAGATTTGTCGTATTAAGAATGAAGTTGGATTGCTGTTTTAAGACTGAACGACCCTTACACACTAAAGGAATCAGTTGCTTGGAGGTTTGAGTGACAGGTCTAATCATAGATTTTTGCTGGTCGTCAGTTCGAGTCCAGAAACAGAATAATTATTTTGTATATTTTTATTCTTTTTTATTTTTTTTATTTTGAATATTATTCCGAATACTTATTCCATGATTTCTCTCAATCATTCAATCCTAATAATTCAAAAATAAAATATTTCTATAAAGTATTTATAGATTTATTTGAAATTCCTTTCACGGACATGCGCAGAAGGTATACCTTTTCTTAGCATTGTGCTTTTAGAAAAGATTTGTCGTATTAAGAATGAAGTTGGATTGCTGTTTTAAGACTGAACGACCCTTCCACACTAAAGGAATCAGTGGCTTGGAGGTTAGAGTGACAGGTCTAATCATAGATTTTTGCTGGTCGTCAGTTCGAGTCCCGAAACCGAATAATTATTTTGCATATTTTTATTCTTTTTTTTATTTTTTTTATTTTGAATATTATTCCGAATACTTATTTCATGATTTCTCTGAATCATTCAATCCTAATAATTCAAAAATAAAATATTTCTATAAAGTATTTATAGATTTATTTGAAATTCCTTTCACGGACATGCGCAGAAGGTATACCTTTTCTTAGCATTGTGCTTTTAGAAAAGATTTGTCGTATTAAGAATGAAGTTGGATTGCTGTTTTAAGACTGAACGACCCTTCCACACTAAAGGAATAAGTGGCTTGGAGGTTAGAGTGACAGGTCAAATCATAGATTTTTGCTGGTCGTCAGTTCCAGTCCCGAAACCGAATAAATATTTTGCATATTTTTATTCTTTTTTTTTATTTTGGATATTATTCCGAATACTTATTCCATGATTTCTCTCAATCATTCAATCCTAATAATTCAAAAATGAAATATTTCTATAAAGTATTTATAGATTTATCTGAAATTCCTTTCACGGACATGCGCAGAAGGTATACCTTTTCTTAGCATTGTGCTTTTAGAAAAGATTTGTCGTATTAAGAATGAAGTTGGATTGCTGTTTTAAGACTGAACGACCCTTCCACACTAAAGGAATAAGTGGCTTGGAGGTTAGAGTGACAGGTCTAATCATAGATTTTTGCTGGTCGTCAGTTCGAGTCCCGAAACCGAATAATTATTTTGCATATTTTTATTCTTTTTTTTTATTTTGGATATTATTCCGAATACTTATTCCATGATTTCTCTCAATCATTCTATCCTAATAATTCAAAAATGAAATATTTCTATAAAGTATTTATAGATTTATTTGAAATTCCTTTCACGGACATGCGCAGAAGGTATACCTTTTCTTAGCACTGTGCTTTTAGAAAAGATTTGTCGTATTAAGAATGAAGTTGGATTGCTGTTTTAAGACTGAACGACCCTTCCACACTAAAGGAAAAAGTGGCTTGGAGGTTAGAGTGACAGGTCTAATCATAGATTTTTGCTGGTCGTCAGTTCGAGTCCAGAAACAGAATAATTATTTTGTATATTTTTATTCTTTTTTTTATTTTTTTTATTTTGAATATTATTCCGAATACTTATTCCATGATTTCTCTGAATCATTCAATCCTAATAATTCAAAAATAAAATATTTCTATAAAGTATTTATAGATTTATTTGAAATTCCTTTCACGGACATGCGCAGAAGGAATACCTTTTCTTAGCATTGTGCTTTTAGAAAAGATTTGTCGTATTAAGAATGAAGTTGGATTGCTGTTTTAAGACTGAACGACCCTTCCACACTAAAGGAAAAAGTGGCTTGGAGGTTAGAGTGACAGGTCTAATCATAGATTTTTGCTGGTCGTCAGTTCGAGTCCCGAAACCGAATAATTATTTTGCATATTTTTATTCTTTTTTTTTATTTTGGATATTATTCCGAATACTTATTCCATGATTTCTCTCAATCATTCAATCCTAATAATTCAAAAATGAAATATTTCTATAAAGTATTTATAGATTTATTTGAAATTCCTTTCACGGACATGCGCAGAAGGTATACCGTTTCTTAGCATTGTGCTTTTAGAAAAGATTTTTCGTATTAAGAATGAAGTTGGATTGCTGTTTTAACACTGAACGTCCCTTCCACACTAAAGGAATCAGTGGCTTGGAGGTTAGAGTGACAGGTCTAATCATAGATTTTTGCTGGTCGTCAGTTCGAGTCCCGAAACCGAATAATTATTTTGCATATTTTTATTCTTTTTTTTTATTTTGAATTTTATTTCGAATGCTTATTACATGATTTCTCTCAATCATTCAATCGCAATAATTCAAAAATAAAATAATTCTATAAATTATTTATAGATTTATTTGAAATTCTTTTCACGGACATGCGCAGACGGTATACCTTTTCTTAGCATTGTGCTTTTAGAAAAGATTTTTCGTATCAAGAATGAAGTTGGATTGCTGTTTTAAGACTGAACGACCCTTCCACACTAAAGGAATAAGTGGCTTGGAGGTTAGAGTGACAGGTCTAATCATCGATTTTTGCTGGTCGTCAGTTCGAGTCCAGAAACAGAATAATTATTTTGTATATTTTTATTCTTTTTTTTTTATTTTGAATATTATTCCGAATACTTATTCCATGATTTCTCTCAATCATTCAATCGCAATAATTCAAAAACAAAATATTTCTATAAAGTATTTATAGATTTATTTGAAATTCCTTTCACGGAAATGCGCAGAAGGTATACCTTTTGTTAGCATTGTGCTTTTAGAAAAGATTTGTCGTATTAAGAATGAAGTTGGATTGCTGTTTTAAGACTGAACGACCCTTCCACACTAAAGGAATCAGTGGCTTGGAGGTTAGAGTGACAGGTCTAATCATAGATTTTTGCTGGTCGTCAGTTCGAGTCCAGAAACAGAATAATTATTTTGTATATTTTTATTCTTTTTTTTTATTTTGAATATTATTCCGAATACTTATTCCATGATTTCTCTCAATCATTCAATCGCAATAATTCAAAAACAAAATATTTCTATAAAGTATTTATAGATTTATTTGAAATTCCTTTCACGGAAATGCGCAGAAGGTATACCTTTTGTTAGCATTGTGCTTTTAGAAAAGATTTGTCGTATTAAGAATGAAGTTGGATTGCTGTTTTAAGACTGAACGACCCTTTCACACTAAAGGAATAAGTGGCTTGGAGGTTAGAGTGATAGGTCTAATCATAGATTTTTGCTGGTCGTCAGTTCGAGTCCAGAAACAGAATAATTATTTTGTATATTTTTATTCTTTTTTTTATTTTTTTTATTTTGAATATTATTCCGAATACTTATTCCATGATTTCTCTCAATCATTCAATCGCAATAATTCAAAAATAAAATTATTCTATAAGTAATTTATAGATTTATTTGAAATTCTTTTCACGGACATGCGCAGACGGTATACCTTTTCTTAGCATTGTGCTTTTAGAAAGGATTTGTCGTATGAAGAATGAAGTTGGATTGCTGTTTTAAGACTGAACGACCCTTCCACACTAAAGGAAAAAGTGGCTTGGAGGTTAGAGTGACAGGTCTAATCATAGATTTTTGCTGGTCGTCAGTTCGAGTCCAGAAACAGAATAATTATTTTGTATATTTTTATTCTTTTTTTTATTTTTTTTATTTTGAATATTATTCCGAATACTTATTCCATGATTTCTCTGAATCATTCAATCCTAATAATTCAAAAATAAAATATTTCTATAAAGTATTTATAGATTTATTTGAAATTCCTTTCACGGACATGCGCAGAAGGAATACCTTTTCTTAGCATTGTGCTTTTAGAAAAGATTTGTCGTATTAAGAATGAAGTTGGATTGCTGTTTTAAGACTGAACGACCCTTCCACACTAAAGGAAAAAGTGGCTTGGAGGTTAGAGTGACAGGTCTAATCATAGATTTTTGCTGGTCGTCAGTTCGAGTCCCGAAACCGAATAATTATTTTGCATATTTTTATTCTTTTTTTTTATTTTGGATATTATTCCGAATACTTATTCCATGATTTCTCTCAATCATTCAATCCTAATAATTCAAAAATGAAATATTTCTATAAAGTATTTATAGATTTATTTGAAATTCCTTTCACGGACATGCGCAGAAGGTATACCGTTTCTTAGCATTGTGCTTTTAGAAAAGATTTTTCGTATTAAGAATGAAGTTGGATTGCTGTTTTAACACTGAACGTCCCTTCCACACTAAAGGAATCAGTGGCTTGGAGGTTAGAGTGACAGGTCTAATCATAGATTTTTGCTGGTCGTCAGTTCGAGTCCCGAAACCGAATAATTATTTTGCATATTTTTATTCTTTTTTTTTATTTTGAATTTTATTTCGAATGCTTATTACATGATTTCTCTCAATCATTCAATCGCAATAATTCAAAAATAAAATAATTCTATAAATTATTTATAGATTTATTTGAAATTCTTTTCACGGACATGCGCAGACGGTATACCTTTTCTTAGCATTGTGCTTTTAGAAAAGATTTTTCGTATCAAGAATGAAGTTGGATTGCTGTTTTAAGACTGAACGACCCTTCCACACTAAAGGAATAAGTGGCTTGGAGGTTAGAGTGACAGGTCTAATCATCGATTTTTGCTGGTCGTCAGTTCGAGTCCAGAAACAGAATAATTATTTTGTATATTTTTATTCTTTTTTTTTTATTTTGAATATTATTCCGAATACTTATTCCATGATTTCTCTCAATCATTCAATCGCAATAATTCAAAAACAAAATATTTCTATAAAGTATTTATAGATTTATTTGAAATTCCTTTCACGGAAATGCGCAGAAGGTATACCTTTTGTTAGCATTGTGCTTTTAGAAAAGATTTGTCGTATTAAGAATGAAGTTGGATTGCTGTTTTAAGACTGAACGACCCTTCCACACTAAAGGAATCAGTGACTTGGAGGTTAGAGTGACAGGTCTAATCATAGATTTTTGCTGGTCGTCAGTTCGAGTCCAGAAACAGAATAATTATTTTGTATATTTTTATTCTTTTTTTTTATTTTGAATATTATTCCGAATACTTATTCCATGATTTCTCTCAATCATTCAATCGCAATAATTCAAAAACAAAATATTTCTATAAAGTATTTATAGATTTATTTGAAATTCCTTTCACGGAAATGCGCAGAAGGTATACCTTTTGTTAGCATTGTGCTTTTAGAAAAGATTTGTCGTATTAAGAATGAAGTTGGATTGCTGTTTTAAGACTGAACGACCCTTTCACACTAAAGGAATAAGTGGCTTGGAGGTTAGAGTGATAAGTCTAATCATAGATTTTTGCTGGTCGTCAGTTCGAGTCCAGAAACAGAATAATTATTTTGTATATTTTTATTCTTTTTTTTATTTTTTTTATTTTGAATATTATTCCGAATACTTATTCCATGATTTCTCTGAATCATTCAATCCTAATAATTCAAAAATAAAATATTTCTATAAAGTATTTATAGATTTATTTGAAATTCCTTTCACGGACATGCGCAGAAGGTATACCTTTTCTTAGCATTGTGCTTTTAGAAAAGATTTGTCGTATTAAGAATGAAGTTGGATTGCTGTTTTAAGACTGAACGACCCTTCCACACTAAAGGAATCATTGGCTTGGAGGTTAGAGTGACAGGTCTAATCATAGATTTTTGCTGGTCCTCAGTTCGAGTCCCGAAACCGAATAATTATTTTGTATATTTTTATTCTTTTTTTTATTTTTTTTATTTTGAATATTATTCTGAATACTTATTCCATGATTTCTCTGAATCAGTCAATCCTAATAATTCAAAAATAAAATATTTCTATAAAGTATTTATAGATTTATTTGAAATTCCTTTCACGGACATGCGCAGAAGGTATACCTTTTCTTAGCATTGTGCTTTAAGAAAAGATTTGTCGTATTAAGAATGAAGTTGGATTGCTGTTTTAAGACTGAACGACCCTTACACACTAAAGGAATCAGTGGCTTGGAGGTTTGAGTGACAGGTCTAATCATAGATTTTTGCTGGTCGTCAGTTCGAGTCCAGAAACAGAATAATTATTTTGTATATTTTTATTCTTTTTTATTTTTTTTATTTTGAATATTATTCCGAATACTTATTCCATGATTTCTCTCAATCATTCAATCCTAATAATTCAAAAATAAAATATTTCTATAAAGTATTTATAGATTTATTTGAAATTCCTTTCACGGACATGCGCAGAAGGTATACCTTTTCTTAGCATTGTGCTTTTAGAAAAGATTTGTCGTATTAAGAATGAAGTTGGATTGCTGTTTTAAGACTGAACGACCCTTCCACACTAAAGGAATCAGTGGCTTGGAGGTTAGAGTGACAGGTCTAATCATAGATTTTTGCTGGTCGTCAGTTCGAGTCCCGAAACCGAATAATTATTTTGCATATTTTTATTCTTTTTTTTATTTTTTTTATTTTGAATATTATTCCGAATACTTATTTCATGATTTCTCTGAATCATTCAATCCTAATAATTCAAAAATAAAATATTTCTATAAAGTATTTATAGATTTATTTGAAATTCCTTTCACGGACATGCGCAGAAGGTATACCTTTTCTTAGCATTGTGCTTTTAGAAAAGATTTGTCGTATTAAGAATGAAGTTGGATTGCTGTTTTAAGACTGAACGACCCTTCCACACTAAAGGAATCAGTGGCTTGGAGGTTAGAGTGACAGGTCTAATCATAGATTTTTGCTGGTCCTCAGTTCGAGTCCCGAAACCGAATAATTATTTTGTATATTTTTATTCTTTTTTTTATTTTTTTTATTTTGAATATTATTCTGAATACTTATTCCATGATTTCTCTGCATCATTCAATCCTAATAATTCAAAAATAAAATATTTCTATAAAGTATTTATAGATTTATTTGAAATTCCTTTCACGGACATGCGCAGAAGGTATACCTTTTCTTAGCATTGTGCTTTTAGAAAAGATTTGTCGTATTAAGAATGAAGTTGGATTGCTGTTTTAACACTGAACGACCCTTCCACACTAAAGGAATCAGTGGCTTGGAGGTTAGAGTGACAGGTCTAATCATAGATTTTTGCTGGTCGTCAGTTCGAGTCCAGAAACAGAATAATTATTTTGTATATTTTTATTCTTTTTTTTATTTTGAATTTTATTTCGAATACTTATTACATGATTTCTCTCAATCATTCAATCGCAATAATTCAAAAATCAAATAATTCTATAAATTATTTATAGATTTATTTGAAATTCTTTTCACGGACATGCGCAGACAGTATACCTTTTCTTAGCATTGTGCTTTTAGAAAAGATTTTTCGTATCAAGAATGAAGTTGGATTGCTGTTTTAAGACTGAACGACCCTTGCACACTAAAGGAATAAGTGGCTTGGAGGTTAGAGTGACAGGTCTAATCATCGATTTTTGCTGGTCGTCAGTTCGAGTCCAGAAACAGAATAATTATTTTGTATATTTTTATTCTTTTTTTTTTATTTTGAATATTATTCCGAATACTTATTCCATGATTTCTCTCAATCATTCAATCGCAATAATTCAAAAACAAAATATTTCTATAAAGTATTTATAGATTTATTTGAAATTCCTTTCACGGAAATGCGCAGAAGGTATACCTTTTGTTAGCATTGTGCTTTTAGAAAAGATTTGTCGTATTAAGAATGAAGTTGGATTGCTGTTTTAAGACTGAACGACCCTTCCACACTAAAGGAATAAGTGGCTTGGAGGTTAGAGTGACAGGTCTAATCATAGATTTTTGCTGGTCGTCAGTTCGAGTCCAGAAACAGAATGATTATTTTGTATATTTTTATTCTTTTTTTTATTTTTTTTATTTTGAATATTATTCCGAATACTTATTCCATGATTTCTCTGAATCATTCAATCCTAATAATTCAAAAATAAAATATTTCTATAAAGTATTTATAGATTTATTTGAAATTCCTTTCACGGACATGCGCAGAAGGTATACCTTTTCTTAGCATTGTGCTTTTAGAAAAGATTTGTCGTATTAAGAATGAAGTTGGATTGCTGTTTTAAGACTGAACGACCCTTCCACACTAAAGGAATCAGTGGCTTGTAGGTTAGAGTGACAGGTCTAGTCATAGATTTTTGCTGGTCCTCAGTTCGAGTCCCGAAACCGAATAATTATTTTGTATATTTTTATTCTTTTTTTTATTTTTTTTATTTTGAATATTATTCTGAATACTTATTCCGTGATTTCTCTGATTCATTCAATGCTAATAATTCAAAAATAAACTATTTCTATAAAGTATTTATAGATTTATTTGAAATTCCTTTCACGGACATGCGCAGAAGGTATACCTTTTCTTAGCATTGTGCTTTTAGAAAAGATTTGTCGTATTAAGAATGAAGTTGGATTGCTGTTTTAAGACTGAACGACCCTTCCACACTAAAGGAATCAGTGGCTTGTAGGTTAGAGTGACAGGTCTAGTCATAGATTTTTGCTGGTCGTCAGTTCGAGTCCAGAAACAGAATAATTATTTTGTATATTTTTATTCTTTTTTTTTATTTTGAATATTATTCCGAATACTTATTCCATGATTTCTCTCAATCATTCAATCGCAATAATTCAAAAACAAAATATTTCTATAAAGTATTTATAGATTTATTTGAAATTCCTTTCACGGAAATGCGCAGAAGGTATACCTTTTGTTAGCATTGTGCTTTTAGAAAAGATTTGTCGTATTAAGAATGAAGTTGGATTGCTGTTTTAAGACTGAACGACCCTTTCACACTAAAGGAATAAGTGGCTTGGAGGTTAGAGTGATAGGTCTAATCATAGATTTTAGCTGGTCGTCAGTTCGAGTCCCGAAACCGAAAAATTATTTTGTATATTTTTATTTTTTTTTTAATTTTTTTTATTTTGAATATTATTCCGAATACTTATTCCATGATTTCTCTGAATCATTCAATCCTAATAATTCAAAAATAAAATATTTCTATAAAGTATTTATAGTTTTATTTGAAATTCCTTTCACGGACATGCGCAGAAGGTATACCTTTTCTTAGCATTGTGCTTTTAGAAAAGATTTGTCGTATTAAGAATGAAGTTGGATTGCTGTTTTAAGACTGAACGACCCTACCACACTAAAGGAATCAGTGGCTTGGAGGTTAGAGTGACAGGTCTAATCATAGATTTTTGCTGGTCCTCAGTTCGAGTCCCGAAACCGAATAATTATTTTGTAAATTTTTTTTATTTTTTTATTTTGAATATTATTCCGAATACTTATTACATGATTTCTCTCAATCATTCAATCGCAATAATTCAAAAATAAAATAATTCTATAAATTATTTATAGATTTATTTGAAATTCTTTTCACGGACATGCGCAGACGGTATACCTTTTCTTAGCATTGTGCTTTTAGAAAAGATTTGTCGTATTAAGAATGAAGTTGGATTGCTGTTTTAAGACTGAACGACCCTTCCACACTAAAGGAGTAAGTGGCTTGGAGGTTAGAGTGACAGGTCTAATCATAGATTTTTGCTGGTCGTCAGTTCGAGTCCAGAAACAGAATAATTATTTTGTATATTTTTATTCTTTTTTTTTATTTTGAATATTATTCCGAACACTTATTCCATGATTTCTCTCAATCATTCAATCGCAATAATTCAAAAACAAAATATTTCTATAAAGTATTTATAGATTTATTTGAAATTCCTTTCACGGAAATGCGCAGAAGGTATACCTTTTGTTAGCATTGTGCTTTTAGAAAAGATTTGTCGTATTAAGAATGAAGTTGGATTGCTGTTTTAAGACTGAACGACCCTTTCACACTAAAGGAATAAGTGGCTTGGAGGTTAGAGTGCTAGGTCTAATCATAGATTTTTGCTGGTCGTCAGTTCGAGTCCAGAAACAGAATAATTATTTTGTATATTTTTATTCTTTTTTTTTATTTTTTTTATTTTGAATATTATTCCGAATACTTATTCCATGATTTCTCTGAATCATTCAATCCTAATAATTCAAAAATAAAATATTTCTATAAAGTATTTATAGATTTATTTGAAATTCCTTTCACGGACATGCGCAGAAGGTATACCTTTTCTTAGCATTGTGCTTTTAGAAAAGATTTGTCGTATTAAGAATGAAGTTGGATTGCTGTTTTAAGACTGAACGACCCTTCCACACTAAAGGAATCAGTGGCTTGGAGGATAGAGTGACAGGTCTAATCATAGATTTTTGCTGGTCCTCAGTTCCAGTCCCGAAACCGAATAATTATTTTGTATATTTTTATTCTTTTTTTTATTTTTTTTATTTTGAATATTATTTTGAATACTTATTCCATGATTTCTCTGATTCATTCAATCCTAATAATTCAAAAATAAAATTTTTCTATAAAGTATTTATAGATTTATTTGAAATTCCTTTCACGGAAATGCGCAGAAGGTATACCTTTTGTTAGCATTGTGCTTTTAGAAAAGATTTGTCGTATTAAGAATGAAGTTGGATTGCTGTTTTAAGACTGAACGACCCTTTCACGCTAAAGGAATAAGTGGCTTGGAGGTTAGAGTGATAGGTCTAATCATAGATTTTTGCTGGTCGTCAGTTCGAGTCCAGAAACAGAATAATTATTTTGTATATTTTTATTCTTTTTTTTATTTTTTTTATTTTGAATATTATTCCGAATACTTATTCCATGATTTCTCTGAATCATTCAATCCTAATAATTCAAAAATAAAATATTTCTATAAAGTATTTATAGATTTATTTGAAATTCCTTTCACGGACATGCGCAGAAGGTATACCTTTTCTTAGCATTGTGCTTTTAGAAAAGATTTGTCGTATTAAGAATGAAGTTGGATTGCTGTTTTAAGACTGAACGACCCTTCCACACTAAAGGAATCAGTTGCTTGGAGGTTAGAGTGACAAGTCTAATCATAGTTTTTTGCTGGTCGTCAGTTCGAGTCCCGAAACCGAAAAATTATTTTGTATATTTTTATTCTTTTATTTTTTTTTTTTATTTTGAATATTATTCCGAATACTTATTCCATGATTTCTCTGAATCATTCAATCCTAATAATTCAAAAATAAAATTTTTCTATAAAGTATTTATAGATTTATTTGAAATTCCTTTCACGGAAATGCGCAGAAGGTATACCTTTTGTTAGCATTGTGCTTTTAGAA
Source organism: Argiope bruennichi (assembly GCF_947563725.1). Taxonomy (NCBI): domain Eukaryota; kingdom Metazoa; phylum Arthropoda; class Arachnida; order Araneae; family Araneidae; genus Argiope; species Argiope bruennichi. Next base: position 15,233,374 of record NC_079160.1, read on the forward strand.
AAGATTTGTCGTATTAAGAATGAAGTTGGATTGCTGTTTTAAGACTGAACGACCCTTCCACACTAAAGGAATCAGTGGCTTGGAGGTTAGAGTGACAGGTCTAATCATAGATTTTTGCTGGTCCTCAGTTCGAGTCCCGAAACCGAATAATTATTTTGTAAATTTTTTTTATTTTTTTATTTTGAATATTATTCCGAATACTTATTCCATGATTTCTCTCAATCATTCAATCGCAATAATTCAAAAATAAAATAATTCTATAAATTATTTATAGATTTATTTGAAATTCTTTTCACGGACATGCGCAGACGGTATACCTTTTCTTAGCATTGTGCTTTTAGAAAAGATTTGTCGTATTAAGAATGAAGTTGGATTGCTGTTTTAAGACTGAACGACCCTTCCACACTAAAGGAGTAAGTGGCTTGGAGGTTAGAGTGACTGGTCTAATTATAGATTTTTGCTGGTCGTCAGTTCGAGTCCAGAAACAGAATAATTATTTTGTATATTTTTATTCTTTTTTTTTATTTTGAATATTATTCCGAACACTTATTCCATGATTTCTCTCAATCATTCAATCGCAATAATTCAAAAACAAAATATTTCTATAAAGTATTTATAGATTTATTTGAAATTCCTTTCACGGAAATGCGCAGAACGTATACCTTTTGTTAGCATTGTGCTTTTAGAAAAGATTTGTCGTATTAAGAATGAAGTTGGATTGCTGTTTTAAGACTGAACGACCCTTTCACACTAAAGGAATAAGTGGCTTGGAGGTTAGAGTGCTAGGTCTAATCATAGATTTTTGCTGGTCGTCAGTTCGAGTCCAGAAACAGAATAATTATTTTGTATATTTTTATTCTTTTTTTTATTTTTTTTATTTTGAATATTATTCCGAATACTTATTCCATGATTTCTCTGAATCATTCAATCCTAATAATTCAAAAATAAAATATTTCTATAAAGTATTTATAGATTTATTTGAAATTCCTTTCACGGACATGCGCAGAAGGTATACCTTTTCTTAGCATTGTGCTTTTAGAAAAGATTTGTCGTATTAAGAGTGACGTTGGATTGCTGTTTTAAGACTGAACGACCCTTCCACACTAAAGGAATCAGTGGCTTGGAGGATAGAGTGACAGGTCTAATCATAGATTTTTGCTGGTCCTCAGTTCGAGTCCCGAAACCGAATAATTATTTTGTATATTTTTATTCTTTTTTTTATTTTTTTTATTTTGAATATTATTTTGAATACTTATTCCATGATTTCTCTGATTCATTCAATCCTAATAATTCAAAAATAAAATTTTTCTATAAAGTATTTATAGATTTATTTGAAATTCCTTTCACGGAAATGCGCAGAAGGTATACCTTTTGTTAGCATTGTGCTTTTAGAAAAGATTTGTCGTATTAAGAATGAAGTTGGATTGCTGTTTTAAGACTGAACGACCCTTTCACGCTAAAGGAATCAGTTGCTTGGAGGTTAGAGTGACAAGTCTAATCATAGTTTTTTGCTGGTCGTCAGTTCGAGTCCCGAAACCGAAAAATTATTTTGTATATTTTTATTCTTTTATTTTTTTTTTATTTTGAATATTATTCCGAATACTTATTCCATGATTTCTCTGAATCATTCAATCCTAATAATTCAAAAATAAAATATTTCTATAAAGTATTTATAGTTTTATTTGAAATTCCTTTCACGGACATGCGCAGAAGGTATACCTTTTCTTAGCATTGTGCTTTTAGAAAAGATTTGTCGTATTAAGAATGAAGTTGGATTGCTGTTTTAAGACTGAACGACCCTTCCACAATAAAAGAATCAGCGGCTTGGAGGTTAGAGTGACAGGTCTAATCATAGATTTTTGCTGGTCCTCAGTTCGAGTCCCGAAACCGAATAATTATTTTGTAAATTTTTTTTATTTTTTTATTTTGAATATTATTGTGAATACTTATTCCATGATTTCTCTGAATCATTCAATCCTAATAATTCAAAAATAAAATATTTCTATAAAGTATTTATAGATTTATTTGAAATTCCTTTCACGGACATGCGCAGAAGGTATACCTTTTCTTAGCATTGTGCTTTTAGAAAAGATTTGTCGTATTAAGAATGAAGTTGGATTGCTGTTTTAAGACTGAACGACCCTTCCACACTAAAGGAATCAGTGGCTTGGAGGTTAGAGTGACAGGTCTAATCATAGATTTTTGCTGGTCGTCAGTTCGAGTCCAGAAACAGAATAATTATTTTGTATATTTTTATTCTTTTTTTTTATTTTGAATATTATTCCGAATACTTATTCCATGATTTCTCTCAATCATTCAATCGCAATAATTCAAAAACAAAATATTTCTATAAAGTATTTATAGATTTATTTGAAATTCCTTTCACGGAAATGCGCAGAAGGTATACCTTTTGTTAGCATTGTGCTTTTAGAAAAGATTTGTCGTATTAAGAATGTAGTTGGATTGCTGTTTTAAGACTGAACGACCCTTCCACACTAAAGGAATCAGTGGCTTGGAGGTTAGAGTGACAGGTCTAATCATAGATTTTTGCTGGTCGTCAGTTCGAGTCCAGAAACAGAATAATTATTTTGTATATTTTTATTCTTTTTTTTTATTTTGAATTTTATTTCGAATACTTATTACATGATTTCTCTCAATCATTCAATCGCAATAATTCAAAAATAAAATAATTCTATAAATTATTTATAGATTTATTTGAAATTCTTTTCACGGACATGCGCAGACGGTATACCTTTTCTTAGCATTGTGCTTTTAGAAAAGATTTGTCGTATTAAGAATGAAGTTGGATTGCTGTTTTAAGACTGAACGACCCTTCCACACTAAAGGAATAAGTGACTTGGAGGTTAGAGTGACAGGTCTAATCATAGATTTTTGCTGGTCGTCAGTTCGAGTCCAGAAACAGAATAATTATTTTGTATATTTTTATTCTTTTTTTTTATTTTGAATATTATTCAAAATACTTATTCCATGATTTCTCTGAATAATTCAATCCTAATAATTCCAAAATAAATTAATTCTATAAAGTATTTATAGATTTATTTGAAATTCCTTTCACGGACATGCGCAGAAGGTATACCTTTTCTTAGCATTGTGCTTTTAGAAAAGATTTGTCGTATTAAGAATGAAGTTGGATTGCTGTTTTAAGACTGAACGACCCTTCCACACTAAAGGAATCAGTTGCTTGGAGGTTAGAGTGACAAGTCTAATCATAGTTTTTTGCTGGTCGTCAATTCGAGTCCCGAAACCGAAAAATTATTTTGTATATTTTTATTCTTTTTTTTATTTTTTTTTATTTTGAGTATTATTCCGAATACTTATTCCATGATTTCTCTGAATCATTCAATCCTAATAATTCAAAAATAAAATATTTCTATAAAGTATTTATAGTTTTATTTGAAATTCCTTTCACGGACATGCGCAGAAGGTATACCTTTTCTTAGCATTGTGCTTTTAGAAAAGATTTGTCGTATTAAGAATGAAGTTGGATTGCTGTTTTAAGACTGAACGACCCTTCCACACTAAAGGAATAAGTGACTTGGAGGTTAGAGTGACAGGTCTAATCATAGATTTTTGCTGGTCGTCAGTTCGAGTCCAGAAACAGAATAATTATTTTGTATATTTTTATTCTTTTTTTTTATTTTGAATATTATTCAAAATACTTATTCCATGATTTCTCTGAATAATTCAATCCTAATAATTCCAAATTAAATTAATTCTATAAAGTATTTATAGATTTATTTGAAATTCCTTTCACGGACATGCGCAGAAGGTATACCTTTTCTTATCATTGTGCTTTTAGAAAAGATTTGTCGTATTAAGAATGAAGTTGGATTGCTGTTTTAAGACTGAACGACCCTTCCACACTAAAGGAATCAGTTGCTTGGAGGTTAGAGTGACAAGTCTAATCATAGTTTTTTGCTGGTCGTCAGTTCGAGTCCCGAAACCGAAAAATTATTTTGTATATTTTTATTCTTTTCTTTATTTTTTTTATTTTGAATATTATTCCGAATACTTATTCCATGATTTCTCTGAATCATTCAATAATAATAATTCAAAAATAAAATATTTCTATAAAGTATTTATAGTTTTATTTGAAATTCCTTTCACGGACATGCGCAGAAGGTATACCTTTTCTTAGCATTGTGCTTTTAGAAAAGATTTGTCGTATTAAGAATGAAGTTGGATTGCTGTTTTAAGACTGAACGACCCTTCCACACTAAAGGAATCAGTGGCTTGGAGGTTAGAGTGACAGGTCTAATCATAGATTATTGCTGGTCGTCAGTTCGAGTCCAGAAACAGAATAATTATTTTGTATATTTTTATTCTTTTTTTTTATTTTGAATTTTATTTCGAATACTTATTACATGATTTCTCTCAATCGTTCAATCGCAATAATTCAAAAATAAAATAATTCTATAAATTATTTATAGATTTATTTGAAATTCTTTTCACGGACATGCGCAGACGGTATACCTTTTCTTAGCATTGTGCTTTTAGAAAAGATTTGTCGTATTAAGAATGAAGTTGGATTGCTGTTTTAAGACTGAACGACCCTTCCACACTAAAGGAATAAGTGGCTTGGAGGTTAGAGTGACAGGTCTAATCATAGATTTTTGCTGGTCGTCAGTTCGAGTCCAGAAACAGAATAATTATTTTGTATATTTTTATTCTTTTTTTTTATTTTGAATATTATTCCGAATACTTATTCCATGATTTCTCTCAATCATTCAATCGCAATAATTCAAAAACAAAATATTTCTATAAAGTATTTATAGATTTATTTGAAATTCCTTTCACGGAAATGCGAAGAAGGTATACCTTTTGTTAGCATTGTGCTTTTAGAAAAGATTTGTCGTATTAAGAATGAAGTTGGATTGCTGTTTTAAGACTGAACGACCCTTACAAACTAAAGGAATCAGTGGCTTGGAGGTTAGAGTGACAAGTCTAATCATAGTTTTTTGCTGGTCGTCAGTTCGAGTCCCGAAACCGAAAAATTATTTTGTATATTTTTATTCTTTTTTTTATTTTTTTTATTTTGAATATTATTCCGAATACTTATTCCATGATTTCTCTGAATCATTCAATCCTAATAATTCAAAAATAAAATATTTCTATAAAGTATTTATAGTTTTATTTGAAATTCCTTTCACGGACATGCGCAGAAGGTATACCTTTTCTTAGCATTGTGCTTTTAGAAAAGATTTGTCGTATTAAGAATGAAGTTGGATTGCTGTTTTAAGACTGAACGACCCTTCCACACTAAAGGAATCAGTGGCTTGGAGGTTAGAGTGACAGGTCTAATCATAGATTTTTGCTGGTCCTCAGTTCGAGTCCCGAAACCGAATAATTATTTTGTATATTTTTTTTATTTTGAATATTATTCTGAATACTTATTCCATGATTTCTCTGATTCATTCAATCCTAATAATTCAAAAATAAAATATTTCTATAAAGTATTTATAGATTTATTTGAAATTCCTTTCACGGACATGCGCAGAAGGTATACCTTTTCTTAACATTGTGCTTTTAGAAATGATTTGTCGTATTAAGAATGAAGTTGGATTGCTGTTTTAAGACTGAACGACCCTTCCACACTAAAGGAATAAGTGGCTTGGAGGTTAGAGTGACAGGTCTAATCATAGATTTTTGCTTTTCGTCAGTTCGAGTCCAGAAACAGAATAATTATTTTGTATATTTTTATTCTTTTATTTTTTTTTTTATTTTGAATATTATTCCGAATACTTATTCCATGATTTCTCTGAATCATTCAATCCTAATAATTCAAAAATAAAATATTTCTATAAAGTATTTATAGTTTTATTTGAAATTCCTTTCACGGACATGCGCAGAAGGTATACCTTTTCTTAGCATTGTGCTTTTAGAAAAGATTTGTCGTATTAAGAATGAAGTTGGATTGCTGTTTTAAGACTGAACGACCCTTCCACAATAAAAGAATCAGCGGCTTGGAGGTTAGAGTGACAGGTCTAATCATAGATTTTTGCTGGTCCTCAGTTCGAGTCCCGAAACCGAATAATTATTTTGTAAATTTTTTTTATTTTTTTATTTTGAATATTATTGTGAATACTTATTCCATGATTTCTCTGAATCATTCAATCCTAATAATTCAAAAATAAAATATTTCTATAAAGTATTTATAGATTTATTTGAAATTCCTTTCACGGACATGCGCAGAAGGTATACCTTTTCTTAGCATTGTGCTTTTAGAAAAGATTTGTCGTATTAAGAATGAAGTTGGATTGCTATTTTAAGACTGAACGACCCTTCCACACTAAAGGAATCAGTGGCTTGGAGGTTAGAGTGACAGGTCTAATCATAGATTTTTGCTGGTCGTCAGTTCGAGTCCAGAAACAGAATAATTATTTTGTATATTTTTATTCTTTTTTTTTATTTTGAATATTATTCCGAATACTTATTCCATGATTTCTCTCAATCATTCAATCGCAATAATTCAAAAACAAAATATTTCTATAAAGTATTTATAGATTTATTTGAAATTCCTTTCACGGAAATGCGCAGAAGGTATACCTTTTGTTAGCATTGTGCTTTTAGAAAAGATTTGTCGTATTAAGAATGTAGTTGGATTGCTGTTTTAAGACTGAACGACCCTTCCACACTAAAGGAATCAGTGGCTTGGAGGTTAGAGTGACAGGTCTAATCATAGATTTTTGCTGGTCGTCAGTTCGAGTCCAGAAACAGAATAATTATTTTGTATATTTTTATTCTTTTTTTTTATTTTGAATTTTATTTCGAATACTTATTACATGATTTCTCTCAATCATTCAATCGCAATAATTCAAAAATAAAATAATTCTATAAATTATTTATAGATTTATTTGAAATTCTTTTCACGGACATGCGCAGACGGTATACCTTTTCTTAGCATTGTGCTTTTAGAAAAGATTTGTCGTATTAAGAATGAAGTTGGATTGCTGTTTTAAGACTGAACGACCCTTCCACACTAAAGGAATAAGTGACTTGGAGGTTAGAGTGACAGGTCTAATCATAGATTTTTGCTGGTCGTCAGTTCGAGTCCAGAAACAGAATAATTATTTTGTATATTTTTATTCTTTTTTTTTATTTTGAATATTATTCAAAATACTTATTCCATGATTTCTCTGAATAATTCAATCCTAATAATTCCAAAATAAATTAATTCTATAAAGTATTTATAGATTTATTTGAAATTCCTTTCACGGACATGCGCAGAAGGTATACCTTTTCTTAGCATTGTGCTTTTAGAAAAGATTTGTCGTATTAAGAATGAAGTTGGATTGCTGTTTTAAGACTGAACGACCCTTCCACACTAAAGGAATCAGTTGCTTGGAGGTTAGAGTGACAAGTCTAATCATAGTTTTTTGCTGGTCGTCAATTCGAGTCCCGAAACCGAAAAATTATTTTGTATATTTTTATTCTTTTTTTTATTTTTTTTATTTTGAGTATTATTCCGAATACTTATTCCATGATTTCTCTGAATCATTCAATCCTAATAATTCAAAAATAAAATATTTCTATAAAGTATTTATAGTTTTATTTGAAATTCCTTTCACGGACATGCGCAGAAGGTATACCTTTTCTTAGCATTGTGCTTTTAGAAAAGATTTGTCGTATTAAGAATGAAGTTGGATTGCTGTTTTAAGACTGAACGACCCTTCCACACTAAAGGAATAAGTGACTTGGAGGTTAGAGTGACAGGTCTAATCATAGATTTTTGCTGGTCGTCAGTTCGAGTCCAGAAACAGAATAATTATTTTGTATATTTTTATTCTTTTTTTTTATTTTGAATATTATTCAAAATACTTATTCCATGATTTCTCTGAATAATTCAATCCTAATAATTCCAAATTAAATTAATTCTATAAAGTATTTATAGATTTATTTGAAATTCCTTTCACGGACATGCGCAGAAGGTATACCTTTTCTTAGCATTGTGCTTTTAGAAAAGATTTGTCGTATTAAGAATGAAGTTGGATTGCTGTTTTAAGACTGAACGACCCTTCCACACTAAAGGAATCAGTTGCTTGGAGGTTAGAGTGACAAGTCTAATCATAGTTTTTTGCTGGTCGTCAGTTCGAGTCCCGAAACCGAAAAATTATTTTGTATATTTTTATTCTTTTCTTTATTTTTTTTATTTTGAATATTATTCCGAATACTTATTCCATGATTTCTCTGAATCATTCAATAATAATAATTCAAAAATAAAATATTTCTATAAAGTATTTATAGTTTTATTTGAAATTCCTTTCACGGACATGCGCAGAAGGTATACCTTTTCTTAGCATTGTGCTTTTAGAAAAGATTTGTCGTATTAAGAATGAAGTTGGATTGCTGTTTTAAGACTGAACGACCCTTCCACACTAAAGGAATCAGTGGCTTGGAGGTTAGAGTGACAGGTCTAATCATAGATTTTTGCTGGTCCTCAGTTCGAGTCCCGAAACCGAATAATTATTTTGCATATTTTTATTCTTTTTTTTTTTTATTTTGAATATTATTCTGAATACTTATTCCATGATTTCTCTGAATCATTCAATCCTAATAATTCAAAAATAAAATATTTCTATAAAGTATTTATAGATTTATTTGAAATTCTTTTCACGGACATGCGCAGACGGTATACCTTTTCTTAGCATTGTGCTTTTAGAAAAGATTTGTCGTATTAAGAATGAAGTTGGATTGCTGTTTTTAGACTGAACGACCCTTCCACACTAAAGGAATAAGTGGCTTGGAGGTTAGAGTGACAGGTCTAATCATAGATTTTTGCTGGTCGTCAGTTCGAGTCCAGAAACAGAATAATTATTTTGTATATTTTTATTCTTTTTTTTTATTTTGAATTTTATTTCGAATACTTATTACATGATTTCTCTCAATCATTCAATCGCAATAATTCAAAAATAAAATAATTCTATAAATTATTTATAGATTTATTTGAAATTCTTTTCACGGACATGCGCAGACGGTATACCTTTTCTTAGCATTGTGCTTTTAGAAAAGATTTGTCGTATTAAGAATGAAGTTGGATTGCTGTTTTAAGACTGAACGACCCTTCCACACTAAAGGAATAAGTGGCTTGGAGGTCAGAGTGACAGGTCTAATCATAGATTTTTGCTGGTCGTCAGTTCGAGTCCAGAAACAGAATAATTATTTTGTATATTTTTATTCTTTTTTTTATTTTTTTTATTTTGAATATTATTCCGAATACTTATTCCATGATTTCTCTGAATCATTCAATCCTAATAATTCAAAAATAAAATATTTCTATAAAGTATTTATAGATTTATTTGAAATTCCTTTCACGGACATGCGCAGAAGGTATACCTTTTCTTAGCATTGTGCTTTTAGAAAAGATTTGTCGTATTAAGAATGAAGTTGGATTGCTGTTTTAAGACTGAACGTCCCTTCCACACTAAAGGAATCAGTGGCTTGGAGGTTAGAGTGACAGGTCTAATCATAGATTTTTGCTGGTCCTCAGTTCGAGTCCCGAAACCGAATAATTATTTTGTATATTTTTTTTATTTTGAATATTATTCTGAATACTTATTCCATGATTTCTCTGAATCATTCAATCCTAATAATTCAAAAATAAAATATTTCTATAAAGTATTTATAGATTTATTTGAAATTCCTTTCACGGACATGCGCAGAAGGTATACCTTTTCTTAGCATTGTGCTTTTAGAAAAGATTTGTCGTATTAAGAATGAAGTTGGATTGCTGTTTTAAGACTGAACGACCCTTCCACACTAAAGGAATAAGTGGCTTGGAGGTTAGAGTGACAGGTCTAATCATAGATTTTTGCTGGTCGTCAGTTCGAGTCCAGAAGCAGAATAATTATTTTGTATATTTTTATTCTTTTTTTTTTATTTTGAATATTATTCCGAATACTTATTCCATGATTTCTCTCAATCATTCAATCGCAATAATTCAAAAACAAAATATTTCTATAAAGTATTTATAGATTTATTTGAAATTCCTTTCACGGAAATGCGCAGAAGGTATACCTTTTGTTAGCATTGTGCTTTTAGAAAAGATTTGTCGTATTAAGAATGAAGTTGGATTGCTGTTTTAAGACTGAACGACCCTTCCACACTAAAGGAATCAGTGGCTTGGAGGTTAGAGTGACAGGTCTAATCATAGATTATTGCTGGTCGTCAGTTCGAGTCCAGAAACAGAATAATTATTTTGTATATTTTTATTCTTTTTTTTTATTTTGAATTTTATTTCGAATACTTATTACATGATTTCTCTCAATCGTTCAATCGCAATAATTCAAAAATAAAATAATTCTATAAATTATTTATAGATTTATTTGAAATTCTTTTCACGGACATGCGCAGACGGTATACCTTTTCTTAGCATTGTGCTTTTAGAAAAGATTTGTCGTATTAAGAATGAAGTTGGATTGCTGTTTTAAGACTGAACGACCCTTCCACACTAAAGGAATAAGTGGCTTGGAGGTTAGAGTGACAGGTCTAATCATAGATTTTTGCTGGTCGTCAGTTCGAGTCCAGAAACAGAATAATTATTTTGTATATTTTTATTCTTTTTTTTTATTTTGAATATTATTCCGAATACTTATTCCATGATTTCTCTCAATCATTCAATCGCAATAATTCAAAAACAAAATATTTCTATAAAGTATTTATAGATTTATTTGAAATTCCTTTCACGGAAATGCGAAGAAGGTATACCTTTTGTTAGCATTGTGCTTTTAGAAAAGATTTGTCGTATTAAGAATGAAGTTGGATTGCTGTTTTAAGACTGAACGACCCTTCCACACTAAAGGAATAAGTGGCTTGGAGGTTAGAGTGACAGGTCTAATCATAGATTTTTGCTGGTCGTCAGTTCGAGTCCAGAAACAGAATAATTATTTTGTATATTTTTATTCTTTTTTTTATTTTTTTTATTTTGAATATTATTCCGAATACTTATTCCATGATTTCTCTGAATCATTCAATCCTAATAATTCAAAAATAAAATATTTCTATAAAGTATTTATAGATTTATTTGGAATTCCTTTCACGGACATGCGCAGAAGGTATACCTTTTCTTAGCATTGTGCTTTTAGAAAAGATTTGTCGTATTAAGAATGAAGTTGGATTGCTGTTTTAAGACTGAACGACCCTTCCAAACTAAAGGAATCAGTGGCTTGGAGGTTAGAGTGACAAGTCTAATCATAGTTTTTTGCTGGTCGTCAGTTCGAGTCCCGAAACCGAAAAATTATTTTGTATATTTTTATTCTTTTTTTTATTTTTTTTATTTTGAATATTATTCCGAATACTTATTCCATGATTTCTCTGAATCATTCAATCCTAATAATTCAAAAATAAAATATTTCTATAAAGTATTTATAGTTTTATTTGAAATTCCTTTCACGGACATGCGCAGAAGGTATACCTTTTCTTAGCATTGTGCTTTTAGAAAAGATTTGTCGTATTAAGAATGAAGTTGGATTGCTGTTTTAAGACTGAACGACCCTTCCACACTAAAGGAATCAGTGGCTTGGAGGTTAGAGTGACAGGTCTAATCATAGATTTTTGCTGGTCCTCAGTTCGAGTCCCGAAACCGAATAATTATTTTGTATATTTTTTTTATTTTGAATATTATTCTGAATACTTATTCCATGATTTCTCTGAATCATTCAATCCTAATAATTCAAAAATAAAATATTTCTATAAAGTATTTATAGATTTATTTGAAATTCCTTTCACGGACATGCGCAGAAGGTATACCTTTTCTTAACATTGTGCTTTTAGAAATGATTTGTCGTATTAAGAATGAAGTTGGATTGCTGTTTTAAGACTGAACGACCCTTCCACACTAAAGGAATAAGTGGCTTGGAGGTTAGAGTGACAGGTCTAATCATAGATTTTTGCTTTTCGTCAGTTCGAGTCCAGAAACAGAATAATTATTTTGTATATTTTTATTCTTTTTTTTTATTTTGAATATTATTCCGAATACTAATTCCATGATTTCTCTCAATCATTCAATCGCAATAATTCAAAAACAAAATATTTCTATAAAGTATTTATAGATTTATTTGAAATTCCTTTCACGGAAATGCGCAGAAGGTATACCTTTTGTTAGCATTGTGCTTTTAGAAAAGATTTGTCGTATTAAGAATGAAGTTGGATTGCTGTTTTAAGACTGAACGACCCTTCCACACTAAAGGAATCAGTGGCTTGGAGGTTAGAGTGACAGGTCTAATCATAGATTTTTGCTGGTCGTCAGTTCGAGTCCAGAAACAGAATAATTAATTTGTATATTTTTATTCTTTTTTTTTATTTTGAATTTTATTTCGAATACTTATTACATGATTTCTCTCAATCATTCAATCGCAATAATTCAAAAATAAAATAATTCTATAAATTATTTATAGATTTATTTGAAATTCTTTTCACGGACATGCGCAGACGGTATACCTTTTCTTAGCATTGTGCTTTTAGAAAAGATTTGTCGTATTAAGAATGAAGTTGGATTGCTGTTTTAAGACTGAACGACCCTTCCACACTAAAGGAATAAGTGGCTTGGAGGTTAGAGTGACAGGTCTAATCATAGATTTTTGCTGGTCGTCAGTTCGAGTCCAGAAACAGAATAATTATTTTGTATATTTTTATTCTTTTTTTTATTTTTTTTATTTTGAATATTATTCCGAATACTTATTCCATGATTTCTCTGAATCATTCAATCCTAATAATTCAAAAATAAAATATTTCTATAAAGTATTTATAGATTTATTTGAAATTCCTTTCACGGACATGCGCAGAAGGTATACCTTTTCTTAGCATTGTGCTTTTAGAAAAGATTTGTCGTATTAAGAATGAAGTTGGATTGCTGTTTTAAGACTGAACGTCCCTTCCACACTAAAGGAATCAGTGGCTTGGAGGTTAGAGTGACAAGTCTAATCATAGTTTTTTGCTGGTCGTCAGTTCGAGTCCCGAAACCGAAAAATTATTTTGTATATTTTTATTCTTTTCTTTATTTTTTTTATTTTGAATATTATTCCGAATACTTATTCCATGATTTCTCTGAATCATTCAATCCTAATAATTCAAAAATAAAATATTTCTATAAAGTATTTATAGTTTTATTTGAAATTCCTTTCACGGACATGCGCAGAAGGTATACCTTTTCTTAGCATTGTGCTTTTAGAAAAGATTTGTCGTATTAAGAATGAAGTTGGATTGCTGTTTTAAGACTGAACGACCCTTCCACACTAAAGGAATCAGTGACTTGGAGGTTAGAGTGACAGGTCTAATCATAGATTTTTGCTGGTCCTCAGTTCGAGTCCCGAAACCGAATAATTATTTTGTATATTTTTTTTATTTTGAATATTATTCTGAATACTTATTCCATGATTTCTCTGAATCATTCAATCCTAATAATTCAAAAATAAAATATTTCTATAAAGTATTTATAGATTTATTTGAAATTCCTTTCACGGACATGCGCAGAAGGTATACCTTTTCTTAACATTGTGCTTTTAGAAATGATTTGTCGTATTAAGAATGAAGTTGGATTGCTGTTTTAAGACTGAACGACCCTTCCACACTAAAGGAATAAGTGGCTTGGAGGTTAGAGTGACAGGTCTAATCATAGATTTTTGCTTTTCGTCAGTTCGAGTCCAGAAACAGAATAATTATTTTGTATATTTTTATTCTTTTTTTTTATTTTGAATATTATTCCGAATACTAATTCCATGATTTCTCTCAATCATTCAATCGCAATAATTCAAAAACAAAATATTTCTATAAAGTATTTATAGATTTATTTGAAATTCCTTTCACGGAAATGCGCAGAAGGTATACCTTTTGTTAGCATTGTGCTTTTAGAAAAGATTTGTCGTATTAAGAATGAAGTTGGATTGCTGTTTTAAGACTGAACGACCCTTCCACACTAAAGGAATCAGTGGCTTGGAGGTTAGAGTGACAGGTCTAATCATAGATTTTTGCTGGTCGTCAGTTCGAGTCCAGAAACAGAATAATTAATTTGTATATTTTTATTCTTTTTTTTTATTTTGAATTTTATTTCGAATACTTATTACATGATTTCTCTCAATCATTCAATCGCAATAATTCAAAAATAAAATAATTCTATAAATTATTTATAGATTTATTTGAAATTCTTTTCACGGACATGCGCAGACGGTATACCTTTTCTTAGCATTGTGCTTTTAGAAAAGATTTGTCGTATTAAGAATGAAGTTGGATTGCTGTTTTAAGACTGAACGACCCTTCCACACTAAAGGAATAAGTGGCTTGGAGGTTAGAGTGACAGGTCTAATCATAGATTTTTGCTGGTCGTCAGTTCGAGTCCAGAAACAGAATAATTATTTTGTATATTTTTATTCTTTTTTTTATTTTTTTTATTTTGAATATTATTCCGAATACTTATTCCATGATTTCTCTGAATCATTCAATCCTAATAATTCAAAAATAAAATATTTCTATAAAGTATTTATAGATTTATTTGAAATTCCTTTCACGGACATGCGCAGAAGGTATACCTTTTCTTAGCATTGTGCTTTTAGAAAAGATTTGTCGTATTAAGAATGAAGTTGGATTGCTGTTTTAAGACTGAACGTCCCTTCCACACTAAAGGAATCAGTGGCTTGGAGGTTAGAGTGACAAGTCTAATCATAGTTTTTTGCTGGTCGTCAGTTCGAGTCCCGAAACCGAAAAATTATTTTGTATATTTTTATTCTTTTCTTTATTTTTTTTATTTTGAATATTATTCCGAATACTTATTCCATGATTTCTCTGAATCATTCAATCCTAATAATTCAAAAATAAAATATTTCTATAAAGTATTTATAGTTTTATTTGAAATTCCTTTCACGGACATGCGCAGAAGGTATACCTTTTCTTAGCATTGTGCTTTTAGAAAAGATTTGTCGTATTAAGAATGAAGTTGGATTGCTGTTTTAAGACTGAACGACCCTTCCACACTAAAGGAATCAGTGGCTTGGAGGTTAGAGTGACAGGTCTAATCATAGATTTTTGCTGGTCCTCAGTTCGAGTCCCGAAACCGAATAATTATTTTGTATATTTTTTTTATTTTGAATATTATTCTGAATACTTATTCCATGATTTCTCTGAATCATTCAATCCTAATAATTCAAAAATAAAATATTTCTATAAAGTATTTATAGATTTATTTGAAATTCCTTTCACGGACATGCGCAGAAGGTATACCTTTTCTTAGCATTGTGCTTTTAGAAAAGATTTGTCGTATTAAGAATGAAGTTGGATTGCTGTTTTAAGACTGAACGACCCTTCCACACTAAAGGAATAAGTGGCTTGGAGGTTAGAGTGACAGGTCTAATCATATATTTTTGCTGGTCGTCAGTTCGAGTCCAGAAACAGAATAATTATTTTGTATATTTTTATTCTTTTTTTTTATTTTGAATATTATTCCGAATACTTATTCCATGATTTCTCTCAATCATTCAATCGCAATAATTCAAAAACAAAATATTTCTATAAAGTATTTATAGATTTATTTGAAATTCCTTTCACGGAAATGCGCAGAAGGTATACCTTTTGTTAGCATTGTGCTTTTAGAAAAGATTTGTCGTATTAAGAATGAAGTTGGATTGCTGTTTTAAGACTGAACGACCCTTCCACACTAAAGGAATCAGTGGCTTGGAGGTTAGAGTGACAGGTCTAATCATAGATTTTTGCTGGTCGTCAGTTCGAGTCCAGAAACAGAATAATTATTTTGTATATTTTTATTCTTTTTTTTTATTTTGAATTTTATTTCGAATACTTATTACATGATTTCTCTCAATCGTTCAATCGCAATAATTCAAAAATAAAATAATTCTATAAAGTATTTATAGATTTATTTGAAATTCCTTTCACGGACATGCGCAGTAGGTATACCTTTTCTTAGCATTGTGCTTTTAGAAAAGATTTGTCGTATTAAGAATGAAGTTGGATTGCTGTTTTAAGACTGAACGTCCCTTCCACACTAAAGGAATCAGTGACTTGGAGGTTAGAGTGACAAGTCTAATCATAGTTTTTTGCTGGTCGTCAGTTCGAGTCCCGAAACCGAAAAATTATTTTGTATATTTTTATTCTTTTCTTTATTTTTTTTATTTTGAATATTATTCCGAATACTTATTCCATGATTTCTCTGAATCATTCAATCCTAATAATTCAAAAATAAAATATTTCTATAAAGTATTTATAGTTTTATTTGAAATTCCTTTCACGGACATGCGCAGAAGGTATACCTTTTCTTAGCATTGTGCTTTTAGAAAAGATTTGTCGTATTAAGAATGAAGTTGGATTGCTGTTTTAAGACTGAACGACCCTTCCACACTAAAGGAATAAGTGGCTTGGAGGTTAGAGTGACAGGTCTAATCATAGATTTTTGCTGGTCGTCAGTTCGAGTCCAGAAACAGAATAATTATTTTGTATATTTTTATTCTTTTTTTTTATTTTGAATATTATTCCGAATACTTATTCCATGATTTCTCTCAATCATTCAATCGCAATAATTCAAAAACAAAATATTTCTATAAAGTATTTATAGATTTATTTGAAATTCCTTTCACGGAAATGCGCAGAAGGTATACCTTTTGTTAGCATTGTGCTTTTAGAAAAGATTTGTCGTATTAAGAATGAAGTTGGATTGCTGTTTTAAGACTGAACGACCCTTCCACACTAAAGGAATCAGTGGCTTGGAGGTTAGAGTGACAGGTCTAATCATAGATTTTTGCTGGTCGTCAGTTCGAGTCCAGAAACAGAATAATTATTTTGTATATTTTTATTCTTTTTTTTTATTTTGAATTTTATTTCGAATACTTATTACATGATTTCTCTCAATCGTTCAATCGCAATAATTCAAAAATAAAATAATTCTAAAATTATTTATAGATTTATTTGAAATTCTTTTCACGGACATGCGCAGACGGTATACCTTTTCTTAGCATTGTGCTTTTAGAAAAGATTTGTCGTATTAAGAATGATGTTGGATTGCTGTTTTAAGACTGAACGACCCTTCCACACTAAAGGAATAAGTGGCTTGGAGGTTAGAGTGACAGGTCTAATCATAGATTTTTGCTGGTCGTCAGTTCGAGCCCAGAAACAGAATAATTATTTTCTATATTTTTATTCTTTTTTTTTATTTTGAATATTATTCCGAATACTTATTCCATGATTTCTCTCAATCATTCAATCGCAATAATTCAAAAACAAAATATTTCTATAAAGTATTTATAGATTTATTTGAAATTCCTTTCACGGAAATGCGAAGAAGGTATACCTTTTGTTAGCATTGTGCTTTTAGAAAAGATTTGTCGTATTAAGAATGAAGTTGGATTGCTGTTTTAAGACTGAACGACCCTTCCACACTAAAGGAATAAGTGGCTTGGAGGTTAGAGTGACAGGTCTAATCATAGATTTTTGCTCGTCGTCAGTTCGAGTCAAGAAACAGAATAATTATTTTGTATATTTTTATTCTTTTTTTTATTTTTTTTATTTTGAATATTATTCCGAATACTTATTCCATGATTTCTCTGAATCATTCAATCCTAATAATTCAAAAATAAAATATTTCTATAAAGTATTTATAGTTTTATTTGAAATTCCTTTCACGGACATGCGCAGAAGGTATACCTTTTCTTAGCATTGTGCTTTTAGAAAAGATTTGTCGTATTAAGAATGAAGTTGGATTGCTGTTTTAAGACTGAACGACCCTTCCACACTAAAGGAATCAGTGGCTTGGAGGTTAGAGTGACAGGTCTAATCATAGATTTTTGCTGGTCCTCAGTTCGAGTCCCGAAACCGAATAATTATTTTGTATATTTTTTTTATTTTGAATATTATTCTGAATACTTATTCCATGATTTCTCTGAATCATTCAATCCTAATAATTCAAAAATAAAATATTTCTATAAAGTATTTATAGATTTATTTGAAATTCCTTTCACGGACATGCGCAGAAGGTATACCTTTTCTTAGCATTGTGCTTTTAGAAAAGATTTGTCGTATTAAGAATGAAGTTGGATTGCTGTTTTAAGACTGAACGACCCTTCCACACTAAAGGAATCAGTGGCTTGGAGGTTAGAGTGACAGGTCTAATCATAGATTTTTGCTGGTCGTCAGTTCGAGTCCAGAAACAGAATAATTATTTTGTATATTTTTATTCTTTTTTTTTATTTTGAATTTTATTTCGAATACATATTACATGATTTCTCTCAATCATTCAATCGCAATAATTCAAAAATAAAATAATTCTATAAATTATTTATAGATTTATTTGAAATTCTTTTCACGGACATGCGCAGACGGTATACCTTTTCTTAGCATTGTGCTTTTAGAAAAGATTTGTCGTATTAAGAATGAAGTTGGATTGCTGTTTTAAGACTGAACGACCCTTCCACACTAAAGGAGTAAGTGGCTTGGATCTTAGAGTGACAGGTCTAATCATAGATTTTTGCTGGTCGTCAGTTCGAGTCCAGAAACAGAATAATTATTTTGTATATTTTTATTCTTTTTTTTTATTTTGAATATTATTCCGAATACTTATTCCATGATTTCTCTCAATCATTCAATCGCAATAATTCAAAAACAAAATATTTCTATAAAGTATTTATAGATTTATTTGAAATTCCTTTCACGGAAATGCGCAGAAGGTATACCTTTTGTTAGCATTGTGCTTTTAGAAAAGATTTGTCGTATTAAGAATGAAGTTGGATTGCTGTTTTAAGACTGAACGACCCTTCCACACTAAAGGAATCAGTGGCTTGGAGGTTAGAGTGACAGGTCTAATCATAGATTTTTGCTGGTCGTCAGTTCGAGTCCAGAAACAGAATAATTATTTTGTATATTTTTATTCTTTTTTTTATTTTGAATTTTATTTCGAATACTTATTACATGATTTCTCTCAATCATTCAATCGCAATAATTCAAAAATAAAATAATTCTATAAATTATTTATAGATTTATTTGAAATTCTTTTCACGGACATGCGCAGACGGTATACCTTTTCTTAGCATTGTGCTTTTAGAAAAGATTTGTCGTATTAAGAATGAAGTTGGATTGCTGTTTTAAGACTGAACGACCCTTTCACACTAAAGGAATAAGTGGCTTGGAGGTTAGAGTGACAGGTCTAATCATAGATTTTTGCTGGTCGTCAGTTCGAGTCCAGAAACAGAATAATTATTTTGTATATTTTTATTCTTTTTTTTTATTTTGAATATTATTCAAAATACTTATTCCATGATTTCTCTCAATCATTCAATCGCAATAATTCAAAAACAAAATATTTCTATAAAGTATTTATAGATTTATTTGAAATTCCTTTCACGGAAATGCGCAGAAGGTATACCTTTTGTTAGCATTGTGCTTTTAGGAAAGATTTGTCGTATTAAGAATGAAGTTGGATTGCTGTTTTAAGACTGAACGACCCTTCCACACTAAAGGAATAAGTGGCTTGGAGGTTAGAGTGACAGGTCTAATCATAGATTTTTGCTGGTCGTCAGTTCGAGTCCAGAAACAGAATAATTATTTTGTATATTTTTATTCTTTTTTTTATTTTTTTTATTTTGAATATTATTCCGAATACTTATTCCATGATTTCTCTGAATCATTCAATCCTAATAATTCAAAAATAAAATATTTCTATAAAGTATTTATAGATTTATTTGAAATTCCTTTCACGGACATGCGCAGAAGGTATACCTTTTCTTAGCATTGTGCTTTTAGAAAAGATTTGTCGTATTAAGAATGAAGTTGGATTGCTGTTTTAAGACTGAACGACCCTTCCACACTAAAGGAATCAGTGGCTTGGAGGTTAGAGTGACAAGTCTAATCATAGTTTTTTGCTGGTCGTCAGTTCGAGTCCCGAAACCGAAAAATTATTTTGTATATTTTTATTCTTTTCTTTATTTTTTTTATTTTGAATATTATTCCGAATACTTATTCCATGATTTCTCTGAATCATTCAATCCTAATAATTCAAAAATAAAATATTTCTATAAAGTATTTATAGTTTTATTTGAAATTCCTTTCACGGACATGCGCAGAAGGTATACCTTTTCTTAGCATTGTGCTTTTAGAAAAGATTTGTCGTATTAAGAATGAAGTTGGATTGCTGTTTTAAGACTGAACGACCCTTCCACACAAAAGGAATCAGTGGCTTGGAGGTTAGAGTGACAGGTCTAATCATAGATTTTTGCTGGTCCTCAGTTCGAGTCCCGAAACCGAATAATTATTTTGTATATTTTTTTTATTTTGAATATTATTCTGAATACTTATTCCATGATTTCTCTGAATCATTCAATCCTAATAATTCAAAAATAAAATATTTCTATAAAGTGTTTATAGATTTATTTGAAATTCCTTTCACGGACATGCGCAGAAGGTATACCTTTTCTTAGCATTGTGCTTTTAGAAAAGATTTGTCGTATTAAGAATGAAGTTGGATTGCTGTTTTAAGACTGAACGACCCTTCCACACTAAAGGAATAAGTGGCTTGGAGGTTAGAGTGACAGGTCTAATCATAGATTTTTGCTGGTCCTCAGTTCGAGTCCAGAAACAGAATAATTATTTTGTATATTTTTATTCTTTTTTTTTATTTTGAATATTATTCCGAATACTTATTCCATGATTTCTCTCAATCATTCAATCGCAATAATTCAAAAATAAAATAATTCTATAAATTATTTATAGATTTATTTGAAATTCTTTTCACGGACATGCGCAGACGGTATACCTTTTCTTAGCATTGTGCTTTTAGACAAGATTTGTCGTATTAAGAATGAAGTTGGATTGCTGTTTTAAGACTGAACGACCATTTCACACTAAAGGAATAAGTGGCTTGGAGGTTAGAGTGACAGGTCTAATCATAGATTTTTGCTGGTCGTCAGTTCGAGTCCAGAAACAGAATAATTATTTTGTATATTTTTATTCTTTTTTTTTATTTTGAATATTATTCAAAATACTTATTCCATGATTTCTCTCAATCATTCAATCGCAATAATTCAAAAACAAAATATTTCTATAAAGTATTTATAGATTTATTTGAAATTCCTTTCACGGAAATGCGCAGAAGGTATACCTTTTGTTAGCATTGTGCTTTTAGGAAAGATTTGTCGTATTAAGAATGAAGTTGGATTGCTGTTTTAAGACTGAACGACCCTTCCACACTAAAGGAATAAGTGGCTTGGAGGTTAGAGTGACAGGTCTAATCATAGATTTTTGCTGGTCGTCAGTTCGAGTCCAGAAACAGAATAATTATTTTGTATATTTTTATTCTTTTTTTTATTTTTTTTATTTTGAATATTATTCCGAATACTTATTCCATGATTTCTCTGAATCATTCAATCCTAATAATTCAAAAATAAAATATTTCTATAAAGTATTTATAGATTTATTTGAAATTCCTTTCACGGACATGCGCAGAAGGTATACCTTTTCTTAGCATTGTGCTTTTAGAAAAGATTTGTCGTATTAAGAATGAAGTTGGATTGCTGTTTTAAGACTGAACGACCCTTCCACACTAAAGGAATCAGTGGCTTGGAGGTTAGAGTGACAAGTCTAATCATAGTTTTTTGCTGGTCGTCAGTTCGAGTCCCGAAACCGAAAAATTATTTTGTATATTTTTATTCTTTTCTTTATTTTTTTTATTTTGAATATTATTCCGAATACTTATTCCATGATTTCTCTGAATCATTCAATCCTAATAATTCAAAAATAAAATATTTCTATAAAGTATTTATAGTTTTATTTGAAATTCCTTTCACGGACATGCGCAGAAGGTATACCTTTTCTTAGCATTGTGCTTTTAGAAAAGATTTGTCGAATTAAGAATGAAGTTGGATTGCTGTTTTAAGACTGAACGACCCTTCCACACAAAAGGAATCAGTGGCTTGGAGGTTAGAGTGACAGGTCTAATCATAGATTTTTGCTGGTCCTCAGTTCGAGTCCCGAAACCGAATAATTATTTTGTATATTTTTTTTATTTTGAATATTATTCTGAATACTTATTCCATGATTTCTCTGAATCATTCAATCCTAATAATTCAAAAATAAAATATTTCTATAAAGTGTTTATAGATTTATTTGAAATTCCTTTCACGGACATGCGCAGAAGGTATACCTTTTCTTAGCATTGTGCTTTTAGAAAAGATTTGTCGTATTAAGAATGAAGTTGGATTGCTGTTTTAAGACTGAACGACCCTTCCACACTAAAGGAATAAGTGGCTTGGAGGTTAGAGTGACAGGTCTAATCATAGATTTTTGCTGGTCGTCAGTTCGAGTCCAGAAACAGAATAATTATTTTGTATATTTTTATTCTTTTTTTTTATTTTGAATATTATTCCGAATACTTATTCCATGATTTCTCTCAATCATTCAATCGCAATAATTCAAAAATAAAATAATTCTATAAATTATTTATAGATTTATTTGAAATTCTTTTCACGGACATGCGCAGACGGTATACCTTTTCTTAGCATTGTGCTTTTAGACAAGATTTGTCGTATTAAGAATGAAGTTGGATTGCTGTTTTAAGACTGAACGACCATTTCACACTAAAGGAATAAGTGGCTTGGAGGTTAGAGTGACAGGTCTAATCATAGATTTTTGCTGGTCGTCAGTTCGAGTCCAGAAACAGAATAATTATTTTGTATATTTTTATTCTTTTTTTTTATTTTGAATATTATTCAAAATACTTATTCCATGATTTCTCTCAATCATTCAATCGCAATAATTCAAAAACAAAATATTTCTATAAAGTATTTATAGATTTATTTGAAATTCCTTTCACGGAAATGCGCAGAAGGTATACCTTTTGTTAGCATTGTGCTTTTAGAAAAGATTTGTCGTATTAAGAATGAAGTTGGATTGCTGTTTTAAGACTGAACGACCCTTCCACACTAAAGGAATAAGTGGCTTGGAGGTTAGAGTGACAGGTCTAATCATAGATTTTTGCTGGTCGTCAGTTCGAGTCCAGAAACAGAATAATTATTTTGTATATTTTTATTCTTTTTTTATTTTTTTTATTTTGAATATTATTCCGAATACTTATTCCATGATTTCTCTGAATCATTCAATCCTAATAATTCAAAAATAAAATATTTCTATAAAGTATTTATAGATTTATTTGAAATTCCTTTCACGGACATGCGCAGAAGGTATACCTTTTCTTAGCATTGTGCTTTTAGAAAAGATTTGTCGTATTAAGAATGAAGTTGGATTGCTGTTTTAAGACTGAACGACCCTTCCACACTAAAGGAATCAGTGGCTTGGAGGTTAGAGTGACAAGTCTAATCATAGTTTTTTGCTGGTCGTCAGTTCGAGTCCCGAAACCGAAAAATTATTTTGTATATTTTTATTCTTTTCTTTATTTTTTTTATTTTGAATATTATTCCGAATACTTATTCCATGATTTCTCTGAATCATTCAATCCTAATAATTCAAAAATAAAATATTTCTATAAAGTATTTATAGATTTATTTGAAATTCCTTTCACGGACATGCGCAGAAGGTATACCTTTTCTTAGCATTGTGCTTTTAGAAAAGATTTGTCGTATTAAGAATGAAGTTGGATTGCTGTTTTAAGACTGAACGACCCTTCCACACTAAAGGAATCAGTGGCTTGGAGGTTAGAGTGACAAGTCTAATCATAGATTTTTGCTGGTCCTCAGTTCGAGTCCCGAAACCGAATAATTATTTTGTATATTTTTTTTATTTTGAATATTATTCTGAATACTTATTCCATGATTTCTCTGAATCCTTCAATCCTAATAATTCAAAAATAAAATATTTCTATAAAGTATTTATAGATTTATTGTAAATTCCTTTCACGGACATGCGCAGAAGGTATACCTTTTCTTAGCATTGTGCTTTTAGAAAAGATTTGTCGTATTAAGAATGAAGTTGGATTGCTGTTTTAAGACTGAACGACCCTTCCACACTAAAGGAATAAGTGGCTTGGAGGTTAGAGTGACAGGTCTAATCCTAGATTTTTGCTGGTCGTCAGTTCGAGTCCAGAAACAGAATAATTATTTTGTATAGTTTTATTCTTTTTTTTTATTTTGAATTTTATTTCGAATACTTATTACATGATTTCTCTCAATCATTCAATCGCAATAATTCAAAAATAAAATAATTCTATAAATTATTTATAGATTTATTTGAAATTCTTTTCACGGACATGCGCAGACGGTATACCTTTTCTTAGCATTGTGCTTTTAGAAAAGATTTGTCGTATTAAGAATGAAGTTGGATTGCTGTTTTAAGACTGAACGACCCTTCCACACTAAAGGAATAAGTGGCTTGGAGGTTAGAGTGACAGGTCTAATCATAGATTTTTGCTGATCGTCAGTTCGAGTCCAGAAACAGAATAATTATTTTGTATATTTTTATTCTTTTTTTTTATTTTGAATATTATTCCGAATACTTATTCCATGATTTCTCTCAATCATTCAATCGCAATAATTCAAAAATAAAATTATTCTATAAATTATTTATAGATTTATTTGAAATTCTTTTCACGGACATGCGCAGACGGTATACCTTTTCTTAGCATTGTGTTTTTAGAAAGGATTTGTCGTATGAAGAATGAAGTTGGATTGCTGTTTTAAGACTGAACGACCCTTCCACACTAAAGGAATAAGTGGCTTGGAGGTTAGAGTGACAGGTCTAATCATAGATTTTTGCTGGTCGTCAGTTCGAGTCCAGAAACAGAATAATTATTTTGTATATTTTTATTCTTTTTTTTTATTTTGAATATTATTCCGAATACTTATTCCATGATTTCTCTCAATCATTCAATCGCAATAATTCAAAAACAAAATATTTCTATAAAGTATTTATAGATTTATTTGAAATTCCTTTCACGGAAATGCGCAGAAGGTATACCTTTTGTTAGCATTGTGCTTTTAGAAAAGATTTGTCGTATTAAGAATGAAGTTGGATTGCTGTTTTAAGACTGAACGACCCTTCCACACTAAAGGAATCAGTGGCTTGGAGGTTAGAGTGACAGGTCTAATCATAGATTTTTGCTGGTCGTCAGTTCGAGTCCAGAAACAGAATAATTCTTTTGTATATTTTTATTCTTTTTTTTTTATTTTGAATTTTATTTCGAATACTTATTACATGATTTCTCTCAATCATTCAATCGCAATAATTCAAAAATAAAATAATTCTATAAATTATTTATAGATTTATTTGAAATTCTTTTCACGGACATGCGCAGACGGTATACCTTTTCTTAGCATTGTGCTTTTAGAAAAGATTTGTCGTATTAAGAATGAAGTTGGATTGCTGTTTTAAGACTGAACGACCCTTCCACACTAAAGGAATAAGTGGCTTGGGGGTTAGAGTGACAGGTCTAATCATAGATTTTTGCTGGTCGTCAGTTCGAGTCCAGAAACAGAATAATTATTTTGTATATTTTTATTCTTTTTTTTTATTTTGAATATTATTCCGAATACTTATTCCATGATTTCTCTCAATCATTCAATCGCAATAATTCAAAAACAAAATATTTCTATAAAGTATTTATAGATTTATTTGAAATTCCTTTCACGGAAATGCGAAGAAGGTATACCTTTTGTTAGCATTGTGCTTTTAGAAAAGATTTGTCGTATTAAGAATGAAGTTGGATTGCTGTTTTAAGACTGAACGACCCTTCCACACTAAAGGAATAAGTGGCTTGGAGGTTAGAGTGACAGGTCTAATCATAGATTTTTGCTGGTCGTCAGTTCGAGTCCAGAAACAGAATAATTATTTTGTATATTTTTATTCTTTTTTTTATTTTTTTTATTTTGAATATTATTCCGAATACTTATTCCATGATTTCTCTGAATCATTCAATCCTAATAATTCAAAAATAAAATATTTCTATAAAGTATTTATAGATTTATTTGAAATTCCTTTCACGGACATGCGCAGAAGGTATACCTTTTCTTAGCATTGTGCTTTTAGAAAAGATTTGTCGTATTAAGAATGAAGTTGGATTGCTGTTTTAAGACTGAACGACCCTTCCACACTAAAGGAATCAGTGGCTTGGAGGTTAGAGTGACAAGTCTAATCATAGTTTTTTGCTGGTCGTCAGTTCGAGTCCCGAAACCGAAAAATTATTTTGTATATTTTTATTCTTTTCTTTATTTTTTTTATTTTGAATATTATTCCGAATACTTATTCCATGATTTCTCTGAATCATTCAATCCTAATAATTCAAAAATAAAATATTTCTATAAAGTATTTATAGATTTATTTGAAATTCCTTTCACGGACATGCGCAGAAGGTATACCTTTTCTTAGCATTGTGCTTTTAGAAAAGATTTGTCGTATTAAGAATGAAGTTGGATTGCTGTTTTAAGACTGAACGACCCTTCCACACTAAAGGAATCAGTGGCTTGGAGGTTAGAGTGACAAGTCTAATCATAGATTTTTGCTGGTCCTCAGTTCGAGTCCCGAAACCGAATAATTATTTTGTATATTTTTTTTATTTTGAATATTATTCTGAATACTTATTCCATGATTTCTCTGAATCCTTCAATCCTAATAATTCAAAAATAAAATATTTCTATAAAGTATTTATAGATTTATTGTAAATTCCTTTCACGGACATGCGCAGAAGGTATACCTTTTCTTAGCATTGTGCTTTTAGAAAAGATTTGTCGTATTAAGAATGAAGTTGGATTGCTGTTTTAAGACTGAACGACCCTTCCACACTAAAGGAATAAGTGGCTTGGAGGTTAGAGTGACAGGTCTAATCCTAGATTTTTGCTGGTCGTCAGTTCGAGTCCAGAAACAGAATAATTATTTTGTATAGTTTTATTCTTTTTTTTTTATTTTGAATTTTATTTCGAATACTTATTACATGATTTCTCTCAATCATTCAATCGCAATAATTCAAAAATAAAATAATTCTATAAATTATTTATAGATTTATTTGAAATTCTTTTCACGGACATGCGCAGACGGTATACCTTTTCTTAGCATTGTGCTTTTAGAAAAGATTTGTCGTATTAAGAATGAAGTTGGATTGCTGTTTTAAGACTGAACGACCCTTCCACACTAAAGGAATAAGTGGCTTGGAGGTTAGAGTGACAGGTCTAATCATAGATTTTTGCTGATCGTTAGTTCGAGTCCAGAAACAGAATAATTATTTTGTATATTTTTATTCTTTTTTTTTATTTTGAATATTATTCCGAATACTTATTCCATGATTTCTCTCCATCATTCAATCGCAATAATTCAAAAACAAAATATTTCTATAAAGTATTTATAGATTTATTTGAAATTCCTTTCACGGAAATGCGAAGAAGGTATACCTTTTGTTAGCATTGTGCTTTTAGAAAAGATTTGTCGTATTAAGAATGAAGTTGGATTGCTGTTTTAAGACTGAACGACCCTTCCACACTAAAGGAATCAGTGGCTTGGAGGTTAGAGTGACAGGTCTAATCACAGATTTTTGCTGGTCGTCAGTTCGAGTCCAGAAACAGAATAATTATTTTGTATATTTTTATTCTTTTTTTTTATTTTGAATTTTATTTCGAATACTTATTACATGATTTCTCTCAATCATTCAATCGCAATAATTCAAAAATAAAATAATTCTATAAATTATTTATAGATTTATTTGAAATTCTTTTCACGGACATGCGCAGACGGTATACCTTTTCTTAGCATTGTGCTTTTAGAAAAGATTTGTCGTATTAAGAATGAAGTTGGATTGCTGTTTTAAGACTGAACGACCCTTCCACACTAAAGGAATAAGTGGCTTGGAGGTTAGAGTGACAGGTCTAATCATAGATTTTTGCTGGTCGTCAGTTCGAGTCCAGAAACAGAATAATTATTTTGTATATTTTTATTCTTTTTTTTTATTTTGAATTTTATTTCGAATACTTATTACATGATTTCTCTCAATCATTCAATCGCAATAATTCAAAAATAAAATAATTCTATAAATTATTTATAGATTTATTTGAAATTCTTTTCACGGACATGCGCAGAAGGTATACCTTTTCTTAGCATTGTGCTTTTAGAAAAGATTTGTCGTATTAAGAATGAAGTTGGATTGCTGTTTTAAGACTGAACGACCCTTCCACACTAAAGGAATAAGTGGCTTGGAGGTTAGAGTGACAGGTCTAATCATAGATTTTTGCTGATCGTCAGTTCGAGTCCAGAAACAGAATAATTATTTTGTATATTTTTATTCTTTTTTTTTATTTTGAATATTATTCCGAATACTTATTCCATGATTTCTCTCAATCATTCAATCGCAATAATTCAAAAACAAAATATTTCTATAAAGTATTTATAGATTTATTTGAAATTCCTTTCACGGAAATGCGAAGAAGGTATACCTTTTGTTAGCATTGTGCTTTTAGAAAAGATTTGTCGTATTAAGAATGAAGTTGGATTGCTGTTTTAAGACTGAACGACCCTTCCACACTAAAGGAATCAGTGGCTTGGAGGTTAGAGTGACAGGTCTAATCATAGATTTTTGCTGGTCGTCAGTTCGAGTCCAGAAACAGAATAATTATTTTGTATATTTTTATTCTTTTTTTTTATTTTGAATTTTATTTCGAATACTTATTACATGATTTCTCTCAATCATTCAATCGCAATAATTCAAAAATAAAATAATTCTATAAATTATTTATAGATTTATTTGAAATTCTTTTCACGCACATGCGCAGACGGTATACCTTTTCTTAGCATTGTGCTTTTAGAAAAGATTTGTCGTATTAAGAATGAAGTTGGATTGCTGTTTTAAGACTGAACGACCCTTCCACACTAAAGGAATAAGTGGCTTGGAGGTTAGAGTGACAGGTCTAATCATAGATTTTTGCTGGTCGTCAGTTCGAGTCCAGAAACAGAATAATTATTTTGTATATTTTTATTCTTTTTTTTATTTTTTTTATTTTGAATATTATTCCGAATACTTATTCCATGATTTCTCTGAATCATTCAATCGCAATAATTCAAAAATAAAATAATTCTATAAAGTATTTATAGATTTATTTGAAATTCTTTTCACGGACATGCGCAGACGGTATACCTTTTCTTAGCATTGTGCTTTTAGAAAAGATTTGTCGTATTAAGAATGAAGTTGGATTGCTGTTTTAAGACTGAACGACCCTTCCACACTAAAGGAATAAGTGGCTTGGAGGTTAGAGTGACAGGTCTAATCATAGATTTTTGCTGGTCGTCAGTTCGAGTCCAGAAACAGAATAATTATTTTGTATATTTTTATTCTTTTTTTTTATTTTGAATTTTATTTCGAATACTTATTACATGATTTCTCTCAATCATTCAATCGCAATAATTCAAAAATAAAATAATTCTATAAATTATTTATAGATTCATTTGAAATTCTTTTCACGGACATGCGCAGAAGGTATACCTTTTCTTAGCATTGTGCTTTTAGAAAAGATTTGTCGTATTAAGAATGAAGTTGGATTGCTGTTTTAAGACTGAACGACCCTTCCACACTAAAGGAATAAGTGGCTTGGAGGTTAGAGTGACAGGTCTAATCATAGATTTTTGCTGATCGTCAGTTCGAGTCCAGAAACAGAATAATTATTTTGTATATTTTTATTCTTTTTTTTTATTTTGAATATTATTCCGAATACTTATTCCATGATTTCTCTCAATCATTCAATCGCAATAATTCAAAAACAAAATATTTCTATAAAGTATTTATAGATTTATTTGAAATTCCTTTCACGGAAATGCGAAGAAGGTATACCTTTTGTTAGCATTGTGCTTTTAGAAAAGATTTGTCGTATTAAGAATGAAGTTGGATTGCTGTTTTAAGACTGAACGACCCTTCCACACTAAAGGAATCAGTGGCTTGGAGGTTAGAGTGACAGGTCTAATCATAGATTTTTGCTGGTCGTCAGTTCGAGTCCAGAAACAGAATAATTATTTTGTATATTTTTATTCTTTTTTTTTATTTTGAATTTTATTTCGAATACTTATTACATGATTTCTCTCAATCATTCAATCGCAATAATTCAAAAATAAAATAATTCTATAAATTATTTATAGATTTATTTGAAATTCTTTTCACGGACATGCGCAGACGGTATACCTTTTCTTAGCATTGTGCTTTTAGAAAAGATTTGTCGTATTAAGAATGAAGTTGGATTGCTGTTTTAAGACTGAACGACCCTTCCACACTAAAGGAATAAGTGGCTTGGAGGTTAGAGTGACAGGTCTAATCATAGATTTTTGCTGGTCGTCAGTTCGAGTCCAGAAACAGAATAATTATTTTGTATATTTTTATTCTTTTTTTTTATTTTGAATATTATTCCGAATACTTATTCCATGATTTCTCTCAATCATTCAATCGCAATAATTCAAAAACAAAATATTTCTATAAAGTATTTATAGATTTATTTGAAATTCCTTTCACGGAAATGCGAAGAAGGTATACCTTTTGTTAGCATTGTGCTTTTAGAAAAGATTTGTCGTATTAAGAATGAAGTTGGATTGCTGTTTTAAGACTGAACGACCCTTCCACACTAAAGGAATAAGTGGCTTGGAGGTTAGAGTGACAGGTCTAATCATAGATTTTTGCTGGTCGTCAGTTCGAGTCCAGAAACAGAATAATTATTTTGTATATTTTTATTCTTTTTTTTATTTTTTTTATTTTGAATATTATTCCGAATACTTATTCCATGATTTCTCTGAATCATTCAATCCTAATAATTCAAAAATAAAATATTTCTATAAAGTATTTATAGATTTATTTGAAATTCCTTTCACGGACATGCGCAGAAGGTATACCTTTTCTTAGCATTGTGCTTTTAGAAAAGATTTGTCGTATTAAGAATGAAGTTGGATTGCTGTTTTAAGACTGAACGACCCTTCCACACTAAAGGAATCAGTGGCTTGGAGGTTAGAGTGACAAGTCTAATCATAGTTTTTTGCTGGTCGTCAGTTCGAGTCCCGAAACCGAAAAATTATTTTGTATATTTTTATTCTTTTTTTTATTTTTTTTATTTTGAATATTATTCCATGATTTCTCTGAATCATTCAATCCTAATAATTCAAAAATAAAATATTTCTATGATGTATTTATAGTTTTATTTGAAATTCCTTTCACGGACATGCGCAGAAGGTATACCTTTTCTTAGCATTGTGCTTTTAGAAAAGATTTGTCGTATTAAGAATGAAGTTGGATTGCTGTTTTAAGACTGAACGACCCTTCCACACTAAAGGAATCAGTGGCTTGGAGGTTAGAGTGACAGGTCTAATCATAGATTTTTGCTGGTCCTCAGTTCGAGTCCCGAAACCGAATAATTATTTTGTATATTTTTTTTTTATTTTTTTTATTTTGAATATTATTCTGAATACTTATTCCATGATTTCTCTGAATCATTCAATCCTAATAATTCAAAAATAAAATATTTCTATAAAGTATTTATAGATTTATTTGAAATTCCTTTCACGGACATGCGCAGAAGGTATACCTTTTCTTAGCATTGTGCTTTTAGAAAAGATTTGTCGTATTAAGAATGAAGTTGGATTGCTGTTTTAAGACTGAACGACCCTTCCACACTAAAGGAATCAGTGGCTTGGAGGTTAGAGTGACAGGTCTAATCATAGATTTTTGCTGGTCGTCAGTTCGAGTCCAGAAACAGAATAATTATTTTGTATATTTTTATTCTTTTTTTTTATTTTGAATTTTATTTCGAATACTTATTACATGATTTCTCTCAATCATTCAATCGCAATAATTCAAAAATAAAATAATTCTATAAATTATTTATAGATTTATTTGAAATTCTTTTCACGGACATGCGCAGACGGTATACCTTTTCTTAGCATTGTGCTTTTAGAAAAGATTTGTCGTATTAAGAATGAAGTTGGATTGCTGTTTTAAGACTGAACGACCCTTCCACTCTAAAGGAATAATTGGCTTGGAGGTTAGAGTGGCAGGTCTAATCATAGATTTTTGCTGGTCGTCAGTTCGAGTCCCGAAACCGAATAATTATTTTGCATATTTTTATTCTTTTTTATTTTTTTTATTTTGAATATTATTCCGAATACTTATTCCATGATTTCTCTCAATCATTCAATCCTAATAATTCAAAAATAAAATATTTCTATGAAGTATTTATAGATTTATCTGAAATTCCTTTCACGGACATGCGCAGAAGGTATAACTTTTCTTAGCATTGTGCTTTTAGAAAAGATTTGTCGTATTAAGAATGAAGTTGGATTGCTGTTTTAAGACTGAACGATCCTTTCGCACTAAAGGAATAAGTGGCTTGGAGGTTAGAGTGACAGGTCTAATCATAGATTTTTGCTGGTCGTCAGTTCGGGTCCCAAAACCGAATAATTATTTTGCATATTTTTATTCTTTTTTTTTAGTTTGGATATTATTCCGAATACTTATTCCATGATTTCTCTCAATCATTCAATCCTAATAATTCAAAAATGAAATATTTCTATAAAGTATTTATAGATTTATTTGAAATTCCTTTCACGGACATGCGCAGAAGGTATACCTTTTCTTAGCATTGTGCTTTTAGAAAAGATTTGTCGTATTAAGAATGAAGTTGGATTGCTGTTTTACAACAGAACGACCCTTCCACGCAAAAGGAATAAGTGGCTTGGAGGTTAGAGTGACAGATCTAATCATAGATTTTTGCTGGTCCTCAGTTCGAGTCCCGAAACCGAATAATTATTTTGCATATTTTTATTCTTTTTTTTTTTGAATATTATTCCGAAAACTTATTCCATGATTTCTCTCAATCATTCAATCCTAATAATTCAAAAATAAAATATTTCTATAAAGTATTTATAGATTTATTTGAAATTCTTTTCACGGACATGCGCAGTCGGTATACCTTTTCTTAGCATTGTGCTTTTAGAAAAGATTTGTCGTATGAAGAATGAAGTTGGATTGCTGTTTTACAACAGAACGACCCTTCCACACTAAAGGACTAAGTGGCTTGGAGGTTAGAGTGACAGATCTAATCATAGATTTTTGCTGGTCCTCAGTTCGAGTCCCGAAACCGAAAAAATATTTTGTATATTTTTATTCTTTTTTTTTTATTTTGAATATTATTCCGAATACTTATTCCATGATTTCTCTCAATCATTCAATCGCAATAATTCAAAAATAAAATTATTCTATAAATTATTTATAGATTTATTTGAAATTCTTTTCACGGACCTGCGCAGTCGGTATACCTTTTCTTAGCATTGTGCTTTTAGAAAAGATTTGTCGTATGAAGAATGAAGTTGGATTGCTGTTTTAAGACTGAACGACCCTTCCACTCTAAAGGAATAAGTGGCTTGGAGGTTAATCATAGATTTTTGCTGGTCCTCAGTTCGAGTCCCGAAACCGAAAAAATATTTTGTATATTTTTATTCTTTTTTTTTATTTTGAATATTATTCCGAATACTTATTCCATGATTTCTCTCAATCATTCAATCGCAATAATTCAAAAATAAAATTATTCTATAAATTATTTATAGATTTATTTGAAATTCTTTTCACGGACCTGCGCAGACGGTATACCTTTTCTTAGCATTGCGCTTTTAGAAAAGATTTGTCGTATGAAGAATGAAGTTGGATTGCTGTTTTAAGACTGAACGACCCTTCCACTCTAAAGGAATAAGTGGCTTGGAGGTTAGAGTGACAGGTCTAATCATAGATTTTTGCTGGTCCTCAGTTCGAGTCCCGAAACCGAAAAAATATTTTGTATATTTTTATTCTTTTTTTTTTATTTTGAATATTATTCCGAATACTTATTCCATGATTTCTCTCAATCATTCAATCGCAATAATTCAAAAATAAAATTATTCTATAATTTATTTATAGATTTATTTGAAATTCTTTTCACGGACCTGCGCAGTCGGTATACCTTTTCTTAGCATTGTGCTTTTAGAAAAGATTTGTCGTATGAAGAATGAAGTTGGATTGCTGTTTTAAGACTGAACGACCCTTCCACTCTAAAGGAATAAGTGGCTTGGAGGTTAGAGTGACAGGTCTAATCATAGATTTTTGCTGGTCCTCAGTTCGAGTCCCGAAACCGAAAAAATATTTTGTATATTTTTATTCTTTTTTTTTTATTTTGAATATTATTCCGAATACTTATTCCATGATTTCTCTCAATCATTCAATCGCAATAATTCAAAAATAAAATTATTCTATAAATTATTTATAGATTTATTTGAAATTCTTTTCACGGACCTGCGCAGACGGTATACCTTTTCTTAGCATTGTGCTTTTAGAAAAGATTTGTCGTATGAAGAATGAAGTTGGATTGCTGTTTTAAGACTGAACGACCCTTCCACTCTAAAGGAATAAGTGGCTTGGAGGTTAGAGTGAGAGGTCTAATCATAGATTTTTGCTGGTCCTCAGTTCGAGTCCCGAAACCGAAAAAATATTTTGTATATTTTTATTCTTTTTTTTTATTTTGAATATTATTCCGAATACTTATTCCATGATTTCTCTCAATCATTCAATCGCAATAATTCAAAAATAAAATTATTCTATAAATTATTTATAGATTTATTTGAAATTCTTTTCACGGACCTGCGCAGTCGGTATACCTTTTCTTAGCATTGTGCTTTTAGAAAAGATTTGTCGTATGAAGAATGAAGTTGGATTGCTGTTTTAAGACTGAACGACCCTTCCACTCTAAAGGAATAAGTGGCTTGGAGGTTAGAGTGACAGGTCTAATCATAGATTTTTGCTGGTCCTCAGTTCGAGTCCCGAAACCGAAAAAATATTTTAGATATTTTTATTCTTTTTTTTTATTTTGAATATTATTCCGAATACTTATTCCATGATTTCTCTCAATCATTCAATCGCAATAATTCAAAAATAAAATTATTCTATAAATTATTTATAGATTTATTTGAAATTCTTTTCACGGACCTGCGCAGACGGTATACCTTTTCTTAGCATTGTGCTTTTAGAAAAGATTTGTCGTATGAAGAATGAAGTTGGATTGCTGTTTTAAGACTGAACGACCCTTCCACTCTAAAGGAATAAGTGGCTTGGAGGTTAGAGTGACAGGTCTAATCATAGATTTTTGCTGGTCCTCAGTTCGAGTCCCGAAACCGAAAAAATATTTTGTATATTTTTATTCTTTTTTTTTTTATTTTGAATATTATTCCGAATACTTATTCCATGATTTCTCTCAATCATTCAATCGCAATAATTCAAAAATAAAATTATTCTATAAATTATTTATAGATTTATTTGAAATTCTTTTCACGGACCTGCGCAGTCTTTATACCTTTTCTTAGCATTGTGCTTTTAGAAAAGATTTGTCGTATGAAGAATGAAGTTGGATTGCTGCTTTAAGACTGAACGACCCTTCCACTCTAAAGGAATAAGTGGCTTGGAGGTTAGAGTGACAGGTCTAATCATAGATTTTTGCTGGTCCTCAGTTCGAGTCCCGAAACCGAAAAAATATTTTGTATATTTTTATTCTTTTTTTTTTATTTTGAATATTATTCCGAATACTTATTCCATGATTTCTCTCAATCATTCAATCGCAATAATTCAAAAATAAAATTATTCTATAAATTATTTATAGATTTATTTGAAATTCCTTTCACGGACATGCGCAGAAGGTATACCTTTTCTTAGCATTGTGCTTTTAGAAAAGATTTGTCGTATTAAGAATGAAGTTGGATTGCTGTTTTACAACAGAACGACCCTTCCACACTAAAGGACTAAGTGGCTTGGAGGTTAGAGTGACAGATCTAATCATAGATTTTTGCTGGTCCTCAGTTCGAGTCCCGAAACCGAATAATTATTTTGCATATTTTTATTCTTTTTTTTTTTGAATATTATTCCGAATACTTATTCCATGATTTCTCTCAATCATTCAATCCTAATAATTCAAAAATAAAATATTTCTATAAAGTATTTATAGATTTATTTGAAATTCTTTTCACGGACATGCGCAGTCGGTATACCTTTTCTTAGCATTGTGCTTTTAGAAAAGATTTGTCGTATGAAGAATGAAGTTGGATTGCTGTTTTAAGACTGAACGACCCTTCCACTCTAAAGGAATAAGTGGCTTGGAGGTTAGAGTGACAGGTCTAATCATAGATTTTTGCTGGTCCTCAGTTCCCGAAACCGAAAAAATATTTTGTATATTTTTATTCTTTTTTTTTTATTTTGAATATTATTCCGAATACTTATTCCATGATTTCTCTCAATCATTCAATCGCAATAATTCAAAAATAAAATTATTCTATAAATTATTTATAGATTTATTTGAAATTCTTTTCACGGACCTGCGCAGACTTTATACCTTTTCTTAGCATTGTGCTTTTAGAAAAGATTTGTCGTATGAAGAATGAAGTTGGATTGCTGTTTTAAGACTGAACGACCCTTCCACTCTAAAGGAATAAGTGGCTTGGAGGTTAGAGTGACAGGTCTAATCATAGATTTTTGCTGGTCCTCAGTTCGAGTCCCGAAACCGAAAAAATATTTTGTATATTTTTATTCTTTTTTTTTATTTTGAATATTATTCCGAATACTTATTCCATGATTTCTCTCAATCATTCAATCGCAATAATTCAAAAATAAAATTATTCTATAAATTATTTATAGATTTATTTGAAATTCTTTTCACGGACCTGCGCAGTCGGTATAACTTTTCTTAGCATTGTGCTTTTAGAAAAGATTTGTCGTATGAAGAATGAAGTTGGATTGCTGTTTTAAGACTGAACGACCCTTCCACTCTAAAGGAATAAGTGGCTTGGAGGTTAGAGTGACAGGTCTAATCATAGATTTTTGCTGGTCCTCAGTTCGAGTCCCGAAACCGAAAAAATATTTTGTATATTTTTATTCTTTTTTTTTTATTTTGAATATTATTCCGAATACTTATTCCATGATTTCTCTCAATCATTCAATCGCAATAATTCAAAAATAAAATTATTCTATAAATTATTTATAGATTTATTTGAAATTCTTTTCACGGACATGCGCAGACGGTATACCTTTTCTTAGCATTGTGCTTTTAGAAAAGATTTGTCGTATGAAGAATGAAGTTGGATTGCTGTTTTAAGACTGAACGACCCTTCCACTCTAAAGGAATAAGTGGCTTGGAGGTTAGAGTGACAGGTCTAATCATAGATTTTTGCTGGTCCTCAGTTCGAGTCCCGAAACCGAAAAAATATTTTGTATATTTTTATTCTTTTTTTTTTATTTTGAATATTATTCCGAATACTTATTCCATGATTTCTCTCAATCATTCAATCGCAATAATTCAAAAATAAAATTATTCTATAAATTATTTATAGATTTATTTGAAATTCTTTTCACGGACCTGCGCAGTCGGTATACCTTTTCTTAGCATTGTGCTTTTAGAAAAGATTTGTCGTATGAAGAATGAAGTTGGATTGCTGTTTTAAGACTGAACGACCCTTCCACTCTAAAGGAATAAGTGGCTTGGAGGTTAGAGTGACAGGTCTAATCATAGATTTTTGCTGGTCCTCAGTTCGAGTCCCGAAACCGAAAAAATATTTTGTATATTTTTATTCTTTTTTTTTTTATTTTGAATATTATTCCGAATACTTATTCCATGATTTCTCTCAATCATTCAATCGCAATAATTCAAAAATAAAATTATTCTATAAATTATTTATAGATTTATTTGAAATTCCTTTCACGGACATGCGCAGAAGGTATACCTTATCTTAGCATTGTGCTTTTAGAAAAGATTTGTCGTATTAAGAATGAAGTTGGATTGCTGTTTTACAACAGAACGACCCTTCCACACTAAAGGACTAAGTGGCTTGGAGGTTAGAGTGACAGATCTAATCATAGATTTTTGCTGGTCCTCAGTTCGAGTCCCGAAACCGAATAATTATTTTGCATATTTTTATTCTTTTTTTTTTTGAATATTATTCCGAATACTTATTCCATGATTTCTCTCAATCATTCAATCCTAATAATTCAAAAATAAAATATTTCTATAAAGTATTTATAGATTTATTTGAAATTCTTTTCACGGACATGCGCAGTCGGTATACCTTTTCTTAGCATTGTGCTTTTAGAAAAGATTTGTCGTATGAAGAATGAAGTTGGATTGCTGTTTTAAGACTGAACGACCCTTCCACTCTAAAGGAATAAGTGGCTTGGAGGTTAGAGTGACAGGTCTAATCATAGATTTTTGCTGGTCCTCAGTTCGAGTCCCGAAACCGAAAAAATATTTTGTATATTTTTATTCTTTTTTTTTTATTTTGAATATTATTCCGAATACTTATTCCATGATTTCTCTCAATCATTCAATCGCAATAATTCAAAAATAAAATTATTCTATAAATTATTTTTAGATTTATTTGAAATTCTTTTCACGGACATGCGCAGACGGTATACCTTTTCTTAGCATTGTGTTTTTAGAAAGGATTTGTCGTATGAAGAATGAAGTTGGATTGCTGTTTTAAGACTGAACGACCCTTCCACTCTAAAGGAATAAGTGGCTTGGAGGTTAGAGTGACAGGTCTAATCATAGATTTTTGCTGGTCCTCAGTTCGAGTCCCGAAACCGAAAAAATATTTTGTATATTTTTATTCTTTTTTTTTATTTTGAATATTATTCCGAATACTTATTCCATGATTTCTCTCAATCATTCAATCGCAATAATTCAAAAATAAAATTATTCTATAAATTATTTATAGATTTATTTGAAATTCTTTTCACGGACATGCGCAGACGGTATACCTTTTCTTAGCATTGTGTTTTTAGAAAGGATTTGTCGTATGAAGAATGAAGTTGGATTGCTGTTTTAAGACTGAACGACCCTTCCACTCTAAAGGAATAAGTGGCTTGGAGGTTAGAGTGACAGGTCTAATCATAGATTTTTGCTGGTCCTCAGTTCGAGTCCCGAAACCGAAAAAATATTTTGTATATTTTTATTCTTTTTTTTTTTTATTTTGAATATTATTCCGAATACTTATTCCATGATTTCTCTCAATCATTCAATCGCAATAATTCAAAAATAAAATTATTCTATAAATTATTTATAGATTTATTTGAAATTCTTTTCACGGACATGCGCAGACGGTATACCTTTTCTTAGCATTGTGTTTTTAGAAAGGATTTGTCGTATGAAGAATGAAGTTGGATTGCTGTTTTAAGACTGAACGACCCTTCCACTCTAAAGGAATAAGTGGCTTGGAGGTTAGAGTGATAGGTCTAATCATAGATTTTTGCTGGTCCTCAGTTCGAGTCCCGAAACCGAAAAAATATTTTGTATATTTTTATTCTTTTTTTTTATTTTGAATATTATTCCGAATACTTATTCCATGATTTCTCTCAATCATTCAATCGCAATAATTCAAAAATAAAATTATTCTATAAATTATTTATAGATTTATTTGAAATTCTTTTCACGGACATGCGCAGACGGTATACCTTTTCTTAGCATTGTGTTTTTAGAAAGGATTTGTCGTATGAAGAATGAAGTTGGATTGCTGTTTTAAGACTGAACGACCCTTCCACTCTAAAGGAATAAGTGGCTTGGAGGTTAGAGTGATAGGTCTAATCATAGATTTTTGCTGGTCCTCAGTTCGAGTCCCGAAACCGAAAAAATATTTTGTATATTTTTATTCTTTTTTTTTTATTTTGAATATTATTCCGAATACTTATTCCATGATTTCTCTCAATCATTCAATCGCAATAATTCAAAAATAAAATTATTCTATAAATTATTTATAGATTTATTTGAAATTCTTTTCACGGACATGCGCAGACGGTATACCTTTTCTTAGCATTGTGCTTTTAGAAAAGATTTGTCGTATGAAGAATGAATTTGGATTGCTGTTTTAAGACTGAACGACCCTTCCGCTCTAAAGGAATAAGTGGCTTGGAGGTTAGAGTGACAGGTCTAATCATAGATTTTTGCTGGTCCTCAGTTCGAGTCCCGAAACCGAAAAAATATTTTGTATATTTTTATTCTTTTTTTTTATTTTGAATATTATTCCGAATACTTATTCCATGATTTCTCTCAATCATTCAATCGCAATAATTCAAAAATAAAATTATTCTATAAATTATTTATAGATTTATTTGAAATTCTTTTCACGGACATGCGCAGACGGTATACCTTTTCTTAGCATTGTGCTTTTAGAAAGGATTTGTCGTATGAAGAATGAAGTTGGATTGCTGTTTTAAGACTGAACGACCCTTCCACTCTAAAGGAATAAGTGGCTTGGAGGTTAGAGTGACAGGTCTAATCATAGATTTTT
Source organism: Argiope bruennichi (assembly GCF_947563725.1). Lineage (NCBI taxonomy): Eukaryota > Metazoa > Arthropoda > Arachnida > Araneae > Araneidae > Argiope > Argiope bruennichi. Next base: position 15,273,619 of record NC_079160.1, read on the forward strand.
GCTGGTCCTCAGTTCGAGTCCCGAAACCGAAAAAATATTTTGTATATTTTTATTCTTTTTTTTTATTTTGAATATTATTCCGAATACTTATTCCATGATTTCTCTCAATCATTCAATCGCAATAATTCAAAAATAAAATTATTCTATAAATTATTTATAGATTTATTTGAAATTCTTTTCACGGACATGCACAGACGGTATACCTTTTCTTAGCATTGTGTTTTTAGAAAGGATTTGTCGTATGAAGAATGAAGTTGGATTGCTGTTTTAAGACTGAACGACCCTTCCACTCTAAAGGAATAAGTGGCTTGGAGGTTAGAGTGACAGGTCTAATCATAGATTTTTGCTGGTCCTCAGTTCGAGTCCCGAAACCGAAAAAATATTTTGTATATTTTTATTCTTTTTTTTTTTATTTTGAATATTATTCCGAATACTTATTCCATGATTTCTCTCAATCATTCAATCGCAATAATTCAAAAATAAAATTATTCTATAAATTATTTATAGATTTATTTGAAATTCTTTTCACGGACATGCGCAGACGGTATAACTTTTCTTAGCATTGTGTTTTTAGAAAGGATTTGTCGTATGAAGAATGAAGTTGGATTGCTGTTTTAAGACTGAACGACCCTTCCATTCTAAAGGAATAAGTGGCTTGGAGGTTAGAGTGACAGGTCTAATCATAGATTTTTGCTGGTCCTCAGTTCGAGTCCCGAAACCGAAAAAATATTTTGTATATTTTTATTCTTTTTTTTTTATTTTGAATATTATTCCGAATACTTATTCCATGATTTCTCTCAATCATTCAATCGCAATAATTCAAAAATAAAATTATTCTATAAATTATTTATAGATTTATTTGAAATTCTTTTCACGGACATGCGCAGACGGTATACCTTTTCTTAGCATTGTGTTTTTAGAAAGGATTTGTCGTATGAAGAATGAAGTTGGATTGCTGTTTTAAGACTGAACGACCCTTCCACTCTAAAGGAATAAGTGGCTTGGAGGTTAGAGTGACAGGTCTAATCATAGATTTTTGCTGGTCCTCAGTTCGAGTCCCGAAACCGAAAAAATATTTTGTATATTTTTATTCTTTTTTTTTTATTTTGAATATTATTCCGAATACTTATTCCATGATTTCTCTCAGTCATTCAATCGCAATAATTCAAAAATAAAATTATTCTATAAATTATTTATAGATTTATTTGAAATTCTTTTCACGGACATGCGCAGACGGTATACCTTTTCTTAGCATTGTGTTTTTAGAAAGGATTTGTCGTATGAAGAATGAAGTTGGATTGCTGTTTTAAGACTGAACGACCCTTCCACTCTAAAGGAATAAGTGGCTTGGAGGTTAGAGTGACAGGTCTAATCATAGATTTTTGCTGGTCCTCAGTTCGAGTCCCGAAACCGAAAAAATATTTTGTATATTTTTATTCTTTTTTTTTTATTTTGAATATTATTCCGAATACTTATTCCATGATTTCTCTCAATCATTCAATCGCAATAATTCAAAAATAAAATTATTCTATAAATTATTTATAGATTTATTTGAAATTCTTTTCACGGACATGCGCAGACGGTATACCTTTTCTTAGCATTGTGTTTTTAGAAAGGATTTGTCGTATGAAGAATGAAGTTGGATTGCTGTTTTAAGACTGAACGACCCTTCCACTCTAAAGGAATAAGTGGCTTGGAGGTTAGAGTGATAGGTCTAATCATAGATTTTTGCTGGTCCTCAGTTCGAGTCCCGAAACCGAAAAAATATTTTGTATATTTTTATTCTTTTTTTTTTATTTTGAATATTATTCCGAATACTTATTCCATGATTTCTCTCAATCATTCAATCGCAATAATTCAAAAATAAAATTATTCTATAAATTATTTATAGATTTATTTGAAATTCTTTTCACGGACATGCGCAGACGGTATACCTTTTCTTAGCATTGTGTTTTTAGAAAGGATTTGTCGTATGAAGAATGAAGTTGGATTGCTGTTTTAAGACTGAACGACCCTTCCACTCTAAAGGAATAAGTGGCTTGGAGGTTAGAGTGACAGGTCTAATCATAGATTTTTGCTGGTCCTCAGTTCGAGTCCCGAAACCGAAAAAATATTTTGTATATTTTTATTCTTTTTTTTTTATTTTGAATATTATTCCGAATACTTATTCCATGATTTCTCTCAATCATTCAATCGCAATCATTCAAAAATAAAATTATTCTATAAATTATTTATAGATTTATTTGAAATTCTTTTCACGGACATGCGCAGACGGTATACCTTTTCTTAGCATTGTGTTTTTAGAAAGGATTTGTCGTATGAAGAATGAAGTTGGATTGCTGTTTTAAGACTGAACGACCCTTCCACTCTAAAGGAATAAGTGGCTTGGAGGTTAGAGTGACAGGTCTAATCATAGATTTTTGCTGGTCCTCAGTTCGAGTCCCGAAACCGAAAAAATATTTTGTATATTTTTATTCTTTTTTTTTATTTTGAATATTATTCCGAATACTTATTCCATGATTTCTCTCAATCATTCAATCGCAATAATTCAAAAATAAAATTATTCTATAAATTATTTATAGATTTATTTGAAATTCTTTTCACGGACATGCACAGACGGTATACCTTTTCTTAGCATTGTGTTTTTAGAAAGGATTTGTCGTATGAAGAATGAAGTTGGATTGCTGTTTTAAGACTGAACGACCCTTCCACTCTAAAGGAATAAGTGGCTTGGAGGTTAGAGTGACAGGTCTAATCATAGATTTTTGCTGGTCCTCAGTTCGAGTCCCGAAACCGAAAAAATATTTTGTATATTTTTATTCTTTTTTTTTTTATTTTGAATATTATTCCGAATACTTATTCCATGATTTCTCTCAATCATTCAATCGCAATAATTCAAAAATAAAATTATTCTATAAATTATTTATAGATTTATTTGAAATTCTTTTCACGGACATGCGCAGACGGTATAACTTTTCTTAGCATTGTGTTTTTAGAAAGGATTTGTCGTATGAAGAATGAAGTTGGATTGCTGTTTTAAGACTGAACGACCCTTCCATTCTAAAGGAATAAGTGGCTTGGAGGTTAGAGTGACAGGTCTAATCATAGATTTTTGCTGGTCCTCAGTTCGAGTCCCGAAACCGAAAAAATATTTTGTATATTTTTATTCTTTTTTTTTTATTTTGAATATTATTCCGAATACTTATTCCATGATTTCTCTCAATCATTCAATCGCAATAATTCAAAAATAAAATTATTCTATAAATTATTTATAGATTTATTTGAAATTCTTTTCACGGACATGCGCAGACGGTATACCTTTTCTTAGCATTGTGTTTTTAGAAAGGATTTGTCGTATGAAGAATGAAGTTGGATTGCTGTTTTAAGACTGAACGACCCTTCCACTCTAAAGGAATAAGTGGCTTGGAGGTTAGAGTGACAGGTCTAATCATAGATTTTTGCTGGTCCTCAGTTCGAGTCCCGAAACCGAAAAAATATTTTGTATATTTTTATTCTTTTTTTTTTATTTTGAATATTATTCCGAATACTTATTCCATGATTTCTCTCAGTCATTCAATCGCAATAATTCAAAAATAAAATTATTCTATAAATTATTTATAGATTTATTTGAAATTCTTTTCACGGACATGCGCAGACGGTATACCTTTTCTTAGCATTGTGTTTTTAGAAAGGATTTGTCGTATGAAGAATGAAGTTGGATTGCTGTTTTAAGACTGAACGACCCTTCCACTCTAAAGGAATAAGTGGCTTGGAGGTTAGAGTGACAGGTCTAATCATAGATTTTTGCTGGTCCTCAGTTCGAGTCCCGAAACCGAAAAAATATTTTGTATATTTTTATTCTTTTTTTTTTATTTTGAATATTATTCCGAATACTTATTCCATGATTTCTCTCAATCATTCAATCGCAATAATTCAAAAATAAAATTATTCTATAAATTATTTATAGATTTATTTGAAATTCTTTTCACGGACATGCGCAGACGGTATACCTTTTCTTAGCATTGTGTTTTTAGAAAGGATTTGTCGTATGAAGAATGAAGTTGGATTGCTGTTTTAAGACTGAACGACCCTTCCACTCTAAAGGAATAAGTGGCTTGGAGGTTAGAGTGACAGGTCTAATCATAGATTTTTGCTGGTCCTCAGTTCGAGTCCCGAAACCGAAAAAATATTTTGTATATTTTTATTCTTTTTTTTTTATTTTGAATATTATTCCGAATACTTATTCCATGATTTCTCTCAATCATTCAATCGCAATAATTCAAAAATAAAATTATTCTATAAATTATTTATAGATTTATTTGAAATTCTTTTCACGGACATGCGCAGACGGTATACCTTTTCTTAGCATTGTGTTTTTAGAAAGGATTTGTCGTATGAAGAATGAAGTTGGATTGCTGTTTTAAGACTGAACGACCCTTCCACTCTAAAGGAATAAGTGGCTTGGAGGTTAGAGTGACAGGTCTAATCATAGATTTTTGCTGGTCCTCAGTTCGAGTCCCGAAACCGAAAAAATATTTTGTATATTTTTATTCTTTTTTTTTTATTTTGAATATTATTCCGAATACTTATTCCATGATTTCTCTCAATCATTCAATCGCAATCATTCAAAAATAAAATTATTCTATAAATTATTTATAGATTTATTTGAAATTCTTTTCACGGACATGCGCAGACGGTATACCTTTTCTTAGCATTGTGTTTTTAGAAAGGATTTGTCGTATGAAGAATGAAGTTGGATTGCTGTTTTAAGACTGAACGACCCTTCCACTCTAAAGGAATAAGTGGCTTGGAGGTTAGAGTGACAGGTCTAATCATAGATTTTTGCTGGTCCTCAGTTCGAGTCCCGAAACCGAAAAAATATTTTGTATATTTTTATTCTTTTTTTTATTTTGAATATTATTCCGAATACTTATTCCATGATTTCTCTCAATCATTCAATCGCAATAATTCAAAAATAAAATTATTCTATAAATTATTTATAGATTTATTTGAAATTCTTTTCACGGACATGCGCAGACGGTATACCTTTTCTTAGCATTGTGTTTTTAGAAAGGATTTGTCGTATGAAGAATGAAGTTGGATTGCTGTTTTAAGACTGAACGACCCTTCCACTCTAAAGGAATAAGTGGCTTGGAGGTTAGAGTGATAGGTCTAATCATAGATTTTTGCTGGTCCTCAGTTCGAGTCCCGAAACCGAAAAAATATTTTGTATATTTTTATTCTTTTTTTTTTATTTTGAATATTATTCCGAATACTTATTCCATGATTTCTCTCAATCATTCAATCGCAATAATTCAAAAATAAAATTATTCTATAAATTATTTATAGATTTATTTGAAATTCTTTTCACGGACATGCGCAGACGGTATACCTTTTCTTAGCATTGTGCTTTTAGAAAGGATTTGTCGTATGAAGAATGAAGTTGGATTGCTGTTTTAAGACTGAACGACCCTTCCATTCTAAAGGAATAAGTGGCTTGGAGGTTAGAGTGACAGGTCTAATCATAGATTTTTGCTGGTCCTCAGTTCGAGTCCCGAAACCGAAAAAATATTTTGTATATTTTTATTCTTTTTTTTTTTTATTTTGAATATTATTCCGAATACTTATTCCATGATTTCTCTCAATCATTCAATCGCAATAATTCAAAAATAAAATTATTCTATAAATTATTTATAGATTTATTTGAAATTCTTTTCACGGACATGCGCAGACGGTATACCTTTTCTTAGCATTGTGTTTTTAGAAAGGATTTGTCGTATGAAGAATGAAGTTGGATTGCTGTTTTAAGACAGAACGACCCTTTCACACTAAAGGAATAAGTGGCTTGGAGGTTAGAGTGACAGTTCTAATCATAGATTTTTGCTGGTCCTCAGTTCGAGTCCCGAAACCGAAAAAATATTTTGTATATTTTTATTCTTTTTTTTTTATTTTGAATATTATTCCGAATACTTATTCCATGATTTCTCTCAATCATTCAATCGCAATAATTCAAAAATAAAATTATTCTATAAATTATTTATAGATTTATTTGAAATTCTTTTCACGGACATGCGCAGACGGTATACCTTTTCTTAGCATTGTGTTTTTAGAAAGGATTTGTCGTATGAAGAATGAAGTTGGATTGCTGTTTTAAGACTGAATGACCCTTTCACACTAAAGGAATAAGTGGCTTGGAGGTTAGAGTGCCAGATCTAATCATAGATTTTTGCTGGTCCTCAGTTCGAGTCCCGAAACCGAAAAAATATTTTGTATATTTTTATTCTTTTTTTTATTTTGAATATTATTCCGAATACTTATTCCATGATTTCTCTCAATCATTCAATCGCAATAATTCAAAAATAAAATTATTCTATAAATTATTTATAGATTTATTTGAAATTCTTTTCACGGACATGCGCAGACGGTATACCTTTTCTTAGCATTGTGCTTTTAGAAAGGATTTGTCGTATGAAGAATGAAGTTGGATTGCTGTTTTAAGACTGAACGACCCTTTCACACTAAAGGAATAAGTGGCTTGGAGGTTAGAGTGACAGTTCTAATCATAGGTTTTTGCTGGTCCTCAGTTCGAGTCCCGAAACCGAAAAAATATTTTGTATATTTTTATTCTTTTTTTTTATTTTGAATATTATTCCGAATACTTATTCCATGATTTCTCTCAATCATTCAATCGCAATAATTCAAAAATAAAATTATTCTATAAATTATTTATAGATTTATTTGAAATTCTTTTCACGTACATGCGCAGACGGTATACCTTTTCTTAGCATTGTGTTTTTAGAAAGGATTTGTCGTATGAAGAATGAAGTTGGATTGCTGTTTTAAGACTGAACGACCCTTTCACACTAAAGGAATAAGTGGCTTGGAGGTTAGAGTGACAGTTCTAATCATAGATTTTTGCTGGTCCTCAGTTCGAGTCCCGAAACCGAAAAAATATTTTGTATATTTTTATTCTTTTTTTTTATTTTGAATATTATTCCGAATACTTATTCCATGATTTCTCTCAATCATTCAATCGCAATAATTCAAAAATAAAATTATTCTATAAATTATTTATAGATTTATTTGAAATTCTTTTCACGGACATGCGCAGACGGTATACCTTTTCTTAGCATTGTGTTTTTAGAAAGGATTTGTCGTATGAAGAATGAAGTTGGATTGCTGTTTTAAGACTGAACGACCCTTTCACACTAAAGGAATAAGTGGCTTGGAGGTTAGAGTGACAGTTCTAATCATAGATTTTTGCTGGTCCGCAGTTCGAGTCCCGAAACCGAAAAAATATTTTGTATATTTTTATTCTTTTTTTTTATTTTGAATATTATTCCGAATACTTATTCCATGATTTCTCTCAATCATTCAATCGCAATAATTCAAAAATAAAATTATTCTATAAATTATTTATAGATTTATTTGAAATTCTTTTCACGGACATGCGCAGACGGTATACCTTTTCTTAGCATTGTGCTTTTAGAAAGGATTTGTCGTATGAAGAATGAAGTTGGATTGCTGTTTTAAGACTGAACGACCCTTTCACACTAAAGGAATAAGTGGCTTGGAGGTTAGAGTGACAGTTCTAATCATAGATTTTTGCTGGTCCTCAGTTCGAGTCCCGAAACCGAAAAAATATTTTGTATATTTTTATTCTTTTTTTTTATTTTGAATATTATTCCGAATACTTATTCCATGATTTCTCTCAATCATTCAATCGCAATAATTCAAAAATAAAATTATTCTATAAATTATTTATAGATTTATTTGAAATTCTTTTCACGGACATGCGCAGACGGTATACCTTTTCTTAGCATTGTGTTTTTAGAAAGGATTTGTCGTATGAAGAATGAAGTTGGATTGCTGTTTTAAGACTGAACGACCCTTTCACACTAAAGGAATAAGTGGCTTGGAGGTTAGAGTGACAGTTCTAATCATAGATTTTTGCTGGTCCTCAGTTCGAGTCCCGAAACCGAAAAAATATTTTGTATATTTTTATTCTTTTTTTTTTATTTTGAATATTATTCCGAATACTTATTCCATGATTTCTCTCAATCATTCAATCGCAATAATTCAAAAATAAAATTATTCTATAAATTATTTATAGATTTATTTGAAATTCTTTTCACGGACATGCGCAGACGGTATACCTTTTCTTAGCATTGTGTTTTTAGAAAGGATTTGTCGTATGAAGAATGAAGTTGGATTGCTGTTTTAAGACTGAACGACCCTTCCACTCTAAAGGAATAAGTGGCTTGGAGGTTAGAGTGACAGGTCTAATCATAGATTTTTGCTGGTCCTCAGTTCGAGTCCCGAAACCGAAAAAATATTTTGTATATTTTTATTCTTTTTTTTATTTTGAATATTATTCCGAATACTTATTCCATGATTTCTCTCAATCATTCAATCGCAATATTTCAAAAATAAAATTTTTCTATAAATTATTTATAGATTTATTTGAAATTCTTTTCACGGACATGCGCAGACGGTATACCTTTTCTTAGCATTGTGTTTTTAGAAAGGATTTGTCGTATGAAGAATGAAGTTGGATTGCTGTTTTAAGACTGAACGACCCTTTCACACTAAAGGAATAAGTGGCTTGGAGGTTAGAGTGACAGTTCTAATCATAGATTTTTGCTGGTCCTCAGTTCGAGTCCCGAAACCGAAAAAATATTTTGTATATTTTTATTCTTTTTTTTTATTTTGAATATTATTCCGAATACTTATTCCATGATTTCTCTCAATCATTCAATCGCAATAATTCAAAAATAAAATTATTCTATAAATTATTTATAGATTTATTTGAAATTCTTTTCACGAACATGCGCAGACGGTATACCTTTTCTTAGCATTGTGCTTTTAGAAAGGATTTGTCGTATGAAGAATGAAGTTGGATTGCTGTTTTAAGACTGAACGACCCTTTCACACTAAAGGAATAAGTGGCTTGGAGGTTAGAGTGACAGTTCTAATCATAGATTTTTGCTGGTCCTCAGTTCGAGTCCCGAAACCGAAAAAATATTTTGTATATTTTTATTCTTTTTTTTTTATTTTGAATATTATTCCGAATACTTATTCCATGATTTCTCTCAATCATTCAATCGCAATAATTCAAAAATAAAATTATTCTATAAATTATTTATAGATTTATTTGAAATTCTTTTCACGAACATGCGCAGACGGTATACCTTTTCTTAGCATTGTGTTTTTAGAAAGGATTTGTCGTATGAAGAATGAAGTTGGATTGCTGTTTTAAGACTGAACGACCCTTTCACACTAAAGGAATAAGTGGCTTGGAGGTTAGAGTGACAGTTCTAATCATAGATTTTTGCTGGTCCTCAGTTCGAGTCCCGAAACCGAAAAAATATTTTGTATATTTTTATTCTTTTTTTTTATTTTGAATATTATTCCGAATACTTATTCCATGATTTCTCTCAATCATTCAATCGCAATAATTCAAAAATAAAATTTTTCTATAAATTATTTATAGATTTATTTGAAATTCTTTTCACGGACATGCGCAGACAGTATACCTTTTCTTAGCATTGTGTTTTTAGAAAGGATTTGTCGTATGAAGAATGAAGTTGGATTGCTGTTTTAAGACTGAACGACCCTTTCACACTAAAGGAATAAGTGGCTTGGAGGTTAGAGTGACAGTTCTAATCATAGATTTTTGCTGGTCCTCAGTTCGAGTCCCGAAACCGAAAAAATATTTTGTATATTTTTATTCTTTTTTTTTTATTTTGAATATTATTCCGAATACTTATTCCATGATTTCTCTCAATCATTCAATCGCAATAATTCAAAAATAAAATTATTCTATAAATTATTTATAGATTTATTTGAAATTCTTTTCACGGACATGCGCAGACGGTATACCTTTTCTTAGCATTGTGTTTTTAGAAAGGATTTGTCGTATGAAGAATGAAGTTGGATTGCTGTTTTAAGACTGAACGACCCTTTCACACTAAAGGCATAAGTGGCTTGGAGGTTAGAGTGACAGTTCTAATCATAGATTTTTGCTGGTCCTCAGTTCGAGTCCCGAAACCGAAAAAATATTTTGTATATTTTTATTCTTTTTTTTTTATTTTGAATATTATTCCGAATACTTATTCCATGATTTCTCTCAATCATTCAATCGCAATAATTCAAAAATAAAATTATTCTATAAATTATTTATAGATTTATTTGAAATTCTTTTCACGGACATGCGCAGACGGTATACCTTTTCTTAGCATTGTGTTTTTAGAAAGGATTTGTCGTATGAAGAATGAAGTTGGATTGCTGTTTTAAGACTGAACGACCCTTTCACACTAAAGGAATAAGTGGCTTGGAGGTTAGAGTGACAGTTCTAATCATAGATTTTTGCTGGTCCTCAGTTCGAGTCCCGAAACCGAAAAAATATTTTGTATATTTTTATTCTTTTTTTTTTATTTTGAATATTATTCCGAATACTTATTCCATGATTTCTCTCAATCATTCAATCGCAATAATTCAAAAATAAAATTATTCTATAAATTATTTATAGATTTATTTGAAATTCTTTTCACGGACATGCGCAGACGGTATACCTTTTCTTAGCATTGTGTTTTTAGAAAGGATTTGTCGTATGAAGAATGAAGTTGGATTGCTGTTTTAAGACTGAACGACCCTTTCACACTAAAGGAATAAGTGGCTTGGAGGTTAGAGTGACAGTTCTAATCATAGATTTTTGCTGGTCCTCAGTTCGAGTCCCGAAACCGAAAAAATATTTTGTATATTTTTATTCTTTTTTTTTTATTTTGAATATTATTCCGAATACTTATTCCATGATTTCTCTCAATCATTCAATCGCAATAATTCAAAAATAAAATTATTCTATAAATTATTTATAGATTTATTTGAAATTCTTTTCACGAACATGCGCAGACGTTATACCTTTTCTTAGCATTGTGCTTTTAGAAAGGATTTGTCGTATGAAGAATGAAGTTGGATTGCTGTTTTAAGACTGAACGACCCTTTCACACTAAAGGAATAAGTGGCTTGGAGGTTAGAGTGACAGTTCTAATCATAGATTTTTGCTGGTCCTCAGTTCGAGTCCCGAAACCGAAAAAATATTTTGTATATTTTTATTCTTTTTTTTTTATTTTGAATATTATTCCGAATACTTATTCCATGATTTCTCTCAATCATTCAATCGCAATAATTCAAAAATAAAATTATTCTATAAATTATTTATAGATTTATTTGAAATTCTTTTCACGGACATGCGCAGACGGTATACCTTTTCTTAGCATTGTGTTTTTAGAAAGGATTTGTCGTATGAAGAATGAAGTTGGATTGCTGTTTTAAGACTGAACGACCCTTTCACACTAAAGGAATAAGTGGCTTGGAGGTTAGAGTGACAGTTCTAATCATAGATTTTTGCTGGTCCTCAGTTCGAGTCCCGAAACCGAAAAAATATTTTGTATATTTTTATTCTTTTTTTTTTATTTTGAATATTATTCCGAATACTTATTCCATGATTTCTCTCAATCATTCAATCGCAATAATTCAAAAATAAAATTATTCTATAAATTATTTATAGATTTATTTGAAATTCTTTTCACGAACATGCGCAGACGTTATACCTTTTCTTAGCATTGTGCTTTTAGAAAGGATTTGTCGTATGAAGAATGAAGTTGGATTGCTGTTTTAAGACTGAACGACCCTTTCACACTAAAGGAATAAGTGGCTTGGAGGTTAGAGTGACAGTTCTAATCATAGATTTTTGCTGGTCCTCAGTTCGAGTCCCGAAACCAAAAAAATATTTTGTATATTTTTATTCTTTTTTTTTTATTTTGAATATTATTCCGAATACTTATTCCATGATTTCTCTCAATCATTCAATCACAATAATTCAAAAATAAAATTATTCTATAAATTATTTATAGATTTATTTGAAATTCTTTTCACGGACATGCGCAGACGGTATACCTTTTCTTAGCATTGTGTTTTTAGAAAGGATTTGTCGTATGAAGAATGAAGTTGGATTGCTGTTTTAAGACTGAACGACCCTTTCACACTAAAGGAATAAGTGGCTTGGAGGTTAGAGTGACAGTTCTAATCATAGATTTTTGCTGGTCCTCAGTTCGAGTCCCGAAACCGAAAAAATATTTTGTATATTTTTATTCTTTTTTTTTTTATTTTGAATATTATTCCGAATACTTATTCCATGATTTCTCTCAATCATTCAATCGCAATAATTCAAAAATAAAATTATTCTATAAATTATTTATAGATTTATTTGAAATTCTTTTCACGGACATGCGCAGACGGTATACCTTTTCTTAGCATTGTGTTTTTAGAAAGGATTTGTCGTATGAAGAATGAAGTTGGATTGCTGTTTTAAGACTGAACGACCCTTTCACACTAAAGGCATAAGTGGCTTGGAGGTTAGAGTGACAGTTCTAATCATAGATTTTTGCTGGTCCTCAGTTCGAGTCCCGAAACCGAAAAAATATTTTGTATATTTTTATTCTTTTTTTTTTATTTTGAATATTATTCCGAATACTTATTCCATGATTTCTCTCAATCATTCAATCGCAATAATTCAAAAATAAAATTATTCTATAAATTATTTATAGATTTATTTGAAATTCTTTTCACGGACATGCGCAGACGGTATACCTTTTCTTAGCATTGTGTTTTTAGAAAGGATTTGTCGTATGAAGAATGAAGTTGGATTGCTGTTTTAAGACTGAACGACCCTTTCACACTAAAGGAATAAGTGGCTTGGAGGTTAGAGTGACAGTTCTAATCATAGATTTTTGCTGGTCCTCAGTTCGAGTCCCGAAACCGAAAAAATATTTTGTATATTTTTATTCTTTTTTTTTTTATTTTGAATATTATTCCGAATACTTATTCCATGATTTCTCTCAATCATTCAATCGCAATAATTCAAAAATAAAATTATTCTATAAATTATTTATAGATTTATTTGAAATTCTTTTCACGGACATGCGCAGACGGTATACCTTTTCTTAGCATTGTGTTTTTAGAAAGGATTTGTCGTATGAAGAATGAAGTTGGATTGCTGTTTTAAGACTGAACGACCCTTTCACACTAAAGGAATAAGTGGCTTGGAGGTTAGAGTGACAGTTCTAATCATAGATTTTTGCTGGTCCTCAGTTCGAGTCCCGAAACCGAAAAAATATTTTGTATATTTTTATTCTTTTTTTTTTATTTTGAATATTATTCCGAATACTTATTCCATGATTTCTCTCAATCATTCAATCGCAATAATTCAAAAATAAAATTATTCTATAAATTATTTATAGATTTATTTGAAATTCTTTTCACGAACATGCGCAGACGTTATACCTTTTCTTAGCATTGTGCTTTTAGAAAGGATTTGTCGTATGAAGAATGAAGTTGGATTGCTGTTTTAAGACTGAACGACCCTTTCACACTAAAGGAATAAGTGGCTTGGAGGTTAGAGTGACAGTTCTAATCATAGATTTTTGCTGGTCCTCAGTTCGAGTCCCGAAACCAAAAAAATATTTTGTATATTTTTATTCTTTTTTTTTTATTTTGAATATTATTCCGAATACTTATTCCATGATTTCTCTCAATCATTCAATCACAATAATTCAAAAATAAAATTATTCTATAAATTATTTATAGATTTATTTGAAATTCTTTTCACGGACATGCGCAGACGGTATACCTTTTCTTAGCATTGTGTTTTTAGAAAGGATTTGTCGTATGAAGAATGAAGTTGGATTGCTGTTTTAAGACTGAACGACCCTTTCACACTAAAGGAATAAGTGGCTTGGAGGTTAGAGTGACAGTTCTAATCATAGATTTTTGCTGGTCCTCAGTTCGAGTCCCGAAACCGAAAAAATATTTTGTATATTTTTATTCTTTTTTTTTTTATTTTGAATATTATTCCGAATACTTATTCCATGATTTCTCTCAATCATTCAATCGCAATAATTCAAAAATAAAATTATTCTATAAATTATTTATAGATTTATTTGAAATTCTTTTCACGGACATGCGCAGACGGTATACCTTTTTTTAGCATTGTGTTTTTAGAAAGGATTTGTCGTATGAAGAATGAAGTTGGATTGCTGTTTTAAGACTGAACGACCCTTTCACACTAAAGGAATAAGTGGCTTGGAGGTTAGAGTGACAGTTCTAATCATAGATTTTTGCTGGTCCTCAGTTCGAGTCCCGAAACCGAAAAAATATTTTGTATATTTTTATTCTTTTTTTTTTATTTTGAATATTATTCCGAATACTTATTCCATGATTTCTCTCAATCATTCAATCGCAATAATTCAAAAATAAAATTATTCTATAAATTATTTATAGATTTATTTGAAATTCTTTTCACGGACATGCGCAGACGGTATACCTTTTCTTAGCATTGTGTTTTTAGAAAGGATTTGTCGTATGAAGAATGAAGTTGGATTGCTGTTTTAAGACTGAACGACCCTTTCACACTAAAGGAATAAGTGGCTTGGAGGTTAGAGTGACAGTTCTAATCATAGATTTTTGCGGGTCCTCAGTTCGAGTCCCGAAACCGAAAAAATATTTTGTATATTTTTATTCTTTTTTTTTATTTTGAATATTATTCCGAATACTTATTCCATGATTTCTCTCAATCATTCAATCGCAATAATTCAAAAATAAAATTATTCTATAAATTATTTATAGATTTATTTGAAATTCTTTTCACGGACATGCGCAGACGGTATACCTTTTCTTAGCATTGTGTTTTTAGAAAGGATTTGTCGTATGAAGAATGAAGTTGGATTGCTGTTTTAAGACTGAACGACCCTTTCACACTAAAGGAATAAGTGGCTTGGAGGTTAGAGTGACAGTTCTAATTATAGATTTTTGCTGGTCCTCAGTTCGAGTCCCGAAACCGAAAAAATATTTTGTATATTTTTATTCTTTTTTTTTATTTTGAATATTATTCCGAATACTTATTCCATGATTTCTCTCAATCATTCAATCGCAATAATTCAAAAATAAAATTATTCTATAAATTATTTATAGATTTATTTGAAATTCTTTTCACGGACATGCGCAGACGGTATACCTTTTCTTAGCATTGTGTTTTTAGAAAGGATTTGTCGTATGAAGAATGAAGTTGGATTGCGGTTTTAAGACTGAACGACCCTTACACACTAAAGGAATAAGTGGCTTGGAGGTTAGAGTGACAGTTCTAATCATAGATTTTTGCTGGTCCTCAGTTCGAGTCCCGAAACCGAAAAAATATTTTGTATATTTTTATTCTTTTTTTTTTATTTTGAATATTATTCCGAATACTTATTCCATGATTTCTCTCAATCATTCAATCGCAATAATTCAAAAATAAAATTATTCTATAAATTATTTATAGATTTATTTGAAATTCTTTTCACGGACATGCGCAGACGGTATACCTTTTCTTAGCATTGTTTTTTTAGAAAGGATTTGTCGTATGAAGAATGAAGTTGGATTGCTGTTTTAAGACTGAACGACCCTTTCACACTAAAGGAATAAGTGGCTTGGAGGTTAGAGTGACAGTTCTAATCATAGATTTTTGCTGGTCCTCAGTTCGAGTCCCGAAACCGAAAAAATATTTTGTATATTTTTATTCTTTTTTTTTATTTTGAATATTATTCCGAATACTTATTCCATGATTTCTCTCAATCATTCAATCGCAATAATTCAAAAATAAAATTATTCTATAAATTATTTATAGATTTATTTGAAATTCTTTTCACGGACATGCGCAGACGGTATACCTTTTCTTAGCATTGTGTTTTTAGAAAGGATTTGTCGTATGAAGAATGAAGTTGGATTGCTGTTTTAAGACTGAACGACAATTTCACACTAAAGGAATAAGTGGCTTGGAGGTTAGAGTGACAGTTCTAATCATAGATTTTTGCTGGTCCGCAGTTCGAGTCCCGAAACCGAAAAATTTTTTGTATATTTTTATTCTTTTTTTTTATTTTGAATATTATTCCGAATACTTATTCCATGATTTCTCTCAATCATTCAATCGCAATAATTCAAAAATAAAATTATTCTATAAATTATTTATAGATTTATTTGAAATTCTTTTCACGGACATGCGCAGACGGTATACCTTTTCTTAGCATTGTGCTTTTAGAAAGGATTTGTCGTATGAAGAATGAAGTTGGATTGC
Organism: Argiope bruennichi; assembly: GCF_947563725.1. Lineage (NCBI taxonomy): Eukaryota > Metazoa > Arthropoda > Arachnida > Araneae > Araneidae > Argiope > Argiope bruennichi. The sequence goes on from NC_079160.1 coordinate 15,289,787, forward strand.
TGTTTTAAGACTGAACGACCCTTTCACACTAAAGGAATAAGTGGCTTGGAGGTTAGAGTGACAGTTCTAATCATAGATTTTTGCTGGTCCTCAGTTCGAGTCCCGAAACCGAAAAAATATTTTGTATATTTTTATTCTTTTTTTTTATTTTGAATATTATTCCGAATACTTATTCCATGATTTCTCTCAATCATGCAATCGCAATAATTCAAAAATAAAATTATTCTATAAATTATTTATAGATTTATTTGAAATTCTTTTCACGGACATGCGCAGACGGTATACCTTTTCTTAGCATTGTGCTTTTAGAAAGGATTTGTCGTATGAAGAATGAAGTTGGATTGCTGTTTTAAGACTGAACGACCCTTCCACTCTAAAGGAATAAGTGGCTTGGAGGTTAGAGTGACAGGTCTAATCATAGATTTTTGCTGGTCTTCAGTTCGAGTCCCGAAACCGAAAAAATATTTTGTATATTTTTATTCTTTTTTTTTATTTTGAATATTATTCCGAATACTTATTCCATGATTTCTCTCAATCATTCAATCGCAATAATTCAAAAATAAAATTATTCTATAAATTATTTATAGATTTATTTGAAATTGTTTTCACGGACATGCGCAGACGGTATACCTTTTCTTAGCATTGTGCTTTTAGAAAGGATTTGTCGTATGAAGAATGAAGTTGGATTGCTGTTTTAAGACTGAACGACCCTTTCACACTAAAGGAATAAGTGGCTTGGAGGTTAGAGTGACAGTTCTAATCATAGATATTTTCTGGTCCTCAGTTCGAGTCCCGAAACCGAAAAAATATTTTGTATATTTTTATTCTTTTTTTTTATTTTGAATATTATTCCGAATACTTATTCCATGATTTCTCTCAATCATTCAATCGCAATAATTCAAAAATAAAATTATTCTATAAATTATTTATAGATTTATTTGAAATTCTTTTCACGGACATGCGCAGACGGTATACCTTTTCTTAGCATTGTGCTTTTAGAAAGGATTTGTCGTATGAAGAATGAAGTTGGATTGCTGTTTTAAGACTGAACGACCCTTCCACTCTAAAGGGATAAGTGGCTTGGAGGTTAGAGTGACAGTTCTAATCATAGATTTTTGCTGGTCCTCAGTTCGAGTCCCGAAACCGAAAAAATATTTTGTATATTTTTATTCTTTTTTTTTATTTTGAATATTATTCCGAATACTTATTCCATGATTTCTCTCAATCATTCAATCGCAATAATTCAAAAATAAAATTATTCTATAAATTATTTATAGATTTATTTGAAATTGTTTTCACGGACATGCGCAGACGGTATACCTTTTCTTAGCATTGTGCTTTTAGAAAGGATTTGTCGTATGAAGAATGAAGTTGGATTGCTGTTTTAAGACTGAACGACCCTTTCACACTAAAGGAATAAGTGGCTTGGAGGTTAGAGTGGCAGTTCTAATCATAGATTTTTGCTGGTCCTCAGTTCGAGTCCCGAAACCGAAAAAATATTTTGTATATTTTTATTCTTTTTTTTTATTTTGAATATTATTCCGAATACTTATTCTATGATTTCTCTCAATCATTCAATCGCAATAATTCAAAAATAAAATTATTCTATAAATTATTTATAGATTTATTTGAAATTCTTTTCACGGACATGCGCAGACGGTATACCTTTTCTTAGCATTGTGCTTTTGGAAAGGATTTGTCGTATGAAGAATGAAGTTGGATTGCTGTTTTAAGACTGAACGACCCTTCCACTCTAAAGGAATAAGTGGCTTGGAGGTTAGAGTGACAGGTCTAATCATAGATTTTTGCTGGTCCTCAGTTCGAGTCCCGAAACCGAAAAAATATTTTGTATATTTTTTTTTTTTTTTTTTATTTTGAATATTATTCCGAATACTTATTCCATGATTTCTCTCAATCATTCAATCGCAATAATTCAAAAATAAAATTATTCTATAAATTATTTATAGATTTATTTGAAATTCTTTTCACGGACATGCGCAGACGGTATACCTTTTCTTAGCATTGTGTTTTTAGAAAGGATTTGTCGTATGAAGAATGAAGTTGGATTGCTGTTTTAAGACTGAACGACAATTTCACACTAAAGGAATAAGTGGCTTGGAGGTTAGAGTGACAGTTCTAATCATAGATTTTTGCTGGTCCGCAGTTCGAGTCCCGAAACCGAAAAATTTTTTTGTATATTTTTATTCTTTTTTTTTTATTTTGAATATTATTCCGAATACTTATTCCATGATTTCTCTCAATCATTCAATCGCAATAATTCAAAAATAAAATTATTCTATAAATTATTTATAGATTTATTTGAAATTCTTTTCACGGACATGCGCAGGCGGTATACCTTTTCTTAGCATTGTGCTTTTAGAAAGGATTTGTCGTATGAAGAATGAAGTTGGATTGCTGTTTTAAGACTGAACGACCCTTTCACACTAAAGGAATAAGTGGCTTGGAGGTTAGAGTGACAGTTCTAATCATAGATTTTTGCTGGTCCTCAGTTCGAGTCCCGAAACCGAAAAAATATTTTGTATATTTTTATTCTTTTTTTTTATTTTGAATATTATTCCGAATACTTATTCCATGATTTCTCTCAATCATGCAATCGCAATAATTCAAAAATAAAATTATTCTATAAATTATTTATAGATTTATTTGAAATTCTTTTCACGGACATGCGCAGACGGTATACCTTTTCTTAGCATTGTGCTTTTAGAAAGGATTTGTCGTATGAAGAATGAAGTTGGATTGCTGTTTTAAGACTGAACGACCCTTCCACTCTAAAGGAATAAGTGGCTTGGAGGTTAGAGTGACAGGTCTAATCATAGATTTTTGCTGGTCCTCAGTTCGAGTCCCGAAACCGAAAAAATATTTTGTATATTTTTATTCTTTTTTTTTATTTTGAATATTATTCCGAATACTTATTCCATGATTTCTCTCAATCATTCAATCGCAATAATTCAAAAATAAAATTATTCTATAAATTATTTATAGATTTATTTGAAATTGTTTTCACGGACATGCGCAGACGGTATACCTTTTCTTAGCATTGTGCTTTTAGAAAGGATTTGTCGTATGAAGAATGAAGTTGGATTGCTGTTTTAAGACTGAACGACCCTTTCACACTAAAGGAATAAGTGGCTTGGAGGTTAGAGTGACAGTTCTAATCATAGATTTTTGCTGGTCCTCAGTTCGAGTCCCGAAACCGAAAAAATATTTTGTATATTTTTATTCTTTTTTTTTATTTTGAATATTATTCCGAATACTTATTCCATGATTTCTCTCAATCATTCAATCGCAATAATTCAAAAATAAAATTATTCTATAAATTATTTATAGATTTATTTGAAATTCTTTTCACGGACATGCGCAGACGGTATACCTTTTCTTAGCATTGTGCTTTTAGAAAGGATTTGTCGTATGAAGAATGAAGTTGGATTGCTGTTTTAAGACTGAACGACCCTTTCACACTAAAGGGATAAGTTTCTTGGAGGTTAGAGTGACAGTTCTAATCATAGATTTTTGCTGGTCCTCAGTTCGAGTCCCGAAACCGAAAAAATATTTTGTATATTTTTATTCTTTTTTTTTATTTTGAATATTATTCCGAATACTTATTCCATGATTTCTCTCAATCATTCAATCGCAATAATTCAAAAATAAAATTATTCTATAAATTATTTATAGATTTATTTGAAATTGTTTTCACGGACATGCGCAGACGGTATACCTTTTCTTAGCATTGTGCTTTTAGAAAGGATTTGTCGTATGAAGAATGAAGTTGGATTGCTGTTTTAAGACTGAACGACCCTTTCACACTAAAGGAATAAGTGGCTTGGAGGTTAGAGTGGCAGTTCTAATCATAGATTTTTGCTGGTCCTCAGTTCGAGTCCCGAAACCGAAAAAATATTTTGTATATTTTTATTCTTTTTTTTTATTTTGAATATTATTCCGAATACTTATTCCATGATTTCTCTCAATCATTCAATCGCAATAATTCAAAAATAAAATTATTCTATAAATTATTTATAGATTTATTTGAAATTCTTTTCACGGACATGCGCAGACGGTATACCTTTTCTTAGCATTGTGCTTTTAGAAAGGATTTGTCGTATGAAGAATGAAGTTGGATTGCTGTTTTAAGACTGAACGACCCTTCCACTCTAAAGGAATAAGTGGCTTGGAGGTTAGAGTGACAGGTCTAATCATAGATTTTTGCTGGTCCTCAGTTCGAGTCCCGAAACCGAAAAAATATTTTGTATATTTTTATTTTTTTTTTTTATTTTGAATATTATTCCGAATACTTATTCCATGATTTCTCTCAATCATTCAATCGCAATAATTCAAAAATAAAATTATTCTATAAATTATTTATAGATTTATTTGAAATTCTTTTCACGGACATGCGCAGACGGTATACCTTTTCTTAGCATTGTGTTTTTAGAAAGGATTTGTCGTATGAAGAATGAAGTTGGATTGCTGTTTTAAGACTGAACGACAATTTCACACTAAAGGAATAAGTGGCTTGGAGGTTAGAGTGACAGTTCTAATCATAGATTTTTGCTGGTCCGCAGTTCGAGTCCCGAAACCGAAAAATTTTTTGTATATTTTTATTCTTTTTTTTTATTTTGAATATTATTCCGAATACTTATTCCATGATTTCTCTCAATCATTCAATCGCAATAATTCAAAAATAAAATTATTCTATAAATTATTTATAGATTTATTTGAAATTCTTTTCACGGACATGCGCAGACGGTATACCTTTTCTTAGCATTGTGCTTTTAGAAAGGATTTGTCGTATGAAGAATGAAGTTGGATTGCTGTTTTAAGACTGAACGACCCTTCCACTCTAAAGGAATAAGTGGCTTGGAGGTTAGAGTGACAGGTCTAATCATAGATTTTTGCTGGTTCTCAGTTCGAGTCCCGAAACCGAAAAAATATTTTGTATATTTTTATTCTTTTTTTTTATTTTGAATATTATTCCGAATACTTATTCCATGATTTCTCTCAATCATTCAATCGCAATAATTCAAAAATAAAATTATTCTATAAATTATTTATAGATTTATTTGAAATTCTTTTCACGGACATGCGCAGACGGTATACCTTTTCTTAGCATTGTGCTTTTAGAAAGGATTTGTCGTATGAAGAATGAAGTTGGATTGCTGTTTTAAGACTGAACGACCCTTTCACACTAAAGGGATAAGTGGCTTGGAGGTTAGAGTGACAGTTCTAATCATAGATTTTTGCTGGTCCTCAGTTCGAGTCCCGAAACCGAAAAAATATTTTGTATATTTTTATTCTTTTTTTTTATTTTGAATATTATTCCGAATACTTATTCCATGATTTCTCTCAATCATTCAATCGCAATAATTCAAAAATAAAATTATTCTATAAATTATTTATAGATTTATTTGAAATTGTTTTCACGGACATGCGCAGACGGTATACCTTTTCTTAGCATTGTGCTTTTAGAAAGGATTTGTCGTATGAAGAATGAAGTTGGATTGCTGTTTTAAGACTGAACGACCCTTTCACACTAAAGGAATAAGTGGCTTGGAGGTTAGAGTGGCAGTTCTAATCATAGATTTTTGCTGGTCCTCAGTTCGAGTCCCGAAACCGAAAAAATATTTTGTATATTTTTATTCTTTTTTTTTATTTTGAATATTATTCCGAATACTTATTCCATGATTTCTCTCAATCATTCAATCGCAATAATTCAAAAATAAAATTATTCTATAAATTATTTATAGATTTATTTGAAATTCTTTTCACGGACATGCGCAGACGGTATACCTTTTCTTAGCATTGTGCTTTTAGAAAGGATTTGTCGTATGAAGAATGAAGTTGGATTGCTGTTTTAAGACTGAACGACCCTTCCACTCTAAAGGAATAAGTGGCTTGGAGGTTAGAGTGACAGGTCTAATCATAGATTTTTGCTGGTCCTCAGTTCGAGTCCCGAAACCGAAAAAATATTTTGTATATTTTTATTTTTTTTTTTTATTTTGAATATTATTCCGAATACTTATTCCATGATTTCTCTCAATCATTCAATCGCAATAATTCAAAAATAAAATTATTCTATAAATTATTTATAGATTTATTTGAAATTCTTTTCACGGACATGCGCAGACGGTATACCTTTTCTTAGCATTGTGTTTTTAGAAAGGATTTGTCGTATGAAGAATGAAGTTGGATTGCTGTTTTAAGACTGAACGACAATTTCACACTAAAGGAATAAGTGGCTTGGAGGTTAGAGTGACAGTTCTAATCATAGATTTTTGCTGGTCCGCAGTTCGAGTCCCGAAACCGAAAAATTTTTTGTATATTTTTATTCTTTTTTTTTATTTTGAATATTATTCCGAATACTTATTCCATGATTTCTCTCAATCATTCAATCGCAATAATTCAAAAATAAAATTATTCTATAAATTATTTATAGATTTATTTGAAATTCTTTTCACGGACATGCGCAGACGGTATACCTTTTCTTAGCATTGTGCTTTTAGAAAGGATTTGTCGTATGAAGAATGAAGTTGGATTGCTGTTTTAAGACTGAACGACCCTTCCACTCTAAAGGAATAAGTGGCTTGGAGGTTAGAGTGACAGGTCTAATCATAGATTTTTGCTGGTTCTCAGTTCGAGTCCCGAAACCGAAAAAATATTTTGTATATTTTTATTCTTTTTTTTTTATTTTGAATATTATTCCGAATACTTATTCCATGATTTCTCTCAATCATTCAATCGCAATAATTCAAAAATAAAATTATTCTATAAATTATTTATAGATTTATTTGAAATTCTTTTCACGGACATGCGCAGACGGTATACCTTTTTTTAGCATTGTGTTTTTAGAAAGGATTTGTCGTATGAAGAATGAAGTTGGATTGCTGTTTTAAGACTGAACGACCCTTTCACACTAAAGGAATAAGTGGCTTGGAGGTTAGAGTGACAGTTCTAATCATAGATTTTTGCTGGTCCTCAGTTCGAGTCCCGAAACCGAAAAAATATTTTGTATATTTTTATTCTTTTTTTTTATTTTGAATATTATTCCGAATACTTATTCCATGATTTCTCTCAATCATTCAATCGCAATAATTCAAAAATAAAATTATTCTATAAATTATTTATAGATTTATTTGAAATTCTTTTCACGGACATGCGCAGACGGTATACCTTTTCTTAGCATTGTGTTTTTAGAAAGGATTTGTCGTATGAAGAATGAAGTTGGATTGCTGTTTTAAGACTGAACGACCCTTTCACACTAAAGGAATAAGTGGCTTGGAGGTTAGAGTGACAGTTCTAATCATAGATTTTTGCTGGTCCTCAGTTCGAGTCCCGAAACCGAAAAAATATTTTGTATATTTTTATTCTTTTTTTTTATTTTGAATATTATTCCGAATACTTATTCCATGATTTCTCTCAATCATTCAATCGCAATAATTCAAAAATAAAATTATTCTATAAATTATTTATAGATTTATTTGAAATTCTTTTCACGGACATGCGCAGACGGTATACCTTTTCTTAGCATTGTGCTTTTAGAAAGGATTTGTCGTATGAAGAATGAAGTTGGATTGCTGTTTTAAGACTGAACGACCCTTTCACACTAAAGGAATAAGTGGCTTGGAGGTTAGAGTGACAGTTCTAATCATAGATTTTTGCTGGTCCTCAGTTCGAGTCCCGAAACCGAAAAAATATTTTGTATATTTTTATTCTTTTTTTTTATTTTGAATATTATTCCGAATACTTATTCCATGATTTCTCTCAATCATTCAATCGCAATAATTCAAAAATAAAATTATTCTATAAATTATTTATAGATTTATTTGAAATTCTTTTCACGGACATGCGCAGACGGTATACCTTTTCTTAGCATTGTGCTTTTAGAAAGGATTTGTCGTATGAAGAATGAAGTTGGATTGCTGTTTTAAGACTGAACGACCCTTTCACACTAAAGGAATAAGTGGCTTGGAGGTTAGAGTGACAGTTCTAATCATAGATTTTTGCTGGTCCTCAGTTCGAGTCCCGAAACCGAAAAAATATTTTGTATATTTTTATTCTTTTTTTTTATTTTGAATATTATTCCGAATACTTATTCCATGATTTCTCTCAATCATTCAATCGCAATAATTCAAAAATAAAATTATTCTATAAATTATTTATAGATTTATTTGAAATCCTTTCACGGACATGCGCAGACGGTATACCTTTTCTTAGCATTGTGTTTTTAGAAAGTATTTGTCGTATGAAGAATGAAGTTGGATTGCTGTTTTAAGACTGAACGACCGTTCCACACTAAAGGAATAAGTGGCTTGGAGGTTAGAGTGACAGGTCTAATCATAGATTTTTGCTGGTCGTCAGTACGAGTCCAGAAACAGAATAATTATTTTGTATATTTTTATTCTTTTTTTTTATTTTGAATATTATTCCGAATACTTATTCCATGAATTCTCTCAATCATTCAATCGCAATAATTCAAAAATAAAATATTTCTATAAAGTATTTATAGATTTATTTGAAATTCATTTCACGGACATGCGCAGAAGGTGTACCTTTTCTTAGCATTGTTCTTTTAGAAAAGATTTGTCGTATTAAGAATGAAGTTGGATTGCTGTTTTAAGACTGAACGAACCTTCCACACTGAAGGAATAAGTGGCTTGGAGGTTAGAGTGACAGGTCTAATCGTAGATTTTTGCTGGTCCTCAGTTCGAGTCCCGAAACCAAATAATTATTTTGTATATTTTTATTCTTTTTTTTTATTTTGAATATTATTCCGAATACTTATTCCATGATTTCTCTCAATCATTCAATCGCAATAATTCAAAAATAAAATTATTCTATAAATTATTTATAGATTTATTTGAAATTCTTTTCACGGACATGCGCAGACGGTATACCTTTTCTTAGCATTGTGCTTTTAGAAAGGATTTGTCGTATGAAGAATGAAGTTGGATTGCTGTTTTAAGACTGAACGACCCTTTTACACTAAAGGAATAAGTGGCTTGGAGGTTAGAGTGACAGTTCTAATCATAGATTTTTGCTGGTCCTCAGTTCGAGTCCCGAAACCGAAAAAATATTTTGTATATTTTTATTCTTTTTTTTTATTTTGAATATTATTCCGAATACTTATTCCATGATTTCTCTCAATCATTCAATCGCAATAATTCAAAAATAAAATTATTCTATAAATTATTTATAGATTTATTTGAAATTCTTTTCACGGACATGCGCAGACGGTATACCTTTTCTTAGCATTGTGCTTTTAGAAAGGATTTGTCGTATGAAGAATGAAGTTGGATTGCTGTTTTAAGACTGAACGACCCTTTCACACTAAAGGAATAAGTGGCTTGGAGGTTAGAGTGACAGTTCTAATCATAGATTTTTGCTGGTCCTCAGTTCGAGTCCCGAAACCGAAAAAATATTTTGTATATTTTTATTCTTTTTTTTTATTTTGAATATTATTCCGAATACTTATTCCATGATTTCTCTCAATCATTCAATCGCAATAATTCAAAAATAAAATTATTCTATAAATTATTTATAGATTTATTTGAAATTCTTTTCACGGACATGCGCAGACGGTATACCTTTTCTTAGCATTGTGTTTTTAGAAAAGATTTGTCGTATGAAGAATGAAGTTGGATTGCTGTTTTAAGACTGAACGACCGTTCCACACTAAAGGAATAAGTGGCTTGGAGGTTAGAGTGACAGGTCTAATCATAGATTTTTGCTGGTCGTCAGTACGAGTCCAGAAACAGAATAATTATTTTGTATATTTTTATTCATTTTTTTTATTTTGAATATTATTCCGAATACTTATTCCATGATTTCTCTCAATCATTCAATCGCAATAATTCAAAAATAAAATATTTCTATAAAGTATTTATAGATTTATTTGAAATTCATTTCACGGACATGCGCAGAAGGTGTACCTTTTCTTAGCATTGTTCTTTTAGAAAAGATTTGTCGTATTAAGAATGAAGTTGGATTGCTGTTTTAAGACTGAACGACCCTTCCACACTGAAGGAATAAGTGGCTTGGAGGTTAGAGTGACAGGTCTAATCATAGATTTTTGCTGGTCGTCAGTTCAAGTCCAGAAACAGAATAATTATTTTGTATATTTTTATTCATTTTTTTTATTTTGAATATTATTCCGAATACTTATTCCATGATTTCTCTCAATCATTCAATCGCAATAATTCAAAAATAAAATTATTCTATAAATTATTTATAGATTTATTTGAAATTCTTTTCACGGACATGCGCAGTCGGTATACCTTTTCTTAGCATTGTGTTTTTAGAAAAGATTTGTCGTATTAAGAATGAAGTTGTATTGCTGTTTTAAGACTGAACGACCCTTCCACACTGAAGGAATAAGTGGCTTGGAGGTTAGAGTGACAGGTCTAATCATAGATTTTTGCTGGTCCTCAGTTCGAGTCCCGAAACCGAAAAAATATTTTGTATATTTTTATTCTTTTTTTTTATTTTGAATATTATTCCGAATACTTATTCCATGATTTCTCTCAATCATTCAATCGCAATAATTCAAAAATAAAATTATTCTATAAATTATTTATAGATTTATTTGAAATTCTTATCACGGACATGCGCAGACGGTATACCTTTTCTTAGCATTGTGCTTTTAGAAAGGATTTGTCGTATGAAGAATGAAGTTGGATTGCTGTTTTAAAACTGAACGACCCTTTCACACTAAAGGAATAAGTGGCTTGGAGGTTAGAGTGACAGTTCTAATCATAGATTTTTGCTGGTCCTCAGTTCGAGTCCCGAAACCGAAAAAATATTTTGTATATTTTTATTCTTTTTTTTTATTTTGAATATTATTCCGAATACTTATTCCATGATTTCTCTCAATCATTCAATCGCAATAATTCAAAAATAAAATTATTCTATAAATTATTTATAGATTTATTTGAAATTCTTTTCACGGACATGCGCAGACGGTATACCTTTTCTTAGCATTGTGCTTTTAGAAAGGATTTGTCGTATGAAGAATGAAGTTGGATTGCTGTTTTAAGACTGAACGACCCTTTCACACTAAAGGAATAAGTGGCTTGGTGGTTAGAGTGACAGTTCTAATCCTAGATTTTTGCTGGTCCTCAGTTCGAGTCCCGAAACCGAAAAAATATTTTGTATATATTTATTCTTTTTTTTTATTTTGAATATTATTCCGAATACTTATTCCATGATTTCTCTCAATCATTCAATCGCAATAATTCAAAAATAAAATTATTCTATAAATTATTTATAGATTTATTTGAAATTCTTTTCACGGACATGCGCAGACGGTATACCTTTTCTTAGCATTGTGCTTTTAGAAAGGATTTGTCGTATGAAGAATGAAGTTGGATTGCTGTTTTAAGACTGAACGACCCTTTTACACTAAAGGAATAAGTGGCTTGGAGGTTAGAGTGACAGTTCTAATCATAGATTTTTGCTGGTCCTCAGTTCGAGTCCCGAAACCGAAAAAATATTTTGTATATTTTTATTCTTTTTTTTTATTTTGAATATTATTCCGAATACTTATTCCATGATTTCTCTCAATCATTCAATCGCAATAATTCAAAAATAAAATTATTCTATAAGTAATTTATAGATTTATTTGAAATTCTTTTCACGGACATGCGCAGACGGTATACCTTTTCTTAGCATTGTGCTTTTAGAAAGGATTTGTCGTATGAAGAATGAAGTTGGATTGCTGTTTTAAGACTGAACGACCCTTTCACACTAAAGGAATAAGTGGCTTGGAGGTTAGAGTGACAGTTCTAATCATAGATTTTTGCTGGTCCTCAGTTCGAGTCCCGAAACCGAAAAAATATTTTGTATATTTTTATTCTTTTTTTTTATTTTGAATATTATTCCGAATACTTATTCCATGATTTCTCTCAATCATTCAATCGCAATAATTCAAAAATAAAATTATTCTATAAATTATTTATAGATTTATTTGAAATTCTTTTCACGGACATGCGCAGACGGTATACCTTTTCTTAGCATTGTGTTTTTAGAAAGGATTTGTCGTATGAAGAATGAAGTTGGATTGCTGTTTTAAGACTGAACGACCCTTCCACACTAAAGGAATAAGTGGCTTGGAGGTTAGAGTGACAGGTCTAATCATAGATTTTTGCTGGTCGTCAGTACGAGTCCAGAAACAGAATAATTATTTTGTATATTTTTATTCTTTTTTTTTATTTTGAATATTATTCCGAATACTTATTCCATGATTTCTCTCAATCATTCAATCGCAATAATTCAAAAATAAAATATTTCTATAAAGTATTTATAGATTTATTTGAAATTCATTTCACGGACATGCGCAGAAGGTGTACCTTTTCTTAGCATTGTTCTTTTAGAAAAGATTTGTCGTATTAAGAATGAAGTTGGATTGCTGTTTTAAGACTGAACGAACCTTCCACACTGAAGGAATAAGTGGCTTGGAGGTAAGAGTGACAGGTCTAATCATAGATTTTTGCTGGTCGTCAGTTCAAGTCCAGAAACAGAATAATTATTTTGTATATTTTTATTCATTTTTTTTATTTTGAATATTATTCCGAATACTTATTCCATGATTTCTCTCAATCATTCAATCGCAATAATTCAAAAATAAAATTATTCTATAAATTATTTATAGATTTATTTGAAATTCTTTTCACGGACATGCGCAGTCGGTATACCTTTTCTTAGCATTGTGTTTTTAGAAAGGATTTGTCGTATGAAGAATGAAGTTGGATTGCTGTTTTAAGACTGAACGACCCTTCCACTCTAAAGGAATAAGTGGCTTGGAGGTTAGAGTGACAGGTCTAATCATAGATTTTTGCTGGTCCTCAGTTCGAGTCCCGAAACCGAAAAAATATTTTGTATATTTTTATTCTTTTTTTTTTATTTTGAATATTATTCCGAATACTTATTCCATGATTTCTCTCAATCATTCAATCGCAATAATTCAAAAATAAAATATTTCTATAAAGTATTTATAGATTTATTTGAAATTCATTTCACGGACATGCGCAGAAGGTGTACCTTTTCTTAGCATTGTTCTTTTAGAAAAGATTTGTCGTATTAAGAATGAAGTTGGATTGCTGTTTTAAGACTGAACGACCCTTCCACACTGAAGGAATAAGTGGCTTGGAGGTTAGAGTGACAGGTCTAATCCTAGATTTTTGCTGGTCGTCAGTTCAAGTCCAGAAACAGAATAATTATTTTGTATATTTTTATTCATTTTTTTTATTTTGAATATTATTCCGAATACTTATTCCATGATTTCTCTCAATCATTCAATCGCAATAATTCAAAAACAAAATATTTCTATAAAGTATTTATAGATTTATTTGAAATTCATTTCACGGAAATGCGCAGAAGGTATACCTTTTGTTAGCATTGTGCTTTTAGAAAAGATTTGTCGTATTAAGAATGAAGTTGGATTGCTGTTTTAAGACTGAACGACCCTTCCACACTAAAGGAATAAGTGGCTTGGAGGTTAGAGTGACAGGTCTAATCATAGATTTTTGCTGGTCGTCAGTTCGAGTCCAGAAACAGAATAATTATTTTGTATATTTTTATTCTTTTTTTTATTTTTTTTATTTTGAATATTATTCCGAATACTTATTCCATGATTTCTCTGAATCATTCAATCCTAATAATTCAAAAATAAAATATTTCTATAAAGTATTTATAGATTTATTTGAAATTCCTTTCACGGACATGCGCAGAAGGTATACCGTTTCTTAGCATTGTGCTTTTAGAAAAGATTTGTCGTATTAAGAATGAAGTTGGATTGCTGTTTTAAGACTGAACGACCCTTCCACACTGAAGGAATCAGTGGCTTGGAGGTTAGAGTGACAGGTCTAATCCTAGATTTTTGCTGGTCGTCAGTTCGAGTCCAGAAACAGAATAATTATTTTGTATATTTTTATTCTTTTTTTTTATTTTGAATTTTATTTCGAATACTTATTACATGATTTCTCTCAATCATTCAATCGCAATAATTCAAAAATAAAATAATTCTATAAATTATTTATAGATTTATTTGAAATTCTTTTCACGGACATGCGCAGACGGTATACCTTTTCTTAGCATTGTGCTTTTAGAAAAGATTTTTCGTATTAAGAATGAAGTTGGATTGCTGTTTTAAGACTGAACGACCCTTCCACACTAAAGGAATAAGTGGCTTGGAGGTTAGAGTGACAGGTCTAATCATAGATTTTTGCTGGTCGTCAGTTCGAGTCCAGAAACAGAATAATTATTTTGTATATTTTTATTCTTTTTTTTTATTTTGAATATTATTCCGAATACTTATTCCATGATTTCTCTCAATCATTCAATCGCAATAATTCAAAAATAAAATAATTCTATAAATTATTTATAGATTTATTTGAAATTCCTTTCACGGAAATGCGCAGAAGGTATACCTTTTGTTAGCATTGTGCTTTTAGAAAAGATTTGTCGTATTAAGAATGAAGTTGGATTGCTGTTTTAAGACTGAACGACCCTTCCACACTAAAGGAATAAGTGGCTTGGAGGTTAGAGTGACAGGTCTAATCATAGATTTTTGCTGGTCGTCAGTTCGAGTCCAGAAACAGAATAATTATTTTGTATATTTTTATTCTTTTTTTTATTTTTTTTATTTTGAATATTATTCCGAATACTTATTCCATGATTTCTCTGAATCATTCAATCCTAATAATTCAAAAATAAAATATTTCTATAAAGTATTTATAGATTTATTTGAAATTCCTTTCACGGACATGCGCAGAAGGTATACCTTTTCTTAGCATTGTGCTTTTAGAAAAGATTTGTCGTATTAAGAATGAAGTTGGATTGCTGTTTTAAGACTGAACGACCCTTCCACACTAAAGGAATCAGTGGCTTAGAGGTTATAGTGACAAGTCTAATCATAGTTTTTTGCTGGTCGTCAGTTCGAGTCCCGAAACCGAAAAATTATTTTGTATATTTTTATTCTTTTTTTTATTTTTTTTTTATTTTGAATATTATTCCGAATACTTATTCCATGATTTCTCTGAATCATTCAATCCTAATAATTCAAAAATAAAATATTTCTATAAAGTATTTATAGTTTTATTTGAAATTCCTTTCACGGACATGCGCAGAAGGTATACCTTTTCTTAGCATTGTGCTTTTAGAAAAGATTTGTCGTATTAAGAATGAAGTTGGATTGCTGTTTTAAGACTGAACGACCCTTCCACACTAAAGGAATCAGTGGCTTGGAGGTTAGTGTGACAGGTCTAATCATAGATTTTTGCTGGTCGTCAGTTCGAGTCCAGAAACAGAATAATTATTTTGTATATTTTTATTCATTTTTTTTATTTTGAATATTATTCCGAATACTTATTCCATGATTTCTCTCAATCATTCAATCGCAATAATTCAAAAATAAAATTATTCTATAAATTATTTATAGATTTATTTGAAATTCTTTTCACGGACATGCGCAGTCGGTATACCTTTTCTTAGCATTGTGTTTTTAGAAAGGATTTGTCGTATGAAGAATGAAGTTGGATTGCTGTTTTAAGACTGAACGACCCTTCCACTCTAAAGGAATAAGTGGCTTGGAGGTTAGAGTGACAGGTCTAATCATAGATTTTTGCTGGTCCTCAGTTCGAGTCCCGAAACCGAAAAAATATTTTGTATATTTTTATTCTTTTTTTTTTATTTTGAATATTATTCCGAATACTTATTCCATGATTTCTCTCAATCATTCAATCGCAATAATTCAAAAATAAAATATTTCTATAAAGTATTTATAGATTTATTTGAAATTCATTTCACGGACATGCGCAGAAGGTGTACCTTTTCTTAGCATTGTTCTTTTAGAAAAGATTTGTCGTATTAAGAATGAAGTTGGATTGCTGTTTTAAGACTGAACGACCCTTCCACACTGAAGGAATAAGTGGCTTGGAGGTTAGAGTGACAGGTCTAATCCTAGATTTTTGCTGGTCGTCAGTTCAAGTCCAGAAACAGAATAATTATTTTGTATATTTTTATTCATTTTTTTTATTTTGAATATTATTCCGAATACTTATTCCATGATTTCTCTCAATCATTCAATCGCAATAATTCAAAAACAAAATATTTCTATAAAGTATTTATAGATTTATTTGAAATTCATTTCACGGAAATGCGCAGAAGGTATACCTTTTGTTAGCATTGTGCTTTTAGAAAAGATTTGTCGTATTAAGAATGAAGTTGGATTGCTGTTTTAAGACTGAACGACCCTTCCACACTAAAGGAATAAGTGGCTTGGAGGTTAGAGTGACAGGTCTAATCATAGATTTTTGCTGGTCGTCAGTTCGAGTCCAGAAACAGAATAATTATTTTGTATATTTTTATTCTTTTTTTTATTTTTTTTATTTTGAATATTATTCCGAATACTTATTCCATGATTTCTCTGAATCATTCAATCCTAATAATTCAAAAATAAAATATTTCTATAAAGTATTTATAGATTTATTTGAAATTCCTTTCACGGACATGCGCAGAAGGTATACCGTTTCTTAGCATTGTGCTTTTAGAAAAGATTTGTCGTATTAAGAATGAAGTTGGATTGCTGTTTTAAGACTGAACGACCCTTCCACACTGAAGGAATCAGTGGCTTGGAGGTTAGAGTGACAGGTCTAATCCTAGATTTTTGCTGGTCGTCAGTTCGAGTCCAGAAACAGAATAATTATTTTGTATATTTTTATTCTTTTTTTTTATTTTGAATTTTATTTCGAATACTTATTACATGATTTCTCTCAATCATTCAATCGCAATAATTCAAAAATAAAATAATTCTATAAATTATTTATAGATTTATTTGAAATTCTTTTCACGGACATGCGCAGACGGTATACCTTTTCTTAGCATTGTGCTTTTAGAAAAGATTTTTCGTATTAAGAATGAAGTTGGATTGCTGTTTTAAGACTGAACGACCCTTCCACACTAAAGGAATAAGTGGCTTGGAGGTTAGAGTGACAGGTCTAATCATAGATTTTTGCTGGTCGTCAGTTCGAGTCCAGAAACAGAATAATTATTTTGTATATTTTTATTCTTTTTTTTTATTTTGAATATTATTCCGAATACTTATTCCATGATTTCTCTCAATCATTCAATCGCAATAATTCAAAAATAAAATAATTCTATAAATTATTTATAGATTTATTTGAAATTCCTTTCACGGAAATGCGCAGAAGGTATACCTTTTGTTAGCATTGTGCTTTTAGAAAAGATTTGTCGTATTAAGAATGAAGTTGGATTGCTGTTTTAAGACTGAACGACCCTTCCACACTAAAGGAATAAGTGGCTTGGAGGTTAGAGTGACAGGTCTAATCATAGATTTTTGCTGGTCGTCAGTTCGAGTCCAGAAACAGAATAATTATTTTGTATATTTTTATTCTTTTTTTTATTTTTTTTATTTTGAATATTATTCCGAATACTTATTCCATGATTTCTCTGAATCATTCAATCCTAATAATTCAAAAATAAAATATTTCTATAAAGTATTTATAGATTTATTTGAAATTCCTTTCACGGACATGCGCAGAAGGTATACCTTTTCTTAGCATTGTGCTTTTAGAAAAGATTTGTCGTATTAAGAATGAAGTTGGATTGCTGTTTTAAGACTGAACGACCCTTCCACATTAAAGGAATCAGTGGCTTAGAGGTTATAGTGACAAGTCTAATCATAGTTTTTTGCTGGTCGTCAGTTCGAGTCCCGAAACCGAAAAATTATTTTGTATATTTTTATTCTTTTTTTTTTTTTTTTTTATTTTGAATATTATTCCGAATACTTATTCCATGATTTCTCTGAATCATTCAATCCTAATAATTCAAAAATAAAATATTTCTATAAAGTATTTATAGTTTTATTTGAAATTCCTTTCACGGACATGCGCAGAAGGTATACCTTTTCTTAGCATTGTGCTTTTAGAAAAGATTTGTCGTATTAAGAATGAAGTTGGATTGCTGTTTTAAGACTGAACGACCCTTCCACACTAAAGGAATCAGTGGCTTGGAGGTTAGTGTGACAGGTCTAATCATAGATTTTTGCTGGTCGTCAGTTCGAGTCCAGAAACAGAATAATTATTTTGTATATTTTTATTCTTTTTTTTTATTTTGAATTTTATTTCGAATACTTATTACATGATTTCTCTCAATCATTCAATCGCAATAATTCAAAAATAAAATAATTCTATAAATTATTTATAGATTTATTTGAAATTCTTTTCTCGGACATGCGCAGACGGTATACCTTTTCTTAGCATTGTGCTTTTAGAAAAGATTTGTCGTATTAAGAATGAAGTTGGATTGCTGTTTTAAGACTGAACGACCCTTCCACACTAAAGGAATAAGTGGCTTGGAGGTTAGAGTGACAGGTCTAATCATAGATTTTTGCTGGTCGTCAGTTCGAGTCCAGAAACAGAATAATTATTTTGTATATTTTTATTCTTTTTTTTATTTTGAATATTATTCCGAATACTTATTCCATGATTTCTCTCAATCATTCAATCGCAATAATTCAAAAATAAAATAATTCTATATATTATTTATAGATTTATTTGAAATTCTTTTCACGGACATGCGCAGAAGGTATACCTTTTCTTAGCATTGTGCTTTTAGAAAAGATTTGTCGTATTAAGAATGAAGTTGGATTGCTGTTTTAAGACTGGACGACCCTTCCACACTAAAGGAATAAGTGGCTTGGAGGTTAGAGTGACAGGTCTAATCACAGATTTTTGCTGGTCGTCAGTTCGAGTCCCGAAACCGAATAATTATTTTGTATATTTTTATTCTTTTTTTTTATTTTGAATATTATTCCGAATACTTATTCCATGATTTCTCTCAATCATTCAATCGCAATAATTCAAAAATAAAATTATTCTATAAATTATTTATAGATTTATTTGAAATTCTTTTCACGGACATGCGCAGACGGTATACCTTTTCTTAGCATTGTGCTTTTAGAAAGGATTTGTCGTATGAAGAATGAAGTTGGATTGCTGTTTTAAGACTGAACGACCCTTTCACACTAAAGGAATAAGTGGCTTGGAGGTTAGAGTGACAGTTCTAATCATAGATTTTTGCTGGTCCTCAGTTCGAGTCCCGAAACCGAAAAAATATTTTGTATATTTTTATTCTTTTTTTTTATTTTGAATATTATTCCGAATACTTATTCCATGATTTCTCTCAATCATTCAATCGCAATAATTCAAAAATAAAATTATTCTATAAATTATTTATAGATTTATTTGAAATTCTTTTCACGGACATGCGCAGACGGTATACCTTTTCTTAGCATTGTGTTTTTAGAAAGGATTTGTCGTATTAAGAATGAAGTTGGATTGCTGTTTTAAGACTGAACGACCCTTCCACACTAAAGGAATAAGTGGCTTGGAGGTTAGAGTGACAGGTCTAATCATAGATTTTTGCTGGTCGTCAGTTCGAGTCCAGAAACAGAATAATTATTTTGTATATTTTTATTCTTTTTTTTTATTTTGAATATTATTCCGAATACTTATTCCATGATTTCTCTCAATCATTCAATCGCAATAATTCAAAAATAAAATAATTCTATATATTATTTATAGATTTATTTGAAATTCTTTTCACGGACATGCGCAGAAGGTATACCTTTTCTTAGCATTGTGCTTTTAGAAAAGATTTGTCGTATTAAGAATGAAGTTGGATTGCTGTTTTAAGACTGGACGACCCTTCCACACTAAAGGAATAAGTGGCTTGGAGGTTAGAGTGACAGGTCTAATCACAGATTTTTGCTGGTCGTCAGTTCGAGTCCCGAAACCGAATAATTATTTTGCATATTTTTATTCTTTTTTTTTTATTTTGGATATTATTCCGAATACTTATTCCATGATTTCTCTCAATCATTCAATCCTAATAATTCAAAAATGAAATATTTCTATAAAGTATTTATAGATTTATTTGAAATTCCTTTCACGGACATGCGCAGAAGGTGTACCTTTTCTTAGCATTGTTCTTTTAGAAAAGATTTGTCGTATTAAGAATGAAGTTGGATTGCTGTTTTAAGACTGAACGAACCTTCCACACTGAAGGAATAAGTGGCTTGGAGGTTAGAGTGACAGGTCTAATCGTAGATTTTTGCTGGTCCTCAGTTCGAGTCCCGAAACCAAATAATTATTTTGTATATTTTTATTCTTTTTTTTTATTTTGAATATTATTCCGAATACTTATTCCATGATTTCTCTCAATCATTCAATCGCAATAATTCAAAAATAAAATTATTCTATAAATTATTTATAGATTTATTTGAAATTCTTTTCACGGACATGCGCAGACGGTATACCGTTTCTTAGCATTGTGCTTTTAGAAAGGATTTGTCGTATGAAGAATGAAGTTGGATTGCTGTTTTAAGACTGAACGACCCTTTCACACTAAAGGAATAAGTGGCTTGGAGGTTAGAGTGACAGTTCTAATCATAGATTTTTGCTGGTCCTCAGTTCGAGTCCCGAAACCGAAAAAATATTTTGTATATTTTTATTCTTTTTTTTTATTTTGAATATTATTCCGAATACTTATTCCATGATTTCTCTCAATCATTCAATCGCAATAATTCAAAAATAAAATTATTCTATAAATTATTTATAGATTTATTTGAAATTCTTTTCACGGACATGCGCAGACGGTATACCTTTTCTTAGCATTGTGCTTTTAGAAAGGATTTGTCGTATGAAGAATGAAGTTGGATTGCTGTTTTAAGACTGAACGACCCTTTCACACTAAAGGAATAAGTGGCTTGGAGGTTAGAGTGACAGTTCTAATCATAGATTTTTGCTGGTCCTCAGTTCGAGTCCCGAAACCGAAAAAATATTTTGTATATTTTTATTCTTTTTTTTTATTTTGAATATTATTCCGAATACTTATTCCATGATTTCTCTCAATCATTCAATCGCAATAATTCAAAAATTAAATTATTCTATAAATTATTTATAGATTTATTTGAAATTCTTTTCACGGACATGCGCAGACGGTATACCTTTTCTTAGCATTGTGTTTTTAGAAAGGATTTGTCGTATGAAGAATGAAGTTGGATTGCTGTTTTAAGACTGAACGACCGTTCCACACTAAAGGAATAAGTGGCTTGGAGGTTAGAGTGACAGGTCTAATCATAGATTTTTGCTGGTCGTCAGTACGAGTCCAGAAACAGAATAATTATTTTGTATATTTTTATTCTTTTTTTTTATTTTGAATATTATTCCGAATACTAATTCCATGATTTCTCTCAATCATTCAATCGCAATAATTCAAAAATAAAATATTTCTATAAAGTATTTATAGATTTATTTGAAATTCATTTCACGGACATGCGCAGAAGGTGTACCTTTTCTTAGCATTGTTCTTTTAGAAAAGATTTGTCGTATTAAGAATGAAGTTGGATTGCTGTTTTAAGACTGAACGAACCTTCCACACTGAAGGAATAAGTGGCTTGGAGGTTAGAGTGACAGGTCTAATCATAGATTTTTGCTGGTCGTCAGTTCAAGTCCAGAAACAGAATAATTATTTTGTATATTTTTATTCATTTTTTTTATTTTGAATATTATTCCGAATACTTATTCCATGATTTCTCTCAATCATTCAATCGCAATAATTCAAAAATAAAATTATTCTATAAATTATTTATAGATTTATTTGAAATTCTTTTCACGGACATGCGCAGTCGGTATACCTTTTCTTAGCATTGTGTTTTTAGAAAGGATATTTCGTATGAAGAATGAAGTTGGATTGCTGTTTTAAGACTGAACGACCCTTCCACTCTAAAGGAATAAGTGGCTTGGAGGTTAGAGTGACAGGTCTAATCATAGATTTTTGCTGGTCCTCAGTTCGAGTCCCGAAACCGAAAAAATATTTTGTATATTTTTATTCTTTTTTTTTTATTTTGAATATTATTCCGAATACTTATTCCATGATTTCTCTCAATCATTCAATCGCAATAATTCAAAAATTAAATTATTCTATAAATTATTTATAGATTTATTTGAAATTCTTTTCACGGACATGCGCAGACGGTATACCTTTTCTTAGCATTGTGTTTTTAGAAAGGATTTGTCGTATGAAGAATGAAGTTGGATTGCGTTTTTAAGACTGAACGACCGTTCCACACTAAAGGAATAAGTGGCTTGGAGGTTAGAGTGACAGGTCTAATCATAGATTTTTGCTGGTCGTCAGTACGAGTCCAGAAAATGAATAATTATTTTGTATATTTTTATTCATTTTTTTTATTTTGAATATTATTCCGAATACTTATTCCATGATTTCTCTCAATCATTCAATCGCAATAATTCAAAAACAAAATATATCTATAAAGTATTTATAGATTTATTTGAAATTCATTTCACGGAAATGCGCAGAAGGTATACCTTTTGTTAGCATTGTGCTTTTAGAAAAGATTTGTCGTATTAAGAATGAAGTTGGATTACTGTTTTAAGACTGAACGACCCTTCCACACTAAAGGAATAAGTGGCTTGGAGGTTAGAGTGACAGGTCTAATCATAGATTTTTGCTGGTCGTCAGTTCGAGTCCAGAAACAGAATAATTATTTTGTATATTTTTATTCTTTTTTTTTATTTTTTTTATTTTGAATATTATTCCGAATACTTATTCCATGATTTCTCTGAATCATTCAATCCTAATAATTCAAAAATAAAATATTTCTATAAAGTATTTATAGATTTATTTGAAATTCCTTTCACGGACATGCGCAGAAGGTATACCGTTTCTTAGCATTGTGCTTTTAGAAAAGATTTGTCGTATTAAGAATGAAGTTGGATTGCTGTTTTAAGACTGAACGACCCTTCCACACTGAAGGAATCAGTGGCTTGGAGGTTAGAGTGACAGGTCTAATCCTAGATTTTTGCTGGTCGTCAGTTCGAGTCCAGAAACAGAATAATTATTTTGTATATTTTTATTCTTTTTTTTTATTTTGAATTTTATTTCGAATACTTATTACATGATTTCTCTCAATCATTCAATCGCAATAATTCAAAAATAAAATAATTCTATAAATTATTTATAGATTTATTTGAAATTCTTTTCACGGACATGCGCAGACGGTATACCTTTTTTTAGCATTGTGCTTTTAGAAAAGATTTGTCGTATTAAGAATGAAGTTGGATTGCTGTTTTAAGACTGAACGACCCTTCCACACTAAAGGAATAAGTGGCTTGGAGGTTAGAGTGACAGGTCTAATCATAGATTTTCGCTGGTCGTCAGTTCGAGTCCAGAAACAGAATAATTATTTTGTATATTTTTATTCTTTTTTTTATTTTTTTTATTTTGAATATTATTCCGAATACTTATTCCATGATTTCGCTGAATCATTCAATCCTAATAATTCAAAAATAAAATATTTCTATAAAGTATTTATAGATTTATTTGAAATTCCTTTCACGGACATGCGCAGAAGGTATACCTTTTCTTAGCATTGTGCTTTTAGAAAAGATTTGTCGTATTAAGAATGAAGTTGGATTGCTGTTTTAAGACTGAACGACCCTTCCACACTAAAGGAATCAGTGGCTTGGAGGTTAGAGTGACAAGTCTAATCATAGTTTTTTGCTGGTCGTCAGTTCGAGTCCCGAAACCGAAAAATTATTTTGTATATTTTTATTCTTTTTTTTTTATTTTTTTTATTTTGAATATTATTCCGAATACTTATTCCATGATTTCTCTGAATCATTCAATCCTAATAATTCAAAAATAAAATATTTCTATAAAGTATTTATAGTTTTATTTGAAATTCCTTTCACGGACATGCGCAGAAGGTATACCTTTTCTTAGCATTGTGCTTTTAGAAAAGATTTGTCGTATTAAGAATGAAGTTGGATTGCTGTTTTAAGACTGAACGACCCTTCCACACTGAAGGAATCAGTGGCTTGGAGGTTAGAGTGACAGGTCTAATCCTAGATTTTTGCTGGTCGTCAGTTCGAGTCCAGAAACAGAATAATTATTTTGTATATTTTTATTCTTTTTTTTTATTTTGAATATTATTCCGAATACTTATTCCATGATTTCTCTCAATCATTCAATCGCAATAATTCAAAAATAAAATATTTCTATAAAGTATTTATAGATTTATTTGAAATTCATTTCACGGACATGCGCAGAAGGTATACCTTTTGTTAGCATTGTGCTTTTAGAAAAGATTTGTCGTATTAAGAATGAAGTTGGATTGCTGTTTTAAGACTGAACGACCCTTCCACACTAAAGGAATAAGTGGCTTGGAGGTTAGAGTGACAGGTCTAATCATAGATTTTTGCTGGTCGTCAGTTCGAGTCCAGAAACAGAATAATTATTTTTGTATATTTTTATTCTTTTTTTTATTTTTTTTATTTTGAATATTATTCCGAATACTTATTCCATGATTTCTCTGAATCATTCAATCCTAATAATTCAAAAATAAAATATTTCTATAAAGTATTTATAGATTTATTTGAAATTCCTTTCACGGACATGCGCAGAAGGTATACCTTTTCTTAGCATTGTGCTTTTAGAAAAGATTTGTCGTATTAAGAAAGAAGTTGGATTGCTGTTTTAAGACTGAACGACCCTTCCACACTAAAGGAATCAGTGGCTTGGAGGTTAGAGTGACAAGTCTAATCATAGTTTTTTGCTGGTCGTCAGTTCGAGTCCCGAAACCGAAAAATTATTTTGTATATTTTTATTCTTTTTTTTTATTTTTTTTATTTTGAATATTATTCCGAATACTTATTCCATGATTTCTCTGAATCATTCAATCCTAAAAATTCAAAAATAAAATATTTCTATAAAGTATTTATAGTTTTATTTGAAATTCCTTTCACGGACATGCGCAGAAGGTATACCTTTTCTTAGCATTGTGCTTTTAGAAAAGATTTGTCGTATTAAGAATGAAGTTGGATTGCTGTTTTAAGACTGAACGACCCTTCCACACTAAAGGAATCAGTGGCTTGGAGGTTAGAGTGACAGGTCTAATCATAGATTTTTGCTGGTCCTCAGTTCGAGTCCCGAAACCGAATAATTATTTTGTATATTTTTTTTATTTTTTTATTTTGAATATTATTCTGAATACTTATTCCATGATTTCTCTGAATCATTCAATCCTAATAATTCAAAAATAAAATATTTCTATAAAGTATTTATAGATTTATTTGAAATTCCTTTCACGGACATGCGCAGAAGGTATACCTTTTCTTAGCATTGTGCTTTTAGAAAAGATTTGTCGTATTAAGAATGAAGTTGGATTGCTGTTTTAAGACTGAACGACCCTTCCACACTAAAGGAATCAGTGGCTTGGAGGTTAGAGTGACAGGTCTAATCATAGATTTTTGCTGGTCGTCAGTTCGAGTCCAGAAACAGAATAATTATTTTGTATATTTTTATTCTTTTTTTTATTTTGAATTTTATTTCGAATACTTATTACATGATTTCTCTCAATCATTCAATCGCAATAATTCAAAAATAAAATTATTCTATAAATTATTTATAGATTTATTTGAAATTCTTTTCACGGACATGCGCAGACGGTATACCGTTTCTTAGCATTGTGCTTTTAGAAAGGATTTGTCGTATGAAGAATGAAGTTGGATTGCTGTTTTAAGACTGAACGACCCTTTCACACTAAAGGAATAAGTGGCTTGGAGGTTAGAGTGACAGTTCTAATCATAGATTTTTGCTGGTCCTCAGTTCGAGTCCCGAAACCGAAAAAATATTTTGTATATTTTTATTCTTTTTTTTTATTTTGAATATTATTCCGAATACTTATTCCATGATTTCTCTCAATCATTCAATCGCAATAATTCAAAAATAAAATTATTCTATAAATTATTTATAGATTTATTTGAAATTCTTTTCACGGACATGCGCAGACGGTATACCTTTTCTTAGCATTGTGCTTTTAGAAAGGATTTGTCGTATGAAGAAAGAAGTTGGATTGCTGTTTTAAGACTGAACGACCCTTTCACACTAAAGGAATAAGTGGCTTGGAGGTTAGAGTGACAGTTCTAATCATAGATTTTTGCTGGTCCTCAGTTCGAGTCCCGAAACCGAAAAAATATTTTGTATATTTTTATTCTTTTTTTTTATTTTGAATATTATTCCGAATACTTATTCCATGATTTCTCTCAATCATTCAATCGCAATAATTCAAAAATTAAATTATTCTATAAATTATTTATAGATTTATTTGAAATTCTTTTCACGGACATGCGCAGACGGTATACCTTTTCTTAGCATTGTGTTTTTAGAAAGGATTTGTCGTATGAAGAATGAAGTTGGATTGCTGTTTTAAGACTGAACGACCGTTCCACACTAAAGGAATAAGTGGCTTGGAGGTTAGAGTGACAGGTCTAATCATAGATTTTTGCTGGTCGTCAGTACGAGTCCAGAAACAGAATAATTATTTTGTATATTTTTATTCTTTTTTTTTATTTTGAATATTATTCCGAATACTTATTCCATGATTTCTCTCAATCATTCAATCGCAATAATTCAAAAATAAAATATTTCTATAAAGTATTTATAGATTTATTTGAAATTCATTTCACGGACATGCGCAGAAGGTGTACCTTTTCTTAGCATTGTTCTTTTAGAAAAGATTTGTCGTATTAAGAATGAAGTTGGATTGCTGTTTTAAGACTGAACGAACCTTCCACACTGAAGGAATAAGTGGCTTGGAGGTTAGAGTGACAGGTCTAATCATAGATTTTTGCTGGTCGTCAGTTCAAGTCCAGAAACAGAATAATTATTTTGTATATTTTTATTCATTTTTTTTATTTTGAATATTATTCCGAATACTTATTCCATGATTTCTCTCAATCATTCAATCGCAATAATTCAAAAATAAAATTATTCTATAAATTATTTATAGATTTATTTGAAATTCTTTTCACGGACATGCGCAGTCGGTATACCTTTTCTTAGCATTGTGTTTTTAGAAAGGATATTTCGTATGAAGAATGAAGTTGGATTGCTGTTTTAAGACTGAACGACCCTTCCACTCTAAAGGAATAAGTGGCTTGGAGGTTAGAGTGACAGGTCTAATCATAGATTTTTGCTGGTCCTCAGTTCGAGTCCCGAAACCGAAAAAATATTTTGTATATTTTTATTCTTTTTTTTTTATTTTGAATATTATTCCGAATACTTATTCCATGATTTCTCTCAATCATTCAATCGCAATAATTCAAAAATAAAATTATTCTATAAATTATTTATAGATTTATTTGAAATTCTTTTCACGGACATGCGCAGACGGTATACCTTTTCTTAGCATTGTGTTTTTAGAAAGGATTTGTCGTATGAAGAATGAAGTTGGATTGCGTTTTTAAGACTGAACGACCGTTCCACACTAAAG
The DNA here is from genome assembly GCF_947563725.1 of Argiope bruennichi. Classification (NCBI taxonomy): domain Eukaryota; kingdom Metazoa; phylum Arthropoda; class Arachnida; order Araneae; family Araneidae; genus Argiope; species Argiope bruennichi. The sequence continues at coordinate 15,317,172 of NC_079160.1, forward strand.
GAATAAGTGGCTTGGAGGTTAGAGTGACAGGTCTAATCATAGATTTTTGCTGGTCGTCAGTACGAGTCCAGAAACAGAATAATTATTTTGTATATTTTTATTCTTTTTTTTTATTTTGAATATTATTCCGAATACTTATTCCATGATTTCTCTCAATCATTCAATCGCAATAATTCAAAAACAAAATATTTCTATAAAGTATTTATAGATTTATTTGAAATTCATTTCACGGAAATGCGCAGAAGGTATACCTTTTGTTAGCATTGTGCTTTTAGAAAAGATTTGTCGTATTAAGAATGAAGTTGGATTGCTGTTTTAAGACTGAACGACCCTTCCACACTAAAGGAATAAGTGGCTTGGAGGTTAGAGTGACAGGTCTAATCATAGATTTTTGCTGGTCGTCAGTTCGAGTCCAGAAACAGAATAATTATTTTGTATATTTTTATTCTTTTTTTTTATTTTTTTTATTTTGAATATTATTCCGAATACTTATTCCATGATTTCTCTGAATCATTCAATCCTAATAATTCAAAAATAAAATATTTCTATAAAGTATTTATAGATTTATTTGAAATTCCTTTCACGGACATGCGCAGAAGGTATACCGTTTCTTAGCATTGTGCTTTTAGAAAAGATTTGTCGTATTAAGAATGAAGTTGGATTGCTGTTTTAAGACTGAACGACCCTTCCACACTGAAGGAATCAGTGGCTTGGAGGTTAGAGTGACAGGTCTAATCCTAGATTTTTGCTGGTCGTCAGTTCGAGTCCAGAAACAGAATAATTATTTTGTATATTTTTATTCTTTTTTTTTATTTTGAATTTTATTTCGAATACTTATTACATGATTTCTCTCAATCATTCAATCGCAATAATTCAAAAATAAAATAATTCTATAAATTATTTATAGATTTATTTGAAATTCTTTTCACGGACATGCGCAGACGGTATACCTTTTCTTAGCATTGTGCTTTTAGAAAAGATTTGTCGTATTAAGAATGAAGTTGGATTGCTGTTTTAAGACTGAACGACCCTTCCACACTAAAGGAATAAGTGGCTTGGAGGTTAGAGTGACAGGTCTAATCATAGATTTTCGCTGGTCGTCAGTTCGAGTCCAGAAACAGAATAATTATTTTGTATATTTTTATTCTTTTTTTTATTTTTTTTATTTTGAATATTATTCCGAATACTTATTCCATGATTTCTCTGAATCATTCAATCCTAATAATTCAAAAATAAAATATTTCTATAAAGTATTTATAGATTTATTTGAAATTCCTTTCACGGACATGCGCAGAAGGTATACCTTTTCTTAGCATTGTGCTTTTAGAAAAGATTTGTCGTATTAAGAATGAAGTTGGATTGCTGTTTTAAGACTGAACGACCCTTCCACACTAAAGGAATCAGTGGCTTGGAGGTTAGAGTGACAAGTCTAATCATAGTTTTTTGCTGGTCGTCAGTTCGAGTCCCGAAACCGAAAAATTATTTTGTATATTTTTATTCTTTTTTTTTTATTTTTTTTATTTTGAATATTATTCCGAATACTTATTCCATGATTTCTCTGAATCATTCAATCCTAATAATTCAAAAATAAAATATTTCTATAAAGTATTTATAGTTTTATTTGAAATTCCTTTCACGGACATGCGCAGAAGGTATACCTTTTCTTAGCATTGTGCTTTTAGAAAAGATTTGTCGTATTAAGAATGAAGTTGGATTGCTGTTTTAAGACTGAACGACCCTTCCACACTGAAGGAATCAGTGGCTTGGAGGTTAGAGTGACAGGTCTAATCCTAGATTTTTGCTGGTCGTCAGTTCGAGTCCAGAAACAGAATAATTATTTTGTATATTTTTATTCTTTTTTTTTATTTTGAATATTATTCCGAATACTTATTCCATGATTTCTCTCAATCATTCAATCGCAATAATTCAAAAATAAAATATTTCTATAAAGTATTTATAGATTTATTTGAAATTCATTTCACGGACATGCGCAGAAGGTGTACCTTTTCTTAGCATTGTTCTTTTAGAAAAGATTTGTCGTATTAAGAATGAAGTTGGATTGCTGTTTTAAGACTGAACGACCCTTCCACACTGAAGGATTAAGTGGCTTGGAGGTTAGAGTGACAGGTCTAATCATAGATTTTTGCTGGTCGTCAGTTCAAGTCCAGAAACAGAATAATTATTTTGTATATTTTTATTCATTTTTTTTATTTTGAATATTATTCCGAATACTTATTCCATGATTTCTCTCAATCATTCAATCGCAATAATTCAAAAACAAAATATTTCTATAAAGTATTTATAGATTTATTTGAAATTCATTTCACGGACATGCGCAGAAGGTGTACCTTTTCTTAGCATTGTTCTTTTAGAAAAGATTTGTCGTATTAAGAATGAAGTTGGATTGCTGTTTTAAGATTGAACGACCCTTCCACACTGAAGGAATAAGTGGCTTGGAGGTTAGAGTGACAGGTCTAATCATAGATTTTTGCTGGTCGTCAGTTCAAGTCCAGAAACAGAATAATTATTTTGTATATTTTTATTCATTTTTTTTATTTTGAATATTATTCCGAATACTTATTCCATGATTTCTCTCAATCATTCAATCACAATAATTCAAAAACAAAATATTTCTATAAAGTATTTATAGATTTATTTGAAATTCCTTTCACGGAAATGCGCAGAAGGTATACCTTTTGTTAGCATTGTGCTTTTAGAAAAGATTTGTCGTATTAAGAATGAAGTTGGATTGCTGTTTTAAGACTGAACGACCCTTCCACACTAAAGGAATAAGTGGCTTGGAGGTTAGAGTGACAGGTCTAATCATAGATTTTTGCTGGTCGTCAGTTCGAGTCCAGAAACAGAATAATTATTTTGTATATTTTTATTCTTTTTTTTTATTTTTTTTATTTTGAATATTATTCCGAATACTTATTCCATGATTTCTCTGAATCATTCAATCCTAATAATTCAAAAATAAAATATTTCTATAAAGTATTTATAGATGTATTTGAAATTCCTTTCACGGACATGCGCAGAAGGTATACCTTTTCTTAGCATTGTGCTTTTAGAAAAGATTTGTCGTATTAAGAAAGAAGTTGGATTGCTGTTTTAAGACTGAACGACCCTTCCACACTAAAGGAATCAGTGGCTTGGAGGTTAGAGTGACAAGTCTAATCATAGTTTTTTGCTGGTCGTCAGTTCGAGTCCCGAAACCGAAAAATTATTTTGTATATTTTTATTCTTTTTTTTTATTTTTTTTATTTTGAATATTATTCCGAATACTTATTCCATGATTTCTCTGAATCATTCAATCCTAATAATTCAAAAATAAAATATTTCTATAAAGTATTTATAGTTTTATTTGAAATTCCTTTCACGGACATGCGCAGAAGGTATACCTTTTCTTAGCATTGTGCTTTTAGAAAAGATTTGTCGTATTAAGAATGAAGTTGGATTGCTGTTTTAAGACTGAACGACCCTTCCACACTAAAGGAATCAGTGGCTTGGAGGTTAGAGTGACAGGTCTAATCATAGATTTTTGCTGGTCCTCAGTTCGAGTCCCGAAACCGAATAATTATTTTGTATATTTTTTTTATTTTTTTTATTTTGAATATTATTCTGAATACTTATTCCATGATTTCTCTGAATCATTCAATCCTAATAATTCAAAAATAAAATATTTCTATAAAGTATTTATAGATTTATTTGAAATTCCTTTCACGGACATGCGCAGAAGGTATACCTTTTCTTAGCATTGTGCTTTTAGAAAAGATTTGTCGTATTAAGAATGAAGTTGGATTGCTGTTTTAAGACTGAACGACATTTCCACACTAAAGGAATCAGTGGCTTGGAGGTTAGAGTGACAGGTCTAATCATAGATTTTTGCTGGTCGTCAGTTCGAGTCCAGAAACAGAATAATTATTTTGTATATTTTTATTCTTTTTTTTATTTTGAATTTTATTTCGAATACTTATTACATGATTTCTCTCAATCATTCAATCGCAATAATTCAAAAATAAAATAATTCTATAAATTATTTATAGATTTATTTGAAATTCTTTTCTCGGACATGCGCAGATGGTATACCTTTTCTTAGCATTGTGCTTTTAGAAAAGATTTGTCGTATTAAGAATGAAGTTGGATTGCTGTTTTAAGACTGAACGACCCTTCCACACTAAAGGAATAAGTGGCTTGGAGGTTAGAGTGACAGGTCTAATCATAGATTTTTGCTGGTCGTCAGTTCGAGTCCAGAAGCAGAATAATTATTTTGTATATTTTTATTCTTTTTTTTTATTTTGAATATTATTCCGAATACTTATTCCATGATTTCTCTCAATCATTCAATCGCAATAATTCAAAAATAAAATAATTCTATATATTATTTATAGATTTATTTGAAATTCTTTTCACGGACATGCGCAGAAGGTATACCTTTTCTTAGCATTGTGCTTTTAGAAAAGATTTGTCGTATTAAGAATGAAGTTGGATTGCTGTTTTAAGACTGGACGACCCTTCCACACTAAAGGAATAAGTGGCTTGGAGGTTAGAGTGACAGGTCTAATCACAGATTTTTGCTGGTCGTCAGTTCGAGTCCCGAAACCGAATAATTATTTTGCATATTTTTATTCTTTTTTTTTTATTTTGGATATTATTCCGAATACTTATTCCATGATTTCTTTCAATCATTCAATCCTAATAATTCAAAAATGAAATATTTCTATAAAGTATTTATAGATTTATTTGAAATTCCTTTCACGGACATGCGCAGAAGGTATACCTTTTCTTAGCATTGTGCTTTTAGAAAAGATTTGTCGTATTAAGAATGAAGTTGGATTGCTGTTTTAAGACTGAACGACCCTTCCACACTAAAGGAATCAGTGGCTTGGAGGTTAGAGTGACAGGTCTAATCATAGATTTTTGCTGGTCCTCAGTTCGAGTCCCGAAACCGAATAATTATTTTGTATATTTTTTTTATTTTTTTTATTTTGAATATTATTCTGAATACTTATTCCATGATTTCTCTGAATCATTCAATCCTAATAATTCAAAAATAAAATATTTCTATAAAGTATTTATAGATTTATTTGAAATTCCTTTCACGGACATGCGCAGAAGGTATACCTTTTCTTAGCATTGTGCTTTTAGAAAAGATTTGTCGTATTAAGAATGAAGTTGGATTGCTGTTTTAAGACTGAACGACCCTTCCACACTAAAGGAATCAGTGGCTTGGAGGTTAGAGTGACAGGTCTAATCATAGATTTTTGCTGGTCGTCAGTTCGAGTCCAGAAACAGAATAATTATTTTGTATATTTTTATTCTTTTTTTTTATTTTGAATTTTATTTCGAATACTTATTCCATGATTTCTCTCAATCATTCAATCCTAATAATTCAAAAATAAAATATTTCTATGAAGTATTTATAGATTTATCTGAAATTCCTTTCACGGGCATGCGCAGAAGGTATAACTTTTCTTAGCATTGTGCTTTTAGAAAAGATTTGTCGTATTAAGAATGAAGTTGGATTGCTGTTTTAAGACTGAACGACCCTTCCACACTAAAGGAATAAGTGGCTTGGAGGTTAGAGTGACAGGTCTAATCACAGATTTTTGCTGGTCGTCAGTTCGAGTCCCGAAACCGAATAATTATTTTGCATATTTTTATTCTTTTTTTTTTATTTTCGATATTATTCCGAATACTTATTCCATGATTTCTCTCAATCATTCAATCCTAATAATTCAAAAATGAAATATTTCTATAAAGTATTTATAGATTTATTTGAAATTCCTTTCACGGACATGCGCAGAAGGTATACCTTTTCTTAGCATTGTGCTTTTAGAAAAGATTTGTCGTATTAAGAATGAAGTTGGATTGCTGTTTTAAGACTGAACGACCCTTTCGCACTAAAGGAATAAGTGGCTTGGAGGTTAGAGTGACAGGTCTAATTATAGATTTTTGCTGGTCGTCAGTTCGGGTCCCGAAACCGAATAATTATTTTGCATATTTTTATTCTTTTTTTTTTAGTTTGGATATTATTCCGAATACTTATTCCATGATTTCTCTCAATCATTCACTCCTAATAATTCAAAAATAAAATTATTCTATAAATTATTTATAGATTTATTTGAAATTCTTTTCACGGACATGCGCAGACGGTATACCTTTTCTTAGCATTGTGTTTTTAGAAAGGATTTGTCGTATGAAGAATGAAGTTGGATTGCTGTTTTAAGACTGAACGACCCTTCCACACTAAAGGAATAAGTGGCTTGGAGGTTAGAGTGACAGGTCTAATCATAGATTTTTGCTGGTCGTCAGTTCAAGTCCAGAAACAGAATAATTATTTTGTATATTTTTATTCATTTTTTTATTTTGAATATTATTCCGAATACTTATTCTATGATTTCTCTCAATCATTCAATCGCAATAATTCAAAAATAAAATAATTCTATAAATTATTTATAGATTTAATTGAAATTCTTTTCACGGACATGCGCAGACGGTATACCTTTTCTTAGCATTGTGCTTTTAGAAAAGATTTGTCGTATTAAGAATGAAGTTGGATTGTTTTTTTAAGACTGAACGACCGTTCCACACTAAAGGAATAAGTGGCTTGGAGGTTAGAGTGACAGGTCTAATCATAGATTTTTGCTGGTCGTCAGTACGAGTCCAGAAACAGAATAATTATTTTGTATATTTTTATTCTTTTTTTTTATTTTGAATATTATTCCGAATACTTATTCCATGATTTCTCTCAATCATTCAATCCCAATAATTCAAAAATAAAATATTTCTATAAAGTATTTATAGATTTATTTGAAATTCATTTCACGGACATGCGCAGACGGTATACCTTTTCTTAGCATTGTTCTTTTAGAAAAGATTTGTCGTATTAAGAATGAAGTTGGATTGCTGTTTTAAGACAGAACGACCCTTCCACACTAAAGGAATAAGTGGCTTGGAGGTTAGAGTGACAGGTCTAATCATAGATTTTTGCTGGTCCTCAGTTCAAGTCCAGAAACAGAATAATTATTTTGTATATTTTTATTCGTTTTTTATTTTGAATATTATTCCGAATACTTATTCTATGATTTCTCTCAATCATTCAATTGCAATAATTCAAAAATAAAATAATTCTATAAATTATTTATAGATTTATTTGAAATTCTTTACACGGACATGCGCAGAAGGTATACCATTTCTTAGCATTGTGCTTTTAGAAAAAATTTGTCGTATTAAGAATGAAGTTGGATTGCTGTTTTAAGACTGAACGACCCTTCCACACTGAAGGAATAAGTGGCTTGGAGGTTAGAGTGACAGGTCTAATCATAATTTTTTGCTGGTCGTCAGTTCGAGTCCCGAAACCGAATAATTATTTTGCATATTTTTATTCTTTTTTTTTTATTTTGAATATTATTCCGAATACTCATTCCATGATTTCTCTCAATCATTCAATCCTAATAATTCAAAAATAAAATATTTCTATAAAGTATTTATAGATTTATTTGAAATTCCTTTCACGGACATGCGCAGAAGGTATACCTTTTCTTAGCATTGTGCTTTTAGAAAAGATTTGTCGTATTAAGAATGAAGTTGGATTGCTGTTTTACAACTGAACGACCCTTCCACACTAAAGGAATAAGTGGCTTGGAGGTTAGAGTGACAGGTCTAATCATAGATTTTTGCTGGTCCTCAGTTCGAGTCCCGAAACCGAATAATTATTTTGCATATTTTTATTCTTTTTTTTTGAATATTATTCCGAATTCTTATTCCATGATTTCTCTCAATCATTCAATCGCAATAATTCAAAAATAAAATATTTCTATAAAGTATTTTAGATTTATTTGAAATTCATTTCACGGACATGCGCAGACGGTATACCTTTTCTTAGCATTGTGCTTTTAGAAAAGATTTGTCGTATTAAGAATGAAGTTGGATTGCTGTTTTAAGACTGAACGACCCTTCCACATTAAAGGAATAAGTGGCTTGGAGGTTAGAGTGACAGGTCTAATCATAGATTTTTGCTGGTCGTCAGTTCGAGTCCAGAAACAGAATAATTATTTTGTATATTTTTATTCTTTTTTTTTTTTTGAATTTTATTCCGAATACTTATTACATGATTTCTCTCAACCATTCAATCGCAATAATTCAAAAATAAAATAATTCTATAAATTATTTATAGATTTATTTGAAATTCTTTTCACGGACATGCGCAGACGGTATACCTTTTCTTAGCATTGTGCTTTTAGAAAAGATTTGTCGTATTAAGAATGAAGTTGGATTGCTGTTTTAAGACTGAACGACCCTTCCACACTAAAGGAATAAGTGGCTTGGAGGTTAGAGTGACAGGTCTAATTATAGATTTTTGCTGGTCGTCAGTTCGAGTCCAGAAACAGAATAATTATTTTGTATATTTTTATTCTTTTTTTTTATTTTGAATATTATTCCGAATACTTATTCCATGATTTCTCTCAATCATTCAATCGCAATAATTCAAAAATAAAATAATTCTATATATTATTTATAGATTTATTTGAAATTCATTTCACGGACATGCGCAGACGGTATACCTTTTCTTAGCATTGTTCTTTTAGAAAAGATTTGTCGTATTAAGAATGAAGTTGGATTGCTGTTTTAAGACTGAACGACCCTTCCACACTGAAGGAATAAGTGGCTTGGAGGTTAGAGTGACAGGTCTAATCATAGATTTTTGCTGGTCGTCAGTTCAAGTCCAGAAACAGAATAATTATTTTGTATATTTTTATTCTTTTTTTTTATTTTGAATATTATTCCGAATACTTATTCTATGATATCTCTCAATCATTCAATCGCAATAATTCAAAAATAAAATAATTCTATAAATTATTTATAGATTTATTTGAAATTGTTTTCACGGACATGCGCAGACGGTATACCTTTTCTTAGCATTGTGCTTTTAGAAAAGATTTGTCGTATTAAGAATGAAGTTGGATTGCTGTTTTAAGACTGAACGACCCTTCCACATTAACGGAATAAGTGGCTTGGAGGTTAGAGTGACAGGTCTAATCATAGATTTTTGCTGGTCGTCAGTACGAGTCCAGAAACAGAATAATTATTTTGTATATTTTTATTCTTTTTTTTTATTTTGAATATTATTCCGAATACTTATTCCATGATTTCTCTCAATCATTCAATCGCAATAATTCAAAAATAAAATATTTCTATAAATTATTTATAGATTTATTTGAAATTCTTTACACGGACATGCGCAGACGTTATACCTTTTCTTAGCATTGTGCTTTTAGAAAAGATTTGTCGTATTAAGAATGAAGTTGGATTGCTGTTTTAAGACTGAACGACCCTGCCACACTGAAGGAATAAGTGGCTTGGAGGTTAGAGTGACAGGTCTAATCATAAATTTTTGCTGGTCGTCAGTTCGAGTCCCGAAACCGAATAATTATTTTGCATATTTTTATTCTTTTTTTTTATTTTGAATATTATTCCGAATACTTATTCTATGATTTCTCTCAATCATTCAATCGCAATAATTCAAAAATAAAATAATTCTATAAATTATTTATAGATTTATTTGAAATTCTTTACACGGACATGCGCAGAAGGTATACCTTTTCTTAGCATTGTGCTTTTAGAAAAAACTTGTCATATTAAGAATGAAGTTGGATTGCTGTTTTAAGACTGAACGACCCTTCCACACTGAAGGAATAAGTGGCTTGGAGGTTAGAGTGACAGGTCTAATCATAAATTTTTGCTGGTCGTCAGTTCGAGTCCCGAAACCGAATAATTATTTTGCATATTTTTATTCTTTTTTTTTTATTTTGAATATTATTCCGAATACTTATTCCATGATTTCTCTCAATCATTCAATCCTAATAATTCAAAAATAAAATATTTCTATAAAGTATTTATAGATTTATTTGAAATTCCTTTCACGGACATGCGCAGAAGGTATACCTTTTCTTAGCATTGTGCTTTTAGAAAAGATTTGTCGTATTAAGAATGAAGTTGGATTGCTGTTTTACAACTGAACGACCCTTCCACACTAAAGGAATAAGTGGCTTGGAGGTTAGAGTGACAGGTCTAATCATAGATTTTTGCTGGTCCTCAGTTCGAGTCCCGAAACCGAATAATTATTTTGCATATTTTTATTCTTTTTTTTTTTTTGAATATTATTCCGAATTCTTATTCCATGATTTCTCTCAATCATTCAATCGCAATAATTCAAAAATAAAATATTTCTATAAAGTATTTATAGATTTATTTGAAATTCCTTTCACGGACATGCGCAGACGGTATACCTTTTCTTAGCATTGTTCTTTTCTAAAAGATTTGTCGTATTAAGAATGAAGTTGGATTGCTGTTTTAAGACTGAACGACCCTTCCACATTAAAGGAATAAGTGGCTTGGAGGTTAGAGTGACAGGTCTAATCATAGATTTTTGCTGGTCGTCAGTTCGAGTCCAGAAACAGAATAATTATTTTGTATATTTTTATTCTTTTTTTTATTCTTTTTATTTTGAATATTATTCCGAATACTTATTCCATGATTTCTCTGAATCATTCAATCCTAATAATTCAAAAATAAAATATTTCTATAAAGTATTTATAGATTTATTTGAAATTCCTTTCACGGACATGCGCAGAAGGTATACCTTTTCTTAGCATTGTGCTTTCAGAAAAGATTTGTCGTATTAAGAAAGAAGCTCGATTGCTGCTTTAAGACTGAAAGAACCTTGTTTGTTAAAGGAATAAGTGGCTTGGAGGTTAGAGTGACAGGTCTAATCATAGATTTTTGTTGGTCCTCAGTTCGAGTCCCGAAACCGAATAATTATTTTGTATATTTTTATTCTTTTTTTTATTTTTTTTATTTTGAATATTATTCCGAATACTTATTCCATAATTTCTCTGAATCATTCAATCCTAATAATTCAAAAATAAAATATTTCTATAAAGTATTTATAGATTTATTTGAAATTCCTTTCACGGACATGCGCAGAAGGTATACCTTTTCTTAGCATTGTGCTTTCAGAAAAGATTTGTCGTATTAAGAAAGAAGCTCGATTGCTGCTTTAAGACTGAAAGAACCTTGTTTGTTAAAGGAATAAGTGGCTTGGAGGTTAGAGTGACAGGTCTAATCATAGATTTTTGTTGGTCCTCAGTTCGAGTCCCGAAACCGAATAATTATTTTGTATATTTTTATTCTTTTTTTTATTTTTTTTATTTTGAATATTATTCCGAATACTTATTCCATGATTTCTCTGAATCATTCAATCCTAATAATTCAAAAATAAAATATTTCTATAAAGTATTTATAGATTTATTTGAAATTCCTTTCACGGACATGCGCAGAAGGTATACCTTTTCTTAGCGTTGTGCTTTTAGAAAAGATTTGTCGTATTAAGAAAGAAGTTGGATTGTTGTTTTAAGACTGAACGACCCTTCCACACTAAAGGAATAAGTGGCTTGGAGGTTAGAGTGACAGGTCTAATTATAGATTTTTGCTGGTCGTCAGTTCGAGTCCCGAAACCGAATAATTATTTTGCATATTTTTATTCTTTTTTTTTTTATTTTGAATATTATTCCAAATACTTATTCCATGATTTCTCTCAATCATTCAATCCTAATAATTCAAAAATAAAATTATTCTATAAATTATTTATAGATTTATTTGAAATTCTTTTCACGGACATGCGCAGACGGTATACCTTTTCTTAGCATTGTGCTTTTAGAAAGGATTTGTCGTATGAAGAATGAAGTTGGATTGCTGTTTTAAGACTGAACGACCCTTCCACATTAACGGAATATGTGGCTTGGAGGTTAGAGTGACAGCTCTAATCATAGATTTTTGCTGGTCGTCAGTTCGAGTCCATAAACAAAATAATTATTTTGTATATTTTTATTCTTTTTTTTTATTTTGAATATTATTTCGAATACTTATTCCATGATTTCTCTCAATCATTCAATCGCAATAAATCAAAAATAAAATAATTCTATAAATTATTTATAGATTTATATGAAATTCTTTTCACGGACATGCGCAGACGGTATACCTTTTCTTAGCATTGTGCTTTTAGAAAAGAGTTGTCGTATTAAGAATGAAGTTGGATTGCTGTTTTAAGACTGAACGACCCTTTCGCACTAAAGGAATAAGTGGCTTGGAGGTTAGAGTGACAGGTCTAATCATAGATTTTTGCTGGTCGTCAGTTCGAGTCCAGAAACAGAATAATTATTTTGTATATTTTTATTCTTTTTTTTATTTTTTTTATTTTGAATATTATTCCGAATACTTATTCCATGATTTCTCTGAATCATTCAATCCTAATAATTCAAAAATAAAATATTTCTATAAAGTATTTATAGATTTATTTGAAATTCCTTTCACGGACATGCGCAGAAGGTATACCTTTTCTTAGCATTGTGCTTTTAGAAAAGATTTGTCGTATTAAGAATGAAGTTGGATTGCTGTTTTACAACTAAACGACCCTTCCACACTAAAGGAATAAGTGGCTTGGAGGTTAGAGTGACAGGTCTAATCATAATTTTTTGCTGGTCCTCAGTTCGAGTTCCGAAACCGAATAATTATTTTGCATATTTTTATTCTTTTTTTTTTTGAATATTATTCCGAATACTTATTCCATGATTTCTCTCAATCATTCAATCTCAATAATTCAAAAATAAAATAATTCTATAAATTATTTATAGATTTATTTGAAATTCTTTTCACGGACATGCGCAGACGGTATACCTTTTCTTAGCATTGTGCCTTTAGAAAAGATTTGTCGTATTAAAAATGAAGTTGGATTGCTGTTTTAAGACTGAACGACCCTTCGACACTAAAGGAATAAGTGGCTTGGAGGTTAGAGTGACAGGTCTAATCATAGATTTTTGCTGGTCGCCAGTTCGAGTCCCGAAACCGAATAATTATTTTGCATATTTTTATTCTTTTTTTTTATTTTGGATATTATTCTGAATACTTATTCTATGATTTCTCTCAATCATTCAATCCTAATAATTCAAAAATGAAATATTTCTATAAAGTATTTATAGATTTATTTGAAATTCCTTTCACGGACATGCGCAGAAGGTATACCTTTTGTTAGCATTGTGCTTTTAGAAAAAATTTGTCGTATTAAGAATGAAGTTGGATTGCTGTTTTAAGACTGAACGACCCTTCCACACTAAAGGAATAAGTGGCTTGGAGGTTAGAGTGACAGGTCTAATCATAGATTTTTGCTATTCGTCAGTTCGAGTCCCGAAACCGAATAATTATTTTGCATATTTTTATTCTTTTTTTTTATTTTGAATATTATTCCGAATACTTATTCCATGATTTCTCTCAATCATTCAATCCTAATAATTCAAAAATAAAATATTTCTATAAAGTATTTATAGATTTATTTGAAATTCCTTTCACGGACATGCGCAGAAGGTATACCTTTTCTTAGCATTGTGCTTTTAGAAAAGATTTGTCGTATTAAGAATGAAGTTGGATTGCTGTTTTACAACTGAACGACCCTTCCACACTAAAGGAATAAGTGGCTTGGAGGTTAGAGTGACAGGTCTAATCATAGATTTTTGCTGGTCCTCAGTTCGAGTCCCGAAACCGAAAAATTATTTTGTATATTTTTATTCATTTTTTTTATTTTGAATATTATTCCGAATACTAATTCCATGATTTCTCTCAATCATTCAACCGCAATAATTCAAAAATAAAATAATTCTAAGAATTATTTATAGATTTATTTGAAATTCTTTTCACGGACATGCGCAGAAGGTATACCTTTTCTTAGCATTGTTGTTTTAGAAAAGATTTGTCGTATTAAGAATGAAGTTGGATTGCTGTTTTAAGACTGAAAGAACCTTCCACACTAAAGGAATAAGTGGCTTTGTGGTTAGAGTGACAGGTCTAATCCTAGATTTTTGCTGGTCCTCAGTTCGAGTCCCAAAACCGAATAATTATTTTGCATATTTGTATTCTTTTTTTTTATTTTGAATATTATTCCGAATACTTATTCCATGATTTCTCTGAATCATTCAATCACAATAATTCAAAAATAAAATATTTCTATAAAGTATTTAGAGATTTATTTGAAATTCCTTTCACGGACATGCGCAGAAGGTATACCTTTTGTTAGCATTGTGCTTTTAGAAAAGATTTGTCGTATTAAGAATGAAGTTGGATTGCTGTTTTAAGACTGAAAGAACCTTGCTTGTTAAAGGAATAAGTGGCTTGGAGGTTAGAGTGACAGGTCTAATCAGAGATTTTTGCTGGTCCTCAGTTCGAGTCCCGAAACCGAATAATTATTTTGTATATTTTTATTCTTTTTTATTTTTTATTTTGAATATTATTCCGAATACTTATTATATGATTTCTCTCAATCATTCAATCGCAATAATTCAAAAATAAAATAATTCTATAAATTATTTATAGTTTTATTTGAAATTCTTTTCACGGACATGCGCAGACGTTATACCGTTTCTTAGCATTGTGCTTTTAGAAAAGATTTGTCGTATTAAGAATGAAGTTGGATTGCTGTTTTAAGACTGAACGACCCTTCCACACTAAAGGAATAAGTGGCTTGGAGGTTAGAGTGACAGGCCTAATCATAGATTTTTGCTGGTCGTCAGTTCGAGTCCAGAAACCGAATAATTATTTTGTATATTTTTATTCATTTTTTTTATTTTGAATATTATTCCGAATACTTATTCCATGATTTCTCTCAATCATTCAACCGCAATAATTCAAAAATAAAATAATTCTATGAATTATTTATAGATTTATTTGAAATTCTTTTCACGGACATGCGCAGAAGGTATACTTTTTCTTAGCATTGTTGTTTTAGAAAAGATTTGTCGTATTAAGAATGAAGTTGGATTGCTGTTTTATGACTCAAAGACCCTTCCACACTAAAGGAATAAGTGGCTTGGAGGTTAGCATGACAGGTCTAATCCTAGATTTTTGCTGGTCCTCAGTTCGAGTCCCGAAACCGAATAATTATTTTGTATATTTTTATTCTATTTTTTTCATTTTGAATATTATTCCGAATACTTATCCCATGATTTCTCTGAATCAATCAATCGCAATAATTCAAAAATAAAAAATAATTCAGTAAATTATTTATAGATTTATTTGAAATTCTTTTCACGGACATGCGCAGACGGTATACCTTTTCTTGGCATTGTGCGTTTAGAAAAGATTTGTCGTATTAAGAATGAAGTTGGATTGCTGTTTTAAGACTCAAAGACCGTTTCACGCTAAAGGAATAAGTGGCTTGGAGGTTAGAGTGACAGGTCTAATCCTAGATTTTTGCTGGTCCTCAGTTCGAGTCCCGAAACCGAATAATTATTTTGCATATTTTTATTCTTTTTTTTTTTATTTTGAATATTATCCCGAATACTTATTCCATGATTTCTCTGAATCATTCAATCTCAATAATTCAAAAATAAAATATTTCTATAAAGTATTTATAGATTTATTTGAAATTCCTTTCACGGACATGCGCAGACGGTATACCTTTTGTTAGCATTGTGCTTTTAGAAAAGATTTGTCGTATTAAGAATGAAGTTAGATTGCTGTTTTAAGACTGAAAGAACCTTGCTTGTTAAAGGAATAAGTGGCTTGGAGGTTAGAGTGACAGGTATAATCATAGATTTTTGCTGGTCCTCAGTTCGAGTCCCGAAACCGAATAATTATTTTGTATATTTTTATTCTTTTTTATTTTTTATTTTGAATATTATTCCGAATACTTATTCCATGATTTCTCTCAATCATTCAATCGCAATAATTCAAAAATAAAATAATTCTATAAATTATTTATAGTTTTATTTGAAATTCTTATCACGGACATGCGCAGACGGTATACCGTTTCTTAGCATTTTGCTTTTAGAAAAGATTTGTCGTATTAAGAATGAAGTTGGATTGCTGTTTTAAGACTGAACGACCCTTCCACACTAAAGGAATAAGTGGCTTGGAGGATAGAGTAACAGGCCTAATCATAGATTTTTGCTGGTCGTCAGTTCGAGTCCCGAAACCGAAAAATTATTTTGTATATTTTTATTCATTTTTTTTATTTTGAATATTATTCCGAATACTTATTCCATGATTTCTCTCAATCATTCAACCGCAATAATTCAAAAATAAAATAATTCTATGAATTATTTATAGATTTATTTGAAATTCTTTTCACGGACATGCGCAGAAGGTATACCTTTTCTTAGCATTGTTGTTTTAGAAAAGATTTGTCGTATTAAGAATGAAGTTGGATTGCTGTTTTAAGACTGAAAGACCCTTCCACACTAAAGGAATAAGTGGCTTTGTGGTTAGAGTGACAGGTCTAATCCTAGATTTTTGCTGGTCCTCAGTTCGAGTCCCAAAACCGAATAATTATTTTGCATATTTTTATTCTTTTTTTTTATTTTGAATATTATTCCGAATACTTATTCCATGATTTCTCTGAATCATTCAATCACAATAATTCAAAAATAAAATATTTCTATAAAGTATTTAGAGATTTATTTGAAATTCCTTTCACGGACATGCGCAGAAGGTATACCTTTTGTTAGCATTGTGCTTTTAGAAAAGATTTGTCGTATTAAGAATGAAGTTGGATTGCTGTTTTAAGACTGAAAGAACCTTGCTTGTTAAAGGAATAAGTGGCTTGGAGGTTAGAGTGACAGGTCTAATCAGAGATTTTTGCTGGTCCTCAGTTCGAGTCCCGAAACCGAATAATTATTTTGTATATTTTTATTCTTTTTTATTTTTTATTTTGAATATTATTCCGAATACTTATTATATGATTTCTCTCAATCATTCAATCGCAATAATTCAAAAATAAAGTAATTCTATAAATTATTTATAGTTTTATTTGAAATTCTTTTCACGGACATGCGCAGACGTTATACCGTTTCTTAGCATTGTGCTTTTAGAAAAGATTTGTCGTATTAAGAATGAAGTTGGATTGCTGTTTTAAGACTGAACGACCCTTCCACACTAAAGGAATAAGTGGCTTGGAGGTTAGAGTGACAGGCCTAATCATAGATTTTTGCTGGTCGTCAGTTCGAGTCCAGAAACCGAATAATTATTTTGTATATTTTTATTCATTTTTTTTATTTTGAATATTATTCCGAATACTTATTCCATGATTTCTCTCAATCATTCAACCGCAATAATTCAAAAATAAAATAATTCTATGAATTATTTATAGATTTATTTGAAATTCTTTTCACGGACATGCGCAGACGGTATACCTTTTCTTGGCATTGTGCGTTTAGAAAAGATTTGTCGTATTAAGAATGAAGTTGGATTGCTGTTTTAAGACTCAAAGACCGTTTCACGCTAAAGGAATAAGTGGCTTGGAGGTTAGAGTGGCAGGTCTAATCCTAGATTTTTGCTGGTCCTCAGTTCGAGTCCCGAAACCGAATAATTATTTTGCATATTTTTATTCTTTTTTTTTTATTTTGAATATTATTCCGAATACTTATTCCATGATTTCTCTGAATCATTCAATCACAATAATTCAAAAATAAAATATTTCTATAAAGTATTTATAGATTTATTTGAAATTCCTTTCACGGACATGCGCAGACGGTATACCTTTTGTTAGCATTGTGCTTTTAGAAAAGATTTGCCGTATTAAGAATGAAGTTAGATTGCTGTTTTAAGACTGAAAGAACCTTGCTTGTTAACGGAATAAGTGGCTTGGAGGTTAGAGTGACAGGTCTAATCATAGATTTTTGCTGGTCCTCAGTTCGAGTCCCGAAACCGAATAATTATTTTGTATATTTTTATTCTTTTTTATTTTTTATTTTGAATATTATTCCGAATACTTATTCCATGATTTCTGTCAATCATTCAATCGCAATAATTCAAAAATAAAATAATTCTATAAATTATTTATAGTTTTATTTGAAATTCTTATCACGGACATGCGCAGACGGTATACCGTTTCTTAGCATTTTGCTTTTAGAAAAGATTTGTCGTATTAAGAATGAAGTTGGATTGCTGTTTTAAGACTGAACGAACCTTCCACACTAAAGGAATAAGTGGCTTGGAGGATAGAGTAACAGGCCTAATCATAGATTTTTGCTGGTCGTCAGTTCGAGTCCCGAAACCGAAAAATTATTTTGTATATTTTTATTCTTTTTTTTTTTTTTGAATATTATTCCGAATACTTATTCCATGATTTCTCTCAATCATTCAATCGCAATAATTCAAAAATAAAATAATTCTATAAATTATTTATAGATTTATTTGAAATTCTTTTCACGGACATGCGCAGACGGTATACCTTTTGTTAGCATTGTGCTTTTAGAAAAGATTTGTCGTATTAAGAATGAAGTTGGATTGCTGTTTTAAGACTGAACGACACTTCCACATTAAAGGAATAAGTGGCTTGGAGGTCAGAGTGACAGGTTTAGTCATAGATTTTTGCTGGTCGTCAGTTCGAGTCCAGAAACCGAATAATTATTTTGCATATTTTTATTCTTTTTTTTTATTTTGAATATTATTCCGAATACTTATTCCATGATT
Organism: Argiope bruennichi; assembly: GCF_947563725.1. Taxonomy (NCBI): domain Eukaryota; kingdom Metazoa; phylum Arthropoda; class Arachnida; order Araneae; family Araneidae; genus Argiope; species Argiope bruennichi. Next base: position 15,335,694 of record NC_079160.1, read on the forward strand.
TCTCTGAATCATTCAATCACAATAATTCAAAAATAAAATATTTCTATAAAGTATTTAGAGATTTATTTGAAATTCCTTTCACGGACATGCGCAGAAGGTATACCTTTTGTTAGCATTGTGCTTTTAGAAAAGATTTGTCGTATTAAGAATGAAGTTGGATTGCTGTTTTAAGACTGAAAGAACCTTGCTTGTTAAAGGAATAAGTGGCTTGGAGGTTAGAGTGACAGGTCTAATCAGAGATTTTTGCTGGTCCTCAGTTCGAGTCCCGAAACCGAATAATTATTTTGTATATTTTTATTCTTTTTTATTTTTTTATTTTGAATATTATTCCGAATACTTATTATATGATTTCTCTCAATCATTCAATCGCAATAATTCAAAAATAAAATAATTCTATAAATTATTTATAGTTTTATTTGAAATTCTTTTCACGGACATGCGCAGACGTTATACCGTTTCTTAGCATTGTGCTTTTAGAAAAGATTTGTCGTATTAAGAATGAAGTTGGATTGCTGTTTTAAGACTGAACGACCCTTCCACACTAAAGGAATAAGTGGCTTGGAGGTTAGAGTGACAGGCCTAATCATAGATTTTTGCTGGTCGTCAGTTCGAGTCCAGAAACCGAATAATTATTTTGTATATTTTTATTCATTTTTTTTATTTTGAATATTATTCCGAATACTTATTCCATGATTTCTCTCAATCATTCAACCGCAATAATTCAAAAATAAAATAATTCTATGAATTATTTATAGATTTATTTGAAATTCTTTTCACGGACATGCGCAGAAGGTATACTTTTTCTTAGCATTGTTGTTTTAGAAAAGATTTGTCGTATTAAGAATGAAGTTGGATTGCTGTTTTATGACTCAAAGACCCTTCCACACTAAAGGAATAAGTGGCTTGGAGGTTAGAGTGACAGGTCTAATCCTAGAGTTTTGCTGGTCCTCAGTTCGAGTCCCGAAACCGAATAATTATTTTGTATATTTTTATTCTATTTTTTTCATTTTGAATATTATTCCGAATACTTATTCCATGATTTCTCTGAATCATTCAATCACAATAATTCAAAAATAAAATATTTCTATAAAGTATTTATAGATTTATTTGAAATTCCTTTCACGGACATGCGCAGACGGTATACCTTTTGTTAGCATTGTGCTTTTAGAAAAGATTTGCCGTATTAAGAATGAAGTTAGATTGCTGTTTTAAGACTGAAAGAACCTTGCTTGTTAACGGAATAAGTGGCTTGGAGGTTAGAGTGACAGGTCTAATCATAGATTTTTGCTGGTCCTCAGTTCGAGTCCCGAAACCGAATAATTATTTTGTATATTTTTATTCTTTTTTATTTTTTATTTTGAATATTATTCCGAATACTTATTCCATGATTTCTGTCAATCATTCAATCGCAATAATTCAAAAATAAAATAATTCTATAAATTATTTATAGTTTTATTTGAAATTCTTATCACGGACATGCGCAGACGGTATACCGTTTCTTAGCATTTTGCTTTTAGAAAAGATTTGTCGTATTAAGAATGAAGTTGGATTGCTGTTTTAAGACTGAACGAACCTTCCACACTAAAGGAATAAGTGGCTTGGAGGATAGAGTAACAGGCCTAATCATAGATTTTTGCTGGTCGTCAGTTCGAGTCCCGAAACCGAAAAATTATTTTGTATATTTTTATTCTTTTTTTTTTTTTTTGAATATTATTCCGAATACTTATTCCATGATTTCTCTCAATCATTCAATCGCAATAATTCAAAAATAAAATAATTCTATAAATTATTTATAGATTTATTTGAAATTCTTTTCACGGACATGCGCAGACGGTATACCTTTTGTTAGCATTGTGCTTTTAGAAAAGATTTGTCGTATTAAGAATGAAGTTGGATTGCTGTTTTAAGACTGAACGACACTTCCACATTAAAGGAATAAGTGGCTTGGAGGTCAGAGTGACAGGTTTAGTCATAGATTTTTGCTGGTCGTCAGTTCGAGTCCAGAAACCGAATAATTATTTTGCATATTTTTATTCTTTTTTTTTATTTTGAATATTATTCCGAATACTTATTCCATGATTTCTCTGAATCATTCAATCACAATAATTCAAAAATAAAATATTTCTATAAAGTATTTAGAGATTTATTTGAAATTCCTTTCACGGACATGCGCAGAAGGTATACCTTTTGTTAGCATTGTGCTTTTAGAAAAGATTTGTCGTATTAAGAATGAAGTTGGATTGCTGTTTTAAGACTGAAAGAACCTTGCTTGTTAAAGGAATAAGTGGCTTGGAGGTTAGAGTGACAGGTCTAATCAGAGATTTTTGCTGGTCCTCAGTTCGAGTCCCGAAACCGAATAATTATTTTGTATATTTTTATTCTTTTTTATTTTTTTATTTTGAATATTATTCCGAATACTTATTATATGATTTCTCTCAATCATTCAATCGCAATAATTCAAAAATAAAATAATTCTATAAATTATTTATAGTTTTATTTGAAATTCTTTTCACGGACATGCGCAGACGTTATACCGTTTCTTAGCATTGTGCTTTTAGAAAAGATTTGTCGTATTAAGAATGAAGTTGGATTGCTGTTTTAAGACTGAACGACCCTTCCACACTAAAGGAATAAGTGGCTTGGAGGTTAGAGTGACAGGCCTAATCATAGATTTTTGCTGGTCGTCAGTTCGAGTCCAGAAACCGAATAATTATTTTGTATATTTTTATTCATTTTTTTTATTTTGAATATTATTCCGAATACTTATTCCATGATTTCTCTCAATCATTCAACCGCAATAATTCAAAAATAAAATAATTCTATGAATTATTTATAGATTTATTTGAAATTCTTTTCACGGACATGCGCAGAAGGTATACTTTTTCTTAGCATTGTTGTTTTAGAAAAGATTTGTCGTATTAAGAATGAAGTTGGATTGCTGTTTTATGACTCAAAGACCCTTCCACACTAAAGGAATAAGTGGCTTGGAGGTTAGAGTGACAAGTCTAATCCTAGAGTTTTGCTGGTCCTCAGTTCGAGTCCCGAAACCGAATAATTATTTTGTATATTTTTATTCTATTTTTTTCATTTTGAATATTATTCCGAATACTTATTCCATGATTTCTCTGAATCATTCAATCGCAATAATTCAAAAATAAAAAATAATTCTGTAAATTATTTATAGATTTATTTGAAATTCTTTTCACGGACATGCGCAGACGGTATACCTTTTCTTGGCATTGTGCGTTTAGAAAAGATTTGTCGTATTAAGAATGAAGTTGGAATGCTGTTTTAAGTCTCAAAGACCGTTTCACACTAAAGGAATAAGTGGCTTGGAGGTTAGAGTGACAGGTCTAATCCTAGATTTTTGCTGGTCCTCAGTTCGAGTCCCGAAACCGAATAATTATTTTGCATATTTTTATTCTTTTTTTTTATTTTGAATATTATTCCGAATACTTATTCCATGATTTCTCTGAATCATTCAATCACAATAATTCAAAAATAAAATATTTCTATAAAGTATTTATAGATTTATTTGAAATTCCTTTCACGGACATGCGCAGACGGTATACCTTTTGTTAGCATTGTGCTTTTAGAAAAGATTTGTCGTATTAAGAATGAAGTTAGATTGCTGTTTTAAGACTGAAAGAACCTTGCTTGTTAAAGGAATAAGTGGCTTGGAGGTTAGAGTGACAGGTCTAATCAGAGATTTTTGCTGGTCCTCAGTTCGAGTCCCGAAACCGAATAATTATTTTGTATATTTTTATTCTTTTTTATTTTTTATTTTGAATATTATTCCGAATACTTATTATATGATTTCTCTCAATCATTCAATCGCAATAATTCAAAAATAAAGTAATTCTATAAATTATTTATAGTTTTATTTGAAATTCTTTTCACGGACATGCGCAGACGTTATACCGTTTCTTAGCATTGTGCTTTTAGAAAAGATTTGTCGTATTAAGAATGAAGTTGGATTGCTGTTTTAAGACTGAACGACCCTTCCACACTAAAGGAATAAGTGGCTTGGAGGTTAGAGTGACAGGCCTAATCATAGATTTTTGCTGGTCGTCAGTTCGAGTCCAGAAACCGAATAATTATTTTGTATATTTTTATTCATTTTTTTTTATTTTGAATATTATTCCGAATACTTATTCCATGATTTCTCTCAATCATTCAACCGCAATAATTCAAAAATAAAATAATTCTATGAATTATTTATAGATTTATTTGAAATTCTTTTCACGGACATGCGCAGACGGTATACCTTTTCTTGGCATTGTGCGTTTAGAAAAGATTTGTCGTATTAAGAATGAAGTTGGATTGCTGTTTTAAGACTCAAAGACCGTTTCACGCTAAAGGAATAAGTGGCTTGGAGGTTAGAGTGGCAGGTCTAATCCTAGATTTTTGCTGGTCCTCAGTTCGAGTCCCGAAACCGAATAATTATTTTGCATATTTTTATTCTTTTTTTTTTATTTTGAATATTATTCCGAATACTTATTCCATGATTTCTCTGAATCATTCAATCACAATAATTCAAAAATAAAATATTTCTATAAAGTATTTATAGATTTATTTGAAATTCCTTTCACGGACATGCGCAGACGGTATACCTTTTGTTAGCATTGTGCTTTTAGAAAAGATTTGCCGTATTAAGAATGAAGTTAGATTGCTGTTTTAAGACTGAAAGAATATTGCTTGTTAACGGAATAAGTGGCTTGGAGGTTAGAGTGACAGGTCTAATCATAGATTTTTGCTGGTCCTCAGTTCGAGTCCCGAAACCGAATAATTATTTTGTATATTTTTATTCTTTTTTATTTTTTATTTTGAATATTATTCCGAATACTTATTCCATGATTTCTGTCAATCATTCAATCGCAATAATTCAAAAATAAAATAATTCTATAAATTATTTATAGTTTTATTTGAAATTCTTATCACGGACATGCGCAGACGGTATACCGTTTCTTAGCATTTTGCTTTTAGAAAAGATTTGTCGTATTAAGAATGAAGTTGGATTGCTGTTTTAAGACTGAACGAACCTTCCACACTAAAGGAATAAGTGGCTTGGAGGATAGAGTAACAGGCCTAATCATAGATTTTTGCTGGTCGTCAGTTCGAGTCCCGAAACCGAAAAATTATTTTGTATATTTTTATTCTTTTTTTTTTTTTTTGAATATTATTCCGAATACTTATTCCATGATTTCTCTCAATCATTCAATCGCAATAATTCAAAAATAAAATAATTCTATAAATTATTTATAGATTTATTTGAAATTCTTTTCACGGACATGCGCAGACGGTATACCGTTTCTTAGCATTTTGCTTTTAGAAAAGATTTGTCGTATTAAGAATGAAGTTGGATTGCTGTTTTAAGACTGAACGAACCTTCCACACTAAAGGAATAAGTGGCTTGGAGGATAGAGTAACAGGCCTAATCATAGATTTTTGCTGGTCGTCAGTTCGAGTCCAGAAACCGAATAATTATTTTGCATATTTTTATTCTTTTTTTTTATTTTGAATATTATTCCGAATACTTATTCCATGATTTCTCTGAATCATTCAATCACAATAATTCAAAAATAAAATATTTCTATAAAGTATTTAGAGATTTATTTGAAATTCCTTTCACGGACATGCGCAGAAGGTATACCTTTTGTTAGCATTGTGCTTTTAGAAAAGATTTGTCGTATTAAGAATGAAGTTGGATTGCTGTTTTAAGACTGAAAGAACCTTGCTTGTTAAAGGAATAAGTGGCTTGGAGGTTAGAGTGACAGGTCTAATCAGAGATTTTTGCTGGTCCTCAGTTCGAGTCCCGAAACCGAATAATTATTTTGTATATTTTTATTCTTTTTTATTTTTTTATTTTGAATATTATTCCGAATACTTATTATATGATTTCTCTCAATCATTCAATCGCAATAATTCAAAAATAAAATAATTCTATAAATTATTTATAGTTTTATTTGAAATTCTTTTCACGGACATGCGCAGACGTTATACCGTTTCTTAGCATTGTGCTTTTAGAAAAGATTTGTCGTATTAAGAATGAAGTTGGATTGCTGTTTTAAGACTGAACGACCCTTCCACACTAAAGGAATAAGTGGCTTGGAGGTTAGAGTGACAGGCCTAATCATAGATTTTTGCTGGTCGTCAGTTCGAGTCCAGAAACCGAATAATTATTTTGTATATTTTTATTCATTTTTTTTATTTTGAATATTATTCCGAATACTTATTCCATGATTTCTCTCAATCATTCAACCGCAATAATTCAAAAATAAAATAATTCTATGAATTATTTATAGATTTATTTGAAATTCTTTTCACGGACATGCGCAGAAGGTATACTTTTTCTTAGCATTGTTGTTTTAGAAAAGATTTGTCGTATTAAGAATGAAGTTGGATTGCTGTTTTATGACTCAAAGACCCTTCCACACTAAAGGAATAAGTGGCTTGGAGGTTAGAGTGACAGGTCTAATCCTAGAGTTTTGCTGGTCCTCAGTTCGAGTCCCGAAACCGAATAATTATTTTGTATATTTTTATTCTATTTTTTTCATTTTGAATATTATTCCGAATACTTATTCCATGATTTCTCTGAATCATTCAATCGCAATATTTCAAAAATAAAAAATAATTCTGTAAATTATTTATAGATTTATTTGAAATTCTTTTCACGGACATGCGCAGACGGTATACCTTTTCTTGGCATTGTGCGTTTAGAAAAGATTTGTCGTATTAAGAATGAAGTTGGAATGCTGTTTTAAGTCTCAAAGACCGTTTCACACTAAAGGAATAAGTGGCTTGGAGGTTAGAGTGACAGGTCTAATCCTAGATTTTTGCTGGTCCTCAGTTCGAGTCCCGAAACCGAATAATTATTTTGCATATTTTTATTCTTTTTTTTTATTTTGAATATTATTCCGAATACTTATTCCATGATTTCTCTGAATCATTCAATCACAATAATTCAAAAATAAAATATTTCTATAAAGTATTTATAGATTTATTTGAAATTCCTTTCACGGACATGCGCAGACGGTATACCTTTTGTTAGCATTGTGCTTTTAGAAAAGATTTGTCGTATTAAGAATGAAGTTAGATTGCTGTTTTAAGACTGAAAGAACCTTGCTTGTTAAAGGAATAAGTGGCTTGGAGGTTAGAGTGACAGGTCTAATCAGAGATTTTTGCTGGTCCTCAGTTCGAGTCCCGAAACCGAATAATTATTTTGTATATTTTTATTCTTTTTTATTTTTTTATTTTGAATATTATTCCGAATACTTATTATATGATTTCTCTCAATCATTCAATCGCAATAATTCAAAAATAAAATAATTCTATAAATTATTTATAGTTTTATTTGAAATTCTTTTCACGGACATGCGCAGACGTTATACCGTTTCTTAGCATTGTGCTTTTAGAAAAGATTTGTCGTATTAAAAATGAAGTTGGATTGCTGTTATAAGACTGAACGACCCTTCCACACTAAAGGAATAAGTGGCTTGGAGGTTAGAGTGACAGGCCTAATCATAGATTTTTGCTGGTCGTCAGTTCGAGTCCAGAAACCGAATAATTATTTTGTATATTTTTATTCATTTTTTTTATTTTGAATATTATTCCGAATACTTATTCCATGATTTCTCTCAATCATTCAACCGCAATAATTCAAAAATAAAATAATTCTATGAATTATTTATAGATTTATTTGAAATTCTTTTCACGGACATGCGCAGACGGTATACCTTTTCTTGGCATTGTGCGTTTAGAAAAGATTTGTCGTATTAAGAATGAAGTTGGATTGCTGTTTTAAGACTCAAAGACCGTTTCACGCTAAAGGAATAAGTGGCTTGGAGGTTAGAGTGGCAGGTCTAATCCTAGATTTTTGCTGGTCCTCAGTTCGAGTCCCGAAACCGAATAATTATTTTGCATATTTTTATTCTTTTTTTTTTATTTTGAATATTATTCCGAATACTTATTCCATGATTTCTCTGAATCATTCAATCACAATAATTCAAAAATAAAATATTTCTATAAAGTATTTATAGATTTATTTGAAATTCCTTTCACGGACATGCGCAGACGGTATACCTTTTGTTAGCATTGTGCTTTTAGAAAAGATTTGCCGTATTAAGAATGAAGTTAGATTGCTGTTTTAAGACTGAAAGAATATTGCTTGTTAACGGAATAAGTGGCTTGGAGGTTAGAGTGACAGGTCTAATCATAGATTTTTGCTGGTCCTCAGTTCGAGTCCCGAAACCGAATAATTATTTTGTATATTTTTATTCTTTTTTATTTTTTATTTTGAATATTATTCCGAATACTTATTCCATGATTTCTGTCAATCATTCAATCGCAATAATTCAAAAATAAAATAATTCTATAAATTATTTATAGTTTTATTTGAAATTCTTATCACGGACATGCGCAGACGGTATACCGTTTCTTAGCATTTTGCTTTTAGAAAAGATTTGTCGTATTAAGAATGAAGTTGGATTGCTGTTTTAAGACTGAACGAACCTTCCACACTAAAGGAATAAGTGGCTTGGAGGATAGAGTAACAGGCCTAATCATAGATTTTTGCTGGTCGTCAGTTCGAGTCCCGAAACCGAAAAATTATTTTGTATATTTTTATTCTTTTTTTTTTTTTTGAATATTATTCCGAATACTTATTCCATGATTTCTCTCAATCATTCAATCGCAATAATTCAAAAATAAAATAATTCTATAAATTATTTATAGATTTATTTGAAATTCTTTTCACGGACATGCGCAGACGGTATACCTTTTGTTAGCATTGTGCTTTTAGAAAAGATTTGTCGTATTAAGAATGAAGTTGGATTGCTGTTTTAAGACTGAACGACACTTCCACATTAAAGGAATAAGTGGCTTGGAGGTCAGAGTGACAGGTTTAGTCATAGATTTTTGCTGGTCGTCAGTTCGAGTCCAGAAACCGAATAATTATTTTGCATATTTTTATTCTTTTTTTTTATTTTGAATATTATTCCGAATACTTATTCCATGATTTCTCTGAATCATTCAATCACAATAATTCAAAAATAAAATATTTCTATAAAGTATTTAGAGATTTATTTGAAATTCCTTTCACGGACATGCGCAGAAGGTATACCTTTTGTTAGCATTGTGCTTTTAGAAAAGATTTGTCGTATTAAGAATGAAGTTGGATTGCTGTTTTAAGACTGAAAGAACCTTGCTTGTTAAAGGAATAAGTGGCTTGGAGGTTAGAGTGACAGGTCTAATCAGAGATTTTTGCTGGTCCTCAGTTCGAGTCCCGAAACCGAATAATTATTTTGTATATTTTTATTCTTTTTTATTTTTTTATTTTGAATATTATTCCGAATACTTATTATATGATTTCTCTCAATCATTCAATCGCAATAATTCAAAAATAAAATAATTCTATAAATTATTTATAGTTTTATTTGAAATTCTTTTCACGGACATGCGCAGACGTTATACCGTTTCTTAGCATTGTGCTTTTAGAAAAGATTTGTCGTATTAAGAATGAAGTTGGATTGCTGTTTTAAGACTGAACGACCCTTCCACACTAAAGGAATAAGTGGCTTGGAGGTTAGAGTGACAGGCCTAATCATAGATTTTTGCTGGTCGTCAGTTCGAGTCCAGAAACCGAATAATTATTTTGTATATTTTTATTCATTTTTTTTATTTTGAATATTATTCCGAATACTTATTCCATGATTTCTCTCAATCATTCAACCGCAATAATTCAAAAATAAAATAATTCTATGAATTATTTATAGATTTATTTGAAATTCTTTTCACGGACATGCGCAGAAGGTATACTTTTTCTTAGCATTGTTGTTTTAGAAAAGATTTGTCGTATTAAGAATGAAGTTGGATTGCTGTTTTATGACTCAAAGACCCTTCCACACTAAAGGAATAAGTGGCTTGGAGGTTAGAGTGACAGGTCTAATCCTAGAGTTTTGCTGGTCCTCAGTTCGAGTCCCGAAACCGAATAATTATTTTGTATATTTTTATTCTATTTTTTTCATTTTGAATATTATTCCGAATACTTATTCCATGATTTCTCTGAATCATTCAATCGCAATAATTCAAAAATAAAAAATAATTCTGTAAATTATTTATAGATTTATTTGAAATTCTTTTCACGGACATGCGCAGACGGTATACCTTTTCTTGGCATTGTGCGTTTAGAAAAGATTTGTCGTATTAAGAATGAAGTTGGAATGCTGTTTTAAGTCTCAAAGACCGTTTCACACTAAAGGAATAAGTGGCTTGGAGGTTAGAGTGACAGGTCTAATCCTAGATTTTTGCTGGTCCTCAGTTCGAGTCCCGAAACCGAATAATTATTTTGCATATTTTTATTCTTTTTTTTTATTTTGAATATTATTCCGAATACTTATTCCATGATTTCTCTGAATCATTCAATCACAATAATTCAAAAATAAAATATTTCTATAAAGTATTTATAGATTTATTTGAAATTCCTTTCACGGACATGCGCAGACGGTATACCTTTTGTTAGCATTGTGCTTTTAGAAAAGATTTGTCGTATTAAGAATGAAGTTAGATTGCTGTTTTAAGACTGAAAGAACCTTGCTTGTTAAAGGAATAAGTGGCTTGGAGGTTAGAGTGACAGGTCTAATCAGAGATTTTTGCTGGTCCTCAGTTCGAGTCCCGAAACCGAATAATTATTTTGTATATTTTTATTCTTTTTTATTTTTTTATTTTGAATATTATTCCGAATACTTATTATATGATTTCTCTCAATCATTCAATCGCAATAATTCAAAAATAAAATAATTCTATAAATTATTTATAGTTTTATTTGAAATTCTTTTCACGGACATGCGCAGACGTTATACCGTTTCTTAGCATTGTGCTTTTAGAAAAGATTTGTCGTATTAAAAATGAAGTTGGATTGCTGTTATAAGACTGAACGACCCTTCCACACTAAAGGAATAAGTGGCTTGGAGGTTAGAGTGACAGGCCTAATCATAGATTTTTGCTGGTCGTCAGTTCGAGTCCAGAAACCGAATAATTATTTTGTATATTTTTATTCATTTTTTTTATTTTGAATATTATTCCGAATACTTATTCCATGATTTCTCTCAATCATTCAACCGCAATAATTCAAAAATAAAATAATTCTATGAATTATTTATAGATTTATTTGAAATTCTTTTAACGGACATGCGCAGAAGGTATACTTTTTCTTAGCATTGTTGTTTTAGAAAAGATTTGTCGTATTAAGAATGAAGTTGGATTGCTGTTTTATGACTCAAAGACCCTTCCACACTAAAGGAATAAGTGGCTTGGAGATTAGAGTGACAGGTCTAATCATAGAGTTTTGCTGGTCCTCAGTTCGAGTCCCGAAACCGAATAATTATTTTGTATATTTTTATTCTTTTTTATTTTTTATTTTGAATATTATTCCGAATACTTATTCCATGATTTCTCTCAATCATTCAATCGCAATAATTCAAAAATAAAATAATTCTATAAATTATTTATAGTTTTATTTGAAATTCTTATCACGGACATGCGCAGACGGTATACCGTTTCTTAGCATTTTGCTTTTAGAAAAGATTTGTCGTATTAAGAATGAAGTTGGATTGCTGTTTTAAGACTGAACGACCCTTCCACACTAAAGGAATAAGTGGCTTGCAGGATAGAGTAACAGGCCTAATCATAGATTTTTGCTGGTCGTCAGTTCGAGTCCCGAAACCGAAAAATTATTTTGTATATATTTATTCTTTTTTTTTTTTTTTTTAATATTATTCCGAATACTTATTCCATGATTTCTCTCAATCATTCAATCGCAATAATTCAAAAATAAAATAATTCTATAAATTATTTATAGATTTATTTGAAATTCTTTTCACGGACATGCGCAGACGGTATACCTTTTGTTAGCATTGTGCTTTTAGAAAAGATTTGTCGTATTAAGAATGAAGTTGGATTGCTGTTTTAAGACTGAACGACTCTTCCGCACTAAAGGAATAAGTGGCTTGGAGGTTAGAGTGACAGGCCTAATCCTAGATTTTTGCTGGTCCTCAGTTCGAGTCCCGAAACCGAATAATTATTTTGTATATTTTTATTCTATTTTTTCATTTTGAATATTATACCGAATACTTATTCCATGATTTCTCTGAATCATTCAATCGCAATAATTCAAAAATAAAAAATAATTCTGTAAATTATTTATAGATTTATTTGAAATTCTTTTCACGGACATGCGCAGACGGTATACCTTTTCTTGGCATTGTGCGTTTAGAAAAGATTTGTCGTATTAAGAATGAAGTTGGATTGCTGTTTTAAGACTCAAAGACCGTTTCACACTAAAGGAATAAGTGGCTTGGAGGTTAGCATGACAGGTCTAATCCTAGATTTTTGCTGGTCCTCAGTTCGAGTCCAGAAACCGAATAATTATTTTGTATATTTTTATTCATTTTTTTTATTTTGAATATTATTCCGAATACTTATTCCATGATTTCTCTCAATCATTCAACCGCAATAATTCAAAAATAAAATAATTCTATGAATTATTTATAGATTTATTTGAAATTCTTTTCACGGACATGCGCAGAAGGTATACTTTTTCTTAGCATTGTTGTTTTAGAAAAGATTTGTCGTATTAAGAATGAAGTTGGATTGCTGTTTTATGACTCAAAGACCCTTCCACACTAAAGGAATAAGTGGCTTGGAGGTTAGAGTGACAGGTCTAATCCTAGATTTTTGCTGGTCCTCAGTTCGAGTCCCGAAACCGAATAATTATTTTGTATATTTTTATTCTATTTTTTTCATTTTGAATATTATTCCGAATACTTATTCCATGATTTCTCTGAATCATTCAATCGCAATAATTCAAAAATAAAAAATAATTCTGTAAATTATTTATAGATTTATTTGAAATTCTTTTCACGGACATGCGCAGACGGTATACCTTTTCTTGGCATTGTGCGTTTAGAAAAGATTTGTCGTATTAAGAATGAAGTTGGATTGCTGTTTTAAGACTCAAAGACCGTTTCACGCTAAAGGAATAAGTGGCTTGGAGGTTAGAGTGGCAGGTCTAATCCTAGATTTTTGCTGGTCCTCAGTTCGAGTCCCGAAACCGAATAATTATTTTGCATATTTTTATTCTTTTTTTTTTATTTTGAATATTATTCCGAATACTTATTCCATGATTTCTCTGAATCATTCAATCACAATAATTCAAAAATAAAATATTTCTATAAAGTATTTATAGATTTATTTGAAATTCCTTTCACAGACATGCGCAGACGGTATACCTTTTGTTAGCATTGTGCTTTTAGAAAAGATTTGCCGTATTAAGAATGAAGTTAGATTGCTGTTTTAAGACTGAAAGAACCTTGCTTGTTAAAGGAATAAGTGGCTTGGAGGTTAGAGTGACAGGTCTAATCATAGATTTTTGCTGGTCCTCAGTTCGAGTCCCGAAACCGAATAATTATTTTGTATATTTTTATTCTTTTTTATTTTTTATTTTGAATATTATTCCGAATACTTATTCCATGATTTCTGTCAATCATTCAATCGCAATAATTCAAAAATAAAATAATTCTATAAATTATTTATAGTTTTATTTGAAATTCTTATCACGGACATGCGCAGACGGTATACCGTTTCTTAGCATTTTGCTTTTAGAAAAGATTTGTCGTATTAAGAATGAAGTTGGATTGCTGTTTTAAGACTGAACGAACCTTCCACACTAAAGGAATAAGTGGCTTGGAGGATAGAGTAACAGGCCTAATCATAGATTTTTGCTGGTCGTCAGTTCGAGTCCCGAAACCGAAAAATTATTTTGTATATTTTTATTCTTTTTTTTTTTTTGAATATTATTCCGAATACTTATTCCATGATTTCTCTCAATCATTCAATCGCAATAATTCAAAAATAAAATAATTCTATAAATTATTTATAGATTTATTTGAAATTCTTTTCACGGACATGCGCAGACGGTATACCTTTTGTTAGCATTGTGCTTTTAGAAAAGATTTGTCGTATTAAGAATGAAGTTGGATTGCTGTTTTAAGACTGAACGACACTTCCACATTAAAGGAATAAGTGGCTTGGAGGTCAGAGTGACAGGTTTAGTCATAGATTTTTGCTGGTCGTCAGTTCGAGTCCAGAAACCGAATAATTATTTTGCATATTTTTATTCTTTTTTTTTATTTTGAATATTATTCCGAATACTTATTCCATGATTTCTCTGAATCATTCAATCACAATAATTCAAAAATAAAATATTCCTATAAAGTATTTAGAGATTTATTTGAAATTCCTTTCACGGACATGCGCAGAAGGTATACCTTTTGTTAGCATTGTGCTTTTAGAAAAGATTTGTCGTATTAAGAATGAAGTTGGATTGCTGTTTTAAGACTGAAAGAACCTTGCTTGTTAAAGGAATAAGTGGCTTGGAGGTTAGAGTGACAGGTCTAATCAGAGATTTTTGCTGGTCCTCAGTTCGAGTCCCGAAACCGAATAATTATTTTGTATATTTTTATTCTTTTTTATTTTTTTATTTTGAATATTATTCCGAATACTTATTATATGATTTCTCTCAATCATTCAATCGCAATAATTCAAAAATAAAATAATTCTATAAATTATTTATAGTTTTATTTGAAATTCTTTTCACGGACATGCGCAGACGTTATACCGTTTCTTAGCATTGTGCTTTTAGAAAAGATTTGTCGTATTAAGAATGAAGTTGGATTGCTGTTTTAAGACTGAACGACCCTTCCACACTAAAGGAATAAGTGGCTTGGAGGTTAGAGTGACAGGCCTAATCATAGATTTTTGCTGGTCGTCAGTTCGAGTCCAGAAACCGAATAATTATTTTGTATATTTTTATTCATTTTTTTATTTTGAATATTATTCCGAATACTTATTCCATGATTTCTCTCAATCATTCAACCGCAATAATTCAAAAATCAAATAATTCTATGAATTATTTATAGATTTATTTGAAATTCTTTTCACGGACATGCGCAGAAGGTATACTTTTTCTTAGCATTGTTGTTTTAGAAAAGATTTGTCGTATTAAGAATGAAGTTGGATTGCTGTTTTATGACTCAAAGACCCTTCCACACTAAAGGAATAAGTGGCTTGGAGGTTAGAGTGACAGGTCTAATCCTAGAGTTTTGCTGGTCCTCAGTTCGAGTCCCGAAACCGAATAATTATTTTGTATATTTTTATTCTATTTTTTTCATTTTGAATATTATTCCGAATACTTATTCCATGATTTCTCTGAATCATTCAATCGCAATAATTCAAAAATAAAAAATAATTCTGTAAATTATTTATAGATTTATTTGAAATTCTTTTCACGGACATGCGCAGACGGTATACCTTTTCTTGGCATTGTGCGTTTAGAAAAGATTTGTCGTATTAAGAATGAAGTTGGAATGCTGTTTTAAGTCTCAAAGACCGTTTCACACTAAAGGAATAAGTGGCTTGGAGGTTAGAGTGACAGGTCTAATCCTAGATTTTTGCTGGTCCTCAGTTCGAGTCCCGAAACCGAATAATTATTTTGCATATTTTTATTCTTTTTTTTTATTTTGAATATTATTCCGAATACTTATTCCATGATTTCTCTGAATCATTCAATCACAATAATTCAAAAATAAAATATTTCTATAAAGTATTTATAGATTTATTTGAAATTCCTTTCACGGACATGCGCAGACGGTATACCTTTTGTTAGCATTGTGCTTTTAGAAAAGATTTGTCGTATTAAGAATGAAGTTAGATTGCTGTTTTAAGACTGAAAGAACCTTGCTTGTTAAAGGAATAAGTGGCTTGGAGGTTAGAGTGACAGGTCTAATCAGAGATTTTTGCTGGTCCTCAGTTCGAGTCCCGAAACCGAATAATTATTTTGTATATTTTTATTCTTTTTTATTTTTTTATTTTGAATATTATTCCGAATACTTATTATATGATTTCTCTCAATCATTCAATCGCAATAATTCAAAAATAAAATAATTCTATAAATTAATTATAGTTTTATTTGAAATTCTTTTCACGGACATGCGCAGACGTTATACCGTTTCTTAGCATTGTGCTTTTAGAAAAGATTTGTCGTATTAAAAATGAAGTTGGATTGCTGTTATAAGACTGAACGACCCTTCCACACTAAAGGAATAAGTGGCTTGGAGGTTAGAGTGACAGGCCTAATCATAGATTTTTGCTGGTCGTCAGTTCGAGTCCAGAAACCGAATAATTATTTTGTATATTTTTATTCATTTTTTTTATTTTGAATATTATTCCGAATACTTATTCCATGATTTCTCTCAATCATTCAACCGCAATAATTCAAAAATAAAATAATTCTATGAATTATTTATAGATTTATTTGAAATTCTTTTAACGGACATGCGCAGAAGGTATACTTTTTCTTAGCATTGTTGTTTTAGAAAAGATTTGTCGTATTAAGAATGAAGTTGGATTGCTGTTTTATGACTCAAAGACCCTTCCACACTAAAGGAATAAGTGGCTTGGAGATTAGAGTGACAGGTCTAATCATAGAGTTTTGCTGGTCCTCAGTTCGAGTCCCGAAACCGAATAATTATTTTGTATATTTTTATTCTTTTTTATTTTTTATTTTGAATATTATTCCGAATACTTATTCCATGATTTCTCTCAATCATTCAATCGCAATAATTCAAAAATAAAATAATTCTATAAATTATTTATAGTTTTATTTGAAATTCTTATCACGGACATGCGCAGACGGTATACCGTTTCTTAGCATTTTGCTTTTAGAAAAGATTTGTCGTATTAAGAATGAAGTTGGATTGCTGTTTTAAGACTGAACGACCCTTCCACACTAAAGGAATAAGTGGCTTGCAGGATAGAGTAACAGGCCTAATCATAGATTTTTGCTGGTCGTCAGTTCGAGTCCCGAAACCGAAAAATTATTTTGTATATATTTATTCTTTTTTTTTTTTTTTTTAATATTATTCCGAATACTTATTCCATGATTTCTCTCAATCATTCAATCGCAATAATTCAAAAATAAAATAATTCTATAAATTATTTATAGATTTATTTGAAATTCTTTTCACGGACATGCGCAGACGGTATACCTTTTGTTAGCATTGTGCTTTTAGAAAAGATTTGTCGTATTAAGAATGAAGTTGGATTGCTGTTTTAAGACTGAACGACCCTTCCGCACTAAAGGAATAAGTGGCTTGGAGGTTAGAGTGACAGGTCTAATCCTAGATTTTTGCTGGTCCTCAGTTCGAGTCCCGAAACCGAATAATTATTTTGTATATTTTTATTCTATTTTTTCATTTTGAATATTATACCGAATACTTATTCCATGATTTCTCTGAATCATTCAATCGCAATAATTCAAAAATAAAAAATAATTCTGTAAATTATTTATAGATTTATTTGAAATTCTTTTCACGGACATGCGCAGACGGTATACCTTTTCTTGGCATTGTGCGTTTAGAAAAGATTTGTCGTATTAAGAATGAAGTTGGATTGCTGTTTTAAGACTCAAAGACCGTTTCACACTAAAGGAATAAGTGGCTTGGAGGTTAGAGTGACAGGTCTAATCCTAGATTTTTGCTGGTGATCAGTTCGAGTCCCGAAACCGAATAATTATTTTGCATATTTTTATTCTTTTTTTTTATTTTGAATATTATTCCGAATACTTATTCCATGATTTCTCTGAATCATTCAATCACAATAATTCAAAAATAAAATATTTCTATAAAGTATTTATAGATTTATTTGAAATTCCTTTCACGGACATGCGCAGACGGTATACCGTTTCTTAGCATTTTGCTTTTAGAAAAGATTTGTCGTATTAAGAATGAAGTTGGATTGCTGTTTTAAGACTGAACGACCCTTCCACACTAAAGGAATAAGTGGCTTGGAGGATAGAGTAACAGGCCTAATCATAGATTTTTGCTGGTCGTCAGTTCGAGTCCCGAAACCGAAAAATTATTTTGTATATTTTTATTCTTTTTTTTTTAATTTGAATATTATTCCGAATACTTATTCCATGATTTCTCTCAATCATTCAATCGCAATAATTCAAAAATAAAATAATTCTATAAATTATTTATAGATTTATTTGAAATTCTTTTCACGGACATGCACAGACGGTATACCTTTTGTTAGCATTGTGCTTTTAGAAAAGATTTGTCGTATTAAGAATGAAGTTGGATTGCTGTTTTAAGACTGAACGACCCTTCCACACTAAAGGAATAAGTGGCTTGGAGGTTAGAGTGACAGGTCTAATCCTAGATTTTTGCTGGTCCTCAGTTCGAGTCCCGAAACAGAATAATTATTTTGTATATTTTTATTCTATTTTTTCATTTTGAATATTATTCCGAATACTTATTCCATGATTTCTCTGAATCATTCAATCGCAATAATTCAAAAATAAAAAATAATTCTGTAAATTATTTATAGATTTATTTGAAATTCTTTTCACGGACATGCGCAGACGGTATACCTTTTCTTAGCATTGTGCTTTTAGAAAAGATTTGTCGTATGATGAATGAAGTTGGATTGCTGTTTTAAGACTGAAAGAACCTTGCTTGTTAAAGGAATAAGTGGCTTGGAGGTTAGAGTGACAGGTCTAATCAGAGATTTTTGCTGGTCCTCATTTCGAGTCCCGAAACCGAATAATTATTTTGTATATTTTATTCTTTTTTATTTTTTTATTTTGAATATTATTCCGAATACTTATTATATGATTTCTCTCAATCATTCAATCGCCATAATTCAAAAATAAAATAATTCTATGAATTATTTATAGATTTATTTGAAATTCTTTTCACGGACATGCGCAGAAGGTATACTTTTTCTTAGCATTGTTGTTTTAGAAAAGATTTGTCGTATTAAGAATGAAGTTGGATTGCTGTTTTATGACTCAAAGACCCTTCCACACTAAAGGAATAAGTGGCTTGGAGATTAGAGTGACAGGTCTAATCCTAGAGTTTTGCTGTTCCTCAGTTCGAGTCCCGAAACCGAATAATTATTTTGTATATTTTTATTCTATTTTTTTCATTTTGAATATCATTCCGAATACTTATTCCATGATTTCTCTGAATCATTCAATCGCAATAATTCAAAAATAAAAAATAATTCTGTAAATTATTTATAGATTTATTTGAAATTCTTTTCACGGACATGCGCAGACGGTATACCTTTTCTTGGCATTGTGCGTTTAGAAAAGATTTGTCGTATTAAGAATGAAGTTGGATTGCTGTTTTAAGACTCAAAGACAGTTTCACACTAAAGGAATAAGTGGCTTGGAGGTTATAGTGACAGGTCTAATCCTAGATTTTTGCTGGTCCTCAGTTCGAGTCCCGAAACCGAATAATTATTTTGCATATTTTTATTCTTTTTTTTTATTTTGAATATTATTCCGAATACTTATTCCATGATTTCTCTGAATCATTCAATCACAATAATTCAAAAATAAAATATTTCTATAAAGTATTTATAGATTTATTTGAAATTCCTTTCACGGACATGCGCAGACGGTATACCTTTTGTTAGCATTGTGCTTTTAGAAAAGATTTGTCGTATTAAGAATGAAGTTAGATTGCTGTTTTAAGACTGAAAGAACCTTGCTTGTTAAAGGAATAAGTGGCTTGGAGGTTAGAGTGACAGGTCTAATCATAGATTTTTGCTGGTCCTCAGTTCGAGTCCCGAAACCGAATAATTATTTTATATATTTTTATTCTTTTTTATTTTTTATTTTGAATATTATTCCGAATACTTATTCCATGATTTCTCTCAATCATTCAATCGCAATAATTCAAAAATAAAATAATTCTATAAATTATTTATAGTTTTATTTGAAATTCTTATCACGGACATGCGCAGACGGTATACCGTTTCTTAGCATTTTGCTTTTAGAAAAGATTTGTCGTATTAAGAATGAAGTTGGATTGCTGTTTTAAGACTGAACGACCCTTCCACACTAAAGGAATAAGTGGCTTGCAGGATAGAGTAACAAGCCTAATCATAGATTTTTGCTGGTCGTCAGTTCGAGTCCCGAAACCGAAAAATTATTTTGTATATTTTTATTCTTTTTTTATTTTTTTTATTTTGAATATTATTCCGAATACTTATTCCATGATTTTTCTCAATCATTCAATCGCAATAATTCAAAAATAAAATAATTCTATAAATTATTTATAGATTTATTTGAAATTCTTTTCACGGACATGCGCAGACGGTATACCTTTTGTTAGCATTGTGCTTTTAGAAAAGATTTGTCGTATTAAGAATGAAGTTGGATTGCTGTTTTAAGACTGAACGACCCTTCCGCACTAAAGGAATAAGTGGCTTGGAGGTTAGAGTGACAGGTCTAATCCTAGATTTTTGCTGGTCCTCAGTTCGAGTCCCGAAACCGAATAATTATTTTGTATATTTTTATTCTATTTTTTCATTTTGAATATTATACCGAATACTTATTCCATGATTTCTCTGAATCATTCAATCGCAATAATTCAAAAATAAAAAATAATTCTGTAAATTATTTATAGATTTATTTGAAATTCTTTTCACGGACATGCGCAGACGGTATACCTTTTCTTGGCATTGTGCGTTTAGAAAAGATTTGTCGTATTAAGAATGAAGTTGGATTGCTGTTTTAAGACTCAAAGACCGTTTCACACTAAAGGAATAAGTGGCTTGGAGGTTAGAGTGACAGGTCTAATCCTAGATTTTTGCTGGTCCTCAGCTCGAGTCCCGAAACCGAATAATTATTTTGCATATTTTTATTCTTTTTTTTATTTTGAATATTATTCCGAATACTTATTCCATGATTTCTCTGAATCATTCAATCACAATAATTCAAAAATAAAATATTTCTATAAAGTATTTAGAGATTTATTTGAAATTCCTTTCACGGACATGCGCAGACGGTATACCGTTTCTTAGCATTTTGCTTTTAGAAAAGATTTGTCGTATTAAGAATGAAGTTGGATTGCTGTTTTAAGACTGAACGACCCTTCCACACTAAAGGAATAAGTGGCTTGGAGGATAGAGTAACAGGCCTAATCATAGATTTTTGCTGGTCGTCAGTTCGAGTCCCGAAACCGAAAAATTATTTTGTATATTTTTATTCTTTTTTTTTTAATTTGAATATTATTCCGAATACTTATTCCATGATTTCTCTCAATCATTCAATCGCAATAATTCAAAAATAAAATAATTCTATAAATTATTTATAGATTTATTTGAAATTCTTTTCACGGACATGCACAGACGGTATACCTTTTGTTAGCATTGTGCTTTTAGAAAAGATTTGTCGTATTAAGAATGAAGTTGGATTGCTGTTTTAAGACTGAACGACCCTTCCACACTAAAGGAATAAGTGGCTTGGAGGTTAGAGTGACAGGTCTAATCCTAGATTTTTGCTGGTCCTCAGTTCGAGTCCCGAAACAGAATAATTATTTTGTATATTTTTATTCTTTTTTTCATTTTGAATATTATTCCGAATACTTATTCCATGATTTCTCTGAATCATTCAATCGCAATAATTCAAAAATAAAAAATAATTCTGTAAATTATTTATAGATTTATTTGAAATTCTTTTCACGGACATGCGCAGACGGTATACCTTTTCTTGGCATTGTGCGTTTAGAAAAGATTTGTCGTATTAAGAATGAAGTTGGATTGCTGTTTTAAGACTCAAAGACCGTTTCACACTAAAGGAATAAGTGGCTTGTAGGTTAGAGTGACAGGTCTAATCCTAAATTTTTGCTGGTCCTCAGTTCGAGTCCCGAAACCGAATAATTATTTTGCATATTTTTATTCTTTTTTTTTTATTTTGAATATTATTCCGAATACTTATTCCATGATTTCTCTGAATCATTCAATCACAATAATTAAAAAATAAAATATTTCTATAAAGTATTTATAGATTTATTTAAAATTCCTTTCACGGACATGCGCAGACGGTATACCTTTTGTTAGCATTGTGCTTTTAGAAAAGATTTGTCGTATTAAGAATGAAGTTAGATTGATGTTTTAAGACTGAAAGAACCTTGCTTGTTAAAGGAATAAGTGGCTTGGAGGTTAGAGTGACAGGTCTAATCATAGATTTTTGCTGGTCCTCAGTTCGAGTCCCGAAACCGAAAAAATATTTTGTATATTTTTATTCTTTTTTTTTTATTTTGAATATTATTCCGAATACTTATTCCATGATTTCTCTCAATCATTCAATCGCAATAATTCAAAAATAAAATAATTCTATAAATTATTTATAGTTTTATTTGAAATTCTTATCACGGACATGCGCAGACGGTATACCGTTTCTTAGCATTGTGCTTTTAGAAAAGATTTGTCGTATTAAGAATGAAGTTGGATTGCTGTTTTAAGACTGAACGACCCTTCCACACTAAAGGAATAAGTGGCTTGGAGGTTAGAGTGACAGGTCTAATCATAGATTTTTGCTGGTCCTCAGTTCGAGTCCCGAAACCGAAAAATTATTTTGTATATTTTTATTCTTTTTTTTTATTTTGAATATTATTCCGAATACTTATTCCATGATTTCTCTCAATCATTCAATCGCAATAATTCAAAAATAAAATAATTCTATAAATTATTTATAGATTTATTTGAAATTCTTTTCACGGACATGCGCAGACGGTATACCTTTTCTTAGTATTGTGCTTTTAGAAAAGATTTGTCGTATGATGAATGAAGTTGGATTGCTGTTTTAAGACTGAACGACACTTCCACATTAAAGGAATAAATGGCTTGGAGGTTAGAGTGACAGGTCTAATCATAGATTTTTGCTGTTCGTCAGTTCGAGTCCAGAAATAGAGTAATTATTTTGTATATTTTTATTCTTTTTTTTATTTTGAATATTATTCCGAATACTTATTCCATGATTTCTCTCAATCATTCAATCGCAATAATTCAAAAATAAAATAATTCTATAAATTATTTATAGATTTATTTGAAATTCTTTTCACGGACATGCGCAGACGGTATACCTTTTCTTAGTATTGTGCTTTTAGAAAAGATTTGTCGTATGATGAATGAAGTTGGATTGCTGTTTTAAGGCTGAACGACACTTCCACATTAAAGGAATAAGTGGCTTGGAGGTTAGAGTGACAGGTTTAGTCATAGATTTTTGCTGTTCGTCAGTTCGAGTCCAGAAACAGAGTAATTATTTTGTATATTTTTATTCTTTTTTTTATTTTGAATATTATTCCGAATACTTATTCCATGATTTCTCTCAATCATTCAATCGCAATAATTCAAAAATAAAATAATTCTATAAATTATTTATAGATTTATTTGAAATTCTTTTCACGGACATGCGCAGACGGTATACCTTTTCTTAGTATTGTGCTTTTAGAAAAGATTTGTCGTATGATGAATGAAGTTGGATTGCTGTTTTAAGACTGAACGACACTTCCACATTAAAGGAATAAATGGCTTGGAGGTTAGAGTGACAGGTCTAATCATAGATTTTTGCTGTTCGTCAGTTCGAGTCCAGAAACAGAGTAATTATTTTGTATATTTTTATTCTTTTTTTTATTTTGAATATTATTCCGAATACTTATTCCATGATTTCTCTCAATCATTCAATCGCAGTAATTCAAAAATAAAATAATTCTATAAATTATTTATAGATTTATTTGAAATTCTTTTCACGGACATGCGCAGACGGTATACCTTTTCTTAGTATTGTGCTTTTAGAAAAGATTTGTCGTATGATGAATGAAGTTGGATTGCTGTTTTAAGACTGAACGACACTTCCACATTAAAGGAATAAGTGGCTTGGAGATTAGAGTGACAGGTTTAGTCATAGATTTTTGCTGTTCGTCAGTTCGAGTCCCGAAACCGAAAAATTATTTTGTATATTTTTATTCTTTTTTTTTTATTTTGAATATTATTCCGAATACTTATTCCATGATTTCTCTCAATCATTCAATCGCAATAATTCAAAAATAAAATAATTCTATAAATTATTTATAGATTTATTTGAAATTCTTTTCACGGACATGCGCAGACGGTATACCTTTTCTTAGTATTGTGCTTTTAGAAAAGATTTGTCGTATGATGAATGAAGTTGGATTGCTGTTTTAAGACTGAACGACACTTCCACATTAAAGGAATAAATGGCTTGGAGGTTAGAGTGACAGGTCTAATCATCGATTTTTGCTGTTCGTCAGTTCGAGTCCAGAAACAGAATAATTATTTTGTATATTTTTATTCTTTTTTTTTATTTTGAATATTATTCCGAATACTTATTCCATGATTTCTCTGAATCATTCAATCGCAATAATTCAAAAATAAAATAATTCTATAAATTATTTATAGATTTATTTGAAATTCTTTTCACGGACATGCGCAGACGGTATACCTTTTCTTAGCATTGTGCTTTTAGAAAAGATTTGTCGTATGATGAATGAAGTTGGATTGCTGTTTTAAGACTGAAAGAACCTTGCTTGTTAAAGGAATAAGTGGCTTGGAGGTTAGAGTGAGAGGTGTAATCATAGATTTTTGCTGATCCTCAGTTCGAGTCCCGAAACTGAAAAATTATTTTGTATATTTTTATTCTTTTTTTTTATTTTGAATATTATTCCGAATACTTATTCCATGATTTCTCTCAATCATTCAATCGCAATAATTCAAAAATAAAATAATTCTATAAATTATTTATAGATTTATTTGAAATTCTTTTCACGGACATGCGCAGACGGTATACCTTTTCTTAGCATTGTGCTTTTAGAAAAGATTTGTCGTATGATGAATGAAGTTGGATTGCTGTTTTAAGACTGAAAGAACCTTGCTTGTTAAAGGAATAAGTGGCTTGGAGGTTAGAGTGACAGGTCTAACCATAGGTTTTTGCTGGTCCTCAGTTGGAATCCCGAAACCGAAAAATTATTTTGTATATTTTTATTCTTTTTTTTTATTTTGAATATTATTCCGAATACTTATTCCATGATTTCTCTCAATCATTCAATCGCAATAATTCAAAAATAAAATAATTCTATAAATTATTTATAGATTTATTTGAAATTCTTTTCACGGACATGCGCAGACGGTATACCTTTTCTTAGCATTGTGCTTTTAGAAAAGATTTGTCGTATGATGAATGAAGTTGGATTGCTGTTTTAAGACTGAAAGAACCTTGCTTGTTAAAGGAATAAGTGGCTTGGAGGTTAGAGTGAGAGGTGTAATCATAGATTTTTGCTGATCCTCAGTTCGAGTCCCGAAACTGAAAAATTATTTTGTATATTTTTATTCTTTTTTTTTATTTTGAATATTATTCCGAATACTTATTCCATGATTTCTCTCAATCATTCAATCGCAATAATTCAAAAATAAAATAATTCTATAAATTATTTATAGATTTATTTGAAATTCTTTTCACGGACATGCGCAGACGGTATACCTTTTCTTAGCATTGTGCTTTTAGAAAAGATTTGTCGTATGATGAATGAAGTTGGATTGCTGTTTTAAGACTGAAAGAACCTTGCTTGTTAAAGGAATAAGTGGCTTGGAGGTTAGAGTGACAGGTCTAATCATAGATTTTTGCTGGTCCTCAGTTGGAATCCCGAAACCGAAAAATTATTTTGTATATTTTTATTCTTTTTTTTTATTTTGAATATTATTCCGAATACTTATTCCATGATTTCTCTCAATCATTCAATCGCAATAATTCAAAAATAAAATAATTCTATAAATTATTTATAGATTTATTTGAAATTCTTTTCACGGACATGCGCAGACGGTATACCTTTTCTTAGTATTGTGCTTTTAGAAAAGATTTGTCGTATGATGAATGAAGTTGGATTGCTGTTTTAAGACTGAACGACACTTCCACATTAAAGGAATAAATGGCTTGGAGGTTAGAGTGACAGGTCTAATCATAGATTTTTGCTGTTCGTCAGTTCGAGTCCAGAAACAGAGTAATTATTTTGTATATTTTTATTCTTTTTTTTATTTTGAATATTATTCCGAATACTTATTCCATGATTTCTCTCAATCATTCAATCGCAGTAATTCAAAAATAAAATAATTCTATAAATTATTTATAGATTTATTTGAAATTCTTTTCACGGACATGCGCAGACGGTATACCTTTTCTTAGTATTGTGCTTTTAGAAAAGATTTGTCGTATGATGAATGAAGTTGGATTGCTGTTTTAAGACTGAACGACACTTCCACATTAAAGGAATAAGTGGCTTGGAGATTAGAGTGACAGGTTTAGTCATAGATTTTTGCTGTTCGTCAGTTCGAGTCCCGAAACCGAAAAATTATTTTGTATATTTTTATTCTTTTTTTTTATTTTGAATATTATTCCGAATACTTATTCCATGATTTCTCTCAATCATTCAATCGCAATAATTCAAAAATAAAATAATTCTATAAATTATTTATAGATTTATTTGAAATTCTTTTCACGGACATGCGCAGACGGTATACCTTTTCTTAGTATTGTGCTTTTAGAAAAGATTTGTCGTATGATGAATGAAGTTGGATTGCTGTTTTAAGACTGAACGACACTTCCACATTAAAGGAATAAATGGCTTGGAGGTTAGAGTGACAGGTCTAATCATCGATTTTTGCTGTTCGTCAGTTCGAGTCCAGAAACAGAATAATTATTTTGTATATTTTTATTCTTTTTTTTTATTTTGAATATTATTCCGAATACTTATTCCATGATTTCTCTGAATCATTCAATCGCAATAATTCAAAAATAAAATAATTCTATAAATTATTTATAGATTTATTTGAAATTCTTTTCACGGACATGCGCAGACGGTATACCTTTTCTTAGCATTGTGCTTTTAGAAAAGATTTGTCGTATGATGAATGAAGTTGGATTGCTGTTTTAAGACTGAAAGAACCTTGCTTGTTAAAGGAATAAGTGGCTTGGAGGTTAGAGTGACAGGTCTAATCATAGATTTTTGCTGATCCTCAGTTCGAGTCCCGAAACTGAAAAATTATTTTGTATATTTTTATTCTTTTTTTTTATTTTGAATATTATTCCGAATACTTATTCCATGATTTCTCTCAATCATTCAATCGCAATAATTCAAAAATAAAATAATTCTATAAATTATTTATAGATTTATTTGAAATTCTTTTCACGGACATGCGCAGACGGTATACCTTTTCTTAGCATTGTGCTTTTAGAAAAGATTTGTCGTATGATGAATGAAGTTGGATTGCTGTTTTAAGACTGAAAGAACCTTGCTTGTTAAAGGAATAAGTGGCTTGGAGGTTAGAGTGACAGGTCTAACCATAGGTTTTTGCTGGTCCTCAGTTGGAATCCCGAAACCGAAAAATTATTTTGTATATTTTTATTCTTTTTTTTTATTTTGAATATTATTCCGAATACTTATTCCATGATTTCTCTCAATCATTCAATCGCAATAATTCAAAAATAAAATAATTCTATAAATTATTTATAGATTTATTTGAAATTCTTTTCACGGACATGCGCAGACGGTATACCTTTTCTTAGCATTGTGCTTTTAGAAAAGATTTGTCGTATGATGAATGAAGTTGGATTGCTGTTTTAAGACTGAAAGAACCTTGCTTGTTAAAGGAATAAGTGGCTTGGAGGTTAGAGTGAGAGGTGTAATCATAGATTTTTGCTGATCCTCAGTTCGAGTCCCGAAACTGAAAAATTATTTTGTATATTTTTATTCTTTTTTTTTTATTTTGAATATTATTCCGAATACTTATTCCATGATTTCTCTCAATCATTCAATCGCAATAATTCAAAAATAAAATAATTCTATAAATTATTTATAGATTTATTTGAAATTCTTTTCACGGACATGCGCAGACGGTATACCTTTTCTTAGCATTGTGCTTTTAGAAAAGATTTGTCGTATGATGAATGAAGTTGGATTGCTGTTTTAAGACTGAAAGAACCTTGCTTGTTAAAGGAATAAGTGGCTTGGAGGTTAGAGTGACAGGTCTAATCATAGATTTTTGCTGGTCCTCAGTTGGAATCCCGAAACCGAAAAATTATTTTGTATATTTTTATTCTTTTTTTTTATTTTGAATATTATTCCGAATACTTATTCCATGATTTCTCTCAATCATTCAATCGCAATAATTCAAAAATAAAATAATTCTATAAATTATTTATAGATTTATTTGAAATTCTTTTCACGGACATGCGCAGACGGTATACCTTTTCTTAGCATTGTGCTTTTAGAAAAGATTTGTCGTATGATGAATGAAGTTGGATTGCTGTTTTAAGACTGAAAGAACCTTGCTTGTTAAAGGAATAAGTGGCTTGGAGGTTAGAGTGAGAGGTGTAATCATAGATTTTTGCTGATCCTCAGTTCGAGTCCCGAAACTGAAAAATTATTTTGTATATTTTTATTCTTTTTTTTTATTTTGAATATTATTCCGAATACTTATTCCATGATTTCTCTCAATCATTCAATCGCAATAATTCAAAAATAAAATAATTCTATAAATTATTTATAGATTTATTTGAAATTCTTTTCACGGACATGCGCAGACGGTATACCTTTTCTTAGCATTGTGCTTTTAGAAAAGATTTGTCGTATGATGAATGAAGTTGGATTGCTGTTTTAAGACTGAAAGAACCTTGCTTGTTAAAGGAATAAGTGGCTTGGAGGTTAGAGTGACAGGTCTAATCATAGATTTTTGCTGATCCTCAGTTCGAGTCCCGAAACCGAAAAATTATTTTGTATATTTTTATTCTTTTTTTTTATTTCGAATATTATTCCGAATACTTATTCCATGATTTCTCTCAATCATTCAATCGCAATAATTCAAAAATAAAATAATTCTATAAATTATTTATAGATTTATTTGAAATTCTTTTCACGGACATGCGCAGACGGTATACCTTTTCTTAGCATTGTGCTTTTAGAAAAGATTTGTCGTATGATGAATGAAGTTGGATTGCTGTTTTAAGACTGAAAGAACCTTGCTTCTTAAAGGAATAAGTGGCTTGGAGGTTAGAGTGACAGGTCTAATCATAGATTTTTGCTGATCCTCAGTTCGAGTCCCGAAACCGAAAAATTATTTTGTATATTTTTATTCTTTTTTTTTATTTTGAATATTATTCCGAATACTTATTCCATGATTTCTCTCAATCATTCAATCGCAATAATTCAAAAATAAAATAATTCTATAAATTATTTATAGATTTATTTGAAATTCTTTTCACGGACATGCGCAGACGGTATACCTTTTCTTAGTATTGTGCTTTTAGAAAAGATTTGTCGTATGATGAATGAAGTTGGATTGCTGTTTTAAGACTGAAAGAACCTTGCTTGTTAAAGGAATAAGTGGCTTGGAGGTTAGAGTGACAGGTCTAATCATAGATTTTTGCTGATCCTCAGTTCGAGTCCCGAAACTG
Source organism: Argiope bruennichi (assembly GCF_947563725.1). NCBI lineage: Eukaryota > Metazoa > Arthropoda > Arachnida > Araneae > Araneidae > Argiope > Argiope bruennichi. Next base: position 15,365,068 of record NC_079160.1, read on the forward strand.
AAAAATTATTTTGTATATTTTTATTTTTTTTTTTTATTTTGAATATTATTCCGAATATTTATTCCATGATTTCTCTCAATCATTCAATCGCAATAATTCAAAAATAAAATAATTCTATAAATTATTTATAGATTTATTTGAAATTCTTTTCACGGACATGCGCAGACGGTATACCTTTTCTTAGCATTGTGCTTTTAGAAAAGATTTGTCGTATGATGAATGAAGTTGGATTGCTGTTTTAAGACTGAAAGAACCTTGCTTGTTAAAGGAATAAGTGGCTTGGAGGTTAGAGTGACAGGTCTAATCATAGATTTTTGCTGATCCTCAGTTCGAGTCCCGAAACCGAAAAATTATTTTGTATATTTTTATTCTTTTTTTTTTAATTTGAATATTATTCCGAATACTTATTCCATGATTTCTCTCAATCATTCAATCGCAATAATTCAAAAATAAAATAATTCTATAAATTATTTATAGATTTATTTGAAATTCTTTTCACGGACATGCACAGACGGTATACCTTTTGTTAGCATTGTGCTTTTAGAAAAGATTTGTCGTATTAAGAATGAAGTTGGATTGCTGTTTTAAGACTGAACGACCCTTCCACACTAAAGGAATAAGTGGCTTGGAGGTTAGAGTGACAGGTCTAATCCTAGATTTTTGCTGGTCCTCAGTTCGAGTCCCGAAACCGAATAATTATTTTGTATATTTTTATTCTATTTTTTCATTTTGAATATTATTCCGAATACTTATTCCATGATTTCTCTGAATCATTCAATCGCAATAATTCAAAAATAAAAAATAATTCTGTAAATTATTTATAGATTTATTTGAAATTCTTTTCACGGACATGCGCAGACGGTATACCTTTTCTTGGCATTGTGCGTTTAGAAAAGATTTGTCGTATTAAGAATGAAGTTGGATTGCTGTTTTAAGACTCAAAGACCGTTTCACACTAAAGGAATAAGTGGCTTGGAGGTTAGAGTGACAGGTCTAATCCTAAATTTTTGCTGGTCCTCAGTTCGAGTCCCGAAACCGAATAATTATTTTGCATATTTTAATTCTTTTTTTTTTATTTTGAATATTATTCCGAATACTTATTCCATGATTTCTCTGAATCATTCAATCACAATAATTCAAAAATAAAATATTTCTATAAAGTATTTATAGATTTATTTGAAATTCCTTTCACGGACATGCGCAGACGGTATACCTTTTGTTAGCATTGTGCTTTTAGAAAAGATTTGTCGTATTAAGAATGAAGTTAGATTGATGTTTTAAGACTGAAAGAACCTTGCTTGTTAAAAGAATAAGTGGCTTGGAGGTTAGAGTGACAGGTCTAATCATAGATTTTTGCTGGTCCTCAGTTCGAGTCCCGAAACCGAATAATTATTTTGTATATTTTTATTCTTTTTTATTTTTTATTTTGAATATTATTCCGAATACTTATTCCATGATTTCTCTCAATCATTCAATCGCAATAATTCAAAAATAAAATAATTCTATAAATTATTTATAGTTTTATTTGAAATTCTTATCACGGACATGCGCAGACGGTATACCGTTTCTTAGCATTGTGCTTTTAGAAAAGATTTGTCGTATTAAGAATGAAGTTGGATTGCTGTTTTAAGACTGAACGACCCTTCCACACTAAAGGAATAAGTGGCTTGGAGGTTAGAGTGACAGGTCTAATCTTAGATTTTTGCTGGTCCTCAGTTCGAGTCCCGAAACCGAAAAATTATTTTGTATATTTTTATTCTTTTTTTTTTATTTTGAATATTATTCCGAATACTTATTCCATGATTTCTCTCAATCATTCAATCGCAATAATTCAAAAATAAAATAATTCTATAAATTATTTATAGATTTATTTGAAATTCTTTTCACGGACATGCGCAGACGGTATACCTTTTCTTAGTATTGTGCTTTTAGAAAAGATTTGTCGTATGATGAATGAAGTTGGATTGCTGTTTTAAGACTGAACGACACTTCCACATTAAAGGAATAAATGGCTTGGAGGTTAGAGTGACAGGTCTAATCATAGATTTTTGCTGTTCGTCAGTTCGAGTCCCGAAACCGAAAAATTATTTTGTATATTTTTATTCTTTTTTTTTTAATTTGAATATTATTCCGAATACTTATTCCATGATTTCTCTCAATCATTCAATCGCAATAATTCAAAAATAAAATAATTCTATAAATTATTTATAGATTTATTTGAAATTCTTTTCACGGACATGCACAGACGGTATACCTTTTGTTAGCATTGTGCTTTTAGAAAAGATTTGTCGTATTAAGAATGAAGTTGGATTGCTGTTTTAAGACTGAACGACCCTTCCACACTAAAGGAATAAGTGGCTTGGAGGTTAGAGTGACAGGTCTAATCCTAGATTTTTGCTGGTCCTCAGTTCGAGTCCCGAAACCGAATAATTATTTTGTATATTTTTATTCTATTTTTTCATTTTGAATATTATTCCGAATACTTATTCCATGATTTCTCTGAATCATTCAATCGCAATAATTCAAAAATAAAAAATAATTCTGTAAATTATTTATAGATTTATTTGAAATTCTTTTCACGGACATGCGCAGACGGTATACCTTTTCTTGGCATTGTGCGTTTAGAAAAGATTTGTCGTATTAAGAATGAAGTTGGATTGCTGTTTTAAGACTCAAAGACCGTTTCACACTAAAGGAATAAGTGGCTTGGAGGTTAGAGTGACAGGTCTAATCCTAAATTTTTGCTGGTCCTCAGTTCGAGTCCCGAAACCGAATAATTATTTTGCATATTTTTATTCTTTTTTTTTTATTTTGAATATTATTCCGAATACTTATTCCATGATTTCTCTGAATCATTCAATCACAATAATTCAAAAATAAAATATTTCTATAAAGTATTTATAGATTTATTTGAAATTCCTTTCACGGACATGCGCAGACGGTATACCTTTTGTTAGCATTGTGCTTTTAGAAAAGATTTGTCGTATTAAGAATGAAGTTAGATTGATGTTTTAAGACTGAAAGAACCTTGCTTGTTAAAGGAATAAGTGGCTTGGAGGTTAGAGTGACAGGTCTAATCATAGATTTTTGCTGGTCCTCAGTTCGAGTCCCGAAACCGAATAATTATTTTGTATATTTTTATTCTTTTTTATTTTTTATTTTGAATATTATTCCGAATACTTATTCCATGATTTCTCTCAATCATTCAATCGCAATAATTCAAAAATAAAATAATTCTATAAATTATTTATAGTTTTATTTGAAATTCTTATCACGGACATGCGCAGACGGTATACCTTTTCTTAGTATTGTGCTTTTAGAAAAGATTTGTCGTATGATGAATGAAGTTGGATTGCTGTTTTAAGACTGAACGACACTTCCACATTAAAGGAATAAATGGCTTGGAGGTTAGAGTGACAGGTCTAATCATAGATTTTTGCTGTTCGTCAGTTCGAGTCCAGAAACAGAATAATTATTTTGTATATTTTTATTCTTTTTTTTATTTTGAATATTATTCCGAATACTTATTCCATGATTTCTCTCAATCATTCAATCGCAATAATTCAAAAATAAAATAATTCTATAAATTATTTATAGATTTATTTGAAATTCTTTTCACGGACATGCGCAGACGGTATACCTTTTCTTAGCATTGTGCTTTTAGAAAAGATTTGTCGTATGATGAATGAAGTTGGATTGCTGTTTTAAGACTGAACGACACTTCCACATTAAAGGAATAAATGGCTTGGAGGTTAGAGTGACAGGTTTAATCATCGATTTTTGCTGTTCGTCAGTTCGAGTCCAGAAACAGAATAATTATTTTGTATATTTTTATTCTTTTTTTTTATTTTGAATATTATTCCGAATACTTATTCCATGATTTCTCTCAATCATTCAATCGCAATAATTCAAAAATAAAAAATAATTCTGTAAATTATTTATAGATTTATTTGAAATTCTTTTCACGGACATGCGCAGACGGTATACCTTTTCTTAGCATTGTGCTTTTAGAAAAGATTTGTCGTACGATGAATGAAGTTGGATTGCTGTTTTAAGACTGAATGACACTTCCACATTAAAGGAATAAATGGCTTGGAGGTTAGAGTGACAGGTCTAATCATCGATTTTTGCTGTTCGTCAGTTCGAGTCCAGAAACAGAATAATTATTTTGTATATTTTTATTCTTTTTTTTATTTTGAATATTATTCCGAATACTTATTCCATGATTTCTCTCAATCATTCAATCGCAATAATTCAAAAATAAAATAATTCTATAAATTATTTATAGATTTATTTGAAATTCTTTTCACGGACATGCGCAGACGGTATACCTTTTCTTAGCATTGTGCTTTTAGAAAAGATTTGTCGTATGATGAATGAAGTTGGATTGCTGTTTTAAGACTGAACGACACTTCCACATTAAAGGAATAAGTGGCTTGGAGGTTAGAGTGACAGGTCTAATCATCGATTTTTGCTATTCGTCAGTTCGAGTCCAGAAACAGAATAATTATTTTGTATATTTTTATTCTTTTTTTTATTTTGAATATTATTCCGAATACTTATTCCATGATTTCTCTCAATCATTCAATCGCAATAATTCAAAAATAAAATAATTCTATAAATTATTTATAGATTTATTTGAAATTCTTTTCACGGACATGCGCAGACGGTATACCTTTTCTTAGCATTGTGCTTTTAGAAAAGATTTGTCGTATGATGAATGAAGTTGGATTGCTGTTTTAAGACTGAACGACACTTCCACATTAAAGGAATAAGTGGCTTGGAGGTTAGAGTGACAGGTTTAGTCATAGATTTTTGCTGTTCGTCAGTTCGAGTCCCGAAACCGAAAAATTATTTTGTATATTTTTATTCTTTTTTTTTTATTTTGAATATTATTCCGAATACTTATTCCATGATTTCTCTCAATCATTCAATCGCAATAATTCAAAAATAAAATAATTCTATAAATTATTTATAGATTTATTTGAAATTCCTTTCACGGACATGCGCAGACGGTATACCTTTTCTTAGTATTGTGCTTTTAGAAAAGATTTGTCGTATGATGAATGAAGTTGGATTGCTGTTTTAAGACTGAACGACACTTCCACATTAAAGGAATAAATGGCTTGGAGGTTAGAGTGACAGGTCTAATCATAGATTTTTGCTGTTCGTCAGTTCGAGTCCAGAAACAGAATAATTATTTTGTATATTTTTATTCTTTTTTTTATTTTGAATATTATTCCGAATACTTATTCCATGATTTCTCTCAATCATTCAATCGCAATAATTCAAAAATAAAATAATTCTATAAATTATTTATAGATTTATTTGAAATTCTTTTCACGGACATGCGCAGACGGTATACCTTTTCTTAGCATTGTGCTTTTAGAAAAGATTTGTCGTATGATGAATGAAGTTGGATTGCTGTTTTAAGACTGAACGACACTTCCACATTAAAGGAATAAATGGCTTGGAGGTTAGAGTGACAGGTTTAATCATCGATTTTTGCTGTTCGTCAGTTCGAGTCCAGAAACAGAATAATTATTTTGTATATTTTTATTCTTTTTTTTTATTTTGAATATTATTCCGAATACTTATTCCATGATTTCTCTCAATCATTCAATCGCAATAATTCAAAAATAAAATAATTCTATAAATTATTTATAGATTTATTTGAAATTCTTTTCACGGACATGCGCAGACGGTATACCTTTTCTTAGCATTGTGCTTTTAGAAAAGATTTGTCGTATGATGAATGAAGTTGGATTGCTGTTTTAAGACTGAACGACACTTCCACATTAAAGGAATAAATGGCTTGGAGGTTAGAGTGACAGGTCTAATCATCGATTTTTGCTGTTCGTCAGTTCGAGTCCAGAAACAGAATAATTATTTTGTATATTTTTATTCTTTTTTTTATTTTGAATATTATTCCGAATACTTATTCCATGATTTCTCTCAATCATTCAATCGCAATAATTCAAAAATAAAATAATTCTATAAATTATTTATAGATTTATTTGAAATTCTTTTCACGGACATGCGCAGACGGTATACCTTTTCTTAGCATTGTGCTTTTAGAAAAGATTTGTCGTATGATGAATGAAGTTGGATTGCTGTTTTAAGACTGAACGACACTTCCACATTAAAGGAATAAATGGCTTGGAGGTTAGAGTGACAGGTTTAATCATCGATTTTTGCTGTTCGTCAGTTCGAGTCCAGAAACAGAATAATTATTTTGTATATTTTTATTCTTTTTTTTTATTTTGAATATTATTCCGAATACTTATTCCATGATTTCTCTCAATCATTCAATCGCAATAATTCAAAAATAAAATAATTCTATAAATTATTTATAGATTTATTTGAAATTCTTTTCACGGACATGCGCAGACGGTATACCTTTTCTTAGCATTGTGCTTTTAGAAAAGATTTGTCGTATGATGAATGAAGTTGGATTGCTGTTTTAAGACTGAACGACACTTCCACATTAAAGGAATAAATGGCTTGGAGGTTAGAGTGACAGGTCTAATCATCGATTTTTGCTGTTATCAGTTCGAGTCCAGAAACAGAATAATTATTTTGTATATTTTTATTCTTTTTTTTATTTTGCATATTATTCCGAATACTTATTCCATGATTTCTCTCAATCATTCAATCGCAATAATTCAAAAATAAAATAATTCTATAAATTATTTATAGATTTATTTGAAATTCTTTTCACGGACATGCGCAGACGGTATACCTTTTCTTAGCATTGTGCTTTTAGAAAAGATTTGTCGTATGATGAATGAAGTTGGATTGCTGTTTTAAGACTGAACGACACTTCCACATTAAAGGAATAAGTGGCTTGGAGGTTAGAGTGACAGGTTTAGTCATAGATTTTTGCTGTTCGTCAGTTCGAGTCCCGAAACCGAAAAATTATTTTGTATATTTTTATTCTTTTTTTTTTATTTTGAATATTATTCCGAATACTTATTCCATGATTTCTCTCAATCATTCAATCGCAATAATTCAAAAATAAAATAATTCTATAAATTATTTATAGATTTATTTGAAATTCTTTTCACGGACATGCGCAGACGGTATACCTTTTCTTAGTATTGTGCTTTTAGAAAAGATTTGTCGTATGATGAATGAAGTTGGATTGCTGTTTTAAGACTGAACGACACTTCCACATTAAAGGAATAAATGGCTTGGAGGTTAGAGTGACAGGTCTAATCATAGATTTTTGCTGTTCGTCAGTTCGAGTCCAGAAACAGAATAATTATTTTGTATATTTTTATTCTTTTTTTTATTTTGAATATTATTCCGAATACTTATTCCATGATTTCTCTCAATCATTCAATCGCAATAATTCAAAAATAAAATAATTCTATAAATTATTTATAGATTTATTTGAAATTCTTTTCACGGACATGCGCAGACGGTATACCTTTTCTTAGCATTGTGCTTTTAGAAAAGATTTGTCGTATGATGAATGAAGTTGGATTGCTGTTTTAAGACTGAACGACACTTCCACATTAAAGGAATAAGTGGCTTGGAGGTTAGAGTGACAGGTTTAGTCATAGATTTTTGCTGTTCGTCAGTTCGAGTCCCGAAACCGAAAAATTATTTTGTATATTTTTATTCTTTTTTTTTTTATTTTGAATATTATTCCGAATACTTATTCCATGATTTCTCTCAATCATTCAATCGCAATAATTCAAAAATAAAATAATTCTATAAATTATTTATAGATTTATTTGAAATTCTTTTCACGGACATGCGCAGACGGTATACCTTTTCTTAGTATTGTGCTTTTAGAAAAGATTTGTCGTATGATGAATGAAGTTGGATTGCTGTTTTAAGACTGAACGACACTTCCACATTAAAGGAATAAATGGCTTGGAGGTTAGAGTGACAGGTCTAATCATAGATTTTTGCTGTTCGTCAGTTCGAGTCCAGAAACAGAATAATTATTTTGTATATTTTTATTCTTTTTTTTATTTTGAATATTATTCCGAATACTTATTCCATGATTTCTCTCAATCATTCAATCGCAATAATTCAAAAATAAAATAATTCTATAAATTATTTATAGATTTATTTGAAATTCTTTTCACGGACATGCGCAGACGGTATATCTTTTCTTAGCATTGTGCTTTTAGAAAAGATTTGTCGTATGATGAATGAAGTTGGATTGCTGTTTTAAGACTGAACGACACTTCCACATTAAAGGAATAAATGGCTTGGAGGTTAGAGTGACAGGTTTAATCATCGATTTTTGCTGTTCGTCAGTTCGAGTCCAGAAACAGAATAATTATTTTGTATATTTTTATTCTTTTTTTTTATTTTGAATATTATTCCGAATACTTATTCCATGATTTCTCTCAATCATTCAATCGCAATAATTCAAAAATAAAATAATTCTATAAATTATTTATAGATTTATTTGAAATTCTTTTCACGGACATGCGCAGACGGTATACCTTTTCTTAGCATTGTGCTTTTAGAAAAGATTTGTCGTATGATGAATGAAGTTGGATTGCTGTTTTAAGACTGAACGACACTTCCACATTAAAGGAATAAATGGCTTGGAGGTTAGAGTGACAGGTCTAATCATCGATTTTTGCTGTTCGTCAGTTCGAGTCCAGAAACAGAATAATTATTTTGTATATTTTTATTCTTTTTTTTTATTTTGAATATTATTCCGAATACTTATTCCATGATTTCTCTCAATCATTCAATCGCAATAATTCAAAAATAAAATAATTCTATAAATTATTTATAGATTTATTTGAAATTCTTTTCACGGACATGCGCAGACGGTATACCTTTTCTTAGCATTGTGCTTTTAGAAAAGATTTGTCGTATGATGAATGAAGTTGGATTGCTGTTTTAAGACTGAACGACACTTCCACATTAAAGGAATAAGTGGCTTGGAGGTTAGAGTGACAGGTTTAGTCATAGATTTTTGCTGGTCGTCAGTTCGAGTCCAGAAACAGAATATTTATTTTGTATATTTTTATTCTTTTTTTTTATTTTGAATATTATTCCGAATACTTATTCCATGATTTCTCTCAATCATTCAATCGCAATAATTCAAAAATAAAATAATTCTATAAATTATTTATAGATTTATTTGAAATTCTTTTCACGGACATGCGCAGACGGTATACCTTTTGTTAGCATTGTGCTTTTAGAAAAGATTTGTCGTATTAGAATGAAGTTGGATTGCTGTTTTAAGACTGAAAGAACCTTGCTTGTTAAAGGAATAAGTGGCTTGGAGGTTAGAGTGACAGGTCTAATCATAGATTTTTGCTGGTCCTCAGTTGGAATCCCGAAACCGAATAATTATTTTGTATATTTTTATTTTTTTTATTTTTTTTATTTTGAATATTATTCCGAATACTTATTCCATGATTTCTCTGAATCATTCAATCGCAATAATTCAAAAAAAAAAATAATTCTATAAATTATTTATAGATTTATTTGAAATTCTTTTCACGGACATGCGCAGACGGTATACCTTTTCTTAGCATTGAGCTTTTAGAAAAGATTTGTCGTATTAAGAATGAAGTTGGATTGCTGTTTTAAGACTGAAAGAACCTTGCTTGTTAAAGGAATAAGTGGCTTGGAGGTTAGAGTGACAGGTCTTAACCTAGATTTTTACTGGTCCTCAGTTCGAGTCCCGAAACCAAAAAATTATTTTGTATATTTTTTATTCTTTTTTTTTTTATTTTGAATATTATTCCGAATACTTATTCCATGATTTCTCTCAATCATTCAATCGCAATAATTCAAAAATAAAATAATTCTATAAATTATTTATAGATTTATTTGAAATTCTTTTCACGGACATGCGCAGACGGTATATCTTTTCTTAACATTGTGCTTTTAGAAAAGATTTGTCGTATTAAGAATGAAGTTGGATTGCTGTTTTAAGACTGAACGACCCTTCCACACTAAAGGAATAAGTGGCTTGGAGGTTAGAGTGACAGATCTAATCATAGATTTTTGCTGGTCCTCAGTTCGAGTCCCGAAACCGAAAAATTATTTTGTATAATTTTATTCTTTTTTTTTTTATTTTGAATATTATTCCGAATACTTATTCCATGATTTCTCTCAATCATTCAATCGCAATAATTCAAAAATAAAATAATTCTATAAATTATTTATAGATTTATTTGAAATTCTTTTCACGGACATGCGCAGACGGTATACCTTTTCTTAGCATTGTGCTTTTAGAAAAGATTTGTCGTATGATGAATGAAGTTGGATTGCTGTTTTAAGACTGAACGACACTTCCACATTAAAGGAATAAATGGCTTGGAGGTTAGAGTGACAGGTTTAGTCATAGATTTTTGCTGTTCGTCAGTTCGAGTCCAGAAACAGAATAATTATTTTGTATATTTTTATTCTTTTTTTTTTATTTTGAATATTATTCCGAATACTTATTCCATGATTTCTCTCAATCATTCAATCGCAATAATTCAAAAATAAAATAATTCTATAAATTATTTATAGATTTATTTGAAATTCTTTTCACGGACATGCGCAGACGGTATACCTTTTCTTAGCATTGTGCTTTTAGAAAAGATTTGTCGTATGATGAATGAAGTTGGATTGCTGTTTTAAGACTGAACGACACTTCCACATTAAAGGAATAAGTGGCTTGGAGGTTAGAGTGACAGGTTTAGTCATAGATTTTTGCTGTTCGTCAGTTCGAGTCCCGAAACCGAAAAATTATTTTGTATATTTTTATTCTTTTTTTTTTATTTTGAATATTATTCCGAATACTTATTCCATGATTTCTCTCAATCATTCAATCGCAATAATTCAAAAATAAAATAATTCTATAAATATTTTATAGATTTATTTGAAATTCTTTTCACGGACATGCGCAGACGGTATACCTTTTCTTAGTATTGTGCTTTTAGAAAAGATTTGTCGTATGATGAATGAAGTTGGATTGCTGTTTTAAGACTGAACGACACTTCCACATTAAAGGAATAAATGGCTTGGAGGTTAGAGTGACAGGTCTAATCATAGATTTTTGCTGTTCGTCAGTTCGAGTCCAGAAACAGAATAATTATTTTGTATATTTTTATTCTTTTTTTTATTTTGAATATTATTCCGAATACTTATTCCATGATTTCTCTCAATCATTCAATCGCAATAATTCAAAAATAAAATAATTCTATAAATTATTTATAGATTTATTTGAAATTCTTTTCACGGACATGCGCAGACGGTATACCTTTTCTTAGCATTGTGCTTTTAGAAAAGATTTGTCGTATGATGAATGAAGTTGGATTGCTGTTTTAAGACTGAACGACACTTCCACATTAAAGGAATAAGTGGCTTGGAGGTTAGAGTGACAGGTTTAGTCATAGATTTTTGCTGTTCGTCAGTTCGAGTCCCGAAACCGAAAAATTATTTTGTATATTTTTATTCTTTTTTTTTTATTTTGAATATTATTCCGAATACTTATTCCATGATTTCTCTCAATCATTCAATCGCAATAATTCAAAAATAAAATAATTCTATAAATATTTTATAGATTTATTTGAAATTCTTTTCACGGACATGCGCAGACGGTATACCTTTTCTTAGTATTGTGCTTTTAGAAAAGATTTGTCGTATGATGAATGAAGTTGGATTGCTGTTTTAAGACTGAACGACACTTCCACATTAAAGGAATAAATGGCTTGGAGGTTAGAGTGACAGGTCTAATCATAGATTTTTGCTGTTCGTCAGTTCGAGTCCAGAAACAGAATAATTATTTTGTATATTTTTATTCTTTTTTTTATTTTGAATATTATTCCGAATACTTATTCCATGATTTCTCTCAATCATTCAATCGCAATAATTCAAAAATAAAATAATTCTATAAATTATTTATAGATTTATTTGAAATTCTTTTCACGGACATGCGCAGACGGTATACCTTTTCTTAGCATTGTGCTTTTAGAAAAGATTTGTCGTATGATGAATGAAGTTGGATTGCTGTTTTAAGACTGAACGACACTTCCACATTAAAGGAATAAATGGCTTGGAGGTTAGAGTGACAGGTTTAATCATCGATTTTTGCTGTTCGTCAGTTCGAGTCCAGAAACAGAATAATTATTTTGTATATTTTTATTCTTTTTTTTTATTTTGAATATTATTCCGAATACTTATTCCATGATTTCTCTCAATCATTCAATCGCAATAATTCAAAAATAAAATAATTCTATAAATTATTTATAGATTTATTTGAAATTCTTTTCACGGACATGCGCAGACGGTATACCTTTTCTTAGCATTGTGCTTTTAGAAAAGATTTGTCGTATGATGAATGAAGTTGGATTGCTGTTTTAAGACTGAACGACACTTCCACATTAAAGGAATAAGTGGCTTGGAGGTTAGAGTGACAGGTTTAGTCATAGATTTTTGCTGGTCGTCAGTTCGAGTCCAGAAACAGAATATTTATTTTGTATATTTTTATTCTTTTTTTTTATTTTGAATATTATTCCGAATACTTATTCCATGATTTCTCTCAATCATTCAATCGCAATAATTCAAAAATAAAATAATTCTATAAAGTATTTATAGATTTATTTGAAATTCTTTTCACGGACATGCGCAGACGGTATACCTTTTGTTAGCATTGTGCTTTTAGAAAAGATTTGTCGTATTAAGAATGAAGTTGGATTGCTGTTTTAAGACTGAAAGAACCTTGCTTGTTAAAGGAATAAGTGGCTTGGAGGTTAGAGTGACAGGTCTAATCATAGATTTTTGCTGGTCCTCAGTTGGAATCCCGAAACCGAATAATTATTTTGTATATTTTTATTCTTTTTTTTTTTTTTATTTTGAATATTATTCCGAATACTTATTCCATGATTTCTCTGAATCATTCAATCGCAATAATTCAAAAAAAAAATAATTCTATAAATTATTTATAGATTTATTTGAAATTCTTTTCACGGACATGCGCAGACGGTATACCTTTTCTTAGCATTGAGCTTTTAGAAAAGATTTGTCGTATTAAGAATGAAGTTGGATTGCTGTTTTAAGACTGAAAGAACCTTGCTTGTTAAAGGAATAAGTGGCTTGGAGGTTAGAGTGACAGGTCTTAACCTAGATTTTTACTGGTCCTCAGTTCGAGTCCCGAAACCAAAAAATTATTTTGTATATTTTTTATTCTTTTTTTTTTTATTTTGAATATTATTCCGAATACTTATTCCATGATTTCTCTCAATCATTCAATCGCAATAATTCAAAAATAAAATAATTCTATAAATTATTTATAGATTTATTTGAAATTCTTTTCACGGACATGCGCAGACGGTATATCTTTTCTTAACATTGTGCTTTTAGAAAAGATTTGTCGTATTAAGAATGAAGTTGGATTGCTGTTTTAAGACTGAACGACCCTTCCACACTAAAGGAATAAGTGGCTTGGAGGTTAGAGTGACAGGTCTAATCATAGATTTTTGCTGGTCCTCAGTTCGAGTCCCAAAACCGAAAAATTATTTTGTATAATTTTATTCTTTTTTTTTTATTTTGAATATTATTCCGAATACTTATTCCATGATTTCTCTCAATCATTCAATCGCAATAATTCAAAAATAAAATAATTCTATAAATTATTTATAGATTTATTTGAAATTCTTTTCACGGACATGCGCAGACGGTATACCTTTTCTTAGTATTGTGCTTTTAGAAAAGATTTGTCGTATGATGAATGAAGTTGGATTGCTGTTTTAAGACTGAACGACACTTCCACATTAAAGGAATAAGTGGCTTGGAGGTTAGAGTGACAGATTTAGTCATAGATTTTTGCTGGTCGTCAGTTCGAGTAAAGAAACAGAATATTTATTTTGTATATTTTTATTCTTTTTTTTTATTTTGAATATTATTCCGAATACTTATTCCATGATTTCTCTAAATCATTCAATCGCAATAATTCAAAAATAAAATAATTCTATAAATTATTTATAAATTTATTTGAAATTCTTTTCACGGACATGCGCAGACGGTATACCTTTTGTTAGCATTGTGCTTTTAGAAAAGATTTGTCGTATTAAGAATGAAGTTGGATTGCTGTTTTAAGACTGAAAGAACCTTGCTTGTTAAAGGAATAAGTGGCTTGGAGGTTAGAGTGACAGGTCTAATCATAGATTTTTGCTGGTCCTCAGTTGGAATCCCGAAACCGAAAAATTATTTTGTATATTTTTATTCTTTTTTATTTTTTATTTTGAATATTATTCCGAATACTTATTCCATGATATCTCACAATCATTCAATCGCAATAATTCAAAAATAAAATAATTCTATAAATTATTTATAGATATATTTGAAATTCTTTTCACGGACATGCGCAGAAGGTATACCTATTCTTAGCATTGTGCTTTTAGAAAAGATTTGTCGTATTAAGAATGAAGTTGGATTGCTGTTTTAAGACTGAAAGAACCTTGAACACGAAAGGAATAAGTGGCTTGGTGGTTAGAGTGACAGGTCTAATCCTAGATTTTTACTGGTCCTCAGTTCGAGTATCGAAACCGAATAATTATTTTGAATATTTTTATTCTTTTTTTTATTTTGAATATTATTCCGAATACTTATTCCATGATTTCTCTGAATAATTCAATCGCAATAATTCAAAAAAAAAAAATAATAATTCTATAAATTATTTATAGATTTATTTGAAATTCTTTTCACGGACATGCGCAGACGGTATACCTTTCCTTAGCATTGCGCTTTTAGAAAAGATTTGTCGTATTAAGAATGAAGTTGGATTGCTGTTTTAAGACTGAACGACACTTCCACATTAAAGGAATAAGTGGCTTGGAGGTTAGAGTGACAGGTCTAATCATAGATTTTTGCTGTTCGTCAGTTCGAGTCCAGAAACAAAAAATTATTTTGTATATTTTTTATTCTTTTTTTTTATTTTGAATATTATTCCGAATACTTATTCCATGATTTCTCTCAATCATTCAATCGCAATAATTCAAAAATTAAATAATTCTATAAATTATTTATAGATTTATTTGAAATTCTTTTCACGGACATGCGCAGACGGTATATCTTTTCTTAACATTGTGCTTTTAGAAAAGATTTGTCGTATTAAGAATGAAGTTGGATTGCTGTTTTAAGACTGAACGACCCTTCCACACTAAAGGAATAAGTGGCTTGGAGGTTAGAGTGACAGATCTAATCATAGATTTTTGCTGGTCCTCAGTTCGAGTCCCGAAACCGAAAAATTATTTTGTATAATTTTATTCTTTTTTTTTTATTTTGAATATTATTCCGAATACTTATTCCATGATTTCTCTCAATCATTCAATCGCAATAATTCAAAAATAAAATAATTCTATAAATTATTTATAGATTTATTTGAAATTCTTTTCACGGACATGCGCAGACGGTATACCTTTTCTTAGCATTGTGCTTTTAGAAAAGATTTGTCGTATGATGAATGAAGTTGGATTGCTGTTTTAAGACTGAACGACTCTTCCACATTAAAGGAATAAATGGCTTGGAGGTTAGAGTGACAGGTTTAGTCATAGATTTTTGCTGTTCGTCAGTTCGAGTCCAGAAACAGAATAATTATTTTGTATATTTTTATTCTTTTTTTTTTATTTTGAATATTATTCCGAATACTTATTCCATGATTTCTCTCAATCATTCAATCGCAATAATTCAAAAATAAAATAATTCTATAAATTATTTATAGATTTATTTGAAATTCTTTTCACGGACATGCGCAGACGGTATACCTTTTCTTAGCATTGTGCTTTTAGAAAAGATTTGTCGTATGATGAATGAAGTTGGATTGCTGTTTTAAGACTGAACGACACTTCCACATTAAAGGAATAAGTGGCTTGGAGGTTAGAGTGACAGGTTTAGTCATAGATTTTTGCTGTTCGTCAGTTCGAGTCCCGAAACCGAAAAATTATTTTGTATATTTTTATTCTTTTTTTTTTATTTTGAATATTATTCCGAATACTTATTCCATGATTTCTCTCAATCATTCAATCGCAATAATTCAAAAATAAAATAATTCTATAAATATTTTATAGATTTATTTGAAATTCTTTTCACGGACATGCGCAGACGGTATACCTTTTCTTAGTATTGTGCTTTTAGAAAAGATTTGTCGTATGATGAATGAAGTTGGATTGCTGTTTTAAGACTGAACGACACTTCCACATTAAAGGAATAAATGGCTTGGAGGTTAGAGTGACAGGTCTAATCATAGATTTTTGCTGTTCGTCAGTTCGAGTCCAGAAACAGAATAATTATTTTGTATATTTTTATTCTTTTTTTTATTTTGAATATTATTCCGAATACTTATTCCATGATTTCTCTCAATCATTCAATCGCAATAATTCAAAAATAAAATAATTCTATAAATTATTTATAGATTTATTTGAAATTCTTTTCACGGACATGCGCAGACGGTATACCTTTTCTTAGCATTGTGCTTTTAGAAAAGATTTGTCGTATGATGAATGAAGTTGGATTGCTGTTTTAAGACTGAACGACACTTCCACATTAAAGGAATAAGTGGCTTGGAGGTTAGAGTGACAGGTTTAGTCATAGATTTTTGCTGTTCGTCAGTTCGAGTCCCGAAACCGAAAAATTATTTTGTATATTTTTATTCTTTTTTTTTTATTTTGAATATTATTCCGAATACTTATTCCATGATTTCTCTCAATCATTCAATCGCAATAATTCAAAAATAAAATAATTCTATAAATATTTTATAGATTTATTTGAAATTCTTTTCACGGACATGCGCAGACGGTATACCTTTTCTTAGTATTGTGCTTTTAGAAAAGATTTGTCGTATGATGAATGAAGTTGGATTGCTGTTTTAAGACTGAACGACACTTCCACATTAAAGGAATAAATGGCTTGGAGGTTAGAGTGACAGGTCTAATCATAGATTTTTGCTGTTCGTCAGTTCGAGTCCAGAAACAGAATAATTATTTTGTATATTTTTATTCTTTTTTTTATTTTGAATATTATTCCGAATACTTATTCCATGATTTCTCTCAATCATTCAATCGCAATAATTCAAAAATAAAATAATTCTATAAATTATTTATAGATTTATTTGAAATTCTTTTCACGGACATGCGCAGACGGTATACCTTTTCTTAGCATTGTGCTTTTAGAAAAGATTTGTCGTATGATGAATGAAGTTGGATTGCTGTTTTAAGACTGAACGACACTTCCACATTAAAGGAATAAATGGCTTGGAGGTTAGAGTGACAGGTTTAATCATCGATTTTTGCTGTTCGTCAGTTCGAGTCCAGAAACAGAATAATTATTTTGTATATTTTTATTCTTTTTTTTTATTTTGAATATTATTCCGAATACTTATTCCATGATTTCTCTCAATCATTCAATCGCAATAATTCAAAAATAAAATAATTCTATAAATTATTTATAGATTTATTTGAAATTCTTTTCACGGACATGCGCAGACGGTATACCTTTTCTTAGCATTGTGCTTTTAGAAAAGATTTGTCGTATGATGAATGAAGTTGGATTGCTGTTTTAAGACTGAACGACACTTCCACATTAAAGGAATAAGTGGCTTGGAGGTTAGAGTGACAGATTTAGTCATAGATTTTTGCTGGTCGTCAGTTCGAGTCCAGAAACAGAATATTTATTTTGTATATTTTTATTCTTTTTTTTTATTTTGAATATTATTCCGAATACTTATTCCATGATTTCTCTCAATCATTCAATCGCAATAATTCAAAAATAAAATAATTCTATAAATTATTTATAGATTTATTTGAAATTCTTTTCACGGACATGCGCAGACGGTATACCTTTTGTTAGCATTGTGCTTTTCGAAAAGATTTGTCGTATTAAGAATGAAGTTGGATTGCTGTTTTAAGACTGAAAGAACCTTGCTTGTTAAAGGAATAAGTGGCTTGGAGGTTAGAGTGACAGGTCTAATCATAGATTTTTGCTGGTCCTCAGTTGGAATCCCGAAACCGAATAATTATTTTGTATATTTTTATTCTTTTTTTTTTTTTATTTTGAATATTATTCCGAATACTTATTCCATGATTTCTCTGAATCATTCAATCGCAATAATTCAAAAAAAAAATAATTCTATAAATTATTTATAGATTTATTTGAAATTCTTTTCACGGACATGCGCAGACGGTATACCTTTTCTTAGCATTGAGCTTTTAGAAAAGATTTGTCGTATTAAGAATGAAGTTGGATTGCTGTTTTAAGACTGAAAGAACCTTGCTTGTTAAAGGAATAAGTGGCTTGGAGGTTAGAGTGACAGGTCTTAACCTAGATTTTTACTGGTCCTCAGTTCGAGTCCCGAAACCAAAAAATTATTTTGTATATTTTTTATTCTTTTTTTTTTATTTTGAATATTATTCCGAATACTTATTCCATGATTTCTCTCAATCATTCAATCGCAATAATTCAAAAATAAAATAATTCTATAAATTATTTATAGATTTATTTGAAATTCTTTTCACGGACATGCGCAGACGGTATATCTTTTCTTAACATTGTGCTTTTAGAAAAGATTTGTCGTATTAAGAATGAAGTTGGATTGCTGTTTTAAGACTGAACGACCCTTCCACACTAAAGGAATAAGTGGCTTGGAGGTTAGAGTGACAGGTCTAATCATAGATTTTTGCTGGTCCTCAGTTCGAGTCCCGAAACCGAAAAATTATTTTGTATAATTTTATTCTTTTTTTTTTATTTTGAATATTATTCCGAATACTTATTCCATGATTTCTCTCAATCATTCAATCGCAATAATTCAAAAATAAAATAATTCTATAAATTATTTATAGATATATTTGAAATTCTTTTCACGGACATGCGCAGAAGGTATACCTATTCTTAGCATTGTGCTTTTAGAAAAGATTTGTCGTATTAAGAATGAAGTTGGATTGCTGTTTTAAGACTGAAAGAACCTTGAACACGAAAGGAATAAGTGGCTTGGTGGTTAGAGTGACAGGTCTAATCCTAGATTTTTACTGGTCCTCAGTTCGAGTATCGAAACCGAATAATTATTTTGAATATTTTTATTCTTTTTTTTATTTTGAATATTATTCCGAATACTTATTCCATGATTTCTCTGAATAATTCAATCGCAATAATTCAAAAAAAAAAAATAATAATTCTATAAATTATTTATAGATTTATTTGAAATTCTTTTCACGGACATGCGCAGACGGTATACCTTTCCTTAGCATTGCGCTTTTAGAAAAGATTTGTCGTATTAAGAATGAAGTTGGATTGCTGTTTTAAGACTGAACGACACTTCCACATTAAAGGAATAAGTGGCTTGGAGGTTAGAGTGACAGGTGTAATCATAGATTTTTGCTGTTCGTCAGTTCGAGTCCAGAAACAAAAAATTATTTTGTATATTTTTTATTCTTTTTTTTTATTTTGAATATTATTCCGAATACTTATTCCATGATTTCTCTCAATCATTCAATCGCAATAATTCAAAAATTAAATAATTCTATAAATTATTTATAGATTTATTTGAAATTCTTTTCACGGACATGCGCAGACGGTATACCTTTTCTTAGCATTGTGCTTTTAGAAAAGATTTGTCGTATTAAGAATGAAGTTGGATTGCTGTTTTAAGACTGAACGACCCTTCCACACTAAAGGAATAAGTGGCTTGGAGGTTAGAGTGACAGGTCTAATCATAGATTTTTGCTGATCCTCAGTTCGAGTTCCGAAACTGAAAAATTATTTTGTATATTTTTATTCTTTTTTTTTTATTTTGAATATTATTCCGAATACTTATTCCATGATTTCTCTCAATCATTCAATCGCAATAATTCAAAAATAAAATAATTCTATAAATTATTTATAGATTTATTTGAAATTCTTTTCACGGACATGCGCAGACGGTATACCTTTTCTTAGTATTGTGCTTTTAGAAAAGATTTGTCGTATTAAGAATGAAGTTGGATTGCTGTTTTAAGACTGAACGACACTTCCACATTAAAGGAATAAGTGGCTTGGAGGTTAGAGTGACAGATTTAGTCATAGATTTTTGCTGGTCGTCAGTTCGAGTAAAGAAACAGAATATTTATTTTGTATATTTTTATTCTTTTTTTTTATTTTGAATATTATTCCGAATACTTATTCCATGATTTCTCTAAATCATTCAATCGCAATAATTCAAAAATAAAATAATTCTATAAATTATTTATAAATTTATTTGAAATTCTTTTCACGGACATGCGCAGACGGTATACCTTTTGTTAGCATTGTGCTTTTAGAAAAGATTTGTCGTATTAAGAATGAAGTTGGATTGCTGTTTTAAGACTGAAAGAACCTTGCTTGTTAAAGGAATAAGTGGCTTGGAGGTTAGAGTGACAGGTCTAATCATAGATTTTTGCTGGTCCTCAGTTGGAATCCCGAAACCGAATAATTATTTTGTATATTTTTATTCTTTTTTATTTTTTATTTTGAATATTATTCCGAATACTTATTCCATGATATCTCTCAATCATTCAATCGCAATAATTCAAAAATAAAATAATTCTATAAATTATTTATAGATATATTTGAAATTCTTTTCACGGACATGCGCAGAAGGTATACCTATTCTTAGCATTGTGCTTTTAGAAAAGATTTGTCGTATTAAGAATGAAGTTGGATTGCTGTTTTAAGACTGAAAGAACCTTGAACACGAAAGGAATAAGTGGCTTGGTGGTTAGAGTGACAGGTCTAATCCTAGATTTTTACTGGTCCTCAGTTCGAGTATCGAAACCGAATAATTATTTTGAATATTTTTATTCTTTTTTTTATTTTGAATATTATTCCGAATACTTATTCCATGATTTCTCTGAATAATTCAATCGCAATAATTCAAAAAAAAAATAATAATTCTATAAATTATTTATAGATTTATTTGAAATTCTTTTCACGGACATGCGCAGACGGTATACCTTTCCTTAGCATTGTGCTTTTAGAAAAGATTTGTCGTATTAAGAATGAAGTTGGATTGCTGTTTTAAGACTGAACGACACTTCCACATTAAAGGAATAAGTGGCTTGGAGGTTAGAGTGACAGGTCTAATCATAGATTTTTGCTGTTCGTCAGTTCGAGTCCAGAAACAAAAAATTATTTTGTATATTTTTTATTCTTTTTTTTTATTTTGAATATTATTCCGAATACTTATTCCATGATTTCTCTCAATCATTCAATCGCAATAATTCAAAAATTAAATAATTCTATAAATTATTTATAGATTTATTTGAAATTCTTTTCACGGACATGCGCAGACGGTATACCTTTTCTTAGCATTGTGCTTTTAGAAAAGATTTGTCGTATTAAGAATGAAGTTGGATTGCTGTTTTAAGACTGAACGACCCTTCCACACTAAAGGAATAAGTGGCTTGGAGGTTAGAGTGACAGGTCTAATCATAGATTTTTGCTGGTCCTCAGTTCGAGTATCGAAACCGAATAATTATTTTGAATATTTTTATTCTTTTTTTTATTTTGAATATTATTCCGAATACTTATTCCATGATTTCTCTGAATAATTCAATCGCAATAATTCAAAAAAAAAAATAATAATTCTATAAATTATTTATAGATTTATTTGAAATTCTTTTCACGGACATGCGCAGACGGTATACCTTTCCTTAGCATTGTGCTTTTAGAAAAGATTTGTCGTATTAAGAATGAAGTTGGATTGCTGTTTTAAGACTGAACGACACTTCCACATTAAAGGAATAAGTGGCTTGGAGGTTAGAGTGACAGGTCTAATCATAGATTTTTGCTGTTCGTCAGTTCGAGTCCAGAAACAAAAAATTATTTTGTATATTTTTTATTCTTTTTTTTTATTTTGAATATTATTCCGAATACTTATTCCATGATTTCTCTCAATCATTCAATCGCAATAATTCAAAAATTAAATAATTCTATAAATTATTTATAGATTTATTTGAAATTCTTTTCACGGACATGCGCAGACGGTATACCTTTTCTTAGCATTGTGCTTTTAGAAAAGATTTGTCGTATTAAGAATGAAGTTGGATTGCTGTTTTAAGACTGAACGACCCTTCCACACTAAAGGAATAAGTGGCTTGGAGGTTAGAGTGACAGGTCTAATCATAGATTTTTGCTGGTCCTCAGTTCGAGTCCCGAAACCGAAAAATTATTTTGTATATTTTTATTCTTTTTTTTTTATTTTGAATATTATTCCGAATACTTATTCCATGATTTCTCTCAATCATTCAATCGCAATAATTCAAAAATAAAATAATTCTATAAATTATTTATAGATTTATTTGAAATTCTTTTCACGGACATGCGCAGACGGTATACCGTTTCTTAGCATTGTGCTTTTAGAAAAGATTTGTCGTATTAAGAATGAAGTTGGATTGCTGTTTTAAGACTGAACGACCCTTCCACACTAAAGGAATAAGTGGCTTGGAGGTTAGAGTGACAGGTCAAATCATAGATTTTTGCTGGTCCTCAGTTCGAGTCCCGAAACCGAATAATTATTTTGTATATTTTTATTCTTTTTTTTTATTTTGAATATTATTCCGAATACTTATTCCATGATTTCTCTCAATCATTCAATCGCAATAATTCAAAAATAAAATAATTCTATAAATTATTTATAGATTTATTTGAAATTCTTTTCACGGACATGCGCAGACGGTATACCTTTTGTTAGCATTGTGCTTTTAGAAAAGATTTGTCGTATTAAGAATGAAGTTGGATTGCTGTTTTAAGACTGAAAGACCCTTCCACACGACAGGAATAAGTGGCTTGAAGATTAGAGTGACAGGTCTAATGCTAGATTTTTTGCTGGTCCTCAGTTCGAGTCCCGAAACCGAATAATTATTTTGTATATTTTTATTCTTTTTTTTTATTTTGAATATTATTCCGAATCCTTATTCCATGATTTCTCTGAATCATTCAATCGCAATAATTCAAAAAAAAAATAATTCTATAAATTATTTATAGATTTATTTGAAATTCTTTTCACGGACATGCGCAGAAGGTATACCTTTTCTTAGCATTGTGCTTTTAGAAAAGATTTGTCGTATTAAGAATGAAGTTGGATTGATGTTTTAAGACTTAAAGACCCTTCCACACGAAAGGAATAAGTGGCTTGGTGGTTAGAGTGACAGGTCTAATCCTAGATTTTTGCTGGTCCTCAGTTCGAGTATCGATACCGAATAATTATTTTGCATATTTTTATTCTTTTTTTTTATTTTGAATATAATTCCGAATACTTATTCCATGATTTCTCTGAATCATTCAATCGCAATAATTCAAAAAAAAAAAAAAAATTCTATAAATTATTTATAGATTTATTTGAAATTCTTTTCACGGACATGCGCAGAAGGTATACCTTTTCTTAACATTGTGCTTTTAGAAAAGATTTGTCGTATTAAGAAGGAAGTTGGATTGCTGTTTTAAGACTGAAAGACCCTTCCACAGGAAAGGAATAAGTGGCTTGGTGGTTAGAGTGACAGGTCTAATCCTAGATTTTTGCTGGTCCTCAGTTCGAGTATCGAAACCAAATAATTATTTTGCATATTTTTATTCTTTTTTTTTATTTTGAATATTATTCCGAATACTTATTCCATGATTTCTCTGAATAATTCAATCGCAATAATTCAAAAATAAAATAATTCTATGAATTATTTATAGATTTATTTGAAATTCTTTTCACGGACATGCGCAGAAGGTATACCTTTTCTTGGCATTGTGCGTTTAGAAAAGATTTGTCGTATTAAGAATGAAGTTGGATTGCTGTTTTAAGACTCAAAGACCCTTCCACACTAAAGGAATAAGTGGCTTGGAGGTTAGAGTGACAGGTCTAATCCTAGATTTTTGCTGGTCCTCAGTTCGAATCCCGAAACCGAATAATTATTTTGCATATTTTTTTCTTTTTTTTTATAATGAATTTTATTCCGAATACTTATTCCATGATTTCTCTGAATCATTCAATCACAATAATTCAAAAATAAAATATTTCTATAAAGTATTTATAGATTTATTTGAAATTCCTTTCACGGACATTCGCAGAAGGTATACCTTTTGTTAGCATTGTGCTTTTAGAAAAGATTTGTCGTATTAAGAATGAAGTTGGATTGCTGTTTTAAGACTGAAAGAACCTTGCTTGTTAAAGGAATAAGTGGCTTGGAGGTTAGAGTGGCAGGTCTAATCATAGATTTTTGCTGGTCCTCAGTTCGAGTCCCGAAACCGAATAATTATTTTGTATATTTTTATTCTTTTTTATTTTTTATTTTGAATATTATTTCGAATACTTATTCCATGATTTCTCTCAATCATTCAATCGCAATAATTCAAAAATAAAATAATTCTATAAATTATTTATAGTTTTATTTGAAATTCTTTTCACGGACATGCGCAGACGGTATACCGTTTCTTAGCATTGTGCTTTTAGAAAAGATTTGTCGTATTAAGAATGAAGTTGGATTGCTGTTTTAAGACTGAACGACCCTTCCACACTAAAGGAATAAGTGGCTTGGAGGTTAGAGTGACAGGCCTAATCATAGATTTTTGCTGGTCGTCAGTTCGAGTCCAGAAACCGAATAATTATTTTGTATATTTTTATTCATTTTTTTTTATTTTGAATATTATTCCGAATACTTATTCCATGATTTCTCTCAATCATTCAACCGCAATAATTCGAAAATAAAATAATTCTATGAATTATTTATAGATTTATTTGAAATTCTTTTCACGGACATGCGCAGAAGGTATACCTTTTCTTAGCATTGTTGTTTTAGAAAAGATTTGTCGTATTAAGAATGAAGTTGGATTGCTGTTTTAAGACTGAAAGACCCTTCCACACGAAAGGAATAAGTGGCTTGGAGGTTAGAGTGACAGGTCTAATCCTAGATTTTTGCTGGTCCTCAGTTCGAGTATCGAAACCAAATAATTATTTTGCATATTTTTATTCTTTTTTTTTTATTTTGAATATTATTCCGAATACTTATTCCATGATTTCTCTGAATAATTCAATCGCAATAATTCAAAAATAAAATAATTCTATGAATTATTTATAGATTTATTTGAAATTCTTTTCACGGACATGCGCAGAAGGTATACCTTTTCTTGGCATTGTGCGTTTAGAAAAGATTTGTCGTATTAAGAATGAAGTTGGATTGCTGTTTTAAGACTCAAAGACCCTTCCACACTAAAGGAATAAGTGGCTTGGAGGTTAGAGTGACAGGTCTAATCCTAGATTTTTGCTGGTCCTCAGTTCGAGTCCCGAAACCAAATAATTATTTTGCATATTTTTATTCTTTTTTTTTATTTTGAATATTATTCCGAATACTTATTCCATGATTTCTCTGAATCATTCAATCACAATAATTCAAAAATAAAATATTTCTATAAAGTATTTATAGATTTATTTGAAATTCCTTTCACGGACATTCGCAGAAGGTATACCTTTTGTTAGCATTGTGCTTTTAGAAAAGATTTGTCGTATTAAGAATGAAGTTGGATTGCTGTTTTAAGACTGAAAGAACCTTGCTTGTTAAAGGAATAAGTGGCTTGGAGGTTAGAGTGACAGGTCTAATCATAGATTTTTGCTGGTCCTCAGTTCGAGTCCCGAAACCGAATAATTATTTTGTATATTTTTATTCTATTTTTTCATTTTGAATATTATTCCGAATACTTATTCCATGATTTCTCTCAATCATTCAACCGCAATAATTCGAAAATAAAATAATTCTATGAATTATTTATAGATTTATTTGAAATTCTTTTCACGGACATGCGCAGAAGGTATACCTTTTCTTAGCATTGTTGTTTAAGAAAAGATTTGTCGTATTAAGAATGAAGTTGGATTGCTGTTTTATGACTCAAAGACCCTTCCACACTAAAGGAATAAGTGGCTTGGAGGTTAGAGTGACAGGTCTAATCCTAGATTTTTGCTGGTCCTCAGTTCGAGTCCCGAAACCGAATAATTATTTTGTATATTTTTATTCTATTTTTTCATTTTGAATATTATTCCGAATACTTATTCCATGATTTCTCTGAATCATTCAATCGCAATAATTCAAAAAAAAAAAATAATTCTGTAAATTATTTATAGATTTATTTGAAATTCTTTTCACGGACATGCGCAGAAGGTATACCTTTTCTTGGCATTGTGCGTTTAGAAAAGATTTGTCGTATTAAGAATGAAGTTGGATTGCTGTTTTAAGACTCAAAGACCGTTTCACACTAAAGGAATAAGTGGCTTGGAGGTTAGAGTGACAGGTCTAATCCTAGATTTTTGCTGGTCCTCAGTTCGAGTCCCGAAACCGAATAATTATTTTGCATATTTTTATTCTTTTTTTTTATTTTGAATATTATTCCGAATACTTATTCCATGATTTCTCTGAATCATTCAATCACAATAATTCAAAAATAAAATATTTCTATAAAGTATTTATAGATTTATTTGAAATTCCTTTCACGGACATGCGCAGAAGGTATACCTTTTGTTAGCATTGTGCTTTTAGAAAAGATTTGTCGTATTAAGAATGAAGTTGGATTGCTGTTTTAAGACTGAAAGACCCTTGCAAGTTAAAGGAATAAGTTATTTTAAGGTTAGACTGTCAGGGCGAATTCTAGATTTTTGCTAGTCCTCAGTTCGAGTCCCGAAACCAAAGAGATATTTTGTATATTTTTATTCTTTCTTTTTTTTAATTTTTCTTTTGAATATTATTCTGAATAGTTATTCTATGTTTTCTCTGAGTTATTCAATCCTAATGATTCAAAATTAAAATATTTCTATAAAGTATTTATAGATTTATTTGAAATTCTTTTCACGGACATGCGCAGAAGGTGCACCATTTTTTAGCATTGTGCTTTTAGACTAGATTCGCCGTATTAAGAATGAAGTTGGATTGCTGTTTTAAGACTGAAAGACTCTTGCACGTTAAAGGAATAAGTGGCTTGGAGTTTGGAGTGAGATTGCGTGTCATAGATTTTTGCTGGTCCTCAGTTCGAATCCCGAAACAAAAAATTATTTTATATATTTTTATTCTTTATTTATTCTCATTTTTAATATTATTCCGAATATTTATTAAATGACTTCTCTGAATCATTCAATACTAATGATTCAAAAATAATATAATTCTATAAATGTTTTATAGATTTATTTGAAATTCTTTTCAGGGACATGCTCAGAAGGTATACCTTTTCTTAGAATTGTGCTTTTAGACCAGATTTGAAGTACTAAGAATGAAAATGGATTGCTGTTTTAATACTGTAAGACGCCAGCACCTTACAGGAATAAGTGGCTTGGAGGTTAGAGTGACAGGGCGAATCATAGATTTTTGCTTGTCCTCAGTTCGAGTCCCGAAGCCGATTAATTATTTTGTGTATTTTTATTCTTTTTTTTTAATATTATTCCGAATACTTATTCTATGATTCCTCTGAGTTATTCAATCCTAATAATTCAAAAATAAAATAATTCCATAAATTATTTATAGATTAATTTGAAATTCTTTTCACGGACTGCGCAGAAGGTATACCTTTTCTTAGAATTGTGCTTTTAGACCAGATTTGCCGTATTAAGAATGAAAATGGATTGCTGTTTTAAGACTAAAAGACCCTAGCACCTTAAAGGAATAAGTGGCTTAGATGTTAGAGTGACAGGGCTAATTATAGTTTTTTGCTGGTCCTCAGTTCGAGTCCCTAAATCGAATAATTATTTTCTATATATATATATATATATATATATATATATATATATATATATATATATATATATATATATATATATATATATATATATATATATATATATATATATATATATATATATATATATATATATATATATATATATACTAATATTATTCCGAATACTTATTCCATGATTTCTCTGAATCATTCAATCGCAATAATTCAAAAATAAAATAATTCTATAAATTATTTATAGATTTATTTGAAATTCTTTTCACGGACATGCGCAGACGGTATACCTTTTCTTAGCATTGTGCTTTTAGAAAAGATTTGTCGTATGATGAATGAAGTTGGATTGCTGTTTTAAGACTGAAAGAACCTTGCTTGTTAAAGGAATAAGTGGCTTGGAGGTTAGAGTGAGAGGTGTAATCATAGATTTTTGCTGATCCTCAGTTCGAGTCCCGAAACTGAAAAATTATTTTGTATATTTTTATTCTTTTTTTTTATTTTGAATATTATTCCGAATACTTATTCCATGATTTCTCTCAATCATTCAATCGCAATAATTCAAAAATAAAATAATTCTATAAATTATTTATAGATTTATTTGAAATTCTTTTCACGGACATGCGCAGACGGTATACCTTTTCTTAGCATTGTGCTTTTAGAAAAGATTTGTCGTATGATGAATGAAGTTGGATTGCTGTTTTAAGACTGAAAGAACCTTGCTTGTTAAAGGAATAAGTGGCTTGGAGGTTAGAGTGACAGGTCTAACCATAGGTTTTTGCTGGTCCTCAGTTGGAATCCCGAAACCGAAAAATTATTTTGTATATTTTTATTCTTTTTTTTTATTTTGAATATTATTCCGAATACTTATTCCATGATTTCTCTCAATCATTCAATCGCAATAATTCAAAAATAAAATAATTCTATAAATTATTTATAGATTTATTTGAAATTCTTTTCACGGACATGCGCAGACGGTATACCTTTTCTTAGCATTGTGCTTTTAGAAAAGATTTGTCGTATGATGAATGAAGTTGGATTGCTGTTTTAAGACTGAAAGAACCTTGCTTGTTAAAGGAATAAGTGGCTTGGAGGTTAGAGTGAGAGGTGTAATCATAGATTTTTGCTGATCCTCAGTTCGAGTCCCGAAACTGAAAAATTATTTTGTATATTTTTATTCTTTTTTTTTATTTTGAATATTATTCCGAATACTTATTCCATGATTTCTCTCAATCATTCAATCGCAATAATTCAAAAATAAAATAATTCTATAAATTATTTATAGATTTATTTGAAATTCTTTTCACGGACATGCGCAGACGGTATACCTTTTCTTAGCATTGTGCTTTTAGAAAAGATTTGTCGTATGATGAATGAAGTTGGATTGCTGTTTTAAGACTGAAAGAACCTTGCTTGTTAAAGGAATAAGTGGCTTGGAGGTTAGAGTGACAGGTCTAATCATAGAGTTTTGCTGGTCCTCAGTTGGAATCCCGAAACCGAAAAATTATTTTGTATATTTTTATTCTTTTTTTTTATTTTGAATATTATTCCGAATACTTATTCCATGATTTCTCTCAATCATTCAATCGCAATAATTCAAAAATAAAATAATTCTATAAATTATTTATAGATTTATTTGAAATTCTTTTCACGGACATGCGCAGACGGTATACCTTTTCTTAGTATTGTGCTTTTAGAAAAGATTTGTCGTATGATGAATGAAGTTGGATTGCTGTTTTAAGACTGAACGACACTTCCACATTAAAGGAATAAATGGCTTGGAGGTTAGAGTGACAGGTCTAATCATAGATTTTTGCTGTTCGTCAGTTCGAGTCCAGAAACAGAGTAATTATTTTGTATATTTTTATTCTTTTTTTTATTTTGAATATTATTCCGAATACTTATTCCATGATTTCTCTCAATCATTCAATCGCAGTAATTCAAAAATAAAATAATTCTATAAATTATTTATAGATTTATTTGAAATTCTTTTCACGGACATGCGCAGACGGTATACCTTTTCTTAGTATTGTGCTTTTAGAAAAGATTTGTCGTATGATGAATGAAGTTGGATTGCTGTTTTAAGACTGAACGACACTTCCACATTAAAGGAATAAGTGGCTTGGAGATTAGAGTGACAGGTTTAGTCATAGATTTTTGCTGTTCGTCAGTTCGAGTCCCGAAACCGAAAAATTATTTTGTATATTTTTATTCTTTTTTTTTATTTTGAATATTATTCCGAATACTTATTCCATGATTTCTCTCAATCATTCAATCGCAATAATTCAAAAATAAAATAATTCTATAAATTATTTATAGATTTATTTGAAATTCTTTTCACGGACATGCGCAGACGGTATACCTTTTCTTAGTATTGTGCTTTTAGAAAAGATTTGTCGTATGATGAATGAAGTTGGATTGCTGTTTTAAGACTGAACGACACTTCCACATTAAAGGAATAAATGGCTTGGAGGTTAGAGTGACAGGTCTAATCATCGATTTTTGCTGTTCGTCAGTTCGAGTCCAGAAACAGAATAATTATTTTGTATATTTTTATTCTTTTTTTTTATTTTGAATATTATTCCGAATACTTATTCCATGATTTCTCTGAATCATTCAATCGCAATAATTCAAAAATAAAATAATTCTATAAATTATTTATAGATTTATTTGAAATTCTTTTCACGGACATGCGCAGACGGTATACCTTTTCTTAGCATTGTGCTTTTAGAAAAGATTTGTCGTATGATGAATGAAGTTGGATTGCTGTTTTAAGACTGAAAGAACCTTGCTTGTTAAAGGAATAAGTGGCTTGGAGGTTAGAGTGACAGGTCTAATCATAGATTTTTGCTGATCCTCAGTTCGAGTCCCGAAACTGAAAAATTATTTTGTATATTTTTATTCTTTTTTTTTATTTTGAATATTATTCCGAATACTTATTCCATGATTTCTCTCAATCATTCAATCGCAATAATTCAAAAATAAAATAATTCTATAAATTATTTATAGATTTATTTGAAATTCTTTTCACGGACATGCGCAGACGGTATACCTTTTCTTAGCATTGTGCTTTTAGAAAAGATTTGTCGTATGATGAATGAAGTTGGATTGCTGTTTTAAGACTGAAAGAACCTTGCTTGTTAAAGGAATAAGTGGCTTGGAGGTTAGAGTGACAGGTCTAACCATAGGTTTTTGCTGGTCCTCAGTTGGAATCCCGAAACCGAAAAATTATTTTGTATATTTTTATTCTTTTTTTTTATTTTGAATATTATTCCGAATACTTATTCCATGATTTCTCTCAATCATTCAATCGCAATAATTCAAAAATAAAATAATTCTATAAATTATTTATAGATTTATTTGAAATTCTTTTCACGGACATGCGCAGACGGTATACCTTTTCTTAGCATTGTGCTTTTAGAAAAGATTTGTCGTATGATGAATGAAGTTGGATTGCTGTTTTAAGACTGAAAGAACCTTGCTTGTTAAAGGAATAAGTGGCTTGGAGGTTAGAGTGAGAGGTGTAATCATAGATTTTTGCTGATCCTCAGTTCGAGTCCCGAAACTGAAAAATTATTTTGTATATTTTTATTCTTTTTTTTTTATTTTGAATATTATTCCGAATACTTATTCCATGATTTCTCTCAATCATTCAATCGCAATAATTCAAAAATAAAATAATTCTATAAATTATTTATAGATTTATTTGAAATTCTTTTCACGGACATGCGCAGACGGTATACCTTTTCTTAGCATTGTGCTTTTAGAAAAGATTTGTCGTATAATGAATGAAGTTGGATTGCTGTTTTAAGACTGAAAGAACCTTGCTTGTTAAAGGAATAAGTGGCTTGGAGGTTAGAGTGACAGGTCTAATCATAGATTTTTGCTGGTCCTCAGTTGGAATCCCGAAACCGAAAAATTATTTTGTATATTTTTATTCTTTTTTTTTATTTTGAATATTATTCCGAATACTTATTCCATGATTTCTCTCAATCATTCAATCGCAATAATTCAAAAATAAAATAATTCTATAAATTATTTATAGATTTATTTGAAATTCTTTTCACGGACATGCGCAGACGGTATACCTTTTCTTAGCATTGTGCTTTTAGAAAAGATTTGTCGTATGATGAATGAAGTTGGATTGCTGTTTTAAGACTGAAAGAACCTTGCTTGTTAAAGGAATAAGTGGCTTGGAGGTTAGAGTGAGAGGTGTAATCATAGATTTTTGCTGATCCTCAGTTCGAGTCCCGAAACTGAAAAATTATTTTGTATATTTTTATTCTTTTTTTTTATTTTGAATATTATTCCGAATACTTATTCCATGATTTCTCTCAATCATTCAATCGCAATAATTCAAAAATAAAATAATTCTATAAATTATTTATAGATTTATTTGAAATTCTTTTCACGGACATGCGCAGACGGTATACCTTTTCTTAGCATTGTGCTTTTAGAAAAGATTTGTCGTATGATGAATGAAGTTGGATTGCTGTTTTAAGACTGAAAGAACCTTGCTTGTTAAAGGAATAAGTGGCTTGGAGGTTAGAGTGACAGGTCTAATCATAGATTTTTGCTGATCCTCAGTTCGAGTCCCGAAACCGAAAAATTATTTTGTATATTTTTATTCTTTTTTTTTATTTCGAATATTATTCCGAATACTTATTCCATGATTTCTCTCAATCATTCAATCGCAATAATTCAAAAATAAAATAATTCTATAAATTATTTATAGATTTATTTGAAATTCTTTTCACGGACATGCGCAGACGGTATACCTTTTCTTAGCATTGTGCTTTTAGAAAAGATTTGTCGTATGATGAATGAAGTTGGATTGCTGTTTTAAGACTGAAAGAACCTTGCTTGTTAAAGGAATAAGTGGCTTGGAGGTTAGAGTGACAGGTCTAATCATAGATTTTTGCTGATCCTCAGTTCGAGTCCCGAAACCGAAAAATTATTTTGTATATTTTTATTCTTTTTTTTTATTTTGAATATTATTCCGAATACTTATTCCATGATTTCTCTCAATCATTCAATCGCAATAATTCAAAAATAAAATAATTCTATAAATTATTTATAGATTTATTTGAAATTCTTTTCACGGACATGCGCAGACGGTATACCTTTTCTTAGTATTGTGCTTTTAGAAAAGATTTGTCGTATGATGAATGAAGTTGGATTGCTGTTTTAAGACTGAAAGAACCTTGCTTGTTAAAGGAATAAGTGGCTTGGAGGTTAGAGTGACAGGTCTAATCATAGATTTTTGCTGATCCTCAGTTCGAGTCCCGAAACTGAAAAATTATTTTGTATATTTTTATTTTTTTTTTTTATTTTGAATATTATTCCGAATATTTATTCCATGATTTCTCTCAATCATTCAATCGCAATAATTCAAAAATAAAATAATTCTATAAATTATTTATAGATTTATTTGAAATTCTTTTCACGGACATGCGCAGACGGTATACCTTTTCTTAGCATTGTGCTTTTAGAAAAGATTTGTCGTATGATGAATGAAGTTGGATTGCTGTTTTAAGACTGAAAGAACCTTGCTTGTTAAAGGAATAAGTGGCTTGGAGGTTAGAGTGACAGGTCTAACCATAGGTTTTTGCTGGTCCTCAGTTGGAATCCCGAAACCGAAAAATTATTTTGTATATTTTTATTCTTTTTTTTTATTTTGAATATTATTCCGAATACTTATTCCATGATTTCTCTCAATCATTCAATCGCAATAATTCAAAAATAAAATAATTCTATAAATTATTTATAGATTTATTTGAAATTCTTTTCACGGACATGCGCAGACGGTATACCTTTTCTTAGCATTGTGCTTTTAGAAAAGATTTGTCGTATGATGAATGAAGTTGGATTGCTGTTTTAAGACTGAAAGAACCTTGCTTGTTAAAGGAATAAGTGGCTTGGAGGTTAGAGTGAGAGGTGTAATCATAGATTTTTGCTGATCCTCAGTTCGAGTCCCGAAACTGAAAAATTATTTTGTATATTTTTATTCTTTTTTTTTTATTTTGAATATTATTCCGAATACTTATTCCATGATTTCTCTCAATCATTCAATCGCAATAATTCAAAAATAAAATAATTCTATAAATTATTTATAGATTTATTTGAAATTCTTTTCACGGACATGCGCAGACGGTATACCTTTTCTTAGCATTGTGCTTTTAGAAAAGATTTGTCGTATAATGAATGAAGTTGGATTGCTGTTTTAAGACTGAAAGAACCTTGCTTGTTAAAGGAATAAGTGGCTTGGAGGTTAGAGTGACAGGTCTAATCATAGATTTTTGCTGGTCCTCAGTTGGAATCCCGAAACCGAAAAATTATTTTGTATATTTTTATTCTTTTTTTTTATTTTGAATATTATTCCGAATACTTATTCCATGATTTCTCTCAATCATTCAATCGCAATAATTCAAAAATAAAATAATTCTATAAATTATTTATAGATTTATTTGAAATTCTTTTCACGGACATGCGCAGACGGTATACCTTTTCTTAGCATTGTGCTTTTAGAAAAGATTTGTCGTATGATGAATGAAGTTGGATTGCTGTTTTAAGACTGAAAGAACCTTGCTTGTTAAAGGAATAAGTGGCTTGGAGGTTAGAGTGAGAGGTGTAATCATAGATTTTTGCTGATCCTCAGTTCGAGTCCCGAAACTGAAAAATTATTTTGTATATTTTTATTCTTTTTTTTTATTTTGAATATTATTCCGAATACTTATTCCATGATTTCTCTCAATCATTCAATCGCAATAATTCAAAAATAAAATAATTCTATAAATTATTTATAGATTTATTTGAAATTCTTTTCACGGACATGCGCAGACGGTATACCTTTTCTTAGCATTGTGCTTTTAGAAAAGATTTGTCGTATGATGAATGAAGTTGGATTGCTGTTTTAAGACTGAAAGAACCTTGCTTGTTAAAGGAATAAGTGGCTTGGAGGTTAGAGTGACAGGTCTAATCATAGATTTTTGCTGATCCTCAGTTCGAGTCCCGAAACCGAAAAATTATTTTGTATATTTTTATTCTTTTTTTTTATTTCGAATATTATTCCGAATACTTATTCCATGATTTCTCTCAATCATTCAATCGCAATAATTCAAAAATAAAATAATTCTATAAATTATTTATAGATTTATTTGAAATTCTTTTCACGGACATGCGCAGACGGTATACCTTTTCTTAGCATTGTGCTTTTAGAAAAGATTTGTCGTATAATGAATGAAGTTGGATTGCTGTTTTAAGACTGAAAGAACCTTGCTTGTTAAAGGAATAAGTGGCTTGGAGGTTAGAGTGACAGGTCTAATCATAGATTTTTGCTGGTCCTCAGTTGGAATCCCGAAACCGAAAAATTATTTTGTATATTTTTATTCTTTTTTTTTATTTTGAATATTATTCCGAATACTTATTCCATGATTTCTCTCAATCATTCAATCGCAATAATTCAAAAATAAAATAATTCTATAAATTATTTATAGATTTATTTGAAATTCTTTTCACGGACATGCGCAGACGGTATACCTTTTCTTAGCATTGTGCTTTTAGAAAAGATTTGTCGTATGATGAATGAAGTTGGATTGCTGTTTTAAGACTGAAAGAACCTTGCTTGTTAAAGGAATAAGTGGCTTGGAGGTTAGAGTGAGAGGTGTAATCATAGATTTTTGCTGATCCTCAGTTCGAGTCCCGAAACTGAAAAATTATTTTGTATATTTTTATTCTTTTTTTTTATTTTGAATATTATTCCGAATACTTATTCCATGATTTCTCTCAATCATTCAATCGCAATAATTCAAAAATAAAATAATTCTATAAATTATTTATAGATTTATTTGAAATTCTTTTCACGGACATGCGCAGACGGTATACCTTTTCTTAGCATTGTGCTTTTAGAAAAGATTTGTCGTATGATGAATGAAGTTGGATTGCTGTTTTAAGACTGAAAGAACCTTGCTTGTTAAAGGAATAAGTGGCTTGGAGGTTAGAGTGACAGGTCTAATCATAGATTTTTGCTGATCCTCAGTTCGAGTCCCGAAACCGAAAAATTATTTTGTATATTTTTATTCTTTTTTTTTATTTCGAATATTATTCCGAATACTTATTCCATGATTTCTCTCAATCATTCAATCGCAATAATTCAAAAATAAAATAATTCTATAAATTATTTATAGATTTATTTGAAATTCTTTTCACGGACATGCGCAGACGGTATACCTTTTCTTAGCATTGTGCTTTTAGAAAAGATTTGTCGTATGATGAATGAAGTTGGATTGCTGTTTTAAGACTGAAAGAACCTTGCTTGTTAAAGGAATAAGTGGCTTGGAGGTTAGAGTGACAGGTCTAATCATAGATTTTTGCTGATCCTCAGTTCGAGTCCCGAAACCGAAAAATTATTTTGTATATTTTTATTCTTTTTTTTTATTTTGAATATTATTCCGAATACTTATTCCATGATTTCTCTCAATCATTCAATCGCAATAATTCAAAAATAAAATAATTCTATAAATTATTTATAGATTTATTTGAAATTCTTTTCACGGACATGCGCAGACGGTATACCTTTTCTTAGTATTGTGCTTTTAGAAAAGATTTGTCGTATGATGAATGAAGTTGGATTGCTGTTTTAAGACTGAAAGAACCTTGCTTGTTAAAGGAATAAGTGGCTTGGAGGTTAGAGTGACAGGTCTAATCATAGATTTTTGCTGATCCTCAGTTCGAGTCCCGAAACTGAAAAATTATTTTGTATATTTTTATTTTTTTTTTTTATTTTGAATATTATTCCGAATATTTATTCCATGATTTCTCTCAATCATTCAATCGCAATAATTCAAAAATAAAATAATTCTATAAATTATTTATAGATTTATTTGAAATTCTTTTCACGGACATGCGCAGACGGTATACCTTTTCTTAGCATTGTGCTTTTAGAAAAGATTTGTCGTATGATGAATGAAGTTGGATTGCTGTTTTAAGACTGAAAGAAACTTGCTTGTTAAAGGAATAAGTGGCTTGGAGGTTAGAGTGACAGGTCTAATCATAGATTTTTGCTGATCCTCAGTTCGAGTCCCGAAACCGAAAAATTATTTTGTATATTTTTATTCTTTTTTTTTTAATTTGAATATTATTCCGAATACTTATTCCATGATTTCTCTCAATCATTCAATCGCAATAATTCAAAAATAAAATAATTCTATAAATTATTTATAGATTTATTTGAAATTCTTTTCACGGACATGCACAGACGGTATACCTTTTGTTAGCATTGTGCTTTTAGAAAAGATTTGTCGTATTAAGAATGAAGTTGGATTGCTGTTTTAAGACTCAAAGACCGTTTCACACTAAAGGAATAAGTGGCTTGGAGGTTAGAGTGACAGGTCTAATCCTAAATTTTTGCTGGTCCTCAGTTCGAGTCCCGAAACCGAATAATTATTTTGCATATTTTTATTCTTTTTTTTTTATTTTGAATATTATTCCGAATACTTATTCCATGATTTCTCTGAATCATTCAATCACAATAATTCAAAAATAAAATATTTCTATAAAGTATTTATAGATTTATTTGAAATTCCTTTCACGGACATGCGCAGACGGTATACCTTTTGTTAGCATTGTGCTTTTAGAAAAGATTTGTCGTATTAAGAATGAAGTTAGATTGATGTTTTAAGACTGAAAGAACCTTGCTTGTTAAAGGAATAAGTGGCTTGGAGGTTAGAGTGACAGGTCTAATCATAGATTTTTGCTGGTCCTCAGTTCGAGTCCCGAAACCGAATAATTATTTTGTATATTTTTATTCTTTTTTATTTTTTATTTTGAATATTATTCCGAATACTTATTCCATGATTTCTCTCAATCATTCAATCGCAATAATTCAAAAATAAAATAATTCTATAAATTATTTATAGTTTTATTTGAAATTCTTATCACGGACATGCGCAGACGGTATACCGTTTCTTAGCATTGTGCTTTTAGAAAAGATTTGTCGTATTAAGAATGAAGTTGGATTGCTGTTTTAAGACTGAACGACCCTTCCACACTAAAGGAATAAGTGGCTTGGAGGTTAGAGTGACAGGTCTAATCTTAGATTTTTGCTGGTCCTCAGTTCGAGTCCCGAAACCGAAAAATTATTTTGTATATTTTTATTCTTTTTTTTTTATTTTGAATATTATTCCGAATACTTATTCCATGATTTCTCTCAATCATTCAATCGCAATAATTCAAAAATAAAATAATTCTATAAATTATTTATAGATTTATTTGAAATTCTTTTCACGGACATGCGCAGACGGTATACCTTTTCTTAGTATTGTGCTTTTAGAAAAGATTTGTCGTATGATGAATGAAGTTGGATTGCTGTTTTAAGACTGAACGACACTTCCACATTAAAGGAATAAATGGCTTGGAGGTTAGAGTGACAGGTCTAATCATAGATTTTTGCTGTTCGTCAGTTCGAGTCCCGAAACCGAAAAATTATTTTGTATATTTTTATTCTTTTTTTTTTAATTTGAATATTATTCCGAATACTTATTCCATGATTTCTCTCAATCATTCAATCGCAATAATTCAAAAATAAAATAATTCTATAAATTATTTATAGATTTATTTGAAATTCTTTTCACGGACATGCACAGACGGTATACCTTTTGTTAGCATTGTGCTTTTAGAAAAGATTTGTCGTATTAAGAATGAAGTTGGATTGCTGTTTTAAGACTGAACGACCCTTCCACACTAAAGGAATAAGTGGCTTGGAGGTTAGAGTGACAGGTCTAATCCTAGATTTTTGCTGGTCCTCAGTTCGAGTCCCGAAACCGAATAATTATTTTGTATATTTTTATTCTATTTTTTCATTTTGAATATTATTCCGAATACTTATTCCATGATTTCTCTGAATCATTCAATCGCAATAATTCAAAAATAAAAAATAATTCTGTAAATTATTTATAGATTTATTTGAAATTCTTTTCACGGACATGCGCAGACGGTATACCTTTTCTTGGCATTGTGCGTTTAGAAAAGATTTGTCGTATTAAGAATGAAGTTGGATTGCTGTTTTAAGACTCAAAGACCGTTTCACACTAAAGGAATAAGTGGCTTGGAGGTTAGAGTGACAGGTCTAATCCTAAATTTTTGCTGGTCCTCAGTTCGAGTCCCGAAACCGAATAATTATTTTGCATATTTTTATTCTTTTTTTTTTATTTTGAATATTATTCCGAATACTTATTCCATGATTTCTCTGAATCATTCAATCACAATAATTCAAAAATAAAATATTTCTATAAAGTATTTATAGATTTATTTGAAATTCCTTTCACGGACATGCGCAGACGGTATACCTTTTGTTAGCATTGTGCTTTTAGAAAAGATTTGTCGTATTAAGAATGAAGTTAGATTGATGTTTTAAGACTGAAAGAACCTTGCTTGTTAAAGGAATAAGTGGCTTGGAGGTTAGAGTGACAGGTCTAATCATAGATTTTTGCTGGTCCTCAGTTCGAGTCCCGAAACCGAATAATTATTTTGTATATTTTTATTCTTTTTTATTTTTTATTTTGAATATTATTCCGAATACTTATTCCATGATTTCTCTCAATCATTCAATCGCAATAATTCAAAAATAAAATAATTCTATAAATTATTTATAGTTTTATTTGAAATTCTTATCACGGACATGCGCAGACGGTATACCTTTTCTTAGTATTGTGCTTTTAGAAAAGATTTGTCGTATGATGAATGAAGTTGGATTGCTGTTTTAAGACTGAACGACACTTCCACATTAAAGGAATAAATGGCTTGGAGGTTAGAGTGACAGGTCTAATCATAGATTTTTGCTGTTCGTCAGTTCGAGTCCAGAAACAGAATAATTATTTTGTAAATTTTTATTCTTTTTTTTATTTTGAATATTATTCCGAATACTTATTCCATGATTTCTCTCAATCATTCAATCGCAATAATTCAAAAATAAAATAATTCTATAAATTATTTATAGATTTATTTGAAATTCTTTTCACGGACATGCGCAGACGGTATACCTTTTCTTAGCATTGTGCTTTTAGAAAAGATTTGTCGTATGATGAATGAAGTTGGATTGCTGTTTTAAGACTGAACGACACTTCCACATTAAAGGAATAAATGGCTTGGAGGTTAGAGTGACAGGTTTAATCATCGATTTTTGCTGTTCGTCAGTTCGAGTCCAGAAACAGAATAATTATTTTGTATATTTTTATTCTTTTTTTTTATTTTGAATATTATTCCGAATACTTATTCCATGATTTCTCTCAATCATTCAATCGCAATAATTCAAAAATAAAAAATAATTCTGTAAATTATTTATAGATTTATTTGAAATTCTTTTCACGGACATGCGCAGACGGTATACCTTTTCTTAGCATTGTGCTTTTAGAAAAGATTTGTCGTACGATGAATGAAGTTGGATTGCTGTTTTAAGACTGAATGACACTTCCACATTAAAGGAATAAATGGCTTGGAGGTTAGAGTGACAGGTCTAATCATCGATTTTTGCTGTTCGTCAGTTCGAGTCCAGAAACAGAATAATTATTTTGTATATTTTTATTCTTTTTTTTATTTTGAATATTATTCCGAATACTTATTCCATGATTTCTCTCAATCATTCAATCGCAATAATTCAAAAATAAAATAATTCTATAAATTATTTATAGATTTATTTGAAATTCTTTTCACGGACATGCGCAGACGGTATACCTTTTCTTAGCATTGTGCTTTTAGAAAAGATTTGTCGTATGATGAATGAAGTTGGATTGCTGTTTTAAGACTGAACGACACTTCCACATTAAAGGAATAAGTGGCTTGGAGGTTAGAGTGACAGGTCTAATCATCGATTTTTGCTATTCGTCAGTTCGAGTCCAGAAACAGAATAATTATTTTGTATATTTTTATTCTTTTTTTTATTTTGAATATTATTCCGAATACTTATTCCATGATTTCTCTCAATCATTCAATCGCAATAATTCAAAAATAAAATAATTCTATAAATTATTTATAGATTTATTTGAAATTCTTTTCACGGACATGCGCAGACGGTATACCTTTTCTTAGCATTGTGCTTTTAGAAAAGATTTGTCGTATGATGAATGAAGTTGGATTGCTGTTTTAAGACTGAACGACACTTCCACATTAAAGGAATAAGTGGCTTGGAGGTTAGAGTGACAGGTTTAGTCATAGATTTTTGCTGTTCGTCAGTTCGAGTCCCGAAACCGAAAAATTATTTTGTATATTTTTATTCTTTTTTTTTTATTTTGAATATTATTCCGAATACTTATTCCATGATTTCTCTCAATCATTCAATCGCAATAATTCAAAAATAAAATAATTCTATAAATTATTTATAGATTTATTTGAAATTCCTTTCACGGACATGCGCAGACGGTATACCTTTTCTTAGTATTGTGCTTTTAGAAAAGATTTGTCGTATGATGAATGAAGTTGGATTGCTGTTTTAAGACTGAACGACACTTCCACATTAAAGGAATAAATGGCTTGGAGGTTAGAGTGACAGGTCTAATCATCGATTTTTGCTGTTCGTCAGTTCGAGTCCAGAAACAGAATAATTATTTTGTATATTTTTATTCTTTTTTTTATTTTGAATATTATTCCGAATACTTATTCCATGATTTCTCTCAATCATTCAATCGCAATAATTCAAAAATAAAATAATTCTATAAATTATTTATAGATTTATTTGAAATTCTTTTCACGGACATGCGCAGACGGTATACCTTTTCTTAGCATTGTGCTTTTAGAAAAGATTTGTCGTATGATGAATGAAGTTGGATTGCTGTTTTAAGACTGAACGACACTTCCACATTAAAGGAATAAGTGGCTTGGAGGTTAGAGTGACAGGTCTAATCATCGATTTTTGCTATTCGTCAGTTCGAGTCCAGAAACAGAATAATTATTTTGTATATTTTTATTCTTTTTTTTATTTTGAATATTATTCCGAATACTTATTCCATGATTTCTCTCAATCATTCAATCGCAATAATTCAAAAATAAAATAATTCTATAAATTATTTATAGATTTATTTGAAATTCTTTT
This sequence comes from Argiope bruennichi, assembly GCF_947563725.1. Lineage (NCBI taxonomy): Eukaryota > Metazoa > Arthropoda > Arachnida > Araneae > Araneidae > Argiope > Argiope bruennichi. The sequence goes on from NC_079160.1 coordinate 15,406,823, forward strand.
CACGGACATGCGCAGACGGTATACCTTTTCTTAGCATTGTGCTTTTAGAAAAGATTTGTCGTATGATGAATGAAGTTGGATTGCTGTTTTAAGACTGAACGACACTTCCACATTAAAGGAATAAGTGGCTTGGAGGTTAGAGTGACAGGTTTAGTCATAGATTTTTGCTGTTCGTCAGTTCGAGTCCCGAAACCGAAAAATTATTTTGTATATTTTTATTCTTTTTTTTTTATTTTGAATATTATTCCGAATACTTATTCCATGATTTCTCTCAATCATTCAATCGCAATAATTCAAAAATAAAATAATTCTATAAATTATTTATAGATTTATTTGAAATTCCTTTCACGGACATGCGCAGACGGTATACCTTTTCTTAGTATTGTGCTTTTAGAAAAGATTTGTCGTATGATGAATGAAGTTGGATTGCTGTTTTAAGACTGAACGACACTTCCACATTAAAGGAATAAATGGCTTGGAGGTTAGAGTGACAGGTCTAATCATAGATTTTTGCTGTTCGTCAGTTCGAGTCCAGAAACAGAATAATTATTTTGTATATTTTTATTCTTTTTTTTATTTTGAATATTATTCCGAATACTTATTCCATGATTTCTCTCAATCATTCAATCGCAATAATTCAAAAATAAAATAATTCTATAAATTATTTATAGATTTATTTGAAATTCTTTTCACGGACATGCGCAGACGGTATACCTTTTCTTAGCATTGTGCTTTTAGAAAAGATTTGTCGTATGATGAATGAAGTTGGATTGCTGTTTTAAGACTGAACGACACTTCCACATTAAAGGAATAAATGGCTTGGAGGTTAGAGTGACAGGTTTAATCATCGATTTTTGCTGTTCGTCAGTTCGAGTCCAGAAACAGAATAATTATTTTGTATATTTTTATTCTTTTTTTTTATTTTGAATATTATTCCGAATACTTATTCCATGATTTCTCTCAATCATTCAATCGCAATAATTCAAAAATAAAATAATTCTATAAATTATTTATAGATTTATTTGAAATTCTTTTCACGGACATGCGCAGACGGTATACCTTTTCTTAGCATTGTGCTTTTAGAAAAGATTTGTCGTATGATGAATGAAGTTGGATTGCTGTTTTAAGACTGAACGACACTTCCACATTAAAGGAATAAATGGCTTGGAGGTTAGAGTGACAGGTCTAATCATCGATTTTTGCTGTTCGTCAGTTCGAGTCCAGAAACAGAATAATTATTTTGTATATTTTTATTCTTTTTTTTATTTTGAATATTATTCCGAATACTTATTCCATGATTTCTCTCAATCATTCAATCGCAATAATTCAAAAATAAAATAATTCTATAAATTATTTATAGATTTATTTGAAATTCTTTTCACGGACATGCGCAGACGGTATACCTTTTCTTAGCATTGTGCTTTTAGAAAAGATTTGTCGTATGATGAATGAAGTTGGATTGCTGTTTTAAGACTGAACGACACTTCCACATTAAAGGAATAAATGGCTTGGAGGTTAGAGTGACAGGTTTAATCATCGATTTTTGCTGTTCGTCAGTTCGAGTCCAGAAACAGAATAATTATTTTGTATATTTTTATTCTTTTTTTTTATTTTGAATATTATTCCGAATACTTATTCCATGATTTCTCTCAATCATTCAATCGCAATAATTCAAAAATAAAATAATTCTATAAATTATTTATAGATTTATTTGAAATTCTTTTCACGGACATGCGCAGACGGTATACCTTTTCTTAGCATTGTGCTTTTAGAAAAGATTTGTCGTATGATGAATGAAGTTGGATTGCTGTTTTAAGACTGAACGACACTTCCACATTAAAGGAATAAATGGCTTGGAGGTTAGAGTGACAGGTCTAATCATCGAGTTTTGCTGTTATCAGTTCGAGTCCAGAAACAGAATAATTATTTTGTATATTTTTATTCTTTTTTTTATTTTGCATATTATTCCGAATACTTATTCCATGATTTCTCTCAATCATTCAATCGCAATAATTCAAAAATAAAATAATTCTATAAATTATTTATAGATTTATTTGAAATTCTTTTCACGGACATGCGCAGACGGTATACCTTTTCTTAGCATTGTGCTTTTAGAAAAGATTTGTCGTATGATGAATGAAGTTGGATTGCTGTTTTAAGACTGAACGACACTTCCACATTAAAGGAATAAGTGGCTTGGAGGTTAGAGTGACAGGTTTAGTCATAGATTTTTGCTGTTCGTCAGTTCGAGTCCCGAAACCGAAAAATTATTTTGTATATTTTTATTCTTTTTTTTTTATTTTGAATATTATTCCGAATACTTATTCCATGATTTCTCTCAATCATTCAATCGCAATAATTCAAAAATAAAATAATTCTATAAATTATTTATAGATTTATTTGAAATTCTTTTCACGGACATGCGCAGACGGTATACCTTTTCTTAGTATTGTGCTTTTAGAAAAGATTTGTCGTATGATGAATGAAGTTGGATTGCTGTTTTAAGACTGAACGACACTTCCACATTAAAGGAATAAATGGCTTGGAGGTTAGAGTGACAGGTCTAATCATAGATTTTTGCTGTTCGTCAGTTCGAGTCCAGAAACAGAATAATTATTTTGTATATTTTTATTCTTTTTTTTATTTTGAATATTATTCCGAATACTTATTCCATGATTTCTCTCAATCATTCAATCGCAATAATTCAAAAATAAAATAATTCTATAAATTATTTATAGATTTATTTGAAATTCTTTTCACGGACATGCGCAGACGGTATACCTTTTCTTAGCATTGTGCTTTTAGAAAAGATTTGTCGTATGATGAATGAAGTTGGATTGCTGTTTTAAGACTGAACGACACTTCCACATTAAAGGAATAAGTGGCTTGGAGGTTAGAGTGACAGGTTTAGTCATAGATTTTTGCTGTTCGTCAGTTCGAGTCCCGAAACCGAAAAATTATTTTGTATATTTTTATTCTTTTTTTTTTTATTTTGAATATTATTCCGAATACTTATTCCATGATTTCTCTCAATCATTCAATCGCAATAATTCAAAAATAAAATAATTCTATAAATTATTTATAGATTTATTTGAAATTCTTTTCACGGACATGCGCAGACGGTATACCTTTTCTTAGTATTGTGCTTTTAGAAAAGATTTGTCGTATGATGAATGAAGTTGGATTGCTGTTTTAAGACTGAACGACACTTCCACATTAAAGGAATAAATGGCTTGGAGGTTAGAGTGACAGGTCTAATCATAGATTTTTGCTGTTCGTCAGTTCGAGTCCAGAAACAGAATAATTATTTTGTATATTTTTATTCTTTTTTTTATTTTGAATATTATTCCGAATACTTATTCCATGATTTCTCTCAATCATTCAATCGCAATAATTCAAAAATAAAATAATTCTATAAATTATTTATAGATTTATTTGAAATTCTTTTCACGGACATGCGCAGACGGTATATCTTTTCTTAGCATTGTGCTTTTAGAAAAGATTTGTCGTATGATGAATGAAGTTGGATTGCTGTTTTAAGACTGAACGACACTTCCACATTAAAGGAATAAATGGCTTGGAGGTTAGAGTGACAGGTTTAATCATCGATTTTTGCTGTTCGTCAGTTCGAGTCCAGAAACAGAATAATTATTTTGTATATTTTTATTCTTTTTTTTTATTTTGAATATTATTCCGAATACTTATTCCATGATTTCTCTCAATCATTCAATCGCAATAATTCAAAAATAAAATAATTCTATAAATTATTTATAGATTTATTTGAAATTCTTTTCACGGACATGCGCAGACGGTATACCTTTTCTTAGCATTGTGCTTTTAGAAAAGATTTGTCGTATGATGAATGAAGTTGGATTGCTGTTTTAAGACTGAACGACACTTCCACATTAAAGGAATAAGTGGCTTGGAGGTTAGAGTGACAGGTTTAGTCATAGATTTTTGCTGGTCGTCAGTTCGAGTCCAGAAACAGAATATTTATTTTGTATATTTTTATTCTTTTTTTTTATTTTGAATATTATTCCGAATACTTATTCCATGATTTCTCTCAATCATTCAATCGCAATAATTCAAAAATAAAATAATTCTATAAATTATTTATAGATTTATTTGAAATTCTTTTCACGGACATGCGCAGACGGTATACCTTTTGTTAGCATTGTGCTTTTAGAAAAGATTTGTAGTATTAGAATGAAGTTGGATTGCTGTTTTAAGACTGAAAGAACCTTGCTTGTTAAAGGAATAAGTGGCTTGGAGGTTAGAGTGACAGGTCTAATCATAGATTTTTGCTGGTCCTCAGTTGGAATCCCGAAACCGAATAATTATTTTGTATATTTTTATTTTTTTTATTTTTTTTATTTTGAATATTATTCCGAATACTTATTCCATGATTTCTCTGAATCATTCAATCGCAATAATTCAAAAAAAAAATAATTCTATAAATTATTTATAGATTTATTTGAAATTCTTTTCACGGACATGCGCAGACGGTATACCTTTTCTTAGCATTGAGCTTTTAGAAAAGATTTGTCGTATTAAGAATGAAGTTGGATTGCTGTTTTAAGACTGAAAGAACCTTGCTTGTTAAAGGAATAAGTGGCTTGGAGGTTAGAGTGACAGGTCTTAACCTAGATTTTTACTGGTCCTCAGTTCGAGTCCCGAAACCAAAAAATTATTTTGTATATTTTTTATTCTTTTTTTTTTATTTTGAATATTATTCCGAATACTTATTCCATGATTTCTCTCAATCATTCAATCGCAATAATTCAAAAATAAAATAATTCTATAAATTATTTATAGATTTATTTGAAATTCTTTTCACGGACATGCGCAGACGGTATATCTTTTCTTAACATTGTGCTTTTAGAAAAGATTTGTCGTATTAAGAATGAAGTTGGATTGCTGTTTTAAGACTGAACGACCCTTCCACACTAAAGGAATAAGTGGCTTGGAGGTTAGAGTGACAGATCTAATCATAGATTTTTGCTGGTCCTCAGTTCGAGTCCCGAAACCGAAAAATTATTTTGTATAATTTTATTCTTTTTTTTTTTATTTTGAATATTATTCCGAATACTTATTCCATGATTTCTCTCAATCATTCAATCGCAATAATTCAAAAATAAAATAATTCTATAAATTATTTATAGATTTATTTGAAATTCTTTTCACGGACATGCGCAGACGGTATACCTTTTCTTAGCATTGTGCTTTTAGAAAAGATTTGTCGTATGATGAATGAAGTTGGATTGCTGTTTTAAGACTGAACGACACTTCCACATTAAAGGAATAAATGGCTTGGAGGTTAGAGTGACAGGTTTAGTCATAGATTTTTGCTGTTCGTCAGTTCGAGTCCAGAAACAGAATAATTATTTTGTATATTTTTATTCTTTTTTTTTTATTTTGAATATTATTCCGAATACTTATTCCATGATTTCTCTCAATCATTCAATCGCAATAATTCAAAAATAAAATAATTCTATAAATTATTTATAGATTTATTTGAAATTCTTTTCACGGACATGCGCAGACGGTATACCTTTTCTTAGCATTGTGCTTTTAGAAAAGATTTGTCGTATGATGAATGAAGTTGGATTGCTGTTTTAAGACTGAACGACACTTCCACATTAAAGGAATAAGTGGCTTGGAGGTTAGAGTGACAGGTTTAGTCATAGATTTTTGCTGTTCGTCAGTTCGAGTCCCGAAACCGAAAAATTATTTTGTATATTTTTATTCTTTTTTTTTTATTTTGAATATTATTCCGAATACTTATTCCATGATTTCTCTCAATCATTCAATCGCAATAATTCAAAAATAAAATAATTCTATAAATATTTTATAGATTTATTTGAAATTCTTTTCACGGACATGCGCAGACGGTATACCTTTTCTTAGTATTGTGCTTTTAGAAAAGATTTGTCGTATGATGAATGAAGTTGGATTGCTGTTTTAAGACTGAACGACACTTCCACATTAAAGGAATAAATGGCTTGGAGGTTAGAGTGACAGGTCTAATCATAGATTTTTGCTGTTCGTCAGTTCGAGTCCAGAAACAGAATAATTATTTTGTATATTTTTATTCTTTTTTTTATTTTGAATATTATTCCGAATACTTATTCCATGATTTCTCTCAATCATTCAATCGCAATAATTCAAAAATAAAATAATTCTATAAATTATTTATAGATTTATTTGAAATTCTTTTCACGGACATGCGCAGACGGTATACCTTTTCTTAGCATTGTGCTTTTAGAAAAGATTTGTCGTATGATGAATGAAGTTGGATTGCTGTTTTAAGACTGAACGACACTTCCACATTAAAGGAATAAGTGGCTTGGAGGTTAGAGTGACAGGTTTAGTCATAGATTTTTGCTGTTCGTCAGTTCGAGTCCCGAAACCGAAAAATTATTTTGTATATTTTTATTCTTTTTTTTTTATTTTGAATATTATTCCGAATACTTATTCCATGATTTCTCTCAATCATTCAATCGCAATAATTCAAAAATAAAATAATTCTATAAATATTTTATAGATTTATTTGAAATTCTTTTCACGGACATGCGCAGACGGTATACCTTTTCTTAGTATTGTGCTTTTAGAAAAGATTTGTCGTATGATGAATGAAGTTGGATTGCTGTTTTAAGACTGAACGACACTTCCACATTAAAGGAATAAATGGCTTGGAGGTTAGAGTGACAGGTCTAATCATAGATTTTTGCTGTTCGTCAGTTCGAGTCCAGAAACAGAATAATTATTTTGTATATTTTTATTCTTTTTTTTATTTTGAATATTATTCCGAATACTTATTCCATGATTTCTCTCAATCATTCAATCGCAATAATTCAAAAATAAAATAATTCTATAAATTATTTATAGATTTATTTGAAATTCTTTTCACGGACATGCGCAGACGGTATACCTTTTCTTAGCATTGTGCTTTTAGAAAAGATTTGTCGTATGATGAATGAAGTTGGATTGCTGTTTTAAGACTGAACGACACTTCCACATTAAAGGAATAAATGGCTTGGAGGTTAGAGTGACAGGTTTAATCATCGATTTTTGCTGTTCGTCAGTTCGAGTCCAGAAACAGAATAATTATTTTGTATATTTTTATTCTTTTTTTTTATTTTGAATATTATTCCGAATACTTATTCCATGATTTCTCTCAATCATTCAATCGCAATAATTCAAAAATAAAATAATTCTATAAATTATTTATAGATTTATTTGAAATTCTTTTCACGGACATGCGCAGACGGTATACCTTTTCTTAGCATTGTGCTTTTAGAAAAGATTTGTCGTATGATGAATGAAGTTGGATTGCTGTTTTAAGACTGAACGACACTTCCACATTAAAGGAATAAGTGGCTTGGAGGTTAGAGTGACAGGTTTAGTCATAGATTTTTGCTGGTCGTCAGTTCGAGTCCAGAAACAGAATATTTATTTTGTATATTTTTATTCTTTTTTTTTATTTTGAATATTATTCCGAATACTTATTCCATGATTTCTCTCAATCATTCAATCGCAATAATTCAAAAATAAAATAATTCTATAAATTATTTATAGATTTATTTGAAATTCTTTTCACGGACATGCGCAGACGGTATACCTTTTGTTAGCATTGTGCTTTTAGAAAAGATTTGTCGTATTAAGAATGAAGTTGGATTGCTGTTTTAAGACTGAAAGAACCTTGCTTGTTAAAGGAATAAGTGGCTTGGAGGTTAGAGTGACAGGTCTAATCATAGATTTTTGCTGGTCCTCAGTTGGAATCCCGAAACCGAATAATTATTTTGTATATTTTTATTCTTTTTTTTTTTTTATTTTGAATATTATTCCGAATACTTATTCCATGATTTCTCTGAATCATTCAATCGCAATAATTCAAAAAAAAAATAATTCTATAAATTATTTATAGATTTATTTGAAATTCTTTTCACGGACATGCGCAGACGGTATACCTTTTCTTAGCATTGAGCTTTTAGAAAAGATTTGTCGTATTAAGAATGAAGTTGGATTGCTGTTTTAAGACTGAAAGAACCTTGCTTGTTAAAGGAATAAGTGGCTTGGAGGTTAGAGTGACAGGTCTTAACCTAGATTTTTACTGGTCCTCAGTTCGAGTCCCGAAACCAAAAAATTATTTTGTATATTTTTTATTCTTTTTTTTTTATTTTGAATATTATTCCGAATACTTATTCCATGATTTCTCTCAATCATTCAATCGCAATAATTCAAAAATAAAATAATTCTATAAATTATTTATAGATTTATTTGAAATTCTTTTCACGGACATGCGCAGACGGTATATCTTTTCTTAACATTGTGCTTTTAGAAAAGATTTGTCGTATTAAGAATGAAGTTGGATTGCTGTTTTAAGACTGAACGACCCTTCCACACTAAAGGAATAAGTGGCTTGGAGGTTAGAGTGACAGGTCTAATCATAGATTTTTGCTGGTCCTCAGTTCGAGTCCCGAAACCGAAAAATTATTTTGTATAATTTTATTCTTTTTTTTTTATTTTGAATATTATTCCGAATACTTATTCCATGATTACTCTCAATCATTCAATCGCAATAATTCAAAAATAAAATAATTCTATAAATTATTTATAGATTTATTTGAAATTCTTTTCACGGACATGCGCAGACGGTATACCTTTTCTTAGTATTGTGCTTTTAGAAAAGATTTGTCGTATGATGAATGAAGTTGGATTGCTGTTTTAAGACTGAACGACACTTCCACATTAAAGGAATAAGTGGCTTGGAGGTTAGAGTGACAGATTTAGTCATAGATTTTTGCTGGTCGTCAGTTCGAGTAAAGAAACAGAATATTTATTTTGTATATTTTTATTCTTTTTTTTTATTTTGAATATTATTCCGAATACTTATTCCATGATTTCTCTAAATCATTCAATCGCAATAATTCAAAAATAAAATAATTCTATAAATTATTTATAAATTTATTTGAAATTCTTTTCACGGACATGCGCAGACGGTATACCTTTTGTTAGCATTGTGCTTTTAGAAAAGATTTGTCGTATTAAGAATGAAGTTGGATTGCTGTTTTAAGACTGAAAGAACCTTGCTTGTTAAAGGAATAAGTGGCTTGGAGGTTAGAGTGACAGGTCTAATCATAGATTTTTGCTGGTCCTCAGTTGGAATCCCGAAACCGAAAAATTATTTTGTATATTTTTATTCTTTTTTATTTTTTATTTTGAATATTATTCCGAATACTTATTCCATGATATCTCACAATCATTCAATCGCAATAATTCAAAAATAAAATAATTCTATAAATTATTTATAGATATATTTGAAATTCTTTTCACGGACATGCGCAGAAGGTATACCTATTCTTAGCATTGTGCTTTTAGAAAAGATTTGTCGTATTAAGAATGAAGTTGGATTGCTGTTTTAAGACTGAAAGAACCTTGAACACGAAAGGAATAAGTGGCTTGGTGGTTAGAGTGACAGGTCTAATCCTAGATTTTTACTGGTCCTCAGTTCGAGTATCGAAACCGAATAATTATTTTGAATATTTTTATTCTTTTTTTTATTTTGAATATTATTCCGAATACTTATTCCATGATTTCTCTGAATAATTCAATCGCAATAATTCAAAAAAAAAATAATAATTCTATAAATTATTTATAGATTTATTTGAAATTCTTTTCACGGACATGCGCAGACGGTATACCTTTCCTTAGCATTGCGCTTTTAGAAAAGATTTGTCGTATTAAGAATGAAGTTGGATTGCTGTTTTAAGACTGAACGACACTTCCACATTAAAGGAATAAGTGGCTTGGAGGTTAGAGTGACAGGTCTAATCATAGATTTTTGCTGTTCGTCAGTTCGAGTCCAGAAACAAAAAATTATTTTGTATATTTTTTATTCTTTTTTTTTATTTTGAATATTATTCCGAATACTTATTCCATGATTTCTCTCAATCATTCAATCGCAATAATTCAAAAATTAAATAATTCTATAAATTATTTATAGATTTATTTGAAATTCTTTTCACGGACATGCGCAGACGGTATATCTTTTCTTAACATTGTGCTTTTAGAAAAGATTTGTCGTATTAAGAATGAAGTTGGATTGCTGTTTTAAGACTGAACGACCCTTCCACACTAAAGGAATAAGTGGCTTGGAGGTTAGAGTGACAGATCTAATCATAGATTTTTGCTGGTCCTCAGTTCGAGTCCCGAAACCGAAAAATTATTTTGTATAATTTTATTCTTTTTTTTTTTTATTTTGAATATTATTCCGAATACTTATTCCATGATTTCTCTCAATCATTCAATCGCAATAATTCAAAAATAAAATAATTCTATAAATTATTTATAGATTTATTTGAAATTCTTTTCACGGACATGCGCAGACGGTATACCTTTTCTTAGCATTGTGCTTTTAGAAAAGATTTGTCGTATGATGAATGAAGTTGGATTGCTGTTTTAAGACTGAACGACTCTTCCACATTAAAGGAATAAATGGCTTGGAGGTTAGAGTGACAGGTTTAGTCATAGATTTTTGCTGTTCGTCAGTTCGAGTCCAGAAACAGAATAATTATTTTGTATATTTTTATTCTTTTTTTTTTATTTTGAATATTATTCCGAATACTTATTCCATGATTTCTCTCAATCATTCAATCGCAATAATTCAAAAATAAAATAATTCTATAAATTATTTATAGATTTATTTGAAATTCTTTTCACGGACATGCGCAGACGGTATACCTTTTCTTAGCATTGTGCTTTTAGAAAAGATTTGTCGTATGATGAATGAAGTTGGATTGCTGTTTTAAGACTGAACGACACTTCCACATTAAAGGAATAAGTGGCTTGGAGGTTAGAGTGACAGGTTTAGTCATAGATTTTTGCTGTTCGTCAGTTCGAGTCCCGAAACCGAAAAATTATTTTGTATATTTTTATTCTTTTTTTTTTATTTTGAATATTATTCCGAATACTTATTCCATGATTTCTCTCAATCATTCAATCGCAATAATTCAAAAATAAAATAATTCTATAAATATTTTATAGATTTATTTGAAATTCTTTTCACGGACATGCGCAGACGGTATACCTTTTCTTAGTATTGTGCTTTTAGAAAAGATTTGTCGTATGATGAATGAAGTTGGATTGCTGTTTTAAGACTGAACGACACTTCCACATTAAAGGAATAAATGGCTTGGAGGTTAGAGTGACAGGTCTAATCATAGATTTTTGCTGTTCGTCAGTTCGAGTCCAGAAACAGAATAATTATTTTGTATATTTTTATTCTTTTTTTTATTTTGAATATTATTCCGAATACTTATTCCATGATTTCTCTCAATCATTCAATCGCAATAATTCAAAAATAAAATAATTCTATAAATTATTTATAGATTTATTTGAAATTCTTTTCACGGACATGCGCAGACGGTATACCTTTTCTTAGCATTGTGCTTTTAGAAAAGATTTGTCGTATGATGAATGAAGTTGGATTGCTGTTTTAAGACTGAACGACACTTCCACATTAAAGGAATAAGTGGCTTGGAGGTTAGAGTGACAGGTTTAGTCATAGATTTTTGCTGTTCGTCAGTTCGAGTCCCGAAACCGAAAAATTATTTTGTATATTTTTATTCTTTTTTTTTTATTTTGAATATTATTCCGAATACTTATTCCATGATTTCTCTCAATCATTCAATCGCAATAATTCAAAAATAAAATAATTCTATAAATATTTTATAGATTTATTTGAAATTCTTTTCACGGACATGCGCAGACGGTATACCTTTTCTTAGTATTGTGCTTTTAGAAAAGATTTGTCGTATGATGAATGAAGTTGGATTGCTGTTTTAAGACTGAACGACACTTCCACATTAAAGGAATAAATGGCTTGGAGGTTAGAGTGACAGGTCTAATCATAGATTTTTGCTGTTCGTCAGTTCGAGTCCAGAAACAGAATAATTATTTTGTATATTTTTATTCTTTTTTTTATTTTGAATATTATTCCGAATACTTATTCCATGATTTCTCTCAATCATTCAATCGCAATAATTCAAAAATAAAATAATTCTATAAATTATTTATAGATTTATTTGAAATTCTTTTCACGGACATGCGCAGACGGTATACCTTTTCTTAGCATTGTGCTTTTAGAAAAGATTTGTCGTATGATGAATGAAGTTGGATTGCTGTTTTAAGACTGAACGACACTTCCACATTAAAGGAATAAATGGCTTGGAGGTTAGAGTGACAGGTTTAATCATCGATTTTTGCTGTTCGTCAGTTCGAGTCCAGAAACAGAATAATTATTTTGTATATTTTTATTCTTTTTTTTTATTTTGAATATTATTCCGAATACTTATTCCATGATTTCTCTCAATCATTCAATCGCAATAATTCAAAAATAAAATAATTCTATAAATTATTTATAGATTTATTTGAAATTCTTTTCACGGACATGCGCAGACGGTATACCTTTTCTTAGCATTGTGCTTTTAGAAAAGATTTGTCGTATGATGAATGAAGTTGGATTGCTGTTTTAAGACTGAACGACACTTCCACATTAAAGGAATAAGTGGCTTGGAGGTTAGAGTGACAGGTTTAGTCATAGATTTTTGCTGGTCGTCAGTTCGAGTCCAGAAACAGAATATTTATTTTGTATATTTTTATTCTTTTTTTTTATTTTGAATATTATTCCGAATACTTATTCCATGATTTCTCTGAATCATTCAATCGCAATAATTCAAAAAAAAAATAATTCTATAAATTATTTATAGATTTATTTGAAATTCTTTTCACGGACATGCGTAGACGGTATACCTTTTCTTAGCATTGAGCTTTTAGAAAAGATTTGTCGTATTAAGAATGAAGTTGGATTGCTGTTTTAAGACTGAAAGAACCTTGCTTGTTAAAGGAATAAGTGGCTTGGAGGTTAGAGTGACAGGTCTTAACCTAGATTTTTACTGGTCCTCAGTTCGAGTCCCGAAACCAAAAAATTATTTTGTATATTTTTTATTCTTTTTTTTTTATTTTGAATATTATTCCGAATACTTATTCCATGATTTCTCTCAATCATTCAATCGCAATAATTCAAAAATAAAATAATTCTATAAATTATTTATAGATTTATTTGAAATTCTTTTCACGGACATGCGCAGACGGTATATCTTTTCTTAACATTGTGCTTTTAGAAAAGATTTGTCGTATTAAGAATGAAGTTGGATTGCTGTTTTAAGACTGAACGACCCTTCCACACTAAAGGAATAAGTGGCTTGGAGGTTAGAGTGACAGGTCTAATCATATATTTTTGCTGGTCCTCAGTTCGAGTCCCGAAACCGAAAAATTTTTTTGTATAATTTTATTCTTTTTTTTTTATTTTGAATATTATTCCGAATACTTATTCCATGATTTCTCTCAATCATTCAATCGCAATAATTCAAAAATAAAATAATTCTATAAATTATTTATAGATATATTTGAAATTCTTTTCACGGACATGCGCAGAAGGTATACCTATTCTTAGCATTGTGCTTTTAGAAAAGATTTGTCGTATTAAGAATGAAGTTGGATTGCTGTTTTAAGACTGAAAGAACCTTGAACACGAAAGGAATAAGTGGCTTGGTGGTTAGAGTGACAGGTCTAATCCTAGATTTTTACTGGTCCTCAGTTCGAGTATCGAAACCGAATAATTATTTTGAATATTTTTATTCTTTTTTTTATTTTGAATATTATTCCGAATACTTATTCCATGATTTCTCTGAATAATTCAATCGCAATAATTCAAAAAAAAAAAAATAATAATTCTATAAATTATTTATAGATTTATTTGAAATTCTTTTCACGGACATGCGCAGACGGTATACCTTTCCTTAGCATTGCGCTTTTAGAAAAGATTTGTCGTATTAAGAATGAAGTTGGATTGCTGTTTTAAGACTGAACGACACTTCCACATTAAAGGAATAAGTGGCTTGGAGGTTAGAGTGACAGGTCTAATCATAGATTTTTGCTGTTCGTCAGTTCGAGTCCAGAAACAAAAAATTATTTTGTATATTTTTTATTCTTTTTTTTTATTTTGAATATTATTCCGAATACTTATTCCATGATTTCTCTCAATCATTCAATCGCAATAATTCAAAAATTAAATAATTCTATAAATTATTTATAGATTTATTTGAAATTCTTTTCACGGACATGCGCAGACGGTATACCTTTTCTTAGCATTGTGCTTTTAGAAAAGATTTGTCGTATTAAGAATGAAGTTGGATTGCTGTTTTAAGACTGAACGACCCTTCCACACTAAAGGAATAAGTGGCTTGGAGGTTAGAGTGACAGGTCTAATCATAGATTTTTGCTGATCCTCAGTTCGAGTCCCGAAACTGAAAAATTATTTTGTATATTTTTATTCTTTTTTTTTTATTTTGAATATTATTCCGAATACTTATTCCATGATTTCTCTCAATCATTCAATCGCAATAATTCAAAAATAAAATAATTCTATAAATTATTAATAGATTTATTTGAAATTCTTTTCACGGACATGCGCAGACGGTATACCTTTTCTTAGTATTGTGCTTTTAGAAAAGATTTGTCGTATTAAGAATGAAGTTGGATTGCTGTTTTAAGACTGAACGACACTTCCACATTAAAGGAATAAGTGGCTTGGAGGTTAGAGTGACAGATTTAGTCATAGATTTTTGCTGGTCGTCAGTTCGAGTAAAGAAACAGAATATTTATTTTGTATATTTTTATTCTTTTTTTTTATTTTGAATATTATTCCGAATACTTATTCCATGATTTCTCTAAATCATTCAATCGCAATAATTCAAAAATAAAATAATTCTATAAATTATTTATAAATTTATTTGAAATTCTTTTCACGGACATGCGCAGACGGTATACCTTTTGTTAGCATTGTGCTTTTAGAAAAGATTTGTCGTATTAAGAATGAAGTTGGATTGCTGTTTTAAGACTGAAAGAACCTTGCTTGTTAAAGGAATAAGTGGCTTGGAGGTTAGAGTGACAGGTCTAATCATAGATTTTTGCTGGTCCTCAGTTGGAATCCCGAAACCGAATAATTATTTTGTATATTTTTATTCTTTTTTATTTTTTATTTTGAATATTATTCCGAATACTTATTCCATGATATCTCTCAATCATTCAATCGCAATAATTCAAAAATAAAATAATTCTATAAATTATTTATAGATATATTTGAAATTCTTTTCACGGACATGCGCAGAAGGTATACCTATTCTTAGCATTGTGCTTTTAGAAAAGATTTGTCGTATTAAGAATGAAGTTGGATTGCTGTTTTAAGACTGAAAGAACCTTGAACACGAAAGGAATAAGTGGCTTGGTGGTTAGAGTGACAGGTCTAATCCTAGATTTTTACTGGTCCTCAGTTCGAGTATCGAAACCGAATAATTATTTTGAATATTTTTATTCTTTTTTTTATTTTGAATATTATTCCGAATACTTATTCCATGATTTCTCTGAATAATTCAATCGCAATAATTCAAAAAAAAAATAATAATTCTATAAATTATTTATAGATTTATTTGAAATTCTTTTCACGGACATGCGCAGACGGTATACCTTTCCTTAGCATTGTGCTTTTAGAAAAGATTTGTCGTATTAAGAATGAAGTTGGATTGCTGTTTTAAGACTGAACGACACTTCCACATTAAAGGAATAAGTGGCTTGGAGGTTAGAGTGACAGGTCTAATCATAGATTTTTGCTGTTCGTCAGTTCGAGTCCAGAAACAAAAAATTATTTTGTATATTTTTTATTCTTTTTTTTTATTTTGAATATTATTCCGAATACTTATTCCATGATTTCTCTCAATCATTCAATCGCAATAATTCAAAAATTAAATAATTCTATAAATTATTTATAGATTTATTTGAAATTCTTTTCACGGACATGCGCAGACGGTATACCTTTTCTTAGCATTGTGCTTTTAGAAAAGATTTGTCGTATTAAGAATGAAGTTGGATTGCTGTTTTAAGACTGAACGACCCTTCCACACTAAAGGAATAAGTGGCTTGGAGGTTAGAGTGACAGGTCTAATCATAGATTTTTGCTGGTCCTCAGTTCGAGTATCGAAACCGAATAATTATTTTGAATATTTTTATTCTTTTTTTTATTTTGAATATTATTCCGAATACTTATTCCATGATTTCTCTGAATAATTCAATCGCAATAATTCAAAAAAAAAAATAATAATTCTATAAATTATTTATAGATTTATTTGAAATTCTTTTCACGGACATGCGCAGACGGTATACCTTTCCTTAGCATTGTGCTTTTAGAAAAGATTTGTCGTATTAAGAATGAAGTTGGATTGCTGTTTTAAGACTGAACGACACTTCCACATTAAAGGAATAAGTGGCTTGGAGGTTAGAGTGACAGGTCTAATCATAGATTTTTGCTGTTCGTCAGTTCGAGTCCAGAAACAAAAAATTATTTTGTATATTTTTTATTCTTTTTTTTTATTTTGAATATTATTCCGAATACTTATTCCATGATTTCTCTCAATCATTCAATCGCAATAATTCAAAAATTAAATAATTCTATAAATTATTTATAGATTTATTTGAAATTCTTTTCACGGACATGCGCAGACGGTATACCTTTTCTTAGCATTGTGCTTTTAGAAAAGATTTGTCGTATTAAGAATGAAGTTGGATTGCTGTTTTAAGACTGAACGACCCTTCCACACTAAAGGAATAAGTGGCTTGGAGGTTAGAGTGACAGGTCTAATCATAGATTTTTGCTGGTCCTCAGTTCGAGTCCCGAAACCGAAAAATTATTTTGTATATTTTTATTCTTTTTTTTTTATTTTGAATATTATTCCGAATACTTATTCCATGATTTCTCTCAATCATTCAATCGCAATAATTCAAAAATAAAATAATTCTATAAATTATTTATAGATTTATTTGAAATTCTTTTCACGGACATGCGCAGACGGTATACCGTTTCTTAGCATTGTGCTTTTAGAAAAGATTTGTCGTATTAAGAATGAAGTTGGATTGCTGTTTTAAGACTGAACGACCCTTCCACACTAAAGGAATAAGTGGCTTGGAGGTTAGAGTGACAGGTCAAATCATAGATTTTTGCTGGTCCTCAGTTCGAGTCCCGAAACCGAATAATTATTTTGTATATTTTTATTCTTTTTTTTTTTATTTTGAATATTATTCCGAATACTTATTCCATGATTTCTCTCAATCATTCAATCGCAATAATTCAAAAATAAAATAATTCTATAAATTATTTATAGATTTATTTGAAATTCTTTTCACGGACATGCGCAGACGGTATACCTTTTGTTAGCATTGTGCTTTTAGAAAAGATTTGTCGTATTAAGAATGAAGTTGGATTGCTGTTTTAAGACTGAAAGACCCTTCCACACGACAGGAATAAGTGGCTTGAAGATTAGAGTGACAGGTCTAATGCTAGATTTTTTGCTGGTCCTCAGTTCGAGTCCCGAAACCGAATAATTATTTTGTATATTTTTATTCTTTTTTTTTATTTTGAATATTATTCCGAATCCTTATTCCATGATTTCTCTGAATCATTCAATCGCAATAATTCAAAAAAAAAATAATTCTATAAATTATTTATAGATTTATTTGAAATTCTTTTCACGGACATGCGCAGAAGGTATACCTTTTCTTAGCATTGTGCTTTTAGAAAAGATTTGTCGTATTAAGAATGAAGTTGGATTGATGTTTTAAGACTTAAAGACCCTTCCACACGAAAGGAATAAGTGGCTTGGTGGTTAGAGTGACAGGTCTAATCCTAGATTTTTGCTGGTCCTCAGTTCGAGTATCGATACCGAATAATTATTTTGCATATTTTTATTCTTTTTTTTTATTTTGAATATAATTCCGAATACTTATTCCATGATTTCTCTGAATCATTCAATCGCAATAATTCAAAAAAAAAAAAAAAAATTCTATAAATTATTTATAGATTTATTTGAAATTCTTTTCACGGACATGCGCAGAAGGTATACCTTTTCTTAACATTGTGCTTTTAGAAAAGATTTGTCGTATTAAGAAGGAAGTTGGATTGCTGTTTTAAGACTGAAAGACCCTTCCACAGGAAAGGAATAAGTGGCTTGGTGGTTAGAGTGACAGGTCTAATCCTAGATTTTTGCTGGTCCTCAGTTCGAGTATCGAAACCAAATAATTATTTTGCATATTTTTATTCTTTTTTTTTATTTTGAATATTATTCCGAATACTTATTCCATGATTTCTCTGAATAATTCAATCGCAATAATTCAAAAATAAAATAATTCTATGAATTATTTATAGATTTATTTGAAATTCTTTTCACGGACATGCGCAGAAGGTATACCTTTTCTTGGCATTGTGCGTTTAGAAAAGATTTGTCGTATTAAGAATGAAGTTGGATTGCTGTTTTAAGACTCAAAGACCCTTCCACACTAAAGGAATAAGTGGCTTGGAGGTTAGAGTGACAGGTCTAATCCTAGATTTTTGCTGGTCCTCAGTTCGAGTCCCGAAACCGAATAATTATTTTGCATATTTTTTTCTTTTTTTTTATAATGAATTTTATTCCGAATACTTATTCCATGATTTCTCTGAATCATTCAATCACAATAATTCAAAAATAAAATATTTCTATAAAGTATTTATAGATTTATTTGAAATTCCTTTCACGGACATTCGCAGAAGGTATACCTTTTGTTAGCATTGTGCTTTTAGAAAAGATTTGTCGTATTAAGAATGAAGTTGGATTGCTGTTTTAAGACTGAAAGAACCTTGCTTGTTAAAGGAATAAGTGGCTTGGAGGTTAGAGTGGCAGGTCTAATCATAGATTTTTGCTGGTCCTCAGTTCGAGTCCCGAAACCGAATAATTATTTTGTATATTTTTATTCTTTTTTATTTTTTATTTTGAATATTATTCCGAATACTTATTCCATGATTTCTCTCAATCATTCAATCGCAATAATTCAAAAATAAAATAATTCTATAAATTATTTATAGTTTTATTTGAAATTCTTTTCACGGACATGCGCAGACGGTATACCGTTTCTTAGCATTGTGCTTTTAGAAAAGATTTGTCGTATTAAGAATGAAGTTGGATTGCTGTTTTAAGACTGAACGACCCTTCCACACTAAAGGAATAAGTGGCTTGGAGGTTAGAGTGACAGGCCTAATCATAGATTTTTGCTGGTCGTCAGTTCGAGTCCAGAAACCGAATAATTATTTTGTATATTTTTATTCATTTTTTTTTATTTTGAATATTATTCCGAATACTTATTCCATGATTTCTCTCAATCATTCAACCGCAATAATTCGAAAATAAAATAATTCTATGAATTATTTATAGATTTATTTGAAATTCTTTTCACGGACATGCGCAGAAGGTATACCTTTTCTTAGCATTGTTGTTTTAGAAAAGATTTGTCGTATTAAGAATGAAGTTGGATTGCTGTTTTAAGACTGAAAGACCCTTCCACACGAAAGGAATAAGTGGCTTGGAGGTTAGAGTGACAGGTCTAATCCTAGATTTTTGCTGGTCCTCAGTTCGAGTATCGAAACCAAATAATTATTTTGCATATTTTTATTCTTTTTTTTTTATTTTGAATATTATTCCGAATACTTATTCCATGATTTCTCTGAATAATTCAATCGCAATAATTCAAAAATAAAATAATTCTATGAATTATTTATAGATTTATTTGAAATTCTTTTCACGGACATGCGCAGAAGGTATACCTTTTCTTGGCATTGTGCGTTTAGAAAAGATTTGTCGTATTAAGAATGAAGTTGGATTGCTGTTTTAAGACTCAAAGACCCTTCCACACTAAAGGAATAAGTGGCTTGGAGGTTAGAGTG
This sequence comes from Argiope bruennichi, assembly GCF_947563725.1. NCBI lineage: Eukaryota > Metazoa > Arthropoda > Arachnida > Araneae > Araneidae > Argiope > Argiope bruennichi. The sequence goes on from NC_079160.1 coordinate 15,426,687, forward strand.
ACAGGTCTAATCCTAGATTTTTGCTGGTCCTCAGTTCGAGTCCCGAAACCAAATAATTATTTTGCATATTTTTATTCTTTTTTTTTATTTTGAATATTATTCCGAATACTTATTCCATGATTTCTCTGAATCATTCAATCACAATAATTCAAAAATAAAATATTTCTATAAAGTATTTATAGATTTATTTGAAATTCCTTTCACGGACATTCGCAGAAGGTATACCTTTTGTTAGCATTGTGCTTTTAGAAAAGATTTGTCGTATTAAGAATGAAGTTGGATTGCTGTTTTAAGACTGAAAGAACCTTGCTTGTTAAAGGAATAAGTGGCTTGGAGGTTAGAGTGACAGGTCTAATCATAGATTTTTGCTGGTCCTCAGTTCGAGTCCCGAAACCGAATAATTATTTTGTATATTTTTATTCTATTTTTTCATTTTGAATATTATTCCGAATACTTATTCCATGATTTCTCTCAATCATTCAACCGCAATAATTCGAAAATAAAATAATTCTATGAATTATTTATAGATTTATTTGAAATTCTTTTCACGGACATGCGCAGAAGGTATACCTTTTCTTAGCATTGTTGTTTAAGAAAAGATTTGTCGTATTAAGAATGAAGTTGGATTGCTGTTTTATGACTCAAAGACCCTTCCACACTAAAGGAATAAGTGGCTTGGAGGTTAGAGTGACAGGTCTAATCCTAGATTTTTGCTGGTCCTCAGTTCGAGTCCCGAAACCGAATAATTATTTTGTATATTTTTATTCTATTTTTTCATTTTGAATATTATTCCGAATACTTATTCCATGATTTCTCTGAATCATTCAATCGCAATAATTCAAAAAAAAAAATAATTCTGTAAATTATTTATAGATTTATTTGAAATTCTTTTCACGGACATGCGCAGAAGGTATACCTTTTCTTGGCATTGTGCGTTTAGAAAAGATTTGTCGTATTAAGAATGAAGTTGGATTGCTGTTTTAAGACTCAAAGACCGTTTCACACTAAAGGAATAAGTGGCTTGGAGGTTAGAGTGACAGGTCTAATCCTAGATTTTTGCTGGTCCTCAGTTCGAGTCCCGAAACCGAATAATTATTTTGCATATTTTTATTCTTTTTTTTTATTTTGAATATTATTCCGAATACTTATTCCATGATTTCTCTGAATCATTCAATCACAATAATTCAAAAATAAAATATTTCTATAAAGTATTTATAGATTTATTTGAAATTCTTTTCACGGACATGCGCAGAAGGTATACCTTTTGTTAGCATTGTGCTTTTAGAAAAGATTTGTCGTATTAAGAATGAAGTTGGATTGCTGTTTTAAGACTGAAAGACCCTTGCAAGTTAAAGGAATAAGTTATTTTAAGGTTAGACTGTCAGGGCGAATTCTAGATTTTTGCTAGTCCTCAGTTCGAGTCCCGAAACCAAAGAGATATTTTGTATATTTTTATTCTTTCTTTTTTTTAATTTTTCTTTTGAATATTATTCTGAATAGTTATTCTATGTTTTCTCTGAGTTATTCAATCCTAATGATTCAAAATTAAAATATTTCTATAAAGTATTTATAGATTTATTTGAAATTCTTTTCACGGACATGCGCAGAAGGTGCACCATTTTTTAGCATTGTGCTTTTAGACTAGATTCGCCGTATTAAGAATGAAGTTGGATTGCTGTTTTAAGACTGAAAGACTCTTGCACGTTAAAGGAATAAGTGGCTTGGAGTTTGGAGTGAGATTGCGTGTCATAGATTTTTGCTGGTCCTCAGTTCGAATCCCGAAACAAAAAATTATTTTATATATTTTTATTCTTTATTTATTCTCATTTTTAATATTATTCCGAATATTTATTAAATGACTTCTCTGAATCATTCAATACTAATGATTCAAAAATAATATAATTCTATAAATGTTTTATAGATTTATTTGAAATTCTTTTCAGGGACATGCTCAGAAGGTATACCTTTTCTTAGAATTGTGCTTTTAGACCAGATTTGAAGTACTAAGAATGAAAATGGATTGCTGTTTTAATACTGTAAGACGCCAGCACCTTACAGGAATAAGTGGCTTGGAGGTTAGAGTGACAGGGCGAATCATAGATTTTTGCTTGTCCTCAGTTCGAGTCCCGAAGCCGATTAATTATTTTGTGTATTTTTATTCTTTTTTTTTAATATTATTCCGAATACTTATTCTATGATTCCTCTGAGTTATTCAATCCTAATAATTCAAAAATAAAATAATTCCATAAATTATTTATAGATTAATTTGAAATTCTTTTCACGGACTGCGCAGAAGGTATACCTTTTCTTAGAATTGTGCTTTTAGACCAGATTTGCCGTATTAAGAATGAAAATGGATTGCTGTTTTAAGACTAAAAGACCCTAGCACCTTAAAGGAATAAGTGGCTTAGATGTTAGAGTGACAGGGCTAATTATAGTTTTTTGCTGGTCCTCAGTTCGAGTCCCTAAATCGAATAATTATTTTCTATATATATATATATATATATATATATATATATACTAATATTATTCCGAATACTTATTCCATGATTTTTCTGAATCATTCAATCCTAATGATTGAGAAATAAAATAATTCTATAAATTATTTAAAGATTTATTTGAAATTCTTTTCACGGACATGCGTAGAAGGTATACCTTTTCTTAGCATTGTGCTTTTAGACCAGATTTGCCGTATTAAGAATGAAGTTGGATTGCTGTTTTAAGGTTGAAAAACCCTAGCACGGTAAAGGAAGAAGTGGCTTGGAGGTTGGAGTCACAGGGCGAATCGTAGATTTTTGCTTTTAATCAGTTCGAATCCCGAAACCGAATAATTATTTTGTATTTTTTTTTTTTAATTTTATTTATTTTGAATATTTTTCCGAATACTTATTCCATGATTTCTCATAATCTTTCAATCCTAATGATTCAAAAAAAAATAATTCTATAAAGTATTTATAGATTTATTTGAAATTCTATTCACGGACATGCGCGGAAGGTATACCTTTTGTTAGCATTGTGCTTTTAGGTCAGATTTGCCGTATCAAGAATGAAGTTGGATTGCTGTTTTAAGAATGAAAGACCCGTAAGCGTTTAACTGAATAAGTGGCTTGGAGGTTAGAGCGACTAAGTCAATCATAGATTTTTGCTGTTCCTCAGTTCGAGTCTCGAATCCGAATAATAGTTTTGTATATTTTTATTCTTTTTTTTTTAATATTATACAGAATACTAATTCCAGGATTACTCTGAATTATCGCAATCCTTATAAATCAAAAATTAAAATATGTCGACAAAATATTTATATATTTACTTGAAATTTTTAGTGTCAAATTCTAGCACATGCGCAGAAGGCATTCCTTTTCTTAGCATTGTGCTTTTAGCCCAGATTCCCACCGTTTTTGTATCTTGGATTGCTGTACTAATAATGAAAGACCCCTGAGCGAGTCGAGGAATAAGTGGAACTTATTCCTCGACTTTAGAACCAGAGGATGAATCAACTATTTTTCTATTCCTTATTCGAGTCTCTAAACCAAATAATTGTTTTTTATATTTTTATTCTTTTTTTTAATATTTTTCCGAATTCTAATTGTATTATTACTTTGAATATTTCAATCCTAATAATTCAAAAATAAAATATTTCTATAAAATATTTGTAGATTTTTTTTTTTTTTTTTTTTGAAATTTTGAGTGTGTAGTTCACGCACATGCGCAGAAGGCATTACTTTTCTTAGCGTTGCGATATATAAAAGCGATAATTCAAAAACACAATGACTTGAAATATTCCAATTTTTGTTGCCTGATTTTGTGATTGCAATTGTAATTCTTTATCAAATTTTTATTTCAATCAATTTTGATTTGAGGGGGTGTACATCTAAAAATTTCGGGTTCTAATAATCGCTTCCGAAAGATTAATCGTTAAAATTTTGCCGAGGTAATCACCATAGATTCAATAAAAATGTTAAGCACGTCGATGTTGAATATTTTATTACTGTTGTACGCTAGTGTCGTGGAAAGTATTGTCTTGGATAATAGCTTTGTTAGAAAGTGCACGAGAAGGTTTTGGGAAGACAAGTTCCACTGTTTCTTATTGAGGTAAAACTACGAACTCTAATTCTCAGTTTTCTATTGCATATTGACTATATTCTCTACTGCATACTGTAGCATATTTGGAGATGTATGTCTTTTGTTCAAATATTTGACCAGTATATATTTCAAAATTGACTTTTGTAGCACCAGAACTGTAATGCGCCACCAGATGGGATGATAGATCTCTGTCTTAAGCGAACATTCTGGTAACCCCTGACACCGGAAACAGAGTATTTCCGGAGTTTTTCTTCAGTCTGCGTGCGGTTCCCTTGCTTGCATGTGAGGAACCCCTGTTAACTTAAAGAATGTAATTTTTATAGAATTAGTTAATTAAAATTTCTTTTAAATTATTTCTTAACTAATTCTTATACTTTGGTTTTGAAAAATGCCTTTTTATTGGATAACATTGTTTAAAATAGATCAAATTTTTCTTTCTGTTTAAGAGCATGCGTGAAGGCTTTGGAGTTGCAAATAAACTGGTAGTTGAAATAGTTGCAAAACAGACTGATTTCTAATCTGTCGATGCATTTGCAAAGCAAGTCAATTGAGCAAAAAATCATATTTCTATTTAAGGCAATAATAATTTTTCAAACCAGTGGTTTCAAATAAAAAAAAAAAAAAAGCAGGAGTGGGTTTTCCAAAAACTTTTTCGCATATCGTCTAATTAGAAGAACTTATGTTTTTGATGCGTTTTTCACCTAACCTATCGAAACCAAAATTTGAAGCACAATTACGATGGCAGTCACAAAATCACATTCTCTATTTGATATACTTGAATCATTGCGTTTTTAAGCGATCATGCTTGCATGCTTTTGAAAATAAAGTGCGGTAGGCATTCAACCTCTTTTTGAATTTGACTCAAAATTGGATAGATGTCTTTAATACAGATGTTGGATATGTGTACCAAATTTTATCTGTCTAGCTCTCTTCGCTTTGTAGCTGTCGTGTTAAATTATATTCGAGCAACCGGACAGATATACTTCCCCTGAATAGATTTTGTTCATATCTTGATAGAAATCTACGAATTTGGAATAAAGACTAAATATCAAATGTCACCCGATAAGCTCAAAGCGTTTTTGAGTTGCTTTTGCCACAGACAGACGGTTTTTAAAAATTATTTTTCGAGCTGAAGGAGGTCTAAAACATTGAGATTGGTCAAAATTTCGAGTTCGAATTTATTTTGACGGTTTTAATGCTTTCTCTATACTAATGCTTTCTCTATACACGCTAAAAAGTAAAGGTTTTTTTTAAAAAATCCAAATGCTCAAAGCACCACATAATTCAAATTTAGATTTAAATAAAAGCAACACAATTTTGAAAATCTCCATGATCATACTGGCAAATACTACACTTTTTTCATTTTAGTATCTTTCTTAACAGTGTTACTCTATTTTACTCTCTGATGCTTGGAATTTACCTTAGATAATAACCTCAGATAGTTTTCGAGAAGAAACTCATAATCGGAAATTTCAGTCTAATTTAAATTATTCGAACTGAATTATATATAAGTTAATATATATTTCTTCAAACAACTAGACTGCTTACATTTTTAATTTAAAGGTTAGATAGCTGCACTTTTTTTATTGAAATATAATTGTGATTAAATCGCTTTTAACTCTGAATATCAAGAATGTTAAACTCCAATTTTAGTATGGGCGAAATAAACTAAAGTCAGGTTTATATCATTAGAAAAAAAATAAAAAATAAAACTTATAATCTTTATAGAAATGTAGGTTTATTTCATCCACAGTAATCAAATTCAAACCAATCCGAAGTGAACGTTAGTAATTCTCAATCTGATTGGAGATTTCTTTCTTTTAATAGCGAAAATGACTACTTTCACCGTAAGTATTTCTAAATAAGGAAATATTTTCATAAACCAATTTTCAACTGTTTACAAACTTTATCGGAAAATATTTATGAAATTCAGACCTCTCAACTTAATTGCCTTTAGTTTTCAAATTCGAATATCGATTAACACCATCTACATGTGATACATATATATATATATATATATATATATATATATATATAAATTGACGGGAAAAAAACATTCCTTCTGATATTTTAAGACAATCAAATTTTGTTTCATATTCAGTTCTGGGACTTTAACTAATTTCCACGTATTTTTGATATAATATTGGGTTTTTTTCCGAAATTTAATTTTTTTCATGAGTATAAGTTTTATATTATTATTATTATATATAATACATATTATAAAATTATTATATATTATATAATTATTATATAATATATACTATATAATTATTATATATATTCTGGAGGGTGATGAAGTGCTGGATATTAGACGATGGATCTATGCATCTAATAATATTATTTTGTTAAATTCTCTTAAGTTTGTTGGCATGCGAACTTAACAATCTGTTCAGGAACGCAATGGCTTAGTTGTAAAGTCTGGGTTTTTAAACTGGAGGCCATCAGGTTCGAAACTGATTTCTACAAAAGGATTACTATGCATGCAGATCCTGCATGGATCCGATCTAATTTCCCACATGCCTTCCCGCTGGTATAGTATGGAAACTTATATTAGATGTCACTCTTGTTATCTGACCACTTCGCAAAAAAACCTTACGTTTTCTGGAAATAGAATGTAAGTATGACAAAATTGAAACTTGATATTCTTGCTATAGATATATTGCAATGTATTGTTTTATTCCCATGAGACAAGTCTTATCAGAAGCATAATAAAAAAAAATCACGCTATAATTTAAATTCGTGTAAATATATATTTAAAAAAAATGTGTTTTAAGACGCATTTTTATTAGCAAACTAAAAAATTGCAGATTTTAATTTAAATATTTCTTTATACTTTCAACCTTTACAACATTTTAAAAATATTGATCAAATATTTATATACTATAATAAACAGTAAACTAACACTAAAATAAATCATTACTATCAAAAAATATATAGATTATGTTTTTGTATGAGATTTGTAGAATTTTGTTTATTGGCGTAGGACTTAAAAGACGAGTAAATCTCCTCTTGAAGTGACAATGGAGAATATTGAGCAGATATCAGCCAGATTAGCATTTTGGAAGGTACTTTGCACAATAACTAATGTGATATGTACTTGAATGTGCAATGAATTCTAAAAGAAGCTTCTATGATAGAAAGAAAGAGTTATTTATTTTCCTTTTCCATTTTTCTCAAAACACGTTTTCTTCAAATTTTGAAAGCATAGAGCGCATTCTATTCATTATAATCGTATGAAATGTTACATAACAATATTTAACACCTTATGCATTTGTTGAAAATGCATTTTTTATACATTAGTTTTAATCTTTAGAGGCCATTTATAATGCAAAATATCATATTTATTTATTTTTTTAAAGATTTTTAAGTTATACGACATTCATTATTTTTTGAAATTTTTTATTATTAGCACATTTTATTGAAAATGAGTTCATTGTAACTATTAAATTTATGCTCATATCTTATTGTAATTTTGAAGTGATTTTACTTATAATTATTATTGGACGGACTAATGAGTGGTTATGGATTTGAAAATTATCGAATCATAACAAATATACGACTTGCAATTAAAAAATAAATATTTTTCTGCTGTTTTATAACTAAAATAAATCATTCATTCTGTATGTCCTAAATTTTCTATCATATATTAAGTTTTTTCCCCCCTTTATTTACAAATGAAATTTCGGGTATTTTCATTGTCGAGAAATCTCAGTTTCTTTAAAGGAATGAATAAGACAGTTTAGTCCCAAAGAGAAGGTGTCATCTAATTAGATCATGAAAAAAGCAAAAGCGGTTAAGAGGTTAAAGACAAATCTCATGCATTAATTCCGCCAAAATTCGATAACCCGACAAAATCTGATATCCGGAACCTGCGTAGCCCCATCCTATCGGGGTAAAGGAGACTGCCGGACAAGTTGTTTTAAATTAACTTAAGTAAGTGCAGGAATTTAAGCTGCTCACTAGATTTATGTAATTAGTCTGTTCAAAAACGAGCCGCGTGGTCGTAGAGGCTGAGGGGTGCGTTGGGGGCCCTCTTTGGAGTTGAAGAAGATTGACTCCCATCATTTGGAATGGAAAGATATCTCACTAAAATGCGGTGAGTTAACTTGCCTTTCAGCGCCGACCCCTGCTCCGATAAAAAAAAGTAGAAAAAAATAAAGAAAAGAAAAATAAGAGAGAAGAACGGTGTGAACTTGGCGGCGCTTATCACGTGGGATCGTGACGTCACATCGCTGGTGGTCCCGCCGTAATTACACGGGGAGGGGGGCCGTAATCACAGGCTTCGCCTTTCACAGTCAGACCCTAATTGCTCGATAGAAGGGGCTGCCACGTGCTCTGCCTGGGTGGTCCCGGCCACCCGGTTGCTGAAACAGAAAGCGGGAACCCTTTGCTGCGTTCGCGCAATGTTGTCGGGTTTGCCAGTTCGCTTTGATCGGACCATTTTAACATGAATCGGCGGCTTTCCGAGAGATAAATTTCCATATTAACTCTGTGGCGTACAGACGAAGGGAGGGGAGTTATACATGTTCCTGGCGGAGTTTTTGGCGCACACAATAAAGACAAAGTGTTCTTTCGTATAGATTTATGTATCGTTTTGAGAACTATTTATATATGAGCTCGACATTTTTTACAGTCGTTATGAGAGATGACATGGACGGTAATATCAAAACCTTTCTCCTGAGCCGTCACATTCCATCACCTAAAGAAAGTTTGACCCCAAGCAGCAACTGTACAGTCAGAGAACTTTAAAAAATATTCAGATTGGGCTTTTAGAAAATTAAACTCATCGCATTCACTAATTACAATAGCATTTCATTTCCTTTAGATATATACTCTCCAACATTGGCTACTCAAACATTATTATGATGACGGGGTAGCCAATTATATAAAATATATTATATAAAATTATTTAAAATATATTATATTATATATTACAGTATGTAAAATATATTATATATTATATAAAATATATTGGCACTACTTATCAGTATATTGTATGTAACGTAGTGTTAACGAACTTTTGAAGAATAGATATTTCTACAGAATTTTGATTAATTAAAACAAAATATTTACAAAAAATTTTCAAAATGTTTTACAGACATTTATTATTGGCTAAATATATGAGTGAAATGATTTTGTTTTAAAAAAATCACAAACATGATCTTGTTGATCAAACAAATTAATGTCGTTAAAAATTCACAATAAGCACTTTTGCTTTTATTTATTTATTTTTTTGAAGTCATCATTGTTCAATTTAACATCAAAACAAACTCCCATGTTCACTTTTGTTATGAAGAGCGATTCTGGTGTTATTGCTTTCTTGTTGAATAGAAGATTCCCTTTAGTATAGGTATATAGGTATTTCTGTACAGTTTCCGTATTCAGCAATCCATGTTTTCACCAAATTTTTGTATCTGTTGGAGGATATGTAGAATTCTTTAACCATTCTTTATAAAACTGTAAACTGATTTTAATTCCTTTTGTAATTTAGAAATAATTCAGTATTTATTAAGAAATAACATATTTAAAAAATAATGCTTAAAAAATAATTCAATATTTATTTTCATGCTTATTTATTAGAACTTATTTATTCCAAATTAATAAAATTTTGCAATTAATTTAAAAATTGTTTAATTCAAACTGTTATTTTGGAAACATCATCTATTATTTCTTCAAATTTTAATGTTCGAACCTGACTAATTCGCAAAGGAAGGTAATGTCGATATAATTGTAACACCTTGGATTGGGGTCTCTCCCTGATATTTTGTCATTTTTGCCTCTTTGTAGTTCCCTCATAACCCCCCGATGAATTTCATATACATCAGGTCTGCCCCCACGATGGAATTTTCATGTAGCTTGGTTTGGAATTTTCTAAGCCAAAATTCTGACAAGTTACCGTGATCGTAAGTTACTATCATTAGTTTCTTAGATCTATAATTTCGCCACAACCCTCGATAATTTTACATACGTTAGGTCTGTATCCACAATGGAATTTCGATATAATTTGGTTCGATGTAATTTGAAATTTGCGAAGCCGAAATTTTGACGTTAGAACGATTCTGCTAACAAGAGAATAAAACTGAAAGATGTAATAATAATTCTTTCTATTTTTGAGGATTTTTTTCTTAATTTTTATTTCAATAAATCTTGTTCTGTGAATTTTCGGCTTCTTTTTTCATTAAATTAATTTTTACAAAATCGAATATCATTTTCTCTATTCTCTGATTTGTAAAGCAGAAAGTAATCAGGAATATATCAGGAATTAAGAAAAGATTGGTTTACGGTAAAAAATAAAGAAATAATAATTAAGAAACGGAATTAGATTTTTGGTCATGTCTTTTAATATACGGTCCATAAATTATTCACTCAAAAATGAAATAATAAAAAGACAGAGAAGGAGAGAGAGAGAGAAAAGAAGAAGAAAAGGAAAACAGGAAAAAAAAAAAACCCGCAAAGCGAAGGAGAAGAAAATAAATTCTTACTGTGTTTTAACCAGTGAATTATAGATTTCTTTTTAATTTAATGGCTTAGAACATAAGAGGACATAATGGACTCCATAAACATAACATAAATAACATAAATGGACTCCAATAAGAGTTCTAACATGTCTTCAGACATTATCACTATATATATATATTTTTTTTTGCCAAAAAATATGATTTTCCGATGAATTAAAAAACTTAGAAATAAAAGTTGAGGACATGTCTTCGCATGAGTTTTTGCGTTCTCGATAACTATACAATAATTTAATATTTTCAAAACTTAATTCTTTGTTAACAGAATAATTTTGGTTAAATTTTTGTTCTATACTATTTGAGCTATTTGAAAGCGAATGTGAGAAAGAATTGTTTACTAAAATTACCATGGTTTTTTTAAAATTATTCTTGTATTTTCATAGAGGAGTTATATTAGTACGGTCTTTTCTTTTAAAGAAAATGTGGTCATAAGTAAATAAATAATATAAATAATAAAGAAAGTAATTAAAGATGTATAAAAATTAGAATGTTTCTAATTTATGTGGGTTTTTCCCTCGTGTCATAAATGATTTTTTAAAAAAAAGTATTTTTAGTATATTAAAAGTAAAAAAAATAAATAAAAAAAAATCCATTGATTATTGTGCTAAAATTTAATTACAATCCAAATTTTTCGAAGATAATAAAATATTTGTAGTAAATTAAGATTTGGCTATAACAGGTATTTTTATTATATATAGTATTTTGAAAATTGATTCAGCATTGAAAAGTGCAATAAAAAAGCCATTATATTGTAATGTTTTATTGCGTGAATGTTTTTGGATTGGGTATGATTTCAGACCTCGGAGTCATTTTTATCCTTCCTGTGGGATTAGAGGTAGAAAATTCTTTATCTATTTTCTAATTTATAATGATGAAATAATACAATAGAATTTGTGTGTTTCGAATTTCGCTTGAGACAAGGAGGCCGCTATATACGCAATTTGTATATATATATATATATATATATATATATATATATATATATATATATATATATATATATATATATATATATATATATATATATATATATATATATATATATATGTTAAGTATTTTGGATTTTGATGACAATATAATTTTGTCAAAGTGTATCTCGAAAAAAAAAAAATCGTGTATCAATAGTTCTTATAATTTTTCATGATGTACCTGTTTCCAGCTGTGATTGTAGTAACTATCAATGATCAGCATTTATAAAGGCATTTCCATATAACTTCATGAAAAATATGTTGCTTTAAGTTCCTGATTCCAATATTTCTTTGTTATACTGCTTGCTGTAACAGAACTTAGGTAGGTCAGAAAAAAAATTATTGAAAAATTTGATTTAAGAAAAAAATGAGTCTAAAGACATGGTCAAAGAAACAATACAAAAATGAAAAGTGCATTAAAAATATTTCATATTATTTAAAAAAAATTAATAAAAATGGTATGATTAAAGAGAATATATAATAAATAAATTGATAACCCTTACAGTTAAATTTTTAATAATTAAACAAATAATTTCAACTAAAAATAACTTCATTAAAGCAATCTCAATCGAATTATAAGTTTAATAAATAATTAATATTTTTAGTAAACAAATATAGGGATATGATTAAATACTGAAACAAGCGTTCTTTCAAAATTAATTGGACAGATTGAATCTAACACTTCAGCATTCAAAATATTCTTGAATAAATTTTAAGAATTACAGTTCAATTAAATTGAAATTTAATATGGATTTAATACAAAACAGAATAAAGTTTGCAACTTTAGCTGTCTGAATTAACGCAAGAATATCTCGTAAAAAATGACCTCCAACCACGTTTTATTTTCTCCTATACGAAGTATAAGGAAGGTATTGTAATCATCAGAAGAAATTGGAAATCAAGATTTTGAAGAGTCACTATGTTTCAGATAGCCTTGAGTTTAAAAAGTTTTAACTCTGTTTGTAAAAGTTTTAAATTTAGCTGAGTTTTGTTATCGCGTCTGCCGATAACCCAAAACCACAATGAGTTAAAGGCATTAAAATAGGGATATGATTAATATTTTATATATAGGGGATATTTTATATATTTTATATATATAGGGATAATATTATTTTTTTTAATTAGCACATTTTACTCCAACTGGACACAATACATCAGTACGTGAACACAATATCTCAAAATGCAAATAAATAGATGAAAGAAATAATAAGAAATTAATTATTGGAATTGTACTTATAGATCTGCATTAAATTTTCATATCTCATTTGGCTTAGGTCTTATCTTTATCGCTGATCTGCTTGTTGGTTAGCATAATTGGAATTACGTGAAGCAAAAACTCGAAAATAGCATTGAATAAGTGGTCAACATCGAACATCATCATTAAATTTTAGACCAAATGGGTGGGAAAGAAGAAACGCGAAATCCAAATTTAGATTGTGATAATAACAGGCCCAAAATGTGTATATTATAATAATATATGAGAAGGAAAAATACGTCTGCTAGTTATTTCTCATATAAGTATAAAGTAGAAAATAATATAATTATTAAAAAAGGTATATATTATAAAATTTTTTATAATATATATGTATATTATAAAAAATTATATTATATTATGTATTGAAATTTCGTTTAATCTCTATGTTGTTGTTTTCTCTGAGTAAGTGTCCTCAATAATTCAAAGGCAAAATGCATTAGCGGGCTGAAATTATCTGTATAGTCTTTACACTCAAACTATAGATTACTGTTAAATTTTGGAGGAAAAAGAAATACGTTAAAAATTATCTTTTATATAGCAATTATAGGTATAAAATGGTTTTGAAATTTTGGAATTAATTTTCTGTATCTTGAATAAATTGTTGGTAGTTCATATGGTATACAGAATCAGACAGTTAAGTCTTTTTTATTCTTTCTTATTTTGGAACAAATTCACTGATGTCTGAAAATGATCTAAAGTGGTATTATACTATATCAAGTTGGTCTTATAAATTATGTATTTTACATGAAAAAAATGTATTTGAAATTTGAATCGGGATCTCTTTTTATGCAAAATTATATTGCATATCTCAGAATTTTCTATTTAGATATATTTCGAAGGAAGATTAGTGAATATTTTTTATAAGTAGTGAATACATTTAAAGTGAAAGTCTCATATTCCTGATTAAAATTCAAATGCATGTAGATTTATACCTTACAAAATTATTCTAACTACTTCTACTCTAATAAAACTATTGTAATTTCGGCTATCTTAATCAAATAAATTAATTGAAATGAGCCACCGAATCAGCGATATCTTATTTTTAGAGTTATAAAAATATATATTTCCATCTATAGATTAAATATTCACTGTTTGATATTAATACGTGAGTTTGCTAATTTCCCATCCTCTTTCGACAATTCGACATTAACAGGTGAATGCACACCGTTTCTGAAATGAAATCACAGAATCACCTAAAATTATTTACCTTTTACAGTAGGGAAAAATAATTTGATGTATAATTATTCATTTAATACAAAGACTTTTTTTATTGTTCCGAAAAATAAATATATATATAATTGTTTTAATTTGAATTTCCCCCAAAAGTGCCTTCTTACCACTTTACTGGTATTTCTAACGAGCATAATTATATAAATAAATAAACTTCAAAATGATGCATCATCTTGAATGGTCCTGAGAGTAGACAGCCGAACGAAAAGTTTTAATCTAATCCTTTATTTCTTTTATCAATTCGAAGACCATAATGGAAAACCTCGATTATATTCCAAAAACATCGCAGATTTCTTTCAAATGTGTCTACATTATCACATAATACGCATTCGCTTTACTAAGCAAATATCCATAAATAAACCTTTAGAAAGGCGTTGCGATAAAAAGTAAGCCCAGCGTAACGTAATTCTGCAGTGACACCGAAAGTGAGGAAACATTTAATCAATGAAGATTTGGCAGTGGATCAAGCGGCTTTCGGCGAGATCATTTCTGCTACCTCATCCATTACAGTAATTGATTTCTTAATCGCAAAGCTGTAATAAATTAATTGTACCCGAACACTTTAACAATTTCATCTTTTTTAAAGCCATTTCTTGTCTCTTTTTTTTTCTCCCCAACTCGGATCTGTGGTTAAAATATATGGTGGCTTTCATTAGCTTTCATATCTTTTAATAGCTCCTCTGTCTCTCTTATTTTTGAAATCAGCTTCATACTTTTATTAACTGTTACTTTTAATGTATATAATATACATGTATCTTTTTTTTAAAGTTTTAATACGTTCTTTCTAATATGTTCTTTGTATACACAAGTCTTTCCCACAATTACTAATAGCTGGGACGAATTAAGCATTGAAGATATTTTGCAAAAAATTTAATTTTTCTCGTATACTAAGAGAAAGTATTGTAATCGTCAGAAAACGTAACTTCGGGATTTGGAAGCTCAACTTTTCAGATCAATTTAAGACCAAACCAGAGGTAGTGGTCTCCCGAAAACTTTCTGGCATACTCTCTAATAAAGATCTAATTGCTCTCCCTCCGAATAAAATTATTTAATTTGGGTAAGGCTGCAAATGCTTTGCTTAGTATTAAGAAACATTAGAAAGTAGAACTTTGGCGTGAATCTAGTAGTTTTACTCAATTTACATTGCAAATATGCATTTTGAATACATTTTTACTGCCTGAATAAAACCAAAATTTAATATAGTTGTAATCATAAGGTAAAATACGAAATTCCAACGATTTCAGTCATTGCGTTTTCCTGTTATATATAAATATATACATGCGAATGTATAGACCGACAGACAGTCATCCCTTTGACAAATTTGTGTCAAAATTTGATAAGAGTTCCTATTTTAGATACTAAACATATGTACCAAATTTTATCTGTCTAACTCTTTTGCAGTTATAGAGTTCTCTTGTACTCAAACAACCAGACAAATTCTCGAGAATTCATTTGTAATCGAGCAGATTTATTATGAACGGATTTCTTTCAAAAATTGAGAGAAATCTATAAATTCGGTAGTAAGTCCATGTTCCAAATTTCATTGGTGAAGCTCAAAGAGATTTTTTGAGTTATCGTATGTATTTGAGTTAACTATAAAAATGTATTTTTCGAACTCAAAGAAATATAAAATGTGGAATTCAGTCAAAATATCGAATTTCATTTTTTTTAACGATTATAATACTTCTTCTATACTAAGAACATATTTATTAGAAGTAAGAATATATTTCTGGAGTTACATTTGACTGGGACTGCAGTGATTCAAATATGCAAAAAACTAGAAGCATGAGTTTGTAATTTGGTGTTTTCATTAAATTTGTAGATTTCTATTAAATTTGTAAGAAAATCTATCTATGGAAACTCTGATTATTTAGGGACATGAGAAGATGAGAACTCAAAATTGAAAGTGAAAGAAATTGAAGATATTTATCCTTAAAATTTTAGATTTTCATGAAATTTTGAAAGGAATCCGTCGAAGGATTAATCGTCTATCGATCTGCATATTTACGAGTATGAGATCGCAGTAATTCGAATAATATTTCGAGCGCGGTACGAAATGCATTTACAATGTTGATACATATCGAATTTCAAAGTCTGTGAATAGGAATGCATCTAAGGATTCCGTATTACAGAGAAAATTCTGGATATCATGGAAAATGAAAGAGAATGACGTATTCGCATTCATCGAGTTCAAAAGAACAAATTTTGAACGAAGTCAGTCAAGTTGTGAAGGCAATTGATTTTATTATAAAATTAACCGCATTTGGCGAAGATTAAGTTCGCCAGTAAAAATGGATACTAGATATGTCAGTTTAATATTTTACGCAAATTGGTCTCAATAGCTTTATCAGTAAATGTTTTTAAATTTCAAATTTTAATAGATTTATACTTTGCACTATTTTTAGAAGTCTACACTGTTCTATCCATTCTCCTATGTGTTTATCTAAATTTCTATTTATATCTCCATGCATCCACATATCGTATGAAAGATCAGTAGTGTTTGAAAATGAATGTGCTTTCAAAAAGCTTAAACTTTGCTTGATTCTGAAGTTAAATATAAGTATAACCAATTTCAAAACTTTATTAAAAGCGTAGCTTATATTAAAAACTCAATATCAATAAATGAACTTCATCTTTCAAATTTCATTATCAACAACGAAAAAAAAAATACCTTGATGAAATTTTAGTCGTGATATTGAAAATTATCTGCGTTTCATTTCAATAAAGTAATGCATTGTGGCAAAATACGCTTAGAATATTTTTTAATTTATTCAATATAGAAAAAAAAATTAGACGGCAAAAAATGAGAAACATTGAGAACATATCGGGTTGAATTATAAAATGATTTTGTGCTGCAAAATTTTCGAAGAAAAATGACAAAATGTTGTTTAATTTTTAACAGTTAAAATTAAAAAAATAACCAAGATGAATATACCCACCCTCCAAATTATATATGTGCCCTATTTGATATCTGAAAGTCGTAATGTCTTGCCAACAGAGCAAACACGCAGCCATCTTTATTGTTAGTCGAGATGAAGAAGATGTAGAGGTTGCAAAAACGAACTGGCAATTTATAAAAATGCTTTTAAAGAGATTCGAAATTCTTGTCCGATGCATCGTAACATAAGGTTTTAGATTTTATTGGCCTGTTACTGTATTATTTTTTAAAATTTACATTTTATTTTTGCAACGACAACGCGTACAGACAGAAATTATGTTTATGTAATAACATTAAGTAACGGAAACAAAGAAAAAAAGTGATGCCAAACATTTAAAAATTATTTTTAATAAGAATACAGAAAAATTTAACGGTAATAAAATCAATGTCACTAAAAAGAATATTATTATTATTTTTGAATTTTAAAATGGTCTATTTTTTACGATATTATTGAGCAAAAGTTAACATTTCGATCTATTTAAATTTTTGATGCATCCTTTCTTAATAAGTAATTACTCACTACTTAGAAACTAATACATGATCATGTGTTTGTTTGCCTTATAGAGGGTTAAAACTTTTTTTAATCATAAAAGCATAATAAAACTAAAAGTTTAAAGACAGCACCCAGCTTATAAACACTTGTATATTAAAAAGACCCATATTTTCAATGCTCCCTATCGTTTGGGTTCACGTTTTATTCAACATTTAAAAAAGCCCTGTTCAAAAAATTTTCAAATTAAATCTAACATGATTGGCGTTGCTTTACAAGTAGTTATATTAAGGAAGATTGAAAAAATTATTTGTATTAAAAAATAAAATTTAATAAAATAAACAAGAAATGAACCCACTTAAATTTTTGAATTCTAGTAGATTGAAATATCTATCATCCGCTCTAAAGCATGCGAGTAAGTTACTAAAAAGTATCTGCATTCCTCAATAGATGGCGTAACACTTTGCATCTCATAATGTCAAAGTAAGTTGTAACTTTACAATTGACCAAAAGATGGCGCAATAGACCATAATAGCAGCTGAAGGATAGTATTTTCCCTCGAAGCAGGAATGCATCGAGATCTCCGTTTAAATTTGAAAAAAGCACACATTACAATTTTAACCATGCCCAATCAAACACAGAAAAAAAAACTTTAAAATTTCTAGTTCTTACTACATAGGTATACTGTTTTAGATTTTATTTCTAATACATTTAAATAGCTCATTTTCATCACGCAAACGTTTGAAATAAAAATAAAAATGCTATTATGTGTAAAATTATCTCTGAAATTCATTCATATTCACCCATTTTACTTATTTGCATATGAAATATATAAAAAAGAAAATCTTGAAAAATCTCTTAAATCTCGAAAAAAGTTAATATATCGATGTTTTAAAGAATTGCAACTTTTTAATTTCTCTCAATTCGAGAAAACTATTTTTGGATATGTCTGTGTGCCTGTTCGTGAATGAGTACTTGAACATTTTGATTGAAATACGCTCATGCTACATGACCGACATTTCGAGGGATCCGCTTCTCGAAACTATAAATTAATATTAAGTTATTCTCCAATATTCTTTACGAAAAAAAAAAAATTAATCGATTCACTGAGTCGATTTTTCTTACCGTAAAAAGTACTCTAGAAACAGCAGAAAAGTTTTCCTTTTTATTTTCATGTATGCTATCAAATATGGTTCGTTTTGTGCTTTTTAATATACTGGAGAAATCTGAAAATAGATTTTGATGTCTTCCCTTCCATTGGTTAATTTAAAAAACTGATAGAGAACTATCATGTTTCTGACAAACCTACATGCTTTATTTCATTTGTTGAAATCATTGCGTTTCAACGTTTTTGCTTTCGTGTGTTTGGAAATTAGCTGCTTTTAGCGACCAGCTAGTTAGCCGGGGGATACTAATTATATTTAATTTAAGTTAATTCTTTTGATATACATACCCATCATTCAGTTAGTTTATTAGATATTAAAGCGGTTTTGTTGTGTTGTGACTTATGGCACTTTACAAGTCTGCTGACAGTTATCTGACAGCAATTTAAGCCAAATGAGCAGACAATTTATATCACATGACATATGTTTGATAAAAATTGGAGATTAGTATTTGTTTCTGATTGATTTCATTTGAGATTTAAACTTACACTAAAAATAAGTTGAAACATACACACGCTGAAACCGCTTACAAATTCTATACAAAATTTTCACATTATTTACCTTTACCAGTTGTTTGATTGACTGATTTAAGTGGCATTAAAATATATATAAAAATGTAAAGAAAATAGAAAATTCATTTATTTTGTTATGGAAAGCTGAATACATATTTTTATTTTAGCACTTTAATGGTCGCTCTCGGAACATGTGTATGATAGCTGGAATAACTATTAGTGTAAGCTCGCACAACATGTGTGTGAAGCTACCGCGGAAGGTTATAGGTCGGTGCCATACTCCCTGTGTGTTGACTGAGGAACGTAAACAAGTGTGGATATTGATATTGGCTTTTTAAAATTATTTCACTAAGGGAAAATATTAAAGTAACTGTATTAAATATGTTGTTATTGATATTTTGCATTTTATGTGTATGTTCGCATGCATTGCCATTCCTGATTATGTATGCAATTCATATTTCTCGAATTTACATGAAGTTTTTTTTTTCCCCAAATTATTTCTTCAAAAATATTGTCAGCCCCTGACGACGTTTGACTGCATAAACGTGATGCAATGAAAGTGTTAATATGCATTTCTAAACCCCAGCAGTGCAACCTAACTGAACACTGCAAATATTTATCTATACACTTCGTGCTGATGCTGATAAACGGATAAATTTCTTCTGTTACTTTTATCTTCATGTTATTCATTCCATTAGATACAATGATTAGATTAGATTCCCGCATGATGGATCTGCAAAATTATCCATTGGTTGTTGCACGATATTCTAAACAGTATATATAACTAAAGGATGAGTCTTATTAGATTCACGATAGATTTTGATAGACAAAAGTTTACTTAAATTAATTGAAATATATTATTTTTAACCTATTGCGGTGAAATTCTTCCGAGAATTTTATTTCATTACTTTTTGGTATTATAGAGGTTTACCAAAATGCATTTATTGGAATCTGTTTATAAAATGTAAGGCGAATCTTGATTGGTTGGGAAGTTTTAATATAAATTTGTCAATTTTCTATAAAATAATATATTATCGCCAACAATTCAAAAATATTTTGGTTTTTCACAATTAAATCTAAAAATGTAAAAAATTATATTTCTTGCTTTTTTTTAGATAAATGTCAGTGCTTGTTTTTAACGCTTCTGTTTTATACAAACAACTTGTTTAATAAAAAAAAAAAAGTGATAAAAATTTTCCAATTTTTAAAAATAACTTTTTAATTTAGTTAAATATAAATTTTTTATCTTATTTTAAACAATGATATTCGAAATTCTATTTTTGTTTACTTATAGCACTCATTTATTTACATAAATTATAATTAATTTTTAATTTATAATAATGTATTCAGTGATTAAAATTACTTACTGTTCGTTTATTTGTTATTTAATATTTATGTGAGTTTTAGATATTTGAGGCAAATCTTCATTAATAATATAAGTTTAAAAATTGTCATTTTCACGTGTTGCGCTCATTTTGATGCAGAGTTTTCTTTCATTCAAGTTTTAAAAAAAATCTAAATTTTTATTTGTAATTCAATTTGTCTAATTAACTTCTAATTATTAAAGTTTCTCTATATTATATGAAATGTATTAAAATAAGCTCATTTATTTGATTTATAAATTAAAATTGTGTATTTTTTTCATGAAGTATTATTCATTTTTAACTAATTTTAACTATTTTTATTATTAATTTTTTTAACTAAATTTAATTAACTTTGACTTTTTCACTACTCATTCTAACTATTTACTAATTTTAAATTAATTGAGATAAATCTTCATTGATAATACAAGTTTAAAAAATCTCGTTTTCACTTGTTGCACTCATTTTGATACAGAATTTTCCTTAGTTCAAATTTTGAAACAGATCCAATTTTTACTGCTATACAATTATTACAGTTTCTCTATAATATACGGAATGAATAAAAATAAGATCACTTATTTGATTTTTAAATTAAGGATGTGTATTTTTTGGTGAAATACCATTAAAAACCATAATGCACTAAACACTATAAAACTTTGTTTATATTTATTTGTGATTTTCTTTATAAGCAGAAGGGAAGGAAAAGAACATTTATGTAAAGATTATAAATTATAATTGGTCAATAATTTCTCAGATCAACTGCAAATAGCATCTGAGATATTTTCAAAAGATAAAAGTAAAAATACAAACAGAAGGTGGGAGTCTTGGAACCCGTCCAGATATTATCTATTATCGGATGAGATTGAATGTCAGGCGGAGGCTAATTATTTTATTTCACCTTAAACTTATGAGATACATTTCGGAGAAATTAAATTCAACCCTGACATTCCATTCAAGTTTCTCACGTGAAAAAAACCATCCAGGGAAATGAAATGATAAAAATTAAAAATTGAATTTCACCTCGGTGTAGAAAATGCGGCCTGTTTGAAGTATCGGTAAAAATGAGCTCATCAAACCAACTTTTTCCATGTTTTTTCTCTTCTGATAATTATATTTCTGAAAACAAAACGCCTCCGAATTTGTTCGACTAATAGCCTCTGCACCCCGCTCCGTAGGACACGGGCTCGGCGCCAGACGCGGTGATTTCTCGTGAGAATTACGAGAAAACACCTCCCTCGCTAAAGTCACGCCACTTTGGACACGAGGGGAGCTTGCATCCAAATTCAAAAATTATTTTTAAATTACAAGTCACACTACACAAATTTATAGTTATTGTCTGAACTTATGACTCAACAAATGCTTAACTCCTCCTTCTTTTCACTGGATTCATAGCATGCCTTTAATTTCATCATTTTTTAACCTTCATTATTGTTGTTAAAAAAGACATGAAACTTTTATTTTGAGTTAAATGTTGTTTCAATGAAGTAAAAATAAATTTCAGATTGTTTCAAAAATTCTGAAAATTTTAATCCAGATGAATGTATTTCACTAGCATTTTTTATTATTATTTTAGATTTTTATTTATTAATAATAATTTTTCAATGATTATTAACATATTATTATATGCATGAATAGTCGTGACTTAAAAGCTACCTCCGTAATTTAATACGTTCTTTTTTTTAAGTATATTAATGAATGAACAGATGAAATAATTCTTAGAGAGTGTTCCTGCTTCAACATTTCTGAACATTTTTATGTGTTTCTTAATCTTCTTGATATATCAATCAGTGAGCGTATATTGATATAACCTAGAAAAAAATTCCGATAATTTTAGTGTGATTTCTTAATTTGAATAGGATTTTAAATTGATCTGTTTTCTTATTAACTATCTATAAGTTCGATAGTTGATAAGTTTCTGTAGCTGATAAACTTATTTAATTGATAATTAAACTGATAGATTAACCATGCTCATGTTGGGTTATCCTTTAACAACTATGGTCCTAAGTTTACTACTCCTTGACAATGAATTACACTCAGTAGTGTGCTTAGGTTGGCTTGTACTTTAGCATCTATGGCCCTTAGTTGACTTCTTCTTCGGAATGCAAGTTATTGGCTCAAATGAATGACACTGGCTATTGGCTCATCCTTCAGAATGTCGTAGATTGCCCCCCCCCCACACACACACAGTATTCGGCCGGCGGGGTTCGAACTCGCAATCCAAGGGATGCGAATCCAACGCCCTGCCAACCAGGCTATCCTGGCCTGTTTCTGAACTTGTTAATTAAAAAAAAAAAGATTTCAACTAAAAGGATGAAATTGGGAATGTGTTCTTTACTCCATATTTGTAGATTTCTACTGCATTTTGAATGAATCCATTTTGGAGGAAGTCCGTCCGATAGTCAAAGCAGAAGAAAACACTTCAAAACGTGAAATGCCAGGTAAATAAAATTTGGCTTACAGGCTTAAGACCTCAAATGTAGATCCTTGTACCTCAAATGTAGATCTCAATGTAGGGCGTTGATTATTTATTTGCCGGTTGCATTAAAGGAGTATATAAGTAATGGCGCATATGCTTTTGCTTGTATTAAAGGCTCACATATGCAAAAAATGAAATTAGGTATATAATCAATGACTGTGTAATTCTTTGTTAAATTTTAGTTTCAATAGGTCGGAAAAAGGGTGTCCAAAATATATATTTGATTTTCTGATATTTGTGCACAGGTATCAATTCCATGCAGGCGATTAATCGTCAAAAAAAAGTTTCTCTATGTGAAATCTCATACGTTAGATAAAAAAAAATGCCGGATTGCTACAGGTAACTACTTTTTATCAGTGCCATGCATTTAATACACAAATGTCGGCTTTTTTTCTATACTATGTAGCACACAACTCTCATGTGTGAAACCAGAAATTTGGATCCTCGTCATGATCACGGCCTACCCTAAGGTCAACAAATCTTTATGAAACGAGTTGGATATCACCTTCATTGAAAAGTATGTGGGGAAGTATTGGGAATTCCACTTCCTGTGGTTTATTAATAAAAATTATCGTATGGGCATTTTTAATTATCCTTGACCACCTTGGTCATTCCAGCAAAAATAGCAATCAGTTTCAATAGTTAGAGTGCTATCCAAAAAATGGCAGCTCTATTTTTCACTCCTTGAATAGATCATTTTGATACCTCCAGTGAGTGAACGATATTGCATATCGTTGAGAGGTCGGCATCTTCTTTCATTCGAGTGGCATTGAGTGAATATGTCGATGGTACCGCCCACCGTTCATTACGTAAAATGTGTTATCGCGCCCTCCTACCAGATCGCTCGCCCTAATAAATATTAAAATGCGCGCGACACCGCTTCTCCATTAATCCAGATTACATGTCGCCTTAACAACAGGAGCCAGCACAACTTTCAATCGCTTGGATCGTTGGCTAAGCATACTACACGAATTTTTTTCCTCCTTTCACTTTCATTACAGATTTATCATTTCGTAAATCACATTGCAGTCTTTTTATATACAAAAGGTATTGCTTTATTACAGTTCATTTATGTAATGTATCACATGTATAGTTAGTGGTTCTCAATGTATAGATCTCAGCACATAAGTCCTTAAAGGACGTGACGAGATATATAAATTCATGATTTTATTTACTTTTGGGTACACGATTCCAAATCGAAAGTAATGCAAATCGTCAGACAATTCGATCTCGAGATTTTGAAGCATCTCCACGTTTCCGATGGAGATCTGAAAAAGGAATTTTAATAACTAAGTGTAACTAACTCTCTGCGAAGATAATTAAAAATCTTGAACTTCAGCTAGAAAGATGAAATTTCTTAGGAGATTTTTACTCTAACATTTCTGGATTGCTATCAAGGTTTATATTAAATCCATTCATAGGAAGTACGTTTGTCTGACTGTCCGATTAAAAGTGAACAAAATAACTATGAAACATGAATGGATAAAATTTGGAACTGTGTTTTAGTATATACAATTAAATTTTAAGCCAAATCCATCAACGAGGGGACCGTCGTTCGGTCTATACCTTTGCATGGATGCTAACACGATAATTAAGACTTAAGAATATAGATAAATGAAATTTGGTATGGGATCTTATCACAAAAATTATAGTATTGCAACAAGTTTTGATCCATATATTATAAATTACAAAATACATATATGTTTTGAACTTTGAAAATATAAATTTAAGCCTTCACTCCCTTACTCAAGGTCCACAAGGTATGTGGACAAAAACCACATAACAATTTCACTCCCCCGTTACAGTTGTGAGTCAATACATTTACGCGCACACTTTGAGGAAAAATAGTAATTTTTTTTACTGATTTTTATACAGAATTGAATATTGATCTTCATTTTGAGTGCAAAGATTAAAAACAAATTTTATCCCTTTAGTTCATTTTGTTTTTGAATTATTGTGTGCGCATATACTCAGCAAGCACAAAACTGTAGAGGTTCATCAAAATATGGAAAATGATATTTTTGATGATTACTTCATGCTCCCGCTAATTTCATTTTTTTTTGTACTTTGTGTTCATATATATATGTAATATATTTTCGAATAGCGTCGGTTAAATAATATGTAACATTATTTTTGTTGAAGCAGACTGCAGATTCGAAGACACAGACGAGACGCTGTATTTTTACTTTCGTTTAATATCCATCCAGGAAAGCATAATTATTACCAAGAAGGCCCAGTGCGGCACAAAAGCAGAAGTGAAGAAAGAAGCAAAAAGGACTCAACAAATGATCACTAGTCTTATATAACATAGGATCCAGCCAAGTGCCGATGGAATACAAGTGTTGACCTCTCACAAGGGCAACGAAAGTATCACTTTCATTTGATACGTAGTACTGATGGCGCATTACTTTTACAAAGGGATTAATTAAACCGAATGTGGAATTGGATCACGAAATAAGAGAATATTTTAGAATGAAGTTACTATGGGCTAAATTAAGTAAAAATCTTGGAAATTAATTGAATGGAAATTAGAATTAAAATATCATTACATATATATATTGATATGGCAGATAATAGAAGACTGTTTTAAGAAATGACTCTTTTAGTTTCCGAATTTCCAATGATTTTCTGTCTATAAACTGCGGGACTGGTCTCCCTAAAACTTTCTCTCATATTCTCTAATAAAGGTGTCATCATCTACCCATTGCAAGTAATTGTAGACCTTGGGTAATGAAGAGAACGTCTTGCATGGTATTAGCTTACAATAGTAACGGAATACTAATTTTGATATTTTAACTGAATCTATCGTGTGATTCTTGGCGATTAACCCGTGGGAAAGTATACAAAAATCAATATTTTGTTTTAGACGCGTTTCTATTAGCCAACTGAAACCAAAATCTGACATAGAATTATAGTTGTAGTTACAAAATCACATATCAAATTTGTTATATTTAAGCATTACGTTTTTTGAGTTTTTGTGCTTTCAGCTTCTGAAAGAATACATGGCCAGCTTTTCGTTCGATTTGGTTCAAAATTTGACAGGTGCCTACACTATAGATGTAGAAAAATCTATGTACCGAAACTTATCTACCCAGCTCTCTTCCTTTTGTAGTTATTACGTCAACTTATATTCGAACCGTCAAACAGACAGACTTCTTCAAAATCGATTTTGCTCGAAACATTATATAAATCTGCACTTTTGTTCTAAAGACCATATACAGATAATTTGATAGAAATCTATGAGTTTGATGTAAAGACCTTATACCAAATTTTATTCGTTTAATTAAAATCGTATTTTAGGGATCTTTGTCATAGATAGTCTGACTTAATAACAAAAATGCATTTTTCGAATTCAGGGTGGTCTAAAACGTGGTGAATCTTCAAAATCACAAGTTCGATTTTTTTGACGATTACATAGCTTTCTCTATACTTCGTATATGATAAAGTAAAAATATGTAACTAAAGATTTTATTACAAAACCAATATTTTATTACAAATTACCAATATTTTATTACAATTTATTTTATTACAAAAACCAATTGGTTAGAGTTATGTAAATTTAATATTAAAGAAAACTATGTTTTTAACGGAATAAATTTTTATAAACAAGAAAAAGGAATTCCAATGGGAACAGCTTTTTCAAGTGCGTTAGCCAATATTTTCCTACATTATTATGAAAAAGAAATAATTAAACTTAACTTAATAATAGGCAGGAGGTATATTGATGACTTAATTTTGTTAAATGGGGATAATCCTAATGATATTATTAATTGTTACCCAAAAGAATTAGTTTTAACTCAAACAAACGAAAATCAACTTAAAGCTAATTATTTAGATTTAAATATAGAAATTGATAATGGAAAAACTTTGATAGGTATTTATGATAAAAGGGATAAATTTAACTTTAAAATAATTAAACTTAGTAACTACCATTCTAATTTAAACTCTAAAATTTTCAAAAATTTGATATTTTCACAATTTAACAGGATTAAAAAAATTTGCAATAATAAAAGCTCTTATATCTTAGCAACAAACAATCTCATTAAAAATTTAACTATTAACGAATTTCCCAAAAACTTTTGCAATATAGAAGTTTTGATAAGAGAGGGTCTGTTTAATTTCTGACTTCCTCCGGTTTGTTAGCTAGTTTACTAGTTTGATGACGATGCATTATGACGAAACGTGGGAGACGGATATAGCTGTAAACCTGGAAAATTTACATTTTAGTTTAGTTTAACAAAATGCATCTACAATAGCACGTTTTAACCTCAAGTAGTTTTATTCAGAATTGTACTTTCAATTTGTAAGTATTTTGCCTTGTGTTTATATTACTTTTTGGTTCTATTTTCATGTATTTTGTGGTTTGATTTGCTGTGATATTATTTGGATTGTTTTTTGCTAGTGTTTTTACTTGTTTTAATCTTGTGATACTAATTTATCTCTAAAACCTCAATTTTCTGGGATTTTCGGGTCACGAGGGGTCAGTTTGTTGGACGAAAGTCGGACCCCTCACAGAAAAAATCCCTGGTTTGAATCCTTGCCCGAGGGTGACCCTTGAGAAAGTCTTCGGGCCGGATTCAGTTAATCTTTCTTTTTGATTCTTTGGCTATTAACTTAATATTTATTTCTAATTTTGGTTAAGTTCATTTGTGTTTTAGTTTGTAGCAGCATTGGCGCTCTCTAAATACAATGTATATTTTATATTTTATTATATAGATTCAGAAAAATTATATAGGTGTTTTTGCACATTGTTTATTTATGGATTGATAGTTTCAAAACAATGACACTATTTATAAATATCTATAATTATCTTTTAAAATACAATAGGAAGAAAACATTTGAAAGCGTCAAGGAAAAAAGCTTACAATTTTGTTTGCTTACGTACTAATTGATCTACGCCACTTCTCTTGATATCACTAGCAATTTCCTTGGGGTCATCTACTTATTGCCATACGCTGTGAAATAGTCATTAATGTATGTTGGAAGTTACATGCATGTTCTGCATGTGACTCTCTAAATCTTCTGGAATCATTTCTTAGATCTCTTCCTATGGTCAATTGCATCTAAAATTTGTTGCAGTTCTCTAATTTTAATATCAGAACTGCACAGGAAATTTCATATTTCCACCTTGAATTTTTGAGTTATCACATTCTGATGTGCACGAACAGGTCATGTTCAACAGTTGTGGTCCAAAAATTCAGTAATTCAATAGTTTAGTGATAAAACTGCACATATTCCATTCTCTTAGCTCTTTTGTAATCAAATGAGCAAACAAAACAAAATTCCATCACAAATATTTATATATAAATATATTTCTGGAATTTTTTACTTTTGAATCATCGTTTAAACAGATAGACAGACACAATTCCACAAGTGTTTCGGACTCGTGTTTAAAACGCGGACATTCACTTGAATCCCGTTAACGAAATCTTTGACAATTACTATATTTTTTCATCATATACCAGAAAGAAAAAAGAATGTAACATCAGAGGAAAATTTATTGTTTAGTTTGGGCTTTTTTTTTCTTTCTTTCGGTGCAAGAACCAATATGTTAATCATACTGCTCCAGACTAAATAGTAAAAAATGATAGCAAAATACAAACAGATTTACAAATAACTAAATAAATAAAAATAAAATAAAAAATGATAGTAAATTTAGAAAAGTAATAAAAAAAATACGTTGAAAGTATGTATTGTTATGAAAGAAAAAAAAATGTGTCACTAGATGACAGTTACGTTTGTCTTTTGACTATGACACCTTAGGAATTGATTCCATCACTCAGTTGTCACGCTCACACTTAAGAGAATATAAAATTCATTTTTTCGCAAATTTGGACAAAAGAAAAAGACAATTTGCAAAACATTATCCGACTCTCCAGCATCATTTTTCAAAACCAGACGCACACAGTAAATAAAGAAATAAAAAAAATTACTCTTCTTATGCGGGGAGGGGGGACTTTAAAGATTCTCTGATGGGGAATTTTAGTGGAATTTTTCTTAGGATCAATCCCTTTCCGTCTTGGATGCAGAGAAAAACCGATGCCGTTCGTGCCGTCGCGTGACTCCATCATCTCGTCTCTTCGACCCGAGTGCAGCTCGGGCAAACCTTACATGATATATCAGACAAGGTGAAAATGAAAACGCTTACAGCGAGATGTTTGTGCCATGAGTTCTTAGATGGAATTGTTCCACATATCTTCCTGTTTCTCTTTCCTTTTTATTTCTTTGCTATTTCCCGCCTCCCCTCGATTTCCTATATCTTTTGCAGATTTCAAGCGTTTATATAGTATACCCCATTTTTTTATATTTGGTATCTTTTTTTTCTGATTTATGCGATATAATATAGGAAAAATGAGATATCATCAAAAAATTAAACTTGAATTTTAATAACCCTTAGTACTCTAAATCCTTTAAAGGGACCGTGGGCTCTATTATTCACTTAGAGTTATGAAATTTTTTATGCATATTTATTAAAATATAAATATGTCAGATTTCTTTAAAAAATCTTTTTTAAACGATATATTATTTTTTTTAATTAAAAGATGTATAATTTTTTAAAGTTTCCAAATATTTCAGGGGATCCAATTTTTAATTTTTTCTCTCATTTTTTATTTATTACACAATATGAATTTATTTGGAATTAATCTGTATATAAATTTGTAATTCCAATTAAATGTTAATTTTTTAGAAACATTTTTATGGACTTTTTTACTAAAATTGACTTTTCACTATTTTAAAAAAACTCGAAATATAAAATGCTATACACTATTTTCTTTTAATGTTTAACCAAAACCTATATTATAATTTCTATTTAATTTCTTCAAAAATTAAGACACCTGGAAATTTTCAAAGGTATTTAAATTTAATTACAATATCATTTTGAGGAAAGTAAATAAAATGTGCTTTTTTTTCTGTAGGCCTTTGAAATATTCCTTTTATTGAATAATATATCTTATACAGTACACTCCCGATTATCCACGGAATTGGGTGGCGCGACAGCCGCGGATAACTAAAATCGCGGATAATCCGAAAAAAGGTAAAAACGGGTATAGCAAAAGAGAAAAACAGTCATTCCAACTTTGAAAAATCGTTTTATGTACAATAAAACGTAAAATAAACAGCAGGAAATGTTTAACTAACGCTGAATATTTTAGTATATCACTCAAAACGAACCTAAAATGCATTTTGTTAATGAAAACAGAAAAGTGCTTTGTACTTACGAGAGGCGTCAAGGATACACAGAAAAATGAATACATATGTACTGTTTTAATACTGTAATGTATTATGTAATTACAAAAGCATAACTGTAAAACTACACCTTTTTGAAGAAATCAGTCATTTGTGTTTGCTTCTTGCTTTGGAAGCATTTTCTCTTTGCTTGAAAAAAAAAAAAAAAACCTTAGTGCGTCAGGCGCGGATAACCCACCCGCTGATAATCGGGAGTCTACTGTAATACTATTGTAGTTGAATGTAAACATGTATTTTGATGAGGAAACAATAAAAATAAAATATAATATTTCTGTCCATTTTTGCTTAGTCCACTGTCCCCTTAAAACAACAACAGCAAAAAAGCTTTGCTGAAGTTCTATCTAATATATAAAAATCTCGTGTCACGGTGTTTGTGTTCCTACTCCTCCGAAACGGCTCGATCGATTTTTATGAAATATTTTATATGTATTTAGTAGGTATGAGAATAGGTCGTAAAGTATATTTCATAACGCTAGGTAATTAGGATGTCCCTATCCAGAATTTTTTCCCTATTTTTTTTAATGGACAACAGTATCCAACATATAAAGATGCATGTCTTGCACTCGGCTTGCTCGAAGACGACAATCACTGGGACGATATGCTTACTGAAGCAGCGTTGGGCTGTACAGCAACAAAAATTCGTTTATTATTTGCTATAGTGTTGACTACATATTTCCCGGGAAGAGCAGACTCGTTGTGGGTTAAGCACAAACATTCAGTGACTGCCAATATATTGCATCGAATTCGTACACGATGCAACGATCTAACTATTACATTCAGCGACGCTATGTACAATGAAGCATTGATTGCTATCAAAGATCTTTGCGTTGTCATTGAATCTTTGTGCTCTTTGTGAGTTCGCCAAATCGAAGTGTATCTGATTTAATGGACACCAAAATGAATCGTGAACTGCAGTACTATACTGCAGAAATGGCAGCGATTGTTACTCACAATATCCCACTACTGACGCATGAACAAAAAATCATTTACGATCGCATTATGCTGGCAGTTTCGGCGGGACAAGGTAGATTCCTTTTTTTTTTTTTTTTTTTTGGATGCACCAGGCGGAACTGGCAAAACATTTCTCATTTCGCTAATTCTCGCCGAAATACGATCTAATAATGGCAACGCATTATCTGTTGCATCATCTGGCATTGCAGCAACTTTATTGGATGAAGACAGAACAGCTCATTCAGCATTTAAGCTGCCACTGAATATTCAAAATAACCAAGACAAAAAACAATCGTCCATGGCCATGGTACTGAAAAATGCAAAATTATCATCTGGCATGAATGCACTATGGCACACAAACATTCTCTTGAGGCGTTGAACAGAACACTCAAAGATATTAAAAACAACAGCAAACTATTCGGGGGCACTCTGTTACTCTTTTCAGGTGATTTCAGACAAACACTTTCAGTCCTTCCACGTTCAACGTACGCTGATGAGATCAACGCTTACTTGAAATCATCGCCACTGTGGCGTAATGTTGAAAAAATCCAGCTAAAAATAAACATTCTCTTCCAAATGCTACAAGATCCATCTGCTGACACATTCTCCGACCAATTGTTAGATATCGGTGATGGAAAAGTTGTTGTCTATGAAAATACTGGATGCATAAAATTGGCCACTCATTTCTGCACTATCGTTGATTCGCAAAATGCTCTCATTGATCGCATATTTCCCGATGTTCGCACATAATACATAAATCGTGCGTGGCTGGTAGAAAGAGTCATTTTGGCAGCAAAAAATGTGGACGTCGACAGTTTAAATTTCAAGATGCAGCAGTCGTTGCCAGGCTACTTGGTATCATACAAATCGATCGATACAATTTCCGATGCTAACGAAGCTGTAAATTATCCAACAGAGTTTTTGAACTCACTGGATTTGCCAGGCATGTCACCACACCTTCTAAGACTGAAAGTTGGATCTCCAGTTACTTTATTTCGGAATTTGAGCCCGCCATGGCACGCGACTGGTCATTAAAAAGTTGATGAAAAACGTTATCGAAGGCACCATTTTGAATGGCAAATTCCGAGCCGAAAATGTTTTGATGCCACGAATTTCAATGATTCTCACAGAAATGCCATTTGAATTCAAACGCGATCAATTACCTATTAGATTGGCATTCGCAATGACAATCAATAAGTCGCAAGATCAAACGATGTCTGTTTGCGGCTTAGATTTGGGCACACCATGTTTTTCACACGGACAATTATACGCGGCATCTCCTCGCGTGGGCAAACCATCGAGCTTATTTGTGTTGGCTAAAGACGGACTGACAAAAAATATCGTACACTCAATTGCTCTTCCAAATGAATATTGATTTTCTTTACTTCATATTTATACTTTAGGATAAAAATTATATTACTTTTTTCACTTAACTATTAAGAGATTAAACAATGTATATGTTCGCTACGTTAATGAAATGCATTGTATTGAGAAAATGAATGGTTGGTGTGTTTTTGTTTTTATCGGCGATCATCGTCTACAGTGCTCCATTCCTCTTTCTGTCATAGATCCCATCCTCATACACACTTACAACACATTCGTTATTTTTTAATTAAAAAGCAAAATATTCACTAGAAATAATTTCTATGTCAGAACAACGTTTGCTGGGTCAGCTAGTAAATATATATATTAATCTTGGAGATTCCTAGAAAAAAAATCAATATGGTGAAATTTCGATAAGCATATATAAATATTGCAGATTTCGCATTAATTTGTACTAAAAACAATTATGCATACTTAATTTTTACAGGGTTTAAACCAGATTTGAAAATAAAACTATCAATTAAAAAAGTAGCGTAAATTTGTATATTATTTGAAAATTCGCTAACAATGCATTAAAAAAATGGATGTCCTTCTAATAAAATATTTTTTTTTTGACAAAGTAGCCCCTGTCGTATTTTTCAGCCTATTCTTTAGCTGGAAACTATTTCGAAAATAATACTCACTTTTATTCAGAGAGAAGAAATGTAAAGAATAAATTTTTTTGGAACATTTACTTTATAATGCTTGAATAAAAACTTATTTGCTATATTTCCATCACTTATTTTCCGGATTTCTCTCGCTCAAAGCAGTCACCCAAAGTGTTTTGATAAATGGGGAATAACATGTTTCAATTCAATAAGAAGTAAAAAAAAATTATCTTCCATAGTTTTTCTTTTATTTGGTTTTCATTCCATTTCATGAAAGAAATTCATTGGCGCATTTGGCTGCATAATTTTTTAAGCGAAACGTTTCTTTTGGTATATATAAATTTTATTCGATTTGCAGAATTAATTTTTCTAATGAATATTCAAAGTTTCCAAAGAAAATATGACGTTAAAGATTCAATTGCTTATATATATTTGTAATTATTTCTGCATATTTGTCTGCTCATGTACAGTCACGAAAAATCAAAGGAGTCACACGGATTTGTTGTAGCATCGATCATCGTACAATCACAAAAAGTGTCTTTCGAAAGGAGTTAACATATTCTTACAGATTTTTTTAATGAAATTTATCGAAGGAACCATCTAAACAAGAACAAATTTCAATATTTTCAAGGGCAACACCAATTTTTTCTTGAAAGCTCAAAGATCATAAGAAGTTCTTCTCAGATACCAAATTGCATTTCTCTAGGTCAATTCGTTTCATAATTATGAGCGAACAAAATTTTAATCTCCTTATGTTAAAATGAAATTTTGAAGTTTTGTTTGCATCTCAAAAAATAATATAGTTATTGACCTAAACAATTTTCTTGTGAAAATTAAGATATTCTAGATATTTTTCACACACATTTATTTGCATTATTCACACAATTTATATTCGCATATTTTCATTATTCACAACTACTTAATATTCACACAATTTTTAATATGCGAAAAAGATTCAAAATTAAATTTCAAAATTTTTAATTGGCAAAACATTTAAATTTGGGCATAAGTCGAAGGACAAAGCTATTTTATGGGGTGTGCAAAATTTTGGATCAGCATTACTTGTAGTTTTTCCTCTTACGTGTAGTATCACTTTTGTATTGTTTCTTAAATGCTGTATTTAGTGGCGCATTCAAAATTTCAAAATGTTGACACCTTTTTAATTGGCAGTTAAATGCTGTTGATCGTGCAACCTTTGAACGAAATACCATTTTCCACGATGTTGTAATTTAAGAATATACACTATATACCAATAAATAATTGTACATCTGTGATAAAAGAGATAAATACAATGTATTTATATTCAATAGTTGGTAGAGCCTCCCCCTGAGGCAATGACAGCCTTACCCATCCGGAGCGTGCTTTCCACAAGTGTTTGGATGATGGACAATGGTAATTTCTTCCACTCAGCTAGGAGAAGACATGCAAGCTCTCTCACGAATTTTGGAAGGTTAATGCACCTTTAATTCGGCGATGCAACTCGTCCCAATGGTTTTCTATAATATTCAAGTCTGTACCCTAGGCTAGGCCAGCTCACTCGGTTCACACCATTGCCATCATACGAATCCATAGTGGACCTTGCAACATGACAAATGGCGTTGTCACCCTGGAAATAACAATGATCCAACCAGTAAAAACGCCACAGCGTAGGAAGCCCATTATTGTCTGGAATAATGGAACAAAAGGTATTGAGCTTACCATGAATTGGTATCAATGATCCCAGTCCATATCATGAGAAACATCCTCAGACCGTAATTCTACCTCCGCCAAACTTTACTGTAGGCACAATGTATTCTGGCAAAATGCTTTCTCATGCATACATCAAACCAGACTTTGAAATCTGACTGGTAAGGATTGAACTTTGATTCATCACTCCAGAGAATATGTTTCCACTCTTCTATGGTCCAATTTCGTTGTGCCTTGACCACTTCAAACGAGCAGCTCGATTGGATTTTGTAATTAAATGCTTAGAGGCGGCAACACGACCATGGAAGAAACACAAATGTGCTTTATTGCGGATGGTATTTACCGGGACAACAGTCCCAGATGCTTGTTGAAGCTCCTGGAGTATGTGGACCTTTTGTTTAGTGCGGTTTTTCCTAATTTCTTTGGACAGCACTCGTCGATCTCTGTCTCTTAGTTTCGTGGGTCTGCGGGGTCGAAGCACATTCCAAGAATCATCACTCACCTTTCACGCCTTAATCACAAAAGCCACTGTCGATTTTGGAATATTTAACTCACCAGATATGTCCCTTAATAATTGGCCATTTCTATGATATCAGACAATTATGCCTCTCCTGTGGCATCCTGCATGTGACTAATGCCAACTCTGTTTCCTACACGATATTTAAATCCAGAAGGCGTGAGATCAGGACCACAGATATTCTGATTTGCAAGAGTGTCCAAATACTTATTGGTAGATAGTGTATATATATATCTATCAAAAATTCATCAGCGGCAAAAAAAATTATGAAATCAAAGTTTTTAAAAAAATTGCTTTCCATTACCGTATTATTTTATTTCTTTACCCGTCGCCTCATATTAGGCCACTTACAGAATGCAGCAGAGTGTTAAAATATGTACATTTTATTTCCTAATAAATACTTTGGTCTTCTGTATTTAAATATATGAATACTTTAAATAATGCATTTATCAAATTATTTCTCTTTATAAGTAATATGCAAAGAGCTCTATATTTTGTGAAAAGGAAATGGCAATTTGTGTTTGTTTAAATTTCAAGATGTTTATTTATGTATTAAATATTTCTTACAAAAATGTCAAAGTTCATAAAATTAATTTGTCGTAATTGTAATTTTTATAATATTGCACATAACTGTAAATAGGTTGAGAAAATTCTGGCATCAAAACGTTATTAGATGGACACATTTTGTTTTCATTTTTTGGATGCAAAATATATCTTACATTTATTTCTTATGCATTCGAAGAAAAAGAATTTCATTTAATTTTCATAATTCAAGACGCTCTGATTAATATTTTAGTTTACTACCATTTTTGTCAGCATAAAATTATACAATTTTTTTTTTTTTGTTTAGTATTTAAACGGAGAGAAAAAGAGGAATCAAATAAAGTTTTAAAACAATAAATTTCATTTTATTTGAAAGCTGAAATGAGTAAACTGTTTGGAAAAGAAACTGTTTGGAAGTTTTGTAAGAATTTCTTTTAGAAAAATTCTTTTATAACAAAAAATTACACAAAATTTCGAATGAAACTCATTTTTAAGTTATTGCTTTTTTACCAAAATTTGATACAATAAAGACAAGAGATGATTATTTTTTTAAACAACATTTGGGGATACTTTTTATTTGTCTTCAGTTATGTGAACAATTGTGATTTGTCAAATAATTCTGGTTAAGCGCATTAAAATTCTGTTCTTTTTTTCTTTTGAAAAGAATATGAAACTTTTAAGAACGAATATAAAAATTAAACATTTATTTATTATCTGACTTCAAAATATAATAATTTCTTTTGATGAATGATATTTAAAGATATTATTATAATTGTAACTTTTTTAATCGATTTTATTACTTCAATTAATGTAATTAGTCAATAAATGGCAATTAAATTAATTCATTTTGGTGTGTTTTATCAAAAAGTTCTCTTACAAATTTTCGATTATTAGACCGAATACCTCTTAAAGACATCCTATTGAGTAATTATTCTCGTAATTATATATTTATATATATAATTATTCTTATAATTATGTAATATTTTTCGCAAAATTACATATAATTACTCCAATAATTATATATAATTATTTCTAAAATTGTATTTCCTTTCTAATTTTTATTCATATCACAAGCAGAAAAAATGAATGTGATGAACAGTTTCAAAAAGTGCAACAATAATGGAAATTTAAGATATATAGAATAAATGAATGAACATTTGAAATGATGTTTGGCGATTTGTGTTCCACGTCTGTTACAAGCATATTTCCTGTATATGAAATCTTCCTCAATCAAAAAGTATTTGTGCAGAATACTAAGTTGCTGATAAAACAAGGAAGTAAACTGACTTATATTTATCAGTGAATTAAAGGCACTGTTTTTTATATACTCGTAAAATAAAGTGGCGCATCATTTTATGTCTGCTTACGAGTAATAAGCAATGATGATAAGATATGCCGGATAAAGAAATGCCGGAATAAAATACATAAAGAATAAAAATCAGTTCATATTTTCTCTGAAATAATATAAATAAGCTCCCTCTCTATTGGTAAGAAATAAACTTTTGCACTAAAACCAGTATTTCTTTTAAACAATAAAAAATATAATGGATTTCGTATCCTTAAACGATTCAATAAAACTTTCCATTTTGATGGTTTAAGTATAATGGGGTTTTGGTCTCAAGTGCAATTCAAACAAAAACTTACAATGCTCTTAAATATATTTTTGCGGGAAAGAATGAAATTTCTCTCCAAAATTTTCATTGTAAATATTTTGTCATGCACGGAGTAACAAATGATTTTAACTTGCAGATTGAAACTAATCGATGCTTTTAAAGTGTCACAAAAATAAAAAATAAATGCTATTACCTGTTCCAGAGAATATCTAAATCTTAAACATCTAAATATGGAAACAATCCCTTAATAAAAGAAATATGAAATAACTCCCGAACTATTCACAGCATATTTACCAAAATTTGTACTCTGGGCAAATTTTCGATTGGAAACCTATTCATGTCATCAAAAAATGCTATAACCATAGGTAGTTTCTAAAATTTTATAATTTTTAAATAGGTAGACAATCCCCTGCGAATATTTTAGACGCAACATCTTTTAATATGCGTTACTAGCTCTAAGATTTCCCTCGGGGGGGGAGGCACCTCGAAATGAGGATGAGAGGCTTCTGGCATGGGGGTTGGATCTCGCCACTCTGGAGGGTACATAAATAGGTGGGGGATCTGACTCCTCCCATCGATGACGGGGCGTACTTCCTTCAGAGAGGGTTGTACCGTGGCCGGTGATGGCCCTTAGGACTCAACCACAGTTCCCGCCAGTGTTGCTGTTGCGGCGATCTGGTCATTCAGCCTTATGGTTTAAATCCTTGTGCCTTCGTGGCGAGTCGGTTGGTTGACTTACTAGCTCTAAAACTGTATTTTGTTTTGGAAATGGTAGAATGGGGAATCTTCTGATGATGTGGAGCAGAATGGATGGCATGACGATTATGTGCTGTTGTGTTTTTACATGCCGGATGGTGTCGCATTCATATGGTCTAATGTCGAAATTTTTTCCTCGATCTTACAAATGCTACCTGTGCTTCTCCACAGGACAGAGTCGGTTTGCTCGACCACATCTCAGTACTGTGTGACTTTGGCTGTAACTAAGAAAAATAGAAATTATAAATAGAAATAATAATTATTAATTTATTAATAGAAAAAAATTATTTAATTATTTGTCATGGAACATTTTCAAAACTTCTATGATCTTCAGAATTGAGTCCCACTATTGAGTCAATTTACATTCGTAAATGGGAATGAATTGCTGGATATAAAAGCAGGTTCTCGCTTTCTTGGTGCCCCTAATAATGGTGTGGGCTTGAGTTATTTTCATTTCGATGACGGAATGTACTTCTCAATGTAAGGGTTAGATAGTAGTTGATGGTGACTGTCAAAACTTATGCTCAATTTCTGGATTGCATCTATCGAAAGTCATTCAACACATTACGGGATATAACACATATGACGCAAATAAAAGTATATTTTAGAAGCTTATATAATATTCTTTTTTTAGAAATACACTTGTGTAAAATTATATAATACACAAAATTCTGATATTTCCTGCAGCTTTTCGTTTCTATTGGAGTTTACTTGTTAACAGTATGCGAGAAAAAATGTAACGTCACCGGTTAATACGATGAGTAATCATGTTTGAAGCAGTTTCTCATTAATAAAAAAATATTTATTCATAAAAAAATATTATGAATTATTATAAATCGACAGTACAACCTTCGTTATGCATCATAATGTTTGAGAATAAATTCTGAAGAAAACTGTTTAGTGGCTTGAATTTATACAGTTTGGAAATTATTTATTAATTTCACTTATATTAGCACAGATTTCTTTCATTTCTTCGATATTTTTTTCAGTCTTTTATAAATATTTTACAAGTTAAGCTCCAAATAAATATACTTTTTATAGGGTGGCCCTTAATCTGTTAAAAAATAATTTATCTCAGATATATGTATTTAATATTACTCCATCTCTTTAGCACAAATGCTCTTTTAACTTAACATTAATTACTATCCAAAAGACAAAAAGGCTTTTAATGTTGAAAGACATCTTTCAGCAGTCTTGTTTTTAAATCATTTGATTTGACATCATTATATGCAATAACAATATGATAAAAAGCATTAAACAGAGGCTTTCATTTTGAAGGACTTAATTTCACGTTTGACAACTTAACTATCATTGTGATGACTGCTGACTGAATTTTCCTCAATGAATAATCAGAAGCTTTTATGCAGGGTTTCATTCAGTAACAGGGATGTGTTTTGATTGTCAAATAATATTGACCGGAAGTAAATTACGCTTTTAAGCAAAAGTATGAAGATAATTTTCCAGGTTTATTCAAACAGATACAAAGCAATATAATTTTTACTAAAAATAAATAAATTTTACTTGATAAAAATTTTAAAACAATAGCTAAATTGCATGAAAGAAAAAAGTTTTTGCAACAAATTTATTTGTGTTATCCATTTAGTATCTCATATT
Source organism: Argiope bruennichi (assembly GCF_947563725.1). Lineage (NCBI taxonomy): Eukaryota > Metazoa > Arthropoda > Arachnida > Araneae > Araneidae > Argiope > Argiope bruennichi. Next base: position 15,466,573 of record NC_079160.1, read on the forward strand.
CAAAACAAATAAAAATTTTCTGTCAATCTGCTTCGTTCACTGATGGCGGGGTGGTCGGCTGTACACAAGAAATAATAAAAAAGATTTTAAAAGAAGCTCTTCTCTTTCATGTGTTTAAACATTACAAGCGTTCCTCAGACCAAAAATAAATTTCTTTAAATACTATTTTCCTGTGTTGCTGACCATGTATATCCGAACAGAATTATTCAAGAATGCAACGAGCTAGCTGCATGAAATATTGCATGATATTCCCACTTAAAGGGAATCGCTCCATATCGAATCTTGAATTACACTCGACAGAGGGAAGTACCAAACGTACACTTGATTTTGTTCTGTGAAGCTACAGGAGAAACACTAACTTCAGTTGGGGAAGGGGTTCAACTCAGAAACAAGCAGTGCTGAAAAAATATTTCAAAGGAGTTCACATGAAATATTACTTAAAAAAAATTACTTCTAAGGAAAAAAAAAAAAAAAGATAAAAAATAAGCTTTTTTTTTTTTAGTATGGTAACCGTTTCTCCTGCTTTATTTTCGTATGATATTTTCCTTTATTTTTAATGAGAATTTTAACAAATATTTTAAAGATTAATTTCCAACAATGTTTTTAATGGTTTTAGTAACTGCATTTATACATACGTGCTTTGCGGTGATGTTTCTTTTTGTGTGTATATACTGTTCGTTTTAAGGCAGTGAGACTAGAACTTTCGATGAATGTACTTCGGTAAGGGGTGGTGCGCAGAAAGATGAGCTGTTATCACACCTCCAATTCCACGATAATTTGAGTTCACCCTATTGATATCTAAAAATAAAAATCTTCTCTTGCTTGTTTTGACTAAATAAATGTATCCTGACGGAAGTACAAAAGCATGGAGAGTTTTCTGATTCGAGAACGAACAGTATGTATGTGTCCAATGTCACTCCTTTGTGATTAATATGCTTATTGTCACAACTCGTGACTGATATTTAGATTGTCAATCTAAATAAAAGATCCTATCTTTGCAATTTCTTAATTATAATAAAGTAATCTAATTAGACAGATGGTTCAGTACAATTAGAAACCAGATGTGAGCTACAATTCAAGCGACAATTAACTATTCAAGCGACAATTTAACGTGTTAAGAGAACTTTTAAAAATGAAATAAATGTAGGCGAGTCAAGAAAAAAAAAAGCATCGTCATTATTTCCGCACTAAAAGTTCAATCTTCTTTTTAAGAAAAATATATTCGTGTCTCTGTAAATAACTTAAATACGCAATTAATACAATTAATAACTTAATTGCGTAAATTTTTAATCATATAGTTAAGAATAACAATTTAATAGCTTTATTTTACAATTCTTTATTTTTTTCATAACAAATTAAGTTTTACGGAATTTAAAATACTTAACATAACAAAACTAATCGTTCAAGATTAGACTTGGCGATTCTGCTTCGAATTGTGTAAAACGCCATTGTCGTTCACAAGATTATATTGTAATTATAAAATAAAAACATGTAAATTTTAATTAATTATAACAAGAGGTTGAGTTTTTGCTTTATTTAAATAGAAACCGATCGCATTTTTTCATTAATTATACGAAGGATAAATGACGCAAGTTATTCCCAGTTGCAATTAATACAATTTATCATTTTCAGTAAACATTTTAACAACCAGGTAATGAAACAGTTCGTACGACAACACTAATGATAAGCATATCCACGAGAGATTATACTCAATACTAATCGACTTAATAGGCGAAAGAAAAAAAATCTATGTTTTTTTTTTAACCGAAAGAAAATCTGTGCTCTGTCTTATCACACAAAAACATTGTCGTCGAGCGCAGATGGTCTTTTTTTCCCGATGGCCGGCCGAATAGCTCAATCAGGGCACTCTTTTTCTGCGCTCGCAGCTTGTGAGGGGCGGGCGAGCACAGATGTTTAATTATGTTAATTACAGTCACGTGTTGATGATGAATGCCCCGAGGCGATTATCGATTGCGGTCGAATGAAGCAATTTCTGCTGAAACTTAATACCTTGTGGTCAACCGAAATGGCCGAGGTGCAGCTTGGGAAGGATTAGTTTCGCCAAGGCGATATCTTGGGGGGTGATAATGGTGATCTCCATGGAAGTTCGCTTGGAGACAATGTAAATTTGGCCGAATCTCTTGTAATTATCTCGAAGCTTTATTCATTCATTTATTTTATCTTTTTAAAATGGTAAAGGAAATTTTTTGGTATTTACACCGGGAGAGTTTCAAATTTTGAAATCTAATCGATCGAAGGAAGAGTTATTCTTTCTCCTTAGGTACATCAGAAATTCAAAAATAATAATTCATAATAATTCAAAAACGCATAATAGTTCATAATAATTTGATTATGTAGAAAACAGACAAATTTTTTTTCTAACTTCACATTTTAAGTCATTTTTTTCCCTATATAAATCTACAAGAAGACTAAATCGAGAAAATTTCGATTTTTTTTTTTTTTTTTTTACCAAAAAAAATTTACCGAACTACCCGCAATGAGTTTTAATGTTTTGATGTAAATGCAGATCAAAACGCTTGTTCCTGATTATCAGTAATAGTAGTTTTAGTGGAATACTATACAAGCAGAGTACTATTTTACCTTGCAATGCCTGATGTGAAAAAAAAAAATCCGTCATTTTGAATATCTAAAATATGTGATTAACTTGCAAAATTGCATATTTATTGAGATAAATTATATGAACTGATCTATAAGGTGGAAACAAAAATTTCGGCTTGATAAATTTTTCTATGCTTTAAAATTGGCTTTTATATTTTTTCGATTCTTGAAACTTTGATAGCATGCGGCTCAGAATGCAAAAGTTGATATCTCAAAAAGAACGGTAGAAAGAATAAAAGCGGTCTACCATTTTCCACTTTGACCTTTCTTTTTAATTGGTATGGCTATTTTTTCTTACCTTGAAAGCTTCATTTAATTTTAAATTTAATTTAAGTGCATAAGAAGTTCCTCTATTACCCGTGCGTCGCTGACTATTCTTGCAGTAAAAAAATTCTGTTTCACTTCTTCAAACCGTGGTAGAATCATTGATAAGATCTTAGCTAACTCATTATCCAATTCTGTTCTAATACATCTTCTGACATTCTGACGACGGCTTTTCCCCTTATCTGAGCATTAACATCAGGATCCTGAATATGATGCCTGCTGCATCAGTTTGGTCATCCAATTCTATCAGAGACGTTCATCAAATGAAGCATTGAATTTTGGGAGAGAATTTTAAAAGTGAGTGACATGTAATATATCAAAATGTCGTTACTTCAAATTAGCTGCAATTATTCAAACCTTCCCAGATTATGTTGGCTTGACAGAAATAAATCAACACATGAAAGATAAATCATTTTCGGGATTTTAAGATATTTGAGGAGAGTGTTGCACTTTTGACAGATTTTCAATATTTATTTCTTTTATCTACGCATGTACTTTCAAAATTCTTTTGCGAATGCTGATTTTTAACTTTGCTTTTTGCACTTATTATATAATTAAAAAAACCAAAATTTTCCAATTTCAACATTTTAAATTTTTTAAGACCTTATATGGCAATCAAAGGTATAATTAATGTTGTACTTTATGACAAATTTAAATAAGCAAATAAGGGTTTTTTTTTTGTTTTTTTTTGCATAAAATGGTAAAATAAATATTTTAGATTCATTTTCAAATTTTTATAAGCAAAAAAAAGTTATTTACATGAGTTCGTGACTTTTAAGAGATTTCATTTTTTTTTAAATATATTCTTTACGTTGCTGTTCAATACCTGAAAAAAAGTTCTAATGGATTTTAGAATTTGAACAAACAACTGTCATTATCTTCATAATAATTTTTTTTTCTTCACCATATTTTGTTAGAGAGTTTCTTTGAGTCCTTTTCTTTGTTCTCTTTTTTTTAGTTTTTGGGCCCATCATCTGATTTGAATGCTCAGAATGCTAGTTTTGCAATGATAAAGTTTGATGTTACTTTTAGTTTTCATTTGTTCACTCTTATTCTTTGCTGAGCCTTCGGTAAAAGACTTCCATTATTAGGAGATATTCCCCGAGCATGTCCAATATAAAAAGTAACATTTTGTTTTCACATTAACGTTTTAAACAAAAACGTTCCACCGAGTTTCGAGGCTTTCAATACTACTGTAAAAGTCTGGATCATTTCAACGGTTCCGTCAAAGAAGATCATTTATTAAATTTTATTATTTTGGACAGATCAACTGCGGTCTCTTAGAAAGGATTCCATTAGTTGAATATATGCCTATCTATGCTTATAAATTAGCTCACAATTATAGTGATTTATACTTTCCTTTGTAATCTAACCTTGATATTAGACTTAAAATTACACACATTGAAAATGGTGTCTTCGAACCCTTTTGCTATTTCCTATAAAAATAGTTATTCCCCTTTGTAAAAACTGTGAGTAACTTCAGTAATATCATTAATGCTACCAGTGCTCAGATTTTTATTTTTCAAGTCCCATATATGACCATTTTGTACTTTTGTCGTATAGTGAAAAAAACAATGAATGTGCTGTTTAGACTCTTCTTTGTCGCCAACTGATAACAAAATTCCACACAGAATTATAATTTTAATAAGAAAATCACATACCAAATTTCATTTATCTAAACCGTTGCGTTTCCGAGTTATCATATTTATATACAATTTTAACATGAACAGATAATCAGCCTACAGACGAATTACGTTTAAAATTCGCTACGAATTTACATTTTAATTTATAAAACTGTGGACCAAATTTTATTCAACTCATTTTTTTATGTTTTGTGATTTTTGTGTTAATATGTATCGGCTCAGCTAGACAGACATAGTTCATGCGAAAGGATTTTGTTCAAAATTTCATGAAAATCTACAAATTTGCCGAAAATTTAAAATAAAAAAATTTCATTTCTCTAGCTCTCTAGGAATTAATTCTCTCTAGTAATTTCTCTCTGGGAATTGATTTTTTATTAGTTGGAACTAAACCCAATTCTTACGATGGTGACCCAAAATTAAAAGCTTTGTTATTTCAGTGCGCCATTTAATTTTTTATTCCAAAACTGATTTATTGAAATTGAATTAAAATCAATAAAATGTCATGAATTGGAGAAGGAGAAATTTTGCTTTAACCTATTGGCCCTATTCAAACTCTGAACTACTGTAAATAAGACCAAAAATATATTTACATTAACACGATTTATCTAAATTTCTGCCTTCTCTAAACTCAAGCAAAGGAATTTAAGAGCTCTTCTACGAGTTTTAAAGAATAGAACTCCAAAGAAGCTCGCAAGATATGCAAAAATAACTGACGATCTGCACCACATGTCAGGCAAAATAACAGAGCTGTTAGCAAAAAGATAATTTTTTCTGGGGGAGGAAACAGACGAATAAAAAAGAAAAAAGAAGTGTCTTCGGTGTAAAGTGATCTTTATGGGCGCTGGGCTTCCTAATCCCGGTCTGAAATTCCGAGAAATTGACTCATCCGGCGGGAAGACGTACGGCGGCAGGTGGCGTTATTCTTGGCCTCCCTTTATCTCCTGATTAACAAGGTGATGAACCTCATTAGAAAAAGTCGCCAGTTGGCGCGCTTCCGCATCGCCAGCCTGCTGGGTGGTCCGGCATCGATTCACTCGTAGCTTTCACCGTAGCCAAAGAGCGCCACGCCGGATAAAAGTTAATTAAATCGCCTTCATGATGGCGGCTTTTTTCTTTCTTTTTTAGACACGTTTTCTCTCGCTCATGAAGCTATTTAATGCTTTTTGTTCGTTGAAGTCTTGAATCGAAAGCAACAGCGAACACTGGCGACTTGTTCTTTGGCGCGAGCAGGGCTTTTTTAAGCTTGAAAGTTAAGATCGAACCTACTAGGGGTCGTGTACAGAGCGGATTATCGAATAAGCAATGGGTTAGGCAGTCCGCAACTTAATATCTCGTGTGCAGTCTTTTAAAGTAGCCTAATTTTGTGATTTCATTTTATATGCAAGGGCAATGCACTTTAGATATTCAAATAGAAATCAAGAATCGTTTCATATTCAGAATATTCCTAGGAATTTGTTTTCCTTTTCATGTTAACAAATCCTTTTGCAAATCAATGTAGATTTTCTTTCTTCTTTCATTTATTTGTTTGGTTGATTGATTGGCAAACTTCGTATTTGAATATTTAGGAATTATTTCAAACGTTTTTAGTATTTTACTTAAAATGGCATTTGTATTTCATTTATTTACGTTTATTACTTTTTTAACGAGCGAAATACCAACTTTTACACTGTTAAATGTAACCCCAAATTTAGTCTCTATTATTTCAGTTTCTTGTAGTATTTAATTCAAAGAAAATTTGTAAAAGATATTAAATAAAAACAACGCATTTTGTAAGGAGAAAGGGGGATGTAGAGATTTGCATTAGAATGAGATGCAAATCTCTACATTGCTTTCCCCTGCCATAGTCGTGTGCATAGCATTTTGAAGTAAATGGATAATTTTTTACAAATGAAGAAATATTGAATTTATTGCTGTTTATATAATTTGTATTTAATTTAATTAACTACTAATTTAGAACTAAATTAATTTTCTGAATACTTTTCGTTGAAAAATTTTCTCTCGATAATGTACGATCAAATGATAATATGCAAATAATAAGGAATTTCTTGAAAAGGTTTCTAAAATTAATTGTTTTATTTTTTTTATTGCTATTAAATAAAAAAGTTAAAAATTGGCTTTTCAAAACAATTTTTTCTATTGATAATGAATGCGGGGTATCATTAGAGGAAAAGGAAATTGCATTAAGTGCAAAATATATTCCTCATGAAAAACGCTGATATATACAGGGTGGTTATAATTAAACTTCCCCTATAAACAGCGTCATACAACGCAAACAGGTGAACGGATTGCAACGAAATTTTGTGCACATACTATACACGAGATACGCTCACGGAATTTCGAAAAAAAAAAAAAAAAAAAAAAAAAAAAATAGTTCCAAAATGTCTATCAGAGGGCGTCTTTTCCCCAAAACATTTAATTTTAACACAATAAATGACCAAAACGTAATACAGAAACAATATTGAATAGGTTCTGATGACCTTGTCATCGAACCACATTAAGTAAAAGTAAGAAAAAAATAACAGTACGCTGTTTAAGAGAAAAAAAAAAACAGTTGTTTGCAGAAACAAGAATAGATGAGGACGAAATTGCACAAGAGGAGTAGTTGTTAATCGTGTCCAGGATGATGTAGAGAAAAGTGCTCCATGTGACCACCATTCACCTGCAAAATTTCAAGTCGCTGGACAGTGTGTTCAACAGTAGATAGTAACTGATCAGTTGCGATGCTTCGCGCATGAAGCGTTCAGTCATTCAACGTCGAAACAAGATACCGACATCATTACAGCCGGAAACATCGACATATGACAACGACTGCAAACGTTTTTTACACTAACTTCTTTTGCATAAAGCTTCCCCTTCTTCGCAAGCATGTAAATCTAGACTTTTTTTCCCTAGAATTGATAACTTTTTCCGGTTTTACATTTTATTACTCACAGTTCTTGTTCTGGATTGTTAATATTGTTTTATCTTTTATTGTGATAAATTTAAGGTTTTTCCTGAAAATGCGCCCTCTGGTGGACATTTTGGAACTAAAAATATTTTTTTTCGAAATTCTGTGACGGCATCTTATGTATAGTCTATATGCTAAATTCAGCTGCAATCCGTTCATCCGTCTGTGTTGCAGGATGCTGTTTATAGGGGAAGTCTATCAGGGCCAGATTTATGATAATTGGAAATATATTTAATTTTGGATATAAATTTTAATTTTAATAATGATTGGAGTTGATCCAGACTATAATCTTTATTTATTTTCTGTATTTTGCTTAGCGCATTATAATTACGTGGACGTTATTAATATATTTTTCAAAATGGCGAAATTGAATAATTATTTCACGACAACGGAGACGATGGCAGAAAAAGAATCACGGGATTACAAAGTCATTTTACGAAAAATAATAAACACATATACACATGAATTTTATATTAAAACATAAAGAAAAGTACAAAGTTTTATATTCATTTCCACTGATTTCGATAACTGTACTATAAGTCATTTGATACACGTTGAAATGACAATTTCTGCCTTCAGACTTGAGAAGCATTTTTTGAATAACAATTGCAATTGCAGCTATGACTCGACATTTGTAGTGTTCGATTAAGCAATTTCTTCATTGAATGTAATGTTTCCAGAAGATGTCCAGAGAAGTCAATGTTCTTGAAAAATTCTGCTTTCTTAGTGCTTCGATTTAAAATAATTTATTTTAATCATCGATTTAAAAATTCGATATAAATCAGGAATGCGCTGTTTCAGATTTACAGCAGCTGTAATAAAGATATTATCTCAGACAAGGCCTTGTGTGACGCTGGTGTGCAGTAGTAAAGAAATATTAATCTTTAGAATTTTTACTGAATCTATTGTGTGATATCCTTGGCGATAAATACTTGGATGCGATAAATAGTATCCGAAAATTGAATTTGTGTTTTAGACGCGTTTTTTTTTTTCCCCACACAGAATCACATACCAAATTTGATATATTTAAGTTGTGTTTTTGAGTTATCGTGTTTACATGTTTTTGTGAGTGCAGACCGACATACGATCAACCCCTTTTTAGATTATATGTGTCTTCACTATAGATGTTAAATCTGTGTATTGAATTTATCTGTCTATCTCTTTTCATTTTGTAGTTATTGTTTTAATTTGTATTCGAACAGCCGGTTCGACAGATTGCCTATGTATAGATTCTGCTGAAAATTTGATAAAATTTTATACATTTGATGTTAAGTCCATATACAAATTTTCATCCGTATAGCTCAAAGTTATTTTGGGCTATCTTTGTCACATAGGCATAATGACAAAAATTAGACTTTCGAAAGGAAAGTCTAAAAGGTGGTTATTCGTCAAAGTGTTGAGTTCGAATTTTTTGATATTTGCAATATTTTTTTTTATACTTTCTTACCGGTGAAAGCAAAAAAGAGATGAAAGAATGTAGCGAATTATCGTTTAAACGTTTATCAAGCAGCTAATGGTGCATTTATCGAAACGCATTGGATATAAAACTTCCTATTTTCCTTAATATTTTAGTATATAATTTATGTGCTTATGTATTTATTACTTTGTGATCTCCTCATTCCTTTCCAATGACCTTATATTAAGGATAAAAATCTTTGCTTCACTATGGATTAATTTTTAATTAATTAAAAAAATTACATAATGTTACTTCAACAATTGTTAACCTACAAATAAAAATTAACAAAGAATTTCCTTGTTTCAATGTGCATCTTATTGTAAGGACTATTAATGATTCTATTACAATTAACTATGTTTTTAATTTTATTTATTTATTTATTACATTTTCATTTAGTTTGACTTGTTTTATTTTTTACAAAGTTTTTATTTTGGAAATGATTTTCCCTTCACTTCATAAGCTTAGAGTTCTCAAATTTTGTATACTTGTATGTTCTCGATGACAATTAGCTATTCCATGGATTTCAGAATAAATTAATTAAAAAAATAGATTTTTAATCAGTGTCGCTACTTAGTTTATTGTAAAATTTGTTAATTAAAACACTATCACAATCCAAGGTTTACTGAGGTCCCAAAGTTTCAGTACCATGGGCATATGTAGCATGTAATTTTCTGGTTTTTTCCAAGTTGGACACATGAAAAGAGTTCGCGAAATAAGAATGCAGGTCTTCTTCGCTTCCCTTGACAAAGCGAGAGAAATACGATGAGAATATTTCTTTATCTTAGCGCTTGCATCTGGCTGCAACATAAAATAGCAGTTAAGAGAATTAGCCGCAAATTTATGTCTAATTTATGCGGCTTTCGTCTTCACACTCGGCTGCGCAACTATCAGCAGAGACTCGATTAAGACTTAGCAGGGCATGTAAAGCATCGCTATTTAAAACGCATTATATTGGCATTATCATCCGAGGAAGGGAGCCCCGGCTGGATGTACAGAGTATCGCAAAGCCGGCCATAAATCGTCTTTACGATTTTAACGCACCGTGAAAATCTGCATTGGCACTTCCCCTACAGACTTGAAATATTATTTTGGCGGATTTTTTTCCCCGCTTGTAGAATTGGCAATACCAGTGAGAAGAATCAATTGACGACTTATTGCCAAACATCAATGCGGTGAGAAAAAGAAAAAAAAAGAATCCTGCCAAATTGGCTTTTAGCGGAAGTGAAAATGTTTGTAAAGTAAAAGACCGGAACAAAAACCATTTCAAGTGTGAAGATAAAATATATTTTCTTTTCTTTCACATAAACAGTTTCTCTATCGTTGTTAATACATTCAATATAAATTCGCAGAAGTTTGCACGTATCTGGTTATAGATAATATTTGAAAGAATATTGAAAATCCCAGTCTTTTTTTTATCTTGCAATTATGATATTTCCGCCATTCTCCACAAACTAAACACATTCAATAATATGTGTCCTTATATTGTCTTTAATTCGCTTCCATCTTTGGGAATACAGCGAGTTTCATTTAATAAAATGTTTCAGTAGCAAGATTATTTAGATAAATTAATTGCATTTCTAATACTTTCTTATTATTTTTACTCAGTTTTACTTATTTTGTTTCATGTTTGTGAAAATGAAATTAAAAGGGGAAAAAAACTAACTTCATCTTTAGTTTATTTTGTATATTTAATTAAAAAGGTATTTTTTCTTCGAATGTTAAACTTGGATTTTTACTACAAGAAATTTTTGCATCATATTAATATTTTACGCATACTCATTTTTGCATCATACTCATTTACTTAAATACATTTTCGATTTATATAAACCGTCCTTAATATTATGGAAGCACTAATAAGAGGGCTTTTAGTTTCACTGAAATAAAAAAACTGCTTGTTAAATGCAGCTGATTAATTGCTAATGTTTGTTAGGTAGAAAGCCTTGCTGAGACATTATATTCTAAATTTAATAATTTACATGTTATTTTTTCCTATCATGTCGCTGAGAGATTGCTTATAACAAATAACAGCATTTGCATACATGATTTGTGACAATGCACATATCATTTTTAATAATGATCAATAATTACCTACACAGTTTATAATAATACATAAAAATGTGAATATAAAGTTTATAACAGTGCATATGTAGTACATGATAATGCATAAAATAGCAAATAATCTAATAATAATTGCATCCACTCTGAAAAGTTATTGAAATGATCTAAGATATTCAGCCCCCTCCCTTCCTCCAACTGGAAATAGAAATATTTGTTTGGAAATAAATAGGTAGGAAGTCATATCACCGACTCTCCGAAACGCCCGAAGGCACACGGATAAAATTACTAAATGACCGGACAGCCGCAATAGAAACACTGGCGGGAACTGTGGTTGAGTTCTAAGGGCCACCATCGGCAACGGTACAACCCTTCCCTAAGGTAGTACGTCTAGTCATCAATGGGAGGAGCCAGACCCCTCACCTTTTCGTGTACCTACCAGGGTATCCCCCCATAGTGGCGAGAACCAACCATCATGACGGAAGCATCTCGCCCTCATTTCGAGGCGCACTCCGGGGGGATAAATAGATAGGGGAAAAAAAATCTGACTGGAAAGAAATGCATTTAAAGTTTATAACAGTTTGCATAAAGTTTATAATAAGATCTAATAATAATGCATGTGTTACCGTTAAAGTATGAAATCCGTTATTTTATAGAATACCTAGTTATTACATGAAATAACTGATCGTGTCCGTTAAAGTGTAAAACTCTCTTGTATTTCGTGGTTTAACTAGTTATTTCATAGAATAACGATCTGCAGCCCATTAAAGTGTAAAATAATCTATATCATATATCTCGCACGACAAATACATTTACCTTATTTTAGCTATCATCATAAAAATAACCGAAGAAGGATTTTTCCAATTGGGCACAAGAAACGACCGCATAAAACAATTATATCCCCGATCCCAGTTCAGTGTCTGCGAACAAAAATTAATTAAAATCGAAGAATGGTACCGGAAGTACCGGATGTAGAAATATCGCTCCGGTCGGTTGCTACAGCTCAAAGTTTAGGTACTGGTCAGGGATTTAAAAAATGTTCGTGTAAAACCCAGTTTGTCAACAAAAAAGTGTTTTTGTTTTAGAAATAATGTTCTTTGTAATTCCAAGTGTCATTTTAGTAATCCTTGTTGTAACAAATGATTTTATGGTACGTTTCCATAAATACCATTTATACGCTGCATAAATTAGATAAATTGCTTCTTTTTCCTTTTCATTGTCTATCATTAGTTTAATTTCATTTTAGATAAATTGTTTATTTTACACTTTAACTGTCTCTCATTAGTTAATTTATAGAATACCTAGTTATTTCATAGAATAACTAGTTAAAGTGACAAATTAATAACATATTACACACTTTAACGGACACGATCAGTTATTTCATGGAATAACTAGGTATTCTATGAAATAACTGCATTATATACTTTAACGGTAACACATGCACTCTGAAAATCTGTTGAAATGTTCTAGGCTAATAAATTAATTTTTTGTATCTTAGAATAGAGATATCTGTTGGGAAATAGGTAGGATTTTTTTTTCTTTTTAAATCTGGGAATTGATAGGTAGAAAAAACTTAAGATTCGAATACCTAATACATCAGTTGTTAACGTTCATTTCTATTTTTCTGCTCCAATTAAAAGAGATGAAAAGATACGGAAGTTTAAATTCGACTTCCTTGATTGGAAATTGAGAAACACGCAAAATACAAAATCGGTAAAGGCCTTCAGAGACCAATTATAATTTATTTTTTTTTCATTTCAGATTTGAGTGAAACCTAGCAATAAAACTTCAAAACAATTTAAACTAAACAAATCTAATTGCTATGTAGGCTTTTCAAACGAAACAAATGAGTTTGACGAAAGAATGACTTTTCCTGACAATAGGAAGACTACAAACAAATGATAAAGAATGGCATCAATTAAAAAAAAATTTTTTTCTTTAATTCGAGCATAAAGTTTTTGAGACTAACTTGAAGAGAAATTTTCCGTCAATCAGCAATGACCCGATATTTTGAGAACAGTTAGAACATTTCAAAAGTTAAGGTCAGTGATTTTAAAATTTAATTGTCCAATAACAAGATTTAATTGTAATTCTTACTTTTCTTTGTTTAAATACTATGAGGGCATGGTAATTCCCGTTCCATTACCCGTGTGAGAATTACATCAGGCGCATTTTACCCTCTTTCCCTTCATTAGCGGTTTGGGGAAACCCGTTTACAGATGAGGTGGATGCTCAGGCCAGATTGACCCCCAGATTCTTTGGCTCTTTGATGTCTGTCCATTTTATAGACAGTTTGAGGAAAGTTCCAGAAGTCAGCAAGCGTAGTAACAGGTGACGGACAAGAGTGGTCACACAATGGGTCAGATGGCAGATTTACAACCATATACGTAAGGCAATGGGCCATATGAACGGGAATTTAGACTGATGGTAAAGTTTGGTTTCAGGGCTGGAGTTCGAGACCCGATTTTTCCGATGATTCGTCGCTTATGTGACCTAGGTACTGTTTGTTTCAGTATCTCAAGACTAGACCTTTTCAAGAATTCCACTTCCCTAAGGGGTGGTAACCAGGAAGATGAAAAGTTATTACGCCTTCTAATTCCGAGAATAATCTGCATTCATCCTATTGCGAAATATAAATTTCCTATTTTCATCTTTCCTGTCACACCCTCCCCCTCTTTTTTTTTTTTTTTTGACGAAATAAGCGCCTCCTAACGCATGCAGAGAGTTTTTGAATCCGAGAATGAATAAGACGAGTCTCGGTTCTTGGGCTAGATCTTGAGGCCCGACTGATCCACGATTCGTCGTGTTTGTTAATCCCTGTTCCGATGCCATCCTTGGGTCTGGCACATTTCCCTCCATTTCCACTCTCTTATGGTTTTCCGAGATTCTTTGATGTCTGCTTATTTTACTGACAATTAGGGGGAAGCTCCCGACCGACGTCCACAGGCAGTAGTGGTCATAGAATGGGTCAGTTGGCAGATTTATGACCAAATCCGTAAGGCCACAGGTGGTCGGTACGGAGCTTTAGTCAGGTAAAAGTCTAGGTTCCAGAGCTAGAGTTCAAGATCCGATTGCATCAAGAATTCATTGCATGTGTGAGTTTGGTATATGTTAAAACATTCAGGAGCTATTAGTTCGTTAGGAATATTGGTTGCGTTTTATTTCAGTGAAATATCTCACTATTTCACATATCTTGTTTCCATTGTTATCTCAGGGAAGTGATGTAAGCTTTGATTTCCGTTAGACATTTAAGAAGTCTTATTTTTATAGTTTCATATCTATTATGTTTAATATCTACGCGAATTTCTCTAATGATGCCTGATATATGGAATCGTGTGACTTTAACTCCCCATTCCTTTTCCTCAATCAAAATAGAACTGAATTCATATATTGAAATCCAGGGCAGAATTTTATTTCTAACATATTATCACATCCAGTAACATGCTATTTAAAAAATAACAATCAAAATAATTTAGTATGCTCTGTATAATATTTTACATCATAGAGGATTTTTGTCTACTGATGACATAAAAAATTATAAATTAAAAAAAAAATAAACTTTACTATTCACTAAAGAATACGAAAAAAAAAAAATAGTTAAATAAACCAAATCTTTACTTCTTGCTTTCCAAAAATGGGAACATGCAAATAAATATTTGTTGAAAAAATGAAATTGGTTTAAATTTCAGTGTAACAGCAAGTGATTCTTTTGCAAGTATTTAAAAAAAATAATAATAATTCAAAAATAAATTTATAATAACATATTTGATATTATTAAAAATATATCCTTTCTGAATATTAAGATGGTGTAAGTATTATATTTATGTCATAATATTTTCAGAAGTAAGCAAAGAAAATCAATATGATTTTACTTAATTATTTTATTTATCAAAAACCACTCCGAATCGCGCTGTTTCTCCTTCCAAATTAAATCTGCACTTAATTTGGTAATTTTTGATTCCTGGGTCTTGCCTAATAGAGCGTTATCAGGTACACATACATATAGAAATCGTTTTTATTATTTTTCAGAATGAGAATAGGCTGTGCAACATCTTAAGCAAAATTCCAATTTGCCATTTTACTAATTCATCAAGATGTATCCTGTATAATTTATACCTGTCGCATGATTCAATAACTTTATTTTATTGGGTATATTAGAATTCATGGCCAAAAAGCCTCGAATCTATTTATATTCTGCATAAAACGTATAGACCAAGAGCAAGCAATTGTATGTTGAAAATCAGGCATCATCTTATTATTGGGTAAAATTACGTAGACTATCTGTGAGATTCTTTGTATTTTTGTGATTGTTTCGAATAACAAATTGACTCTGAACTCTTAATTGCATTTGTGACTATATTTTGTATGTAATATTTTTTCACCATCTTCGAATCCTGAATTCAGGGATAATTTTTGTGTACATTTCATCTTCAACAGAATACGTATGGTTACGAAAATCTTCAATGATGGTGGCGAATGAAATCCAAAAAGACGATAAGGAAACATAACGCTTTATTTCACGTATTTTCAAGGAAACATTATGCATAGTCTCAATATTGTAGGCAAGGTGTATTCAAAGAAATAGCATTTGTAGAAACTAAAAGCACAAAAATATAGCAAGTAACTAATTAAATTATAGTAATAGAACGCAGCATTCACTTATTATCAATTCTAGAGAGAAAATAACTCGTTTCAACATTTTTGGTTAGTTTTTTGCCTACTCGTGATGTTATATTTAATTCTAAAAAAGAATCTTTAGATCGCGGTTCTTAATACAGACAAAGTTTGCATTTTCTAGGATTTTCATTTTTGCCATCAAAGTCGCGAAGGTTGGAAAATATTAGCTTGCCATCTATTAAGAGTTTCTGTAAATTTCTCTTTCCAACAATAAGATTATCATGGCAGGAAAATTACATAATATTAGTTCGGTAGGGAAGTTACCATGAGATTAACGTGGTAAGCAAATTACCATAAAATAGAGTCATAATACTACTTTGTATTGTATTATGAAGTATCATGGTAACTATTGTTTATAATCAGCAATAATTATCTGGAATAGTAGCTATTTACATTCTTTTTGTAGGATTGTTGTTTGCTTACTCTATATAAGTGTTCACCAATTTGGAAATTAAGTCTTAAATATTTTCCGATTTTGTGGTCTCTGCGTTATTCCCAGAATCCAATATTAAGCAATCAATCAGAATCAGGAACAATCATTGAATTCTCTCACACACACTAAGTACATCACTAACTACATCTGATGTTTTGCTTGCCGTCCTCCTTCATATCTGAAGCGTAATAATAATAATAATGAATACTTATTGAAGTGGAAAGGTAATTTGTCTCCCCCCTGTCAGAGGTCCACAATAAAAATGACCCTATTTTCAAAAAAAAAAAAAAAAAAAAAAAATGTTTTCAAACTATAGTAAGCTTTCTGAATATTCACAGAGCAGACAAAATATTTGAATTAATATAAGCCGGAGTGGTCCTTCCAAAACTTTCTCACATATTCTCTAATGAAGATGCTATTTCCCCCTTCCTTCCCCCGAAAAATATTGTAGATCTCAGATAAGGCAGAGAACATCTTGCAGGACACCCTCCCCCACTCTAAAAAAATGTGTACCTTAGATAAGGCAAAAAACGACTTGCATGGTAATAGTTAAGAAATATTATGCTTTGATGTGAATGTAGCAATTTTACTGAATCTATTGTTACGAATCTGTGATGCGGCTTCCCAGCATAGTTGGTCCCATAGGAGGTTCCAGAGCTTGGCGACAAACTTGGCGACCATTTGGCGACTTGGTGACAAATTTGGTGACTTTGGCGCTAAAATAGATTATACCCGAAACATCGAGAATTTTCCCGATCCGTCCAGTAGGAACCGAGTTACGCCTCGAACATTCCTGATTGGTTGAGAGGTTCCTAGCCCCGCCTCCTGAGACATATAAAAGGAGCTGCAGCTGCCGGGGAGTCGTCGTGAATTGAGTCGTAGTCGGAAGCGACAGAGAAGAGAGTCGTGAACCAGATCGGAGAGTAGTCGGAATCGATGGTAAAGAACTGGCCTTCCAGAAATAAGCGGAGCAGCGACGGAGCGAAGCTAGTGCTGAACTAAGCTGTGCGCTACTGTCTGCAGTAGAGTCTTATTGTGTGCTGTTATTGTATGCTGCTGTGTATGCTATTGTATGCTGCACGTCTCGGCTGAAGATAATCGTCTTCTGTGCTGTATATAGTTGTCGTCTTTGTGCTGTCCTGTGTGTTTTCGTGTAAATAAATGTCGTTGTTTCATTTTCTACTGCCGCAGCTGATTGAGTGTTCTCCACACCATATAACTCCCACTATCCAAACGAACGCCCGGAAATTTCGTAACACTATTGTGTTCCTAGGCGAGTTTTTTGGCCATTGATCCTTGACATGAGCTTAATAGTATCTGAGAATAGAACTTGTGTTTTAGAATGCTTTTTTAAACCGATCGAAACCAACATTTAAGACAAAATGCAATTGCAATCAGAAAATCATATACTAAATTTGATATATTTAATGTGCTGTGTTTTTATTATTGCGTTTACATGCGTCTGAAAGTACAGATCGACATACAGTCAAACCCTTCATGTATCTGGCTCAAAATTTGATAGGTGTCTACCTTATAGATGGTTAATCTGAGTATCGAATTTTATTCATCTAGCTTTCTTCAATTTGTAGTATCCTGCTAACTTATATTTGAACGGCCGAGTGGACAGATTTCCTCTGAATGGATTTGACTCAATATTTGATGGAACAAAATTTCTCATATGCAGGATATTATCCTTCTAGCTCAAAGCGTTTTTGAGTTATCTTTGTCACAGACAGACAGACAGACAAACAGAGAGACATAATGCCAAAAATGCGTTTTTCGAACTAAAGCAAGTCTAAAACGCAAAAATTCGTCAAATTCAAAGTTTCATTCTTTTTTCTTTTTATGATTACAATATTTTATCTATACCGCATATGGCAAAATAAAGAAAATGTATGCAAAAATAAATTAACATAGTCTAATGCAGAAATTCTTAAAATTTTCCCCAGTCGTGTCGCGCTTGAAATTCGATAAAAATTATAAAATTTACTTCTAAAACTAAATCTATTTAAAATCTAATTATAAAATTTCTAAAAATATAAATTTACTTTATTTTAAACTTTTATATAATCTGGACATTGCTATCCTATTAGAGTGCTTTTCTTTACAGCCTAACTCGATCGTTTTTCATCAGAATTTAAATTTTTTACGCACAAGTTGCGCATAAATAATCCTTGTAAAAAACTCGGAATCGTAATATTTTTTTTTACGTGTTGCAAACCAAGTTTAACCCTTTATTTACTGAATTATGTTGCCATCAATTTTTCAACTTCATTTTTGCACTAATAGTTAAGTTTTCTTGCAAAATAAGCTCAGGGAACCCAAGAAAAATATTTAAATTAATATAAATATCTTAATTAATTTAATTATTAATTAAATCCTTTTAATTCCTACTTTTAGCTTATATTAATTTCTTGCTATTTGAGTTACATTCTCCGTGTTCCTTAGAATACCATCAGCAAAAATTCTCATATTACGAAGATATAAGCCAGATTTAAATAGTACTTTTAAGTAACGTCAGTAAATAAAGGATTAAGAAGCCGATATTTGAAAGTAAAATACCTGGAATAAATTTTTAAAAAAATAGTTTTAAATAATGCTCATTTTGGTTATTCTAAAAATTTTAAAATCTTGTTTAATTAATTTTTTTTCTTCTTTTCATTCCTTAATTTATAAACCATCATCTTAATTCCATGAAATTTTTACATCAATTATTTTTGTTAAATTTACAACAAGATGGCGCTAGTCACATGGAAATATTAAAATAGCCTATTGTCATAGAAAACAAAAAGTATACAAATATCAGTTATCCGGCACAGTTAGAAGTGAATAAAAAGAAAGTTACAAAATTCCATCTTCACGAACATAAAAAACGAAGCCGAAAATAAAAGTATTCGAAAAATGCTAACTAAGACGGTGTTCACTTTTTGTCCTGTTAGATTTTTAAGTTTTTAATGCATTTTATTCATTCCAGTTTTTTAAAGTTGAATTTGCATTCTCTCTTATCAAACGATTTGTGAATTCAAATGATCGTCAACCACTAAAAATATGTATGCATGAAAAAGGGATAAAAGAGAAAAAAAATGTCATCCGCGAAGTACCTGCTTCGAGGTTAATGAGAAAGGCGCCGTAATTGCCGGCTGATGGACGACGTTTTCCTTAAGAGCCGTGAGAAACGGCACAGTCGCAGTTAAGCTGCGACAAATCGCTCCGCAGAGAATCCGAAACATTCCAAAAAACGCCATTTTTACGAGCCCCATGAGATTTACGATGCGCGCGCTATGACATACCCCCTCACCCCCCATCCGATAAACGTTTACGGTAAATGATAGGAGGAAGAGCGGAGTAAATGATCGGATGATACTCGGAAAATGGAAGTTATCTCAACTCCGTCTGCGGAAGATATTCCGGATTAAGCTAAGCAAATTAAGGAAAAATAGTGCAGGTCGAATTAGAGATGTGTCGATTGAAATTTTTTTTTAACCATATTTATACGAAAATGGAAGCGAGTGTTTTGTGGCGACATTTCATTGCTGAGTAAGCCAAGTCGTCTCTTCATAAGGATAAAAATTATTCAATTTTATTTTTTTCATTTTTAGAATTCTTTTTGCCACTTTACCTGTCATCTTTATGCATAATAATCTAGCCTTTAAATTATTTATACTTACTGTTTTTATTGCCTTTGTAATTATATATATATATATATATATATAATTTTCATTAGTCGTTTCTACAAAATGATCGCTTAATAATAACGAAATAACATCTAGTGACCTAGAAACAATACTATGCAGGATATTCAATATAATCGTTATTTGATAGGCTTATCGTTCCAGCTGCAGAAAAAGAAGGTTTTTAAATTGAGTAAAAAAAAATTATAACAATTTAGGTTTCAATCAATGATTTATGCTTAATCAATAATACACATTATAATTTTGGATCAATGACTAATTCTTGAACATTTAGAATAGGCTTATCGTTCTGCCTAAAAAAATGTTTTAAGTAATATAAAGAATTATAACAATTTATGTTTCAGTCAATAAATACAGTTCTAAAAAATTACGGAATCTAACTGTTTGTATTTTTTGTATTTTCTCCCTATTCTAATGGTCATTCTTGAAAAAATATTTTTGCGACTTAAACATTTTAAATAGAAATATATATATATATATATATATATATATATATATATATATATATATATATATATATCACTCTTCTGCTATCGAAATTGGCTAAGATATGAATCTTTGAATTTCGCTATTTTGGATAAATTAAGTTCGTGAATGGATGGTCTTACTTGAGACAGCCATAAAATTATTTGTAAAATTTAAATAATATTCAAAATCTCATAATTGTTTTAGTTTCCTTAATAGAAGAGTGGAATTTTCTGTTTAAAACTAATAATATAGAAAAACTGCATATAAATGAAATTTTTTTAACAGTACATTTATTGACTGAAATAATATAAAAATATTTCATAACTTATTCAAAGCATTTTTCTAACTGAAACTATATATCTTTCTTTAATGATTTAAAAATTAACCATTGGTCCATGATTAGTGTAGCCACCATGTGTATTGCGTGTCCGGGTCACCAACTGTAAATTTTCTATATATTTAGCGTACTCATTACGATGACGGGATTAAGAAAATAATAAATGCATTTACAAAAGCAATAAGATAAACTGTAAAATTATTTACAAGAAGATCAAATTACTCGCCCAGATTTTATGATAGAAATGATAAATAGAATGAAATAAAAAAAAAATTACGAAAACAAAATGTGTGACTAAAAATTCGATTAGCTCCTGTCCTGATATAGTCAGCACTAAAATGTTCCAGCAAGTTTATTCGTAATTTCTAGGTATATCTTTGGAAATAAATGGTTATAGAAAAGTTTTGTGGCGGCTAGTGAGATTTTAATATCACCCATGCTTAATCGCTGGTGGTAGCTTGATATAAGCAATCGAGTTTTAATCATTCTGAAAGACAGAAATTCAGCACAATCTCACCGTTGAATTTTGTCAAAATTTTAAATCTTTCTCTCTTATTCTTGAGAAAATATGAAAAATTAAAATAATAATAATAATAATAAAGAAAAGAAAAAGAAGGAGAAGAAAGTGCCTTTTGTTTCGGCTGCCCCATGGTTTATGACGTAAACACAGGGGACTGCTAGAAGCATGATAACGGTTACTTCACTACAAACGAGCAATTTCTCTTTTCAGAGTTGTTTTTGATAGAAGCAGTTAATGGATGATGCTGCCGTCCATTGTTCGGCTTTCTCTCGTTTATATATTAAAAAAAAAGTGAATAAAAGATTATAACAAGGGCCGAAGCATCCAAAATCTCATCCCCATTAGTCTCTCCTGCTTCCACCAATTAACGAAGCTCTATTTTGTATCATCCCTCCAGCAAGAATTCATCATAACCTATTTGCGTAAATGCCCTTATCATCCTTCTGGTGCAGAAAGGAAACTTTTTCGCGCGGATGTAAACAGCACTTGTTGGGTTTCCAGAACTTTTTTTTCTCTCTCGTTTCACTTCTGCCAGGATGAATGGTTGGTGCTGGAAGGCAGCTGAAATATTGGCAGCTTTACCGATTTTTCTTGCTTCGTGCTTTAATTATTGGGAAGGGCTTTTAAAGAAGCAGCCAACTTTTCTCTCTTGGCGAAAAAATGAAATGAAAAGAATTAGGGAATAATTAACGACGCTGTGTTCGCTCGCAGGGGAAAATGGCGTCTTCATTAATGTTTACCGATTGCAAACGAAAAAAAAAATGCTGTTAAAAGTAAGAAACTTGATTTTGTAGTATCTTTATTCGCTTATTTATTGAATTCGAATTATTTTATTTAGTTAAATGCGCCTAGAAATAAGCATTTTTTTTTTTTTTTTCATTTTTCTAAAGATTGTTATAGTTTTAATTCAGCGCTCGTCATCAAAAAGATTTTTTTTTCTTCTTTTCAGCTTCAATTATTTGATTCATATTTGGCTTCAAACACATTTTTTTTTCTTGCATTAAAATATAGTGCAATTATCTTAAAAGAATGTAAGTTCTTTCTTATTGTCCTGGAAGAAAATTTTCGTTTTAAAACATGACTCTTTATTTGATTTTTTTCCCCCTTCATTTATAGCATCAACATTTTGTTGCTGCCATTTTTTTTAAAGCGATAGTTTGAAAGTTGAAATGTGTTTCATTTTAATTACTATAAAGGATTTCGTTTATTTAAATCGTAATTACCATCTAATGCTTGTGAATGAAAACATATCTGGAAAAATGTTTGGGGGAGATAAACTAAATAATTTCATATTTAAAGTTTTTATAATGATAATGCCTTGGAGAAGGGTAGCAAAAATACTCTGTATTGTGAATATTCTATTCACTACATTATAGAGAATGGAGCTGCGTCAATTAATATGAAATTGCAAAAGAAGCATATGTTATGAGAAGAATATGTTTTAAGAAGAATGTTATAAGATTTATATGTTATATGTTATAATAATAAGAAGATAAAATAAGCATATGTTGTTTTTTTTTTTTTTTTTGCATATGTTATACGAATGTGATGTATTCGTTTGTATTATTCCATAAAAAATGCCCAATGAAAATAATTAAAATATTAAAAGAAATTTTATATTAAAATCAATTTGGATATGTAAGATGGCTTTAAAAAAATTCTGAAAGACGTTTGACTTTGCATTGTTCTAGTCAAGTGAAGAAAAATATTTTTTTTTACTTTATATAATGTATCATTTATTTTTCATTTAAATTAATGCACATTTTAAAATCGAAAATAAGATCCATTTTAACAATGAAGTTTTCTTAAAAATCACTTGTCATTTTACTTAGAGAGGTTTTCTTTGTTTGTTTGGTTAACTGAATATCAGGCATTTTCTTTTATAAAGACTATATCAAGAGGCATAATAAGTTCGATTGTGAAATTTAGTTTTCCAAATTGTGGCATTTCGTTAATGACCATAAGTTTGTTAATGACACTTTTTTTCATTAAAAAGAGAACGACCGAATTATACATCTTTATAAGTTTCCTATCCTAATTAATGTTTTAACATAATCATGTAGCTTATTTTTGCTGAATTAACTCTGCTGAGTAGACCTCAATGTCATATGACTAATTAATATTGTTAATTATATTTACAATATGCTTTGAAATATTCAATGAGGTTAATTAGAAACGTGACAAACAGGTTTCCAAAAGAAGAAAGATATCGAAGATCAATCCAATGTCCCTCCATATTAATGAATTTAGAACTATTAAAATTGTTTTAGTATTGAATTGTGCAAATAATTTTTCTGCATGATATTTCATGTTTTAAACATTAAATTTATAATTATAAAAATTAATTTATAATTAATTTTTATTAAATTAAATTTATAATTATTTTTTAAAATAAAAAAACACATTATTAAATAAAAATTGAAGAAGGATTTGTTCAAATCATTTCCCATAAGAAATTACAGCATTTCTTCTCTTTGGGGCAACAAACAAATTTCGAAAAAATGAAGACCAATTCACGATATTTGTATGGGAGATGAGACTTTCTCTAGAAAGAACACTCTGCATGGAGATAAACAAACAGTAGTCTGAAAGAGCAAAATCTAGGGAATATGACGAAGTGATTCTAAAGTTTCTTCACCTGATCTGGTAACCTATGGAAGAATATCCTCGTGGTGAAAACAACCTTTTGCCTTATTCTGGACAATCCTCCTTCAATGCGTCGTTCAAATGGATGAACTAGTGTTCGTATCATTCATCATTGATGAGTTTTGCCAAGTAATGCTTCCAAATTTGTGTCTTTAATTGCATGCTTTTTGTCATGGATGTTGAGATAATTATTTTTAAATCTCTGAAGCCACTTTTTGCAAGTTGTATTCGATAAGGCATTTTCATTGTAAGTGTTCAATAGCAAACGACATGCTGTTTCTTTTTTGCTGTTTTTTTAATAGATTTTTTATAAAGAAATAATGTAACTTAATTTCCCGCAGGTGCTGTTTGTTTCGCTCAAAACTCAACATAGTTTCTCAGTTAAAATAATATATATTCTATACTTATATAAAGCTCAATGTGTGTGTGTGTGTGTGTGTGTGTGTGTGTTGGCGCTCTACAGGCCAGGCCATTTGACCTACAGCTACCAAATTTGGTACATGTATACCTTAGAGGTCGGGAATGAGCACCTGGTGTCCCTTTTTTGAATTTTTAATTAGAATTTTAATTATTAATTAAAAACTAACTTTCCCGCCAAAATATCTTCCATTTTCCCCACCGCCAAATGAGTAAGGTTTCAGTTTGCTTTTTTTTTCAACAGTAATGAAGTTAGGGTTAAACTTTTTTGGTCGATCATTTCAAACGATTCTGTTTATTTTCTTAATGTTTGATGCATTTAAAATTTAACATTGTTAATGAATCGATCTTTCAGATTCATTCTGAAGTACTTTTGAATTAAAATAACACAGAATAAAGAAAATTAAAAATGTCTAATCTACATAGCGTTACCCCAACTGGCGTAGAAAAATTCACTCATTTGCGTTACCGTAACAGGCGTTGAAAATTCACGCATGCGCATTGTGTTCTGATTGTTGACAATATTATCAATGGATGATTCTTGATTTAAATTATTTTTAGGTTAGTTGCATGCTTTTATAATTAAATTGTATTTATGTTAGTTATATATTTTTTGTATATGCTTATAGTTTTAATTACATCATTTTTTAAGTAGTTTTTTTAAACCTGTTTTCGACCGATTATTTTAAGCGATTCATTTTATTTTCTGAGTGTTTAATGCATTTAAAATTAAACATTGTTAATTAATCGGTCTGTTCATGATGAATCTGAGAAAATTTTGTTGACAAATTCTTGAGATATTACATAAATTCAGAAAGATATTCTTTAGTGCCCATAAAGTTTAAACACTCATTGACTCTGTTATCAGTAATCATATTAAAAAAAATGCTTTGTTTCTGTAAAAAATATTATTATATTAATTGCAGATTAATTCTTTCCACTTTAATTTAAAGCATAAATTCTACGGGTGCTAACAGAAAATTAGAGAGATACATATTACGTTATGACTGAAGGCCTTTATAATATTATGAGCGAATTATACCACTATCAAAATTTGAAGTTTTAAAATATTTTGATGAAGAATCTATTAAAGTAGGAATTGTGTAAAATATTTGATTATTAAAATTTAAACGAACATTAAGATTGGCGAACCAGCTGGTCGCCAAAGGCGGCTAGTTTAAAATAAACCAAACATCACACACAAATTTTTAAAAGTTGTCAAAGTTTTCAAATGCATATTGTCTAATTTATTTGTAGGCAAGCAGCTCTATTAACGCCACCTATCACCATTCTGAGAAAGCGGCAGAGTCATGTTTATATATCTAAAATTTTAAATAAATATGTATCAAAATGTCACATAAATAAACTATATTTCATTATAAAATCTTTAATAATTTGTTGATTGATGTGACGTCCGTCACTATCTTTATAAACTGATTGCTGTCTGTAAATCATGTCATAACAAAGGCATGATGCAAAAAACGTTCAAAACGCACTACAGACCAGATTGTTAACATAGAGCTATCAAATTTTGTTCGCAATTATTTTTTAGGAAGAAGATACTTACTAATAGATATATTTTTCAAAGGTTTAATAAATAGTTTCATTAATAAAAATAATTGAAAATTTCTGGATATTTTTTTATCAATAACTTCTGGGCATATTGTCGTATAAAATTCTCTTTTATTCCATTTCGCGTTGCATACAATTAGTTATGCAATGATACCTGTGGTACAGTTTTTCTCTAATTGATATAAATATTTAATTGCCCGGCCCCTTAAAAATAAGTACTTTAATTAGCTGTAGGATAGTCATCTTTTCAATAGGTTGAACACGAATCTCAGTCATGCTGTTAAATATTATCGGAACAATGAAAGAAAACGAATTCAATGTGCAAGTGAATCAACTGAATAAAATTATCAAATATGTTTAAAAGAAAGAGAAAAATAAATGTTTCTATATATTTAGACAAAAAAAAAAAAAAACTGTAGATAATGCCAAAAACAAGAATATAATCCTTATTATAGAGGTAAATATATAGTTTCCATTGCGTGCTGGCACTTTATTAATCCTTAATGTATTTTAACTGTTTTTGAGAATTCTCCGATATGAAAATGCTGATTATTTACAAAAATGTAAATATTTTTGTTCTAAAAAATTCAGCATTTATCACCTTTCTTACACATTTTTAATTGATTGAATTCATTTGCCAGCTGGATATATCATTATATCTTCATTATATAAACAAATTTGTTTCCGAAACTAATAAATTTTATTGTATTGATTACGGTTTAAACCTCGAAAAGAAATAAATTCAGGATTTTCATTAGTACAATTTTTTTTTCTTTTTTTTTTAAATTCTTTTCTAAGAAGTCACTTTAATTTTACATTATAAAAAATCTAAATAATTTTTAGAATTAGCTTTATATATCCTGAATTTCGCGTTCATTATTTTATTTTTTTTATTTTTACATTTTTTTCTCTTTTTTTAAGTTTTATTTAATTGTCCAATTTGTCACTTAAATGCTTATTAAAAGAAAGAAAAAAAAATTTTCAGGTAAATTTTTTTTAATTGTATGTTAAGTTAATTAGAAGTATCAAAAGCAAACTAATTTATGCTTTTTTTAACTACTACTAACATGCTACTAATTTGTCATCCATGCTTTTTTTCTCTCGCTTCAGCGCATGTCCTTGTACAATACTCATTGCAACTTGCGTGGCAAACATGGAAAGATTAATTGGCAATTCTTTTTAGGGTTATCGAATTATAGCAAGCAGAGGAGAGAACCTTCAATTTTTAATATTTTTTTTCAAAATTAATTTTAAACACAATTTTGTTGCAATGTTTTCTCTTTATATAACTACATACTTAATCTTGTTTTCCTTTATTCGACCACAAACTGTCTGATGATAACATATATCTTAACATATCTCAAACTTTCTCATGATACCATATACTACCAAGCTTTATCATATCTACCATATTTATTATCCTGATATCATCATTATTGTATTCATTATTGTAATCATCATTATTGTATTGAATGATAAATTTAATTCTAAAACGAAATGAGATTTTTGATATCTGGAAAACATTTACATTACATCAAATTCCACTCTACCCTATTCACCCTTTAATTCGATACTCTAAATAAAGTACCGAATAGCTAGCAAAATATAACTAGAATTAATTTCAGATTAAATAAAAAGTTTAAGGCGTCATTAATTTTTCGAATAAAAAGGAAAAAATAACATCAAAATTGTAGTAACTATCATTTTAAAATTAAAATAGATTGATAAAAAGTAACAGAACACGAATTAAAATTTCTCCATTTGTTGCTACTATCTCTGGAGAAATTCGAAATATTAATTATGATTGGATATTTTGATATTTGCAGCATATGTGCTTCAAACTCACTTTCCCTAAATTAGCAATATTCATAAACGAAGTTGTTGACACTTAGTAAATTCTTTTATTATTATTAATTTCTAAATGAAATGAAAAATTGCAAGCCATAAAACAACGTCATAACATCAAAAGTTCATTATTAGCATTCTAACATCAAAATAATTTACTCGTAAATAAGTAACAGAATATGAATTAGAATTTCTCCATTTGTTACCACTATCTCTGGAGAAATTCGAAATATTAATTATGACGTAATATTTTGATATCTGCAGCGTATGTGCTTCATATTCACTTTTCCAAAATTATTATATAAGTTGTTTATTCATAAACGAAGCATATTACATTTAATAAATTCTTTTATTAATATTAAATTTCAAATGAAATGAAAAGTTTCAAATCATCATTTTTCTTGGGAGTTAAATTTATAATGACATCATCAAAGTTATTAGCATTCTAAAGTTAAAATGGGTTGATAGTGAAAAGTAACAGAGTATGGATTAATATTTCTCCATTTGCTGCCGTTGTCTCTGGAGTGCCCCCAAACATTAATTATGACACGAACGAAACAATTCTTCGCTCCGGAACAGTTTTAATTATCAAATCTCCTGGAGCAGCAGTTGAAATGTGCCTCCCCATTGGTGGACCCTTTGGAGAAAAAGCCGCATCGATTGGAGGCGGCTGGGAACTCGGACAGATGCGGGACATCCCACAAAGGATGGTGGAACACAACAAATATTCAATCAACTGAGATTTCAGACGCGCCGCCCGATGATGAATGGCCCGCAGACAATCCGCCAGCTTTTTGTCTTCGCTGGAATGCCGGGGCTCTGCGATGTTCATTCTGGGAGCGTGCTTCATTCCAAAATGGCTCGCAGAAGAGGGGTTGGCGAGTTACGGTTTGAAATTTATTACTAGATATTCGAGAAATAATGGCGAAATAAAACTGGATCTTTGTTTATGTTTATGTATATAGATTGTTTCATACCTTGTGATATTTCGAGTACTACAGCAAGTAAACAAAATCGAATTTAAATTTTATCCATTTTATTATCTCATTGAACCTTCTTAAGTCAATCGTAAAACTGCTATCTCAAATGGGTTGCTATTTGATGGCTTTAACGTCTTGGCCTTGGGGGTAATGAATTGAGAGATTGAATGCCAATTCCATCTGCACATGGGGGGTTTGTTGCCTATTATGATTGAAGTAAAACATCCTCTGGTATGAAATTTTAAAAACTTAGTCTTATGAGTCATTCTTATATGGCAACAGTTGAAAATGATAAAGGCCATCATAAAACACCTCGGTTGTCATTACAAATCGGAATGTCAGTCTAACAAAACAATGAACTCAAATGTTCGCAGTAAGTAGGACTTGACGTTAGCTTACTTTTAGTCTTCAGTACTTTGAGTATCATAAATTCTGCAGTTACAAGATTATTCCAGGTGTAACAAGCTAGTTCCATATGTAAACTAAAGTTTTTTTTTTTGTTATTTTTAATATTATTTAACCATCCTTAACTCAAGATTATTATTATTATTATTATTTGGGAGAGAGTTAACTCTCGACTTTCGGAGCTAAGGATTACAGGCTCAAATTTCGATTCTGTCTAAAAACTGCCTTGTATGAAAGTCTACTGTTGTTTAAATATGTCATGGGTCTTTATGTAATTTTTGAGAGTAGGATGCCATCTTTTCATTTGATTATTGTTTGAAATTCATTTGATTATTGTTTTTCACTTACATAGAGTTTGGATATCCCAAAGTTAGAAAACTTAAAGATACTCAAAAAATACTCAAAAGAAGAATAATACTCTAATGGTTGCATAATATTTGACTAGAAGCAAGCTCTGAGAAATTTAAAAGAATAATATACGTATATTTTCTTGTGGACTTTAATAGAAGTGCAATTTTTGCACACTTAGCAGGAGAGACTGTTGTTCTTTAAATATAAGTTATCTCAGAATGAATTACCTTGCAACAAAAGGTGCATTATCTCAAGAAATACTCACCAGTATTTAATAAAAAATTGTTGTTTCCCATTCAGATCTGGCTTGTGAGTGCAGCCTGATATAGTTTTTTTTTATGAAAAAAGTAAAACTATTAAATAATTACATTTATTTATTTATATACCTCAAGCACAGTTTGTTAATTTCCAATATATTCTGAATTATTCAATGTAATTTAGTAAGTATATGGAATACTCTAAAGGTTGTAAAGTAAAGTACCAAGTTACCAAGTACTTAAGTTACAAGTACAAGTAAAGTAAAGTACCATGTAAAGTTTATCAAGTGTTAGTACTTTAAACTGTCACATTTCCTGCCATGGATCACAAACACATCTTATATCGAGGATCACTGATTCCATACACATGATGTTGCTTGTCGCGGACTTTTTTATGTTTAATGCCATCCCATGAAATAAGTCCAAGTAAAAATGTGAAAATATTGAACATGAAATTATAAAATAAGCGACTTAATCTGTGTATAATGAAAAAGAGAAAAATAAATAAAATTAGAGAATAATGTGAAGTGTTTAAAATCTTTTAAGCTCACAAAGTGATAAGATGTCAATTTGAAATGATAAATTTTGAAACCTCCAATCGTTATACAAGGTGTTCACTCTAATCGAGGCACAATAACTAATTTCTAAACGGTTTTGCGATAGCCATACAGTTTGTAAACATTAGAAACAGTAAAACAGTTTGAAAAAAAAATCTTTTACTGAAGCAAATAATCAAATTAGAATTGCTTCAGCCCTCCCCTTTTTTTGTCTAAGTTTCCCCAATTTTATCTGTTATATTTAGAAAAATATTCTTGACACACTAACATCTTAAGCATTAAAAGAATTACAGACCTCTATATTTAAAACTGACTGAGTTGAAGCGTTGAATTTCATTATTTAAATCAATCAAATGTATGTCGAAGAAATAGGCTCCATTACTGAAACTTGTCCTTTTTGAAGCTTCAAATGAAATTGCAAATCGTCTTAAACAGAACTACTGAAAGCTTCATTGTTCAATCAGTTTGATAGTAGAGGCGTGGAATTTTTGTTTTGTTTTGTTTAAATTGCTATTGGGTCAAAAATAATTTCTTGTGGATGACTAATAGAATACGAGGACTATGAAAAAATTTCGACATAATATTTTTAAAATAATAATTCTAAATAATTTATTGTATCAGCATAAAATATAATTCTTTAATTGATTTACAGCTTTTCTCTAAGTGGAACTATATGCAAATCTATAATGGTTTAGAAATTAACTATTGGTTCATGATTAGAATAGATGTTCTGCATGAGAAAGTTTATTTGGGGACTGTTATATTATTAAACGATCATAGACCAACGAATATTGCGATGATGAAGCGCTTGTCCACCAGGTGAAATTGTCGTTTTTATCTGAGTTTTAAAAAATGATATCTTTTACTCAATAATTCTTGGGTAACCTTTGGAAATGCTAGAAGTAAAAAAAAAATGCAGGTAAAAACAAAGCAAATTTTCAAAAACACACAAGCAGAAGATATTCTATTACATATTGATAAATATAGATTATAAAACAGTCTTCTAAATATATTTAATGCTTCGTGCAGATTCGCAACATTATCAATATTATTGGCCAATTTTAAAACTGACTTGAGCATTTATTTAGTAAAGGTATTTACTAGATCGACCAGAATTCAGAAAAAAACTGACCAATCTTGAAATATGTACCTAATCTTGATGTCGATTTATTATATCAAACATTCACAAATAAAAAAATATGAAAAATTAACATTCCAAGGAGAGTAAATATTTTGATCAATACAAAGGCTGAAGAAATTATTTTACATTGAAATAAACTGAAACAATAATAATAATTTTGATAGAAAAATAATGCTATAACATTAAATCCACTTATATATTAAAAATTATTTTTAACTGGATTTATTTCAATCCAGTTAAAATTGTCTATTTAATATCAGAATCCAATGTATATTTTTTAAATTGGTAATGCATCAGTTGAGTATATTATGAATTATTGAAGCTTAAAATAGGAGTTGATAATTAGTTTAATAATTTTCCACTCAAATACAAAACAACTTAAGACAAAAACTTTTTTGTATTTATTC
Source organism: Argiope bruennichi (assembly GCF_947563725.1). Classification (NCBI taxonomy): domain Eukaryota; kingdom Metazoa; phylum Arthropoda; class Arachnida; order Araneae; family Araneidae; genus Argiope; species Argiope bruennichi. The sequence goes on from NC_079160.1 coordinate 15,498,322, forward strand.
AATAAAGGTATGTGGCTTCTTCTTCACCTAGGGGTAGCAGATGCCTTTTTACAGGCCCTGCGTTTATCGAAAAATTAATTACACGAGAAAAGTGCCTTGTAGATTTACATTCATTATAACATTACAGCATTTTTTTCTTTACTTTTACAAAAGAGGAGGAACAAATTAGCATACCTTACATCACTCTTTGCATGGAATTCCAAGCTTTCATATTTGGTTTTTCAAATGAGCCGATAACTAGCTATTATGAATGGGGGGTTAAAAGGCCGCCGGAGCAATGTGGGATCGCCCCCTCACTGGACACCGTGGGACAGAGCATCTGGCAAGATTGTTTATTAATTCCCCGATATCTTCCACGACGGAGGCAACTACTTAATTAAAATTTCATCGAGTAAGTCACGATTAACTTAATTAGGCGGCGTTAATTAGAATCCCAAATGTTCTGATAAAAGACTCCTTTTTTAGCGACGGATTTATCAATGCCACTCGATGAAGCAATAAACAGCACAACACCGAGAGAAAAAGATCGTCCCTCCCCCCTCCGACCTCTTGGCAACACAAGAAGGATGCCTTTTTTTTCCCCTTTCTTCTAACCGATTTTTTTCGCTTTCCCCAGTGAATCTCGATGCGAACAAATATCGGCGCTTTGCTTTAGCGATACAGTCAGCTCTTTTATCGAAAAAATTACATTACTTTCGGGGCCTTTGCCTTGTCTCGAAAAAGGGAAACCGAGGGATCGGCCACAAAGTACCCGAAAAAAAAAACTATTTGCTATATAAGATTGTGGGTAAAAATACTTTAATTTTATTTAGTGGAAGTATAAAAGCATATTTAATATTTGGATCGTTGATTATAAACTTTTCAATAAATGTGGCAAATTTTGTAAGCTTTCCCAGAAAAACAGGGAGAATGCATTGCAAAGTATCCAAAGAAGCGTGGAAAATACAGAGTAAGCTTACTTACAATTTTTTATAGTAAATATGTATTTACACTTTTTGCATACGATTGTTAGTTGCTTACCTCAAGTATGGATTCATTATATTTTGAGATTAAATAAACAATATTTCACGCTCGAGTGCTTACTGGATATACATTTGATCTGAATTTCTGCTAGAATCAGTCTGAGGTGACCATAACTAGTTCTTGGAACAACTGGGCGAACTTAAACAATGCGTCATCAACTATATTTAGTATGCGGCTATAAAAAAATATGGCAATTATTATTTATTTAAACAAAACTTTAAGCTTCATTCTGTATCGTGTTAAAGATTTTCTTTCTATCACTTCTATCATCTCGTGTACAAAGTATACAAAAAAAAATCTGGATAAATCTCCAAATTTCAGACATGGAGACAAATATCCACATTTCTTACTGATTCTGAAAAGCAACTTTTTGGAATTATAAAATAACAATCTGTGAACATGATTACTCAAAAATGCTTTGATCTAAATGCATGAAATTGGGCATGTAGTCTTTACACTAAATGTGAAGATGTCTATCAAATTTTGGACGAAATCTAGCGAAAGGATGTCTGCATATGGGTTAATCCAAGTCCAAGACAGCTTGAAGATGTTAAGTGCTGTAGAGAAAAAATTTCGTACACAAATTTTGCATCTAAAATGTAGATCCGAATTAATTTTGGAACGAAATCTTTCATGGGCTTGATCGTCTGCCTCTTTGTACTTTTCTTACATCATAATAATTTAGATAAATGAAATTTGGTTTACAGTTTTAGAATATAAAGTGTAGACATTTTCGGGTACTTGTCTATTAACCGCTTATTCACGATTAATCATCAAAAAAATCGTTTGAGAGATTGTAAAATTGTTTGAGAGATTGAGCTATATTTAGTATAAATGCTAAATTAATGCCAAAGAACTATTTTTCGTGTCTATTGCTCACAAGTGGCATACGATTAATACACAATCAGCTGTTTGCTTTACTATACGACGAAGCACACAACTTTCATGTGCAAAAAGGAAAATCTGAGCACGCGTGAAGTTCACGCGGCCTTATCTAAGATCTATAATTTTTTTTTTTGGGGGGGGGGGCAGAAATGTTTCGGGCAGAGCACAATCCTCCTACAATAACACGTGCCAGTGTTATTGTTGGGGATTTGAGTGGAATTATTGTTGTGCAGGTTCAAAGATGCAAAATATTTGACACTTATGTGTCACCTTAATGAACGTCCGAGCTAATAAGTTTTCTGAGAGATTCGTTTGAAACATATATGTCACATCCACTTCTGACATTTTCAAGCTTTTCGACAATTTTATTTGAAAGCTATATGCGATCCGTGAGTAACAATTTTCCTGTAATTAGATGTTGAATATTTGCAGATATTAATAACAAATTTCTTTTTAACGCTGTAATGTTCTTATGTAAGTTACTTTCTGTAAACTACATGATACAAAAATTCGGTCAAAATCCACTATAAGACAGATTATTAAATTCGTTTTACCAATTTGTCAACCAGTACTTGAAGAATAGATGCTCAGTAAGTAAAAAGTTTTTCGTGTTTTTAATTAGCTTTTTAGTGAAATAAAAATTAATTGAAGTTTTAACATTTTTCCTCAAATTTGAAGCATATTACCGAAAAAAGTCAAACATTCCCCTCCTTCCCTTTTCGTTGTTCGCTAAGAAGTTAAAGGTATTTTTGTTTCAGCATTCATTTTGAAAAATTCTGTTCTAGCCGTCTTTGGATATCGGCTTATTCATCCAGATAATTGACTTTTCAGGCTATAAAATGATTCCCATAAAATTCATACGCATTAAAAAATAATTCACCTTTTTATTTGATACGATAAGTTTATAGCAAATAAAAGTATATATAATACGAAATAAAAGTGGAAGTAAAAATATTATTGCGGAGTTAATAACTGACAAAGGTGTGCAATTGAATGCTTTTATGGAAGAGATTTAATTTCATCATAATATTTAAAAGCATTGTATTGAATTAATTGTGTATCAAATTAAATTTAAAATATTATTAAAATTAAGGGAACATTGTACGAAAATTCAATTGTTATCATTAAAAAAATAATTTTTGAGTTTTAAGATAAACAAAGACCATTTTTGTAAGATAGTTGTTTAAGAAGGTATGAACATTCTATTTCCGTTGGCGAGTCATAGCGATTACCCATCTAAAGACAGTTAAACTTGCTTTTGAGCTCGATTAAGCCTATTACTTGATTTCTTCTATATCATTTTTCTTCTTAATGAACATTTTGGTGACACGGCGAACACTGTGCGGGACATTCCTAGTGATATTATGCACCTGTATTAACTACTAAGCGAAGCATAGCAGTTTTAAAATCATTCAGTGGAACAGTCTGACATTCATGTGATAGTTTGTTTACATTTGACTATTGCCACTCAACAATAAGTAATAAGGGCAATTTTTATATCACGTACGTTAGTGTTTTATATATTAGAGGCCAAGAATTCAGCATTTCAAAATATTCTGTGTTTTTACAAGTATTAATGCAATTTGTATGATCGCTTTCAGAGCCAGTCTGTCGAAACGGCTGAAAAGTTATATCGAATCGGAGTGCTCAAGGAGGGGGTGGAGCAGGTGCGGATCGATAATCCCCGCGAGCAGGATGTCGAGTGGTTTATAGGCCCTTCATTAGGTGGCCTCCTTAATCGGTCCGAGTGTCGCGTTTCGCGGGACTGTCGCTCATCGGCTTAAGCTTAATTGAGTCGCCGGAATGGATCGGTTAATATCCGGGAAGTGGGGATTAGGGGTCGAAAAAGGGTCTTTTAAACGTTTACTTGTGGGTTAGGAAAGTTTGTTTTGCGTCTCGTGCCACGGCCGAGGACGGAAAAAGCTCGGAAAAATGTAAGGTGATGGGTAATGAATTTTTTAAAGTCAATTTAATTTTAATTGAAAGAACGTGGAATGAGATATAAGGCCCTTACGTATTTAGCGATTAACAGAGGCCTGTAGGTCCAAGAGCAAATATTTAGTGGGATCTAAAATTAACAAAATGAATAAATATAATAAATATATAAAATCTGAAAATATTAATCTAATAAAGGGGCTTATGTGAGAAAATTACTTATTGTGTTTACACTAAGATAATGAAATAAAAATGAATGGTTTGAGTATTATTCTGTCGAAACAATCCAAATAATTAAATGTGTGATATATAATTTTCCATGTTGAAATCAACTGTTACAATAGCATTCATATTTAATACAGTCAATTACAGTTTATAATCATTTCTTATCTAAGATGTTTTTGTGCCTTTGAATGTGGGGTGGAAAGGGAGAGAGTTTGAAATTACTGAGAGAGGAAACTCTGAAAGAGGAAATAGATTGAGCTACATTTAATATCACTTTTGTTTCTGATCTTCGATTAAGTTAGCCCTGTATCACGTTCAATTAATCCCAGTTCGGCACATATATTTTAGACTACCCGTCTTTAAGGCCGCTATATTTAGAGAAAATCTTTTAGAGGAAATCCACCTGTATAAATCATTTAACGAAAACTAAGATTATTCTTATTACTTAAGTACTAAAAATTAGCACTAACCACATTCTTAAAGGAAGTAAAGGAGCGGTATCAATGAATTTCTTTTTCTTCGGGCTGATGCAAGAGTCGTACCATTAAAACATTAGAGTTATATTCATCTTTTCCCTAATTTTTATATTGTCTAATCGCATTGTAGATAGTTATATTCCCTACCCCACTGTAGTACTGTATACGTAATGGCTAAGTTTAACGTTAGAAAAGCGATATAAGAACAGACAAGCGACTGGACGGGCTCTGTGCGTAGGATGGTATAATCAGCAAATTGTTCATTCCCCTCAAAGTTAATCCGTAAGATTTCTAATTACCTTGTAGATAATTATACTTTCTACCATTGCACCAACCATATCTAATGCTTAGCTTTATCATTAATAAGAAAAGTCCGCTATCGCTAAATCCATTAACTACTATATGGAAGAGATAATTCATCTTCAAGATACTTGAAAAGGGGGCAAGAGTTTCCTAATTTTTCTGCAGAATTTCTATTTTGAGATTTTTTTTTCCATCTATAATTCGTTATTCCTAGTATTTATAATAACTAATCATCTTCAACTTAGGAAGCAACTAACAAAAATAATCATACAGAAAGTAAGAATATCACGCAGAAAGTAAGAAAACTTTGTCATTCTCTGCAATCTCGAAGTGCTAGTGTGGCGTGGAAGTTTAGAGAGGGTGTACAAGCTCAAGTGTCATTCTCGCATCTGACCGCAGTTCAAAATGACGAGGTCCGTCCCAAAATAGCCCTAATGTTGCTGTAAAATGGGGCGTTAATGTAACTAAACTAAACCAATCGCGAATTGAGTTGATGTTTCCTTTTGGTTGAATTACCTGATGGCGGGAGCTGGATATCTGATTTATACAGGACACAGAGAAGTCTTACCCATAGATCAAATCAAGGTCTTCTGGTGTTGTTCAATTTAATTTATCTGCTTAGTTTCATTGAAGCTATATTTTAAACTATTTAAAGACTGTTTTGGAATGAAAGTCAATAGTCACTCCGACCACGGCAAATATCAGTGCGAATCATTAGCGACTAAGTGTCAGAGAACAGGTTAATGTTATGAATAATATTGATATCAGTTTTGTATTGCTCATGTATTCCTGACGAGTTTAAAGATCAGTTAAATAATTAAAGATTCTTTTGCGTAGAAATTTGCATAGAGAAAAGAAAAAAAGCTCAGGTACGTGTGATCTTCCCAACGACTAACACTATTCTTCAAATCGCTAATCGATTCTGAGATATTTTAATTAGCTGAAAATTTCTCATCACAAACTGTACGTGTGTACAGGGTTCTAATGTGCGTCAGATCTCTGTATACAATGGGTCTCAAAACCGCAAACTTAAGCCTCAGAGTTGAATCTGCCAAGACGCCACTGCCGCCTTACACTTCCTTTTGTCTTTGATTTGATTTGATGGAGTTCATCGTGTGCAAAAGCCATTCTTGATTGTGCTGCACCAAACGTACGATGTAGACTAAAATCTGGTTTTAAAGAAAAACTTATTCAGTATTTGTACCGTAGGTCATTGCGAGTTATGTTGCATAATTATGAGGGAAAAAATCTATCCACTGGAGAAAATAAAATAAATTGCTTAAAAATCAGATCAAATAGTGAAAGCCTATCATTTTAAAGAAATTAAACAGCACAAAAGATTAAAGGAATTAAACATCACAATTTTTAAAGTAATACTGGAAGAATGTATGAACTCATACTTTGGTAATTAAAATGTAGCATTCAATTAGAATGTACAGAACTGACATCGGCATCAAAATTTGAAAGAAATCGACAAACTTAGTGTAAAAATCGTATATCCAATTCTTTTTTTGATATATTTCACTATGCAATATTATGTAAGTAAGGGCTATATGGATTGAGCTGTCTAACCACCTTCAGTCACCACTCGTTTAGGTCGAATATATGCATTGTCCGTTTCAGAAGTCCCGGGACTAGGACTTTTCGGCTACTGTACTTTGCTATGGGGTGGTGCATAGAATGATGAGCTGTTATTACAACTCTTAATCCCACGAATTATTTAAATTCCCCCTATTGCTAGATATAAGTGCGTTTTTCTTCCATCTTTCCTCTCACCCCTTTTTTGATGAAATAAACGTCTTTCTGATGCATGCGCGAAAATAAGGAGGATTTAGGATTTCCAAATCCGAGAATGAAAGGTAATACTTAGGCTTGTTTGTATTTTAATCACTCCCTCGTTTGAGATAATGACTGTCATTGCTCCCCATCTTTCCATACTAAGCCTTCTATCCTTATTTGGATAGAAGGCTTAGTATGGAAAGATGGGGAAAAAAGATGGGAAAGATGAGATTTTATAATTTTTCTGTATTTAGATGTAAATAGCGTAAAATCACAATTCAGAATAGAGGAGAGAAAAGATTCACCGAGTATCATTACATGCATATCTGAATATGATTCTTCTGTATTTAGATGTAAATTGCAGAAAATCACGATTCAGATTAGTGAAGAGGAAAAGATTCGAGGATCTGAAATTGGTTGGGTTGAAAATTAAAAAGAAATTTTTACGAACAGGAAGAAACAATTCAAGGTGCACCAGAATTTAAGCTAATAAAACTTCTAGATTTGGGATAGATATAACTTCATAATTCTTTTAGTGATTTTTAGCATTATTTTCTTAAGAAGTATATTTTGAGCGTTATTTTTTTCTAATATCAATCAGGCCTCAGAGTTGAATCTGCGAAGACGCCCCTGACGCCTTACACTTCCTTTTGTCTTTGATTTGATTTGATGCAGTTCATCATGTGCAAAAGCCATTCGTGATTGTGCTGCACCAAACGTCCAGACGTGATTCCAGACGCAATAATATCATAAAGAGATATAAAATTTAAACTGATGACATTTTTTTTTTTTGTGGAAAAAAGATATTAATTTTTCAGTTTCTGTAATAGTATTATATAATAATATAAATTCAGGATAAAGGAAATAAGAATCAAAGATAATTACATAATTCATTCTTTGTCAAAGAAGGATATCCTCTCCGATGATTTATATTTAATGATTTGACTGATTATTTGAACTGTCAATGACACTGTTAAAATTGCTTTTGGAAATGAATTTTTTTAATGGAAACACTGATTGCTCATAAGAGTTCAAGTACTCATAGGGTTGAGTAGAAATTGCTTTTTTTTTTAATTTCATCATTTTCAAATGGTAATAAACGCCGATTTCCCGACTACTCTGAAATGAGAATATTTGTAAAAAAAAAGTTTTAAATCAATAGATTTAATTCCGTCATAAAACGAGGACATGAACCGTGTCATCCTTACAACCATTGGGTATTCAAAGCACAAAAGCAATAAATTGTGCTGCTTTTAAACGGTATTGTGATTCCACAACAAGATGTCTTTTTAAGTACCTGTATCTGTCGCTGTTAGCAAGTATCAGAACATAAAATAAGAATTATTAAAATGTGTAAATCCTAACATGTTATTGCGCCATTTGGCGTTGAATGCAGTATCTTTCCTAAGAAGTAGCTCTAGTGCACAAGAGGCAGTTAAGAGGGAGTTTAATCCATTATTTTTATTTCATGATCTAAAATTATTCCAACCACAATCTCATGTTTTTCCTATGTGATCTTCTTGAAAGGGGTGGAAGGGGTGTGGTTTGAAGCCTGAGGAGTTTTTAAATGGCCTCATAAAAAATTAGTAAGCGTGAAATGACCTCACCATAAGTCAACAAGACATCCCATTTGATGGCTACGCATGGCTTCCACAAAAACAAGTGGATTCCGAAATAGTTTTAGAGGGATCAGGTATATGAGCAGAAAAATTGGTTCCTAAAGGTTTAAAAATTGGTTTTAAACATATATTAAATGAATCAGTTTTTTTGTCAATATTAATTTAATTTTATTGCCAATGCTGATCTGTTAACTGTACATGTAAGGATTGGAGAATTTAGAAGACACATTTGTAGCAGGAAACTGGAACTATGCAATTTCGTGCTATGAACTCCACATGAGTGAAACATAAGAAAATTCATGTTTAACCACAAAAGAATTGATAATTCAAGCTCCGAAATCTGGAACCAACATTTCAAATTTATTGCCCAGAATAAATTAAGCAGAAGGGCCAAGATCAGTAACTCAGTGAAGCATTTCTATACGATGACAACTCAAATTAGAGGAGAGGAAATAATTCACGGAGTATCATTACATACAGATCTGAATGTATTGGATGTAAATAGTATAAAATCTTTTGTATTTAGATGTAAATAGCATAAAATCACAATTCAGATTAGAGGAGAGGAAAAGATTCACCGAGTATCAATATATACAGTTTTCCTCATAAACTTTGTATAGTAAAACAATTTTTTTAATGATTTTTTTTTTCAGAAAGGGAAAGTGTCGAAGAGAAGTGATCGTCGATGACATATGTTTGAGGTCATAAGTTTTTATATGGAATTTAAAGTGGTCCAGTGTTTGGGGCTGGTGACTGACTCATTAGTTTTCCTTTTTTATCTTAAATATACTTATTGCAAAATACAATCAAGATTTCGAGTTTATTATTGAAAAAAATATGATACAGCATTCAATTTGCTAAGTAAACCATTGTCATTTATGAACTATCTCTGCTCTATTCCTCCGGGAGACATCTTAGGGATGGAGATGAGGAACTTCCGATATGATGGTTGGTTCTCGTCACCCTATTTAATAGAAAAATGACGTGGAGTCGGTTGTCCCCTCCCGATAACTGGACGTCCCTCCTACGGAAGGAGTTGTATCATGACTGGTAATAGGCCTTAGAACTCAATCATATTTCCTGCTTATGCTGACGAAGCGTTCCGATCATTCAAAAGTGCTCTGTGTCTTTGGGCGTCTTTTATGTCTTATGGCAACCTTTGTTCTACCTAGGCATCTGGGTTAAAGATAATGCTAATTAAACACATAAAATGTTCTTTTTACTGAACTAAACAGAATAAAATTTTATCCATTACAGGTCAGACTACTTACAAAGCAATGATGTTTTATAGAAAATTGTATCATTAATTTTTTTTTCTCTAAGTTTTGCAGAAACAGTTGTATCTCAAAGTGTACATATGGGCTATGGTTGCATGACTGGACGTAATTTGTTAGAGATTCTGACAGAAACAGTTCAGTTAGTGTTACCTTTTTGTTGGCTCTCTGTAAGAATGCATTGTTTAAAAAAATGGATACTTTTCATCAAAAACTCTTCAGAACAGAATTCTATATTGTAAAGAATTCTCATAATTCTTTTCCAGATTCCATTTCCTCCACCCCCTTTTCCTTCAACACGCGAAAGAACCTTCGAACGATAAGTGGTTCGCTCTGTAACTTTCGAAAGACAGAAGCAGCAGTGACACTGAATATGTCAATAACGACGCCTCAAGGTAAGTGGGAATAATTTATGACGGTATTCTCATCACACACAGCACGCGCCTCAGTGTTTTGCTATCGGATAAAAGTTAATTTTTATGGCGTTTTTATGGGCTCGTTAACAAGCCCACCTTTTGTTTGGAAGCAACTACTGCAGGTGATGGCCTACACTTCCTTTTTATCTAAACCTATCGTTAAAAAAATTTTTTTTCAACACAGGTGACGAGCGATGAAGCTCTATTTGCTAATAATTCTGAAGATTCAAAGGGCAGATAAAACTAACTTTATTACTTGCCTGGCTTAATAGCTAGTTAAAGCATCTACGGGTCCTGCAGAAACAAATGATTACTGCAACATAATACTTTTATCATTCGTATTTCTCGCCATTTTACGAGGAATTGAATTTATGAGGTATTTATTCTGTTTGAAATTCTAAAATTCAAATGTCTTCACATATTATTTGGATGACCGTGTTACAAAAGTTATTATCATTTAATGAGAAATTCTTCCTCAAGGCATATGTGAAAAAAGGTGTAATGCCGCATCACTTCTTATAATTTTGGGAAATGGCACCAAAATTATACAGGATGGCAATAAATGAACTTCCCAAATTTACGGGGCTATTAAAAGAAATCAAAACGAAGAGCAACCTTGTCGTAAGTCGGAAATTACAAATAGCAGTTCAATACAGTTATAAGTATTCATTGTAAGCCCCTCCAAAAACACACGAATGATATTAAAACGATACGATAGTTCGTCCTATATTTTTTCAGCATCTTTGAAAGCCTGATGGTATACATGTCTTAAGTTCGTCAACGTCACTTGCTAACGCTGAAACAAACACCTGCTCTTTGATGTACTCAGTTGAAAAAATCAGTATTGCAATACACATATATATTCGTCCTTTCAAAATTTCACACGAAGCGTGCCGAAAAAAAATATGTGTATCGTTCCATTTCGATATCCATCGCATTTCTGGAGAGGCTCACATTAAACATTTATGTTATGTTGAATTTAAAATTTCAATCGTTATTTTGGATTTCCAATGAACAGCAAAGCTGTGGTTTGTTTCGTTTTCTTTTAACAGATCTGAAAGATTGGGATATTCATTTATAATCACCCTGTAATATTCTCGTAATTTTTTTAATGGAAAATATCCGGCATATTTTATGCAAATTCTGTGGTGCAAAAGGCATACAAAATGTAACCTGATGTGCAGTACATAGAATGCAAATTTTTTTTAAGGTGAATCGTTAATCCTAGAGCTATTAAATTTAGCATATAATTAATTCTTAGTAGTAGGTGGTATAAAAAAAACTAATAAAAAAATTCCATCTAGAATGTTTCTTATTAAATAAAAATTAAAAGAAGTTTTTAACGTTTTTCTCACTAACTTGGAGCATAAACTTACACAGCGGCCGGGATAGCCTGGTTGGTACGGCGTTGGATTCGCGTCCCTTGAACGTGAACCTTGCGTTCGTCCTTGAGTCGGAACCCAGCCGGCCGAAGAGTCTCTGTGTACTCAAGCACCCTGTGTACTCACACCCTGTGTGGTGGCTGGCACACGTATAAATCTGCCGTGGTCACAAAGTCCTCCATGCCGAGAGTAATACCATTGGCGGGTATTGTACCAGGGGTGATCGTTCTATGATTCAGGTCTAAATTACGATCTGTGGATGCATGAATGAAGCCTGTCCTGTAAGAAGAGTTGTGACGTGTATGTAGCTAAGTCGTACTCTTGACCCTAGACGGCACTATTGAAAAACAAGAGACGCACCATTGGCTTAAAATCACTGACTTCTAAAGTCAAAAGGCTTGTCCATGACAAGTACCATTAGAAACAGCAACAACATAAACTCACACAAAGTCCCGTTTTTATATCGCTTTAAAATTATATAAAAAAATCAACTACTGAATAATTTCAATTTTATTAACGCACAATATTTCTATTAATTTTAATAAATTTTGTCCTCAGTTTATAACAGTGTATTTTATTTTGTAATAAAATTCAACCCAATTATTAATTACTCAGCACAATTATTATGAAATGTGATGTTATATCATCACATTTCTTTTATTCATTTTCTTTTGCTGATTTTAATGTTGCTATAGAAATGATTTATTTAGACATTACCACAAATAATAATTTTAAATTTTTTTCTATTAATGCATGATAATCTTTTTAAACTGGTATTCTTTCTGTATATTAAGTATAATAAGTATAGTAAAATTCATTTCACTCGGAATATAAAGATCAAGCAATTTTCAGTCAGGAAAATGAAACTAGAACCATTATCAGATTGCAATGTCTCTAACTAGATTTTCGGATTTGTCTTTCATGACGTCACATTGACTTAAATAATTATTTAAAAGAGGTATGCACCAAAATAATAAAACCTTTGAAGTGGAATCAAAATCTGTTTGTTGTTTGTTTCTTATGGCACTTGCCACTGACAAGCCCGCTGTTACGAGGACAGCGATTTAAGCCTGAGGGGGAACGTCTCTTATTTTTTATAGCAGCGCCAACTAGGGCCAAGAGTACGACTTTGCCACTCACTCATCACTCATTCGCTTGCACAACCCCTTTTTACAGGAGGGCACATTCACACATCTCACAGATAGAACAACAGAAGAACAACCATGCCCAAACCGGGACTCGAACCCGGGACGCCCAGATCACGGGGAAGACGCGCTACCCCTATGCCAGGACGCCGGCGGAATCAAAATCTAAATATTGTATTTTAATGAAATTGCTAGAAATATTTATATGCCAGATTTTAAGAGTACCATAAACTCATGATATTGATTATTTACTTCTATTTTTTTAAAAATACATCCAGGGCCTGAAAATAGTAAAATACTTGTAGTATTAAAATCGTAATCTTCTAAAATTTCGCATCTCATATCGTTTCATGAGGCAACAAATATAGATAATCTTCCTATAGAAAATATTCTGATAGATATCTTTAAACATAGCTGCGAGAGTACAAGGAACTGTATGATAAGAGGATCGAATGTTCCAAAATGATTCATGACAGAAGGATGCAGAAGAAAATTAATTTATTTATCTCTTTCTCTCTCACTCTTTCTGTGTGGGTGCATATAATACAAGGTGGGAAAAAAGTCCGTAAAAACTTTAAAACTTTATAAACCTGTAAGATTATCCAAAATAAAAAACGGTTTGCAGGTTTAGCATTGATAAATCATGGGCTTTTTTTAAGATAAGAAAAATATAATTCAAAAGACACTCGATAGGTGCCGTTTCGTACATAAGTGAAAGAAGAGACTCACAAATAACAAAAATAATGTTAGCAGGTCATTTATTATAGCAATATGTGTTCCACATGTCCACCACCAGGGGTGGTAAAACATTGAAGGCTTGTCACAAATTCAGCAACAGCAGAATGCAGCATGTCCTGCTGTATATAAGACAGCTTTCGGCAAATTGCATCTTTCAATTCCGACACATTGGATGGACGGATCGATACATCCGAGATTTTAAATTTGCCTAGAGCCAAAGGTCTGCTGGTGTTAGATCTGGATATCAAGGAGGCCATGGAAACTTGCAACGTTTGCTAAAGATTCTTTCTTCTCCGAAGGAGCCAAGAACTTTTTGCCAACTCTGTAAATTTAATTGATCTTATATCCTTCTGTCATGATTCATCTTGGAACATTCGATCCACTTATCATACAGTTCCTTGTACTATGCAAGCACACACACACGCTACTGTGAATAAGAAAAGTTAACATTTTTCAGTAAGTATCAATATTCTCAGCCGGTGAATTTCGGTATTTATTGGAATGGAGGGGGGGGGGGGGATACATTCACATACCTCACAGATAAAACATTGAAGAACAACCATGCCCAAACAAGGACTCGAATCCGGGACGCCCAGATCACGGGGAAGACGCGCTGCCCTCACTGTAACATATAATGTATGTGTGTGTGTGTGTGTGTGTGTGTGTGTGTGTGTGTGTGTGTGTGTGTGTGTGTGTGTGTGTGCGTGTGTGTGTGTGTGTGTGTGCGTGCGTGCGTGCGTGCGTGCGTGTGTTATTAATTTATTTGCTTCTGTTTCCTTCTGTTATGAATAATCTTGGAACATATTCGATTTTCTTATCATGCATTTCCTTGTACTATCGTTTAAGGATATCCGTCACAATATTTTCTGTTGGAAGATTGTCTATATCTTTTACCTTGCAATATAGTTTAAAATTTTTTTAAAACTATTTTATTATGCTGGCTTATTATAGAAACGGTAGCACCATTTTTGCTACGTATTATACTGCTTTACCAGAATGTCGTGTTATAAGATGGTTGACCGAACATAGATTGGGTATGTCTCAATTTGAGGTTTTATCAAAATCATTTGTTTTGCTTTTCTTCAGACTACTAATGACAAATTCTACCGCAGTCGTCCGTTTATGTTTCGGTGACGTCATTTCCATCCGATGTGCTCCTTGCGTTCTTTCTCGGAATCTCTTGGATGGTTGAGTAAGATTCGGAGAAAAGAACCCGCTCCATCACTCCTCCCACCATTCTCTAGCCTGTCATCAGCAGTAAAGACTTCTGCGCCGGGACGACTCAATCCACGCCCAAAAACCACTCGGCGCAACCGCACATCAACATTTTTGAAGGCATTTAAATGAAAGCCACTGCTAGATATTTTGGCGCCAGGGGAGAACAGTTTCCATTTGAAATTAATGCAAAGTGTTAAAATGATTTTCATTCCTGTGTCAAATAATTATGCCTTAAAAGCATGAGTCATTTCACACTTATTGAAAGCTACTGCCTTGATTTATATGAGGGTTATAGTAAAGGAAAAAATTGTGGATATGAAGGCTTCTTAAATATTTTCACTGCTTGCAATTTCTTCCCATTTCATCAGAGAAATCTTGTCATGGCTTCAAATTCAAAATTCCGATATTCAAAAGTGAGAAAAATACAATTTCAAAAAGTTCTGAAACAAATTTTACCTGAACTATGAAATGAAATATGACACTTTCTAAAAAATAAATCCAAGGAAGAGTTTTCTATATACAGTTTTAGTTAAGGTAAATATGGTTAATATATACAGGATATTCACTCTAATCAGAGCCCAACAGCTAATTTCTGAAACTTTATTAATAGGCTTATACATCTAATAAAAATGGTCTAAATGAAATTAATAATTATACTTTATGTAACTTGAGTCAAGATATGCTCTGATGATTTAGGAATTTTAAGTTTTTACATAAATCCTCTGCCCTTGAATCATATTTAAGAAAATATTCTTGAGGTACTAATATTTTAAATTAAAAAAAGTTGCCTTCTAGTCAACTAAATGAATCACTAAAATTGACTGATTTAGGAAAATCTGAATACCATTATTCTATAAAAGCGTGTGATTTTAGACACTTCAATTACCTTTTTAAAAAAGGTGCACCAATCAGCGCCCAGGATTTCTCAAGACTGACTGACCCAAGATTATGAAAATGTTGATTGTTCTAAAATTGTAATATTCAAAACTTCAGAAATCGGTAGGATTTGATCGCAAAAGAGATAAATGTTCATTTATTTATTTAGAAGGAGTGTTCAGAATATGTCTCTGAATATGATAACTAAGGATCAAAAAACTATATAAAATTTAGAGTTCATAATTTTTTAAAGTATATTTATAGATCGAAACAAAATAAAATATTATTATTGACGTCATTTAAATCTTTTTGAAAGTAATTCTAAAAACTGGATGTTATGATAAATCAGAGAAATTTTTTATGAATAATTTGATAATAATTGATAATAATAGTTATTACATAAATAATGAAAATTATTTTGTAGTGCACAAGAAACTTCAATGCCAAATAACACTGTTTTCAGTACTCATATATTTTTTCTTCTCTTTTTAAGAACATGTTTGGTTTCAGCAAAATGTGTTTTTATATTAATTGCAGTTTAATTATTCCCATTTAAATTAAAGATGATTTTTTTTTAAGCTGACAAAAGATTAGAGCAATATAAGTAGTAAAATGAACGGAAAAAGTTAGGATCTCCATAATAGTATGAGTGATTTATATGAGTATCAAAATCTGAAATTTAAAAAATATTTTGCTGAAAAAGCTATCAAGAGACTAATCTATATAAAATATTTAATTGAGAATTTTAGCGAGTATTAACATAATCGAAACGGCTGGTCACCAAAGGCGACTAGTGATAACAAAAACAGAAAATGAAGCACAATGATAGGTATTTATGTTTAATGTTTAATTTTTTTCATCTTATTGAGATAGATACTTGGCTACCTATAAGAAATTTACTTACCAAAAAATGCATGCTTTTTCAGTTTTCATATAATAGTAATCAGTTGTTTAGCACCTCTTTGCTATTTTCTAACACACTAATATTCAAACAATCTATGATAATACAATTTAAAATTGGATTAATTTAATAAACCTTGTCACTGATATTCATAGCTTTCAAGTTCACTAAAATGGCAGTCATACGTGCATATACAATGAATGATATGCCGCTAAAAGCGGCAATAAATTAGAAAAAGCAGCCTTTCTTTCTATTTTATTGTATATGAAGTATAGGAGGAGAAAGTATCATAATAATCAAAAAGTTTGAACTCGAGATTTGACGAATCTACAAGTTTCAGACCTTCCTGAGTCTGAGTTTTGATATCTGTATCTTTTTATCTTCGGTATCTTGGTCTGTCTGTCCATCAGTACGTTCTCAAAAACGCTTTGAACTAAAAGGATAAAATTTAGTATATAGAATTGAAATTTGGTTCACGCTTTTGGCATCGAAAGTGTAGGTTTATATCAAATTTTGAACCAAATCTGTCTATCAGTGTGAATGTTGCATACATCTAAAGGCAATGATGCAATGACTGAAATAATAAAATTTAATATGCGATCTTGTGTACAAATATATATAATTATAGTTCTCTTCCAAATTTTTAACTCATTTGGTCGGGGAAAAAGGTATCCAAAATATAAATATGGTGTTCAAGTATTTGTACGCTCGGATCTGTTGTCGTATTGATTGAATCAATATTTCATACAACATATAATTATGGATTCCTCGACGTTGGTGTTCTAATTATAGTGTCTCTGAATGGCTGGATTTTGATTTGTTAGTTTACGAATGGGATAATTCGATTTAGTATGACACATGGACTTCTTGGTCTGTGCTTTTAAATGAATGAATAAAACACCAGACTGTTATCAATAAAGTAGAATACATCAACAAAACTATACATAACTACTTCTCGTTTATTAACTATTGAAAAAGATTTATGTATGATTCCGAATTTGGGAGAAATAATGAATAACACTATTAACAATTTAAGATTATTCTGAGAGAAGAGTGAAAATTTTTTACATTGCCGCATCATACAAAATTTAATAAAGAGATATATTCTTAACTATCCACTACCTTTTGCATAAACGAAATTTCGCTATATTCGGCAATAATACGCTCGAGAATGATAATTATTTCTACGCAGTTACATTTTTTTAAAATATCCAAGTAAAAAAATAAAAAAATAAAAATCTTTGCTTTTTTTTTTTTTTTTTTTTTTTTTTTTTTGCAAATACCTGCTGCTATAAGGATATTTTAAAGCAACATTAAAAATTCAAGCAAGATATCTTTTTTTTTTTTTGAAGTATAGAGAAAGTATTGTAACCGTCCAAGAATTCGAACTCGCGATTTTGACGAATCTCCACGTTTTAAAATTCCCTGAGTTCTTCTCTGTTTTGGAAAATGTCTGTCTACCCGTGACAAACATCCGTCAGCTCACAGTTACTTCGAGCTAGGTGAATGAAATTTGACATGTTGCCTTTAGATCAAATTTGTAGATTTCTATCAAATTTTGAAGGAAATTCATTCTGAGAAAGTCTGTCTGTTCAACTGTTCGAATATAAGTTAGGACGATAAATGCAAAATAAAGAATATTAGATAGATAAAATACGGTTACAGATTTAACATCTATATTGCAGACATCTGTCGAATTCTGTGCCAAATCCAGTAAGGGGTTGACTGTCTCTCGGTTCGTACTTTCAGAAAGCATTTGAACCCGTTAACTCAAAATCGCAATGACTTAAATATATCAAATTTGTTATGTAATTTTGCTGTTGTTTCTTATGGCACTTACCACGGACAAGCCCGCAGTTACGAAGACAGTGATTTTAAGCCGAAGGGGGAGCGTCTCTGGTTTTTATAGTAACGCAACCATGGCCAAGAATACGACTTGGTTTCTCGCGCATCACTCATTCGCTTGCACAACCCCTATTTACAGGAGGGCACATTCTCACAGATAGAACAACGGAAGAACAATCATGTCCAAACCAGGACTCGAACCCGGGACGCCCAGGTCACGAGGAAGGCGCGCTATCCCTATGCCAGGACGCCGGCGTGTAATTTTGTAACTGCAATTGTAGTTTTCTTTCAGATTTTGGTTTCCATCGGCCGGGAAAAAATGTCTAAAGCAAAATTCAGTTTTGATCGAAATTATGCGAGGAAGTATTGGAGAGACCATTCCTTCTGGTTCTTTCTTGAGCAAGAGTTTTATTTCTTATGGACAATAGTTGAACTAAATTTTTGATGACAGCTATTAGGTTTATTATTAAACTCTTCTTTTTATATACTTATTAGATAAATTCTATTTCAAATATCATACTGAAATCTAAAATTTTGTAATTTTATAGAAATCTCATTTTCTTTCAGGATAAATTAGAAATATGTTGCATAACTGATAAAATTGAAATAAAATAAATATCGTTTGAACGTTCGTCATTTTCTTAAAAGTTTACTGAAGGACAATTTCCAAACAATTTTCGTAGAATTAACATTAACCAGAGAATTAATTAATCGTCAAACATCGATATGAAATATCGATTTAACAATTATTAATAACGATAGTAAAGAAGCAGCAGAATAGTAAATAAAAAAATATAATAAAAAAAGATTAAACCAGTGAAAACTTTATCATCAAATCAATGTTCCACTCGAAAGTACACGATTCTTTTTTTATGAGACATGCAATTTAGTATTCTGAGACCCCCACGGTAACGAGCTGACAGTCCAGTTTCCAGTAACTACCCGCCCGGCGACATCGTTTTCATAGAACTAGTTTTTATGTTTTTGGGTGTCATCCATGCAACATCAGTTTTTCTACTCACTCATTTGAACATGCTGTGAGAATTATTTTCCTTTAAATCGGTGTCTCCAAAACAAGCAATTAATGAACCCTACAACAGATGTGTTGAAACAGATAATTAAATTCAAGCTATTTAAATGCAGTTGTATTAAATTTCTATTTACTATTTATGCTTAAATTAATTAGAATAAACTAAATAAATTGCCTGTGATTCTGCAAATATAACGGAACTAATTTTTAATCAATCTAATTTTGTGGTCTTCCAAAAGTTTTAAGATCATCGTGAAAAGGAGAAAAATTATTTTGTTAGAAACTTTCAAAATATTATTTTTTTCCCCCCTGAGATTTATACTTTTCACGTGACAGATTTTCAAAAATGACAGAATAAGTGGGCAGCAATATCGGTTTTTGGATTTCTATGTTGGCAACAATATAGAAATCAATTCCGGAAATCTCTACATCTTTTCTTATAATCCTCAATATGTATTTAAAAATTAGTTACACATTTTAATAGAATTTTGTTTTGTCCTTTAATAATCCATAGTCAGGGTGAAAAAGATTTTATTTAATAGAAGTGCATTTCATTTCATGTCCTTTCAACAATTGCAATAAAAGACATATACCGTTTTTCCTTTGATAATACGATTAATTAGAATTTGTATTGGGTATTTTTTTTATAATTCGCTTGGTGTTCTTCATCATCATTAGTTTTCTTTTGAATTATATTAAACTGCTTTGAATTTTTTTTAACCTCAAAAATACAGGGTGAAGTGTCATAGTGAAAATATCGCGAAGACACCTCATGAAGTGTGAACTTATAGAACAGAATGTTTTAAAAGTTTACAGTTTTGAAAGAATGATAGACTAGGTGAAGTCAAAATAATTTCATTCCAAATAAAAGTTTGTAAGCGACATGTAAAACTCTGAGCTCTGTTATTGCAAAAACAAAGTTTAATCGAAACATATTATAATGAAAATAAGATAAACGCAAATAAATTTTACACACACACACACACACACACACACACACACACACACACACACACACACACACACATAATTCTCTAAAAGTAGAGACATAAATTTTCTAAAGTCGTGGTGTTGAATTTAGTGGTCATATTACTTTTCGTAGGTTATCAGGAAGCAAAAAACGCATGCTCTGATCCATGCAAGCTCAGATTGTTTGTAAACCATTCGACATTCGCTCCGAAAAGGATGAATTGAGTTCCGTTTCGGCGAATTCAAGAATTGCAGAACGTCCATCAACAACTAAGAAAATTCTCTTCCAAAAAAATGAGCAAAGAATTCAATTTTGATCCCTTCCTTTCGGCTAATCAATCCGGCCAAAAAAATAACAATCAAGAACAAAGGTTTGCGAAGGAGTTAATCCAAAATTCGTTGAAAACGCCCATTTAAAAAAAAAAGAAAAAAGAAGAGCCAACGCGAGTTCATTAAGCGTGATTGATTAAAGAGCAAAGCGCAAGACAATCGCCAAGTTGGCGCGCTGGCAACCCTGCCAAGCTGATGGTCCGGACCACCCAGAAAGTACGAAATCAATCATGTCACGCTGTGTGTACGGGGCGCAATCTTTTTAACGGGAGCGATTTTTTCTCTTTCCTCCCTGCGAATAGTTAATATTATGTCTTGATAGCTCTTCTATTGTTTTTTGCCTGCCTCCAAACGCTTGCTGGCTGCTTTCTTCTTCTTGCTGTTAAATTGTGTTAGACGAGAGGAGGAGCGCCGGATCTTCGGTGCAGCATGCACTGACTGACGGCGCATGCTCCTGATCTTAGCCGTCAGCCTTTTTAGCGCTTTTATTTTTTATTTGTTTCTGCTTACAGGGTGGTCTAAGAAATCTCTTGCTCGGCCTTTCTCAAAACAATATTTAGAAAAATGATGACACCGCATTCAGATTTATGGTTTGCAGTATGATATTGATAATTATGCTCACGCTTGTGCTATTGCGATTTTAAGTTACTATTTGGAGCAGAAAACTGAAATGGAAGCTATTTCTCTTACTTTGCTTCTTTTTTTGAAAAATATGTCTATTATTTTGATTTATTCGGAATTCCAAAGATTTCTGCTATCTGGTTCCAACTACTGACTAGCACCGCTAAACTGGTTTTTAATAATAACTCGGATATAATAAAACGTTCCAATCTCCCCGTTTCATTGGAAAGAGAATGCAGGATATTTTAAAGTCTGAATTAAATAGGATCGAATTCTAAGACTTTGTTTTATCAAAATCTTATTTCCCCGAGTATCATCTGGCTACAAATATTGAAACTATCGTATTTTAAAACCATTTGCAGTTTGAGATCTCAAGCACAAATAGGATTTAGGTTTTCACATAATATAAATAAATAAAATACTTTATTCTAATACATGATAGGAACACACAAAATATATTTTCTTATACAACTAATAATACTTAGCCTTTAAAACATTATTATTAATATAAAAGAAAAGCAAAATTAATATAATTTCATTTTTCTTGCTTTCATTTCAGAATTTTTAAAAAAAAATCTTTTAACATGTAATTTTTCATTAAAAACTAGAACAAAGATATCAGTGTATGAATTGTCTTACTTATCAGAGAAAATTATTTACTATGCTTAATTTATAAAACAAAATTAAAATTATTAAAAATGAATGACTAACTATATTCGCAGTCGAATATAGTTAGCTAACTATATTCGCAGTTTAAAAATACTTTACCAATTGATTAAAAATACAATGAACGATTTTACATATTAAAATTTATTATAAAAAGCATTTATCAATATAAATAAGTGAAATTCCTAAATAAGTGACAAATGGAGGAAATACATACTACTCAATAGATTTTTTTTTAACATTTGATTCGCAAATATTATGAAGAATAAACCATGTTTTGTCGTAGTTAATTCGATAACCAATTTTTCATTTATTAAAAACTGTCTTTTTCATGTTGAAGGAATTCTGAGAATATGGTAGATATTTTAAATCATTATCAATTATTAATATCATTTTAAATCAATATTATTCTCCTCGAGGTATGAATTGAAATTTTTCTATTTATTTCAATGAAACTGGGCGTAAGAAGCGTATTTTCGTATTCGTCGGTAATTATTTTTTTTTGTGTGTGACACAGAAGGCTAATGATACACACAATTTCCTATTAACATACCAAGTTAAATTAATGCCGGCAATTTTCAGTTTAGTGAGTAAATTCAAGTTAGAACTAAATAATATAAAAAATTGCTTTTATTTCTGAATTGTTTACATGGATTAAAGGGCCTGAAGTTTATGCCATCAGTGATGGTATACGAGTAATTTTTTTGCTGCGCATTTGCTTTCTTTGGAGACTTTTATGTGCGGTGTTTTCAATAAAAAAACAAACTCCCTTTTAAGAAAAATGTTTGATATGTATGACGATTTACATAATTTTTATTGAAGTTTCACAGCACAAATGCATTTATAATCTTGTGTATTCGTTTGTTTATAAAATTATATGTTTATTGAAATTGTTATTTTTAAATTGCAAAAGATTTTATAATTTCTAATTATAAGCATTTTATGATTTAAATTTAGTGTTATTTATTTGTTAATTACGTAATATTTATTTTTCAAGAGAAATATATTAAAAGAGGTTAAAGTGAAAAAAATTTTTTTAATATATATTAAAGAGAAATATATTTAAAATAAATCTTTATTGACTTTTTTTTTTCTTGCTCGAAAACTGTAGTTTTTCTCTAAAAATAATTTTCTGAATTCGAATTTTGAGATGAATCATTTTTTCACTGAACTCACAATTAGAGGAATGTCACTTAAGTAACATATCTTGAAGAAAAAAAAATTATATATATATATAATAGAGACAGATAAACAAAAGGAAACTCTTACTCAGAGATAGCAAGAGTTTTAGTATTATTAAATTTTATATTTATTTAAAGTATTATTTTTATAATATTTTACTTTACATATTCACAAAATACTAAACATTGTATTAAAATGAGGCTTGGAGGAAAAAAATGAGTAAAATTCTTTACCTCGTTTCGAATATTTGGTTAATAAGAACTGTAGTAATTTTGGATATTCCTGCAGATAGTGTTCTGTATTTTCTAGTTAACAGTCAACTGTCCACCGCTGCGTAATTGATTGAGATCAAAAACTCTCAATCAAGTGATAAGAGTTGAGGCAGCTTATTTTCTTCATGGAAAAGAGGAATGAAATTCTGATTGTTTGCAAAACATTTAAATAAGAGGGAAGATGAAAAGGAATATTCACACTAAAATTTCTACTACTACAAGATCTATTCTTCCCAATCAGATGAGATAGAATCAATAGAATCGTTTCCTTATTCTGTCAAGATCACTCTTAAGAAATAAATTGTTTTTTGTGATACCGGTAAAAGTAAACTGATTCAAACTGCATCCATTTCAATTAGTAATATTTGTACTTTCTTTTAAGAACTTTTTACTTTCTCGTATACGAAATACGGAGAAAATACTGTAATTGTCAGAAAATTCGAACTCGAGATTTTGACGAAACTCTAACGTTTTGAGCTAGACGCATGAAATTTGGTATATAAACTTACGACTAAATTTGTAGGTTTACGTCATTTTGGAATGATATAGATTCTTAGAAAATCTGGCGCATGAAATGGATTTGTAGATGTATAAAATTTATTATATAGGTTTTATATCATGTAACTTTCTTTATCACATCTTGAGCGAAATCCAATTTCAAGAAGTTTGTTCGTATGGCTGTTTGAGAATAAGTGAGCTCAATAGCTACATAAGTACATATATCGATAAAATTTGTACACAGTTTCGTATCTAAAATATCGATTCTTATCAAATTTTAAATCAAATTTGTCACACGACTGACCGTATGTTGGCCTATGCTTCCGCATACATGTAAGAGTTGAGAGGGGGATAAACATTTTATTTGAAATTATGCGAGAAAGTTTCGAGGAGATCGCCCTCGCTGATTTATATTTGCAGAATTATGTATTTTTTACAGTTTTTATCTGATATTTTTTTTCCTATCAACCAGATATAACACATAGCTTCACTTGTGGTTTTATATTTTTAGTTTTTATTTCCTTGGTTTACACAAATATTTTGTGAAGTACTTTTATTCAGACTTAACTCAATTCATTTTTTTTCCGAAACTTTTTGTTTTATTTATAATTTTTAATAATTTGTTAACATGATATTGTTAATAAAATAATAGAATTGATTTAAATATTACTTTAAAATACAAGACAATTTTTAAAGCTTAAAATTTTACAGTAATTCTTAATATTTTAAAATTAAATATCAGCATATTATTTCCACACGAGCGACTTATATAAATAAGCATTTTTAAAGTAAATTTAACCTATAAAATTTTCAATAAATGAAAAAAAACGAGAATAATATATAACTATATATTATAACGGGTTATAATAACTATAACGAGTTATATTTATAAATTAATTAAAGGTTTCATTAGATTGCTTTTCAATTTTAAAAGTCATATTTGATTAGCTCATCAGGATAAAGCTTATTTAATTGATTTTCTTGTTGATTTTATGACTGTGCGAAGATGCCAAAGATCTTTCTTTATATATAGTATATTATTAAGGTAAAATTCTACTTTACAATATACTGTTATTATTCATCCTTATTAAGTAACTTAACATTCCATAGATTATTATTATTCATCCTTATTAAGTAGCTTAATATTCCATAGTCTATTATTCATTTATTGTACTAAAATTATGATAAGTTTCTGGAAAATTACGGAAAAATCCTTTTAAAAATTGGAGTATGAAGAAATTTTTATGAATTTTGCGGCATATGAATATTGGGTATTCTTCACTAGAATTGATGAAGGATTGGAGAAAAAAATTGTTTATTAAAAAAATATTTACCGAAAGTAATATTCGAAAAAATACTTTTACTGAAGAGAATTTTGTTCTAGTACTCAAGTTTTTTTTAAGTACTGATTTTATTTCAAATAAGTATTTAGTTACTTCAAAAATATTGAAATAATAACTATAATTGAGTTATTATTCTTTGACAAACAAACCAAATTTGATTTAAAATTCCTTTAACAATTGATTTGATTGATTTTATTTCCACCATTCATTTAATTAACATAAGTTCAATTCATTTAGCTTAAAATATAATTCAACAGATAAGTTTAATAAAAAGTTAATAAATATTTCTGTTTGTTTTGCTATTGTTTTGTTATAAAATTTAAATAACAATATAGAAATTTGTGTTCCACTATAAGATTCATTTCATTTGACATTATGTTATCTATATATAATAATAGAAATCAATGAACCAATTACCCAGCCCCATCCACTGGTCCGATTTCGCCAATTTTTCTTTCATATGAAAACTTATGTTTTTTTTTTAGATTATTAATGATATCTTGCCCTCCTTCACACTCTATTTTCGAGAGAAAATTCAAAAGCTTTATATTACGATACATAGTTTATGAGGAAAACTCTCGATTGAATACTCAGCCATAACCACAGAACAGATATCGAAAAGTTGTTATGTTCCATATGAATGCTTATGACCCCTCGATATTTCATCAATGGTTTTTTGTCCCTTTTATCTCCATTTCGAAATATATCGCAAAATAAAATTTTGACACGGCCTTCAACCTCAATAACTTGACCGAATTCGCTAATTTTGAGCAGCAATTCGACAATTTCGCCACTTTAAAATGTAGCTAATTAATTAGACACTAAAAACATTATGTAATTTTTACTTAATGTATTTATAATTTTATATCTTTCTTGCGATAAGAAGGAGTTAATCAAACTTGTTTTCAATTACTGTATTAATCTAATTCATTCTATCCTTCTTCAACGACCTCATTAATGGCATTTTTATAATCCTGTCAACTAATTTTGATGACATGATGTTAAAACAAATCAAAGAAAACATGGTTATCAAGCCAATAAAATTATTTTAAATTATATTCTGATAAAAAAAATTCTATTGTTATAAATGCAATAATAATATAAAATAGCGTAATAAAAATAAATAATTCTTAATTCATTATAAACAAAATTAATTTAAAAATGCATTGCTTTTCTTTCTAACTGCTCTACTTATATATAATTTATTGCATTAATTTTCATAAATCCTCACATTTTAAATTCGGATGCATAATAGTAACACTAATTACAGTGAAAATGAACTGTTTTCATCTAATTATTGTTTATATTCAAGTTTGTATCCATGGTTCTCTATCTATTGTACGAAACAGAATTGCTGCCATATTAAAACAAAGTAATTTATAGCAAGACGAATGTAGAACTCAAGGATATAGCTCAAAATTACTTAAGCAAATATACAGTGAAAATATTACAGCTTTTTTATTGGCAATTTTTTTTCTCTTTAGTATGATTCTTATTACAAATTATTTTCTAACAGAACATGAAATTCCTAAATTTAAATTACGTAAGTATTTTTCATTTAAAGTTATTGCAGTTAATTTTTATTATCTTTAATTTACAATGTATGAATAGATGGAGCATGTCGTCGTAATTAACAGCTATTCCTAAAATCCATCTTTCGCTTTAAATTTTTTATAATTTATGTAGTACCATCTATAAAAACCTTTCTTATGGCAAAAAAAGGGGGGAGGGAAACTCTTAATGCATTTTTAAAATTGCTTTCAAATTTCTTCTCAGCTTTCATTAAATAAATTTTAAAAAATAGTAATAAATAAATAAAACGAACTCAAATCAGTCCTGGAAAACATGAAAATATGAGTAAAGTACTTCGAATTAAATGTTGTTAAAAAATCAAAGGCAAAGACTTAAAAACAAAACATTGTACTGGCCATAATTCTAAAAAGAAGTTAACTTGAATTTTGTAGCTGAATACTGGAAAGAAAAAAAATCAATAAAAAATATTTATACAGAAAACTAAGAAAACAGTATAGAAAAATTCATTTTTACAACCGTTATTTTTCAGTCGATATCTGGCAACATAATGAAATTAATTTCATTAGTTACTGTTTAATTTACAATTCTGTTATATCATTCAGATGAATTTTTTTGTAACATTCCACATTTTGAATAGTGTTCAATTAGCAGATCGCACATGATTCACATTAAAAATATAAATATTTAACAACTTTTCTGAGGAAAAACTATTGAAATGCTATAGTGTTAATATTTTAACACATTAATAGTTTTAAAATACTTTGTTGTTCGAAATAAAGTTTTTAGTTAATTTGTTCAATAACTATATTTCCAAAGTAATAAAAAGCATTAAAATAATATTAAAGCATAAAAATTAGTTAATATGATTCTATCATATAGATTGATTTAGTCAACGTGTTATGATTTTTCTTTAATTCTTTAGCTATTTTTTCTTTTTGTTGATTTTCTTAATCATTTGACTGTTTGGTTTAAACTTAGTAAAATATTGTAAATTTAAGAAATGCACAAAAAATGTTTTTCATTTTTTTTTATAGAAGAATATATATGTTCATAACGAAATTAATTTTTGAGATATTATAATCACGTGGTAAATATAAGTGTACAGGACATCTAATTTTGCATTCTTCCCTCTAAACTGTAAAATCATAATATTTTTACATTACTCGATGCAGAACTTTTCCTTAAAATAAATCAGTTTGACTCATTTGACTTGTACCACGTGAGCAAGTTGATTCTCAACTGAATGGTTTTTAATGTCAGCAGGAAATTAGTAAAAAGAGAAATGACCCTAATTTCTGCAGACTGTTTAGAGTAGCAGCATGCATAGAAGACATTTTGTTAGAAATGGCTTGCTTCCTTTTATTTTTTTATTTTTATTTATTTATTTACTTATTTTGTGTCCCAGTGCCATCAGTTATAGAAAATCATTTAGCTCTGGAGAGGAAATGGCATTGTATATATAAAATTTCAAAATAATTTTCATTCATTTATCTTGATGCTTTTTTTTTCTTATTGAGATATGTTGATTCTTTATTTTTTATTGAATCAGAGAAATTTTTATTGAAAAATACTTTGATATGTCTCATAAATCATGAGTCGTAATCTGTAATATATAAAAAAATTCGACTCTGAATGATTTTTCTTCCTATCCCTTATATATATATATATATATATATATATATATATATATATATATATATATATATATATATATATATATATATATATATATATATATATATATATATATATATATATATATATATATATATATATATATAGTTGAACGTTCTGCGACTCAGCAAGGATATTAATGGATTAGATGAAGTTTTATCGCTACTCTATCAGAACTAAAAAAACTTCAAGTGAAATTAATAGAAATTAAAAAGGCTTCTAGTATATTGAATATTATTTTATAAGGCTTCTGAAGTGGTACGAATTATAAGATTTTCAAAAATTTCATGAAAAAGTAATTGAGACTAAATTACCTACAAAAGATTCAATTAAAAGTCTATATAACCAATAATTCCATTGAAATTGTTGATTGCCAATTAAAGGTAGTTTCATACACTTTGGTTTAACTTTACTTTTAATTTGTTATGAATATCATTAAGAGAATCGACTTTTTATTTTATCGTTCCGCAACTGAGTCACTCACTGATAGTCGTCAGAAATTTGTAGGAGGGAGCAAATGTGCAACTTCTCACTCTCTTTTGATTCCACCAAAGGAAGTTGGCCGACCGAAATTTTGTTTGCCGAAAGAAATCGGCGTTTATGCAAGAAGCTGTTCGGTCTTCTCAAGTTCTTGCGCTTGCGCAATGTGTCATCTCTTACTGGCTAATAAGACTCACGAAGGAAAACGAGTGTAATTGCAGGACGACCCCCCAGGAAAAAAAAAAAGTTCTCATGGAAAATTGGGTGCGAGCAAATTTCGTTTTCGGTATTTTTTTTTCTCTCACTCTTTTTCTGCGCGTCTAGGGAAAGCAAGGGGCGTATGTTAGCAGTTGGCGCACTCTGACGCGTGAAGTGTTTTTGTTGTCTTGTAGCGCAAAACATCCTTCAAGTGGAGCTGCCAGCCATTGTTGGGTCCTTCCATTTGGGAAAAAAACATTTTTTTTCGTCTTATGTTAATGCGTAAAATACACGCCGTTCTCTCCTAGTACATGTTTGACTTCGCTTCAATCTCCGTAATTTGAACCGCTTCTGGCCTGTGGTTATGGGTCATTACTTCGCCACACTAATAGATATTTAAATTCACACGCTCTCAGAATTCTGCATATGTTTCTTTCTTTCTTTTTTTCCAAACCGTTTGTTGAAAAGTATTTTGGTTGAAGTTCCTAGTCCCTGCCCTTCGTGGCTGGCGGAACCATTTGATTGGTTGCAGTATCGAATCTCATTTTTATCGGAGCTGGATAAATATGGATTTGTCTCTGGTCTTTAATTTTTCTTTTGCGGGTGGGAAAATTTTTATGCTAAGATCAAGCTATCCCGTATCTCACGAAAATTCACATTAGCTAACTGAAAAATCATGAAAATTCACATTAGCTAACTGAAAAATTTTAAAATGTAAATGAAAAATAAAAAAAAGAAAGGTTAAGCCATATTACGCATAACTATAAACACATTCAAGAAAAAAATTTCTATCTCTCTCTCTTACTTTTTTTTGTGTGTGTGGATTTGTAGAAAAAAACGGTCAAGCGATTGATTTTGATTAATTGATTAGATTAATTCATTCATTCATTAGATCAGTTTCGTTTTAAACATTTAAAATGTGAATTAAAATAAAAAAAATGTTAATGCATATTGGGAAAGCTATTAACATATTTGCGAACAGAATTTTCTATTCTCCCTTTTCTTTTTTTTTAAGAGCTACAAAAACCGAGCAATTCATTTATTTTGGAATGTTTTATTTGTCTTCCTTCAATAGTTCAATAGATTAGTCACGTTTTGTCCGAATCACACTTAGATAGGTTTAAAGATAGATAGATATTAATATTTACAGATATGAGGAAGACTATTTATAGTCTAATAAAATGAATAATACAACATCCTAATCGATACGCATC
The DNA here is from genome assembly GCF_947563725.1 of Argiope bruennichi. Classification (NCBI taxonomy): domain Eukaryota; kingdom Metazoa; phylum Arthropoda; class Arachnida; order Araneae; family Araneidae; genus Argiope; species Argiope bruennichi. The sequence continues at coordinate 15,528,372 of NC_079160.1, forward strand.
AAATTGCTCGTCAGAAAGACATGAATGCTAAATCATTTGTGTTTTGAAAACATGAATACTCTTTAATAAAAAACATCTATGTACCAGTTTATTGTATTCTTTTTTCATCATCAGATCTTTATTTGGCATATATATTTATGAGTGTGCATGTGTGCGTGTGTGTGTGTGTGTTTGAAATTTATTTCAAAGCTATGTCAGAATTGACAGAGTTGATGTCTGCAGAAGGAGCATTATACCACACTATACACATATAATTCAAGAAAACACTTTTTTGGGAATTTATTTTTTAATCTTGTCTTTAGAGTTACGTAATTTTCTGCATTTAGCCATTTTACAGCAGAGAATGGAAATGAAATTCAAAGAAATATAATGAAAGCACAAAGCCCCAACTTTCTTAATGACAACCAGCTATGATAAAGTCTACTGAATACAAATGCTTCGGCATTCATGACCAGTCATTTATGGTATGTACCGTTTAACGAGAAATTTTAATTGCAGCAGAAAAAAAAAAATGGAAATGAAATGGAATAACTAAGTCAACCAGTTCACCAAATAATTTCAAAAAATTGAGGCTGCATAGAATGTTTATGCTAAAAGTATGATAAAGTGTGGTTTCAAACTTGAATGCATCAGCATTCATATAATATTACTTAGAATGAAAATGAATATCATATCATTCGAGTCTTGTACTTGAAACAGCCAGGGCTGGAAAAGGAATGAGACAAATGAGACCCTCAATTCTTATAAGTAAAAGGAAAAAAAAGAAGGTGAATTTAATTCTTTTTTTACTTGAAAAAACGTTTTATAAAAGAAAGAGAAAAATTAGTTAATTTCGAAAAATCTCTTCATTTAAAATATTTTATTAAATTTAATAGAAAATTATAAATCGGTGATTTTTTTTAATAAAATGATTCCAGATGAGTTCAAGTATAAGAGAATTTTAATCAAGATATTCTAAAAATATAGTTCCATCATTTAGCAAAGTCTTTTTTCAGAAAATTACACTCACTTTGCCAAAAAAAAAAAAAAAGTAACATTTAAGCAGAATTTTTTTTAATATTTTTATTACATAATTTAATTATACTTTAAATCTCTATTTTAAGATCACGAAAAAAATTTCTTCTTTTCAAAAGAAACCACTAAAAAAAAATCTTTCGTCACAATTGTTTGGTTTTTACAAGTTGAGCTCGTTTTGTCACAGAGACATCTTAAGGAAGTTCCAGTCATTATGACATTTAATGCCTTAATATCTGACTGAAGACTTCGAGGAGCGGTAAACAATTCTTCATAAGCTTTGCAAGAGTTTTCTTGAATTGCAGGTATTTCTGAATTTTTTTCACTTTATTTTTTGAAATGGATGTAACTTTGTACTTATTACGATAAGTACATAAAACCTTTATAAAGGGAGCTTGCCTAAAAGAACACCAATAAGAAAATATTACTATAAAATAATTGTCAAGTAAACGGAAAACCCAAATCATTCATTTCACACTCATATAAGCTATTTTGAAGCTGATTCTCAGACTTTCAACAATTATTCGGTTTGTGTGTCACTATGATATACATGAGTATAATGCGTCTTTATGTTGTATTTGCATTATGGATATTAAATTTGCCATTAGGGGTCCAACATTTTGAGATTCATGTATATTAGAAGTTTAAAGAGTTAAAAGATCGACCCGAAAGTGATCCTCGTCATTCGGTCGTTGCTCAAAATAATAAACAAATACATAGAGACATGTCTTGGTTATATGAACTACATTAAATACTATTAAACCTGTTTGTGCAATTTACATCATATTAGTCAAAGAACTTTCGACTGTACTCGGACTAGAGAGAGGGAATAACCTTAATTCTGAAAGAAACCCATGTGTTTGAAATCCTCATCCTGTGGCAAGGTTTGTCCCTCAGAGTGTTTCTAAGAATTTGTTATTCTACCTTTGCTCAGATAAACTTTAATATACTTGAACAAATTTTTTCTCCTGGGAACCACAATGAGAATATTAATGAGAAATAATCGATTCATTGGTTCTTAATTCCCTGGAAGGCGTAGCAATGATGTCGGTCGATTTACTTCCACTTCGGCGATGGAATATATATCCGAATGCAGAGGGTTGTGCAGGCACAAAATTCTGCTCTCTCTTTATGTTTTCGAAGTGACAAGTATTTAGGCCAACAGAAGGCAGTGGCAACTCCATTGATTGTGATACCTATTAAAAAGTCTAATCACATAAGTGATAAATATATTCTTTGCAGATATTGATTGGGTTACTTCTATACCAGTGATGGGATATTTCTCTGACTGGAGAGGGTTGTGCAGGTTCTCAAAATTCTATTTTCTCCATGTACCTTCTAAGTGGCGGGCATTTACCTAACAGAAAGCAGAGACAATTGTTTGTTATTGTAATACCCATAAAAATCTATTCACATAAGATACAAATACAGTTCCCACTTGCCCCTATAAGCTTTTATACTATGGGTGTCGCTGCCATTTATTTAGATACTTAAATATACATTGATTAACGTTTCATTTTAAGATGTCAGCATTTTCTAATCTCTCATTATGGTCTTGTTTATCCCATGAATATAAATGATTGACGATGAACGCGCATTCTACAATTCTTCTTAAGCTTCAAAAATGTTTTTTAAAAATGCTAATTCTATTTTTTTTTATTTCAATCCTTCCCCTCAAAATGGTGTAACTTCTTTTGACTCATTTTTTTTTAAAATTCCCTGCTCATAAGATAGTATTTGACATAAGTGCACATGACTTTAACGACTTTTAATGATTTTAACCGTAGATAATGATTGGAAATTTTTTAGTTTCTACAGTAAAGCACTTTTAGGCAATTCTCTGTTTTTCTCAGCTATTATTAAATAGATATGGACAGATGAAGAAGAGAACATGATGTATAGTTTGTGTCACTGCCCCTCCCCTCTTCTATCTCCTCCCTCTCTGTCTGCATGCAAACGTAAAACAACTTTTCCAGTGTAAACAGAACTTTTAGAATTCCAGTGAAGCGTTAAAAGCAGTCATTTAGCATCTGTCTTGAATCATTAGAGCCGGGTTTAATGTTGATCCGGTCAAAATTTAAAACATCAAAAGCTCATGCGCGCGGAGAAGAACAGGAATAAATCACTCTTTATCGTCAGCCCTAGAGCGCGGCAAATCGTCTGAAATGAAACGCGATGGTTACTGGGAGCTCATTCCGTCCTCTGCAATTCCATCAGTTCCGAAAAAAAGAGAGGGACGAAAACTCTACAGATAAGAATTTACGGAAGAAAAAGCTTTAGCAGAAGCAATGAAGCATCGCTGACGAAGTAGTTAGAAACGTAAATGAACCTCCGGATGATTTAACCAGACCGAATATCCATTGCTGCAATCAAAATTCCTCGGCTCAGATTTTAATACGATCAATTCCATTTAACATTTCTCACGAGTAAGAAATGAAGATTTCTTTTTTTTTTCAGTTGCAAAGTTTAATTCAAATATCTGAAAAAATCCGTGCTAAGAATAAATTGCTGTTTTATTCGTGTTTTTCACGATATACTGATTCATCAGAATAGTTGAATTTCTCGGAGATATTTCAATTCTTTCTGAACTTTATTTCGATTTGAGTGGCCTGACGGATAATTTATCAAGATTAATTACATTTTTTTTTCTATTTCAGAATATCAGTAATGTTTTCTTTTTTATAGCATGAATGATTCATTTTGATTTGTCAAGATGGTGTTTTGTAATCGATTTATTTACTCTTTTTTGAGGCCTTAGAGTTCGGCAATTCTATAAAATTAGTTTTAATGACAATGAAATATGTTTGTAATTTTAGAACTCTTATTTATTAAATAATGTAGTAATTAAACTAAATAATGATTTCATACAAATCATGCCATCCAGCAGTCAGTTTTAAAAAGACAGATTTTAGGACTCCTTAAAATAAATACTCTTTAATTAATTATGCAATATATTATGATTTAAGATTAGAAAAAAATGTTTATATATGTAATTCATTTGTTTGTATCAGTTTTATACAATTCCACACCAAGATTCAACCGAAATTTGACACACATATTCCTTAGCACCTAAAAAGATTAACTGAACTATTAAAAAGTTTCTACAATCTCTTAAAAAAAGTGAAATGGGGGATAAAAAGTTTTAAGGTTTTTCCGCCATAACATCTGAACAAATAATCGCGCAAGCATTTAAGATTTAAATCATCTTAAAATTCAAAGATTTATCTTTATAGTAACACTCATTTCATTACTGTACAATTTTTCTCGAGTTTTTAACCTATTTTTCAAAGTTAATTTAAATTTAACTTCTATCTGTTTCATTTTTTTTTTGTACGACTACAAACTGTGCAACTTACAAATGTTTATTTACTTTCATTTAATACGTAATAATGATGGCGCCTTATTTTTACAAAGGGATTCATTAAACCGAAAGTGCAATTGGATCACGAAATAAGAGAATATTTTAGAATGAAGTTACTATGGGCTAAATTAAGATAAAATCTTGGAAATTAATTAAATTGAAATTAGAATTAAAATATCATTACATATATATATGTGTGTATGTGTGTGTGTAAAAAATAAAAGCAGTAATAAAATCATAAAGTTTTTTTAAATCATATCTTTATTACCAGGATTATTTATGATTGTAGCACTGACTTATCACTCGATTAAAATATTATCGGAAAATCATTTAATGTTTTTCCATGCTCAATCATATAAGTCTCAGAACACAGAGTTTTATTGAAAACAAATTGGTTGATGTAAATGCAAGATGAATTTTAACTATGCTTTTACAGCAAATTTCTTCATAAGCCATGCTCGCATTTTTTTTTTTTTTTTTTTTTCTGTTCCTTGGGCATATTCAAGTTTTCCTGTCTCTTGTCAGTTCTGATCCATGACGGTCAAAATTCAGACAATTGATTTCTTTACAAATCATATTTTAAATAATTTTAATGCTGCCCCACCAGTTACTTTAGAAACTCATAGAGATGCCAAAATTTGTTGAACTGTCTCCACTTCTGATTCTACGCCATTTCTAACATCTAAATAATTCTTGGAGAATGGTGAATAGTTTTAACACTTTTTTAAGGGCACCTCAAACATTCCCAATAAGGTTAGAGGTTGATTTGTCCGTTATATCCTTTTTTTAACCCTCCTCCCCCTTTTCAAAGATAATCTTCGGCTAATTGAAATAAGCGGTGCATGAAAATAAATTAGTGACATAGTGTTATTATTGTTGAAACTATTGACATAATGTTATTACTACTGAAAAATTTGCACCATTTTGCAGTTCTAAACACTACTACGTTTAGTGGGTCTTGTCTTTAACCCACATTTGATTTTTTTCCATTCTTTAATAGTAATAACAAAAAAAAAATATATAAGGAAAATTCTATAACCATTCCATTAATCACTTCTCGCTCTCCTGGTGAAAACAAATAGATAGTCTCTGAAGTCCGATCTTGTCATAAATCAGCAAAACAGACTTTATTGGTGTCACCCTCCCTTCTGATGACACAGTGAGGTGACAGTGAGGCGATTTTTGACAGTATCCGATACCTAAAAATACGAAAATGGGATGACTCCAGGTAAGTATTCGCTGCCATTCATTCAGTGATTGAAATTTTTCTGGTTAACGAGAATTAGTTTAGATTTTGAGACCCAATGAACGATGATCCGAAACGGAAAGGGTGTTTTTATAAATGCCAGAAAATACAGGTACTGTCAGGATATACCTCATCCACATTAAGTAAGCCAGAATCTAAGCAGAGATAAAGAAGCTAGGGCCAGGATAAAATATGTAAATCTGAAAGTTTGTATTCAACAGTCGGGATATACTTCATCCATATCAAGCATACCAGCATCTAAGGAGAGATTAAAAAGCCATAATAACATCCCCGGTCATCAACAAGAGCCCATATAAAGTATGTAAATCTATAAATCTGTATTCAATTATATTTAATGTATTCTGTAATTGTATGTAATGTCTAATCTTGGTGTGTATTATATATAAAATTAAATGGATGGAAACTTTGCACCAGTAACCATTCTTATGCTTAATTATGCAGCATGGTTGCTTAAAGTACAATTTAGTATGTATAGCGAAGCTTCTTTGTTATTTTAAACCAGTTAACACTTTTGATCATTCGAAGAATAGTAGCAAATATTCTGATAAAATTCCACTAAAGTTGAGGGAATAAGTCGAATTTAATTACATTTAGATAAAATTAACCAGGACTCTATTTGAATATTTCATTTTCTTATATAATTCAGTATTTGAAGATATAAATTCCCTTCCCCCGTCCTTGAACAACAACATTACATATGGGGAAAAAGGTGACGAAACCTTGAGAATCCATCACTCAATGTGACAAGAAATTAAATAAAGTATTAAAAACATCAGAATATGGCAATCTCGCACTTCTAAGAAGCGCACAAAATAAGCGTCATGTTTCCAGAAACAATTATCATGATAAGTAATATATAAATACATATCTATGTTTCTTCGAATCACAGTGAGCGACTAACTATAAAATTTCTCTGCAAATTCTCTCGCTTTCGCAGTAATAAACCGTTGCTCCTGATGTTTAATTCATGGCAGGTGACAGCATTAAGTCATGTAAATGGATTTTTTCAAATGATTCCGCGAGATGTGATTGACACGCATGGGCGATGATGAAATACGGTGAGTAAAGAATGCAGATTAGAGTTACTTTTTTAAAAAAAATTCTAACATGCAATTCTATATTTATGACGTGTGATCACTTTTGAAAACTTGCAATGTTGTTCATATGAATGATGAGAAAGTGAAAGGCCTGATGCTATTCTCGTATTTAAACACATAGATCGTAAAATAGAGACTTGATTTGGTTAAGATTTAAAGTCATATACGCCTTCTTTTATTTATGTGAAATATCATCACACTGATCAGGCGAGGGTGACTAAGATGAATACAATTTAGAGGTACTTTCACTACTTTTTCCAAAATGCAATTCTTTGGTTTTGATGTGGGATCACTTTTGAAAACTTGCAATGTTGTTCATATGAATAATGAGAAAGTGAAGGGCCTGATGCTATTCTCGTATTTAAACACATAGATCGTAAAATAGAGACTTGATTTTGTTTAAGATTTAAAGTCATATACGCCTTCTTTTATTTATGTGAAATATCATCACATTGATCAGGCGAGGGTGATTAAGATGAATGTTGTTTAGAGTTACTTTTACTACTTTTCCAACATGCAGTTCTTTGTTTTTGATGTGATGAAAACATGCGATCACCGATGAAAATATACGATGTTGTTCATACGAATATTGGGAAAGTGGAGGGCCTGATGGCATTCTCGAATTTGAAATACATGCATCGCAAATTAGAGACTTGATTATGTTTATGATCCAGTGCCATATACGCCTTCTTTTACTTATATGAAACATTGTCACATTGATCAGGCAAGGGTGACTAAGATGCAATCAAATGGCATCTGTCCATTGTTGAGAAAAACTGCGATGTAGCTGAAATGTCATTTGACCATTATTAAAAACACTGCAATATAGTTAGCTCAATTGGCATCTGACTATTGTTAAAAAATTATCATGTAGCTCAAATGGCATCTGACCATTGTTAAAAAATTATCATGTAGCTCAAATTATATATGACCATTGCTAAAAAAATTGAGACCTCAGGCTACAAATATCAAATACGTAATTTATAAAAAAACCGTTCGTTTTTTTTCCCGGGAAAGGTTACAAAATAAATAAATGAAAAAATAAAGATATATTATACTATGAAGATACAAATACACTGAGTGTAACATCAATATTATGCCCATCTCCTTTCATTCGATCCAGGCATATTTTTAATTTAAATGAATATAGAAGAAGAATACTTGTCCAAACTTAGAATTTGAGTACTTAGAATTGATATTTTTATAAAAAAATATTGTTTCACTCAAAGATTTTTTAATAGTTAATACGTCTTTTCTCTTATCATCTTTGCTACTTAGGAATACTATAGTTAGGATATTAATAAATTACGTTTGAAATTGACATGGAGCAGCTACCCCGAAATAAATAACAAGTTTCTTGACTCGAACTCCGCACATTTCTTGGTAATTTTGATATAAATAAAAATCCTTATGAACATATATGTATATATGTTCCTCATCTCCTAAACGACAGAGTTGATTTCAATCCAATTTTGCACATTTATTTGCAAGAAAAGATAAGGGAAAATTATCATCTTTTCAAAGTGCAAATATTTATTATATAATCAATTAATTTGAAATTAATCGAAAATTTCACCTTTCTCTGTAGTAACTTCGAATGAAATATTCGTGCAAGATAGAATTTAATGCCATCTTAAAAATCCAAATTTTACCATTGCAATGATATCAATTTCATCTTTTTCCGATATATATTCAAAAGGTCTTAATTTTTAAAAAAAATTTAAACACATTAAAATTAGTATTAATCATAAAGTATTCTTCGACTATTGCTTTATTTTATTTCTGTTTTATTTTATTACATATATTTTTACCACGTTTTGATTTGTTTCAATTCATTGATTTAACAACACTTAAATATAAGCATAAGTTAATCGCTGAAATGGTTGAAGGAAATGTAAAATCCTTGCCATCAAATGAATTTTATGGATGTTGAAATAAGCCGCTTCAAGCTGAAATAAATAAATCTTCCTTCTTCAAAAAATTACGAAAAAATTAGTTCAAAAATTTTGCAACATCATAAAATGATATATATATATATAATAAAGTAATTCTTTTTTTTTGTATATATATATATATATATATATATATATATAAAGAATTACTACACAAAACGCAACATATTGAAAGAATTTTAAATTCCAAGAAAACGCCGGATATATCAGCTGTTTATTTATGATTCATTCGTGTGTTATTGTATTTTTTATATTAGTTAGAAATTTTTAAATCTAACTTAATCTATAAAAGTTTTATTAATTCGTAAATAAAAACACTCAAATGCATACTATTTACTATTCCTGCCTGTGGTTCGATTTGTTTGATTTCGGATAGAGCTTTGTAAACTGCTGTTTAATTAACAAACCGCGCCTACCGCTTTTGGGCGATTTTACTCCTCAAAGGTGTTTTAAGCAGTAGAAAAGAGGAGCACTTCTCTTGTTCTCTTCGTCTGTCATGCTAATCTTCTTATTCTTATTGGATTCAAGTTTTCCGTTCATTTTTTTTAAGTATGCTAATATTATATATCTTAATTGAAATCTGTGCAATGTTTCAATGTGTTATTTAATAATAATAATAAAAAAAAGACATTTTTTTTATCCATCTTTCATCTCACTTTATTTCTAGCGAAATCAAAGCTAGCTGGGGCTTGTTCAAAAGTTAGGAGGATTTCTTGCTGAAAACACACTCTGATCCAAAATGGAGTTGTATAAACTTATTTGGGAGTCGCAATTACTTTCACCAAATGTGTTCTGTGAAATTGTATACTAATTTATCAAAAATTATGGAAAAAAAATTCATGTCATTCAAAACCTTTCAAATATTAAGTTATGATTCAAATATCAAACATTTACGTTCAAGTAAATTTCTTTTTTTGTTTATTCTTAATAAATATAATTATTTACTTTCTTCCTTATGTTTAGGCTTGAGGTTTGCGAAAACATTTTTTTTCTTTTGTAAATCTGCTTATTATTTATTTAATTTTATTATTCAAATTAAAAGGAATCATGAATTATAGGGTCTGTAAGGAAATTGAATTCATCACTCTCATTAATTATTACAGTACTTCATCTTTTAATGCAATCTGCAGGGGAAAAAAACACTTTTTTTTTGTATATTTTCAAAGGCAACTGTCAAATGTAAGCAAATTACTATATGAACACTACAGACTGCTTCATTAACGTTTTCACAGATGATCTTAATTCAAATGCTAATTAATAAAGCTACAAAATATCATCTAAAATGATCTGGATATCTGTTTAAAAAAATTGTATTTAATCAAGGCAAGGAAGATGTAAAAGAAGTTAGGAAAGAAGCGTCAAGCAAAGAGAAATTGATTTCGAAACCATTGACAGATGGGTAGTTATCTATAGAAATTGATAACCGAAAACTATTATCTCACAAAAATTACTTCAGCATTATCTTAAAATTACTTTTTTTTTAACTATTTCAGTTTCATCTCTGTACAATATTTTATTTATTTTTAACAATTTTTTTAAATGTAACATACGATTTGTAACAATTAATTTTTAATGTAATTCAGTCGCATGCTTTTGTCAGTGCTGAAATTATTACTTTATAAAATAATTCCGAAGTAGATTTTGCACTTACGCTTTTATTTCATGGTATACACACTTTTTAATTTTCACGCGTTATAATTTGTTTTGCATATTCAGTTAAATTTTCAGTCCTATAAAAGGACAAAGTGATTTTTTAATTGCTTTCTGTATTAATATTTAAGAGGCCTAAAAAATCAATAATCTGGGTGAACAGGCTGCTGGCCAAAGGCGGCTGGTTCTCTTATATAATTGTAAGACCTCGGTTCATGACTTTCTGAGACCTTGAGCTACTGTGCCATTTCTAAAAGTTAAAAAAATCTTTCTGTAGAGGCTTCTATAGTTAGGTTTCATTCTGAGTGTAAGGAAAACTTATTCCTGGATGTTAGCAGGACTAGGTTTTCCTTACACTTTGTTTTCCTTCCTTTCCCGAAACTCGCAGGCAAATGTTTCCACCTCTGCTAATAGAGTTCAAAGTAATCGCTGTCGATTAGAGAAAGATTTGGGCGAGTCGGACGGTTTTTTTTCCGCGAAGGACCGCGAGCGTCCATCCATCTTGCCGTTTGTTATCTGGTTTCGAGATTTGGCTGTCAGTCTCCTTTCCAATCTAATTAAAGGCGAATTCCGATCACGCAATCGCCAGTCAAAATGTGTGTCACAGTCCGGGCTTATTGATGGAAAGAATTTCTCTCTCTGGCTCTAGGGTCTCGTTACGCGGCAATTTGCATGGCCGATGTCTTTATCCCGTGTTCCTCTCCTCTCGAGGTATTTCACGACCACACCTTTCGCGATGACGACGCAGTGACAGAAAATAGAAATGTAAAAAAAGGGCTGGTTCGCTTCCATTCTGGCTGTCAGGGGCAGAGGGATTTGCATACGGCCTGGAGCGGACATGAAGATGTTAATGACAGTTCATAATCAGCGTCGCCGCCCCTTCACTGTTGTTTCAATGGATGCAAGAATTTTCATCTCATGAATAAGAACCGAAGACGCCCTCTCTTCCCGTTTCTTTTTTTCACGATTCTCGAGGGCATTTGCATTTCGCTGAGACTCGATTTATTTGTCTTATGCACAGCAGTGGCATTCTCATTTTTTCTTCTTCTTTTGCTTCATTTCTTTAAATTGAAATTCTCGGGGTTTTTAATTAATTGATTTTTAATAGTGACACTTTTGTTCTGTGTTTTTTTCAAAGCAGCATTTATTCCATTTTTAGCTGTTGGGAACTTTATATCTTCATATCAGTTCTAATTATGCCTCCCTTTCTATAATTTTTGGTCACTTTTGTCCTTTTTACTTTGTTGTATTCGAAATTTCCAGAAAATATTACGAATGTCAAAAAATTAGAACTCGAGATTTTGACGAATTTTTACATTTTACTCTTCCCTGAGGTCGAAAAACACATATTTGAAAATTGTGAATTGGGTATCTATCTGTCCGTTTCTCTGTCTGTGACAAAGATAACTCAAAAACGCTTTATGTTAGGCGGATGAGATATTTTTGACACCAAATTTGTAGACTTCTGTTAATCTTTGAGTAAAATCTGTTCAGGGAAAATCTGTCTGCCTGGCTATAAATTAACACGATAACTGCAAAATGAAGAGAGCTAAATGGATGAAATTCGATATCCAGATTTAACAACTATAATGAAGAAACCTACTCAATTTTGAAACAAATCTAACAAGGTGTTCAAAGAATGTCGGTATGTAATTTCAGGAGCATGTAAACACGATCAATCAAAAACGCAATGAACTCAAGTATATCATATTTAGTATGGGATTTTTTTTTACTACAATTGTAATTCCGTGTCAGATTTTGGTTCCAATCGGTTGGGGAAAAACACATCTAAAACATAAATTCACCTTAATTAGAGAGTACACGAGAAAGTTTTGGGAAGACCACTTCAGCTAGTTATTTTATTTGCTAATGAAAACTTCTGAATGCTTCGAGTATATCTGAATATCTGTTAACACAATAATTGCCAAACAAAGAGAGCTAGATGAATGAAATTCGGTGCATATATTTAACATCTATATTGTAGACACTTATCAAAATTTCAGCCAAATCCAATAAGGGTTGATCATTTATCGGTCTGTACCTTCAGAAGCATACAATCCCGGTAACTCAAAAAGCATTGACTTGAATGTATCAAATTTGGTGTGTGATTTTGTAATTACAATTGTAGCTCCATGTGAAATTTTGGTTTGAAAAGATTGGTTTGATAGCTGCAATCGCTAGTTAAGCCATGAGATTTTTTTATAGGATAGATGGCATTCTTTTACACTCGCAGATATAAAAATAAAGTGATGTTATGAAGTCATTTTGAGAGTACATAGGTTCGCTTTATATCCAATTGCTCAAAAAAGAATATTATAATTTCACTTATCCACGTGGGAATTGCTAATTCTACTGCTATTCAAGAACTAACGGTGGTTTCTTGTTTCATTCCATGTGCATAGAAAACCACTTCCGCTGTTAACCTTTTATATACAATTGATGTGTCATGTCGCAGTTACGCTTCAGTGCCTTCTTTAAGAGCTCGCTTTTATTTCCAAGCGGAATAGAGACATTGAGAGTGTCCTGCTTTGACGGAATTACCTGACGGCAGAGTGTGGTGAGTTGAACGAGAATATCAGAAGCATATATAAATGTGAGTTCGATTAAGCAACAAAATTATGCATATACAATCTCTGCCTGCTGTGTGACAAGCGATAACATTCAGAAAAGCTGTTTTATAATTAATATTTAATTTACTTCTGTAGTCTTTTAATTTAATTGTCAATTACCCTCTTTCATATTTCTTTAAAAACTTTCTCATGATGCTGTCCAACAAGGTGAGGTAAATTTCTTCAGACTCTCCATCCGATGCCCGGTTTATTCAGCTTCCAGATGTTTTGAGCTCTCTTTCCCACCATATAGTAAACCAAGCCAGTCATTTTAATTGCAAACCAGTCAGAGATAAATTGAGGAAGAGAAAAAAAAAAGTCTTTAACGACATAATTTACCCCTTCCCCGAAGGATTGAAGTTAATATTAGACTAATTTGCGAGATTATACTGTTCAGGTCAATGTGGCAAGGTGAGGCGAGAGAATGTATTGATAAATCAAATAATGGGATACTTTCTTCATTCATATCATTATTTAAATTAATCCCATATATTTCTGACATAATTGTATCATATGTGTGACGGCCCTTTCATTTTTCACTAAGGCACCTATCGCCTTGCCATAAAACGGCTGATAGTCTATGATTTCGTTATGGAAATTAAGCCTGATGTCTTTACAATGTACTGAGCATTTGGGTAAATATATTCAAAAGTCTGTTAGAAGCAGGCACCAGATATAGCGCAACCACAGAGAGAGGTGGATGCCCACACCAGTTTTGGTTCCACTTTCATGACAGTTTCTGTATCATCTTCCAAACTGAGCGCATGCGTATACATCCCTCCACCTACGAGCAGAGATCCGTGTACATCTTACGGGATGCCTGCTCATCAAGCTTCTCTGGTTGTATGGTAATTACGATGCAAAATATATTTCCAGATATCTTAATTTGTTAGACAAATGATCCGGTTAACTTTGCAAAATAATAAATATTTAGGGTACCAACGTTATCTATACTGATGTCTTCATTTCCAACTACTGATTGAATCAGAAATATGAGATGACATAAAATCCTTCATATATGTTAGACACCAAACTGTTAATTTCATAACTAGCTTTAAGCTTATATGGAAGAAAGAAAGGTGATTATATTTATTATCAGGATTTGAATTCTTCTCTTCACACATCATGTTTAATGATTGGCAACGATTTCAATATCCAAATTGAAGGTTCTGGAAAATGTAATAATTATGGCCCGATATATGTTAGGAATTGAGATAAGAGAGTCATCTAGAGAGATCATTCTGGACTAGAAAAGGCATGACGTTAGCAGTGTTTATTGTATTGCCAGCTGTTGATGCTGAGTGCTGTTGATTGTGTTGTTATTTAACCAGCAATCTGTCGTCTGCTTCTATGTGTTTAATTTCTACAATTGCACCTCCGCTATATTTATATTCGTCACCAGTGTTTCAAATTTTACATGGAACTAAAACGTTCTTTAAATTATCCAACGTGATCAATTTCTTTCATTGTACAACTACAGAGCGAATTTCTGCTACATTATCAAAAAGAGAACCTTCAAGACTCGTCCATGAGCTTTGAATGGAAATTTATTTTGTCCGCTTAAAAATGGGGCAGGTGTTCCCAAGAAAATGTTCTATCTGGTATTTTACACACTTTAAAATTATAAGCATGCTTCTTCACAAAGTAGTATTGGCAGCAATGGCCTGGTTTCACAGCTGCAGGTTCGAGGCCCGGTTTTCCAAGAGATCTGCAATTTCAATTGGCTTTCTGATGTACATTAGATTCATCTATTTTCTGATGTAGTATAGAAATTTCGAAATGAAAATATTCATCGCCCTTATCATTATCACAATGTCTAAAATTATGATGTTAGTCATGAGGCAGCCTTGAGTAGTCAATGTAACTAAACTGATTTATCTATAATGGAGTAATATGTTCTGCATTCTTTTGTAAACGGCAATTTTATGCTTTTTTTTTTACCTGACATAATTTACTCTAAGCTAAAGGAAAATGTGATATATTTTATGGAATTTTTCAAATTTTAGAGCTAGCTTTATTTATTCTTAGTACATATCAAACAGCATACAAATTTATTTTTGTGTCGAAATAAACCAGGGAAAGATACATAATCAACTTTTTACCTTTCTATGATTTAAAAATTAATCCTGTCAATTAATGATGAATGATCGAGATGTGAAAAATTGGTCGATTAATTAATCGGCCATTAAATTTTAGGTCGACGCTGAAAACAATACATTTATTCTCATTTTCTTGACATTTACATGCATACAATAAGATGACATTGAAATTAATGCATTTTACGAATTCTAAGTGTTGGAAATTCATTTTCTAGATGAACTTTAAAAAATAATAATAAAATAAAGTTGATCTCTTATTATTCAAACAGCACTGCAAAATGATTTATGAAATATAAAGAAGAAAACTTTGGACCATCTTGCAGAATTGATCATTAGACTTTTAAATCCTTTTGAAACATCTGTTTTAAGCATCACGTTTTATACAGAATTTAAGCTATACTGACACATTCTTCCTTCAGTTGAAAGGCTTCCGTTTTTTATCCGCAATTTTGAATAAAGGCAATTCGTTGGTAGGATGCAACTAGCTTTTTAAAGATAAGAAATCGATAAATATTTGATGAATTAATACAAATTTAAACTGTAACTCTATAAATAAAAATAACTGTAGAAATTAAACTGTAACTGTAGAAATACAAATTTAAACTGTAGAAAGAAATATATGTGAATAGATTTATCAGCAAATTAGGATTTCATAATTTATACGCTACTATTTTATTATATCTACAGTTTCTTCCTATCGTTTTCCCTTTAAGGGTATTTATAAAGCAATTCTGAATTAAACCTTCTAGAAGTCCTTAAAGCAATATAAATCTTGGGGACAATTTGGCTCCAGACATTCAGGACATAGTATTCTTATCGACATTAATAAATCGAGATAGATAATTAACTTTTTGATAAATCGAAATAAAAAAAAACACTTGATAGCAGATCACTTTCTAAAATAAATTGTTTTCTGTATAATGAAAATTCTGTATTCTGTATATTCTGTAAATTCTGTTTTCTGTATAATAAAAATCTGTATTCTGTAAAATGTATAAAAAAAATTCACAACTAAAATTTAAAAGTAATTTTTAAAAAACTCACCCAATCTTTCTTATTTCGACCTTAAAAAATACCTACTAACAGGGACAATGATTTTTTTTTTTAATTAATACGTCACGCACCACGTTTTAAGAATTATAAAGTGACATAATATAAGGGTTTGCAAGCTGTAATTAATCAATAGTGCAATTAGAATAATGTTACAAAATTAATTTAAACAATACTTGATTTCATTTTTACGAGATCGATTGTACGGCCTTCATAACTAAATGAAAGCGCAAAAAATAATTTTCAAAACATTACACAAAAAAAAATCTCACAGCTTATGTCTGCCTAAAATTGTGAGGTTCCAAGCCTCACAATTGCCTATTTAATAATTCGATACTGATACAAAGAATGTTTTTTCCAAGATCCTGTTTTCAAGAAAAGAATATGTCTCAATCCAATAACAAACTTGACCAAAGGGATAGATTTAAAAATTATAGCATGACCTAACAAGGGTGTCGTTTTATATATGCATGAAAACTGTAGAACTCTAGACTTCTGGGAATTTACAAGTCCTCAGACTTTTATTACTCATGGGATCGAAGGCTACTACAAGGTGAAAAGGTTAGATAGATGATGGCATAAATGCAAGTGATTCTTCCCCCCCCCCTCCCCCATGCATAGAATTACAAAACTTCGAGTTTAGTACTTCATAATATAAAGTAGAAAATCAAGAATGCATTTTGGGTGCTTTTTTATCTACCGATTAAAATCAGAATTTGATGAAGATACAATTTTGGATTTAAGGCCGCATATATCCAAAATTATAGATATATATAGCGTTGCATCCAAACAATATTGTAGCTGTCTATACAGTACTGTAGGGATCTAGAAAAAATATTGCTATTGACAAGTTATCTTTATAGACAGTCTGAAAATATAAAATTACATTTATTGAACTTTAAATTGTTTAAACTTTTTGCGTTAACTTCGGAATGGCAATATAAAATAACATAAAGTAAGCAAAACAAAAATATTCAGAAAAGAGAGATATAAGGCCAAGTTTATTTCATAAGAAACTTATAGAAAAAAAAAAGCAGACAACAAAATCTGTTAATTTTGATTTTTTTTTTTTTGAAGAAATCCGTTTTTATGCACAAATATATATAATTTATTTAAATATTTTAATCCATTTAATTAGCTCATGTGTTAATCGGATATGCAAATTCCTGAAGAATTTTAATTAAGGACATGGCAACCACTTGAGAAATTTAAATTTTGTTTTAGGAACAAAAATTTCTTTCTCTTCCTCTTCTTCACCATTTGATTTCAACTCTGATCACTTGTGCATCACTATCTAAATTTAATAAATTTTCAACATTGAATGGAAAAGATAGATTTGTGGAACTTCGAAAAGCACGAACAGCGGTGTATAGACTGCTTACATATTCTTTTTCGTCTAATGATTTCAGTAAGGTAAATATTCGTGTTTCGTCGCTTTTTTTTTCTTCAATGATTGAAGCTTTCTCCTATCAATTTTGGATTGTGTATGATGTCACAGAAATCCAATTTTCGGAAACCCAATCACATGTGTTTCTTACATCAACTGCAATTTCAAAATCTGTTTTTTAGATTGTAAACACTGGTTATCAAATCTTTTTTTATAATATCTTTTGTAGTTTTTGATGCAGCCTAAATCTAAGACTGCAGAATCGGCGTGTAGTTTGGTGGAAAGTAAATCACTTATATGTTTTTCAAGCTCAGGAGAATGTTGTAAGATGTGTAGTTGTCAAATCTCAGTGCAACATTCTTCTTCCCCCCCCCCTTAATCTCTTATCATCATCAAGCAATCAATTATTGACGATTTCTTTTTTTTTTTTTTTAAGCACTTTTCTAGTGACTTCCATTTATCATTTCGTGTACTATTTGAATACAGTAGGGTTGTTAGCCTATACTTCGATTTTTTTCCCAACTTTGCAGATTCTTTCCTTTAAATGGCATTGTCTGACTGACATCAGTTTAGAGGATAAACCAGTTTCATTTGCAATGGACACATCATCAGGAAGTATATTTCTTCTATTTTCTCTTTTTCTCTCTGTTTTCAGGATGAGGCATCATTAACTGGAGCTTACTTTCCTTCACATGTAATAGTCTCAAAAACAATTCCACTTTCCATTTCCAATTCAGAAAAAGGCAAGTCATCCATTCTTGGTTTTGAAATCACAATGAGATGGGGATCGTTTTTTAGAAATTGTTGGTCTATTCAGGAGTACAATCTGCTTTTACATTTCGTGGAACTATCTCAAGTAGCTTTGTGAACATCATCTTTTACAGTCAAATTAAATCTTTTTCGTCTGCTTTCCACTTTGTTATTTTCAATAGCATCTTTAATATTTTTTTTTTCCAAAAAAGTAGACATCAATCGCTAAACCCCATAGAGCATCTACTCGATTCAGTTCTTTAATAAATTTTCGAGAGGATTTTTTAACTTTTCTTCTTCCCAATGCTTTACACCAAGTAATAACTTTACCACACACATAAGACTAGAAAAAACTGAAACAAAACTGAATTATAAGGAAAACGGAATTCGTCCCAAGTGGGTAGAATCTAAACTACGAATTAAATAGTTCGACAGTGACCACTTGGAGAAAGAGGCACTCTTCAATCCTCTTTCCTAAATAATTTAGATAACGGCTGCTTTTAGAGATTAAGCTCTGTACATGCAAAAAACAGTCACTTTCATTATAATGGCAATTCCCAAAGACCCAAGTGATGAAGCGGTTTGAATTTGGGGCTTTCGTTCACGACCTCAAGCACTTTCGAGTAAAAATGTAAGTTGTCTTCTCCGATTCGTAAGCATTTTATCTTTTTTAGCACAGCATGGAAGTTTACAAAAAACATGAAAAAAAATTGTATTGTAACTTAACATTTTTTGCATGGTGGCTCCGAATTTCATTTTTTTGTCACATTTCTATTGCAGTCAGATCTAGTTTAAATATTCAGAAGTCAGCAATATGAAAAGATCATTGGCAATTTCAGAAAAAGAAGGAAATTTGTTATTTATAAACTATGAAGATATTTCTTTCTTTTTTTCTTTCTTCCTTCCCTTTTAAATTTTTCTTCTTTCTTCGTTTTGTCTGATATTAGATTTTTTTTTTTTAAATTCGAAACTGGGAAAATTCTTTTAAACAATTTTAGTGCTAAATTAAAAACAGAAAGAAAAAGACTAAAAATAATATTATCTAAAAAATAGAGTAAATTAAGAATTTAAAATAAACTTTAAAATGAAATGAAGATAACTTTGAGTATCCGAAAATTACTTTAAAATAAAAATATCAGTTCTGAGATATATATAAATTACTATAACAAATCGAATATTTATTAAAATGATTAGAATTCATTTTCGGAGTGATGATATATACCAACTCGGAGTTAAAATTGCTCTTTTGAAAATACATTAATACATTTCTTCCACCTCAAGGAATGATTAAAAATTACTTTCTCCACTTCCATGATTGCTTTGTTAGATTTACTTCTCATTTCGAAGATATAGGCATGGATTTCGAAATTTTCAATTTTGTCACATATTTAAGAAAATTTTTGAACCAAGAACCTGTACTCTTGACTTACAAGTCTTGCCGACATGAAGAGATGGGATCTATGACGACATATTTAATGCATATCCAGTAACACACAAATGAGTTTTGGTAAAAATAAAACATCCAAAAACTTTTAACAAAAATGATTCATTCTAACAAAATATAACTGCAACTGCTTAAATTCGAGAATTGCAATTCCAAAAGAAACATTTCACATTGTAAAAAAACTGCCCTTTTTTCAATCAAGCTCATTAAAGGCCTTCTTTTTGAATGCTCTTGAAGAATCTTTCCCATGGATCCCCGTGTCCTTGGAGGGAGACACTTTTCGCAACATAATATAGAAATTATCTTAATTGAAGAGCTTGTATGCGGAGTGATGAGTTCACAGCAAGCGGAGCGGTTGGAGGTGAAAAGCGCCGGCCACTGTGGCTGGGTGTGGCTCAATTACGTCTTCCCTCCCTCCTCGACCATTTTTGCTCGGGTATAGATTCGATGTTTTCACGCACTTGTGTGTACATTTTTTTTATTTCATTAACGTTCTATCTGCTTTGATTACTACAGTCATTGAATGGATTTTTATTAACCTGAACGAAAGTGGATGAAACCACTGGGAGCAGACTTCCCTCGATTTTTTCATAGGATAACAAAATGAGGTCCGGTTCCGACGTCCGTTTTATGTCGGGCAAGTTAATAGCCGCGAATAATTGGAGAAGAGATTAGAAGCGTTAAGTGCATTGATAGTTTTTTTTTGTAGAATAAACGAATAATTAGCGACTTTTTCATTTCCTCAATATTTTCCTCCGAGTGTGGAAGAAAACTGGAACAGAATTGAAGGTATTATGTACACTGAACTTAGGAATAAAAAAAAAAATAATTAGCGATTTTGATTTAGGTCCAGCCTTTTCCTGAAAGTTCAGAAGGAAATCAGAACAGAATTGGAAGTACTTGTTTACTACTCAACTGAGGAATAAGCAAATAATTAACGAATTAATTTCTATTAAACCTTTACCTCAGAGTTCGAAGGAAAATCGGAACAGATTTGGAAATATAGGTGCACTACTATCGATACATTTCTAACTACTAATAGCTTTTTCAATGTTTTGATCAGTTATTCGTGTTTTGGGAACCTTGCATTGCTAAGGACTTGCAAGTCACAAATCAGCTGTATATACTGGGCCTTACTTATCCTACAAAGCTCCATCATCGAAAGTACAGCAAGATGCGCATGGGATGTGCACGAACTCTCCAGTAAAACGATTGCCCGCACCCGGTCTTACTTGTTCTACATATCTCCGGTATAGAAAATGAATTGAGATATGTACTGGAGGGTGCACACATACCTCCCACAATGTATACCCACCTCCCAAATGTCTTGAGTAAGCCCTTTGGGAAGGTTTAGTTAAGCGCTTTGTCCAAATGTAGATTATGCAATTACAACTATCAGTACTGTAATGTCTTGATCTAGACTGATCAAATAACGAAGCAGACAATTTTTTATTTTACAGCCCTATATATACAAAGAACAACTTGTTCTAATCTTGGTTAAATAAATAGTTATTTACACCTGTAGTAGGAGATACAACAGTCAAAGTCAAAGGCTTTCTTGAAACTCTGTTTGTTCTTGGACTCCGAACTCGTAGGAGTAGTCCAACAGTCCGCCTGCAATTCGTTTCTTCTCTCCTCTTAAAAAAAATCGCCGCACTTTATTTCGGCGACAATCTCCGCCTCTTAATTTACATTGGTCATGTGAGCTCTCTTTCAGCCAATCGGGGTTCAACAATATGCTTTCTCAGTGGCGCCAGTGTGTCGTGGGAAGGTCCTTTCACAAAGAGAAACATCTAGCCTCCAGATGTTTGGACACCTCTTTCTCTTTGAAGGTACTATCAATACTTCTTGGACGTGGAATTCCACATGTGGCCTTTCACTGTAATCACTAATGAACAGATGCGAGACACCCAGGTGAAAAGATCCACCATCTGGCTATCTCGAGGGGTTTAGTAAGTAACAGCGACGACACAGCTGGTTGTAAATATCTTATCAGTACTGGGAAACGGGGAATGTTACAGTACATGTAATTAGTGACAGCATCATTCTCCACAAATTGTATCATAGTAATTCAGCACAATCAGAAATTCGGCATGGAATATATTGATAGCTGCATGGCAATGCCTACATACCTCTAACAATACGCCTTTTTAGATCAGAGAAATGCTTGAAAGAGAAAAACTGATGCATTCATCCGATGTAAGATAGATTACAGGTTTCGTAGTTGCTAAAAGAACCAAATATGCATTCTGGACATTTTCATTTTAATCGGTTGCATCCAAAGTTTAATAGCAATTTACAGTTTTAATAGTGAGAAAGCTACGAAATTTTGTAAATCTAGGTCTTTGCATCTCTAGGTTACCATATTCAAACACATGAGAGTCTCCAGATAGACAGACTGTCAATCAAGGGACGGATAATAAATAGAATTCAAATTCTGATTATAAAACAAACGTGTTTTACATCTAGCTCGTAGCGCTTTTGAATTATTATATTTACATCCACTTAAATCGATCCAAACTGTCTTTAGATATATTTCAAAAAATTTTAATGAAAATTGCATATTTCATCATCATTCTGGTTAAAGTTGTGTGATATTTTAACAACATAATACTTTGTATCAAGTGAATGGGAATCAAGTGAAAAAAAGTGTACTTTGTATCAAGTGAAAACAAAAATATCAGATAAATAAAACTGATACAGATCAAATGTATCAAGTTCACCGTATCACTCCTCGAACTCTTTTCACACAGATAAACGAGTCAACCGCTAATCGATTCGCTCTTCTGTTTCCTTAGTTTTCGCTCGGGTGATCCTCAATTGTATACTATGTATTAATTTGATACATAGTATCAAATCTACGCAATATCACCCAAACCTGTTTTTTTTTTTTTTTTTTTTTTTTTTTTTTATCGCAGTGATTCTGTAGAGTGCGTTATATGTTCTTTATTTACATGTGCATATTATTTCTTATCACTGCTTGGAATTAAAGTATTTCTAACTGCATTTTTACCTTCTCGTTTATATAGTACAGCGAAAATATTGTAATCGTCAAAGAATTTGAACTCGAAATTTTGAAGACCTGTTTGAGTTCGAAAAACACATTTTTGAAAAATGCCTTTTTGCGGCAAAGATAACTCAGAAACGATTTAGGTTACACGGATGAATTTTGGTGTATGGTTTTTGCACCAAATTACTAGATATCTATCAAATTTTGAGCGAGGTCCTTTCACAGAAAGTCTGTCTGTCCGGCAGCTAGAATGTAAGTTAACACGATAATTACTAAACGAAGAAAGCTATATGGATAAAAGTCGGTACACGAATTCAAAATCTATAGTGTAAACATTAATCAAATTTTCAGCTAAATTGAACAAGGGGTTGCCATAATGTCTGTCGGTCTGTACTTTCAGAAGCATATAAACGCTATAATTCAAAACGCAATGACTTAGATACGTATATTAAATTTAGTATGTGATTTTACAACTGTTGTTATAGTGCTATACCAAATTTTGATTTCATTTCGTTCGGGAAAACTCGTCTAAAACACAAATTTACCTTTATAAGAGAATATGCGAGAAAGTTCGTTGAGACCACTCCCATCGGTTTTACCTTTCTTTGCGATGTTTATTAAATATATAAGATTGATGAAAGTTTTTACGAAGTAAAAGTATTTCGCCTTGAACATTTGTTTTTATTCAAGCAAGTTTCTATTTTATTTAAGTTTCATTATGAAAGTAATTCAAGTAACAGAATGATTATTAATAAAATTAATTGAGCGTAGATAATAATTAAACGTACAGCATGAATAGAATTTCTACATTACAGTGATTTGAAAATAAGAACAAAATATCAATATTACTGGATGAAAATTTAATAAATACCAATAAAACGGAAATTAAGCCTCCAAAGTTGGCGCATTCATTTATAATCATATTATAAACTAATTAAAATAATTATACTTTTGTTTTTAGACTTTTAATGAAGTCTGTGAAACCAAGAAATAAGCTAACTTGTAATTCAAGAAAAAACAAAACCACGTGACATCAGAAAGAGGTATCTAGTTTCTTCTGCGAGAAAACGATTTGCCATTTACTGTCGTAAGAGTTTTTATTTTAATCAGAATGGAAAAATTAAAAAAGAATAGTGTCTATGGAAATATTTAACTTTATAGCAGTACTTGCATAGCAATTTATACACTGTGAATATTTTAAATTGATTCAAATTTGCCACACAAAAAGGGCAATTGATTTTATCCAGTCGATGTATAGTTAAATACTTCTGAAAAAAACAAGTAATAATGAAAGATGAGAGCTGGAAGGAGAAAGTATTGCAAGTCTGTGTCAGAATTTTCACTTTTTCACTTTCTCGTGTACAAAGTACAGAGAAAGTATTGTAATTTTGAAAAAATTTGAACTCGACATTTTGACGAATTTTTACGTTTTAGACCTCCCTGCGTTCAAAAAACATATTTCTGGCATTATGTCTGCCTGTCTTCGATGAAGATAAATCAAAACGCTTTAAGCTAGATGTATGAAATTTAGTGTGGGATCTTTACATCAAATTTTCAAATTTCTGTCAAATGTTGAGCAAAATCCCTTCAAAGGAAGTCTGTCTGTTCAGCTGTTCGAATATAAGTTAACATGATAACTACAAAACAAAGATAATTAAATAAATTAAATTTCAACAAATACACAAATTTTCTTGCTGAAACTAACATTTTTATTTAAAATACTATGGAAAGCGGAATCTTTTGGCATTGAAGTTTTATCTGTATAAAAATTAGTTTTCATAATTTGTGTAATATCTCAGAGAACTATTTAATAAAAGAAATTAATTTGAGTCAATAAAGGAAGTTCTAAACACTATAGCAAATAAAAGATATTTTGAAGTGTTTGAAACGCCATCTTTGTAATGTTTTGGAATATTTTCGGAAGTTATCGCGGGAAAAAAATTGCTAACATTTTTCTTAATTATTAATTACTAAAATTCCAATATATTGCTCTTAGTCGTATATTCCTACTCTCCAGAATATATTTGTACCAAGTTTAATATTTCTAAGTTACACGATGTAGTCTATAGAGTACACATTCATCTTCCTTATAAGTAGAAGAATTGAGGTCTTTACTGACATTTATGAAGTTTTGTTTCAACAAAAATTAGCTTTCATCTTTTAGACAGAAAAATCACCCAGGATTCCTATCAGATATTGCAAATTTCGTATTAAATATATGCAATCTCAAAATTAAGTCATGAATCTTTTACTAGATTCGCAAATGAAATGAATATATATATATATATTTTCAGAAAGTATGAATTTTTCAATTGAGGATTCATCAAAAGTCATTTATCATTAGTCATCTCCATGTTTCAAACCTCCTTTTTCTGAAAAACGCTTCTTTTTTAGTTTTACCTGTTTATTACCCTGTCTGTTTGTGAATACGATATATATACATTACACGGATGAAATGATATTTGCACTAAATTTGTAGGTTTCATCCCAAATTTTGAATAAAATGTAATCGAAGGAAGTCTATCTGAAACAAATGGACACAATAACTACAAAACGTAAAAACTTATATAGATAAAATTTGGTCCACAGATTTAGTATTTAAAATGAAGATCCGGGACAAATTTTTGAACTAAAAATCAGAGCGAAGGGTTTACCCAATATTAGTCTGTTCTTCTCTTTGCACGAAAACGTGACAACTCAAAAATGCAAGGACTTAAATAATTGAAATTTGGTATTTGATCTCATGACTGAAATTGTAGTTCCATGTCAAAATTTATTTTGACTCAATCAAAAAAAAAGGAGGGCATCCAAAATATATGTTCGTTTTCATAATAGATATTTGAGCATTAAAGGTATTCAACGATTAATCGATAAAGATCTCATACTAAATCAAGTAAAAACGCTATAGATTAATATCAAACGTTTATCTTTCGTAACTATTGTTCGTCATTGTCATGCTAGTGAGTTTCTAAACTATATTACAAATTATGCAACTCCCATGTGTAAAAATAAAAATCTGAACACCAGACTTGGTCTTGTATACTTATGGGTGAAGGGGGGGGGGAGAGAAAGACTCTTTCTTTAGAAACTATGTCATAAAATTTCAGGCAGACGCCTCCCGCTGGTTTAATTGATCCTTTATGAAATCATTTTAAAATGAGACAACTGTTTTGAATTTCACTCGCTAACGAGCTGTTTTATTCTATGCATTAATTAAAATGTAGTCTAAACGTGCCACTGATTCAAAGGTATTTGCTAATTTACTAAACAATTTTAGACTAAAATGTATATAATTTTAATTTTAAATATTTTAAGAGCAAAAATATTTTTTGAGCTTTAATTAGCAATTATTGATTTCGCAATGTTTTATAAGGATGTGTATCAATTCACAAATATTTACACCGAGAAAAACGGTAAGAAAATTTCATTCTGAGAGTGCAAGAGACATTAACGATGATATTATGGGCAGCTACACTCTGTATAACAATAGTGCATCAGATATAATTTTCTAATCCCGCTATGAGGGGGAAAGCGGCATAAAATCTTTTCAGAGAGTATGTGACAAAATTTCGGAGCGATCACTTTGTCTTTTTTTCTTCTGTGCTGTTCTTTAACTTTGCTGCCATAACAAAATTTCAAATAATTTTCAATTATAAAATGGTTAATGAAATTCACACTTTTCCTATATTAGAACTTCATAAATTGAAGATGACTTTTGGAAACTAACCAAATCTTGATTTTTTCATATTTTTCAATATTTATAATATAAATGGTGGCTAAGCGATAAATTCGACAGCTTGATAGCGTGATTTTGATTTAAAACATACTATAAAAAATTGATAGATAGATATTTTTATTCTGTATTTCTTTTAGTAATTAACACCTTAATTATTTGAGTTTCTAAATAATCTGATTAGATATTACATTCCGTTTTGGAAATGTACTATCCTACTCCTTCAATTAAACATCCATCGAGGACTTGATATATTTATGTATTATGTATAATTTTTGCAACAAATTATAGCGCCACTGAATGATTTATTTAAGTATATAAATTTAAGAAACGATTATTGAATTTATATTTGAATCACAGGCAAAGCAATTAATAAAATGACAGTCACGCGACTCTCTTATGATTCATGACTCCTATCTAATTGCACTGAAGCATCTAATTAAATGACTTCTACTCTACTATAATTAAGAAATAGCAAAGAAAGGATAATCTAATTCACTATTCTTCTGAATGAGTTTCTGAATTATTAAATTTCGATATATAAACATTTTAAATTTATGTTTCTTTTAATCATTAACCCTTTAATTCTTTTGATTCCTTTAAAATCTAATTAGATGTGTACTATCCTACTCATTTAGTTAAGAATCTATAGAGCACTTGATACATTTATGCATTATATGTAATTTTTACATCAAATTATAATCACTGAATGATTTCAGTTTATAAATTTAAGAAATGATGATTGAATTCATATATGAAATACAAGAGAGACTATTAAAAATTTGACTCGAATATGATTCACACTTGCTATCTAATTGTATCAAACTCTCTAATCAAATGAGTGATAATCTTAATATATATAAATTGTGTGTCACGTTGTTTGTCCGCGATGGACTCCTAAACTACTTAACCGATTTTAATCAAATTTGCACATCGTGTGCAGTTTGATCTAACTTAAAAGATAGGATAGCCCTTTTTTTGAATTTTTAATTAGAATTTTAATTATTAATTAAAAACTAACTTTCCCGCCAAAAAAATCTTCATTTTCCCCACCGCCAAATGAGTACGGCTTCAGTTTTTTTTCCCAACAGTCATGAGGCTAGGCTTAAGATTTTTCGGCTGATTATTTGAAACGATTCTATTTATTTTCTTAATGTTTGATGCATTTAAAATTAAACATTGTTAATTAATCGATCTTTCAGATTCATTCTTAAGTACTTCTGAATTAAAATAAAGCAGAATAAAGGAAATTAAAAATTTCTAATCAGCATAGCGTTACCCCAACTGGCGTAGAAAAACTCACGCATTTGCGTTACCGTAACTGGCGTTGAAAATTCACGCATGCGCATTGTGTTCTGATTGTTGACATGACAACCATTATCAACGGATGATTTAGATTATTTTTAGGTTCGCTGCATGTTTTTGTAATTAAATTGTATTTATGTTAGTTATATATTTTTTGTATACGCTTATAGTTTTAAGTACATTTAAGTAGTTTTTTTTAACCTGTTTTCAACCGATTATTTTAAACGATTCGTTTTATTTTCTTAGTGTTTGATGCATTTAAAATTAAACAGTGTTAATTAATCGTTCTGGTCATGATGAATCTAAGAATATTTTGTTGACAAATTCTTGAAATATTACATAAATTAGGAAAGATATTCTTTAGTGCCCATAAAGTTTAAACGCTCAGGAACTAACAGAAAATTAGAGAGATACATATTACGTTATGACTGAAGGCGTTTATAATATTATGAGTGAATTATATGACTATCAAAATTTGAAGTTTTAAAATATTTTGATGAAGAAGCTATTAAAGTAGGAATTGCATAAAATATTTAATTATTAAAATTTTAACGAACATTAAGATTGGCGAACCGGCTGGTCGCCAAAGGCGGCTAGTGTAATATAGTTAAAGAATAGAAAAGAAAGAGTCATCTAATTTAATAGGTGATCTGAATCTCAAGACCGACTCTTTCGAGCGAGCATATTAAATGATTAAGTATGCTTCATTTTCTTTTTTACAAGATAAAAAGCAATGAATATAAAAAACGTCTTTCCCGTTTGTATTTTTAAAAAAATTAAATATATGTTGTACAGAAATCGCTCTTATTACTTATTTTCGAATGGCAACATTCAAATGTAGACAATGCGTCACTCAAACGTTTCAGACTGTTTCATTTTACAGCGGTATTTAATTCAACATTTATCTTAATTATTTAATAGAGTTGCAAAATATTATTAAAATTTCTCGGTTGTGGGCTTGCTATTTCATTAAAAACTTCATTCAATCTAAGATGAAAGTCAAGTGTTTAAAAATCAAGATGTTAAATAAAAATTAAAAAAAAAAAAGGAAAAAAAAAAAGCTTAACCATCGTCAAATGAATAATCGCTATGATTTGTCTTTGAAAACTAATGTTCACATCTTCCAAGACTGTCATTTCCCAAAAATGTTTTATTCTGAATTCTAAAAAAATTACCTTTTTAAGGATATCAATTTAATTTCTGTGCAATTCTATTTTTTTACTTTTAATATATATAATTTTTAATTTAACTTTGGTTTCAATTTAAAACCGGATTCAATGAAATTGAAATTCAGCCGTCAAATAAATAAATAAGCGGCTGCTTTTTCCAGATTTAAGACTAAGATTCAAGATTTGTTTTCTTTGGATATGATAAGAAAGACGTTTTTCGCTTCCACTTTTATTTCATAGAACAAGCATTTTTTTAATTTGCATCCCAGTGATTTGTAATATACTGACTCAATTAAATTAATTTCTTCCAGTCCTACCAAATAACATGTTGAACTTTTGTTTAAAAATGCATTCCATATTAAGCATTTCATTGCTTAAAAGTCAATAATCTTGTTCGACGAACAAGCTGGTCGCCAAAGGTGGCTAGTACTTTTGATTTTATCTTGTGATAGACGCATATCAAATAATGCGTTGAAATTTTATTTAAAAATGCATTCCACATTAAGCATTTTATTGTTTAAAAGTCAGTAATCTTTTTCTTCGAACAAGCTGGTCGCCAAAGGTGACTAGTGTTTTTAAGTTTATTTTGTGATAGACGCGTATCAAATAACGCGTTGAAATTTTGATTAAAAATGCATTCCATATTAAGCATTTCATTGCTTAAAAGTGAATAATCTTGTTCGACGAACAAGCTGGTCGTCAATGGTGGCTGGTATCTTTAATATTATTTCGTAATAAACCAAAGCAGTTCATTCTGTGTCAGTAAGTGTTTTTCTCTCCTCGTGTCCAAAATGAAGAGGGAAGCGAAAGGTAACGGCTGTTGCAAACGGAGCTGTGCAGAAGTCAAAAGGTTAGGCGCCAAGGGGAGTCATAACTAGCCAAGTACTGGCACGGAGATAATTGGCAGTGACGATTGAAACGGGGCTTGTGAGTATCGGGTGACACACAAAAAGAGACAGGAAGAAACACACGAGTGGGTTTGTGAGAAGTTTATTTCAGATCACATAAAAATTTTCTTTCTCTGTACACTAGAAATAAAAACAGTAGTAAATCAACAATTTCTCTCGGGAAAGAAAAAGTCACAATTCTTCAACAAATGAAGAAATTCATCGAATAAATATATATATATGTATGTATATATTTCAGAATAACACACATCAGTCCATCTGTTTGTTAAAATAAAAACAAGGATTTTTCAAATCATCGTGATGAAGATTTTTTTTTCTCACCTTTACCGGGTAATTCAAAAAATACTCAAATAAATGAGGAAGAATCCATAGTTTTCTTGAATACTGAAGCTTTTTAATAAAATAGTTCTAGCTAGTTAATAATCTAGTTAATTCTGGTTAATAAAATCATGTTCTTAACATGCTATTATATTGATAATACTGAGTGAATGCCTTTTCTTATTAAACTATATGACAATAATGAGTGAATTCGTATTCTTATTACACTATGTGATAATTCTGAGTGAATTCATACTCTTATTAAAATATGTGATAGTAATGAGTGCATTTATATTTATAAGATCGGCGATGGATAAAAGATGAGAAACAATTGGCAATAAATATAGATTTTTTTAACATATTAATCTTATTTTTATTATTCATACTTTTCCATATTTCAATGATAAAGTATGGATGTATAGTAAAATATTTTAATGATAAAGTAACGCTATTTCAGTATTAGATTAACTAACTCCCTTTTTGAGCTTTGAGATTTACTCCATGTTGCGTAGAAAATAGTAACTTTTATAAAATAGTAATAAAATGATAAGAACTCTGCTTTTCATTTCATGCCTTGAATCCGTGATTTATTTTGATAAAATATACATACGAATTAAGGATATAAAAAATTAAATTCAACAAAATTAACTAAATGAAATTAAAAAATAAGAAAATAATTATTGTTGCATAATATCTTTCTCTACATTCTATTCAAAATTATAATGATTGAAAGTTCCCAAAAAATTGCGTTATTTTAAAACATAGTGACTAAAAAAAAATACTTTTTAGAACACCCTCTCTTAAACAAAGTGAAGTTTGGGAATCTCCGGCATGTTTAATCATTTCCTCTACCTGATGCCAGGAAAAGGCATACTGAAATTAAATTTTGGAATCTATTTCCAAAATTTGGATTGCATACTGGATTTGGCGCATGTTGTGGGAGATAAAAAAGAATTTGGCGACATTGGTGTAAATGGCATCAGAGTTATTGCATTATTTTTCACTCTTTCTTCATTATAAACGCATTAGCATTTTAACTTCATGATGCCCCCTACCCAGACAGCACAGCCTGTGTACAATATTGTGCGATATGATATGATATTGTACAATATTCAACAGTATTATACAATATTAATAACATTGATTAATGTCATAAAATGCTGTGCAATACTTGTGTATGCAACTAGGTTCCCAAAAAGATATCCTAAGCATTTGTACCATTATCAACGAATCAAATCATAGTTCCAGTGGCATCACAACACAATGGAACCAATATGTAGTAAGATGACAGGCTCTGTATGATTTACCAAATGGAAATGAAGATCTGCAATTAAATGGTTTGTTTTTTTAGTTTTCAGTAATATTTAATAGCTGATAATATAGATAATAATAATAATAATAATAATAGTAATTTGGAAGACGGAAGGAGGCCCAACCAAAGATCCATAAAGAGTTTGATTTGGCTCTGACTTCATTGAGCGATAATAATTGAATTAGAAATGATGCATATCCTTAAGTTTAAATTGCATTGAATTTAAATATCAATCAAAAGGGGCTGTACGCCGACGTTCTGGCCTAGGAGTAGCGCGTCTTCCCCGTGATCTGGGCATCCCAGGTTAAAATCCCAGTTCGAGTACAGTTGTCCCCCTCCCTGTGTTCTATATGTGAGGTGTGTGAAAGCACCCCCCCCCCCGTAAAAAGGGGTTGTGCAAGCGAATGTGTGAGTGTCATCTTCATATGAGTTAAAAGTCAGACTTCTGTCCTCGTGTACTCAGGGGCCTTTACTCTTAGAAGTTACTGCACAAGCTCAGGCTTAAATCGCTGACTTCGTCAGCGGACTTGTCAGTGATAAGGGGATAAGTAACAACTACAACAAGGGTTAAATCAGAAAGAGAAAATTAAACTTATACTTAAATATAGGTGTAACTGTCAAATTTAAACTTTCAGGCGTTTAAGGCTGGAAACGCCCAATTCACGCCAATGTAATATATATGAATTGCGCCGCATAAATTTATTTTTGGAATCCACTGTGTATCTTGAAGGAGAAAGAAGGGTGTCAATTCTTAGGCTTCCATAACTGATAGGGTAGTAAGATTAGTCATATGGCAACGACTTCACGTGAATTGACAAAATTTCCTGATTATCAAAATTTTTTAATAGAGTATAGTATTTGAGATGCATGTGTCATCAAAATGGGGAAAATTATTTTACTTTTCTGGAATTCGTCTTCATTGATTTAATATTTTCCTCCATTTTAACATTCATAAACGCTGCTTTTTTACTCATCCAAACAAATACAGTCAAGATACGTGTGACAAATTATTCAAATTTTACTCATTTCTTAAACTTATTTTCACGTATTTCTCACCATTTTCTCATAGAAAAGAGCAGATAAGATCGTCTCATTCTGAATGCTTTCTAGAAGACTGTTAGTATTAAAATGTCTGCTCATTTACAGTCTGGTTTCAGAGTTTGTGAAAGTCAAGGAATTGACGATGGCGCAGCTATTTTTATAAATTTATTTGAATTTTCATTTCACTCATGACTTGGTTATGTCTAAAAACTGATAATAATCTACGAAACAGCGATCGTAAAAACCTATCACGATTCAATTCATGTTCGTATGATGCATGCCAAATAGCCTGTGACAATTTGAGCTTTTAATTAGAATTTTAATCAATTTTAATTTGCTGAAGAAGAAATAACGTGACAGCATAAAACAGCGTGCAGTGTACGTTAGATGACACGTGCAGTTAATTTTTGCCTTTTGTCCTTGAAATCACATGATTGAAGTAATGGTAATGGATACTTTGATTTTTTTCTACTGAATATTTATTTATATAAGAGTACGTTTACTGAAAAAACTCATTTTATTTAATAGTATGTTTCTGGCAACCAGAGGGATGATTTCTATAAATAAATAAATACATTTCAATTTCATCCCAATTAGTTTTCAATAAAAATAAAAAAGATTTTCTAAAATGCTATAAAATAATCTAAAAATGCAATTACCATTCCCAAGAAAACAATTACCCAATCTTTTTATCCAATTTTAATGAGTTTGGTTTGTCTTATCTCTGTAAAGATGAATCTTTGATTTTTCACTCTTTTTCGTTTGTTATAATTAACAGACAAAAAGGTGAATATATCCTATTTCAAAGGCACCTCCTAAATAGTGTAGGATAGATATACCACCTAATCTATAGTGAATTCCACTTTTAAATACATTTTCCTGTAGTTAATTTGAGGAAAAAAGATTATTTCAAGATATATTTATGATAACAAAGTGATATTTAAAAAATAAAAAAGAATTAAAAGAAATTGCTTTTGAGTATACTGATAAAAATATATTTAAAAAAGCTATTTTGATTGAATTTATGGAAATTCATCCCTTCAGAACAGCTATGGATTCTTCTATCGTACAGAAAGCAAGTCCAAAATCAGTCTACATAAATTATAACACAAAGAAACGAAAGTAACCAACATCAATAATATACAAAGGAACATAATCGACATGATTTGGAACAGCGCAAGAGTTCGGATGTGGTGATGGCGTCCTCATTATGGTGACTCTCCTCTAAATGCTACAGACGACGGAAAAACTCGCCAAAACGGTGTGCAGGAATAAATTAAATGTCCATCTGTAAAGTACAAGAGAAACCTCGGAAAAATGCATAGATCAATCATGAAATATCACATTAACCATCAGGTCCAAACATGTCCTGGCTTGCAGAGAAGGTTTGTTTTTTTTTTGGTAATAGCTTCAGAACACTATAAGTCATCTAGATTAACCACAGAAAGTGATCTGAGTAAATTCAAGAGTTGAAATCTACCGATCGGCGCTCCCTGAATTTATCGCCAATGTGCCAACAACAGAATAGTTCTGCCATCTTTCCATCAGTTAAATCATTTGCATTAACAGCCATCTTGTTTCTTGACATTGACGATATGAAGGAGTGAGTACCAATTAGTAGATTTCAACAAATTCAAAGGAATGAGTTACCATAAATAAGAACCGTTTCTCATTGTCGGGATGCGAGAAATTTATGAGCATCCCCTGAAGATCTGCACGGGCCGGGCCAAGGGAGCTCTCAAATCGAAGGCTTGCCTCACTTTGGCTTCATGCCAATGCTTTGGACCTATGCCGGGATGTGAAGTGTGCTAGAATATTTACATTTATTGCATAATTTACTACAATTTTAGTGAATTCCATATTTAAAGTTAGCAATCATCTCAGCGGAACAGAAAACTCGGCTCTGAGTCGATGTCCAGGAAGGCAATTCGTTGACCGAGATCACATTCTAGAAGTCTACACCGATCCAGGATCCATGCAGGACTCTCGGACCGTAGCTGTGTCGATGTCCAAGAAGGCAATTCTTTGACAGAGATCACATTCTAGAAGTCTAGACCGATGCAGGACCCATGCAGGACTCTCGGGCTGTGGCTGTGCGGTGGGTTCTGTACCTGAGAATTCGCTGTACACTATGAGGATGAGGAGGACTTGGGCCGTTCGTCGTCCTCGTCGTCTCGAATGGGAATGGTGCTGTGGTTGTAGAGTCCCTGAGCCATGAGCTGCAACGCTAGAGGGTTCCTCTGTCCACTGGCTTTTTTGATTTTGGCCCTCTTATTCTGGAACCAGATCTTGATCTGGTTCTCGTGGAGCTTAAGATCTCTTGCGAGGTCTTGCCGCCGCTTTTCTGTCAGGTACCGATTCTCCTGGAACTCTTGTTTAAGCCGTGAAAGCTGGTCGGCCGTGAAGGCTGTTCGGGGTCGCTTTTCATCTGGCTTCTTGTCTCGTTTCTTGATGCGACGGCTTCGAGGACCTGCAAAACGAAAAAAGAACAAAGCCTTCTTAGAGAATGAATGAGGATTCAAAAGGAGTATATTGAAATAAATGTCCATAAAGAAAATTCTCAATGATCAATTTAAATTTGTAAAAAGTAAATAATAAATAAAAGTAGAACAGAGTGAGAGAAAGAGAGATCATGTGGCATAGTATTAACTTTGTTTCAAAATTGTATGCATAGAAATCATATGACTTTAATCTGGTGCTTTTTTTACAGTCATGGGCAATATATTAATATTGATCTTAGAGATACTTTGAGTTAATAAATTTCCAGCACTATTAAAAACAAAGGAGAATATGTCGGTATTGGTCCTCCAAATTTGGTATAGATACATTTTAGAGAATAGATAAATTTGGAAGAATAAATAAATTAAATAAGCGCGCTTTTCTGCGTTAACTCTCAAAACTATTGCAGCGTAAAATTCATTTTTACATCATTTTAGAATTTAAAAAAGTGCATACTTAATTATACCAATTTGATAATTGTACGGTGATGTAACAGTGAATTTGATTGATTTGATTTGATGTATTTTGATGTAACAGTGAATTTGATTGATTTGATTTGATGTATTTTGATGTAACAGTGAATTTGATTGATTTGATTTGATGTATTTTGATGTAACAGTGAATTTTTACAGATATGTAGTAAAATTATCAAATGCGGATAACAGAAGCCTAGTCGAAAAAAGAATCAAATGAATCTAAAATGAGTTATAGAAGTTCACGACAAATTTTATTTTGAATGGCAGAGAAACATTTCTTAATTAGAATAATTTTTAGAAGAAATTCTATTTAAATTTTGGTAACAATTTTCCGAATTCAATTTTGAATATTTAGAGCAGATTCTAGAAAGAATGCCGTTTAAATTTTTATCGCAGT
This sequence comes from Argiope bruennichi, assembly GCF_947563725.1. NCBI lineage: Eukaryota > Metazoa > Arthropoda > Arachnida > Araneae > Araneidae > Argiope > Argiope bruennichi. The sequence goes on from NC_079160.1 coordinate 15,564,220, forward strand.
TTTTCCCATTGAATCTCATATGCAATTAGATTATCATGTATTAAAGCTTCTTTGAAGATTCCAGCTATGTTTTGCTTTCATAATTTGAATTTCAAGAAAAAAAACCCCAAAAATGCATCTTCTCCTCCCTGTAAGCCTTATTATTTTCACGTTTTAAGAAATAATACTACAAATCTGAGAAATTAAAAATGAAGAATTTAACTGATTCAGAATGTTAAATACAGAAAAATTTGACAATAAAATATGTTCTTTGCAGATAAAAATTTGATAACTATTTTTAATTAATCAATAAGATTTTAAGATGAAAAAATTTTATCAATAAATAAGAAGTTTCAGAAAGTTTACCATATTGATATGTAAATAACTATAATGTACATGTCAGAAGTAAATAATTTTCTTTACAAGGTAAAAAAGGATACTGTCATTATTTAGCTTAAGCATTATTTATTTATTTATTGGGCACTTAATATTAATAATGATAGGGCTGAACATGAAGTTTTCTAAGAAATATGCTTCTTAGGCATAATAATTTATTTTCGTTTTTCCGTAAAAATTCTAGAAATAATTTGGGAGGTATGAAATATGCTTGATAAAAAAAATGTTAGAGCGAACAATATTTAAAAAAAATTATATAATATTTCCCCCTATTTCCCCCTTGCAGCAATTTTTTGCTTGTTAATAAGCTTTATAAAAAGTATGAAAAGCTTAACGCAATTTTAAGAAACTCGTTTTTCGGAAGTTATTTCCAGAATGAACGAAAACAAAAATCTGATCGTATCATTTTCTTTCTTACTTTCAGATAGAAACGGTTATTAACTGAAAAGTAATTTCCATCCAGGTGAAATGAAGGATTTATTACAGCTCATCTCCTGGTGATAATTTGACTCTCTCGTTTGCGAGGAATTCTCCCATCATCGTTATTTTCCCTCCTTTTTTTCCCAATTGATTCGAGAGATTGAAAAAAAAGAAATGAAAAACAGACAGAAAGAAAAACGGTAATAATAAAAAACAAATAAAGAAAGAGGAAGAAAAGATGTGTCACATACTTCCTTTTCCAGTCTTCAGAGCGAACATTCCATCTAAGGAATCCTTTTATTTAAAAACAGGACAGAAAAAAAAATTCAGAAAGAAAAAACAGGACAAATAAGAAAAAAATTAAATGAATTCCAGATTTTCTGTTGTGGTATTTCGACTAATTGTTACTCCGAGTAAATTGCTCGGCAAAAAGCTAAGAGAGGGAAAAAAAAAAAAATTAGAAAGAAAAAGGGAAAAAAGGTCCCCCATAAAAATTTTTTCTTCCCTAACATTTGTTTCTGGAAAATGCTTTAGGCAGAAAGGGAGACCATATTTTAAAATTTTGTCCGGGGACTAATTCATTTTTACGCTATGATTGTTTTTGTGGGCGACGGACGCTTAGAAAACAATTAACTTCTTCTCCATTTAAAGAGCTTTTTAATAGTGCTTCTGTTGAGGGGTTGCCGCTTTTTTTCCTCTACCCCCAACCACCCTTTTGCATTCTTTGCAGGTCAAGCGACATTTCTGGGAACGAAAAATATGTCACATTCTTTGCACCCTCTTCCCTTCTTCTACCGCTACTGCTTTATTTTTTTCCCCCTGTCTTTTAATTCTACATGAAGTGCTTTAAAATCAAGTGTGTAGGGAAGAATTTATTAAATTTCTTCCCCTATTCCCCTTCTTCATACTTCCTGTTTTTGCTTTATGAGGTAAGGGGTGCCAGTTTGGATAAAAATTGTTGAAAAAGCTGCTTACAAAAAAAAAAAAAAAAAAAAATCTTTGTTAAAACTGGATGCAAGACAGTTACTAAGGTTTAAATTTATCAAATTCTTCCCCTCACACGCACCTACATTAAAAAAACACCTTTTTACAAGTAATGAATACATTCCAAAACGAATGCAAATAAGTTAGGTCTTTTATTCTCGAATAAACAATTGCGACTTAAAATTATTACTCCAGTTGTGACTGAACTGAAATTAGTTTCATAAATGGATTTTTTCTTTAAAAAAAAAGCATTCCATTTTGAAAACGAAATCTCGTTTCTTAAACGAAGTCTATAGAAAAATAAACGTAGACAGGTTTTGTGGGAACAATTGAATAGTTTTTCCAAAAACTGTACCAATTTTAAGAATAACTTTTTGTAACATTTCTATTTGTCTTCTGAACCGATTTTTCACACCTTGAATAACCGTTACTGTGCAACCAAAACAACATTTAAGCAAGAAAAAGATATTTCCAAATGAATTGACTTATTAGAAAATTCCTTCTATTGATGGAACTAAATTTTCACCTTAAAGTTGTACACATATTTGGATTTTAAAACTAATTTAGTTAAACATATGGAAAACCAGTCACTTTACTGTTGCCAGAATTAAGTTTTAACGAAATTGTCGTATATATTTTGAAATTACTTCCTGAAATGAAATTTATTAACAATATAAGATGTTGATTTTGTTTTAAAATTTGATATATTATAAAATTTTATGTGTTTACAAAGTAGCTTTTGGTAAATATATTTTTTCTTTGAATATATCGCTTTTTTAAATTAATTTATGAAGAAAACAAACAAGAATACAATAATTTTAGATGCAGTAGTCCATTATTTTGAGATTTTAGTGGAAAAATATAATATTAAAAAAGAGAGAGAGAAATTTCCAGAATTCAAAAAAAAAAAGCCTGTGAAAGACTATTTTACAAAATATACGTGAATTCTACAATGCCTCTCTCATATCTCATAATTTAGAACAAATGTATAGCCTCATATATTCTAGACAAACTGGGTTGAGTTTAAAATTCTCAGAATCTTAGAATAACAATAGAAGGGAAATAAGATATCTTTATTCACATTAAATTATGTGAATAATTATAGGTCGTATAACCCGAGAGTCTCAAAATTAGCTTAATTTTATAAAAAAGCCCTTGATTGAAATTGGAGCTATTCGCTTATTATTAATTTTTATTAATTTTCTTATGGCTATTACTTGATTTATAATTAACATTTGTTATTCATTATCTTATTTATTTATTCTCTTATATGCTTGTTTACTCGAATTTTCTTTTTCATTTTATTTGATTATTATGTGTGCATACAGTAATTTTTAAAAAATGAAAAATAAAATTATGTGTGTTCCGATATGAGTATTCATTTGAAATATTGCTCGATTTTGATCAAGTGAATGTATTAGAATTAGGTAGCACATTATATCGAACTCTTTCAAATGAAAATATCTGATTTAGCACTAACGGATGTATATGAAACGTCATTGCATTTAATACAGCATTTGATATAAGTCCGTCCCTTGAATTGGAATACATTTAATTGGAAGTATATGCATCTCCCTCTCTCTCTCTTTCTCTCTTCTATATATATATGTATATAATCCAGCACTTCACACTTATCTATTCCTTTGGAATTACATTAAATCTTCAATCATAATTATCTTATTTACAAAGCGATATTAGCAATACTACTTTTCTGACTCAAAGATAAAATGACTAAAAATCGGAGTAATTGGGATGAGTACTTTGATAAGACACGCTGTAAATGAAATACTATTTAAGCATTTTTGTTAGTTCTGCAGGATAAACAGTAATAAAATTTCGAAATAATTATAATAAAAATTTTTATAATCACGGAAGGAACTTTTTGTTGTTTATTGTATCTTAAAAAAATTAATTTTGCTAAGAACTTTTTCTGTTTCTTACTACAGGGTACTTATTTAGAAATGTATACATTAAAATGAAACCTTTAATCAATTTTGCTTACTTTGCGAGTTTCGCATTTACATTCATTTCTTTTTCTAATTGGGTTTAACACCATTACAGAAAAAGAGTAACTGAAGAAGTCTTTTAATAAGACTCCATATTAGTATCGTTAGTATCGTATCACTTTTAATAAATCTAAAGGAAATAAAAAAATGCAAGGAAATTTTAAAATAACGAAACGTTTCAACACTACAAAACACTTTTTTCTGCTTCCTGCTGAAATCTACAACCTAATTATTTAGAAATTTTTAATTACAGTATTGATTACCATTGCAAATGGCGCATCGACATTTTTTTCCCAATTGAAAGTAAAACTGAGTAAAATTAGAGATAATTACTCCAATACGACACCTTCTTAGTATATAACCATTTAAGAAATTTTTGCCATATTCTATAGAGAAAAAAATGATTTTTTTCTTTGTGGTTCCCAAAGCGTTAGATATGACTAGATCCTGCCAGAGGGCGCTGAGTGTTTATTGCAAGGTGGATCGCACCAATCATCGGGCGAAGGTGTCAAGAAGCCTTTTTCTTATATTGAACCCACGGGAGATGCCAAATGAATTGCATCGGGGGTGCGGGAAAGGAGGAGTGAAAAGCTGATGCTATTACTTTCCGAGATTAATGATTTGGAGCCGAGCCACTCACCTTTCTTCTTCTTTCTCTCTCGAATCCCCCCCCCCCTTCTTTCTTTTCTCTCTTATTAAAATCGCTTCCTTCCCCAAATCAAGCAGCGCCCGACAACAGCGTCCATTCAATCACTCGACTGACAGAAATTACCTGTCAGAAGCGCCCTCCAAATTAAATAGACATGAAACGATGTACAAGAGAGTCGAACGCTCGAGTCTTAAAAGGGGAGAAAAGCGCTCCTCTTCTTGATTTTATTATTGCTCGAAGCGCCCCAAGTTTGAAACCACTTTATCAAAAGGATGTTTTAATTTCAATTACAGTCAAACTTCGTCTAGAAGGTCCCCTTGCTCCGGAAGAAAAGTCTGATTTACTAGATTTTCGATGAATCATCACTGGTAGGGCTTCAATTTTTTTAGATTTTTTTCTTAAAAATTCATTTGCCATTTTTGAATTTATAAATTAAACAACAACAAAAAAAATGCCAGAGACGTTATTGTTTCACATACAGCAATGCAAACTTTTATTTTTAGTTTTTCTAGATAACAGCTTTTGAATTTGCTTGTGTATAGCAACTTAATGAAATAACAGTCTGGTTTTCTAATTAATGTAATTTATAACTAATATTTATTTTTTTAAAGTTGTACAATATAGTTTAGCTTTCTTTCTTGTGATTTTAAGATGATGAATTGCATATTTTTTTCGTATTTGGAAGTCTTGTTTGTGAAGCAGCCGATGGTAACTGAAGTCGACGGTAAAAGTTTGCTTAGTAACTGCGCAAGAGGTTCTTGGTTGTATGGAGAAATATATGATTTCAAACTGATTTCTCTGTTGTGTTAAACCCCCTCAGTAACACGACTCAGGAAATTAATTTTTTAAACGTGCAGCACAATACTGGAGAGTTAATTTTTATTTAAAAAAATGGAAAGAAATCAAGAAGCATTTGGAATCACTGCCGCATTTGTAATTATTTATTTATTCCTTTATATTATTGCTAATTCCGTACAAATAGTCTATTTGTAAATTACATAGGGAAAATGCTTTCAAAACAATCTTGGAAAAATACCAAGTTTTACACTATTTTTAACTAACGGGAATTATTGCTATAGATTTTTGAAGTATTACTCAAATAATATTTATCAACATAGTACTTGATAAATTATAAATAATGGTTAATAAATAATTTTGTCAATGCAGTAATAAAGTTTCTCCACAAAGTCGGATAAAGACGTTGTAGAATCCTTTTCCATTAAAAATACTTTAAAGATCGATTGGGAATATTAAAATTAACAATGCTGCAAAATTGGTATCAAAAAAAGGAGTATTCTTAGAATGTATATATAACAAAGATAACTGATTATGAAAGATTTGATAGTATAATTCAAGAAATTAAATAAATAAATCGATGAAATAATCCTGAATCTAGACAGCAATATCTGTACGAAAGAACTTTTATGAAAAGAGCGTACCATCGATTCTGACAAAATAAAAATATGAACACAGTTTCTTCCATGCAAAAGATGAATCATTTTGTCCGTTATTCCAGAGATATTTCAGAAGTATCTGTTTCAATACGCCAACACTTTTTAGACAATAAACGCGCGCACCCCAACCGCTTTGTCTTGTCAATCGTTTTATGAAAATCCTGATTCACGCAGATCTATTTCTATGCAAAGCCTGTGAATTCAATCGAATGATTCCGCGTTCCGACTCGCCCGCTGTTTGCATAGGAATTTCTCCGCGCTTTTCGCACTGCACCGGATTCCGATAGAAGAAATATTTTTGCGGCTGCATATATTTATATGCGCATACATCTTTCCGAGAAGAACGGAATTTCACCGTTCAGGGTGTCTTTTAATGGAAGGAAATAGTGTATCGGACACACGGAAAACCTTGCTTTTTTTACGGTTCGGTTTTATGGAAGATATCTTCGAGTGAAATGTCATGTTTGCGAAGAAATGTTGTATCTAACCCTACGCAATTCTCGAGATGTCGCCACGCCCTGGAACTAACGCGGCTATGCTTGCGAATGTACGGAACGGGCGTGATGTTTGAAAAATATTTCGAAAACTGCACATAGTAGCAATATCATGGATTTTCAGAAGAATTGCAACTTTGAAAAAAAAAATCGAATAGAATTTCTCTAATCTCTAGATTTCGTTAATCTAATAGATTTCTAATTTTCTACGAATCGATTTCTAATCTCTAATTATTTTAATTTGATAGATTTCTTTATGGGTTAAAAGAAAGGGGAGGGGGTATTTGATTATATAAAAAAGAATTTTTAGCTTGAAAATCACATGCTACTTTTAAAAGTATAAATAATGGATTCTCGTATTCTCATATAATGCGTAATTTCAAACTGTACAATGTGAAGAAAAAAAAATATTGTGACTTTTCTCAAATAATGCGATAAACAATCTTGTATAAAAAGTAAAATAAACTCAAAGTTGTATATTTTTTGTTTTGATAGTGGGAGGGGGAAGAAACAAATATATATAATCTTACACGTTGATTAAATATGAAAGAAGTAAATCTTATCGCTGGAAAAGTAAAAGTTTATAAAAAAGAGAGAGAGAGAGAAAGAATTTATTCAATTATTAATTAAACTTAATTTTATATATATTTGAAAAAATTTCATTATCATTAGCGATATATCACAATGAAAGAATATTTTAAACTGCAAGTCATATAAATATGCTCAGTTAGAATTTAAAGATGTGTTCGAATATGCATAAAGGCACTTTATAATGCATGACCTGTAAACGCGGAACTTATTCCTCGCATCCGAGGGAGTCCATTATGCTTGTTTTAACTTCTATAATTCGAAATCGAGGATTGAGAGAATAATTGCTTCTACTCCTTTAAATTCTAACTGGTTTGAACTTTAAATTCTGTTTGGCTTGAACTCGAATTAGTTATTTCCATTTTGTTTTCGCTTTTAGAAAAATGGAAAAACAATTTTCCAAAAATGCATTTCTTAAATCAAAGATATATTTTCGAAATATAAAAACATTAAAAAAGGCATTAGTATTTAATGCATATGCTCTACCAAAAATAGGCAAAATTCGTTTTTTCTTAAAATAAATATCTTCTATAGATAAAGTTTTCATTATGATATTACTTTTTTCCATTTATATACTTTTAGTTGATGAATGCATTTTCTAAGTCCAGTTTTAATATTAATTCTTTTTTTAATGCTTTCCGAAATACGAAAAATGAACAGCTAGGGATTTAATACCCAAATAATATTAAAAATTCGTATTACTATTAAAGAATTTTAAACTACAAGATAGATAATTATCTTCTGAAATCAAATAGTATTCTTGAATTTTTTGTTAAATTTAAAAACAGAAAATCAATAATAATCTATTTCAGTTAGAACTTTAAATTATTTGATGAAAGATTCTGCTTCGGTTATTTACTGTTGAGAGAAACACAAAAAATAGTTCTTGCTAGAACGGCATGTTTTATTAGATTTACCTTCTGTCTTTTTTGTCGATATATATTAATGATTCAGAAACATATATCAAATAAAATGAATTCACAAAATGGAGAGCTTTATTAAAAATTTCTTTCAAGTAAAATTCTTCAATTAAATAACTTAGATCTCATGAAATCTGCTACTATTTAAGAGAAAAAAGTGTTTTTTTTTTTTTTTTTTTGGCAATTTGTTTTCGTTTTTTAAGGAGCAGCAGATGGCATTCAGGAAACCTAAAGCTGAATTTGAATTGACAGCCCATCCTAGTAAAATCTGGCAGGGGCCAGATGGCTAAGGACAGGACGAAGCTCCATGGAGTTCGAAAATACATTTGTTGGACAAAGAAACCATTTATGCATTAAGTAATTGATTTCACGGCGTGAAGGCTATCATCGATGGCATTCAGAGTGCGTTCGTTCGATTCTAAAACCTTTTTTTTTTTTGTTTATTTATTTATCTTATATTATTTGTTAAGACAAAGTGGCAATGGTAGGAAAATAGCATTGGCAACATGCATTTGAACACAATCATATCATTAATTACGGATTGATTATTGAAAACTGTACTGTGAAAACTATGTATAATTTGCACCGCATAATTAAACCAATTCCAATCCGTTATATTAAAAAACATGTAAAAGAAAATATTTAATTTTAAAAAAAGGAACTAAGCCAAATAATATGACATTATATTAAAATATTTATATCACAAATTGTGCAATTTAGAGTTGGTTTACAAATATATGAGTGCATGCATGTATCAATCTTAAAATCGATATAAATCATTATTTAAGAGTTAGAATTTTAAGACAACATATATATCAACTTCATAGACATGTAAGCCATCACATATATTCTCATTTTTCGTGCATAAACGGATGTTTTCATCTATTATCCTTCTTAAACTATTGCTCTAAAGGTTTCCTGTCAGATATTTTAATCCGAAGTTCCCATTTTATCTCGAGGACTTTCTTTCCACCTTTGATTTAGTTCGAATCTTACAACAAAAATTAAAAATAAAAGGTGAAAAAGAATATTGCAAATCGTATTCATCAAAAGAGTCGGAAATTATCTTAAAGAAATATCTATCGGAATTCGAAAATATCGGAAAGAATAAATATTAAGTTGAAAAATTATTATCTCTATTTATATTTAGTGACGCGAGTTATAAGAATAGAGGATTCTAAAAATCTTATAATAGTGAGTACACAGAATCAATTTCCAATGCTTTATTCCTTTTCAGAAGATACCTAATGCCTGAAAATAATAGCGTACCATGTCAAGAAATGTCGCAAATTTCATTTTTTTAAAGTCCTAGTGACTTTTTCTTTAAATCTTAACAAAATCATTCTCTGGTAGTTCTTTGATTTCTCAACGGGTGATTTTTATTGGCGATTTCTCTGAATCGACTCGAAGTGAATGTGAAGGGCCAGTTCGATCGCAGATGGTTTCGAATATTTCTTCTTCGAGGGAACCGACTTCTTTTGGAACGTCAGAAAGAAATATGGCGGACTGCTAGTGGAAGAATTCCTCTCTTCAAAATAGATGTCAGGCACGTATCCATCTTTCGCCTTCCGCCAAAACAACCGATCTTTGTTTATTTACACTTGGATGCTTCAATTTAATAGAAAATGGAATACAAAGTGCTTGTCTGCTGCAGCGCTGGTTGCCACTACTCACAGGAATCTATATCCATTTTCGTTTCCATTAATAAAATGTCTAAGCACGGAACAAGATGTATTTTCACAAGACGCACCAGTATATTTTTCTTTTAAAATTTACACTGTGTTTAATACTACAGATAACAAAGCTGGCAATTTTAATTTATTTTCACTTTGTTTTGTTAAATATCTCTATCAAAAGTCTTCGGCAAAGAATTGTAAGAATTTGTATATTTTTTTAATTAATGAAAGTAAAAATTAAGTTTAACTAAAGTAATAAAATAAAATCTTTCCTCAAAGCTGTGATAAATAAGGAACTATGAATGTATGCTATTAAAAATGAATATAATATACTGAAACTCTGAAAAAAAAATTCAAGAGTGACGATATTTTTCCGAATCATTTTTTAAGAATGAAGTGCTGAGTTATAAATAGTTTGGTGATAAAAGATAATTTTTATGTTGTTCTGATATTTTTATCTTTAGTAATTTGAATTTAATTTTTTGCATTAAATTTAATTTTTGTAATAAAGTCCTTAAGCAAAGAATATAAGAGTCTTAGAATATATATATTTATCAGCAAAATATGAATGAAAAAAAAAATTGAGCAATATAAAGCAAACAATCCAGACACTACATCAGCAAAAAGTAATTTATATATTTTGAGAGTTAAAAAAAAAAGTTGGATTAGAAGACGATTTATTTTACGCCTTTATTAAAACTTTAATGTGCAACATTAAGTCCAGTCCGAACTACAGAATAAAGTTTTTTAACTTAACTTCTTTAAACCGGCAAATAAAAGAGTTGTTTCTTTTTGTACACAGCAAACGTAGTTAAAAATAAACCTGAGAGGTAGAGCTATTATATTTTTTTAAGGTGCACAACGACAAGAACACAGTAATGGAGATAGTGTACCAGCTTGGAGGAAAAAAAGAATTCATCTTAATATGAAAAGACCGCTGGAAAAGAAATTCTTTTCCACACTATAATGAATCAGAAGTCAGGTAAGGCATGTTGATGATTCTTGTCATGCGAGTGATGCCATCAGCCTTAATTTAAAGCCCCGCAAAGATTTAATCTTGGTGTCCTTTCCCGAAGGATGAACACAAGGTTTTTTTTCTTCTTGTTATTATTATTTGAAGTTATTATGCCTTGTATGTGTGGCAACAATCCCATTAGTTTCACAATAAATGTCTCTCAGATGCAATTAAATATCTATAAACGTTTGCTTGGGCATTTTTACTTTTTTTATGGCAGCGGAAAAGGAAGATTTCGCCAGAGAAATATGAAAATTGAAGGTAGCAATAAAATATGCTGATATCACTCGAAAAAAAAACTGTTTATCTAGGACATTTTTTTTGGGGGGGGGGAATAAGAAGCGATACATTTTGAATGCTATGATTACTGGATTTTTTTTTTCAGGAAATTTTATGGAATTGTAAAAAATAATTCAAGGAAAAGTATAATGTTAAAATCTATGCAGCTCTTATGCGGAAATATAATCTAGGATATGCCTTGTTGAAAACAATGTGAAAACAATTGATAGAAGTTTTTTACAATATTTACTTTTTAAATCAGTGATTAACTGAAAGAATGAGTTGAAATCAGTAAGTCCATATTTGCTTAATGAGAAATTTCTACATCTAAAAAGAAGTTTAACATGTTGGTGAAATTATATTAAATCCATCTTTTGTGATGGACATAGGGTGAAATACATAAAACTGCATATCAAAAAATGAAGACACAGTCTTTGGAATTCCAAAAACTTAAATTTTAGTGATTTATTTATAGCAGTTTCGATTTATACGACATTTCTTTTGAAAAGTATTATTATAAAAATAATTCGTCTAGGCAAAGAAAGTTATTTTAAAACTGCTAAAGTTCAAAAGTCCTATACGTTTAATAAGTTATAAATAGTGTAAATTAATTTAATTGTTTTGGTGCTTTCCATGTAAAAGCAAACAAAATAGTGTACAATAAATTCCAGGTTAATTAAGTTTAATATCAAATGCATACATACTTACCTGAAGATTTTTTAAAAATAAACTTTAATAATTTCTTAAAACTTTAATATTTTTCAAGTTACATTCGCTGCCAATTCCAAGGGTAACGAAAGAATAAGGAATACAAAAGATGCTGTAGATTTTTTTTTAATTGTCAACATTAGAATTTGACAAAATCACCCATCATCTCAAATTATATTCCTACTTCAACTGCAAATGGCACTTGCTATTTCTGAAAGATATTTAATACTTGATTGTTTTAAAATTTACGTTGTTCCTATCTCTACCAAAAAGTTCTCAACTGCGAACTACACTCAACTAAATGATTGTGACTGCACTAGGAAATTTTGTCAGGATCTCCGCAGAATCAGTTATCAAACTGGAAGACCCTCAGATACAAGGCAAATGAAAAATAAAAATAGTTAATTGCTAATAAAGACTCGTGATTCCTTTCTCGCCTATAAAATTAACTACATCGTATTACAGAATAAATGTAATAATTTCACTGCTAAATTTTAAAAAAATTTGGAGGGAAATTTCCTAAATAAATCTTAAAATTAAAAGAGGACGAAATTTCTTTATGCTTCTGTATCCAAACAAAGAGTTAATATAAAAACTCAAGGTCCTTACAAAGTGATATCTGCTCACAATAATTCATTGTATCTTAATGTTTCGCTTTTTATCTCCAGGATTTTAGACTTTAAATTTTCCAAATAATGAAGCTACTGGATTAGATTAATTAAATTAATTTCTATATTTGAACTAAGAGATAGTATTTAGGTATTTCTCTATTCTGAATTATTGACTGTACAGTAAAGGACAATATCTGAACCAAAATACCAATCCAATCTCAGTTACATAATACAAAATTAAGACCAAACTAAGGTTCAGTAGGTCGATATCATAAAATTCCATGCAAAGGCAAGGCTTGAAATCGTGGACATTGATTCAGGAATCTGACTCGAAGATGTCTAAAACCAAATTTTGGTTGTGTTGGATCAGTATTCAGAGGATCTAATCTAGAATCCCTCAAATCACGAAGCCAGGGCTACTGCAAAATTAAATGGACCAATAAAAAATGTTTCATTTCAGTTAATATTTTCAATGATGTGGTGATTACTCTTTAATTCGAAACCGAAATATCCTCTAAACTGTTTAATCCTTTGGTGGATGGCAGAGAAAATGTGATCTTCTTAGAGCTTAGGATTTAAAATGTTCGGAGATTGGCTCACGATGTGCGCTTCCGTCCGAAGAGCACATCCTGAGCCATTCTCTCTGGATTAGAAAAACAAAAGAGGGTTTTCTCACTTTCTGAGCCGTCAGCATCGTCGTCGCTTTTCTGAGCCTGCTTGGATCTGATTCTGCGGGGACCTGACAAAGACACAACACGGGACGCATTACGCTTCTGCTTGCAAATCACACAGGGCAATCTCCACAATACATTATACACACACAATAACAAGCAAGCACACATAACAAACCTAAAACACGAAGGTGCGATACATCTTAATTCTATTGCTTTGTCGGCTTGATGTTTGTATGTTGAGTAATATTAAGTGAATTTGTGGTAGGCAAATTTTCAGTGCTTTGTTTTCTGAAGTTACAAACCTATGCTCTAATTAAATGAATGTACAATAGAAAAAAGAAATATCTAATATGCAATATTCAGGTTGTAAAATTATAACACAAGATATAACTTACAATGAAAATTCGTCATAAGAAAACACGCTATATAACAGTACTCGTTACTTTTCTATTGAACAAAATAAAAGAATAAAGATCCTTCAATTTTAAAAAAAAAAAAAAAAAAAAAAAAAAAGATTTTTTACATAAGAAAGCAATCAGAAATATCAAAAGTAATAAGAGTTTGACCTTTTTGTTCTCGAAACCACATTTAAGCATTCAACGTCAGCTTTTTTTAATGAATTATTCAATTTTAAATAATTGATATTAAATTCTTTTAGTGCCCCTACTTGTATTTATGTAAGTACTTACGTGTTTTTGAATTTGGAATTTTATTTCTCTTTACAGAAATTTTTTTAATTTATTTTATTAGTTTCATTAAGCACCATTTTCATTTTTTTTTAATTTCAACGTTTTCTCCAAAGAGAATGTGAAAAAAAAAAAAAAAAAGATTTTTTTCTGTTGTTATTGTTGCTGTTGACAGTTTAAACTGACAAGTAGTTTATTTAATCGATAGTGCACCAAATATATTACTTTATTGTTGAGGAAATTCTTCACATTTCCGCTAAATTCAACAATAAAGCAACTATAAAATATTTAAAAATTCCCTTTCTCTTGGCGAATGCAGTATGCACGTCCGATTTATATAATTTAGTAGCGTAGTGAAATTTATCTATGTCCACGGAAATGAGCAACATTGCCTAGTAGTGTTGAATTCAGTTTACCCTGGAATATTTTGTTATAGTATCAGTTGATGTTTATTTAGGCCCATTCATTATTTTTATAGTTTTCCCACAGTTTTATTGAGGACAATCGCGATTTAACACAACTGAAAAGACATTATATTATGAAATCGATTTTTAGATCCACTGTAAGGAATTTAACCCTTAATATTTGAATTCTGACACACGAATAAATTCATTTTGGAAATTCCATCCTCGAAACCCAATAAGCATTTTATCTGGATATGAATCACGGGTGAGCTTCGCAATCTGAAATAAAAATGTCAGTGCGATGGAAATATCATTCAAGCACGGACCAAACATAGAAAAAAATCATACAGTGGACAACTCGTTAAAATAAAATACTTTCTTTCCCCCATCCTCATCCCTCTCCTGTTAATAACTAATACAGTATAAACAAAACTGCTAACACAACTTTTGAGTCCTTTCCATGTGCCGGCACAGGCAGTTGTTGCAGGCGAACCGGGGCCCCGTGATATGGCTCGCCATCGCCTCATCACCGGAATGAGCTGCGAATTAGCAGCAGACAAGTCTTTTTCGTGAGATAAGGCACGCTCGGAAGATAAACACATCAGGTGAGCGATCATCGGGATGATAAAGACCTTTTTTCATCGCCGAACCTCCTGCATCTCATTAGCATAGCATCGGAATATTAATGAAGCCTTTTTGAACAGCAACCGGTTCGGCACTCTCTGCACAACCATTGCCAGTTCCACCGCCAATTAAAGCAAACAACAACAACAGTTTTGCTTTCAAAACAGCTTGCCACAAAGAAATTATCCCCTTTCTAATCATTAAGTTGATTAGAAAACCGCCAAATGGTGTGAGAAACGCAGCTTGATAAAAAAAAGCTTTTTAGTGGTTATTAATTGCGATTCGTTTACGATAGGCCACGCTTTAGAAAATTATCTGATCTGCCTCCCTCCCCCCTTCCTCTCACGTTAGTTTTCGAAAAATCGAAAACATGATGAAAATAACGAGTTTCCAAGGCAGTGTTACAAAATTATAGGCTTTTGTTCCACTCGTTACGAGGACGTTAAAAGAGATAATTAGCGAATAGTTTCCGCAAAAGCTCTGCTTATTATCTTACAAAAGGCCGAAAAAATTTTGAAAATTCAACCAATTTCGCATTTAAAGGATTTGGCAAGTCAGAAATGTTTACGAAATTTTGTTTATATTCTATCCGAATGCAAATTATTTTATCATATTAAACGAATATGATAGAAATATTCGAATAATAAATATTATGAATAAATATGTAATGATTCTTTTAATAATCCTCTTTTGATTTTGAGGATAAAAATTGTTTGTTAAAATGAAGCCAAAAGATATATAAGAAAGCTCAAATTAGAAACAACTATTTTTTTTAAACAGCATAAATATTATATCCGCTGGGCTGTAAATACTCTGTTATTAAAGCATAATTGTTTGAAATTGTTTTAATTGCGATTAAATATCTAGATTGTTAAGTCAATAAAAGTTAGCTGCATTACATGAAAGCTAAATACATCAGAAATTCCTACAGCGGACAATATGCATAAGCTTGTAACTTATGAACAGAGTGACATAGCAGAAGTATGCTATCTATGGGATAAAATCTTTCTTGTTTTGCGGACCAAACGCGTACCTTATGCACTCCATTATAATGTCCCTGGATCTTAAGTCTAAATTAATGAAAGACAATATGGGGATGAAACAAATAAAATTTAAAATTTAGAACTGTGGTAATTTGCGTATTCTTATTTTGATTGAAATTTTAAACATAAGATATGAGTGCTTCAAAAAAGTTGGACTATGTATTCAAGCCTGAAAGTTAAAGAAATAGGGATTATTCCAAAGCTTTGCGATAATAAACCATTAAAACATTTTATAACTTACTTCAAGATGAAAACTGATTTATTAGAATAAAAATTCCTTACTGTAATAATCACTTTTAAAAATTTTAAAAAAAATTAGCGTACTTATAAATCACATTAAATTTTTCTAAATTTCAGAATTTAACATTTGGGTTTTTTTTTTTTTTTTCGGAAACTATTAAAATTTACTTTGAAAATAAGATTCTTGTAAAATGCCTAGAAAATTTATTCTTGGACATTTTACATTAAGTTATGACGAAATGAAAAATTAAATCAGTGAATGGAAAAAAAATATTCTTGGGCCTACCATAATATTTTAATAACTACAAAGAATAGCAGGCAATAATATTTTGGAAAAGAATAATGACCCTTGGCTTTAAACTTGTCAGAATTTACTTTCTTCTACTAATATGCATTCCTGTTTATATTCTACAAAAATAATTCAATTTCTGCTTGTAAATCCATTCCATCCAAGAAATACTTTCTACCCAGTGCAAAAATGCGAAATTTATTTCATAGTTATCTTTAGTTCTTTTCAAACGTTCGAAGATTTTATTAATTTAATAATAAATTGTTATAAGTTTTCTTTTGGATTTATCATTATTTAATGTTATTTCTTTCCTTAAATAATAAATCTGTTTTGTATAAAAAGTTTCAATTTTTAAGTAACAGTCAATTGTTATAAATCTCATTGTTAGAATTGCTGCTTTTTATTCCTTTTAGCCAGTTAGTATATTTATTTACTGAATTTCGAACGAAAAAATATAGAATAATCAAATACTTCATTTCTATTTTTTAACAAATAAAAAATAAAAGGTGATTAAATTTTTTGTTTTAATTTGTAAACATTATGCATTGTCTCCAGTTTGAAAAAATATTATTAATTGAGTATTTATTGAATTCTTGAAACCTAAGACAAAGGGTAAGCTATAACTAAAATTGCTGTTTTAGCCTCTAATATTCTTACTAAAATAATATTATTTCTGGCATTAAGTTCTGAGAGTAATGTTGTTTGAATAAATGTTTCATAAAATTGAAAAGAAAAGCATTATTAAACATTTATTCGATTGTCGTAAACCGAGAAAAATATAAGACTCCGATATTTTTTATTAAAACAGAATTATTTCTGGCATAATCTTCATGGGAATAATATTAAACTAAAATAGTTATTTTAAAAATTTCAGTACTTCCATGAATTGACATTAATTCCAAATAAAAATGCTGTCACTATTGAAAAAGTAGTAGAATCTATGATTATTACAGCATTCTTAATAATAGCATATGTATACAATCATTTGTTGACGTTGAACATCAAAAATGTTACTTGTAGTGCATATTCCGATATTGCAATATGTTCAGAGGAATTTTTCAGAAAAATAAATTCCTTCCCAACTTTGTATAGTTGAAACAGAAACCAAATATAGAACAAAGAAATGAGTTGTATCTTGTTATTTTTCGAAATGTTCGCATAAATACCAAAACATTGGAGCTTTTGGTGGTTTAACGTGCATTAAATTCATAGTACTGATTCGAATAGTAAGATCAAATTTTGTGATGTGAAATGTTTCTTGTAAATAGTAGATTGGAATTGAGTTAGTTTATTTATGGCATGTAATTTAGGTAATACTCATCCATTATATTTTGTTATTTATTTTCTTTGTCTCGACTTGGCGACAACGCAACATTCTTTATTTTATTTAACTGCCTAGTCGTTTCTCGCCAAAGCAATTCACTCTTTTAAAGTACTTTTATTGATTTCTTCGCGGAAAAACAATGTAATAATGCTACATTGTATAGGGAAGAGTGATACTCTAAAAGAGTTCTTTGATGTAGACATCATGTTTAAAAAAAAAATGTTTTTTAATGAAATTTAATAAATATTGGGGGGAAAACTTCATATGAAATTTCTTGAACAAAAAGATCCTAATTCATTATTAAATTTTCGGATCCTGAAATACGATTGTTTGTGAATTTTCCGATTAAAAAGAATAAACTCAATTAAACTTTCACTTATTGAAACAGTCATGTCAACATAATTTTGTTCGTGAAAGGCATATGTATTAGTTCGTGGTTAACATAACCTTCATTGAATCTTAGTATGTTTAAAACTGTTATAAAAGCAAATGGTTTTCTTTTTCTGTTTGTTCCTTAATTTGTTTAAGAATTTATCAAGAATATTTGACTAACAATTATTATAACTGCTGCCAACGTCGTTGCGTTTACTTTTTTCCTATAAAAAATGTATAAAGTGAAAGTACTGCGACCGCAAAATAATTCTTCTTCTAAAAAAACAAAAATGTGCTGATTCTTTATGAGTTCACAAAAATTAATTTTGGAAATGTGTTGTGAATGCACAATTTCATCGGGTCTAATGAAGTTGTACGCCACAATTATAGATTTCTATGAGTTTTGAACGAAAATCCTTCACTGTAAAGCCTACTTGTCCATTTGTTTGCGTATAAGCACAGTAACTTAAAAAATTCACAAAGTTTTAAAGATGAAATTTGGAATATAATTTTATCATTACAATTCGAGATCAGTAAGAAATTTCGACTTACGTTCGTCAAAGATTTGTTAGACTCTGAATATTCAGTCATATATAAACTCGATAATACAGATAAATGAAATTTATTACGCAGTTTTGATATTAAAATTGCAGACCTTTATGGATGTTTCGTTCCTTGTTGTTGTTATTCTAAGAAGAATAAAACGTATCATATTGAATTAGTATACGAAAAAGCTCAGAGGAAAATCCACCCCTGTGATTAACACGGTAAATGCATTTTATGTCTTCTTCTAGGAATGTAAGGAAACTAGGTGGATAGGGAACTAAAATAAAATAAATTACTTTAAGCGAAAGTAAGACTCTAGTATCGAAAGGAAATCCAACTAAAACTTCACGAATATTGTAAGTTTCTTTTGGTACTAAACTGTATTAAGGTTTTTATTTATAAAAAGAAATACTTTAAAAAAAACTATCAGAAAAAAATTTCCCTCCATTATTTTGAATCTCCCTAAACTACAACTAGAATTTTTTTAGGCGACAGATATTTGCCTAAAAAACACAAGCAAGGGGTCCATTTATTGGACAGTTCCGTTTGAGAACCCCTGGCGAACAGCTGGTCAATGATGGAGAAAATGGCAGAACCCCGCCCCCCATTTCTTGAGGGAAAGACCCCCACCTGAGTGGAGAAAGAGGGAGGGATGTAATGAAGCAGAGGGATTCTAACACAAGAGAAATCGTGGGTGCAAAAATAATTAAAAAGCACGCGACGAGCCAGCGTTTTCATTTCCGTCCCACAATGGTGGCAAAACGCGAGCTTTGTCGTTCGTTCTTCCGAGAGCGGGTTAAAAAACAAGCAGCGCCCCCCCCCTCAAGTTCTAATAGACTCTAGAGAGGAAGGGGGGGCGCAGAGCATGAAGGTTTCAATTATCGCGGGGAACAAAGACCACACACGTCGAAGGTTTTGCGCAACACCTTTTTTTTTACCTTTGCGACATCTCTGGCCGAAAAATGCGATCGAAGCGGCCTCTTCTTGGGTGGTCTGATTGGTATTCATGCCTCGTCCGGGCGGTACCACCTTGCACCGTAACTACCTGCCGTCTTGTCTCCGTGTATTTAGTGGCATCAGACCTCCCAGAGCTCACTTTTCGGCTTCTAAGTGAGTTGTTTCTCCGACGCTCGCCCTTTTAATAAGCTCCGCAGCAATTAGCCTACCTCCCCCCTCCCCTCACTCCGGCGGGGGAGGACCGTCGAGTGACCCAAACGATAACTGCGTGTCGGCTGAAGCCTCGAACCCGGCAATTTTTTATTGTTTTCTATCTAATTTTTGTTTAATAAGAAGCTTTGATTGAAGTGGAGAGATCATGCGATAGACACCTGTTTATAGTCTGATGAATTCAGTCTCCGAAATGAAACGGTGATAGAATGGTCAGCATTCGAAGACGAGTAAATCTGCTTCGTGAATAGCATCGGAATGATTAGAGAGAATGATAAGCAGTAAAGAACAAAGTATTTGATTCCTGCAACTAAGAAAAATCTTTGGTCGGTTCTTTAAAACCGATAAAATGTTTTGATGTCTCAAATACGTGTTAAAAAATTGAATTATATGTGAAATATTTGTATTTTAAAAGTATTCCAAGATTATTCGATGACAGTTAGTTCTATAGATGGTTATTTTCAATAAGAATGATAAATAAATGCAATACATTATTTTCAATTTTTTCCGCTTAAAAAGGCCAAATGTAATATTTCATTTTTTTAAAAAATCATCAATTCTAACTTTAGCACGGTTTGATTCATCCTAGAAATTTAAGAAAAACTTATATTTTCAATTCTTTAAAAGAATGAGATATCATGATTCTTCTAATATACTATCATTTAGATTAGATGATCCTTAAAAATTGTTTAAAATACAAGTATATTATTATTTTTTTTCAGAAGGTTGGAAGTACTCTGGAATAATTTCAGTTCATTATATGTGCTTTGATTGTTTTATAAATAAAAGGAATAGTCAGAAAAAATGCAGAATTAAAAAATAAAATACATTAAACTAATTTTTTTTTTTTTTTTTTTGTTCCTAAAATAGTATAGAATAACATTATTTACTTCTTTAATTATAAATACAAATTTGCAATAATGTAATTTATTAAGACTTTAATACAGTGATTATCCTTATTTTTTATAAAATTTTACATTTTATCGCTTTTTTAAACATATTTAATGTTTTGTTTCCAGATGAATTTCATCATACAAACAGTAGAGTTTGTTTTTGGAAGGCAAGAACTTGCATTAGCAAAGATTTGAAAGTAATTTATTCTTATTAAAAGCCAAAATGGGAAGCTGAAATAAGGCATCCATTGATTGAAGTAGATATTGTTTGAATAAATCAAGCGCAAAATAAAAAGTTCGGAAATATAGGTATACAATATATAATATAATATAAAGAAAGCGATTTGTATTGAGTATTAAGTATATAGATGCTGTAAATATACATAATGCTGCTGTTACGATGTTTACCAAAAATAATTTTTGCTTCACTAGAAATTCTACGATTGCTCATTTTCAGAAGCTGTGCATCAAGTTCATTCTTTTAATCCTTCTTCATTCAACTGCATTTTCAAAAGATACTTAAAACTCTTGAGAACTCATATAAATACATGTTGTCACATGTATTTTTATGAATTCTAACATAGCTTAAAATTTAAACTGAATTCTGAATCACAAATTGTATTGCATAACATTAACAATGATGAATTGAATTTTGAAATAAATGTCCTCATTATTCCCACAGTTTCCAATTCATCTTTCATTTCCAATCAATTTTTATATTACAGCTTAAATATATTTTTAATTGCAAACAATTATATCAATTCATATCTAGTTTTATGAAAGAATCTAAACCTATTATCCTGTCTCTATTAAATATATCAAGGTCTAAATCAAAATTATATTTGTAAAAATACTAAATTAATACTAGTGTTAGAAGTGAAAATACTAAAAATTAAATCACCAATAAAATCCACATCTATAAGCGTACTTAATTAAAATCTCAAATTCAATGGAATTTTGAAAGTTCGAAACAACAAAAATTCAAATTAAATAAAGTGTGCTCCATTAATATTATGGCTAATAGAAAATTCAAAGGACTAGGAAAATCTTCGAATCATCAAAGAATTTGCATAAAACCAATTCCACTAAAGAAACATTTTATTGGAGATTTTTATTTTAATCTTCTGGTTAAAATTAAACAAGTACGAAATAATCTGAAGTCATACTGTGATAAATTCATTCAGCAGCTAAATCTCATTAAAAAGCTACGACACATCTTATTTAGCAACTAAATCTCATTGCAAAGCTACGACACATCTTATTTGACAACTAAATCTCATTGCAAAGCTACGACACATCTTATTTGACAACTAAATCTCATTGCAAAGCTACGACACATCTTATTTAGCAACTAAATCTCACTGCAAAGCTAAGACACATCTTATTTAATAACTAAATCTCATTACAAAGCTACAACACGTCTTATTTATAAATGCATTTCAGAAATATATTGTTTTTCAGTGAAGTCCACGAAATGATCCCACCCGCTTAACCTTCCTCGCAGAGCCTCGCCAGTAATCTAAGCGAGGGATCTCAAAACGCATCTTTACTGTGTTCGATAAAATCGCAGTACAAAGTAACTGCGAGAGCATGTTTATGATTGCAATTATCTATTTGGTGAAACGGAACTTTTCTAAACGGGATGCTCGTGATTTCTATTATGATGTCTTGACATTCTTTCTCTGCTGATTTGCTCCGCATTATCGCAATGGAGGCATGATTCGTTGATCGTGGAGATGATTCATTGATTGAAACATGATCGAAAGTGGGTTCCTGTGAGATTGGGGCATCTGTTTAAGTGAGTACAAAATCAGCCGTCAATTGATTTTCAAAGATCAGTTTTTATTTCTAGACTGGAATCAACCTACTTCGAAAGAATTACGTGTTAAATATTCCAGATGTCGAGTATGTGTAGTTTCGAGTACTTGACACTCTTTCCCTGATTCTTATTAAAGCAATTGAAGCATGATTCAATAATCGCGGTTACTGATTTTTCTTATCAATTTTTTGTTTTCTCTTTACCTTGAAAAGAGCCACCTTGTTTATTCGAATCAATTAGTTGTTATGCAATTATGGAAATTGCTCCAAATGGTTTTATTAGAATGCTTCCATATATAATTAACACTCTTTAATTTTCTTGGGAGGTTATTAATTATGTAATTTTTCATAATAATTAATATAATTTTGATAATAATTAGCAATTCAATGATCTATATGCAATCAAAATATTTAACACTACTTGTTCAATGATTATTTATAATTTACTAATATAACCCTTAATTATTTAAGTTTGAAATTTGAGTAACATTGCATTGCAAAAGAAAATGCACATTTGGTGCATTTTCTTTTTTTAAAATTGTTATTAAAGTTGAACAAATTGTTATTAAAATATAAAGTTGACATAGTTGTCAAATTGTTATTAAAATAGAACCATCAAAATATATAAATTTCTGTATATAGCATATATGTGCATCCATCAATTGTAATTCAGTGAATTCGATTTTGTTCCATGCAAATATTTCAGAGTTGTTTAATTTTTATGAAATGGTTATTCAATCTGTCTCTCCTTGAAGCAAAATACTAAAAACTTAATTGCATAAATATAAAGAAGTAATATTAAAGATGAACAACATATATGTTTTTTTTTTTTATTTCTGTAGAATGAGCTGAAGGATCCTAGTGGCTTCAATTTCGAATGTATGTAATTTTGAAAATAGATTTAAATAATACTGCTCAGTGTCTTGATGTGTCAACGCAGAGTGCTTAGTATCTGAATATTACTCGAATTTAGATCGATTCTTTGCATTTCAAAAACATTTGAATAAAATTGTATCTATTTTCTTCAAACCGGATCTAAAATGTTTATCTTTGCTGAAATGATGCAAAATAATCTACTGTCCATTTGTCTGCAATCTTAAGCGGATGTAGTGGAATTCAAGAAGTTAACATTAAATATACCCGCATTTTACCGATACATTGAAACCGCCATTGGAAAATGATCATTTCACCATTCGCGATAGGCTTAGCATTAAAATTAAAATTACAAATATGCTTCAAGGTATTAAATGTATAGATGAAACATAAATTGGCTGCACAGTTTTATTAAAAAATATTCCTTTCATTCCCTTCAAAAAATATAAAAAATACACAATTATAAATGTAAAAACATGAGATGTTTTATACTTTGATTTTTATACAAACAGGATGCATTTCAAAATTTTAATTTTTACTTAGAAGCATTTCTCTTACGCATAGAAATATGAATTCTATTACCTAAAACTCCTAGTTTAATTTCTAATTTTACGCTTCTGAAATTTATATTATCTTAATTTTTTATTTTCTTTTATTTTAAGTTAAGTATTAAAAGATCCTTTGACGAAAATAATTTAATTTGGAAAGGGATAAAATTTCGTTGTCAAATTTCATAAATTCACCTAAGTGTTAGCTCAAAAGTTTGGGGAAAACAAACTCTAAAAAAAGACGATAAAAATTGCATTCATACATCTATAACATTGTGTCATCTTAAAGAATAAAACAATTTGTAAGTGTTCTTTCATAAATAAGAACATTTAAGATGCACATGTAGTTTCACAATAACTCGAGAAAGGTAGCGGAGATTTCTCTTGAAGATTCCGACCAATAGATCCTTCCATTTGCCGGCGGTAATTATGAATGCTTCGCACATTTCCACAGCTAATGCGGTACTTTTCAAGAATATTCCTTTATCGCAAATGAACACGATATTGTCAACCCCCTGTAGCCGCATCAGTGACTTTTCCTGTTGTTTATCTCCACTGTCTTCGTAGAAATGATCCGGTGATTCTGTTTATGCGCTGTCGCAACTTCTAAGATCAGGATAAAAGATAAGACAAACTTATCTTCATGTGGTTAGACGAAATCTGTGACATCTTTCATGAAAGTCGTATTTATACAGTGTTTCCAAGCAACAAATGTGTCTTTACGATTATGAAAAGTTCTCAATTTATCAGAAGGATGTGGTTATAACCAATGAATCCATCATAGAAACAAATAATATTTTGATATCAGCATCTCCTTTTACTGTAACATTTATTTTAAAAAGTAAGATTTCTCCTACAAAGATGTATCTGTTATAACAAAAAAACTGACAAATCTGTGATAGTTGGAATACTAAAACAGAGACTAATTGATTTTATCATATTTGCAAGAGAAATGTAGTATATTTCCGGTATTATTTTGGGAAGATTAATTCGTCTTTTAATATAATTTGGCTATCGAGGAAATTTCCCAGAATTGCAGAGCTTGAAGAGATTTACCGAAAAAAAAAATACGAATCTGTTTTAAATTTAGATAAAAATTTTCGATTTCATATTTTTTTTTCTTTGATACTGATTTGATAGTCATAATAAAAAAAAAATCTTCCTTCCGATTTCAAAAATTTATACTTGAATATGCTTTCATAAATACTTTCTTCTCTTAATACGTGCTTAGAAGCATCATTCAATTGGTAAAAAACTTGTTCAAGTGCATAGCTCGCGTATCATGTCTGATGATCATGTCTGATGATGAAAAAAATGTAAGATCATCACTGATCAAAGTTATCAACTCAGATATCTAAGAGGAAATGATCTACAAAAATTAATTTCCTTTCCCTCTATGAATTTTGTCATAATACGAATGAACAGCTTTGCTCGTGCATTCAAGATTAACAAAGAATTATGTTTACAGGTTTTCCCTTGAGGAATGCTGATAAGTTGCTAACTTATTGATAAACTGATATCAGCTAACATGGCAGGCAGTTATATTATATGCATGGGGTGATTGCATAGATTTTCTTACATAATTTGCAAGATATTGGAACCTTACTTTAAATATGCCAGTATTCCAGTAACATGATGCCAGTATTTCTGTAATACGATACTACCCATAATAGTCAAAATGTAATGATTATATTGCGGTCAATGTGATTAATTGGCTATTATTAATAATAGCATAGGTATTTATTAATAAAAACTGATAATTATTAATACTAACTGCAGTTTTACATCGGCTATTATCAATAATAATCATGCTTAATATTAATAGTAACTGATTAATGCATGATCGTCTTGTTTTATAGGTATATTATAACAGTTGTTAATCCTTTATTGTTAGTACTAAACTAATGCACGTCAGTCAGTCAATGCATTACTGAAGTTTAATCTGAGGATATTGTTTTGTCACAGGAAAATTCTGATACATCGCTATCCGAGACGAAATTGTCAAAAGCTGTGTGAAAAACGTTTCCGAGTCCTTTTTAAAAGTACGCACAAATTATGAAGTAATACAATTTTGAATGCAAAAGTTTTAGAGATTAATGCAGTGGAATGGGGAGAGATAGGCTGGATTAAACTGTGTTTTGAAACTTTGCGATAATTATTTCTCGTTGAACCTTTTAATCGCGAACCGTGATCAGAACGAAATGAGATCTGGCAATTTCACTTCCCCATTTGGCAACACTGACTTAAAGAGTTTTGATCCATTTCGGAAAATTTGTCGTTTGGTCAAACCAAGATCACATTTAAACTAAAGATCTTTGGTTCAATCGGATTTCGAATCTGTTCTCCTTCAACCTGATGCCGAGATTTTATTTAAAGCATTTCACAGCTATTACGTAGAGTGAAAGAAATAAGACATTCTGCAAGTGATTGTCAGAGTTCATATTAACCATCTCAAAAGAAACTTGATAATAATTTGTGAAAATTAGAGGCCTATAAAGTCTATTGAGAATAAAATTACAAGTATTTGAAGTCAACGTAATCTTTTTACTGCATGCTGTTAGTTATTGATGATTTTTGCCTTGGAGATCAAGCAAAAATGCGAAATGGTAAGTACTTCTCTCATAAATTTATAAACATTTCAACATAAGCCTTTCGATACATACTGTAAATTGTTGGTAGTTTATGTCCCAAAGGTTTAATAAAAGTATAAGGTTTTTAAGTGTATTATTGATAACATTTTGATCCATTTGAATCATTGCAAGACTTTCAGTACATGCTATAAACTGTCGGTGGTTTGTGTTCCGAAAATCGAATAAAAATGTAACGTTTTTTAAGTGTATGATTGATAACATAGCAATCAATTCGAATCATAATAAGACTTTGGCTGTAATGATTCGAGTAATGTACATACTGTAAATTGTTGGTGATTTCCAGAGGTTTAACAAAAGTATAATGTTTTTAAGTGTATTATTGATAAAATTTTGATCCATTTGAATCGTAGCAAAACTTTTGGTACATGTTTTAAAATGTCAGTGGTTTACGTCTCGGAAATTTAACAAAACCTCGGATTGCTCAGAAAAGTAACGAGAGCCTAGTTTGCAATTCGGATGCTATTGTGAAATACCGAGTGAGCCGTTTTCTTTGGGGAGCGTAATTAAGAGAGGGTTTCGGTCCTAATCCGAGCATGGCGTGCAGCAGAAAGGGTTTTTTCGGCGAGCAGCGCCGCATCTCTTTGTCTCACGAAAGGATGGCCTCCGCAGTTTATTTTGGGGAGTAATTTAAAACAAGGGACGCAAGGAATCGATATTCCAGGAAAAGAGATCCTTTTTCGGGGGGTTGTTGTGTGCAGTTTTGCAATTAGCAGAGGCGGCCCCGGGTAAAAACGGATTAATTGTCTCGTCGTTCGCTCATTATGTAAATGGGCATTCTCAACAACTGATAATGAGGGGTGGCCGCTGAGAAATGGTTCGCCCAGATCCGACCACCTGTGCTCCACGAAATAAAGTTCTCAGACCTTTTTCCTCTTCCACCCAATACGAGATAACAAGAACCGAGCATGGGCAGTGGATTCATGGGCGAGAATTTTATTTTTGTTCTTTCGAGAGACTACAACCCATCTAGTTATGGTTTCAATTCAATTTCTAATTACATCCACGTTGAATAAACAAACCTAATTGCGGGTCGGTGTCTGATGCATTCGTTTCGCTTGACAATAAATTATTTCTGTGCTTTGATACATTGTAATAATTTTTATACATTGAGGGATCGCAGCATTTAGCAATACTTATATGGATTGATAAACTAAATTATGATTTGATACATTGCATCAATGTATACAAACAGTATAATATGTTTTATCGATCGTAGGAAGAGTGTTTGCTTAAAACTAAAGTGATTTTTCTTGTTAAAAAAGGATTGAATCGCATTCAGTTGCTTTTAGGTAGTTGTTAATGAACTTAGTGTAGAAATAAGTAAGGAGATAATGCATTTTCTGTTGATTCACATGTAGAAATAAATTAAATAAGAACTGAGAAGATGTTGACTGCTTTGTGTGCGTGTGTGATGTGCCTTCATTTATATTTTTTGATGAGAAAATTCTCAAATTCTCATTCAGCTTTCTAAACCGCAAATTCAGCATATAATTAAATGGGTACTTGTCGGTTGTAACGGCGACCAAAAAGCGCCAAGAAAAAATTTCGCGTATTGATTTCAATCATGCCGTATTGATTTCAATCATCAAACAATACGGCATGTTCAAAATTTTTCATAATTAGTAATAATGCACTAAAGTTTATTTTTGTAATTTGGCGAAATTTTTTCTTGGCGCTTTTTGGTCGCCGTTAAAAACGCATTCTCCCTTTAAATGGATTTCTGAAAGGTTACAAGGTTGTTCTATTATCAAATCCTCCATCTAAAATTTAATGACGTATTATTTTTTTAAATATTTTTTATTTTGCATAAAAATATTTAGGAAATGAAGTGTGATATGGTATTCATTTAACAATTTAATATTGTTTGCAGGAATTCATAATTGCATATTTTTCCACTTCATCTAAGCCTCAAAAAAATTTGTCATTTAGTTCAATCAAGAATGGTAAATTGTGGAGGCATCATTAAAATAACCCTTTTCTTTTAATACTGACAAAAAGCAAAAGATCATAAAATCTATAGTAAATCTGCGATAAATCTATCAACAGCATTGCATATATTTTAATGTTACAGAAGGAGAGTTTAAAATTCATATCAGCATGCAAGAAATTATGCATATTAACTTTAATTTAATAATAAACAAAACGAGTTATTTTTATAATATTTCAAGAGCTGATTAATCAACTTCCTGTTCTCTTATTTTTTTTTTCCTACTAATTCAATATCTGGATTTTTGAAATCTTGATTTTAATTCTAAATTTAACTTTTTTTTTAATTTAAATTTCATTAATTTTTCAGAATATTTCTTTAACGGGAAAATAATGCTTAAAACTAAACAGTTTTATAAGTTCTTTTTTTTTTAAATTGTGCTACTTGTAAATATAATATAAAGTGATAAATGAAACAGATATTACAGAAATAATATATTTAACCAAAAGAAACTTAAAAGAATCATGCAAAATGATAATGGGGAGGAAAACTAATTGGAGTATAAGATTTTCACACTTTAAAATCCTCACAAAAAATTAATTATTTAAAAAAATAATAAATAAGTGATAAAGTTATATAAAATTAAAAAAATATTTTACAGCGTCATTTTTCTATAAATATTGATTACGTGTAGATACCGAAAGTGTAAAATCTATATCTATAATCAATTTCAGTTTTTTCCAAATATCTTACACTTTCAATTGATAAACATGTACTATTTTGCCTTCGTCGTAAAATTCAGTGTAAATGGTAGATAATTTCAAAATTAGATTAAAAGCTAATCTGAAATCTTGTTTTAAGTCAGTGCTTCTAAATTTTGGGTAATGAAGCCGAGGCTAAATAATTGCTATCTACAGATCTAAGTATTGAATCGTCTGAAAAACACAACATTAAAATAAAAATTTGTTTAAAAAATTTATTCATAATTTTATTACGAAGTGAAATATAGAAATAGAATCTATTCATTTTATATTGTACTACAGCCAAAGCGCCATTCATTGAATTTTTGAAGCTTATCCCTTTGAAGGAGTGAGCCCTCTTTATTAAAGAAGGGCTTGAACTTTATTAAAGTGCCCCCGCTTAATAGAAGGCGAGCCCCGGTTATCGCCTTCGGGCGCGTGACATCCCAGAGCAGGGCGCATTCAATTAGCGGTGGCGTAACGGCGGGCGTCCGGGGTTGTTTGAGGGGGCTTATCTGTTCCGCAGCTGCTTTGCCCTCCTAATCCCCCTAATAGCCCCTTATCTCCCCCTGCCTCCGCCCCGGATCGATGCCTTTTTTGCGCCGCCCCGCCAAGGTCTCTATAAGGCGTGTGTTGTCGTGATTAGGGTCGTTCGCCCAAAAATTGAGATATGCGAGTCCTGGGAGCATTCATCACGGTAATCTGACGCGGGGCCAACAGCTGGCCGGGAGCGATACTGGCGACTCCGGCACCGCCGACCACGGGCCATTAATTCTGAGCCCGGCGCTGTGCCACCATCTCTCTCTCTCTTCATGTGTGAGAGCAGAGAGAGAGAGGGGGAAAAAAATGCGGACAGCAGCGGACACCGTCCGAGCGCCCGCCACATTCCTGCCTGCGCGCCATTACCGCGTAATTTATGTCCGTCCCTCTCATTGGCCCCGCAGAAAACAAAGGGAAGCATTAGTCGCAAATCGACGACGCAGCCTGTGCACGCTGGATGCTAACTATGCGGAGGGGATCATCTGGAGCAGGATCAGCCAGGCAGATCACCATCACTGGCGGAGCGTGAGGTGTCATTTCGGAATCATTTCTCCCGGCTGATGATGATTCCTTTCCCTGACCCAGGATCTACTCTTCGATTAGCCCAGAAGTCACATCGTTAGGAAATGAATGCCTTTCCATCCCCTGGAACAACAAAAGAAGAGGGCAGAGCACGCCGCCTGAGAGATGGGCCTGCCTGGGAAAAATACCCAAGCAAATAGGAATGTCAGGGCAAGGACAGAGCCGAATCCATCTGGATTGTCCTCCCAGATTCACGGGCGGGGGAGGAGCAAATAAAGTGGAACCAGATCGTTTGTCTCCGGTCCTCCTCCCTCACCCGTCTTCTTTCACCCCCTTCCCCCCGTTCTCCAAACGATGTAGGAATGGACTTTGCCCTCCCCGTTCGGCTCATTTATCGGATGCTACTTCGATACCCCCGGTACAAAGAAATCCACGATTCACTGGAAATGAGAGAGAAGGTCTAATGCTCAGGTGCATTACACCATCTGATAAGGACACGGTTCAGTTTGATTCAGTGAATTTCTTACTTCTCCCTCAGATTATTTCATTTTCTTTTTTTCGACTTAGTAACACTGCATTACCCTGATATATCTCAGTCGTGTGCATTATACATTACTAAACAGACGAGAATGGTAATTTGTATCAATATTATATTTTTAAGTAGTATAATAAAAGAAAAAGATGCATATATGTCAAATTACAAACTTGTGAACTCCTTCAAATTTGGCAGAATTTTATTTTTTACCTTTTTCACAGGAGTGCATGATACTTATTAATTCAAAAATCTATTTTTTGACAGAGCTTCTTGAAAGGAATAACTAATTTTTTTCGTAACTATCATAGAACTTTTAAAATTTGGACTCGAGTACTTTTACCGAAAGATTTTTTTATCAGATTTTTCTGGGAGAGGCAGTATTCTACAAATTAAATTTTGTTTGTTATAAAAAGTTATGAAAGAACAAAATAAGTGTTCCTTGCACTGACACAACTGATTTAATTTATTACTTTTATCACCTTAGTACACATATATAGATACTTAACATAATTTTCATAAATTCTCCGATAGTTAAAAGGTTCATTTTTTTTCTTTGGCTATAAGCTTAATATTCAATTAGAAAATAGTAAGGGAATTGGCTTTAAATTAATACTTTCTGACATTAATGCGTAATTCTTTTTTTTTTCCTTTCTTTCTTTAGATTAAAACAGTAACAACAGATTTTTGAAAAAGAATCCTGATGAATTTAATGGTATGTTTTAAAACGAATCTGTTTTACTGTCTAAAACTTTTCATTTTTCCACCTTTATTCAAAATTAATTCTTAACATTTCTTGAATACTTCAAAAGATGCCTTTTCTTTTATTTCTATTAAAAACAGTTTCAAGATTCAGAGATCTTTATATCAATGCATAAAGAATTCTTTTCAAGCATTACAAAAAAGGGTTCTTAATGTTCAGATAAAGAAACATTACTGAAATTTTTTAAACATTGAAGTATTTAAATTAAAAATAACAACGAATCTTATTAAAGCTTTTGTTAACGTTTTTAAAATCATTTTATTAAGATAACAAAACTCAAATATAAAAAAATATAAAGAACGTTGAAATGTATTATAATTTAATGTGTTCTACTTTTAAAGGATGTTTTCAGTTGTTTTTGCAAATGCAAGAACATTATGATGAATGAATGCCCCGGGTTGAATGTTTTTAAATATGTTCTTTTTCTGAATACTATCTGGCATATACTAAATTCTAGTCAAGATAGGTGTCCATGGCTTCAGATTCTGATTACCGAATTTTCAACCCTTTGGGTCCATGATTCATTGTAATACAGGTACAAAATAGTTCAATCTCTATAAAAAGCACACATCGTCAGTTCTAAAATAAGAAGAAAAAAAAATTAAAATTTGTTAAGAACATTTTTAATCCCGTTTCCGAGTTTGACATTGTAATGCGAAACAACAAGAATATCCATCAAATTATTAAGTGCGTATTCCAGAATGACACACACACACTGCGGCGATGGAAGTAATGGCTGCCCCGCGTGAAATCGTTTTCGCAAAGAGCCCTTTCATGTAGCTCGGAGGTGAGAAAGCACTATCAATCCTAAAAATTCCATCGTTTATATGAAACTTGTCAAAAGAGGGTGCTTTAAATTACAGTTATTTCTACGCATCCACCGCCGAATATCACCTTGAACGTGATGCCACTCGGGGATGGTGGTTACCCCTTCCTCGCACCCCCCGCTGTTGTCGTCACGAGTTCCTCATTTCAATAAAAGGGTCGGCCTCCTTTCGCACTTCCTTTCCTTTAACACCTTTTCTTGGTTTCGCATTGTTTCTTGCAACGCATCCCGTTGAACTATTTGAACACCGGTTTTTAATAAACTTGGACTTTCTGCTGCAGCTTCAGAACTTTGTACTCTGATTGCCCGGCCCGTTCATTCCTCATGTTTCTGGTTTAGAATCATGCACAGACCTGAAATCTAGCTTCTTATTTGGTTCCTGCAGCATGCTATGAAATACTATTCTGTAATAGCCCGATCTCTTCATTACGATTGTAACTGTTTCTGGAATGAAGTTTAGCAGCTTCAAATAAGCTGCCCAAAGTAAAAAAAAACTCTTATTCAAATAATAATTCGAGGACTGTATTTTCTAGTCTTTTGTAGAGGCGTTGTTTCTGCGTTAAAGTTATGTACTGATTTAGAATCTAAAAGTTTACCGTTATAATTATGTTGCTCTAAAGCCAGAGCAAAACGTAATCCCATGGATAAGCTCAATACCATCCTGTTTCATTCATCAGTTAAAAACCAAAATTACCCTAAATGTGATCAATCCTGAAAGAGAAAACTACTTCTTAGAATAGTGTGAATTCGTTTTATGTAGTTTTTATTTTATCGCAAATATTTATAATTATTGGTCTTTTTAACATAAAATGAAAAGTTTTCACTTTGATAGAATACCTAACACAAACTTTTTCCAACAATGCAGATCTCGACTGCAAAGGCAAAAAAAATAGCATACTGTCCTATTTAAAAACTGAATGCAAGTGATTTCGAGCATAGCATCATACACAGAATATCATTTTTAATCGTATAGCAACCATTTGAATGCATTTATTATAGTTTGATCCTCTGCATAGGGACATACACTCTTTGAAGTCGATTTTATCTAATCCAGGAGATGCAAATGAACTTTAAATTTAATCAAATCTACAAATCGCCAACTGTGTTATCACTGCAGTAACATTGAATAAATACACTTGATTAAAGAAAGATTGATATAAAAGAAGCACAAATAAAGTCCATGGAAATTGGAGGAATTTATAGTGGATTAAATTTAACTGAATATTATGAACATCGAATTGCATCTTCTTTAGAATAATTTGATAAAGAACTTACAAAAACAAATGAAAAATATAGAATTATATGTACTTTATGGTTATATTCATTCATTTAGAAAGGTTGTTATAGTATATCCCAAATAGAAGAAGAGTGAATTAATTCTAAATAATATTTTTTTCCGAACACTCTTCCATTTCATGCGATACAGAAAGGCTAGTCAGAAGCAAAACATAAATTCCAAACGTTGGATTTGAATACGTCCACCTTTAAGAACGCAAATTGTGCTCAGACGCATATTTCACCTCGACCTACGCGTCAGCTTGCTTGTGGGATGAAGTGAAATATATTTTGTCATTCGTAAACTAAGAACTTGTAAATATATGACAAAAGTAAACTAGAGAAACAGCTGAACATTTCGAATAAAGAAGAGATAAACTATAGTGCAAAGAAGGTTGACCGTATAATTGGACGCTAAATCAAGACGACAAATTTAGAGGAAAAAGACAAAGCTTCTGTATTTTAATATGATTCAGTCTAATAAATTGTTGCAGTTTATTTTGCTGTTTGATTAACATTTATCTGAAATTTTACGAATAAAACGTTTATTTATGCTTTCAAGCGAAAAAGAACAATCATTTACTCTTTTGAACATGATTTTAATCTTTTAATTTAAGAGCTTTAAAATTCTGAAGCCCGATCTTACAAAATTATAACTGATTACATGGTAATGAATTTAATCTTTTTTATGAGTTTCACAAATTGTTCTGAAAATGTTTTATTGATAAAATGTATAATATCTAATCAGATAATTTATTGTGAAAAAAAGATAAAAGGATAATTATCTCAGATGAAGTTAGGAAAATTAAATGACGCAAAGATTGTTTTTCAAATTGTTTATTTCAATTGAGTGTTATTTTGTAGATAAGCATTTATAAAATAAAATATGAAACAAATGGAGCTAATAGATTGATGCTAAGCAACAAAAGAACTCTAACATATTAAGAATTTCTTTATTGATTAATAGATAAATCAATAAATATTGGCACAAAAGTAAATATTTATTGCACAAAAGCAAAAAGTCTACTGGATGTAAAATCTGCAGGTTTTCCCCCAGAAAAATCCATGTAAATGTAAGTAACGCTTTCGTGAACGTAAAAGCTATAACATTCATCTCTGTTATATCGTGTTTTACCTTGCCATGTATTGAATTCTATATAACCTTAATTTTTAAAAATATATTATGCGCCTGAAAGTAACGGAAAGTAGAGAGTAGTTTT
The DNA here is from genome assembly GCF_947563725.1 of Argiope bruennichi. Classification (NCBI taxonomy): domain Eukaryota; kingdom Metazoa; phylum Arthropoda; class Arachnida; order Araneae; family Araneidae; genus Argiope; species Argiope bruennichi. Next base: position 15,598,896 of record NC_079160.1, read on the forward strand.
AGAGTATTTTAATTTCGTTTCAATTTTTCTTTTTATTTCCAAATAACCTGCTAACTAAATATCAACTTTCTCGTGAACTTCAAAATAGAATATTATGAATACTTGTAATCGCAAATTCAATCTGCCATGAAATTTCGAGCTATTCTATGCAATCGTCTTAAAGTATGCAATGATCATATAGAAAGGCTATGATTTTTTTTTAAATTTATTCAAAGCAAGACTATTTGGAAATGGGTTCTTTAAGTGTATATAACTCCTGTGCTTCACGTATATTCAACTAAAATTAAATTTACTTCATTCGCAATTAAACTGCATTTTCTCTTTTTTTCTCCTTATAAATTTAATAGACTCCCGTGTGCTTGTGGTTCAAGACTCGCGTCGAGCACAATACATGAATTTCATTTAAAAGACCCGGGTACTCGTTTTTCAAAGAAGCTCTTCGTCGCTATACATAAAATACGAGCGAGCCTCCATTCAGCTCTCTGCTAACTAAAGAGGGAGGAAGGATTGCGTTTTGTAAAGTTCCAACCATAAAATATTGCTCGCTAAAATATAAAAGGTGCTACTTTACGAGCAATGGCGGTCGTAAAGCAAACATTTCGCGAGAGAAACGATCCATCTTTGGGATTGGTTACAATCCTAAGAGACGTCCACTCACCTGAGGTTGCAAATGAGCGTTTCCTTTTAATTTTTGTCGCGGTCATTGATTCGCTTCTATTATGCTGCATGTAAAAATTTAGTCAATGCGAATTGTTAGCGTATTTTATCATTCTGCAATACCTAATATGTTATAAGCCATTACTCCTACAAATCAATTATTTCTAGAAAATTCTCTGAAGTTCACAATTTATGTGATGACGATGTGAATTTAATTAACGATGTGAATTACGATGACTTAACGATGTGAATTTAATTAACTTGAAATACTGCATTGTAATAAATTCCTAGAATTTCGCTAGATGTCGCTACTAATGTGTGCAGTACGAGAGGGCTTAAAAAAAAATTGCTTAGTTTAATTCCCATTTCTTCTTCCTTCGCTGTTTTTCAAACCATTTGTTTTAATCGAAGATCTTATTTATTTAGTTGTTTATCTTGTTAAAAATTTATATTTAAATGTTGCAAATACAATATTTCTGCTGAAATGTTTTTCAGCATTCGAAAACCTACTTAAGGCTTTTAGAGCAAAATATCTTATAAGAAAATTAGAAAACTTTGATAATATTCAGAATAATTTCAAGAAACAAAAACTAGACTATACTGCTTTAACCAGTTAAATGTTTTTGACGAGTATACTTGTCATGGAAAAAGTACAACATTTTGCTTTATGATTAGTTTATACAATGACTATTATATCTATATAATAATAGTTTTATTATAATTTTTTATATTTATATAATGTATATATTTTTTTATGATAATTTAGATTCGCATTTTCCGAAGAGGTCGAAACAGTTAACTGGTTAGTATATTTTCCCTCTCAAATCGTGGCTTTAAAAACATTATCCATTTAATTCCTTTTTCAAGTTTTTTTTTTAAACATGATTTATAACAACTCAAAAGTTATTTCAGCTCAAGGTATTAAATTTAATTAAAACTCACATTTTAAATCTCATCGAAATCCGCCATAAAAATCTGAACCATTCCAAAAGTTTTGAAAAGTCCCAGCCATGAAATATTGCTTTCCGAATGTAAAAGTTACTATTTTACGAGCAATGGCGACCATAAAGCCAGAGCGTTCGGGAAAAGGAACGATCCGTCTTCGGGATTGGTCACGATCCGAAGAGAAGTCCAATCACTCGAGCTGTAAATGAACGCTTCCTTCTAATTCGTGATGCGGCCATTGATTCGCTCTATTATTTCTGCTGCGTGTGAGGACTCAGTCAGCGTCAATGAGCGGCATAATTTATCACCTTGCGATGCCTAACCTGTTATCAGCCATTACTCCCACAAATCAAGGATTTTCTTCCCATTCGCCTTGGCGCAAAAATAAAAGGGTAAAAACTTTCTAATTGAATGCTCTGTAATGAATAGCCGTCAATTGTTTTCGGGCGAAAAATAAAAATGGGAGAAAGAGAGAGAAAGAGTGCCGGGTGAAAAATAGGGGCGCTTCCCGGGACGTGTGTTGTGAGCGTGATAAGGCGGATCGAGCATTGTTTACCCGAGCCGTCTTATCGGTGGCGGCACACTTGCCCGGATTGATACGTAGCCGCCGACTTATTGACATGTTAGCGAAGAACAATATTTGAGAGGGTCTTGCATACCGGATTGAGCTATCAGTGGATCCATTGATTTACAATACGAAACACTTTTTTGGCAGAGGACGCGATTTGAATAGACTCATCAGCAGAATCCGTGTCCCATAATGATCTTCGGCAACAAAGAATAAGAATTGTTTCGAGAAATCATTAGAGTCCAAAATAAAGGATTGAAAAACCTAGTTGCAGTTTGGAGTGAACTTTTTTTTCCAAGGATATAGCAAATCATTCAGTTTTTGAGTAATTATACCAATATAGGCATATGGCATGCTATCATAATAAAATGCCTGCTGTATATGAAAAAAATCTGAAAGTAAGAATTAAGTCCAACTGATAGTTTAATTAAGTTTAAAATTATTAAAGCAAATAATATATGTATGTTTCATTAAATATGCTTCTCACAACGGTTTTATCAAATGATATAATATTTAATATGTTAACATTAGAATGCAGATGTAGAACAATGATGTAGCTTGAAAGAGAAATTGAAAACATGAGACATATGCTAGAATCAAGATGAGAAATCTTCAATTCATATCCTACAATGAAATATCTTAAAATCGAAATTTTAAAAGTTGCATTATGAAATAAGAAAATTAGTGTTCGGAAATCCATGATACAATCATGTTGAATTAATTACTGACATACGAGAAAAAGTGAATTTAAACTGGATTAACTATGAAAAATTGAATATTGATATCTATCCGTTTGTAAAGCATTCTATTCGCAATTTCATAGAAATGCTTTTGTTGTGAGTGTCATATTTCACTTATTACGTAGTTGTTATACAAGTTAATTCAGATTTTTATGAATAGCACTTATGTAAAGTATGTTTTTTATATATGATTATCAACTAATAAATTTACAACTTATTCAATGTTTCATCAACGTTTCGAATCGCTTTATGAACTATTCAAAACGATATCAACAGTCTCCCGAAGTCAATTTTTCGACATTATTAATACTTTCTTTCATATAAGCAGGTTCATTTATTCTCTTGACGGACAGAAATTTACACTAAATACCTTTATAGTCTCAAATGTATTATAGTTGTCGATAGCTACCCCAAAGAAAGAGTACTTACGATTTTATTACATTTATATTTCAAGAAAATTTCAACCCCGAAGTCTAGAAGTAGTTACAAATGGAATGTTTTCTTGAAATGCAAACCCACTACTGTAATAAACTTAAATATAAAGCTTTGGCATATCCTAATTATTTTCAAATTTTCATACTGTTATCTGAAAATAGTAATAACTTTAAGCCCGAAATATCATCAATATCAAACATTTCAATAGCTTGCACCGACATATTTAACCGTTTAGCATCAACTGTTTCCGGAAAAATGCTCAAAATGTGGCATCAAAATCCTGTTTCCATAAACATGCTTGGGGGAATGCTCGAATGGCGATGAATATGTGAAAGAATTTGTCCGACCGAACACCTCGTGCCGATCCCGTTTTGTTTTTGGGAGCAATTATCGCCCCGGCGTGTGCCGATCGATGCTCGTTGGCAGTAAGTGCTGCCAAACGGGCAGAGGTGGAAATATTTAAACTTATTGATCCGTTCCAATTCCTGACAGATTGGATTGTCTTTCCCTACCTCCACGGCTGGGTGATTCTCATCTGCGTGGAATGTCATCCGCTTTCAATTATCTCCGCCCCGTGCTCCACCCTCACATTCACCCAGAACGTCTTCGATCAATACTTGACTTCCTGTGGACCCCGTGCACCAATGTCCAGAGATGTAAGCACAGGTTAACATACTCAATCTATCTGTATGTAAACGAGAAGTTATTTTCCTCCACAGTCATATAATGTTTCATTGCTCTTTGTTAAATAGTCCCAGATTTTGATGAACTTAAAGTTGGTTCACACATTTGCTCTAATTTTTGTTTTTAATACCATTAATCGTCAATCTTTTTAGCAAATATATATATGCAAAATTAATTAATAATATAAGATATTAATTATAATATAAGATAATTTTTATGCCTTTAAACATGTAGGAAGACATCAGTATTTAAGCTAGTTGCATAGTTTTCTTCGTGGAGTCGCCATGAATGGTCACTCATTGTAGAGAAAAAAACCGATTAAAATGAAAAATCCCGTGCCTTATTTTATTTGCTTCTTATCTCCACCTCATTTTACAAAACTGAAAATCCTACTAAGCAAGAATGAAAAGCATACTTTTCGACATATATCAACTTACATGAAGAAATTTTCCAAATATTTTTTAAATGTATTAATTTAATTTTAAAATAATTTGCTAAATCTTTTTTTATATATATATATAGTTTTTTAAGTCTATTCTTTTATTTTTAAATACTTAAGCAAAAAAAAAATCCTTATAATTAAATTTCGAATCTTGAAAAATTTTCATTGATCCTAATGTGGTTACTATCAAAATTTGACACACCTCTGGCCATCTTTTTTTTAAATAAAGCGATTCATTGAGAATTTTAGACATCACTATTGAATCTCTATTATGTCTTGGTCAAACGTTTTTATCTATCTCAATGCCAATTGAGGTAACGATGAATATTATCATTTTTTCAACTAAAATTCAAATTTTTCTGAACAAAAATAAATGAGAAAACAGATTGACCTGAAAATGTTCATTAAATTATTGCTTCGAATATTGGATCGAATATCTCATTATTACCTTACATCATTATTATTTATTCAAATTTCTATTTATTTATATTTTATTAATCATTAAATTTTATTTTATATTATGTTTCTAAAATTTGGGGTTCACAAAATCTTTTCTGGGTGACAAAGATTTTTTGAGAGAAAAAAATTTAATAAAACCTGTATCTAGAAAAATAGGGAATTAAAATCTATTTTAATTTATAGGACTAAAGGAAATAAAAGCAAGTAGGAAAGCAGACTTGATAATAAACTGAAAATATTATAGAATAACAGGATAGTGTTTTTTGGTCGAAGATGTAAACGCATAGCATTAACTGATCTGATAAAATTTCTCAGAATTAAAATAAAAGTTAAAACTGTATACAAAATTTACTATTTCTCATGAAAGGATGGAATCTAGTTTTCACCATCATTTATCTCCGGAGAAGTTTTGTTTCATCAACTAACTAATGTTATGTGTATAGATTTTCCAATCTAGAAGGCACTGTACACAATCCTTCCGAAGTATTACCGGTCTATTTCCCTAAATTGCTTCCATTCGTCTTAGTCCTGTTAGCTGATTTTTTTAAAAGAAGAAAATGAATAATGGCACATTGTGAACTCCAAGCAAAATATTTCCGCCATTCTCAAATAAGCATCGAAATACGCGTCATGCAGAGGAAAACAAAAACTTTTTCTTCCCCTTCACTCTTTCAAACTGCTTGATGTACCCGACAGCTCTGAATTAGTAAAATATTCAAGTTGACGTCCCAAATCATCCAAAAGAATGTTACTTTTCTGCGAACAAATACTTTGCAAATCACGAGGGAAAGAAGGCGGTTTATCTGCTGCATTTATTCATCCAACATCACAACCCACTCGCCCCCCTGCGACCGACCTTCCTTCCCTCCCATCTTTTGGTAGGGGGAGGCATACGAATTTTTTTCTTTCCCCAATCTCCATTCCAACCCTCACTCAACTGAGAGCGAAATACTTTTCCCTCTTATCATCTTTACGGGCGGAAAAAAGAAGAAATAAGCAAAACTTTTAATTACAACTCGTCTCTCTTCTACTAAAAGAGTGGAAAATATTTTTATGCGTCTCGGGCCCTTTTGTCAGGAGCTGTGACGAGATGCAAGTTTTCCGCGGAATTCTCTCCGGAAAATAATCCAGTTTTTCCCCCCAAGCCTGATCGGGGCTCTTGCAAAAGGAAAACTTTACCAGGATAACTTTGTTGTTTCGCACCGTGGAATGTGTGTGTGTGTGTGCGCGTTCGGGCCGCCTTCTGACAGCTCCGGAATTCTCCATGTCCCCAGGTGCTGCTTAAATCGACTTTTCCCGAAGTCCTCTTTTCCAAGAGAGATAATTAAAGTTTCCATTACCGGATGAAATCCTGTCCAGAAGTTACCGGAGTTTGCAACCTCGTAAGAGACTTGCTTACCTCAGCTCAAAATTTTGACAAGACAATTTTAAGTTTTGAAAGGGATAAAAACAAACAGACTAGAAACTGTTATTTTCATAATTAAAGTTTTCTGTCTTGAAGTAAAGTGCCCTTTGTTAATAGTCATAGAATACAATTTTAAATGTTACCTTATATGCTACATTAAAATCTCCAGAATGATTTAAAATGGTCGTATTATGGCTGGAATATACAATGCCTTTGAAATTAAATGGTAATTGCAGAAAGTGATATAAAATAGTTTAAAATTTTACCTTATATATCAAAGTGAAATTTCTGAACTCGAAATGATCATGTTGTAAGAAAGAATGCAGTTTTTCGCATGTGTGTATTTTCTTTCTTATTATGTAAAGACCAAAATGCGTCTTAGTTAATTCAATGGCATTAAGTAACATGATATGCAAAAAATCTACTGATACTATAATAATTGGCATTGTGGGGGAAAATGGATGCTGTGGAGAGTATAGTATTATTTTTTCTTTCCCTTAAAATATACTGCTTTAAAAAAATTATCGAATATATATTTTGATTTCTTGGTTGGTTTAGAGGCCTTATGTTGCCTCTTAATTATTTGTACGCCAGTTGAGACCTCTACCATAGTTATAGCAAATAATACCATAGATAAATTCTATTCAATTTACTTCATTTTATTAGACCATATATGATTGCTCTGTGATGCTAAATAAAAATAAATTTATTTCATTTTATTAGATAAAAAAACCACTATGTTCTGATTGCCTGTTATTGTTGATATGCCTTTGGGTAAACTTGATAATAAGTATATGAAAGTTGAGGCAAATAAAATCCCAGCATTTACTTTAATTTTTTAAAAAAATATTCTTTCAGAGTAATAAGTAAAGATACGTTCTGAAAAGCCATTGATTCTAGATCTAGAATTATTCTATTAGCCATAGATTCTAGAACTATTTTTAAATTGTGAATGACACTCTGATAATTAACTTTATAACAGAAAATATTTTAAAAAGTACTAATTCTAAATTATTGAAAACGAAATTAAATCCAAAATTTGATATAGTATACAAATTGGCAATCGTTCTAATGACGCTAATAAACATATGCGTTGTCACCTTTCACACTTAGTGTAAATCTATAAATGACTTTCACAGTATTAATTTTTCTTCGAAAGTTTTTCAAACAGATATTTATCATATTGAATTCTATTATGACACTCTTTTCAGACAGAAAAAAAAAAATACTAATCTTATCTAATCTTGGTGATATTTGTAAATTTTTGTATTTGCAATATTACAAAAATTTCTTTGCCATACTTCAGATATCTAAGGCTTCTAAGTTTTAAACACTTGCGGTGGCAAGAAATTCAAAGATGCGAATGCCAAAACTGTCAAATGTAATTCACGGCCTGTTTTTGTATATCCGGTGAAATAGGAAAAAGATTTATATCTTCTTAATGAATTAATTTTTAGAGCTAATACTGTGTTCCGGCAAACAACCTCAGTCGAGGGTCGCCAACATCATTTTTACTTCTGTAACAATTCCCTGACGATGTGCGTAACATATCGTAGGCGATTCTGTAACAAAAGCATCTCCACATGCATGGCACGTCTTTCTACCACAAGTGGTTAAATGTCTCGGAAATCTCTTCCAAACTGAATGATCGAGAGTAGAATCCACCTGAGATCGAATATAAAGCTCAGGCAGGAGCTTCCAGTCAGTTCGCCAAACGGCGCAACACCCTTGTGGGTCTCGGGAGCAATCCATCAAAATTAGGCAAACAATAATCCAGAGAAAAGCACCTCTCGCCAATGCCGTAGACCTCACACGACTACCTGAAAGCTATTCTACGGTGGCCTGCTTCCACCCTGCCGAGTTCCAAACATATCTCCCGCAGGACCCTCCAGATTTGTCACCTCTATCCTTGCGGTCTGGCCCCTGACAAACTGAGCAATTATGTCCTCACAATGGAGGGGACGTGAGATTTCTTGACCAGCACGTGCGACCCACCATCTGCCCAAGACCTCAGTCAATAATCTCTTAGAAAATCGTTTTGTTGGTGGCTAAAAGAAATTTTCAGGTGATTACCGCACAATGGCGACGAGATGGCATTTTGGCTCGACTGAGTGAACAAAGTGAGACGTCTGCGGTTCATTTTCTGACAACTTCTTTGTGTGGAACAAAGGCCATGGAAATTGACTTTAGAGGATACTATGCGACGCGTGAAATTTCTTTTGTCGAAAATTCTGCAGTGTGGAGATAACCCTTCATTGAAAGAATGTTTGGTTTCTGAGCTTATATTTGAACAGGACAGTAAGTAGCAGATAATCTTCTTGAATGTGACTTTTGGAAAGAGAAAAAGGAATTTTTCGGTAAGTCATAGACTGTCGAATCTGAAGGAATTTTTCAGTAAGTCATAGACTGTCGAATTTGGAATAATTCATATCGGAACATTTTTTGCTCATGTCTGCAAAGAAAATGAGAAGAAATTTTTTTTTAAGTATGAGTATTATTGTTAAAATTAATCTTTTAGAAACGTATGCTTGAACTATGGTCTAATCTTTGAATAGAACAATAAATAGTAGATAATCTTCTTTAAGATAAACCATGGAGACAGTAAAATATCATTTTGAATATCATAAATCATCGTATCAAAAACAATGAATATCAGAAGAATTTATACATGTTGTATTCATAAAGAACACGAACAAATTTTAATATGAATATTATTTTTACAATTATTCATACTCAGACTTGAACATATTTATAGCATTTTCGATACAAATGGTACCATTGAGTAATAGTGAATAAAATTTGAATATTCAATTAAATTTAAAATTAAAAGCTACTTAGCAAATAATTAGTTCTTGGACACATTTTAAAAACATATGATTAATATGATTGTTTCAATAAAATATTAAACCTTTGTAACTGGAAGCGAAGTATCGTGATTTCGAGACCTGATTCCAATTAAAATACATTTGTATGTTTGCATGATGCATATTGCATCTGCTTCGTCAAATTTCTGCTCGTAGGAGAGTGAATTGTTTATTCATATGTTGATGATGACAGTACTAAATTATGTAGTCCTTTCTAAAATAATCTTCATAAAACTTCAATCTAACAATTAAACAAATAAAATTTTTAAAAATTTCAAACAAAAAAAAATTTGAAAGAAGATTTGCGGAATTATTTTCAATAGAGCTATATGGGTGTTCATATGAAGCAAGTGAATATATGACACAGACAAAAAAACTAATATTTTTCCTTTGCCATTGCTTCTTAATTTAAATTAATTTACCGAGGTCTTAATATTTGTGTATATATTACATAAAAATGCTTTACTATCGAATCGATCAAATTTGAATTCCTTAAATATTTTTAAGGCAGATATAGGGAATGTTTCATTTTTATTTTGATAATCATAGTCTCAGAATCAAACTTGATTAATTAGATAGAGGCAAAAACATATTTCTTGATATTTATTACAAATTTACAGATCGTTACCATTTATAAACATCCAGAGCAGGGAATGGTCTGAAAAGGTGACAAATAACATACGACAGGATTAGTAAAAATTCTCAGTCAGTGGTTAAACCCTTCGAAAACAGCAAACAAATAAATGACTACAGCAGACGCTGCGCATATTTTACCTCAGCCGCATGGTGTCTTTTTCTCCCCAGGGGAAGAGGATCAATTCAAACGGACGAGAACTGTTTGGATGCGTAATCTGTTTTAAGCTCTGTGAGAATCCTAACAAAGGTTTTGTGAGGACAGGAAACCCAGTGGCTTCCTTTCTTTGCCGTGCGGTCATCCTTCCTTTCCGCCACAATTGATTCCAAACTTCAGCCAACAGTCAGCGATTTACGAATATATTTTTCGATGTTTAAATAACAGGGAGGTAAGAACTAAAGCATCCCTGTTATTTATCAGAACCATTGTAGAAGCAAGGGGAAAGGAACTAGTAGTCATACCTCATTTCAAAATGTGAAGAAACTAACCATCCAGTATATATGTGGTTTCGATCATTTAATCAGAATCTCTTTCATAGATAAGTATATGAAAATTTCGTTGAGGTCAATTACCTTCCAAAAGAATACCCTACTTCACAAAGAACGGGAAAAACTGTTTTGTATACAAAGCATCAACTCTAATCGTGGCCTAATAGTTAACCTTTTAAAGATAGATATGTACTTCCAGTTCAAAAAAATGCCTTTTAAATGAAAAAAGAATTATATTTATTTCTGTTGAAGTACTGAATGTACCACTAAAATATTTATGAGAATTGATATTTTCCAGTTTTATTAGTCTTACTAATAAAATATTCTTGAAACAATAACACTTTGAATATTAAAAACAAAGAACCACTCTTCTATAATAAAAAACGTCAACATTATAAAGCTTTGGATAACATTATTTTAGACAATTTAGAATAATTTCAACAACCATATTGAGAAAATCGGTAGTTAAATGGATGGTGCTTCCTACAGACAGCCGTCGATTGGTTTAAAATAAAGAAATTCAAAAATTCATAAATCGGGCAGTTTTTAATTGTAAAAAAAAGGGATTCTTTTATTTGAAATGATAATCTGCCAAAAATATTTTAAGGAGTATGTCTAGTAGAACCTGGCTTATATGAAGATAGTTTTTGCAGTTTTTTTGGAACTATATTTATTGACTCAAATAATCTAAAAATAATTCATTAAGTCATGTAAAGTATTTCTGTTAAGTAAATATCTGTCTCTAATGGTTTAATAAGCGAAATGTTGGGCTTTGATTAAACAAACATCCTGCATATTTGGTTTGGTTAGTTTAGGTAAGTTTTGCAATTGTAACAGTAAGAAATCATGTCTACAGATTAAGACTTAAAGCAGTAAAAAATTTCAAGTTACTGGGAGCGTAAGTTCTGAGGCCTATTATTTATTGCAAAATGGCAACAATTCAAATATAAATAAATTCGTATCAAACATCCATAAAAACATTCAAACTCATGCTTTTGCCAATATTTCAGATTTTTGGAAAAATTTCTTACTTTGGACATTAGCTCCGATTTAGGATTTTCTCTTTCGCAGTGTATTTACTTTTTATTAGCATGCGAGGTAATTTGTAGTAGACTGATTCCATCAAATTTGTATTTTTCAATCTTATCAAAAAATAAGAAATTTACAAAAAAAAATGCATTCTGTATTAATAATTCAACAATCTAAAAAATATGTAATCTGGATAAACAAACAGGTCGCTAGTACTTAAAAATTGATGAAATTTAGTTTCAATTGGAATTTTAAGATGCAGTTAGGCAATAATTTATGCTAAGATGAGAATGCCTATCGCATACTTAATTACAATAGAAATATTACTTTGATAGTTTAAAGTTCAAGGAAAAACAAATTATCCTGTTTTTTTCTTTTAGTGATATAAATATTCATGAAATATTTTCAGATTTTTAATCGCAGACCACTAAGAGCTTCCTACTCAATTCTTTTCAGTAAATTTAATTTTTTTCTCTTCTTATTATATTCTATATTTTATTCAAAAGATATTACGCACGATAGCATTTTAAATTCCTGTCAGCAATTCAGAAAATCAAGGTAAATTCTTTTCGTTCTCGAATCTAAAGGTAGGAAGGTTTCAATTCCCTTCCAACATTTCTTCGTCAAATTTTATGAAGGTTGGAGCTATTAGGATTAAAGAGAATGAAAGAAAATATAACAGGTGAGATTTTTCATTTGGGGGGAATCATTTATATGTAAATAATTATTAGATTTCAGGGTTGAAAATCAATTTTCAACATTTAGTTTTTAAGTAACTGTAGGTGACAAAAAAATTTCAATTCAAACTTTTTTTTTTTCATGATGAGAAAATGATTGGCATATAATCCGAATTAACTTTTTAATCTTCAAACTTGAAATGCATAAGAATTTTACCCACTATCATATCCACTTCCTTTTAAATGAACAGTCATTCTAAAAACTCCACTTAAGTTTTTCTCCTAGCTGCAGCCTATTTCTCTCTAGCTCAAGTCCCTCAGTGGAGCCACGAGAAATATTACAAAAAGATATGTCTCATAATAGTCGAATTTAATTATAACTGCTATTTAAAACTTAAACACATTATAGCTGTCCATTTTCGTGGACTTAGAAGTGATGTATTTCAAAGAGTTTAGCAAAAATTCTCCATTACAATCATTCAATCGGAAGTACTTCTTTATTAGAAATAACTGTAAGTTATTGTAAATAAGTTACTGTAAATAAAATTTAAAATGACTAAAGCAGTGTGATACGAAACAGAAAAAAAAAATTATTCTTATAATAACTGATTAATTAGATTAAATACATATATTAATAATAACCGAAGAATCACATTGGTTATAATATATATTTAATGCACGCATGCAAATGTCTCTTGTGCTTGAAAAATCTGTTTATCTATTACTTCCTCTTTATGATTTTCTCATGATATAAATAATAAACAAATCGGAAATAAATAAATTTCCATGCACTAATTTCGAATATAAAAAGATGACTATGAATGGAATCCTCATTTTTTATTCTTGAATTTCATTCTTTAAAAAATGGAAGTAAAGGGAAGCTTTGTCCAAGTAATCTGTACTTTAAATAAATATATCTTTTTTTCCAAATTTCTTGCACATTTAATCTCCAAATGTACGCAATTCTGTTACGAAAATGCATTTCATCTTCTAATGGGTCTCTTGACAAGTGGGGGGCCCTTATTTGCGAACCTGCATGCAAACAGCAGGTGCACAAAGTGTTTTCCCTCTGAACCATTGTGCCGAGCCGGAAAAACAACGTAAAGGAAATCGAACGGCTTCTGCAACACTGTCAATGGAGAATCAATGCCATCTACATATCCAGCTTGTGGGAGAGCACGGAAAGATGTCAAAAATGTGAATGATTCACTTTAATAATATTTTTCAAAGCACCTTGGATATCATAAATATCTCCGAATACATATGTTTCCGACAAAAATGATTGTTGTGTTGTCTTTTCGTACGGTACTTCTTTTTTCTATTTCTTTAAAACGTCTTCTCAAAGCAAGAAACTCGAAAACGTTTCTAATTCGGATTCTAAGGAATCAATAGATGAATACAAATGAAAGCACTAATATTGATTTATTTGTTTAATTAACTTTTAAGCGACACGAGGGCTGTTTAAGAGGGACATAGCAATTTTGAATTACAATTTCAAAAATGAATCAACACCTCATCCGTCCAGCTTTTAACCCATACCAATGAGGTGAAATCTGATAAACATAGAGAAGTATTTAGCGTATAAGCTTTAGGGACAAAAAAAAGCCTGAATCTTATAGGAATGTACGATTGGAAACAACAATTGGATGAACTCTTTTTTGTGTTTCCCACTTTTTCTAAAAGTCTGTACATTGAATTTTGAATCTCCCTCTACATGAATCCTTCAAAGGTGCCTTTAGTGTAATGGGTACTGGAACTTGAGATGAGCGTTAGGTAGGAATATATTATGAATAAGTGGAAAGGGCTGGCGTCCTGGCCTTTGGGGTAGCGCGTCTTCCCCGTGTTCTGGGCGTCCTAGTTCGGGTATGTGTTCTTTACCCTGTGTTATATCTATGAAGTGTGTGAAAGAACCTCCCCCTGTAAAAAGGGGTTGTGTAAGCGGGTGTGTGAGTGTCAACTTCTGCCCTCGGGTGCTCAGGGGCCTTTACCCTCAGAAGTGACTGCACAAACTCGGCTTAAATCGCTGACTTCATCAGTGGGCTTGTCTATAGAAGGTGCTATAAGTAACAACGGCATAAGTAGAAAGGAAGGCCTTTTCTTGTCGCTATCAGTGCTAAAACTTAAATTATGATCATGATCTTAGAAGGGTAGAGAAAATTTATCAAACTGTCAACGTTGAATTTGTGTAAGAGTAACTAAAAATCTGCATGAAATAATTGTTCAATAATAGATTCACTGACCGCAGTTTCTATGCTCGTGAGGGTCAGCTGAACTACAGAATTGACAGAAAACTAGGGAGTCCAGAAATGTGAAGATTTATCAAAATGTCGAAATCGAATTTGTACGAGTAATTAAAAATTTGTATGAAATAATTATTTAGAATTAGATTCACTAATCATGGTTTCTATGGTCGAGCGTGCCAGCACAATTACAGAATTGAGGAAAAGCAGAAAGTCCTAAAACGTGTTGCTTTAATCTAAATGAAGTCGAATTTATGTGCGAGAAAGTAAAAATTTTCCATGAAATAATTGCTCAGAATTGGATTCAAGGGACCGTGGCCTCTAGGTTCGTGCGTGCCAGCACAACTGCAGAATTGAGGAAAAGCGTAGGGAGTGACTTGCGGAGACTGATTCACAAGCTGACAGGCAAGTGATGCAGTAATTTATTGACGATGACTTTCTTATTAGCGCGAAAACGCCAGCCTCTCACTAAAGCCAGATCATAACCGGTTTTAGCCTTCAGCGCCATAAATAACAGCTGCTGGAAGCCCTTCTTTTCAATGGCGATTCTGCACGCTTCGTCTAATGAAACAATGACTACTTACGTGCATCGTAAGCAGCGTCTTCTCAAAGGTGCCTTTGTGTTGGACCGAGAAAGTGGCTTTCGACGCAACTGCAGATTAAATGAAGACAAAATTACCATCTTGGATTTATTAAGATGCCAGAGAACAAATTAAACAACGAGAATTACAGCTTTCTTGTCTTCAGGGGATTAAAATGGCGAAAAGATCAATTGATTTGATTATAACTAGGCGGATCCTTGTGCACAAATTTTCAGTGCTCAAAGAATGGGCAAGTGAACCAAGACATCTTTGCATGTGACTTGAGTCTTCTGCCTTTCAATGAAGACGTCTTTCATTGAAAACAAGTAGATAAGTTAAATATGAGAGTGTCTCTTAGGCTTCAAATGAATTGCAAAAAGGCATTCTTTTTAGTTTAATTGACAATGAGGATAATTACAAAGGTAAAAATATACTTAGATTTAGCAAAATTGAATATCATTTGCTTAATCTCGCTTTAATTGCCATAAAGTATTCTTTGAATTTTCGAGGCAAAAGTAATAAATTCAATTAAAATGACATTTTTTTCATAAGCAGTTTCTCTTAAGCTAAATGAAATGTTTTTGCACTTGTATATAATAAGTAGGAAATGTTTTTAAAAATTTAGTTTTAAGGCAGGCTTTACCTACATTTATTACAATATTTAGAAGCATTTTTAAGATACAAAATTTTTTTGCGATTACATAATTGACATAATTTTTTTCTTTGATGCCATTTCACAAAATTGCTCATGAGACGCAGCAATTAATAATCAATTTAACAAACCAAATTCCTAGAAAAAATTTCGAATTCGAAGTTCCTTGCACTTATTTTTGTCTGATGTCACATAAAGCAACACTAAATGGAAGGTAACTGAATGAAAGAGGGTTTCAAGGAGTAATTTTATTTTATTATTATTCAAGGAGTATATATATAATATTTGGTAAATTAACGAATTTAAGGATTTGTTTTTCTGCTTATAAATCCAAAAAGGGGATCCTGTAAGAGTAATCCCCACAATGATAAAATATGTTCACAAGGAAAATGCATTATAAAGATATTAAATTCTATTTGACAGCAATTTTTGAATTAAGCAGAATTCAATTTCTAATTTCTTACATATTTTGCTTTATTTAAACTGAGATAGTATTCGTTAAAAAAATAGTAATACCCTTTAAAATATACATTAATTTAGCAATCAAGATATTACAATGATATTCCACCTTTTCCTATGAATTATGAATAGCAATTTTCCCTACCTTTAACTATAGATTTTTGTAAGATCAGGAGACATATTTTTTTGCCTCTTACAGAAGTCTTTACTTAATATTTTCAGATATTTGATGATGGCACATTGTAAAACCATTTAGAGTTTTAATTCCGGCATTTATTTATTACCAAGTAACTGAGTCCCATCAGCATATCTTAAAAGAAACTAAATATGAAGATTGAGTCGAACATAATTCAAGCATAAATCTGTTTACGTTTAGGCGAATGATTTTATTGCGCCCTTTCATCGCATACATATTTATTTGTTAATAAAATCGTATTTACTTTAATATTAAAGCAATAAATGCCTCAACCTTAATTGAAATTTCAACCCATTAGGAGAGCCAAATGAGCTACTTTCAGCGGCGAATTATAAGTGCGTTGATGGGAATTTCAGTTGCATCGTTAATAGGCTGAGTTTACTTTTTAATTAAAAGTGAAACGAAGAGCAGTTGCAATCATTCTTCAACTCTCATCCAATTAAGCCATCTACCCTGCAATGAAAACCTGGTTTGAAAGCCTCAAACAGGCAAACATTCAAAGTAATTAAAATCGAAACCCATCTCGATTTTCGGCCGCCTTAAGACGCTCTAATGGCTGCCTCGATCTCTTAATGTGGGCCCTTAATTGGACCCTCCCATCGATTAATTGAATACGCTGAAAAGGCAAAATATTTGTTTGATATCAACAAGTCGATTGGGCTAATAAAGATCATCGGAAGAAGAACAGAGCCGGCCTTTCAATATTGGCTCCCCATTTAATGAAGAGGAAGAGAAGGAAGAAGGGAAAAAAATCGCAATTAAAAGTGGCTCGCGTGACAAAGGATTTTCGACCGTCAGCGCTTTATTAGATGTAAGTTATCGCATCATCAGCGTTACAGCAGATTTTGCCATAAATGTCTCCCCCCCCCCATTCCTTTCTTCCTCCCTTAATGAAAGTTTCTCTCACTTTTGCAAATCGCCCCGGCTTTCCGTGTTAATGATTATTAAGAATTATGCGGCGTCCCTGCCTGTCCTGGGGTTTACAGTACAAATTGTATCTGAAGTGGGTTATCTTAAATTAGCGAGTAAATTTTTACGAGCGCTGCAGTTATCGGTTAACTCCTGTGGCGTATTTCTTTCTTTTTATTTTTCTTTTTTTTTTTTTTTTTTAAATCCTAAAAGGAAGGATTTGCTAGTATTTGTTTTTATATAGATATTTTTGGAGAGTGTTAATAATCTATTCAAGTACGATGAAAAATTTTACTGAAAATGATGAGTTTAATTAAAATGTTTTTTTTTAGCAATAATTATAAATTTGTTCTTTATTCAGTGGAAGGACTTCGAAAAAATTGGAAAATCTAGAATTAAAATATTTATTTTTCAAAAAACATTCCATCATCTGGAACTAAAAAAAAAGGAAATTAATTTGTGACAATGCTCATTCAAAAAAAAAAAAAAAAAAAAAAAGTGGACAAGTAAAATTTTATTATGAATGTAACTACTAAAAATGTTTTGTTTTGCAAGATGAATTGCTTTATATTCTTCATGAAATTTTAATTTAATATTATATCCATATAAAAATTCAAAAAAAAAAAAAGAAAGAAAGAAAAGACTTTAGCAAATGAATTTTTGAATTGAAATTATTCATTTATAGCTTGATCACCTCTTTTCTTTAAAATGAATCAAGTCAATGCTCAAAATGAATGATTTTACATTTTCTATTAAATAATGCACTTGCGGATAAATTTTCTTCAAATTAAAAGGACTATTGAATTCGCTATGTAACTGAATGATTTAAAAAATGATGGAACAAAAGATATATTAAAAATTTAAATACTAAATTTTATTGATGGATTTCTCTTAACATTTTGCAAGAAAAATCTTATTTATTCTTTACTATTCCTTCAAAAAATTTTGCCTTCTAAACTGAATATTTAAAATATTTATCCATAAAAAAATAAAGAAAATATTTAGTCGCTTAAATGTAAATGAAATTTCATTTCAATTGCAAGGCTTTTTTTTCTTTTAAAAATTTTTAAATTTAATTTTTTTATAATCTTAGCATTTGCTACTACAATCTTTATATTTGACAAAAGCAATACTATTCTGTAAAATAATAACATACCTTCTATTTGTGCATTATTTACATTTAATTATATTCGAATGATTTATTTAAAAATATTTTCACTCATAAAAAAATGAATATCATTGACATTTGAGATAATAGAATATTAATATCTTTGAAATATTTTCGTATTACAATTACATTTGAAGATCTAAGCCTTTAGCTTGCTTTCATAAGGGAAGCTTCGTCTTCAAATCTGACTTTATCATTATAATTTTAGTTTGATTTCAAGAATTTTAGGGAAGAAGGCATCTACATCATCTGTATAAGTGAAAAGCTTAGATCTTATCACTTGAGTACATTCTTTTACTTTTTTTAAAGAAAATTCTCAGGTAAATAAATCAGACATCTTCTACACTAGTTTCTAAATTTGTTTATAAAATTATTAACTCCAAACTGCTTTCAACATTCTTTTTGCCACCTAATAGGATGTTTTAAGCCTTTATACTGGAAATAAAGCACTTTTAAATAATTACAGTCAGGAGTATCTAAAAATCATAATCTTTAAATCATTTTCCACTCACTGTTATATCCTTTTCCTGACGATTTAATTTTTGAAATAAATTAAAACCTCAATTCAAAAATCTTTAACTCAAAGATTCTATAATTTCTCTAATAAACCATCGAAACTGTAATTACAAACTTTCTTTCTTGCTTTAAACGTGAAAGGAAAATTTTCTTTTTTCAAAATGTATAGTAGTATATATGCAAAATAATTTTGCAGATGCGTAGATGAAAAGAAGACAAATTTGGAGTTTTATTTTTCCACAGGAGGGCATGATTCGTACACGGGAAGAACCAGTAAAACGCGTCTGTTTGCATCGTGATATAAGAGGAGCGATATTGTAGACTTTTCTCTCGGGACTTTTATTAAGAGATTAGTATAGGGATTTCTTTGATATGTATTGATTTAGGAAAGAAAATCTGTGAAGTTATACTGTAGGCGTTAGAGTATTTCATCCTTTGACTCGGAGCATGAGAACTTAAAATATCAGCAGTTTTTTAGAACTGTTAAATTTAATGTTAGAAATAATTAAATAAAAAGAAGGATTTCTATCAAGAAGAACAGAAAACTCTAGAATAAAGTAATATGAGCTAATTGAAGATAAAAACTGGGAAATTAATTAGGATTTAAATTAAATTAAGAAATATCATTAAATATATATATAAAAAAATGCTTATGTATGAAATATTTTAGAATTTTATAAAAAAAAAAAAAAAATTGCCGGTGGAAGTGAGTAGATGAATAAAAAGATATGATAAATAGAATCATATTTTAAAAAACAGATAATACAAAATAAAAAATAGATAATGCGATAGATAAGTCAAGTTATTCCTTCATACAGAATCTTATTAACAAAACTTCTCAGTTAAGAATTTTGCTACTTAACTATACCGAGAGCGAGTGGTCCGTTCTTCATTGATTACTCTATCAAAGAGCCGAAAAGGCCTTAATTGATCCTACTTTGCGAAGAAATGACCGCCCGTTTTCCGATACAAAAACGCGCTTCTTATGGAAATATTGGAAAAACTTTCAAAATCTTAAAAGCTTCACGTGTCTCGGCCCATTACGCTTCCCGATGGCGAAAGGACACAAATTCGGTAATTAAATATCAATTTCGATCTGTCCGCGAATACTTAATAATGAGCATAAGTACTTAGAGAGGGGATCCTCTTAACTTATAATTGTACTAGCCGTCTTTGGCTACCAGTTTGTTCGTCCAGATTATTGACTATTAGGGTTGTTAAATGATTTATAGAATGAGATTTAAAAAAAAAAAAAAAACATTACCTTCTTATTATTTGATACAACGAAAAACACAGGAAATAGTTTAATGCAAATGAAAAAAAAAAATGTATGTATTGTGAACTGCAAATCCTACTACTGGGTTAATGATTGATAAAAACGCCGAATTGAATGTTTTGATGGATGGGTTTAAATTCCGTTATACCATTTAAAAGAATTGTCACACACAGTCTATCAAACAGAATTAAAAATATTTTTTAAATTAAGCGAAAATATTCTATGGAAATGACATTAATTTCATTACAAAAGGTAATTCTTGAAATCTTAAGATAATAAATACAAAGACTATTTTTGCAAGATTGTTTTGTAAGATATGAACATGAATTTCTGTACACAAGCCAAAACTATTACCCATTTGGCGACGGTTTGGTCTATTTTTGCGTTCGATTTCTGATTTCTTACAACTTGATTTTTTTTTAAATATATCTTCTGACTTTGAATCCATAAAATTTCTAAAATTTGACAGTTCCATTAATTAACTCAAAAGTTTTTGCTGTTCATTGTAGCTGTGAAAATGTTATATAATTTAGTCTGAAATTCTTAAGATATTTTGCTTATATTTGACTGTTGCCATTCCACAATAAATAAGAGCAATTTCCGTACCATGTACGTAAGTATTATATATAATATATATAATATCAATTTTACTGTTAATTATTGAATTACTATATTCTTATTAAAATATATCGATAATATCTGATACTAAACAGGTTTCATATTGGTAAATTATATCACTTATTCTATCATAAAATATTAATTAGACTTATATTAAAATATATTAGTTATTATAAAAATTCATCATACAGAGATGTTTTTCTTTACTTCGACTAATAAACAATTGCTATTTAGAAGGTTTTATTTGCAAATCTTTTTTAATGAAAGACCCTTAACATCGAGAGTTGATGATTTTCTCTTCATTGATCGCTCTATCAGAGGCCAAAAAAGCCTTAATTGATCCCACTTTGAGAAGAAACGAGCTTCCATTTTTCGATACAGAAACTCAGGCGGATATCGGAAAAACCGCGAAGTCTCGAAGAGCGTCACGTGTCTCGGCCCATTACGCGTCCCGAGGACGAGAGCATACAAAACTCTGTAATTAAATATCAACTTTGGTCTGTTCTCGAATGCTTAATCACGGACAGAGGGAAAAAAGAGAGGCCCTCTTAACTTAATCACTCGGTGTGAAAACTCGGGGTGGGCGAAAAAAAAAACTCTTCCGTTACGTATCGACATAGAAGAATCGATTGTGAAGGGGAAGAGGGGAGAACCACTTGCTCATTGCGATTCCAGGTTCATCCATTGAGAGCGCGAAGGGCAATAATCATCTCCAGGTGTTGGTTGCACGCGCCCAATCAGGGCCTTCCTCCCTTCGTTATTGGGCAGACGATTTTTTCTCCCTCTGCACCCCTCCCACCGGCCCCATTCGCAAAAGAACAGATGAGGGATTCGCGAATTACATCCCTCAACGAAAGGGAGGCAGAATTGGGATCAAATAAAAATGGAGTTGTTTACAATAAAACAAACATTAAGCGAAAACGTTGCGAATCTGCGTTTTTCTTTTTCGGAGAGAAAAAAGAAACGAAGCTCTTCGGAAAAGAAGGGGTGGGTGGGATATCGTTGTTTATTATATCTCTCCCGGAATTAAAAAATAAAGAAGTTTGGAAAAATAATAAAGGGAAGGAAAGTTAAGTAGGGTTCGTTTGAATTCATTGAATTACGAGATTGTGGAGCAACATCTCGTTTGATTGTTTTGCGGGAAAGAGAGAGCTCTTTTGTGGAAAAGTTCTAAATTACATATTTGCGCTATCCGATCATTCAGGCTGCCTGCTCGCAATTTCGCGTAAGTATCTGATATCATTCTCCGTTTCAAAAAGCGCAAGCAATTATTTTGAACCTGTACCACGTTTCCGCGATAAATTTAATCCTTAAAAAGAAAAAAATACTAGAGCTTTAAGTTTTTTTTTATAATAACAGAAGGAGAAAACAAATAGCAATTTATTCTATTTGCAGAAACCTGCAATAAACGGTTTTAAAAATTGTCGAATGCCAAATTTAGCAACTTCATCATCACAATTAACTCAGTTTTTGCGTATTTAAACAGTAAACAAGATATTAATGAAATAATTTTTCGGCGCAGTATTCATATAAAATGCAGAGGAAAGATCTGATATTCCGCTTTCATTTTATTAAAATACAGAAATTTTAGGGAAAAAAAATTCATGTGCCGGTTTTTAAAACTCATAATCAGTAAATAGCCACACTAAAATTATATTTATTCCTGGTTAATTAGCGATTATATTTCTATTGAGGTTTAAAAGAAAACAAAATATTATTAAAATACATTGTTTCCTCAATGACTTAATAAAAAGAAACTGCGTGTAGATATTAGATTGGATAGTCTAGATTTTTATTTAATTTAAAACTCGAAGTTAAATTTGGTAATGTTTAGATTAAAAAATTTTTAAACTCGTGGCAAAATTAATCTCCGAGTCAGTGAATTTATAAGTCTATGATTATAAGTGATAAAATAGTCTGAACTCCTGATATTTATTTTTCTTTTGGAAATTTAAATTAACAATTTATTTTCTTTCATTTATTGGAATATAGATTAAAATGAAGATATCTTCATTTGAATTGATGAATATATAATGTAATTGTTTTAAATCTGAAACATTATAATAAGAAAACTAATAGTTTTAAATATCTGAAATCTAAAAGGCACGAGATTTATGTTTTAAGGAAGATAGGAGTGAGATAAAAATACATGAATTTCAAAAAATTCGTAAAATAAATTCTTATAATTATACCTTGTATGCTTATTAAACTAATATTGATCATTTGATGAGAATTAAATATAATGTTAAGGTAATGTTTCAATGATTTGTTTCAAATTTTGGCACAATAAAAAAAATTATCTTTAGATTTACTAGTGCTTCCATGGAAACATATTTCCATGAAGAAACGTAAAACAATTAATTTGACAAGAAGTATGAAAATGAAGAAAATCTTGAATAAAACTTTGAATACAGTTCCTTTTTATTTATTTATACAGAAAAGTATCATCCATAATATATAATATAAACTTTTTTTAAAAAAATATAACAAAATTATACTAAAACCCCTGCAATCTGAATTCGAAGTCTGTGATTAGAAAAATTGCCGCATGAAACGGAAATATTTTTTTGTTTTGATAAAGAGACAAATGTATAAAGTTGTTAGTTAAAATTATATGATTTATGTATGTATTTTTTTAATAAAATAATCTGATAGCTTATTTCACGAATAAAACTGGAACGATTACCTGAAGGTAAATATTGTGAAATTTTTTTTCAGTACTTTTAAGTTTAAAAGAACGAATAAATGATAGTTAAAACTACTTTTTTTATGTCAGAATAGCATCTTTAATGAGTTATATAATACAATAAATACAAGCCAAATGTCATCAATCGATATAAAATATTTTTGTGAATCGTTGCATTTTGGCCGGTGCAAACTGGTTTAGTTTTTTAAGTATTTCGGGCAAATCGAATTCTGTACATTGCTCAGGGTCACGTAATTCGTGACTGAACAATGGAACATAAATTTTACTTGTGACGTGAAAATGATGATTTCGTCTTTATTTCTCATCACTCGATTTCATAAAAAAAAAAAAACTAGATGCAATCTGCATTTTAATTCAAAATTGAGAGAATTCTGCTGTACAGGAAATGAATGCCATTTAGCATGCAAATCTTTTGAAAAAGTTTTGTGCCATTTTTGTTGGAAATTGCATTTTTTTAGCACAAACTCTTTTGAGAAAATTGGTGGAAAATGTGATTACAAAAAAGATTTGGATGCAATATTTATCAAGCATCACGACATAATCATTGAAAGTGAAAGCAACTATCAACGTTTCAAATGTACATTGAAAAATTGAGGATATCATTCCATCTGTTTTGTTTCTATAACATTAGCAATCAATAAATCTCCTAAGAGTTATTTTTAAATTAAGGAAAATATGATTCAAAATAATAGGCAAATTTTTATGACTTTTAACACATATAAACACATACGGAAATAACGTAGAAAATCGTATAAAACTTTTTTTAATACTCGGTATGTGTTTCAAAGATCACGTGTTTATATTAAGAATCGAAAGGAATTATTTTTTAATATTTTTAAACAGAAAAGTTGTGTGTATGGGTAGTTTAGTGTAGTTTTAGTTTTGTTTAGATAAAATAATAGAGTACAAGCAACAACTGCTCACTTAGTTGAATGTAAAGCCTTACGATTAAAATAAACAAATAAAATATTTCAAAAGTTATATCTTTTACAATCATTTAAGTTTTTGCAAATCTAATTTTCTGAAGATATAATTTTTAATAGCCATTTTGGAGATGAATGAAGATTTGAATATATATTTATATTGTTCAAAATCTGACTGCTTATTTTCGCTTTTAATCGTATTCAATTCTTATAACTATAGTATAAAAATACTAATAAACTATAATATTTTTGTAAGTATTTGGATATGAAAAACATGAAATTTAGAATACATAATACTCAATTAAATTACTGGTATTATTTAATTAAGTTTTAATAATAAATAAACAAAATGGCGGTATCTAATTTGATTTAGCGATTCTTAGTGAGGAACAACGATTAAAAATTGTTGCTTGATTACTTAGAAAATATTTTTTATTTGTTGATTTTTATGAAATGGTTATACTTACAAAGAAAGTTTATATTAAATTATAATATCCGCAAAAAAATTTTAGATTTAAAAATGTAATTGAGGTATATAATAATTTCGGTGAGAATAAATATTCAAAATAAAGGAATTTGCTAGAAAAATTCTAAATTTCACTTTTTTTTTTTTATTAGAGAAGTGTTTTAATAAAACCTGTTAAAATCCTAAAAATAAGGCGTTTTCGAAATATTTCATCGGCTATTTATAAAATAAATTTAAATTGGAAAGCATTTATGTTTCGTAACGTATTACTTTCAAAAATATTGTTTTGTTTGCCTATAAACGTGGAAGAACTTGCAATCAAATGCAATATTTCAGTGTTCTTCTGTATTGGATTATATATGTTCATGTTATGAAATAACATCTTCTTCATTGTCTAGATATTTTAAATGTTTTCTTCAGAGAAATACTTTGCGAAAATCTCCCATATAAATCGACTTGCATATGTGTTGATTTTAGTGATAAATTTTGGAGCAATTTTCATTCTCTAAAAATTGATAGTTGTCGGAAAGATAACATGTTTATTTGTAATTTCTATAACACTTTATAAGATTGAAAATCTAGGTGTAATTATTTCACACGGCACTTTCTAGAATATTGAATAGTTACATTAAAAAAATGGAGCATTTTTCCAATTGCAACTTCTTTCCCATCAAAAAGGCTTTCACGATTATAAATAAATAGATAAAAAAAGAAATTTGGTGTTAAATAAGATAATTTATTTTAATATTTTCAAATCTTTAATGATTTTTTTTATTTATTCGGGATTATTTTCTCAAATACGTCAGCAGAAAAAAAAACTGGTATTTTTAAGCTAGCAATGTATTAGTTATTTCACTAAGAAGATGCTTAAAAAAATGCTTAGTTAATTTTCATAAGTACTTTTGGAATTTTTGTATGGTATATATAAATTATAAGAATAGCAAAAGTGCGAAAAAGTTCATACAGAGAAAAAATTAGCAAATTTGTATTTTCCAATATTTGTTCAAGTCATTTGAATTTATTAACATTGTTAAAATATGTTTACAGGTTGAATTTATTTTGGATAATATAAAGTCAAATTAAAGAAAAAAAACCGTTGTTTGTCTTTCCGAATAGTTTTTGTTAATTCAATATATCCATGCCTTACATCCGATTATTTGATTTAGTTTACTTAGCAATAAATTTGATGGGGGGGGGGGAGAAAACGATGAAGTTTTCTGTTTATTTTTAAAATGTTTGGAACATTTTGGATGTGAATTGCATTGTTTATTTTCAAGATTCATTTTATTACATTCACATATTTAAATTATTTTAACATTTTTTTCACTTTTAGTTTCAATTTTTTGCTTGTTTTTTATTTCGTCAATACGTGTTATTTATTATAAAAAAAATAATAAATTATAAAGGAAGTAAATAATAAAGAGGAATCTTTGCTGCCATAATAACTTAAATTTTTTTTCTCAAGTCCTAGTTTAATTCGAATTTTTTATTAAATTATACTATTTTTATTCTGCCATCTTTGAATTAGAAAAAATTCGTCTAAATGTATTCTATATTCAGACGGGGACATGAAAATGCGTTTAAAAAATCTTTCTCTGAGCTAATTGTATTTTGTTATATTTAGAAATACATAAAACACAGAAATGTGAAAAGGAGATTATTTTGATTTAATTCAATCGTCACTATTTTGACATTGTGGCAATTTTTTTAAAACGATAATAGGAAGAAAAAAAAAAAAAAAGATTTGCAAAATATGATTATTAGTTTCATTTTTCTGGTTGGTGTTGCATTTCTAGGGAAGGGATGAATAATCAGTTTTAACTGCTCGCTAGATCTTATAGTGGTACTTGATAACTAAGACCCAGTTGTGTTCAATCTTGATTATTTTAACTCTATTATCATATCCTTTTTTCCAGGTAGTAGTAGAAAGTCCAAATTCATTGGTCACCAAAATTCATATTGACACATGATAACTTAAAATTCGTAAGGCAAATTTCTATTTTCATACATTTCTGAAAGCATATCCGTTACATTACTAAAAATGGGATGTTCATTTAGTTTCAACTCATCACTAAAATTTATGTAGGCATATATTATGCTTACTGAATTACCTTTATCTGTCCCAAGTATTTTAACATTATTAGTATATCCCTCAAATACCCGCCAAAATTCATATCATCGCATAGTAACTTGAAATTAGTTTTATAATTCTCAATTGTTTGGACATTATTTTCATATTTATTTATTCTGATAACGTATCGACTTTATGGCTCATCTTTTTAAATTGTAACTGAAATGTGCGCAATAAAGCAATCAGTTTCAACCACCTCAAAACTCGTATAACTTGGAATAAGTTTTGGCAAATTCTGATCATTTTGGCATTATTTTGTATTAACAGCATATCAATCAAACATCCACCAAAACTCATATCATCACATAGTAACTTGAAATTAATTTTGCAGTTCTCAATTGCTTGAACATTGTTTTCATATTAATTTGTTCAGATAATTTATCGACTTTAAGGCGCATCTTTTTAAATCTTAAGGAAAATGATCATTTCGACATTATTATTAACATTAAAAGTATATCCATCGTAAATCCATCAAAACTCAAATCGTCACATAGTAACTTGACATTAGTTTTGCAGTTCTCAATTGTTTGAACATTATTTTCATATTCATTTGTTCAGATAATTTATTTTATCGAATTTATGGAGCACCTTTTCAAATTGTAATGGAAATGTGCGCAATAAAATATTCAGTTTCAACTACCCATCAAAATTCATATCATAACTTGGAATCAAATTTTGGTAAATCCTGATCGTTTCGACATTATTTTGTATCTAATCATCCTGATAGCTTATCCTTTATTCTTGTAATGAAGAGAGTGAACGCCACTTTGGCGCATTCTGCTTGTGTGTGGTCGCTGAAATGGTGCTTAATGGAGCTCTGTTCACCAGCTGCCTTGAATGTTTCTCTCCCTTACACTATTCGAGATATTTATCAAACCCATCCATCTAATCGTCACTCGGGGCATAAAAAAAAAAGACCTGTTTGCAAGTCTTATCATTCTTAACACTCGCCCTCGCATGTATGTGAAGATGTGCAGAGAAAACTAATTAGCCGGACTTCCTAATTCCCAGGACCAGAAAAAAATTCTTTATTCTTATTCTTTTTATTTCTAATTTGAGTCCATTTATTCCGTATTCATTTATGCAGTTAAATGAATACATTGGTGGTAACAACATTGAAGAAAATCCTTAATGAAATTCACTAACAGTAATTTTTTTTTCTAATACATACTTGCAAAGTAGAACATTACAAATATTAACACTTTTATGCTTTGAATTAAAATTACAATTTATATAAAATTAAAATCAAATCAAAATTTATGTTTTGAATTAAAATTGATGCTTTAAATTAAAATTAAAATCAAAATTTATGTTTTGAATTAAAATTGATGCTTTAAATTAAAATTAAAATCAAAATTTATGTTTTGAATTAAAATTGATGCTTTAAATTAAAATTAAAATCAAAATTTATGTTTTGAATTAAAATTGATGCTTTAAATTAAAATCAAAATTTATGTTTTGAATTGAAATTGATGCATTAAATTAAAATTAAAATTTATGTTTTGAATTGAAATTGATGCATTAAATTAAAATTAAAATTTATGTTTTGAATTAAAATTGATGCATTAAATTAAAATTAAAATCAAAATTTATGTTTTGAATTAAAATTGATGCTTTAAATTAAAATTTAAATCAAATTGAGGCTTTGAATTAAAATTAAAATTTATGTTTTAACTTTAAGTTAAATTTTATGTTTTAAATTAAAATTTAAATTGATGCTTAACATTAAAATTAATATTAACATGTACGTTCTAAAAATATCTAACCCGTAGAGAATGCTAAAATAGATCTTTATATTATACACTTATTTTACATGTCTCTATTTCAAGTTTCTAAAGTTAATGAAACAAATAACCACACGCACGCACACGCAAAAAGAAACAGTATTTTCTCTAAACTTGAAATAGGAGAAAGTAATAAGGAAAAGAAACTTAGAAGACGATAACCATTCTATATATTATGGAGTTTTGAGAAAATGTTTAAGATGGAGCTGTTAGAAAATTAAATTTATCTTTGTCATTAATTATAAAAATTATTTTTGAAATTATTAATCACTATTTATAATACTGTTAGTTGATTTTGAAGAATCGTATGATTTAGAAGTAATAACAAGTAATTCAGTATTTGTTATTCAAACTCCAACTTCCAGTAATGCACTTTATTTCTCAGAATCATTTTAATTAATAATTTGTGGCAACAAAAATATTTTCTCATAGCATAACAATTTATAATCAACTATTTTTTCGCAAGCTGTTTCATCGTTAAATTTTTTTTTTTCAGTATATGATGCCACATTAAAATTGACTGTCACTGTATAGATAATTTAAAATTTCTGTCGGAAAAAAATTTCATAATTTTTCTTTTCGAACTAGCGATTATTTAATTTACTCATGAAATATTAATTCAAATGTGGAAAAGAAAAATGTTTTTAGAATTTTGTTAGTTGACACAAAAGAAGAAAAAGAAAGACCAAAATTTGTTTTCAATAAGATTTTAATATCGGGAAAAAATTAGATTTAGTTTCATTAAATCGAATATCAATATTGATCTCAGCTTGCAATTCATGGTATGTTCATTTTCAAACTGAAAATCATCATTTTACATCATCATGTTTTAAGTCATTTGAATTTAGAATTTGTCTTCCATTGAATTGCAAACTTTAAAGAATAATAAATCAATTTGCAATGCCGAATTTTAAATTTAATTTAACAATAAAGTGTGTGATTACAATACATTTCCAATTTATTTCGAAAGTATTTTATTCATTTTCATATCTATTAATGTGAAACTTTGAATCCCATTAAATAAAATTCGGCACATATAATTGAAATAAAGTTTGTGCAACTGTTAACGAAATGTGATTTACGAATACTGGGTTTACAATTACATTCAAAGCAAATTTACCGTGAAACATTTTAAACCTATTCGGAAAATCTTTAAGGTAAACAATTATGTTAAAAAGTCGATTTTTAGCGAAAATTACGAATTTTTATTTAATATTCTAAATTTTTGAATAGTTTTAATAAAACCGTTTAATATTTGTTTCTATGTAAATTATTTGATGTTACATTCATTTTTATGACCAAA
Organism: Argiope bruennichi; assembly: GCF_947563725.1. Classification (NCBI taxonomy): domain Eukaryota; kingdom Metazoa; phylum Arthropoda; class Arachnida; order Araneae; family Araneidae; genus Argiope; species Argiope bruennichi. Next base: position 15,628,852 of record NC_079160.1, read on the forward strand.
TAGGGCTTTTGCGCCATTAAAATAAACCAAAGCATTTTTTACAAAAAATCTTACAAACCATCATAAACTAAAATCTATTGCATAGTTTTGTTCAAATTTGATATAATAATTTCCAAATAATCTTTTTTTTTTTTTTTTTTTTGAATTACAAAGCAAGCAATTTATTTTTTTAAAAAATATTTTACAATTGTTACTAAAACTGTTTTTTGTAAACTCCTTTAATTCTTTAGCTAAAATATATTTTTTCCATTGTTCTTTTTTTCAAAAATATAAATATTTTATAACATTTTTCAAAAAGTTTCTTCCAAAAAAGGGGTTACATTCTTTAATGAAAACTCTCCAGGATCGCATTTGAAACTAAAAATTCCCGCTTATCTAGAGGAGTTCAATTAGTAGTACGTTTAATAAACTGCGTGAACATATAAGCGATGCTTCGTGTTCTCGATCTTCGCCTGCCTCGAAATTCCTACAGAAAGCGAAATGGGGGAGATAGCAGAAAGAGGGTGTTATCGAGTTTATCAAGTCTTAAAACACTCGTCTGCGCAAATGGAAGGTCCATTGTCTCGTTCATGGAATGCAAATCAACTGAAAGGATCTCGGACGGACGATTTCAAATGAAGCCGCGGCCGATCAACAAGTTCGCCGCCGAAGTCCCCGTTCCCCTACTCGCTACGTCCCTGCCTTTCGCTAAACTTTTTTCTAGAACCGTTTGTGAATTAAAACGAAAATTTCCTGGTGAAAGCTACTCAATTTATATTTGAGTGTGATATGTTTTCTTTAGATGTTTTTAAAACTTTCCTGGATGTGAATGCGAAATATTTTCATTGTAATGCAAAATGATGTGAACGCTATAACATTCATTTTTTTTTTCTCAGTAGCAATAAAGACTGTTTACGATTGACTCTCTTATCACTCGCCCTCGCAATTCAATAACAATCAATATACTTTAAAAATAAATCTCCGGTTTATTTTTGGAGCTCAATAAAATGTTCGACGCTTGCGATCGTGTTTATATAATCAAAGCTAAATAATGCGTTTCTTTAAATATAGGAATATAAATAAAATATGTGACAGGATTCTTTTTCAAATATTCAATTTCATGTAATATTGTATAGAAAAAAAATATTGGTTTGCTGTATCTTTTCTCATGTTGACATATGAAAATGTGAGATAATTGTATTTGAAATGGTTAAAAAATTGAATGACAACTTTCATGATTTAAATGCTTACTTTTAAAAAATATATGAATGTTTTACTTGTTATTTATAGAAATAATTTCTCTATTGGTAACAAAATGACGCGTGATTGGGAAAATGCTCAGGAATGGAAAAATTTTTAAAGGTGGCAAAATATACTAAAAAAGAAACCAAGCATTTATTCAAAATTAATTGGTCTTACGAATAGTTGTATAGATTGATATTCTTGATTTAATAATTTGTTAAACAAACCGTCAAATTAACAATTGGATTATAAGAATAATAAATGAAACTCAAAATAACACAAAGTTATTTTGTTGAATAAAATACGTGAATAAGAATTGGGATATAATAATAATTAGCTCAAATTATTAAAAAAAATAGCTTTAAAAAAATACAGGGCAGAAACGTTTAGAAAAGGAAAAAAATATAATCATTCCTGTTTCTTTGCTTTTCGTGTTTCTTTCTTCTCGTGTTACTTTTTGCGTTTCTTTTTTAATATTTGCTACATTTAAAAAATAATCTAGTAATATAAGGTTTAATTAAGAAAGCATTTATAAACATTTTAGAATATTAAATAATTGCTCAGAATATTAAAACAACAAAAAAATTAAGGCAAGCTTTTTTGATACCGATAGAATGGAAGTCTAAAGCAAATTTTAGCATTTAATTTTTGCTCATAAAGAACAGATATCAAACTAAATACTGAAATCAAAAATTCAGAATTACTAAAAAAAAAAACTCTGTAATTTGTTAAAACGGAATACTTTTTTCTTATATTTAAAGAAATTTTTTGATAAAAATATTAATACATTTTTGCAATTGCATTTCTTGCAAAATAAATTTTTAAAAAAACCGCTGGATTGAAAAAATTTTATGGAATCTATTTTCTAACATTTTCTTTCTGTATAAATGGGTCTAGGAAAAAAGGCACTTTGCCGAAATGCTTATTCATTATTCTTCACTGGATTGCAAATTCAGCGCCAAATGCGCCAATTTTGTGTTATAGAAAATCGAGAAGAAAACTTTCCCCCCACACGAATCTTAAAATAGTTTGTATTATAAAACAACATTTTTTTTTTATTAAATAAAATTTTAAGAGATCCGAATGCACTCGTATGAAAATTATCGAAGTTGCTTTAAATAAAGAATATTATATTATCATTATCATAAGCAAAAAATATCAAATAAATGTTTCCGAGATTTTAAACAGGCGCCCCTAAATTTCTTCATAGGTAGCATTTTCGAGAAATTTTTATTCTTTGTTTCCACTGTTTGCTCGTTGAACCGCCCCACCAGAATGCCCTAAACTATTTAAAATAAAACAGATTTTAAGAAATATGTTCTCTATATTTCTCGTAACTTGTTAAGCCTAATGATATATTTGATACACTACATTTTACATTAAAAAAAGAGGAAGACTATATTTATAACTTCTATTTTTACAAGTACTTTAAATAAAACGTTTAGAGAAATATAAAGAAATTACTTCGCATTTTGAAAATATATGTTCGTTAAAGGGGGAAAAAAGTAATGAGTTTCGTTGGAGATAAAGTAAAGTGATAACGGAAAATTTCGAAAATAACATAGTCAATCTTCAAATTATCATCCTTCGTTTTAAGAAATCCAATTGCTGTTTGCAAGTTCCTATGTCACAAAATGTAGCATTTGAAAGAAGGGATATTTATGTGAGCATTACAAGAGGATTTCGAAAAATAAAACACGATTTAATTCTATTTCATTTACTATACAATTTAATCACGCAGCTTGTGAATGAAGTAGTACAGAATTGATATTTACTATTTGTACATATATATTCAGACGTACTTTTTTCATACCATTCTGTTTCACTGCCGTTATAATTCAATTCTAACGTTTTCCAGTTTATTTGAAAAAAATATTGATTTCCTTGAAGATTTTACTGTTTTTTTTCGTGTTTCTTCTTCTTCTTTTTTTTTTTTTTTCACTAATATCCATTATCCCCCCCTCCTCAAAAACAAAAGGCTAATCTGGAAATTTTCCAACACTAAAAACTTTCAAATTCCATTTCTGTTTAGAATATAAAGAAATGCATCTTTTTTATTTATTAAAATAATATTTTGATTTTATTCAATAACTTTAAAATTCAGAAAAAAATCAATTAAATTTTTTTAAATTGAAGTTTGCTTGATTGAATTTGTAACCTAAATATTATATATTTTAAAATAAAACAAACTAATTTTCGAATTGATAACTAGTTTCATCCGTCGTTCTCCAGCTTTATTTCAATTGTAATAATTCAAAATTGTATTACTTTCTGACTCAAAGACTAAATATACAAAGTAATAAAATAAGACATGATATCCAATAATTACTTTTGTTTAGTGAAAGCTCGTTTTTTAAAAATTAAACTAATACAAAAAATTGTAAGTAAGTGTTTTTATATTCAAAGGAAAAATTTAATTATTACGACTCTGGAAAGGTTTACAACGAAGAGACATACACTCACACAATAGAGAGGAGAAAACAGCCTTCACACTGAGTAAACGCTTTCAAGACTACATTTATTATAAAATAAGAAGTAATGGTCAACTCACTTATGCACCATAAAAATAATAATAAAAATGTTATTATTATTTTCGTTTTCCTGCAGATTAGAAGCAGATTAACTGTTTAAAATTCTGCCTTGTAGAAAATACTTTTAAAGAGATTGAAAAATTTGTTATCGGTATCAAATAACATCAATTCTGTGTGTAGTCGCATTAACTCTGCTTGTTGTTAAGAACATAGTTTTCACAAACTGTTCACGAAAACATTGTGAACAGTTTGTGAAATCTATGTTCTTAATTTTAAAACTTAATTATTGATTGTTTATGTACCTAACAGTTAATAAATAAAATCTAAGTTCTCGTTAAAGTGATAAATGTTAACATTTAAATGACTGACTCTTTATCTTGTAACTATGAATGAACGTCTTCTAGCAATTTAGAAATGATTAATTGCATTTGAATTTTGTTATTTTTATTTTTGATAAAATAATTGAAATTTTTTTTTTCGTATCATTAAGTTGACAATTAATGAATGGAATCATTTTTTTAAATGATTTGATTTCCTTTTGATAAAATGCATGTATTAAGTATTTATAATCATCCTACAGATTATAAAAATGCTATATCGGGAGCAATGCAATTAGAAATAACCAATGACGTTGTGTTATATCATTTCTTTTATCTACGCGTTAAAATAATAAGAAAATGAAATTATTATAATTCTGCATAGACATATGAAAATTGTAATGTTTGGAACAAAAGAAATCTTCCAATTTTTCTTATTATTATTTATTGAACAATGACATATGTTATAACATACTACGCAATTTTTAATTACTATTTATATTTCAAACCGAAGGTACTAATAAGGCTGCGAAAAAAATTAATATTGGGATGAAGTAAACATTTTACTTTATAATAAAGTACTCGTTTAAAAACTAAAAAATCAGAGTGATTATTATTATGGTATTGATTTTCAAACACGACTTGGAAGTCTATATTTGTGAGCTAAATTATTATACCTTTTTTTTTTTTTTTTTGGATCAATTCGAACAGTTGAAAAATAACCGTTAAGGTCAAATTTCTTGATTGATTAAAACAGAAATTAAAAAAAGGATTCTTACACAAATTTATAGCAAAAAAAATTTCTCAACATAACTGAAGTTATAAGAGGTTTTTCTTAATTATATTAACGAATGAGAAGTTGATCGATTTTAAAATAAGTTTGGAATTCAAATTCGATGTAGAAATGATAAATACTTTGTGACAATTCATTTTATTTGTTAATTAATAATGAACATTTCATATCGTGGCCTATTGATAAAAGGAACTTAAATAAAAATTGTTACAAATAGTATGAATTACAAATCGCATTCAATGATCAAGTCGAAAATTATGGATCCTATGAATGCGCAATGACTAGGATAGTCTATTTCGAATATTTCACATCGCCGGTTTTCGCGTCCGAAATATCAAAACAATAAAAAAAAAGTATGAAAATTCAACTAAAAAAAATTTACAAAACCTTTCAACACGAAAGCATAAAAAGTGAATAAAAATAAAATTGAAAAAGCAAATTCTTGAATGCCGTGAATAATGTTTACACACTGTTTTTCATTGTTTACTATTCAAGTTTTAAAAAGAGGAGCCCTTTTTTTAGAACTTGAATAATGAGTAAGAATCGATTATTATAGAAATTTTTGCTGGAAAGGAGGGTGAGGGAATGGCCGGAAGGACACACTCTATTGAAGGTGGGCGGGACATCGATTGATTTTCAACACTGGATTCTAACAGAGAAACAATCGCCTCGTTGCCTAGGTGACCACAACTCTTTCTCTCCCTACTTGACCACCTGGTGTAAGACGCTCCGAACACACGCTTCATGCAAACGCCATTCGCCGGAACAAACGAGTGGAAATTCTGCCGTGCAAAATATTTCTTTTTTTTTTATACAAAACAATATCAGAAAATATATTTATAAAAAATTTGGCTTCGAGATTTTTAATGAATTTTCCATGAATCCCTATTTTTTTTTTCTTTACTTACAGATACATAAATTATACCACTCAAAAACCAAACAGCTAAATGAATGAAATTTGGCATAGGCTCTTTACTTTGAGATTGTAAACCTGTGTCAAATTTTGGACCAGATTATTTAAAAGGAGGTAATATTTTCGTTAAAAATTGCAACTGCGGAATAAAGAACCATATTAGCAAAATAAAACAAAGAAAAAAAACCCATTCAAATTACCATCTACAGTAATAAAAATATTTGATTATTCATATATGTATAGACTATCACTCATGTCCATCATATTCCATATATTTTTAATTGTTGCAATTATGCGCTTGCCACTCTGTCCAATAAAAGTATTAATTTCGACACTGCAGGAATTAGATTAATTTAAGTCTTGAAATAATAATAAAATTTCATTTTTTTTATTGTGGCATCTATGTACTTACTCATTGATACGCTGTCAGTAAAAATATTAATTACGGTACTGTGAGCATTAGATTGATTCAAATATTGATGAAAATAAAGTTATTACATCAGATTACTTTAAATATTGAATTTAAATATATACTTTTTAAAATTCAACAACCGACTCTTCTTTTGTATTTTCTTTCCAATTACAAATTTTTACCCTTGTACTAGCCTTGACACATGCATAATGCAGTTTACAATGCACATTTCTGTCTATTACTAAAATCATTTAGAATAATGCCTCATTGAAAATATTATTTCCTATTTATCATGGTGAGATAGAATTATGTAGCATCGCTTAATGTTACAAAAATAGGCCTTCCAAGTTTATTTCTAGTAGAGCTGGAAATATAGAAAATGGCGGTTCAGTACGGAGTCTCCCGTCTCTTTAGTAATTGTTAGTATATTGTAATTTTTGTCACAAAAATTGTACACTGCTAAACAAGCCCTACCAAATAAATGACATAGTAGGCTGACAGAATAAGAAATGACAGTTTAATGTAAAAGCTCTCAGGGTTTTTTTCTTTTTGTAATAGTTAGTACATTATAACTTTTACATTACAAAATTGTATATTACAAAACAAGCCCTGCTAAGTAAATGGCCTAGTAATGTTGAAAATATAGGAAATAGCAGTACAGTGCGAATACTCCTGCCTTTTTTGTAATAGTAAATACATTATAATTTTTACATACTATATTAATTTATAAAATTTGAACAATAAAGTGTATTAAGCTGGAATAGCAAGCAAAAGACTCAAATAGCTAGTGAGTAAAAAAAATGACTACTCAATTTAATATCAATAAAAATATTCAGTATGAAATTAAAATTTGGTATACACTAAGTTAAATTAAACTTAGGAAAGGATGTAAAAACTTATTTTATTTGCGATCCTTCCTAAATGCATTTCATAATCATTTCAAAAATTGTTTTGGAAATTTTACATATACATAAGTTAGACTACATATACTAGTTACGGTTAAAAATACTTGATCTCATTCAGTTAATTGATAACTTTTAATGTTTTATTTCAAACAACAGTGGAAATTATAATTTTTTCATTACAAAACTGGAAGTTTTTTTTTCCTTATTATTTCATTTTTGATTTTTTATGCTTATTAGATTTTTATAAATGACCTGCTTAGAGTCCAAATCTATAATAAGGTCCTCTACAGGGTTAGAATTCAAATTCTGTAATTCAGTAACCCTCTTAAAATATATTTATTATTTTCCAATAAAGTGCTATTGTGTTTTGAATAATGTTGCAAAGATGTTCCAAGACAGACATTTTGCTTTTTTTTTCAATGTAAAATAATAATGCTACTTATGCTACCATCCAACATTATCAATAAATAAAAATAAATGGAAAAAAAGGGCACGTCATTATAAAACTAGGAAAATGTTGGTTTTACATAAATAAAGCAAAGATTCACCTGCCGTTTTCATTAAATACTATTGAAATAATTCAATAATTCGATTACTATTAGTTATAACAAACAAAGAGACTTAATCTGATGTCATATCAAAATACTACTGCACTCCATTTCCTGCCCGTTCAGAATATATAAAAACTTTATACTAAATCGATTAAGTGAGTTAAAACAAAATCGCATCAAATACTTATACAAAATAAAATAAAAAAAATTAATGTACAGCAATTCTATAGAAAGATTACTTCGCTAGTCAAATGAATTAAAAAGATAAATAAATTCGCTACCATAAATTGTAATCAATTCAAATTCGGATAACATTATGTTTGCTTGTATACTGTGTATTTACTATATATAATCTATATATTGTATTTTATGCATATTTCCTCTATCTAATAACAATTAACAGTTTTTCCATTAATAATCGAATAATTATTGTATAAATTGTTTTTCAATCAAAAAATATTCTTATCTGTTTTTTATGCATTTTAAATTATTTATTAAACGGAAAATTTCATTTAAGCTACCTTATCAATGTCAGTAATCAATTCATTTTGATATTACTGTATAATGTTTCTTGCATGCATATCAAAATATATTTTTTTATTAATTTTATATTCAAAAAAGCAGCGAAAACTTACGACTGAATGTCAAATAAATAAATAAACCAAATAAAGTTCCCTAGAATTGTACATATATGTCAATGTATTATAACATGTGTTGCGGCATTTTACAAAATTATTCTATTTTAGTTAAAGAAAACCAAAAGCATTTGTTTGTAAACAGAATATCTGTAGGAAGTTCAATTCTGTAGTTATTTCTTGAAATGGCGGAAAATGATTGGTTAAACAGAGTTGCTGCACTTGAGGGTGCAAACTAAGAAATATGTGCATATAATATATTCTAAAAACTGTAGTATGATAACTCATCGGTGGTGGGGGGAGGAACCATGTTGCGATTGTATGCAATTGAAATTAGCAATACAATATTTAGCAGTATAGTTATCTATTTGAAAAATTTGCTCAACAATGTTGTTTCAATTGCTTAACATCTTACGACAAGAGTTACGTGCCTTATATATAAATTTTTGAGTTTATAAATCGAATGATTCTTTAGTTATTATTGCAAACAACATTTGGATAAGATATTTTATCGCATCAAATGCCCATCGCTTTTTTCCTATTAAAATAGCAACATATTTCTAATACGGAATATAGCAGAAAATTAAATAATGTTGAAAACATGAATCTAAGATAAATAATTGCTAAAAATGCGACATTATCAGATTTTATTGCTTAACGCTCATATTTGTATTGAAAAGAAAATCATGAAGAAATTATTTTTGTTAATATATCTGTCGAATCTCTGGATTTTCTTTAGATCTAAAAGAATGTATTATCTTGTATGTGACACACTTATTTCTGATACTAGTATTATCGAAACTGCCTTGAAACTTATTGTTTTCACACAATTTCCATTGCAATACAATTTTTTTATCAACCAGTTTCGATTTTTCTAATCAGCAGCCGTTTAAACAGCTGTATTAGACGTATATTTAAATAAGAAATGCACAAAATAGTTTCATAAAATAAATTTTAATATACTCAAATATTAAAATTGAAATGAAAAAAAAAATATTACTTTATTTAAAAAATGGAATTTTGTGAAAGCACACCAATTTTTTCAGTGTCGAAGATACTGTACAAAATCAACATACTGTGTACTAAGCTGTACTCGATTCCGCTTACTGTATTTAACGATAAGTGTTGAGAGGAAGAGCACATTCAAGGAATGTCAAAACTTCCATTGAGTGATTTTGTGGAGCACTGCAGCTTTATCACCTCCCCCCCCCCCTTTTTTTTTAAAAAAATCCATCCGACCCATTTCTAAGGGATCAACTCAATTCACATAAGATTTCTGTGAGGCTCACTTATTACTGCTTTTGTTCAGCTGATCTTTCAACCACCTTATGGATTTCTTTTAAAAAAGACACAATAAGATGATAAGCGACATCTACTTACCTGAGCTCGGCCTGTCCGAGTACCTGGTGCAAAACAGCCAGGCTGGAAAGACGATTTTACCGGTCTCCTTGACCGGTGGGAAGGTCCCTTTCGTCAAGTCCGAGGAGACGCCGGGCGCCGTGTTCTCGTTATGGGGAATGTCTTTGGCATTGTTATCTCTCCTTCCAAAGTCCGGAGAGAGGATTTTCTCGATGGAGAATTTGAGGGGATGGTGACTGGAAGGGGCCCCCGGGCGACCTGTGTGCTCTTGGGGGGACGTGGAGCGACTGTCCATGGACTCCAGGTCTAGCGCCATGAACCCACGATGCAGACTCACGCATCGGAAGGTATCCAACTCCCTGCCTCCAGCAGCCGCCGTGACCTTGGAGGCTTCGATTCTCAAATTCTTAGGCACCCCCGAGAAGCCAAACGATTCCGAGTGACTTGCGTCCGACCGCAGGGTGGCTTTTCCAGGAACAAGCAAGCAGCACTTTTGTGACCAGCAGCTAAGCGTCGGTTTCGCCGATTCGTGTCGGGCTCTGCGAGACACGTCAGACTAGTGTTCGAGTGGTGGGGCGACCAGGCTCTTCGTTAGGGGGCGGTCTTATCACTCAACCAACCGGATCGTTCGATCCCGCCCTCCACGTGCAGAAGGGCCAATGGGGAGTGACCAAAGGGGGAGGGCTTCGATGCGGCTTTTATTAAAATGTCAGCGTGCGCCGATGGGTGGAGAAGTTTTTGCGCGTCTGAGGGATATTTCAATCGCTTTCACCATCTGATGAGATAATTCTGACAAACACACCGAATTTTTGATATTCTCATTCCTCACCCCCCCCCCCTTCCCTTTGTGGTTAGTTCACATTCCAGTTTTTAAGCTTGCCTTTGTGAAGTCTCAGTTCCGAAATAAAGTCCTCTTCTTCGAATTTGGGGTTTTAAAAGACTGAATCGAAACTTGGAAGCTGGCTTTCACCTGAGCAGATGGTCGCTTCACTTAGTGATAAACATTCGAGATTTGCTCTCATATCCTTTTATCGAAAGAATATGAGCGCAAAGGCTTTTTCCGTTTCCAAGCAATTTACAATAAGTTGAATTTCGTCGTAATATGAACAAGGGGAAAAAATGACGAAAAAAATTGCAATTATTTATTTATTTATTTATTCACAAGTAAATTTTTTATAGTGAATCTTCAGTGTGAATTTTATTATTTTTATTGTATTTTAAAGAATGGTATGTTTAGCTCCCTTTTTTAATCTCTCCTTAATTTTTATTTTTTAAAGCGACTTGTTCCGTATTTGTAAAAATAGAATTTTGCAGTCTATTTTTCTCGTATATTTTGGCGACTTAAAGGTTTCAAATCATTTACGGTTGCAAGTTCTCTATAACCGTACGCAACTTTAATATGTTCCAAACTAAATTATCAGTGTATCTATGAGATTCAGTTAAATTTTTATCCCAAATGTGTGTCGATATTGAGGAATGATTTTGAGAAAAATGTCCACATTCCGTAATATTTTTAATGATGAGTATAACTTTAAAGTCTAAAAAAGCAGAAAATAATTAAAATAAAAAATAATCATTTTTAGTTTTCAAACATAAATATGTTTTTGAAAATGTTATCAATTTTAAATGCTCCTTTTTTTCATTTAATATTTTTTTTCTTACATTCTTTAGTTTTATCCGTGCTACTAATGCCTTGGGAAATTTTTTAACGCGACGATGTGTATAGGTTGAATCCAGTTCTAAATTGCGATACACATTATGCAAAAAATTGTCCAAAATGTATTATAGAGTATATCAGTTAAATTTAGAAGTAATTATTTCGTGAATAATAAATTCTCAATTGTTTTTGAACTAAAAAAATAATTGAAATTTTTGCGTTTTGATTCAACAGTTTTGGAATATATATGATTGTACAAAAATCAATTTAACGCCAATTAAAAAATTTTGTTTTTCAGAGATAACATTTTCATTTCCATCAAGTTTTTCTCTGATTTTCCTAATTAAAAAAAAACAATGAATATACGAAATGGATATTTTTCATGAAAAAGGCAAAAAATAATTGTGTAGCTAATGCATAATGTATTCTATATGCAATGTACAATGATTTCTCGTCATTTCAAGTATGTTCGCTTCAAATCAATTTGCTACTGTAGTCGGAAATTGAAGCAGATGTTCAATTTCTATGGTAATATAATAAAATTTCTATGGTAAAGGAAATTTTATTATTTTCTATGGTAACTAGGAATGAACGGAGAAAATTATAAACGTTCTTAAAAGTGAGGTTAGTTATTTAATTAATCATTTTAAAAGTTCATATCCTACAAAAAAAAAAAAAAAAAGATATTTTCCCCATCTATTCTATTAGTTTGAATTAGGGGGGATGACAGTATTCGCGAAATTCTTTTCTAATCACACCAAACGATCCTGTATTATCTGCATCATTTTCATTTCGCTTAATATTGTTTGCAAGTGTTGTTTAGTCAAATTTTATGAGAAAATTATTACAAAATTTTAATACATAATTTTAATATACAATTCAATTATAACAAAAAGTTTAATTCATGATTTTATTATCTTAATTGATAATGCTATAAAACCACTGTAACTGCTTTTAAAATGAAATATATAATATAAAAGTAAAAAAATAAATAAATAATTCAGTTCTAATTAGATACAACCGCACAAAAGAAATAAACTCCTAACTTCATTTTGAAATTCTTAGTTTCATTTCGAAAACATTTTGTTTTCGAAAAGCATTGTTATGGACTTAATTCCCGGAAAATATATATATATATATAATATATTGAAAATTTATTTATTACACTGAAGGTAGTTGGTTGTGTTTACATTCTAAACTTCACGCACTTTGTGGCCCTTTTTAACACTGAACCCAAATTCAAGAGATGTTAAGACTCTTGATTGCTTTGATAACTTACTTATGATATCATAACGATATTGAATTTGAAAATATTGCGATTTAGATTTCAATTAAGTTGAACAATTTTAGTTCTGGTAGAACATTTATAAGTGCGGAAAGTTCATGTTTCTAAATTTGATTTTTATACAGACGGTTTTCTCTCTTTCAAATCTATATAATTTTATTTTTATTATTATCTCGATATTTAAATTGATTTTCCATTTTAAAGGAAAAATAATTGCAATATATTCAATTCCGGTTGTTTTCTAAAATTACTACACAGACTCCATAAGGCTACAACAACTCCGCGTTAAGCTTTTGGCAACATAATCGTAAATTTAAATTCGAATGTAAGGCCTTGTTGTTGTTATTAGTGTTATTTGCTAGAATATCAATGTAAGCATGGAATTTCTTGCTTCTACTTCATGAATATTGGGTAATTAAAACAGCATAAGTAAAGCAAGCATTCATAATCAAAAATCTAACTAAAAAAATTAAATTATTAATAAAAATATGAAAAAATTGTAAGTCTATGAATTTTTTCTCATTTGGGGCCATATTAAAGCCTGAAGCAATTTCAACAAATTTTACAAATTGTGACTTTTAGAAATTTTGCAAATTGTGACTTTTAGAAATTTTGCAAATTGTGACTTTTAGAAATTTTGCAAACTGCGACTTTTAGAAATTTTGCAAATTGCGACTTCTACATATTTTTTTTTTCATGAATTCAAGCAACCAAGAAAACTTTGATAATAATTAATGGTCTTCATAAGTTGGAATTGAATCAAAGCAAGAGAGAGAGAGAGAGAAACAACAAAGGAGCATTAAAAGCCATTAAATGTCGATCTGAAGAATAAAAACAAAGTTTGTTTATTATATATGAAGAAAAAAGGAAAAATTCAATGTCACAGTGCACAAAATGTTATGTTTATGTTTATACATTTTGAGTTAACGTCAATTAGAGAATCAAAATATACTTCTGCTTAAAGAAATCAGTAGTTCAATCAGAAATGACTCATTTTCTTTAATTGTACCCATTACATTATTTTAATATACTCTCTCTCTTTTTGTTTCTACTTCAAAATTATTTCTTAAAAATTTGATTACAATATTCTGGATATAAAAAAAATGCAAACAAAATTCTGTTGATTTTTATTATTATGAAAATTACTTATCTAATATTTTACAAGAGAGGAAAAAATGCTGAGGTGGTACCAATCAGATAATCTTCCCTAGTTTTGCGAAATCTACTTATTTTTAAAGAAAGTTAATGTTCTTTTTTCTTCTATTCTCGTAAACTAGTATGTCCCTTGTTAAGCCTTGTTCTGCTGGTTTTCCACATGAAATTAATAGCTCAGTCGCCGAAAAATTGAATTGTTTCGTTGGTCTAACACAATTCATTTAGACCATTGGTAGATAGGACAGGTAAAAAAACCCTACCCAGGTTAAAAAAATAATAATAATAATGTTGAGCAACGAGGAAGACCAATTGATATATCAGTCAGAAATGTGTATCGGGCAAGTGAGAAGATCATTCCCACCCGGAGGACAATTTAATGATGCGAGGCGTTGATTTTTTTTCGCTTCCAAGAATAGGATGTAATGCATTTTTTATGGCGGCCGGGCTCTGGTGCTTGGATGTGCAGCGGAAGATGTGTTAAACCCAGTAATTACTACTTCTCAACTGGTCTGCTTTTTCATTTTGCCCGAAACCACTGAAGAAATACTTCTTTTTCCACTTCGTATCGGATGGCCCAGCTAAAGAAAGAATGCTTGATCAAAAGGAGCGAAGTTTATTTGTGCTAAAAGTTCTTTATCAAGAATATTTCCCAACGAGCTTTGAGGGCTGGTTAGGAATAGCGAGGCCCCTGTATAAGCCGGTGTTCCGCCAATCCATCTTCTCTAACAATACGGCGGCAAGTAGGAAGTGTTAAACACAAATCGTAACAGTTTCACACATAAACATCAATATGCTCTTCTGGTTTTTAATTATATTTAGCATTATTTATAATATGTAATACAGTTTTTAACAGTGGCACACACAAACATTAACCTGCTCTTCTAATTTTTAACTATACTTAGCATTATTCATTTATGTAGTACGTTTTTCTACATAATTTGTACATGTAAGAATAGATATACATAAATATGGTAAAATAAGAGAAATAATTTTTATGAGCCTATACTTATATAGAGTTTTAATTACTCTAACCGTCCTCTGGTAACAATGGAATTACATATAGATCAATCAATTGCCCATTGAAATGGTTTTATTGGGCTTAAATAGGAAAACTTTCACCTCAATTTCAGCTTGGAGCTGCATGGCCAAAGGCCAAACATGGTTCTTGTGCGAAAAAAAAAAAAAAAAAAAAAAAAAAAAACATGCATCAACCTTAATTTTAACAACTAAGATCTTTAAAATCAACTTTTCCAAAACTGTATTTGAATAAACAAATTATATGTTAACAGAAGCTGGCAAATCTCGGCAGAGGTCTTAGATGGAACTTTCAACTCAAAAGGGGTTGAAATAGGGGTGCTGAAATAAGTATAACCTCATTTTGAATTATCGTCTCGTCATAATAACGTACAACTTTTGCTTTTTGTTTATTTGAAAAAATAATTTTCATCTCTTCACTTCTATTTCTTTTTTTAACATAAACTTAACGACATTTTGCTCGAAAATTCTCATATGCTTTTTCTGCCCCCCCCCCCTTTTTTTATTTTCATTGCTTCAACTCTTATGAAGTTAGAGATGGAAATGCTGGTGAGGGTCAAACATTCCTTTTTTAGACCTACATAAGGACAAAACAAACTTAATTTCCCGTTTTGACTTTCAACAGGGATATTTTTATCTGCTATTACCTCACATCGGGTGTACAGTTAAAGAATGGATGCGTGATTAAGAGAAGCGAAGTCGATTTGCTTCTCTTGAAAATGTGGTTGCTTTTTGGAATTATTTCTACTTGAGCTTCGAGTGTTTTCAAGCCTAATGAAGCAGACGACAAGTGTTATTCATCGAAAATCCAAAGGTTGAAAAATGAGTGTTATTTGTTAATAACATTTCGTAGCAAGCAAATAAGCAATTTGGGTCAGAAGGTTGGATCTGTGATGATTTGCGAAAGTTGACACATTATCGACAGCAAGAGTTTCATCGGTGGACTGACATCTTGTTCCTTTAGACAAATGCATTCTATTGGAATCATTTGCATAATACCATCTTTTACCCCCAGTACATATAACCAAAAGATTATCAATTTACCAAGTGTTGGTATAACAACAGCTTACAGCCCCAGTACCTATAGCCAAGAGGTTATTTCATCAATTTAATAAAGGTTGGAATGAACGGCAGTTCATCAACCTCAGATAAAAAAATTAAAAGAATACAATTGAAATATAGTTTCAAAAAAATGATTTTGAGTTATTTAAAACATTTAATTATGATCATCTAAATTACGTTTAAGGAAATTAGTTCGTATATATATATATATTTTTTTTTTTTTTTGAAGGATTTCTGACTGAAGAAAACTAATATATATATTAAACCATATCAGAATTAAGTCCCGTGAGTTTAAAGAAAATGCGATCGCAAAATATTCATGCTTTGGATTTTTATGATATTTTAGGAAAAAAATAGGGTAGCATTTAAAACCAGCGGGAATGATCTCCCAAAAACTTTCTTTCATACTCTCTAGTAAAGGCATTGTTCCATTTGTATCACATACAATTGTAAAATTTTTAGGCCAAATTTTTTAGGCCAAATATGCCTTGTATGGCAACGATAGTTACGAAATATAGGTCTTTGGTATGAATCTAGCATTTTATTGAATTTATCGTGTATTTCTTGGTTATTAATTACCAAAACCTTCCTTGTGATTTACCAAGTGTATTTCTTGGTGATTAACTACCTGACCTTTAGCAATAGGTACCTGAAAAACGAATTTGTATTTTAGAAGCGTTATTTCAACAAAATGGAATCAAAATGCAACAGAAAACTGCAATTGTATTCACAAATCTTATACCGAGTTTCATATATTTAATTTATTGTGTTTTTGACGGACGGACAGTCCTTGACGGATTTGTTCCTCTATATCTAAGTTCTGATGTTAAATTTGTATAACCAATTTTATCTATCTGGCTATCTTTGTTTTGTATTATCGTGTTCGCTTACATTCTGACACCCGGACAAACAGACTTCCTCTACATAGATTGTTTCAAAATATGGCAAAATAATGCAAATTTGTGGTAAGGACCGTATACCAAATTTCATCAACCTAGATCAAAGCGTTTTTAAATTATTTTTATCACAGAAGATAGACATAATTACAAAAATGTGTTTTTCCAACTCAGAATTTCAACCATTTTCGAACTCGGGGTGATTTAAAACGTGGAGATTCGTCAAAATTTCCAGTTCGAATTTTTTTACGACTGTAATATTTTCTGTATGCTTCGTATACGTGAAAGTAAAAAAATATATCGATTTTTGTGCGTGAATGTATAGAAAAGAAATGCGATTCTTTTTCATGAATAAATATAATTTTTTCTTAAAAAGCTGTCATCTCCTAACTTTTTAACTTACACTTCTTTTGGATTAAAAATTAATTTTAGACGGTATTTATTCTCAAAGAAAAACGGTATACATTTCTAATGAACATATTTGCCAGTTTAGCACTCTTAAAAACTATTGCAACAATTCTAAACAGCATTGGTTATTTTCAATTTTCCGAAATAAAATTATAATATTTGTAACGAATGCATTTAAATGGTGCACATTACTAATGAATATGTTTGCACTCCAAAAACTACTGTAACCGCTCTTACTTGCGTCTTTTATTTTCAGTTTTCCGAGTCAAAATTCTAACATTTCTAAAGAATAATTTAAATGGTATGTATTATAATGAACATATTTGAATTCCAAAAGCTATTGTAATAGTTCTTAATTGCGTCTGCTATTTTCAGTTTTCCGAAGTAAAATTCTAACATTTCTAACGAACAGTTTAAATGGTACATAATATTAATGAACCTATTTGAGATCCAAAAGCTATTGACATCGTTCTTAATTGAGTTTTTTCAGTTTTTCGAAGTATAATTCTAACATTTCTCACGAATAATTTAAATGGTACGTATTATAATAAACATATTTGAATTCCAAAAGCTGTTATAACCGTTCGTAATCGAATCTGTTTTTTCTGAGTCAAAATTCTAACATTTCTAACGAATACGTTTAATTGGTACACATTTCTAACTAACATATTTGTTCCCCAAAAGCTATTGTAATCGTTCTTAATTGCGTCAGCTACTTTCAATTTGCCAAGTCAGAATTCCAGCCACTGCCACCCGCGCTTATGAGCACTGAGTGAGACGCACACGTGTACAAACATCTCTCTCAATCCTAAGGTCCAAATCACGAATTCCAAAGGCCAAAATAAGCGTCAAAAAATTCGCGTAGCGATCTGATCTATATGTACAGAAGCCGGTACTGCACTCGGGTTATTTAAAAAAATAAAATTAAAAAAAAATAGGGGTGATCTTTGAGAGGGAGGAGGATTACGAGTAAATTTTGACGAAACGGTCATTAAAAGGTACGCTTCATAGAAAACAAGGAATCCCCCTCTCGTTCGAAAGGGGAGTAATTTAATTTCGAACGATGCCGCAAAGGATCACCCCCTCTCTCTTTCTGAGTCAGCCCTTATCAAAACATTCCTGGAAAGGGGGGAGGAGTGAGTCTTTTTCCATCAATTAGTTTGATTCCCTCCGTGTCAGGAATTTCAGTTGTCTTTCGATGTAGCGAGATGGGGGGGGGAATTGAGGGGCATTCATCATCCACCCCACCTGGGCTTCATTTGGGGGAGGGAGCTCGCCGTTTATCGTCTGAAGAGTTGGATTTCCAATTGCTTTCACTGTGGATTGGTTTTGAAGAGAGAAGGCGTTTAAGGAAACGATCGGTTAGAAATAATACGATTTTTGGGTATTATTACATAGGAGACATTAAATTTCATGCCATCAGGCCATTTTTATTGTCGATTATGTGTTCTGGAATCATATTAAAAGCTGTAAAAAAATTCATTTTTAAAATAATTGAAGTTAATACCATGCTGAAAGGATTCGATGTTGAATATCAAGTTTTATTGTCTATCGTTAAAACCTGGGGTGGGGCAGAGAAGATTAGCCATCTATAGGGTGTTACAGAGATGATCATTCCAAGTGCAAATAGTCATGCTATTAGGAATCAAGTCTAAACCAACCCATTTTGCTTTTGTGTGGTTTTCATAAACTGTTGTAGCTTAAATTCAAATGATATATTTTACAGAATAAGTTTCTACATTGCAATCCTCTTAGAATTACTACTGAAATCCGTCCTGAATAACAATTTGTAAATCAAACAATTGTAAAAGGTATCTATATTTTCAAGGACTATTTTTATTCAATTGAACTGTGAGTATAAAACACAAAAATTCTATCTTTACGCATATAATTATAATATGTTTGATGGGAGGAAAATGCATATTTGTTTTGTTGTGCGTCCTGTAAACCAAATTACAGACTGAAATTACATTTATCTTGATATTAGGCATTTATTCATTTGTTATGGTCTTAAGTACGAATGTCTGTATGCCGCGCATGTAGTGATTCGATGAGAAAATTGATAAGTAGTATGATATACAAAGAATTTGAACAATTTCAGTTTTGTATCGCTCTGACGTTCTTACGCATAGTTTATAAAATTAAATTCGAGACTCATAAAATCTTGGTTGGCCTCCAATTTCACAACTGCGCCCGATTTTAAAGGTCAATAAGGCAAGCAAAAGTAACAATTTTCGTAATGCATTCTGGCATGGTATGTGAAATCTAAAACGGGAACTTAAAAATGGGAAGAAACAGGAAACCTAAAAACGTAACGTAAACTCAAACGTTTTAGTTGCAGAAAACAATAGCGATGCAATGACTGGCAGTGGGTATATTTTTCTTTATTAAATAATCTTCGAAGATATTCGATATGCTTGGGCATTTATGCTGCAAACAGTGAAATTCTGCGACTTCTGAAATGCACACAGGTTGCGCCTAGTTATATATTTTGCATGAATTATGGGTTCCTTTTGCGCATTCCTAGAAATATCTGAGATTAAAACCAGTTTTTCAGCTAGCTGTGTGCTTTATATAAATTTAATTTGCATTTTACTATGTAATGAACTACTAAAGTTAATACTTTTACTACGCTCAATCGCATTTTAAAATTCTAAGCATTTTTCCAATATACTCTGAAATAAAGATAATATTCCTTATAAAAATGAAACATTTTCATAATAAATCTCATACTATATTCCATACTGCATGCGCTATTTTTGTAACAAATTCTATAAAACTCGGTATCTCGAATTTTTAGTTTTTGATTCTCGAATTTTTGTATCAAGATTGTCCCTTCTGCTAACCAGATAAATTTTAAAATAAAAAAAAAATCACATTAATATATTCTTTTGGTTTCTTAAATTCTTTCATCTATTTTATAAAGGATGACATTTTGTCCTTGGTTTGATAGGATGCATGTTTTTTTACTTTGGCTTCAGTAATCAGATTTTTTGAGCTTGACTGTTTTTTTTTCATCTCTCCCTATATTCACTTAAGGCGAGAGACTAAGAATCATTTATACAATACACGCTGCAATAAGTATGAACTTGTAATTCTTTTAATCTTCACATTGAAAATATTACTAAAAAATTTTGATACATTCACGAAATCTTTGTAAAATAAAGGAGTGCGGGTCATCATACAATCAAACTGCACAATTAAAACTGCATTTTAAGCATCATATCAACATTTTAAGCATTATAAAATCATAATTACAAGCTCTATTCTCTGTAGAAGTAGGAGAAAAGACATTGAATCTCAATGAATATTAAGACTTGATTTTAGAAGTGAAATGGCAGACTTCTGAATTCATGAAATTTTATCACAATTATATTTGGGGTATTAAATGTAATTTTCGTTCCTATCAAATCAGAAAATGTTTTAAAATGAGTTTTATTTTCATTTGTGTAAAGCCGATAGGTTGTGAAAACAAGTAAATAATACTCTAATTTCTTTACTTTACTTTTTAAATTTAATTTCATTTTTTAATTCTCTTCTCATTTACCTCGCCAGCCGAAACAGTTAATAAAAACCTAAAAGCATTGCATTATGAGAAGTACTATATTAAATTCATCTTAATTATTCAATTTTTAATATATTTATTTTTTCTTTGACCATTTATTGATTCGTTACTATCATCTTCCCTTAATTTAATTTCCATTAGATGTTCTTACTTTTTTATAACCATTTGTTTTATCTATTTCATTATTCTTTTTTTGTTTTTCATTTATTAACTTGTAGTGTGACGCGCCATCCCGATTTTAAGTATTGGAGGGATATTCACTTATGTAATGAAAAAAAGATTGATTAAATAAAAATAAAAAAATTAATTCTTAAGTCTTTTAAATGGTATATGTTTCAAAATAATTTAAAATTTAAGCTTTCTGTAAACTATTTCGACTTACTATTTCAATTTCACACATTTTTTCGGAATCCTGAGTTACAAAAAAAAAAAAAAAAAAAAAAAAAAAAAAAAAAAAAAAAAGAAAGTACTTTTATTTTCAATAAAGAAAAGTAAAATCCTTCATTATGACTAATAAATATCTTTTTTTAATTTTGGAACCATTTGAAATCAAACATTTTCCTTCATAATGCAGTAAAGAATTTTTTTAAAGTAACTTTTTTAGTTACAGGCATATTTTTAAAAATTTTATACTTATTGATAAATTATTTATATTCTTAGAAACTTTGCTAATAATTTTTTTTAGTTCGGATTGAAAAATGATTTATATACTTGCTGAAATTGTCACCGTGATTTTTTTTCGAACAAAACTTACGTAAATGTATAAAAAGAGTATTTATGGAATAATGGAAAAATAATTTTAAAAAATTTATCTTAAGCTTAATCTTAAAAATCAAAGGCGGTCATTGCTTAACTAATTTGTTCTCACAAAGCGTAAAGATAGTAATTATCTTGTTAATTAATTAATTATTAAAAGTTAATGCAGAAGACGAACTCAATAGTCGTCTAAATCTGAATTATTGCTTATTGTATTAGTACGATAATTGATTTTTTTTAATTGATAAAAGAATTTTAAAAGCCAAGATTTTTAAATTAAGCTTATTTTTCAGGGGAGAATTTTAGTTGCAAATTAATTACACTAAATTTAAAGTTAAATTCTAAATATGCGGAATAAGTACTTAAAAATACATTTTTGCTATATGTATTAATTGAAAAAATATACAAAATATAAATATTTAAAATCTAAAAAAATATTTCAATGAAACAATCAACAAAAATTTTAATTTAAAAAAAAAAAAAGACAAATTCCTTTTATTTTAATCGTACACAGAATTTGAATAGCTCAAATTTTTGTTTCTTCAATATAACGCTTCTTTATCACATTTTTTTTTTGATCTGATAAAGTATATTTTTTCTATAAAAAAATCTTAATCTCTTAAATGTTTTTTTTTTCTTAATCTAATTCGATGACACCATACATTTCAATAATATGTTGTTTTGCTGATTTATCCAAGAATACCGAGAATATTTGAAGTATTTGCGATTTATGTTCAATTTTAATATCGAATTATAGCATCTTTTAGAGATTTATCTCAGCTTATAAGTTTGAGAAGCAGTTATCTGAAAATGATATGATTTACGCCCATGACGATGAAGGGTTAATCAAGCAGTTCTAGATTGTTTATTAATTAAATTCTAGATTTAAGTTTTTGATGAACTTGTATTATGTCGCTAAACTGCATTATACGCACAATTGCAATGGAAAAATAAAAAGTGTGCAGCATAAAAATAAAGAAATAAAGGAAAGATAACTTATTGAAGGAAAAGGAAACTATAATTTCTTTCGAGTATGAATAATAAATTGACGCATGGTGCTCATTAAAAACAATTTATTCTTTAAAGCCGCAACCGCACCTGTAAGCAAGGAGCCTCAACAACTCTTTAGATTCTCAATTATTATAATCATATCAAAAGGGATGTTCTGCCTATCTCTTCCAGGTGTAGAAAATTAATTCTCCAGTGAAATAAAAATTTGCTAGAATAATTGATTGGTCGAAAATGTAGAAAAGCTTTATGTAAACATACTTTTTTTGAGAAAAGGGTAATGTGGGTTTTTGCTAATAGGAGCTTGCTTTGTCAAAGCTGCTCGTAATTTCTAGAGGATTTTTTTTTTTAATTAAAAAAATATAGTGCCAGGTTGCTGGAAAATTAATTATATCAGTTACTACTAGCAGTTCTTTTAGAAGATAAATAATTACTGAGACTAATATAAATATATCTTCAACATTAAAGTAATCAAATCATATATTATTACAAGACAAATATAACTTGTATCAAAATGCAATAATTGTGAATTTATTTTTTTATCTAGAGGACGGGAGGGAATTAATAATAAATAATTTTTTAAAAAGTTCCCGAGTTTCTGAAAAAAAAAATCGATTGGATAATGATTGCAAAGCAGTTTCAAATCTTTCAAAAAGAGTATCCTTGAAATATTATCAAATAAGAATTTAATTTAAATGAATTTGTAAAAGCATTGTCTTTGAAGCACACTTCTATTAGTGTACTATAAAGAAGCAATTATTTTTCATTTAAATTATTTTCTACTCTTTATTTCTTAATTTATATTTCATTATTATAAATATTATGAAATTTAAAAATCCCTTTTTTCCCTCAAAATTACTAGTATTGAATCAAAATCTAATGCGTTATTAAAGTATTGATTTCTTATCACAATCTTAAAATATTAAAATAATATATTGATATCTCGTACACTCAAAAAAATAAACTATAAAAAATTATAAAGAATCAGGAATAAAAAATCTTCATTTTAATTAAATCACTTTAAATAAAATTGTTTGACAAGAATCACGTATATTGAAGTCTAATACATCTCTTGTTGGCATATAAAGGTTACATTAACGCTTTGTAAATGTTGTGCTTGATGACAATGAAAACAGGTAAAGCATATTTAAAAATCAGTGAAGTTTGTAAATTTTAAATAAGTAATTTAATAACAGTATTCGTTTTACATAACTTTAATTTTTAAAAGCAAAACCTCTTTTTTTTCTCCTATTAGCCATAACCGAAATATTTTCTACATTACAAGAACAATTTTTTTAAAAAAATGATCTATTTTGTTTTACTTTCGAATTTTTCGTTCTTCTGTTAAAATATTAAAGCATTTAAAATATTTCCTTTCGGGAGTTTTTCATAAACCTATGGCAAATAAACTGTTTTAAAATTCATCCAATTATGAGAACTGTTATGCATATGTGTTTAATTATGTGAACAGCGTTTTATAATTGCTCTCGCTTTCTTTTTTAATGCAGATGCAAAAACGTTAACGCTGGTACTAATCTCGACACTGGATTTATTATAGAAAGTGTTACTAGTGTTTTTTTAAAAGGAATTGTGGTAATTCAACTTTATAAAGTTATTCTGAATACGTGTACCATAGGAAAGGACGGTTATGTTACTGTTTGAATCCATTTTAACCTAGATTTAGTTTAAATAATTAGTATTCCTTTACTGCATAAAAAAAAAAAGAATCGCAAGCTGAGTTTCGTACTTTGAACCATGATTATATTTATATTAAGTACATCAACAGCTATATACGGAGATCCAGTGAACTAGTATTAATATTATTTATATTTGCGTGAACGTATTTAAAGAAATTAATTTGTTGGAGCTCTTTTTCTATATTCGTAATGTGTCCTCATCAATTTTTTTTTAATTCCTGGTCACGTTTTAATGAAAAATGAAAATTTTAGTAAAATAATTTAAGGATATAGTTATTAAATTATTAAAACCATTGAAAATAATGTAATCTTTCAAATTTGAATCTCTGCTCAGTTAAGGCTCGAATTTAAAACGTTGTATAATTAATATATGATAATCATAATTTAATGTATTTTTTATTGTTCTAATTACCACATTTGAAATGTTAAAAATATATTTGTGAAATCCAGGTATCCTAAATTTGTTTAATTTGATCTTCACATCAAAAAGAGTTTTGATTTTTTCCATATCCATATATTAGGCATAAGACCGGTAATTTATCTATTAATTACCAGCTGGTACACTAAGCATTTCTAGGGACAAAAATATTTCTGAAATTTAATTTTTCTTGGTAATAATCTAAGACACATTTATAAAAAGATAGATAACATGCCTAAATTAAAATTTTTTTAAAATACAGATTTTATATTTTTATTTATAAAAAGTACGCTTCTTGTTATTCTTATATTATTAAACAAATTTAGAATTTCAATTATACGAAGAAATTATTAAATCTCGTAGTTTTCAGGCAAAATAGAACAGAAAATAGCTTTATATAAAAAAAATTATTGAAGAGAAAAAGATTTCTAAAAACAGTTGAATATTAATTTCCCCCCTTTAGTAATTAATATGTTCTGAGTAATGATACAAAACTTAACTGAGATTGAAAATGGAATTTGATGATAGAGCATTAAATGATTTAAAATATCTAATATTTTAATATATTGTTATCAATAAAAATAATATTTCAATAGTTATTGTTATCAATAAGAATAACAATAACTAAAGATTATCATGATCCGCTGCAGATTACACTTATTAGCGGCCTCTAAAGCTAAATTTCTGGAAGACTTCTTGAAACATTATACACAGTTTTGTCTTTTTATTCATTTCGTTTTAAAAAGGTATAATTTTAATCATTATAATTACATTTTTACAAATACTAAATATTATATTACTTAAATTTCATATTTTTATTGATAAATAAGGTCCTATAGATTTAATAATTATTTTAAACATGCATATATAAATACTATTGAAATAAGTTAAAAATATGTTCATTGCTATTATTATTTTTTTAGTAAAATTTCCTTATTTATTACTATTAAACAAATAACACTTTTACTATTTATACAACATTTAAGGATTTATAAATTTCAAAAAGTTTCCAGTTATACAGTTTTTGATTGTAAATAAAAGTTGACCATTTAATTACGTTTCAAGAAATCTTGAAAAACCTTTCTAATATTTCATAGTATTTGAAAGCAAAATTTGGTGAGAGTATTATTGAGTAGTTTGCGCTTCCATAGAGTATAAACTATTTGCGAATTTTCATTTTCTTTTATAAAGAATCATATATATCTAAAACCTTGTTTGATTAAGGAATACGCAACTTTAATACGATTCGGTTAGTTGACTTTTTTAATTTAATGAATTATTATTTAATTCGATATATGATTAGTTAATAACAACTATGGACATCATTACGCTATTTTACACTTATTCTACTTGTTCATACTTACTTTTATTTATTTATTCATTCCCTATGTTGTATTTCAGTTATTTTTTCTTACTATTCAATATTTTATTCTATTTTTTTGGTATTCCAAAGGATCTTAGTATCCTGTTTACACCTGGTCGGGGTTTGTATATTATATATAACTATAAGACTTTTCTTACTTTCCTTTGACCTTTTTGCTTCTCTTTTGGTCAATAATTTTAGTGTCCTTAGATTCATACACTCGCACCAGTACCAGAAATTAAAAAAATTATTTATGTTTAACAGATTAGGTAAATAGTCAAGGCAAGGTCAAAATTTCAAAATTAAATATATGGAAACACACTTCAAAACCTACATCAAATGGTAGTTGGTATTTCAAAAAAATTTAGCTTTTTCTGCAATCCTTGCCAAATAAAACAGTTGGTTATTAAAATATTTACATTGTTTTGTTAAATATTTTAGGCTTGCATAGCGAACATCGAGTTAATCCAGTAGTTTAAGAGCCTCTTATTTATGAAGCGGATACAGGAACGAATTAAGTTTCTTTCCACGGGATTCGGACAGCATCAGTCATACATCTTGCACCTGCTGGGCTGATTTTGTGGGATCCGATGAAATAGCGTTATTCCATTTTCGTTGTTGGGAAAAAAAAGAGAGGGAAAGAGAGAGAGACGTGTAGAGGGGGAGGGGAAAGAACGAAATGAAAGCTCTTCGAATGGAAAGTTGGCGGATAAAAAATGGTAATCGAATCGTCCGGCGGCGAAAGGGAAAACCGGTATTTGCGGAATGTCCAATAAATAGCGCCAACTCTCCGCTCGCCATTTTTCTTCGTCGGTCCAACACCTTTGCAGCGATTTCGGCCGCATTAAAAGGACCCGCGCAAATAAAAAGGGAGGCTGATTGCTTTCAATTGGTCGCTTCGCTGGGCCCGCAGAACAAACACATTCGCGGCGAGGTGTTTACTTTCCGCACAATACTCTTTCCCCTTCTCTCTTCAATTGTTTCGGTGCATTCGCACAATTTTTATAATCGGTTCTTATAATTCTGGTTCTGCCAACCAAGGTCAGGTTAAATATGTGTGTGCTGTTCACTTTTCTTAACCAGAGCAGGCAGCTGGTTTCTTGGGTTTTTGCAGCATCAAGACCAACGGATTGTGAAGATGCTTTGGTAAATGTAAATATTTTGGTGAGAAAATGAGAATGGTCCGATGTATATATTTAGAATAGATTACAAGAATTAAACATATTTTGAAAAGTAAAATGTTTAACATGCTGTTCAAATTCTTCAATCAGAATATCCCTTCTTTGCATGATTTTTCTTCTTTTCTTGTGATATAATTCATGTTCTAGATTACAGTTAAAATTTTATCATCGTCTTTTAATCGCATGTATTTTTTTACCTGCTTTTACCAGTATTGCATTATTATCATGTAAAAAAATCCTAGTATAAATATATAAAATAATCAAAAAACAGTATGTTGGAAATATCCATCATCAAGTAAATTTACATGTTAAGTTCAGTACAAAAGTTCTAAATTTCTCGGCTCATTATCGCTTTTATTCGCAAAAAAAATCTCAGATTAGTTATTAAAAAATACTCAAGGAATCGTACCTTTCTTCCAACCACAACAAACAGCGGAATGACAAGTTCAAACCCGTTATAATGATTGTGACATTTCATTATTTTTGACAGCTACGTTCCTTATTACGCAATAGTCGAGAAAAAAGTTGCCAGCAACAACCAATTTACAGTATACACCTGTTTTGAGTACAAATTTTTTTATTCACTAAATGTTATGATGAAAATTTCCATCATCATGCAAAGAAGAGATATATTCTTCAATATTTTCTTAAGTGTTCCGGAGTTTGCTATTGATTCTTCCTTTACAAATTAATGTCTTATTAACTAACCTAAAATTATTAATTTAAGATAGATTTAAAAAATTGTTTATTAATTGTTTGAAACTAATTATTAATCTTATTTAATTGTTATTATTAAATATATCTGAATCTTACTTACAAAAGGCTAAACTACCTTTTTTTTCTGTACAAAGGCAATTTAATTATGGGCAATTTATTATTTTTTTTACGATGGGCAATTTCTTTTTGGGAGACTCTTGCCGATCTAAAAATTTCGTAGAAACCATGACAGTTGAATATGATGAGTGAAGTTCGGAATAAACTGCAAGGATAAACTGCATTAAGCAAGAAAAACATTTTATTATGCTGTTTAAATTCTTTATTAGAATAATCCTCTTCCTCTCAAGTATAGTTTCTTAAATGTTTTCAAGGCTTGCCTTTTATTATCATGGGCGGACATAATGTTGTTTTGGTCAGGAGGTTTTGGAATTCCTAATAATAATAATAATAATAATAAAATGAATGTCAATATTTATTTTGGAGCTCTAGAGGACCTAAAACAATCGCATTCGATAGAAACAGCATTTATGTGCCTCGACGGGGCATTTTAACCGCTTAATTGTTTTGTCCGACTGCCATACGTGCATCGATTTATCGAATTTTGATAGTTGTAAGAAAAAAATAAACCAATCAAGACGATTATAATTAATTTTTAAAATTACTTCGAATACATAGATAAGTCAAGTATTTAATGGATTTCCATTTGAGTCAAAATAAAAAAATATTCCCAAAATAGGTGTCATCTTATTAGATAGTAAAGAAAATAAAACAGTTAAGTGGTTAAAAATGCTAGTTACACTTTTAATTCATGAAGTTTCTTCTTCATCTTATTTACTTCTCAAGTGATGGTTTCGGAACGAATTGGGGTAAAGAAATAATTAATTTTACTTTTATTATTCTTAGCAAAATGTAAAATAAAAAATGAATGCTTTAATTTTTAAAAATTTTCTTAAATTGTTGATAACTAAAGAATATATATCAGGTTTATTTCTTGCATTGTGAGTAAGTAAAATTCATATTCCTTTTTCAAACTTATAATGTTAGTTTGATAGTTAATACAGTTATAATTAAGGCTTAGATTTAAAAATCTTGAGCTTAGAGTTAATATAGTTGAAAAAATGTGTTTGTATGTTAGCCTGAAATTTGACTTTCAGGTTGCAATCTGATGATATTTCTTCACGATGCATTTAAAAAAAAATAAAAAAAATCCCGCATATGAATAAAAAAAAAAAAAAAATAGAAGCATATAACATAGTTCAAATATAATGTTGATAACTAATTGTTCTAGCGAGTTCCATGTCTTGCATGCTATATTTTTTAAATATAATTTTAAGCTAACATTTTATTACATTAGTCAAATTTTGAATTTTTGCGCTTAACCCTCACATTTTTATTAGCATAGAAAACCCGCAATAGAATCAATTCATGTTCATGGAAAATACATCTAATCCATTTCCCCAATTTAATTTTAAAATCTACAGCAATGTTTCATTTTTATCATTTATTTTTCAAAGAAAAACAAAATGTGATAACATAACTTGCTATTTATATAAACAGTGAGTGAATCTAGGTGACGTGAGTAATTATTTTTAGCAGGCTGCTGAGACTTGAAATTGCTTTTATTAATTAATATCGAATGGCAACGGTCAAATGTAAACAATCATGTGATTTTAAACTGCTTCATTGAACGTTTTTCCAGCTATATCGATCCATTGATTCGCGTAACTATTTAATGGAGCTGCAAAATATAATAAATATGTTCGGGAGAGGGTTCTCCGTGTCATAAAAAGTACATTTAGTCAAAGGAAAGAAGGCACAGAAGAAATCAAGGAATAGATGTCAAATAGATAATTTAATAAAGCATAAAAATTGACTTAACTGTCGCCAAACGAGTAATATTTAAGAACTTCTTCCAAAACCTGATACCCATATCTTCCAGAATAATTGCCCTCCATAAATAGTCTTTGTATTATCTTGAGATTCAAAACGCGACCTTTTTAATTACATCAATTTCATTTCCTTAGACTCCCCTTTTTAATTTTAATAATATGTTATTTCAATTTGATGCACTATAAGTAGCAAAGTTTTTAAATGGACTCATTCGTCCCAACATCTGATCGCAATTTTTGCCAATTATTAATTCAGTAATAAAATTCTAATTATTAACTTTATTTCGCAATACATACAGTTTTTAATTTGACTCAAATCTGAGCTGACTCAAATGAATTCATGTTTTCCAACCGTATCAAATAGAAGGTGAAATGTTTCTTTTTAATGCATTTCATAAATTATTTGGCAGTCGAAAAAGTCAATCTAGGCGAAAAAACTGTCACCAAAGGCGGCTTGTTTATTATAAAGCTTCTAAGATAGTCCCGTTTTATTACGATTTAAAGTTTAAATATACTCTGTTTAAATACACTTTGTTTAAAATATAGAATAAATATTTGTTATAAAGTTTAAATATACTTTGTTAAACGAACCATAAAAACCAATTTACTCATTAGAGGTATAGTTGAAATTATGAGAAAGTAATCTTTCCAGCAAGTTAGAGAGGCACCAGGGTTGATTATTTTAAAAATAAAATTGACTTTACAGGATTTATTTCACCAGCAAAAAAGAACAAAGTATTGTGATTTTATGACAGGAAAAGCTATATGTGAAAGATATTTTAATTCTACTATAAAATTACAGAGATCTAATCTATAAGTATAAATTAAAGATTTATACTTAAAGATATATAATTGCAATGATGAAATTTATTCAGTTATTTTTCTTTAGTAGAATTTTATTTATCTAAACAATTTGAATCATATTTTCTATTTTAGTTTACTGCATGATAAGCTTACATTGTGCAAATTCTTTCCAACGCGTCTTTGATAATACAATTATTCTTTAAATGTTTAAAAAATATTATCAAGTCTAACATATTACATGGAGGTAATCATTTAAAAAAATTAGTAATACTCTATATCTCTCTCTATATATAAAGATAACTTACATGGCACCTAAATGACTCCTATTATTTATTGCTGAATGGTAACAATGGAATGCAAACAAATCATTATGCGAATGTTTCAGATTTCATTGGATGTTTTTTTACAGCTGCGCTTGATTCAATGTTTCATCCTGGAATTATAAATTATTATTAGAAATACTTTGGAGAGAACTGGCATTCCGTTAAGTCAGAAAAAACTAGATGTCAAAGAAACAGTCTTCAAACTGAAAGTTTAATAAGCTCTAAAATAATCTTAGCCGGAGCAAAATGGAAAATAAACATGGCTGAATTATTCCTTTTTTAATTCTTTCCTATTTATAAGTCTTTTATAAAGTAAATCATCTCGGCTAATAAGCAGATCGCCAAAGACGGCTAGTACTTATACATATATATTGATAATGTCTTAAGGCGTTTGGAAAGATAATGATTTATAATTTTTTCTTCACTCATTATAATCATTAGGAGAAATATCTATGCATTTCGACTGATACTTTGAACAAATAATTTTAAATCTGTTCTTATCGACAATCTTTTTAAAAATTGATTTAAAATAATGATACTGAAAACGTTACATTACTTGAAATATCCTTCTCATACTATATATCAGTTTGCATTATTACCGGGACATTCTTAGAATGTAGAGAAAGGAAACTATTTATACTAATAAATGTAATTAATTTTTTGCAATCAGAAAAACTGAACAACTTTAAACCTTTTTTGAAAAAAACAAAACAAAAAAAATGATCTTTTTTTTTCAAGCTATTTCTAAACCTCTGTTTACAAGCACATGAAATATATCTTTTTCTTTTTTATGATTCATAATAAAAAAATTTATGACATTCATTAGAATGAAAGTGATAAAAAGAATAGGTTCCATATATTTTTATATCTCTTTACTTCTAAAGTTTCTAAGAGCCAGAGTCGCATTCATATGAAAAAAAGAAGATATACATAATTATAGAAATAAGAATTAAAAAAAAAAATTCCCTCCTCTTCTTTCTCTTATCTTCTTTTTTTTAATATACTTATCGACTGCAGTATCAAACGCATTCTCACTATCTTTATTTAGCTTGGCAGTGGAACAAAGAACATATTATTTTTATCCATGATGAATTATGACATTCTAATGAATGGAAACCAGAGAATTAGAGATCTCGATTTTTTTTCCCTCCTTTCTTTTTTTCAGAGTTTCCCAAAGAATTCGAAGACCATGAATTAAGGGGGGGGGGGGACTGCTGTATGCTACCTTTCGGTTGAAACGAGAGTGGATTTTTTTAGAGAAAGAAAAAAAAAAAGCCAGTGCCTGTGCTGAGGAAGTAATTAAGAAAGCCGTCTCGTGTCGACAAAGGACTTTTCTCTGCGATTAAAGCGCGACAGGGTAGAAACTGCTGGTCACGCGATTTGCTGGTCAGTGTCACGCAGACCACTTTAAGTAATGTCTATATTTCGAGCGCCCGCACATGGGTGTGGTCAGCGTTGGCTTTGACGCCTCTATGCAAACCAGCTCCCAGCAGTCATTAAGGCCCAGGCTGCACAGATTTTAACAATGAGGCTGAAAGTGATGAGATTTCAGCTCTAAAGGCGAAATGTCAGGAATGTCAACTAACTTGCTCGTTGCGAGTGCGGCTTTGTTCTGAATAAAGTCGTAGAATGCCATTAAATCCGAAGTAACTACTGCAATATTTATTGCCTTTGTTTTCCTTTGCTGGTAGAATTCTGTTAAATGTGAAACTGCTGAGATTTTAAAAATGCTGTCTTTATTTTAAAGGAACGATGATAATTAAGCCAATTTTTGTTAACAATGGTTTGTAAAGAATCCTTATATTTGTTATAATCATATATTAATTTATATGAGAATATATGATGTCAATAATTCAATGTTTTGATGCGAGCTTAAGCAATGTTATAACGATGAAGACCCACATAATGGGTGTTCTTGATGGCTGAACATAGTCTGAGAAATGGACTAATTGGTAAACGGTACGTCCGGTTATAAGGGCAGAGGCGATATGATAATTGGAAGAGGATGGAGTGCAGTCAGTTGCGCATCAGTCTTTGGTAATGGTATGAAGACAAAAACTTAAGTGAACTTTTAAAATATTTTCGGAAGTTATCGAGGAAAAATACCAAAATTCAGCTTATTTTATATGTAAACTTCCTTCTTGAAATGTCAAGAAAAACCATTTCAAAATGCACATTCCCAAGACTCCAAAGTATATAAGCCATTTTTCCAACTTGCATCTTCCAAATTTGGAAGGTGTAAGACAAATGGATTGGTTTGTAGCGCGCCAACACAAGCGTTCATCTTTATTATTAGCAGTGATTTAAAAGCAAATTGAATGTCGCGAAAAACGTTTTTCAACTAAAATTGAGAACTCTTTTTTTTTTTTTTTTTTTTTCTCCCTTGACAAAAACGAGTAACGACTACGAAAAAATTCAGGAAACAGTGAATTAAAAAAAAGTTTTAGATTAATTTTGATGTCTGTCCATATTTTAAAAGAGAAAAAGAAGTGAATAGTTAATCACAGTAGATTGCAATTTGTTAATCACAGTAGATTGCAATTTTGGTTTATTAATATTATCGATTTGTTGTCATTATTAAGCCAGAAATATTTTTCTTGTTTCGGAGCTACATGAGAGCTACTTTGAAAACAACAGTTCCATGATTTTGAACAGCGATCAGTGGCCAATCGAAGGAAGCCATAATAGCCATATGTTACGGGATCGAAGTTGAAAAAAGCCACGAAATGTAGATTTATTTTATAATAATCTTAATTTTCTCATTTATGTTTCAATATATTTTAAAATTTAGCAATAAAATAAGTCTCTATTTCAATTTTGCTTTGCAAGGAATAATGGTTATTCATTCGTTTATAACACACAGAGTATTTTGCCAAGAAAGAAGCAACTTTATACTGAGTATTTATTTATTTAAATGAATTCTTAAATTATTTCTATGAGTACTAATGCACTTGTATTTAATATATAAAAATTAAAGCATCCTGAATTTAGAAATTTTTTTATCACCAAATAGTATTTAAATTAATTAAGAAACTTAAATAATTTAATGGTTATTATTTTCAAAAATGCAATTATATTTAATAAAAATATTCAAAAAGAATATTTCATAAAATATTACGAAAAAATATCGAAATGTACAAGAATTTACAATTCATATGCTCCAGTAAATTTAGCGCCAAAGCCGCTAATAATTTAAATCTGGAAATGATTCTCCATATATGGATAGGGTAGAATGTTTGCTATTTATGAATATTCGAGGAGCTGATGCTCACCATATAAGCAAAATCAATCGTTATGCACTCCATCAATCCATCTCACTAGCCGTTGTCGGATGACATCTGAGTCGGCACATCCTTTCTCTAAATTTACTTTGAGATAAATTTTAATATACATCATTTAGTATATTTTGACCTTTGAGATAAATTTGACTATACATCATGTGTAAATGTACGGCGGTCCTTAGGTAAAATAGGGTGTTTCTAACGTGAAGAGCTTCTACCACATTGCTGGATCGTCACATTAAATCATTGAGGCTTTATATTAAGCAGTAAATAGAATGTTTTTGTGCAAATTTGTAGCAAATGATGCACACTGAGGACAAAGTTTAAAAAAAATTGTAATTTATGAATTAGTCAAATGATAGCAATCATGCTTGAATAAAAATTATGTAAAAGGACGTTTTTTAACATCAAATTATAATCTAAAGCTACATTAAACGGTTTGTTCTTGTATGTCAGGGGGGGGGGGGAAACAGTGGTAGTTTTCTGCCTGAAACTTTCTACCATACTAAGACTTATAAAGGCTTTATCCTTCTTTCTTGTTATAAAATTATGGATCTTGAATAAGATCGTGAATTCTTTTGCATTGCATTGGTGAACGATAGTTACAAAATATAGGTTTTTGGCGTGAATCTAGCATTTTTACTGAATCTGTATTTTGGACGCCTTTTTTGCTGATTGATTGATACTAAAATGTTACACAAAACTACAATTGTAGTCATAAGATAACATACTGAATTTCATTGATTTAAGTAATTGCATTTATGAGTTATTGCGATTACAAGTATGCGAAAGTGCAGTCCCGTTGACGATCGACCCCCTGAAAAATTTCGTTGAAAATTCTGACATCTATATTTTAGGTTTTAAATCTATACACCAAATTTTACTCTTACCTAGCTCTTTGCGTTTTGTAGTTACTGAGTTCTTTTGCATTCGAATAGACAGACAGATTTCTCGCGAATGGATTTTATCCAAAATATGTTAGAAATTCACAAATTTCATCTAAATTCCATAAACCAAATTTCAACCACCTAGCTTAAAGTGGATTTGAGTTATGTCTGTCTCTCTACTTGTGAATATATGATTCAAAAGTAGACAGATATTTTTGTTTGAATGGAAGTTTTGAAGCGTAGTTATTGTCAAGATCTCGAGAAATAATTTTTTGAAGACTACAATAATTCTTCAATATAAGAAAGTAAAAGATAGCGATAACCTTCGCATTAAAAAGATAAACTTTGGTAACAAGAAAAAAAACCTATTTAAGGATTTATCTTTTTTTGCTTATGCGGGATTCTTTTGTTTGCTAGGATTCTGAGTTCCCGAAAATATCTAATGAAAAAAGTCTTGCTATAGTTTATATACAGCATTTTCAATATCTGGTTCTGATCAATCTACATCCCATTATAAGTGCAGCTTTTTATTGCCTTAATGATAATCGGGGCACATAAAGCGGTTTTCTTTGACGTCTGAATAAAGGACTTCATACATTTACATAACTAAAATCGTATTTAAAAAAAAAACAAACGGTGATTGATTTATTTGTCACAATTGCACAACAAATGATAAGCGCGAATTCAAAGCAAATGATTCTTGCTTAAAGCAAAAATTTGTTTTGGTAACGAAATGATAATAATCCATGCTTGAATTCATATCCGAGAAAATGATAATCGTTAGATCATTATTATAGTGAATCGTATAATATTCTTTTTTAGATAATTTTTTTGATAATTAGATTTTTGATTTGTGATGCTTCTGTAGGAACTGTCCATATTGTCAAATAGGAAAGATGTTATTTCCATTTTGCGGAGGAACGATTAATTTATCACAACACCGGGCAAATTACAAACGGAGTATGTATTTATGGAAATTCGAGGCAAATAACGCCTACTTAAGGGAAAGCTCACCTCAAAGTGCTTTATCAACCAAACGATAATAATCTTGCCTGGATCCTAGGAAAGGACATTCGTTACCTTCTAATCGTCGCGCAGGCAAGATGTTCTCACGCACGTGATAAATAAATAAACACAGAAAGGGCGGGTCTTCTACAGAGGGCCTTTCTTTTGCTCGACAATCGGCGGGTGGATTTTTGCAATCCACTCTTCCAAACACTCTGGCCCATGAATAATCTCTGTTATTAGGTGTTCAGTCGAAGTAATCCAAAGTCCTTCTGGCGAGGGATGTTCAATCATTATTCGCACGGCGGTAATCGTATGCGTAAGAGCGATGGTACACAAAAGTGCCTGCCCCCCTTCCCCCCATCCATTAGGGCTGTCATCGCTTTCATTAGGCCCAGAGACATGCTAAAGAGATGGAAATGATGACGGCCTTTTCTAGTCCGAGCGCTATTCCAACCCTCTTTCTTTCTCTTTTTTTCCCCCTGCGCCGGGAAAACGTAATCTCCCAGAAACACGCGAGCCAGCGTCAAATCGACCCACTGCTTTTCCGGCAGCTTGACCGAGAGATTAAAAAACGTTCCTGTCTCTCCCTCTGCGACTCCGAACAAAGGAGAAACATTCCGCGGGTCCGTCCGAAGCCGGCTAATATTAAAACAGAATGCTTTCGCATATTAAAAGTACACGGAGAGGAAGGATTGGATGATGGGGGGTGCAAAAATGACCGGCCCTAAGTTTTGTTCTGTGTTTTAATAACATGCAATAACAGATAACAACAGCCGCGGGATATAATAGTTTGCTGAGATACTGTAATACCGAACACACAATTTTTGCGTGCGTATAATTAAACCAAGAAATGAAAGCAAGCATGAGTTAGCCGTAATTAAACCCTATTCCCATTCAAGATATAGCTTAGACATACCGAACTTGCGAAATGTAAATACTGGATATTCGCTTATATGTTTATCTCGCTCTTTCACTGCAGATTCGTGATTAACGACACTTGCATAACAAGAAGGGAGAAAGTTTTTCAAATTTAGGGATTAAGCCAGCAGTTCTCCACTTTCAAGAATCTGTAACTCAGATATCAATATCATTTTTGACCATTCAGCTGCTTATCCCACGATTTTCATTGGCTGGAAGCCCTTCTGTTTCTACTGCATCCCTCATTTTTACAGACTAATGTGTTTACTTCTTTTACTATTACTGTTTTGAGTTATTTCAAAAGCATATAATAATAGTCAGCTTCCTTTTGAAAATGTTTGAACTAATTGGCAAACTTTGCATCGAAATATAGATTTTTTTTAAATTTACAGTAAGATTTTGATGGTTATTGAGGAATTTTACTTTCTGCTCTAATAAATTTTTTAAATTAAAATTTTTTATTTAATATTATATGTATCTATTTTCAACATGTAATTTCATTCTTATGTGAAACAATGTGTTACTTTGTTTGTGTTTTCATGTTTTTGATCAACTTTTTTTTAAACATGTGGAAAGAAGAGGGGAGGGCTTGCGATCATAAAGAGAGATTCACTAAATTAAAAGAAAGACAGAACGGAAGAAAAATTTTAATTAATAATCTTCAGCTTTAGAGTGCTTTTTATTATGCGTTACTTGTAACTGGAGGCATGAATTTCCTCACTCGACCCGAGGTCATGGAGTCAAAATGACTCCATTGTTATTTTTCTTTTTTTGTCTCTTGTAAACAGCATTGTAATTTATTTTTTAACACAACACATTCTAAAAATAATGTAGTTACCAAAAATATTAAAAACTATTAATATTAAATATTTTAAATCTTATAATATTAAATGTTAGAAAGATGTTATATGAAAAAACTAAAAAAACCTTTTAAAGAGTATTTACTTCCTTTAGATATTAGAAATGACACTAATGTTAATAACTGTTAGAATTTAACAAACGAAAAAAAAAATACAATATTTAAATAATACGAATATTATTTTAAGAATATTTCTTTATTCTTTTTGCATTATTCAAATTAAAAACAGTTTCAGAGGCATGGAGTCAATGACTCCATAATTAACGACAAAAATTTTGAAAAAGAATAACTCAGTTATACGCACGTGTTCATACTTAGACTTTTGCAAACATACTGCTGAAATAAAACTTGAAGTTACTGAGGAGATGATTGTACAAAATACTACGTGATAATAAGAGCTAATAAACAATGCGGAGTCATTTTGACTCCCGTTTTCAATTATGGGTTTATTGTGTTATTTTATTCATATGCAAGTAAATACGATAGTATACAAGATACTAATCAATCAGATGTAAATTTATTGGTTTAACTGCAACTAAGTATTTATCGTATACATTGTGTCTGCTTATTCAAGGATCTCATCGATTCTCCTATAAAACGGTTTTCCGAGCAAGCACCCTGACTTGGCAAAAAAAAAAAAAGTATTATTGTCATACTTAAGGCAGTACATCCCATTTGCATTCTAATTTTATTTGTATGAAATAAGATTCTATGCAAAATACTAATCAGATATTAATTTACTTGTTTATTCTAACTGAGCATTTATTGTATACATTATGTCTGCTTATACAGGGATCTTATCAATTTTCCTATAAAAGTTTTTTCAGCAAGCATCTTGACTTATCATCGTCATACTCAACATAGCACATTCCATTTACACTCTAATGTTAAGAATATAAAAAAAATCTTAAGGAGTTAATCATGCTGACAATCTTTCGTCCAAATCATGCAAAGATTAATTTTGGAAAAAAGTGGAGTGAGAATTTGATTAAATTCTTAATGAAACGGGATTTAGCACTCTAATGCGCAGTTGAATTTGAGTAAAAATAATTATTAGGCAAATTTTTAAGAAATCTTTTAATTATCATGCTTTTCTGTGCTATTTCTTTTAATAAATGTTTAAGAAACTGAATACAAACATGAAGTTTTCGTGGTTTCAGAAATTTTTCTATGCAATCGCGTTTTGGATCCTCCATAGCTTGGCTTATGAAATCTTGGATTAGTTAGTCTCCTCGCAATAATTGGGATTAACTTCTTTTCCAGATTTGGAATTATTTCAAAAACTTCCTGCTTTTCTTAATATTTTTTTGAGGACATGAAATACACAAGAGGAAACAAATTTAAAAATTATTTATTTATTTAATTCTCCTTTACTGTAAAAAGATATCTAGCTTGTTAGCAGAATATTTGTGTTGCCACAAATGAAGCGCAATTAAATTTTTTGTCTAGGAAAATAGCCCCGAAACAAGTGCCATTCATCGCCCAGTGTGAAAGCATTTTTCTTACTCGGTTCAGCCAATTAGGCATTGGATTCCAGAGAGAGCGACGGCACTTGAAAAAAACTGACCACGTTCCTTCTGTATTTAAAGCAGCGCTGTTATTTAAATTCAGACGCATCCCACTCAGAGGTATCTTATCTATTAGCAGACTGCCACTTAATGAGATAAAGCGTTTGTGGCTAGTTAGCGGACGGGGGCCCTTTCAAGTCGCCGCTGTTTGGGGAAAGGGGGCCCGCTGTGCTTGTAATCGCGCGCGGGCGGATGCTTCGGAATGCCGTTAATTGGCCCCCTCCGTCGAGGCACGCGCCCTGGAAGCGGGCCAGGGACCCACCGGAGGAGGCCATTTTCCTTTATTGATCCAAACTGCAACCGAATCCGCTGGAGACAGGAAAGGCTGCTGCAGAGAGCACGCGCCTGAAACCCGAGCTCGAAGCCAACTCCAATGACCCTCAGTAATTCTGGATTCATTACTTTTAATTTCTCCTGTACGAAGCATTCAGAAAGAAAGTCAATCGTCAAAAAAATTTGACCACGGTATCCTGTTAAATTAAATTGTTCAGAAATTTACAATGGGCATTCTTCATTATCCTATGAAGCTCAAAGTACAATATTCTATGGAAATATAACAAAGTCGAAAGGAGAATTCTTACACTGGATACGCTTAGGTTATCAGTCTTGCCTCTATTTGAAATCCAGTCACCCATGTAGTTTGACTGCGGGATATTTTCAATATTTTTTTTTTGTTGTTGTTTTAAATAATTTATATCAAATATAATTTTACTAAAAGATATGAGATACTTATATCAAAGTATATTTTAAAATAATTATGACTTTGTCAGCATATGATAAAAACATTCTGTACGAAATATTAAAAAAAACAAACTATTGTTCTTATAAATTTTCATTAGGTTTCCCATAAGTTGAAATTTCTCTACATTGATTTCCAACCTTTTCTAATTAAACCATGGCTATTCAGTAACAGAAACTCTTTTCGCGGATTTTTTTTTTCTTTTTATTTGTGAAAAAGTTCTGATTTGTATTTAGTATGAAACAACAGCAACTCTAGATTTTGATTCAATCAATTAATGAACTCAGTTTAGATTCTCTTCTAGTGAAACAAAATTTAATAGTGATTCTTAAAATGTTAAAGCTAATTAATAAAAATTAATTTCTAATCCTTTTGACGAAATCATTCTATTACGTATTTTTACAAAGTTACACCTATTTTAAATTGAGGCCGGACTTTTTAGATTTTCTATATTTTTATTTGAAGGAGTTGAGTATGCAGTCCCTTTTATCTTCCTTTATTTTATGCATTCTTAAATAGTTTAGGAAACAATAAATTAAATTAAATAAAAACAATAAATAAACAAATCGGAGGAAACAATAAATTATGACTTGTTCAAATGAGAAGTCTCTACTACTAATAAAAGTGAATGTGTG
Organism: Argiope bruennichi; assembly: GCF_947563725.1. NCBI lineage: Eukaryota > Metazoa > Arthropoda > Arachnida > Araneae > Araneidae > Argiope > Argiope bruennichi. The sequence goes on from NC_079160.1 coordinate 15,669,603, forward strand.
TGTATCCATGTATTGGCATTCAGCACGGATAGTTATAACTGGAATTACATTTGGTACAAACTTGTAGAGGAAACTAGGAATGTATACCTACGCTCTAGATGTTTTAATTAAGAAATTATTTTTTTTTTAAATTTTTTCTACGATACCTTTTGGAAATGTTTTCTGTACTCCTTTTTTAATTTCTTTTAAATAAAAAATTACATTTTTTTTAAAACTATACAAAATTAATTGTCGTGAAACTACCTTAATTTTTACAAATTTTAAAAACTTTTTTTTTCCCAATTTGAGACAATACTTCTCATTGTTATAATACAATTGAACTGTTTTAATCATTTCTAAAGACATTTAACTGACATTTCTACCCCCCCTCCAAATTATTATTTCATTTATATTTTAGAAAACAATTTAAAAATACATCTTTTTATTTTTATTTTAAAATTAAACATAGACATTGCAGGTAGGTATAAAATGGAAAATTGTCTCAATTCGATTTTCATAAAATAGTTTTTCTTTCCCCAATAGCCTTTAAATAACTTTTCAAGATAATGTATTTCAAACTTCAGTATTGTAAATTTCAAATATTAGCTCCGATTCAAAGAAGAATGTTATTGGTGAAAGATGTTATCTTGGAAAGATAGCTAATGATCAAACAAATGTTCTCCGTTTCTTAAGAACGCTCTCGCTTAGAGGTAATGTAAAAAACATGTGAAAAAAACGAAAACAAACATATACATAAATAAATTTTAAAACATTTCTTTTTTTCTCTTTAAATTCTTTTAAATAATTAATATTAATAAAAAAATAGATTAAAAATCTCAAAAAAAAAGCATTTTTTTTTATTAGTGATATTGATGAGTTTCATTTTCTAAGGATTCTATCTTAATTATTTGCCAAGCTCCCATATTGGCTAGTTAAGGTCTGGTAGCAATAAAGAATAAATATTGACTTTGACTACTTTAAATTCCAATGTTTGTAGAAAGCAGAACTGTTTAATAGTATAGTTAAAGTTTCGAAATTCACTATAAGATACCAGAAAGGAAGGGATGATTGAAATAAATATGGCAAAATAATTCCTTCTTCTATAAAGTTAAAAATCACTCATTTAATGATATTTTTGCAAATGTCTAAACATTATTGAAAAATTAAAAGCATGATGTTTGAGTTTCAATTAACAACAGAAAGTTGACAATCGTTACTTTAAAAAAAAAAAAACCCTCTAGAGAATATTCAAGAAACTTGTGATAATAATCAGTAACTGAAATTTCAAATTAAAAAGGATTGTTGAAATTTAGGGAGAGAGGAATAAAAACAAGTAATCTAAAAAGTTAAAAACCATTCACTTAATGAAATTCACTCAAACTTCCTATGGTGATAAATGAATAAAATATTGGAGTTTCTGTTTATTTCAAAATATTGATAATCTATGTCTTAAAAAAAAAAAAAACATTTTCAACTCTGAAGAATATTTAGGAAACTTATATCGCCAATCAGTAATTGAAATATCAAGCTAATATCGCCAAAAGCACAACAAATTGGCTTTTATAAGCTTGCGGTAATGGAGCAAGTCTTCCTTCCCAAGATTCGCCAGTGGTTTGCCAATGATGACGTCACCCAGGTGGCTGAGTTCGTAGCATGTGGCGTCGACAGATTCCTGACGGATCTGTGCCCTCCCCCCTTCCTCTACACCTCCACTCTCTTCAGAAGCCCTCCAATCATGGGACGGGAGAGAGCACCTTCCCGAATATCTACATTCCCCAAACATCCCCTCTTCGAAATGCGGGGCGGTGGTGGTGGGGATTCACTTACTCGAACGAAAGGGAATCGCCGAATCAACGGAATCGATTGAGGATACACCGCAAAAAATATTTTGGTTAACATCCTGAGCTTCGGTGGAAATGGGGGCCCCGTTTTAATACTTTTTTTATTTATTATCCCAGAGTCCGTGATACTGCTACTCGTTTGATCTTGGCTTTGAAACGGGCTATTTATATGCTAGACACCAATTGAGAGACTTCTTGAGCATACAAAACATCCATCGGAAGTACAAGAACTTGTGTGGTTTATAACAAATCTTTTAATCGATCGTTAGCTTTAATGATTATCTCATATAGATTTCTATGCGAGATATTCATCAAAGCTAAACTATGAGATATTCATCTTGAACTAAGATGGTGAGTGAAGATGTTATTTAAGAATGCTAAAATGATAAGTTAAAAATATATTCATTATATGTCGGGAATATCTTTGGGTGCAAAAGCATGGATTTAAAGATAATAGAGAAATTAATCTTATTAATTGAGTGTGTTTCGTTTAAATCATTAATATCCCAACTATAAAATGGATACCATAAAATAGAAAGAGAAAGAAGATGTAAAATTAAGAAATATTATCTTTAATTAATTAATGAAGTCTAAATCGGAATCAAAACATTTGCTAGTGCCAAACTTGAATACCCTTCTTAAAAATAGCAAATTGAGTGTCAGTACATTGTGATTTGAAACATTCGAGAACATAATATAATTTGATTAATTCAAAAATTCGAAAGCGAAAAATTTAGTTTATTACAAGAGAAGGCAACAATTTTTTTAACCTAAAAATGATCATAATTTATTTTTACTGCTTAATAGTTTTATAGTAAATCTTACGATTAATAAAATTGAATGTGTGTTAAATGTGTGGTGGCGCTCTGTAAAAAATGAAATAGAAGCACAGTGTAAAATAGAAGTACAAATTTGATATATTATATACGTTGGAGGGTGGGAATATGCATTTCGGAACGAAATATTTTGAAGTTTTAATCATTTAAAAACCAAGCGATGTTTTTTGGTCTTCTTTTCTTCGCAATAACTTCGGAAAATATTATAGCAGAAAATAAAGTTTATATCATAGTAAAATCCAAAAAGTATTTTTTTGTATCATTAATTTTATTACCAGATATTTTTCGTATTTTTTAATAATTTTTAAATAAATATTTTAAGCGTGTTTTATAACAGTATTTCATCGATGAAGTGAAAGATCAGCATCATCATTATTATTATTGCTATTAACTTTTTATTCATTTTTTTATTGCTAATGATCAAGATATGCAAATTCGGCTTATTTTTCCGTATTGAATAGATTTTTATATAAGCTATGTTTTTAATAAAATTTGTGAAATTTTTTTTTATAATTACAATTAATTTCAGAAAAAAATTAAGTGCACCCATTTTTAATCATTGCTGCATTTTTCCTCGATAGAATTAGATTCATAAAGATATAAGCAATAAATTCAGGAAATGCATAAGGCAATGAACAGAATGGTATACAGCTTCTAAAATGTATGCGTTATGTATTTATTATTTTTATATAAAATTTGAATTTTAAAAATATTTTGATGACAGAACCATTAAATCCAAGTTACACAAAATATTTAATTGAAATTTTTAGCAACTGTTAAATCCAGTGAACCAACTGGTCGCAAGGGGAGGCTAATTATACATAATTTTTAACAACATAGCAATTTAATATATAGTGATAGATTAAAAAAGCATAAAATTAAGAGTTTTAAATTAAATTTTTTAAAAATTTATAAGTTTGATTATTTATGGTGATTAATATTACTAATTTTAATAAATATACATTATACAGTTCTTTTTAAACAACAGCTGTACAATACAACTTAGATATAAATAGTGTAATTCGAATTATTAACAATTCAAATTTTCTCTTTCAATATGAGGAAATTTTTTTACTGGATCCATTGAACGCTAGTAAGCTCTCCTGAGGATTAAGGTTCTTGAAAATTACTCTTTAATTTTCTCCAAAAATAGAAATGTAATTAATTAGCGGAAAAAGTGCTGAAATACAAACATTTTTTTTTAGAATTTTAATTGTGGTTGTGAGTTGTTTAAAGTGAATTTGAATCATATAATACGTTTTTTCTATCTTATGTCTGCAGTGAATTTAAGAGATAAAATAAATACAAAAATAGAAAAAAAATCATTTAAATGAAATTGCTGTTGAAGTTGAATTAAAGACAATTTTTCAATAAATCAAATTTTACAGTGATTATATATAAATTGATAGTTTGTTCGACATTGTTACAACCCTCTACATATAGGGGATATAATAAAGTCTAATAAGACTAATTTGTTAAGAAGCAATCATTAATCTGGTAAATAAAAGTAGTTAAGATAAATTCGGAACAAATTTTGCAATTGTTGTCATTTTTTAAAAAATTAAAAATAATAGTATAAGAATAAGAAAATGTTTAAATTTTTCTTGTGAGAGAATAGTCATGTCTATATGTTTCATTAAGTATGTTCTAAATTCCAAAATAATTTATTAATTAGCCATCCTCATTACCAATCGCTCCAGAGATAATGGGGTATTTGGAAACACAAGTTTCGGTTTTGGATCATTTTAATAAATTTATTTGATGAGAATCTGTTTGAAACGGTTAAAAATACCATATATTACCTCAGACTGCAATTCAGTACCTATTCACAACTATCCAAGCTGCAGTAAATATCTTTTTCTGCATATCTTTTTTAGTGAAACTATTCTCTATTTCATAAAATATCGTATACATATTATCATAATTATTTAAGATCTGCAGTTTGGAGTACATTTTAATCAATTATTCCACCTCCAAATTGAATTGAAAAATTGAGAAATGAACCTTTATAAAAACAAAAAGGGTTAATATTATCAGAAGAAAATATTTAAGATTTAGAAATACTTACTAAAATTAGTAAGAGGATTAGTATCTCAATTTAGTAACAGACAGTAGTGCTTTCACTTGAGTGCACAATCTACTATTGTACTAATTTTTTTTTTTTTAAATATTTACAGTGTACGGGAAAAAAAATAACTTTTTTCCTGTCAGTTACTTCAGTGATAGGATTTGGTATTCAAACTTTTGTTTAATACGAGCGAATCGCAAATTATAGTCTGTGTATTTTCAATAGACGATTCAAGGTCACATTTTCTACCTTGTTATTGGTTTCTGGTACCAGTAACGAAGTAGAAAATGCGACCTTGAACCGCCTACAGAAAATACAGCCTATAGTTAGCCATATTCAAATCAAAGTAGGATTTAGAGAATTTTTTTGCTTTATAAAACTGTCCTTTCCAGTTCATTACCATCAACTCCACCAATCCTGTTTTGGTTACATTCCTGCCTTTATTCTGACACCTTCAACGCTGTTATTCAATATTTATATATACAAAATATAATATAAACAAAAGAGTAAAAAAAACAAATAAAAATATAACAACAGAAATAACCAACAAAGAGAAAACCGAAACGATGTAAAGAAGAAGAAAAGTGATTAAAACATATGAAAAAGAGGAAAAAATAAAACTCATACGAAGCAAATATGCAAAATGGTGCAAAGCAATTCAATAAACGCTGTGGCAGTAAACTATAAATCAATATTAAAAGTGAAAATAGAATGTGGAACCCAGTGAAGAACATCATTCTGTTTTCACTTTTAATATATATATAATATATAATGATATTTTCATTCTAATTTCAATTTAATTAATTTCCAAGATTTTCTTAATTTAGCCCATAGTAACTTCATTCTAAAAACATTCTCTTATTTCGTGATCCAATTCCACTTTCGGTTTAATTAATCCCTTTGTAAAAATAATGAGCCATCAGTACTACGTATCAAATGAAAGCGATACTTTCTTTGCCCTTGTCAAAGATCATTATATGTATTCCATTGGCACGTGGCCGGAAATCCCATGTTATATAAAACCAGTGATCATTTGTTTCGTCCCTTTTTTACTTCTGCCTTTGTGCCGCGCTGATCCCTTCTTGTAAAAAATCATGTCTGCCACTCGGAATAGAATAAAACGAAATTAAAAATGCAACGTCTCGTCTAGGTTTTCAACCTGCACTCTACTTCAACCAAAATAATGTTATATGTTGCTACAAATTTTTGTTTTTTTTACAAATACCGTCAATCAATCGTAATAGGGCAGCGCATTTAATCGCTAGTTCAGCAGCTTGCTTGCTGTCTAATCCTCTCCAAATTTTTACTTGTCGGCGACTCCGACTACTCTCACACACGATTTCTTACTATCCACACGACTTCCTCTGCAGCTTCAGAGTTCCTGTCTTTTATAGTTCCGGGAGGGGGGGGGGGCTAGAATCTGCCAGACGAATCAGGATGTATCCGGATGTATCTCGGTTCTTACTGGATGGATCATGAAAGTTCTCGAACTTTCCAGTATTATCCATTTAGTCGCCAAACTCGACAAATTCGTCGCCAAGTCACCAAATGGTCGCCAAGCTCAGCACGCACAGGACAGATCTTACAACAGTTTTAACAGTTTGTCCCGCGATGACACTATTCGTGCCGGGTAGCAAAATTACAGATTTGTAACAATATAATATTAGTTATCGTCATCAGTGTGTTTTCATCCATTCTCGACGACAAATGGCTTAAATTTGCTGTTAATAACCAACTTTCTTATGTGAATGTTAATATATAGGAATGTAGAATATATGCTGGATTTTTTTTTAAAGCAGTCAGCTATTATGTTGACCTAAAGCGTTAATTAAGTTGACTTAAAGGGTTAAACATTCGAAATACATAATAAAGATATGCTTTTAGTACGTTAAAATCTTGCTCCCAACTCTCTTTGAATAAAATTCTCAAAGATAACCGATGATACTAACTAAACTGTTAGAGTTTCTGATTACCCTTGAAATATAAAAAGAAAGAAAGAAAATACAAAAATGAAAATTGATCTTTCTTCTTAATTGAAACTTTCTGTGTACTTTGAAATGAGTAAAGTGGACGAAAATAATGACATTTTCTTTTTGTTTCATTACAAAAATATAAATTTATATTCAACTGAATAGCATTGTAAAAAGTATTGTTCAGTAAAATGGGTATTTGAAGGGTGTAGAGGAAAAAAATATTTTTCAAAACGATCTTCTAATTAGATTTAAATATCTTTGAAATATTCCAGGATTTCTTAATTTTGAGGAAATTAAATAAAATTGATAATAAAAAATCTATTAAACGTTAAAAGAAAACAAAGCGTGCATTTTATGCTTTGAGTTTAGGTAGTTAAACAGCAATTTTAATTCAAGAAAATAATAAATCCTCATTAAGTATTAGTGCGTATGCATAAAATTATATTTAAAAAAATTTAACATTTGATTGGAGCAACAAAGTCATACACAGTTTTGTTCCAAATAAATTTATGTAGGATAGCAAGGGGAAAAAAAGTAAAAATTAAATCGCCTCGATTATTTTTAAATTTTGAAAAATTATATATAAAAATCATTTAATTGTTTTAAAATAATAATATATTTCTTTTTAAAGTGGTTTTTAAAAGATGTTTGACTTATTTATATCTTTATAATATGTTTTAAACGTTTCATAACCCTGAGTGATTAATTCGCAATAGTGCCTAATAGAGTCCACCTTCCCCCTTAACTGTTAAATACCACAGACCCATTAACTTGCCTAACCCTGCTTCTCTCCTAACTTAATTATTCTTACGCAGCTAAAGAATAAATATTATGCCTTTCGGACACAAGGAATTTGAAACGAAAATGAAACTTAAATTGTAGGTGGAATTGGATATCAAGCGAAATAAAATTTTCTAATGAAATTATTTGGCTCAATTTAAATTTATTACTTAAATTGTTATCGATCATTCAATTGTTGTTGTTAAAAGTTTAGTTAAGCATTTCCTTGACTGTATGGGTATTTCTTTTAATTGTATAATATGTTATTGGAAATAAAATAAATTTTAGAAAACAAATGTATTCATTTCAAAATGTAAAATAAAAATAAAACAAAAACCTCGTATCTGGATTCAAAGGAAAATATCAAAATTAAATATAATCAAGGAATTGGATTTCTCTTAATTTTAAACATAATATAGAAGCTTGTGGAATTTTCAGAAAAGATAGTTTTATACTAGAATACTGCCAATAACTTTTTAAAAGCTTAAAGAGTATTAATTCATAAAGGAGCAGAAAATCTTAGTTCATTTACATGTGATTTCGCAATTTCAAGATAAGGAAAGGAGGAAATATTTATTTCTTTTTATATGAAAATACAGATGGGAGATTTTATTTCTGTAATTAATATATATATATTTTTAAAATCTATTGTAAATAGCTTTTGCAAATAATTATTTTTGAATTTCTGTCTACAAAACTATGAATCGTATTTGGAAAAACATATGGGAATAAAGATGATATTTCTGTAAATATTTTGATAATTATATAATGAATGGTTTATTTAATTTTTTTTTCAATTTTAATATATTTTATAGTTTAGTTTTATATATTCCACTTGGAAGGCTAAGAGCCTTTCTCCCATTAATCGCCATGTGGTTTATTTACAAATTTATACATCCATTAAAAAAAATCATTTGTGTAATTTTGATTATTACCATTTTGTATTTTAATATTTAATGAGATCATTTACGCTTTAGATGTACTATAGTTGCGTTATGCTTGTTTCAAATTGCTGAATTTCCTGTAAATCTCATTTATTCTTTTCAAATTTTTGTTATTATTTCTGACAACTTGTTGCATATTGAGCTATATTTTTTATATACATTTATTTGTATATTTTTAAAAGTTAACAAACTCTGTTATCATTTAAGCATTACAAAACTTTACCTTGTCATCTTAAGTTAGCACGATTGCTATAATCCTTGCAATCTTTGTGGTAATTTTTTTGTTTCTCTTTGCCACCAATATCACGACTTCCTTGTGTTTTCTGACCTCTTTTATACTGGAGTGTTCTTCAGAAGAAGCAATGAATTCTCTATAAACAAAGACTTCATTTGATCCTTCTGGAAATATACGAATGTATCATCCTGCTTTTCATTTAATACAAAGCTTATGATAATTGACAAAGTGATAAACGAACAGAGTCCCAACATTACAGATTTCTATTCAATAAAAATAAGAAAAATATTGCTATCTAGAAAACACATTATTTTTGTAAAAAAGTTATTTTTGGCCTTTACATTATTATATTTCCATGTAGAATGTATTGGGTCTTAAGTGGTTTTTATTTAATTTGTATAATATTTGTAAATATAACATTTTACAACGGACTTTTCACTCTCTTGTGCACTTGAGTCATAAATTTTGTCTTTTTGTTTTTGATAACTCAATTAAATATCACTCATAAAACACTATTTTAATTTTTTCAGAATTTAGCTATCCATTCATTTGATTAAATATTGATTTCATACAAGATACACCACTTGTAAGTGTAATTGAGAAAAAAAAAATCAGTAACTAAAATTTAGAATAATTTTTATAATATTGAATTTTTAATTTATGACAATGAATTAATTTATAATAAACTAAATGTGAAGAAAGCAATTAAAATAAAATATTCCACTTTATGATTCACTTATAAAAGTGAGTTTATAAAAATTGCTTATTTTAAATTTATGTTTTAAAATAAAAAATATATCAAAGATAGAATAAAAATATGTATTGATCTGTCCCCATGATTCATTATTATATAAATATTATTTATTTAAAAGAAAAAGCACTTTTCACAAAATCACTCCCCATTGAGAGAGGGGAGAGAGATAAATAAGAAGTTTATTTGTTAATCAGTTATGCATATTATCTATTATTATATTAATAAAAGTTAAGAGGAAATTAATGTTTTAACGAACAATTAAGAAAATTTGCAAAAAAGTGTCTTAAAGTTACCTGTAATGTCCTGATCTAGACTGATCAAATATCGAAGCAGAATTTCCAGACAATTCTTTATTTTTCAGCCCTATATATACAAAGAACAACTTGTTCTAATCTTGGTTAAATAAATAGTTATTTACACCTGTAGTAGGAGATACAACAGTCAAAATCTAAGGTTTTTCTTGAAACTCAGTTCTAGTTCTTCATCTCGTCAACACGACTATTCCAGGAGTAGCTTCTCAGACTCTGAACTCATGGGCGTAGTACAACAGTTTCTGCAATTCGTTTCTTCTCTCCTCTTTGAAAAAAAACATCTCCGTGCTTTATTTCGGCGACAATCTCCGCCTCTTAATTTACATTGGTCATTTGAGCTCTCCTTCGGCCAATCGGGGTTCAGCCATATGCTCTCGCAGCGGCGCCAGTGGTTCTTGGGAAAGTCCTTTCACAAAGAGAAACATCTAGCATTCAGATGTTTGGACACACCTTTCTCTTTTAAGGTACTATCAATACCTCTGGAACGAGGAATTCCATATGTGGTCTTTCATTGTAATCGCTAATGAACAGATACGAGACCACCCAGGTGAAAAGATCCACCATCTGGCTATCTCGAGGAGTTTAGTAAGTAACAGCGACGACACAGTGAATCAGTACAACGCTATGTCTTATCAGTACTGGGAAACGGGGAATTTTACAACCTCATCTAATAATGAAGTTCAATACAATAAGTATTTCGAAATTTTTAGAACTATTTCAAAGCCATTTAATTAAAGCTTGAATTACAAAGATTATTTTTTTTTAAATGTCCAATCTGATGACTTTTTTCTACATTATTAAATCTTTATCTTCATTTCCGTGACAGAAGACATTTTTATAGTATTTCCTGCTGCGCTGATTTCTATTTTTTACCATCGTCCCTCAATCGTGGTAGGTTTGCGTTTAGAAAGAATTCTTTTCGACAGACCGAAGGGGCAATAGCAAAAAGGTGAAACGTCAGGGGACTCCACAGGGAATGTTGAAAAAGTATTTATGAAATTCTTGTATCATTCTTCATTTTTTCAAGAAATGCAGGAGTACTTTTTGAAGTATAATTTTTTGATTTTTTTAATGTCGATTTTTTGATAGTCACTGAAATAAATATCTCCTTTCAAACAGCAGGCATAAAACTTTATCTTGATAGACGATTAGTTGGTTTAAATACTTTTTTCCGTTTTTATTTTCGATTTCTCACTACACCAGCTTTTGACACTCATAAACCCCTTATTGAAATTTTATTTGCATTGATAGAATCAGCTTTCAATATTCTTTTTTTCGTCGTTTTCAATAGTAAATAGACACATTTTTACTGCAATCGTTCAAGTAAACCAGGCTTCATCAAAAGTCTCAAATATATTACCACTAATCCCTTGTTAAATAGTTTTCATACAGGCCTCTACAAATTTTGCTTTGAATTACATGCCTCAGTAAAAGCTAGTGAATATACTGTGTGTGTTTTTTTAACCTTTTCTTTATTATTTTATTTATTGTAGCTACATGTGTATTTTAAAGACTTTCCAATTGACTTCTGCGTCGGTGAATTTTCTCTTATTAACAGATACTCCACTTTAGAAATATTTGGAACGATATCTACATTTTTCGGATATTCGTTTGAAATCTTTTTTCCATGTAGAAATGATATTTGATGGATTTTCCCTTTCCGATTAATAAAGTTCCATATTTCACACTTAGTAATTTTTACCATGCATTTCGCAAGTTTTTATTATTATTATAGAATAGAAATACGCCTTTTTGCAAGGCTCGAAAACATATCCTTTTATTCACGGCGTGTTGCCTTGAAAAAATAACTAAATATCCAATAATAATAATAAATTTAAAAGTAGCAGACGATATTATCGGATATCTTTATCAAAATCGTTCTAAAAATGTGTAAATAATATCTTCTGTAATTACGATCTATGTTGCTTGTTGTAATGTAAGCACTAATGTAAAAATCCATACAAATGTACTTTTCTGTTAATAGAAGCATTACTAATCTGTCATTTTATTATATATACTAAGCTAGCATGCTTATTTCTATTAACATCATGATTTTGTTTCTAACTCAGTCATGCGACTGTACAGTTTTGAAATGAGTTGCAGCATGCAATATGAATAAATAATGATGGTATTCAAAACAACGACGCTGAATGCCATGGTGACTTGAAACCTGAATTTGATCTGAGTTATAGCCAAAGATAATAAATTCATTTTTACATATCATTTAATAGTCCTGTATATGATTTTAAAGTATTGAAAACCAACTGATATCTTTAAATAAAATTAAAAAATAATAATTAGATATATTGAATTAAAATTTCTAATAACAAACCCTATATTTTAGCCGAATGTTTAGAAATTTTATATATCAGGTATCTGATATACCGTGAATTACCTGGGATAAATGCATTTTCAAGCATTTTTGAAACGTAAAACTTTATTTCCATGTCTTCTGACTCTTTGTCCAGCAAAATCCTTCTCGGACTCTTGTCTTCCTAGTTGGAACTTCATGGCATGAGCCTAAAAAACTCTTCCGATACCATTTTTTCTCCCTGTCAGAAGCCTTTATTATAATGAATTTTACTAGCATGAGTTGAAGTAACATTGTCTTTTTAGTATCAGTGTGCCTGAATGGTAAAATATTTTGTAGTAATTCTTCTTTTGCTCGCTAGGTTTCTTTCTTCTATAGATACGGACTCAGTAACCTTGAATGGTCTTACGCAAATTAAGAAATTAGTTTTTTTAATTAAATAAAACATTTCGTAGTAATTAAACTAACGCCACTGGGAAGGTAAGATTCTTTGACAAACAACGCCTGAATTGAACAAAAGTAGCTGATTTATATGGATTGATTACTGCTAAAAAAGAATTTAGAAAATTGAACATGAACACTGGCTTTCATTTTATAAATGTGATCTATTGAGAACTGTAATTAAGTGTTTGGAGGATAGGACATATTTTAGTATTACTTTTGCAGTATTAGGCAACATTTGTTTTTTATTTAGCTGGCAGTAAGTGAAGCGAATTATTAATCTTCGAGTTGGCAACTGTTGAACCAAGGACTAAACCATTGATTTGTTCTGATTATCGTTACATTCAGTTCTGTATTTTGAGTTGTTATTGTTCCATTTTTTTTTTCAGTTTTTACATTTGTTGTTGCTGCAAGCGATTTATTTACATTTTCTTTCTGTGCTTTTATTTGCCTATTGCTTTATATCTCATTTCTTCCTGTAAAATTGTGTGATATGTAACACAATATTTGCTATATATGTGATAAAGTAACTCTTGATTCAGATAAAATCAAATCATTGATTGAATTAGTTTATGATCATTATTATGATTGTCGAATCAGAGACCGTGATAAATCATGGGCACTGATTATTGTTTACAAGCATTTATGCCAGCAGATTACAAAATGTGATTAATTGTAAGCGTATGTAGAGCATTGTTCTTGTACTGATCATGTTTTGGAGAGAAGTAAAAAACATTTAACAGCCTGCTGTTTCTGTGCGATACCATCTGTTTGACAAGAAATGAAATTAACTGGAATGTGCTTCCCAAAACTTTCTCGCAGGCTCTGTAATAAAGGTGTTATCCCACAGAATGCTTTGCGTGGCATTCATGTACAATAGTAATGAAGTATTAACCGCTGATGTAAATTTGGCATTTTTATTGAATCTATCGTGTGATCCTTGGCAACAATATTGGCAACTAATCCATGACAAGTGGTATTTGATGTATTTATTTTTGAGCTATCGCGTTTACATGCTTCTAAAAGTTAAGATCAATAGACAGTCAATGCCTCATTAGATTTGACTCAAAATTCGGTAAATGTCTACACTATAGATGTTAATTCTAGGGATGGAATTTTATCTATCCAGCACTCTTCGTTTTGTAGCTCTCTTGTAAACTTATATTCAAACAGCTGGAAAGACAAACTTCGTCTGAATGGATTTTGCTCAAAACTTGACAGAGAGTATATCAAATTTTACTTCAACCTTGTTCAAAAACAGTATAAAATGAGTCATTGGTTGTTTCTAAAAAGAGTTTATTACCTTTGCTACATATCAAAGCAAGAATAATAAATTTTTTAAAAGTTACATTCACTAAGAAGGTGAAAATTTCAAATATTTGACATCCATAATTGCTCGATTAAGCCACAAGAAGTGGAAAAAGGTATGTATTTAGATCTTAATATTTAGGAATTTTACAAAGGCAACAAATTCCACGACATTCTTGGAATCAACGATTGTGTGGAGTAATTTGAAGATTTCTTTTTTAAAGACTTTTGGGAGTTAAGTGTACTTACTATCAAGCATAAAATGCTGACTGAGCTATCCATATACTACCACAAGTTTGGAGCTCAAAAGTCTCTGAAAATTCAATCATAAATAATGAAATGAATTACAATTAATGATAGATGAAAATTGAATTAAAAATTGTTTTTTGTTTTAATTTTGAATGAAATTTTTTTGCAATCAAAACAACAATTTATATGTGTTGAAAATTTAAAAGAAAGCGTTTTCAGAATTTCTGGGAATCTTTTATTATTTAGCACGATACTATTTAGGATTGTGATTCAAAGGTTAAGACATTTCTATTTTGAATAAAAGATGATTAACTCCTAGCAATAGAATTACTTAAAAAAATTTAATGAGTATAAACTCATTTTTAAGCGTTGCTCTTCTTCTTTAAATAGTTTTAATTGAATAATTCACGCATTCATAAACACAACTTTTTATTCCTATTTTGAAAATCATATTATTGTAAGAGATCTTGAAACTGAATCGAACATAAATAACATTTAATTATGCTTATTTTTACATTAGATATAACATGAAATTTTTCTGACAAAAATATTATTATTTTAATCATCTATCACAATGTCATTAAGTTATTCTGACATAGCTATGTTAATCTTATAAATATAGAAATGGAAAAAGTAATAGAAAAATGAATTACAAACTAAAAATTAATGCATTATTTTGTCGTGAAATTAATTAATTACCTGGAAATTAAAAAAAGTTATAGTGTTTTTGCCTTAGTATTAAATTATTCGAAGTTGATTATAAAAAAAACAAAAAATGCACGTAGTATAAGCATCGCTCATACGGGGCCAACTATTGCAGCGCAATGGAAGGGCCCGTTTCCCTCATGATAATCACGTGACTCCAGGGGACAATGGCAAACAGTTTCTCCATTATTACAACCGTTTGCCAATGCCCTGACAACACTATTTCAGCTTTTCACATTAGAACAATACTTGGACCACAGCAGAAACACATCTATTGCGCGCAGTAGCTGGCCTCGCATGAACGGTCCTTACTATGCTGTGAAGTTACAGCATCCTCAAGATCACATTATATGAGTTTCTACTGGTTGCAGAAATTTAAATTGCCTCGTTTGATTATGTTTACAAAATTTCGTAAAAAAATTTTTGAATGATGAAATTGTTTCCTATTTGACATGATGTCCTAGAATTATTTCAGAAGTAATTGGTATATAACTGACCACAACAGCCGTAGTTCAGTTTACTTTTTGTTATTTAATTAAATATCGTAAAAAATAATTAATTTAGAAGGTTGTAAACAACACAATTGTTTCAGAATGGCATAAAGGAATGTCATTACTTACTACCCATACTTACTGTATTGGGGCAGTTCTTATGGTTGATAATCAAACAGACATATGCATTTCTACTTTCGTGATGATACTCATAGAAAGCCTGTTTCTTCATTCACCAGTAATGAAAGAGCGTAAGAAATTCAGCTTTGTAGTTTCCATCGAATTCTTACGTTTGCTACGCCCTGATGATCGTAAAATATTGAACTTAATAGAGAGGAGGAAAGAGGTGATGTGCCGAAGCACTCACTGTGTTCGAAAAGCCAACAAACAGCGTCCGACACATGTATTAATTTTGATATAAATCAAAGATATTTTTCATCTATTTTACCGACATTTTAAGGAGTATTTTTTAACGTAATTGGTAATAAAATCTTCAGTCGTAGTAAAAATGAGGGAAATTTGCTTTTTTTTCAGTTGATAATCGAAAACAGCTCATTCGTCTAGCAAAATATGATTGCGACTTTCAAATACTTGACACAATTATCCCTCAAATGTACGTGATATGCAACATCATTCATTAAAAATGTATATTGAGTAACAATAGAGTAGTTTTCCAAACATGTTTGTTTGTTATTTTTGGTTCTTCTGGTTTGTTATTCTGGTTTTGTTATTTTTTTCCCATCATTTGTTGTTTTCTTAGAAAAAATTCATGTTACTTATAAGTAATTTATATATTTCTCAAGACAATACTCTACGTGTTACTAGTATTATTTTATTATTAAATATTGGTAAGAAAAATAAGGTGACTTAGAAATCAATGATATATAAGAAATTTTACTACAGTTAATAGATTAAATACTAGTAAAGGTTATATTTGTAAGATGATTAACATACATCATTGGCTAGCTAGAGAGTGCAAGTTTTATAATTAAATAAAGTTTGGGTGCTCCATGTAAATCAGAAATCCAATTTTCATTACAGGTGGTTTGGAAAAAAAATCGGCTTAGTGTTTGGCAATTAGGTAATTTTCTTACTTTTTTAAATATTTGCCTTTTTTTCATCATTTCCTAATTGAATATTAATTACTTTAAATAACGACAATATAGAGATTTTTTTAACCCTTTAAAAGAAAACCATTGCTTTTCTAGTTATTATGCATTAAAATATTTACGGGGTTGGTTTAAGTAAAGAAATTACCATAGCTTATTGAATACAATTAATGTGTTTTGTTGAGTTATTTTAATAAACAAATCGATACTTGTTACAACTCGAACGTAGAAATCTAAGATTCTGTATCATCAAAAAAAGTTTGTGAAAATTTGTACCAACCTCCTTTAAAGCATTGGGTGTTGTGAGATTACTATCTTAACTATAAGCTAATTAAAAATTAGATTGCTAGAACACTATTATGGGGGAGCAATGCTTTTTTGTGGAGCAGCTTTTAGTAGATGAAGTAAAATGGCCTTCCTGGTACGTTTAAATATTGAAGAATTTGGTGGCTAGTAAGCACCCCATGGACTCCGAAAGGATTAATAGAAGATTAGCTAAACGTTGGATATGATAACATTATAGCATGTTAATACTATGCAAATGAAATTGCAATCAAGATTGCATTTTTATTAACATTATTAAAATCTCTCTTCGCAGAGCTTGGAGGAAAAGTCTAAATAAGAGATGAGCCGGCACGGACATTGTATCGGGCTATCTATTTCATTTTTAACCCTTTCCTCCGAAGGGGGCGTTACATTTTTGATGGGCTGCTTCGGTGCGTGACCCGAAACCGAATACTCGTCCTCAATTATTAATCGAAAATGTTCTCCTGTCTTTGATAATGGAAACCTCGGCCAAACGGCTATAGAGATTTTTTCAATGATCAAACGATCTATATGCTCTTCTTCCCTTTCTCGTATATGAATTAACCAAAAAAAAAAATGTAATTGACGAAATATTCGAATTTGAGGAATCTACACCTTTTAAACATCCCTATGTCCGAAACGAGCATTCTTGGCATTATATCTATTAACATGATAATTCAAAAGCGGAAAGATTAAAATATGGTTTTTGTGCCAAATTTTTAAATTTCTGTCCAAATTTGAAAGAAATTCATTTTGTGGAATTTTGTCTGTCCAGTTGTTCGAGTAATAGTGGGCCCGATAGCTAGAAGTATGAAAGAGCTAGATAGATAAAAATTTGGTGTATCGATTTATAGTCTAAAATATAGATCCGTATCAATTTACTATGGGAGTGACCGTGATTGTTGGACTGTACTTTTGAATACATGTAAAGGTTTAAAGTCGTCTTATCTCAGGTAAGCGAAATTTGGTTTGTAGTTCTGTAATGAATACGAAAAGCAAAATATTGGTATTCTGTTTATTCTTTGATCTGTCTGTCTGTTCTGCTCTGAATTCCATGAAAACGATAATTTGAAAATACTTGTTGTTGTTATTGTTGTTTCTAATGGCACTTGCCATGGATAAGCTCATTGACGAAGTCCGCGATTTTAAGCCGTGGGTGCGTCTCTTGTTTTTCAGTAGCGCCAACTAGGACCAAGAGTATGTCTTAGCTGCTCACGCATCACATTCACTGGCACAGCCCCTTTTTACAGGAGGACGCATTCACGCCTTCACACATTTCACAGATAGAACAGAGGAAGAACAACCATGCCCGAACCGGGACTCGACCCCAGGGATCTCAGATCACGGGGAAGACGCGCTACCCCTATGCTAGGACGCCGGTTGAAAATACTTTGAACGGAATAAATGAAATTCGATATGCTGCCTGTACATTAACTTTGTAAAATTCTGGAAATTTTGAGCAAAATCCATTCGCAGGAAGTTCTTCATTTGTCTGTCCGAGTGAAAATATACGCGATCATAGCAAAATCAAAAGAACTAGCTGAAATTTGGCGAATAGTTTTAACATTTAAATAGTATATTTGGCGTAAGATTTTAAATCTATCAACGAGTTGAACCATCTGCCAGTTTTTACATTCACGTGCATATAAATGTGACAGCTTAACAACGCAATGGCATAGATAAATGAGATTTGGCATTTGATTTTGTTATTAAAATTGTAGTTTTATTTCAAATTTTGGTTCATTCAGTCGTTACAAAATATCTATATTAAACATACTCAAATTTCTTCATCATATTACAAAGTACAACGCATTCATGTGGAAATCTGAAAATAAAAGTTTGGGGACTCATAGCGTTCACGGCCTTCCGCAAGATGTACAATCCTTTTGTGGAGGATGGGGTGATAGGGTCTTCATTAGAGAGTATGCATGGAAGCTTCGGAGAAACCTTTCTCATTGATTTTAGGATGTAATTTTAAAGATTATTATTAGTCTACTTTTTTTCTATTTTGTTTTGTCTTTTTATAATATGTTCGTTTTTAATCTGATTACTTTTTCCTCTTCTTTGCGTTTTTTTTTTTTTTTTTTTTCCCATTTTTTTCTCTGTTGAGTAGTTTGCGTAATATTTGAGCTATCCTTTAGATTGTGGGTGTATTTTCATTGTAGAAACATACTATTTGAACAATAAATTAACTTTTTCGGTTTTCATTTTCACCTTCACAGATGTGCTTTTATGGCATTTATTTTCTTTATGATGCAAAATGATATGAATGCTATGATTCTCAAATTTAGGTGGATTCAATTTTATATTATCTTAATTTTTTTAAAAATCATTTTGCACTTGAAACAAATTTGAAATTAATGTAATTAAGTATTTTCATTTTGTTTCGTCATTTCTTTCTACTGCCTGGAACTTCTACTAGCTTAGAACAAATTAGCTGAAACTTTTGTTGGAACTAGAAAGTACTTCAATATGGGTGAAGAACCTCAGCATTCAACCTTGCTTCTCAAAGACTCTTTAGGCCTTCATTCCCACGTGCTCACTTTGGAATCAATTTTCAAAGCAAATTCGACAATTGTCCGTGAAAAGGAGACCGATTATTGACGGTTTCGGTGGGAAAAGGCATAAAAGGGTTCGGTAGGGGGTCGCTCAAGTCAAACCGTTGACATGGATTCTTTGTCTGGAAGGAAAGCTGGCATGAAATTGGCGTCTTCAGATAAGAACAGAAGTTGGCGACAGTAAACCCCCTGTGGACCTACAAAGGGCGGACGACCATCGTAAAACTCCCACCAGGGGTTCAGTGTCGACCTATTCTTCGGTTGACCACAAACGCTAATCACTACAACACCCCCCGATTAACGAGGACCCGGGGAACGTGGGAAAACCGCACCCCGTCCCCCTTGCCAATTCCCGGAATGCGAAGAAATGGAATTTTCTGTATATTTAGGTGGACAAGAAAAAAAAAGAATATGGGGGGGGAGAGGATTCTGTAACCGTAATCACTCGTGAGATTAATGAAAGGGAAAAAAGGGTTGGGCTTCTAATTCGCTTAATGAAAGCCCCCTCCACTCTCCATTTTCTTGGGGCGCAAAAACAGGGAAATGCAATTAAAGGAATGAGAGAGTGTCACATTTTCGAATGGAAACAGAACGCATGTGGGTTTTTATTTCGGCACGTCTCTCATTACCGTTGCCACCTGAGCGTGCCGTCGTTATGCAGCCCCCCCCCCATAATTGCCTTCTGATAATCCATCTTTTTCCGCGCCTAATGGATTCTTTAAATATTTGCCCACCTTTTTTGGTTGGGCTGCGTCTTCATTCGCCGGGATTAGCTTAATTGGTCCCAGATCGCTCGGCCCGCTATTTTCTGCCCTCAGAATAACCCTTTCTTGAAAAAGGGTAGCGACAATCGAACGTTATAATAAGAGAGAGGGGGGGGGCATAATGATTAGTTTTTCTTCCACACCCATAGGAAGGCAGAAAGAGAATGGAAACTATGCGTAAAGTGGAAAATGATTCCGGTGTGAAACAAAATGGTGTTGTTCCAACTTTCATTAGCCTAGGCTTTCCAGTTTCTTTACACTTAAATCCTCCACAGGTGTTAATTAAACAACAGTCAAAATTATTAAATTTAATGGAAATGAATCACATTTTTTTGGTCTATGTCATTAAGAGAATGTAGAAACAAATTAACAAACATTAGAAAATATTGACATCATTTAAACCTAAATCCACTTCTATTCATTCAAATTACCAAGCATTAACAATAAACTTATCATTTAACTTTCATGTTATTAACTTAAAAGTAAATATTAAATTTGAATCAGGAAGCTTTTGAAATTTTTTACATCAGGTTTCCAGGTTTCTAATTTCTTTTTTAGCTTTTCCTTGAAAATAAATAAACAATCATAAACTTAAAATATTTTTAAATGAATATTTCAATAAAATATTTCATTAAAATATTTTTTTGTGAATTTGAATGCACAAACTATATAATACTTTCTCTGCATATAAAAACTAAACCAAAGTCAGTCACTTGTTTACTATGAAGCATGCATGCAATATCGAACTTATTTCGAATATTAGAATGATATCTTTCAAAATTTATTCATATTAAATGTATTACAGTAGATACTTTCTTGCGTTCGAAAATGACAAGAAAAGTAGCTCCAATGTCTTGTTTTTAGAACTATTATATTTGGGTTTTGGAGCTATAAGAAATCACGTTGTAAATAGATATGATCTAGATAGTGTCTACGTAATATCTATATGTGGTAAATAGATGTAATCTGCATAATATAAAAATCTCCATGTTTTAATTTTCATTTTAATGTTGTTCTTATGCATCAAACAGATTAATTTTTTTTTTTTTTTTTTATAATTTAAACGTATCAACCAACAAAGTTTTAATGCTTTATTTTTCACTGAAATTATAAATTCATAAAGTTAGTGAAACAGAAACAAATTTAAATATGTAAAGTTTTTCTTTTCGTTTTTTTTATACGGAAGAGATTTCCAGACAGATTGAACTGAAAATTTTCTTAATAATTACCTAAATCTAATAAGGGGAGGGGGGGGGGAATAACGTAAAACGGCCAAAGTGTAAATATCAAATTTAATAGAATAACAAAAAAAAAAAAAAAAAGCCGCAAGTTTTTTTTCAAAACTGGTTGCATCTTTCTCCTCGATGAAGAAGACGTGCAACATAGTTCTGATCAAAATAATGTATAAATCCACTCGAAATTATTTCTTTTTTATCAGTTGCATTGTTTGAAGCTCTCGCGAGAGAAACAAATCGGACTTGCTTTCGGAAGATCGAGTGCTCACCGAATTTGATTAATGAACGCGTTTACGGCGAGCAATCTGTTTCTCATTGAATCAGACTGCTCCCTGAATGAAATTGTAAGAACCAGAGCAAAAAACGATCCTCCGATCCTTTATTTAGATCAGTTGTTTCTTGCTTTAACAACATTGATATAAAAAAAATGAAAAGGAAAAGGGATAAATTGAATGGGGGTGGGCTGAAAAAGGGAATAAAAAAAAACCTGCAAACGGATTAAAGCATTTCTTTTTCATTTTCAGACGGCACCTGTTTTAAATGAATCTCTGTATGTACGGATTCGAACGAAAGAAGTAGCAACGAACAAATGATTCAGATGGAACAATTAAAACGCCGATGCTCGAATCGCAGCCCCTTTTCTGAAAAACGAAACCCGCTCATGTATTTTATGAATATTCATCCTCTAGTAGTAGAGTCACGTGAGATATTTTTTGGCAATTTTATTCCGAGCATAATTTTTTCATCTTTGAATACATCGAATTAAACAGATGTCTTGATACCGATCATCTGGCTCTCAAATAATAAATGTGGAAATTGCCCCTTTTCTTTTCCAGAAACCGTATGTTTATAAATATCAGTGAATTCAATTAATTGGATATTATCTGATTTCCAACATCTTACTCTGTGCTATAATAACATTAGCATTTTTCTACAAAAAATTTTTTAAGGACTTATTAAGATTAAAACTGTATGAAGTAATTGATATGTATATTCCATTTCATCTGAATGCAAGGTAATTACAGATGAATGCACCTGCTTTTGTAAAAGAAGTATTTGCATTTTTGCTTGCTAACAATAAAACTCTTGAGGTTGCTAAATTAACTGAATTTTATGTGCTGCAATTTCTGGTTTATTTAAGTCTAAGGTTTTACTTAACACGTTAAGTACTACATCGGTCATTGATAACTGACACTGAACTTTCCGTACGGGCCACGTCAGTCATTGAAGACTGATTTAAAATTTTTCGTAACACAGTGATAGACGCCAGTGGCTGACAGTATAAAAAACGATATAAAACAAAAATTACATCATATTAATAAATGCACCTAAATTTTCCTTATCAAAATATTTCAATGGAATTTATTAAAATATGGAAAATATCTTGTATGTAAGACGAATCTAAACATCGAGAACATCAGTGATGACACCGCTGGACAAATGGAAAGAAAGGCGATATAGGAGGGCGTTTAACGTGTTAAATACCATGCTGCAGATTACACATTATTCAAAGGAAAAATTCCGACAATAATTAGCTAGAATAGACGTATCAGATTTTTTTTATAGGCGGCAATTGCTCCTGTCAGGTTGGCTGTAATATAAATAACAAAATCCTTTTTCTTTTCTTTCTTTTTTTTTTTTTTTTTTGTAATACATTGTAAAAACTAAACTAAACTAAACTCAGTGGCATGACAGCCCATGTGGGCCTAGGCCTACTATGCCCAAATCTATTTTCTTGGCCGAGGGCCCAGGGATGCAAGGCATATGACCCGGTTAAGTGGTCAGCCTAACACGGAACCCCTAGTATTTAGTTCCCAAGCATACTTGGTCCTCAGTTTATCAACCCACTGAAGGGACCTTCCCACCCCGATTATCGAACCTCGGACCTGTGCGTTGGGAGCTCGAAGCGCTATCACTATGTTATATGCTGTAGAGTAATGATATCGAGAAAGTTTACGATTTGTATCAAAGTAAAAAATAATAAGATAATCAATTATTGCATAATATTTGGCATTTACTTTCCTAGTTGCACTGAATTTACACATAAATCTGACAGTTATGATTTAATCCATATCCTCTCAAAGGAACAAAGTTATATAAAAGCTACAATTTCGCCCAAAATCGTTGATTTTTTAAAAACATTTTCTCTCTCCTTCTTTGTCTCTGTCTCTCTCTCTCTGGTTCAAAAGAATTCAGTGTGATCGGTAGTAAATCCAGCAGGACGTTATTCGAAAATCCACTTCCTTTATTAAACGATCAGCGGCGGAAGAAAAACGCGGGAAACGTGCAGAGCGTGGCAATTGCAGTTTCCGAAGTGCCGGTGCTTCTCTACGCCTTGATGTATTTTGATGCGCAAATCGATGTGTTTCGGTGTTCTGCTTCCTTTCTCCATGTAAAATCGCATAAATCTAAAAAATTTAACCGGTTTAATTCAATTCTATTTTATATGTTTTTTATTATATATATATTGTTATTAAATTCTTATAAACAGAGATACATCCTTTCAGAAGTGAACTTAAAAAGTTTCATTTCTGGTTTCGTGGTTATAAATGCTCTCCAAAACTTTCTCTCATACTCTCTAATAAATGTTTTATCCCAGAGAACTTGTTGTATGAAGTTGGCGAGAAGGTAAATTTATCATTTTTACTGAATCTATCGAGTAAACCTTGGCGAGTTTTTGGCGATTAATCTCGGCTATGCGGTTAATAGCCCTTGAAACTCGAATTTGTGTTTTAGGCACGTTTTTCCCAATCGAATGAAACAAAAATTTGATTCGAGGTATTTTTACTGAACGTATCGTGCAAATCTTGGCGAGTTTTGGCGTAAACCTCAACTATGCGGTTAATAGTACCCGAAAACTGAATTTGTGTTTTAATTTGCTTTTTACTTAACCGAATAAAACAAAAATTTGCTACAAGATTAGTCTAATCACAAAATCATCTGCTAAGTTTGATATATTTAAGTCATTGTGTCTTTGAATTATTGCATTTGAAAATACAGACCAATAGACGTTCAATCCCTTGTTGTCTTTGATTCAAAATTTGATAAATGTCTATACTATAAATATTAAATCGGTGTACCGGATTTTAATCAATTATCTCTCTTCGTTTTGTTGTTATTGTGTTAACTTAAATTCGATCAGTCGGACAGATAGACTTTCTCCGAACTGATATTGCTCCAAATTTTATAGAAATCTGCAAATTTGATGTAAATATCATGTATTAAATTTCATCCATCTAGATCAAAGCGTTTTTTGAATATCTTTATTAAGATAAAGACTTTAAAGCCGGACACTAAATTAGCATCCATTCAAGTACAAACCAGTCATTGATATGGAGATTGGGATATATCAAAGAGACATACCCAGGCTAGATAAAATTGTTCGAGTCATTCGAATTCACTCCAACCCTCAGCATGTCTTGAGATATTGAATTATGAGAGTTAGCTCATGCGGTGACTCGAAGTATGCTGGAATTTCACCGAGAGATGGCGCTGGAAGAAATGCAACTATTGTTCCGCGTAATTATTTAATTCTTTCTTATATGCTGAAAATGCTATTTTTAAAATTTAACTTAGATGTATGTACTTCTAATTGTATAATTGTTATATAGGTTTAAGGAATTGGCCAGTGGCGTAACTGGGTATATACATATTCACTTAATGTATATACACTGCCAACTAAATCAGTCTCATCGATATTACGTGGCTTAGAAGTGGTAGAGAGATCGGAAGCATTTAATATTTGATTAATATGTTTGCAGAGTGTCTGCCTATAGAGGTTAAAATTTGTGAAGCCAAAATCGCATGATTTGTAATGAGCGCTGACAGTTTTTTATTCGATTAGTCCGATTTTATCCATTCCTTGTAGATATGTAAAGATTATCCTTTTAACCATATGATATTGCTTAATAAATTTAAATTAGTTTTTATTTGTCCTTGTTTTTCTTAAGTCAAATTCAAATCGTATCATTATTTTTATTTCTAAAGACCTGTCATTTCCAAAAGATAAAAAAAAAACTATAGCAATTTTCTTGACGCGCAACCGTTTTATCACTCCAAGTATCGAAATGGAAAAAATTAACAAAAAATAAAACTCATTCGAAATATTTCTCTGATTATAAAAATATATATAAAAAACAGTTTGCATTACAGATGAACAGATAAATAGCATTAAAAATCCAACAATAGTTTTTCTCTTTATTCTTCCAAAAAATAGAAAAAACGACTTCATTCCATTTAGGATAATTACTTTTATGAATTTTTTGCGTTTCAAAGTTTTGACAGTGAATGCTTTTAAAAGATTCTCTAATATTAAGAACAAAGAATTCGTTTTGTTATTGAGGTTCATTGTGAACATTCAACAAGTAACAATCAAATTCCATTTAGTTTCATGTATTGTTAAGCTAACCGCCTTTAGCGGTCAGCTCGTTTTATTTGTTTTATACCTGCCTTTAAAGATCAACTGATTCGAAAAAAATATTAATTATATAACATTTTACTGAATTTTTGTGCAAAATTTATTCTTAATTGCTTACTTATTAAAATATTTTTTAATTTAAAAATTAGAAAGCCATATAATTTGTATTGTTTTAAAAATCTTATTGTTTAATACATTGTACTACTTGCGTCACTAATTATTTGTCACTATTATAATTTTATTATTTTATTTAAAATTATTATTATTATTTACATTTAAGGGAGAATAGTTCATAATATATTTAATATACCAGATGATTATGTAATAAAATTTTCAATTTCAACAAAACCTGAGGCTGAATGTGAGTACTTTAAAAGCGTTTCAAAATGATCAAATTAAAAAAAAATCATAGTTATTTACTTCCTAAATTTAATTGTAATTGTCATAGTAATAAAAAAACTAGTATTAAAACCAAGTTTTTTTTTTAAACTTTTAAATATAGAAAAATAAGTCAACAGTAGAAAAATGAAATATTAGTAACAACAATCAAAACATTGGGAAACACAATGTAACATTATACTGATCTCTACCACTAATAAAAATAATAATAATAATGATAATGATAATGATGATGATGATGATGTGTGTGTGTGTGTGTCTTAAGAAATCAAACTTTCACTTATATACTATGGATGGTAAAAATAGGCATTTCGGAGAAATTTTTTTTAAAAATTAAATAACCTTGACTTTTAAATCAGTCAAATTAAGAGAATTTTTACAATTTTCTGAAAATTTTCGAAATTATTACAACCGAAAATTTATTTTTACATCATCTTAAAATTCAAAATATAAAAATAACAATAAACAAAGCCCTTCTATCTTTTAAAATCTTTATAGTCTGCTTTTAATTCAATTTAGAATATCTTTTGTACCAGACGATTTTAAAAATCCGCAGATAGCTCCACAAAGCGTCAATATTTGTTATATTAAGGCACTTTGTCCATAAATGTTGACATATAATCACTATTCGATTACTCCAACCTGCTCGAAGGCACACGGAAAAATCTAAATAACCAGAAGCCATGACAGCACTATGGTTGAGTTCTAAGAGCTTTATCAGCGGAGGTACAATCCTTCCCATAGGAGGGATGCCCCGCCATCGGTAAAGGTCAGTCACCTCACACCATTTTTGTATCCACCGGCCTGAGGAAACCAACCACCAAACCAGAGGATTCTCATCCCCAAATGTGAGTGCTCCCTGGGGATACCACTTCAGTTCAGTTAATGCTTTATTGTCTTATTGAATAGTAAGGTGGAATTTTAAAAATGCATTTCCCATTAACAGCCTAACAAAATTTATAATCTGAGTATCACCAGCTGACCTCCAAAGGCGGCTAGTAATTTTTTAGTAATATAAACAAATAATGAGATAAATTAATACTCTCATAGAAATAAGGTCTCAATTATTTCATATGAGTCGACTGGCTACATTAATATAGAGTCAAATACTGGCATTTGCTGCTTAAGAAACGTATTTAGCGATTTAGAAAAGAGGAAATGCCACCATATCGAGCATGATTAAAAAAATTAAAATTATTCAGATAATTGGCATAAAATTTCAAATTATTCAGGAACAGAATATTATTCTACGCTTTCTAGGAAAAAAATAAACTGTTATAAAACAGCTTAAGGCCCAAACTGAGCTGCAGTCTCTCAGCTGTCCAATCAGTCCGAACTCGGAATCTAATAAAATTGCAGCCGATCATCTTCGCTCGGATACAAAGCGGGGGAAGGAATCTCGTTATGAGGGAACTGTTTCTAAAAATAATTCTTCTCTGTCAGATGAAATTATAAAGCTAAAGTGGGGTGATTTATTTATCGGCGTCACTGATTTGTAGATTTTTGAGTCAATAATGAATCTCGAATCCATTATGCATGGATTCCATTTCATGGTTTCGAGCCGAAAGGGGTATGCTCTGATGGATCCATCATTTCCGCTGATGGATTGGCCGCTATTTGGGATGCCAATTAGGAAATGAAGCTTTAATATCTGTAGGTGGGATACATAAATTTCGAAAATGATTTGCCAAAAGTAGTCGGCTGAAAATGCAATTTCATGTCTGCGAGGGAAAAATTATAGCTTTACACTTTGAGATGTGTTCTCATCAGATTTGATCGGCAGACAAACCAATATGTTTTGCTATAAACGATGCTATAACCAATATTTTTGTTAAAAGGGCACATTTTTTGTAGTGTTAGGCATAAGAACAAAAACATAACACAGTTTTCTTAACCAATAATTCATCTGATCCTGAAATCTCATTGCAAAATTGCGCAATAAAGAGGAGTTCAGAATTAAATTAATCTTGCCTGTGACATATGATTTAAAAACGTTTTGAACTAGGAGGATAAAATTTGTTATATACTCTTAACACAAAATGTGTAGATTCCTATCAAGTTTCGAGCATATCCATTCAGAGGAAGATTCTATCTGTCCGGCTGTTCGAATACAAGTGAAAACGACAACTACAAAACGAAGTGAATATTTATAGTGCAGATGATACCTGTCAAATTTTTGCCAAATCCCACAAGGGACTCACCGTCTGCCAGTCGATACCTTAAGAAAATGCAAACGCGATAACTTAAAAGCAGAAGGACTTAAATATATCTAATTTGGTATGGGATTTTGTGACTACATTTGTATTCTATGTCAAATTTTGGTTTCAATCAGTTAAAAAAACGTGACTAAAATACAAATTCAATTTCCGCCTATTATTATAATTAATATCTATGCCATGGATTCATTAAGAAAAAACTCGCCAAGGATCACCCCATAGATTCAGTAAAAATGCTAAATTCACGCCAAAGGTTAATATTTCTTAAATATTGTACACCAACGCCAATGTGGGATAGTACCTTTACTAAACTGTGTCCGAGAAAGTTTTGGGGAGACCTCTCTGACCCTCCGCTTATCTTTCTAGAAGACAGACATATTTATTAAAATAGCAAAATCCAAATGTTTCTTTTTCTGCTTTAAAATAAGTTATTATTGTATTGATCATGCTGAATAGTTAGGTTCAATTTTTAGAGGTATTAAAACAACGATATAAAAGCAAAACGCTTTAATTTGGCTTTAAAAACATTCTTTTTTTTTCAACTTGTTTATCCTTGAAAAATATCCTTTTGACAAATATTACTCCTTGATGAACTGTTAACCAAGAAGGTACCTCGCCAAGTGGCACTCTATAAGGTACGCGTTTTGCTAATCACAAATTGACTATTCGCTACCCGAACAACAGGTGGTAATACTGCATTATAGAGCCAATCACACCAACTGAATTAAGTCAATCTTCTGCCGCCTCTGAATTGCTTAGTAAACCACAAAATAAGAATACTGTGACTCAATACATCCGACTGCCTTTGAGCATATATACAGTGGCTATAGAGCAGAAAACGACTTTTAGCACCCAGTCTTGTTGTGCCACGGGAAGGAATGCAGTGTCGTCGTTGCTAAAGACGTTCCTCTCATGACACCCAGCCGAGTCTTTCACTGGAGGGGGGAGTTGTCGGACACGACGGGTAAACAGCCTGCGCCACAAAGGGGACACCCAAAAGGCCTACACAAAGGCCTTCGTGTGAGATCTTCCCTGTGACAAAGACCTCAGGGACGCATCTGCCCATACAAAGGGTGTCTGCCGCACAATGGATCCGACTCTGAAAGAGATGCTCGTATTTAGTGCAGATGGCCGCATTCAGAAAGTCAACCCCTCACCTCTGTTTCACACAGTGCCACCAATCACATCTGCCCCCCCCCCCAATCTCCTTCCTTGGGTGCTTGGGGCAGGAGAGGAGGGAGGGTAGGCAGAGCATTCTTCGGGCGATTTACGGCCGATAATCGGTGCGTTTACTTGCTTGTCTCATCCCCACCAAATAGATAAGCGATATTATTGCCGCAAAAGGATTTCTCCGGTGGTCTCCCTGCAGTGGATAAAATATTATCTCGCAGACGGACATCTTTTGCTTTGTCCACAAATTTGACTCCCAGAGGTGAGAGTGGCTTTTCAACCCCCTTTGCTTCTAGACACGAGACCTGGAATTTTGATCGCGGGCTGATTTTGGTTTTCAAGTAAGGATTTAGCGCATTTGAAGCTGTAGAGTTGCCATTAATTTATTGTTTTTACTTTCTCCTGTACGAAATATACAAAAGGAAAGTAGAAAAATTTGTGCCCCACATTTGACGAATTTCTACGTTTTAAGTCCCCTTGAATCCGAAAAATGCATTTTTGGAATTGGGTCAGTCTGCTTTTGAATATGATAACTCCGAAATAGATTAAGTTAGGGAGATGGTATTTAATACAGGGTCTTTAAAACAAGTTTGTAGATTTCTTGTAGATTGTAGAAATCCATTTACAAGAAGTTTTTCTATCTTAAAATCCGAGTACAGATGAAACACGACAATTATAAAAGATAATGAACTAGACAGATAAAATTTGGCTCATAGATTTAGTTTTCTAAATGTCAAAGTTTAAACTAAATGCTTCGGGAGGCTGATCGTCTGTCAGTCTGTATGTTTGCATACACGTAAACGCTGTAATATGACATTCAATTTGTGTTATATTAATGTCTTACACAGGTTCTGTTCATTGTGTCCCTGAACCTTTCTAATGGACATCAGTCTCATTAGAAAGGTTCATTGTAACTTTATTAAAAAGGCAAATCCTTGGTTCATCTATCTTCTAAATTTCATGACTTTGTGTAATAACTTCACTTTTTCCTTCATTTTGTAAACTTTAAAGATATTAAACAGGATCTTTATTCTTTAGCATTCAATAGTGGAAAAAAAATCATTCGTTAAAATATTTTATAAAATGTAATATATATAATGTATAATGTATTTATATAAAATGTAAAAAAAAAATGATCGATGGTTTGAATTTCAGGATAACAATGCAATCTATTGTTGGAAATTAAGTTGAAAAAATAATGTAATTATTGTTTTAAAGTCAAAGTCAGTAAAAAAAAAAAAAAAAAAAAAAAAAATAGAAAAATTCATTAATGGTTTTAGACAAACATTCTAAAATTTGTTTCAATTGTTTATTCAGTAAGAGAATCCCAAAACAAATTGAACCACATTCCTCTGCAAGTGAATTAATTAGAATATATGGATAAGAAAAATCTAAGAATAAAACGTCAAGCACAGTTCTCATATTAATTACCAGTACTAACTTAATTTACATTGGAAATAATACAATATTTGGAATTATGCCACATTGTGTTAGCACATGGAAAGTTAAAGGAAAATTAGAGTGTGAAATCTTGCACACTATATGGAAAAAAAAAAAAAAACTATACCAGGCTTTTTTTACCTTATTATGAAGCAGAAAATGCGCCATATTTATCACTTGAGAAAGTCGAAAGGAGAATGCTTCGGCATATTTTTAATATAAATATTTCAAAAATAACTTTGATACAGCTCACAAATATCTTCAGATAAAAGTGCAAGCGAATTAAAGCCTGTATGCTCTCCTCTGATAGAATGAACCAAGAAAACATTATTCCCCGGAATTGAACCAGATGCACTTTTTGTCACTTTACGGAAGTAAAGTACAGACGTTGTAACTAAGCAGATGTTTAACTCAAGTGAATGGGGCTGTCCATTAAATTTTAAACAACTTTCTTCATTTCTATTGTTTAAAATCATCCATCTTGGTGAGAGAATGCGTCATATATGCTTTATTATGTAAAATGCTACTTTAAATGATTCTACCAGTATTTTAAACACTAATTAATTTTTTAACATCTCCGGGGAAACGCCTAATTCATGCATTATATCCTAAATTTAAGACCGAATGAAGCCCATTAGGACTGCCTAAGCAATGCAACGATCACCTCCACCCTTTCCCCCTCCCAATTTTCTTACATTTTTTAATGGTTTTAATCCCCTGTTTAAGTAGCTTTATTAGCCTGTTTAAATAGCTTAAGTAACCTGATAAAATATTTGATTATGGGGCCCTTTAGAGAGTTGGTTGTTAAGTCGCATATAGAATATTAAGATTCAGATTTAAAAGCAATTTTTAACTAGATATTAAAAAAACCTCAACATAGTGTAAATATTATTTAATATTCGAATAGAATATTTATTTTTAAATATAGAGAAACATATTTTTTAGAGGTTTTAAACAACGTAATATAAAATTTAGATTATATATTAAGAATATTAGCATAACTTTTTAATATTTAAAGGCTGCTTCATGGCAATTTGATTTCTTCCGAATGGCAGCCCTTATAAATTAATTGAAGGCATAAAATTAATATATTTAGAAAATGCCGCAAAGAATATATAAAGATTTCGAGATTCTATATTGCAGTTACCTTCTTTGTCCATTTGATAATAACATATTCTTTAAATCCTTATAATAATTCAATAAATAATTCATAAATTAGAAAAGAATTTGCAAAAAATTTTTTGTTCTTTTCACATTTAAAATCGTTTAACTAATAAAAATTAACGCTGAGATTTTTGTTAGAATTAAAAACGTCGTAGAGTTAATTTTCAAAATTTTTCATTATTTAAAATAAAATAAATTGGAATTCGTTTAGAGAACATAAGCATGGGATTGGAATTTTTCATTAAAAGGAAAAATCCAACCAATTGGTTAAAAAAAAAAAAAAAAATCAAAATTTACACGTGCGCTCGATGCAATCCATTTCCGGCATTTTAAAAAAATGTTTTTAGCTTTCTTTCTGTTCAGTCATGGATAATTGGTCAGTGAGGTTATATAGCAAACAGATTCATTTCATAGGCATCTCTTTTAGCTTAAATATCTTTTGGTGTCCTTGATATTTAGAAATAGGGCCGGATTAAGCATTAAAAGAACAGGTAGCGTTAAGTTTTGATTCCTTTGCTTTTCCCAACGAATTTCTAAAAGTGCATATTCGCTATTTATTGTAACTTTTATCTAAATAAGCAATTTATAAGCAAAAAATGTTACGATTCGCTTTAAAAGCAAAACATTTAATTGTGGATCAACTTCTAGAATTAAAAAGTATTCAACTTCTAGTATAAAAAAGATTAAATTTGAATAACTATTTTAAACATAGGGCTGAAAAATGTGGGGAAAAATTGCAACGCATTCTGAATTGAAACAAATTTACTCTGCATAAACAAAAAACAAAAGATACTCTAAAACAAAGTTTGCATAGTTCTTTATTTGTGCTTCGGGGAAAGGGGGTGAATTGCATTGAACTGCAAGGAAATTCAAAAATACAAAAAATAATTCTAAAATGAAAATGATACTTGATATCAATTTGAAAATACCATCTTTTATGAATGAAATGAAAGAAAGTACAAAATTAAATTGAATTGGAAAATACCCTAACAAGTTACTCTGAATTTCTTTAGACAATTGATTATATTATATATTTAACAATCTGATCCTGCTTAAAAACAACATATATATATGAAATGCACATTACTTGCTTTATTTATGTAATTTTAGTTTATTTTTTATTATAAATAGTTTTAAGTCAGACTTAAAAATTTAAATTATTAATGCCTTATTATTGTGCAATAGTGATACAATATAAAATTACTCATAATTACATACTTCTGTAATCTAATTATGTGCAAAAGATGGAGATCTAAGGACATTTTGATTTGAAGACCAAATTGAGGTAATTATGATATCTGAATTGTATTTCACTGACAACTGTTAGACCTCGGTTGCCTAGGGAAGGCCCGGCTAGGGAGTTAGCTGCAGGATTCCATATTCGAGACCCGATTCCACTAAACATCTACCATCTGGTGCACATTAAATCCGATGTCGAGGGCCAATTGTCCTTTCGCTGATGTGGTGCAAAACTTTAGAAAAAGAGGGTGCCAGCTCGGGTGTCATCCTCACCATCTAACCGGAGTTCAAAGTAGCGAAGTCCATCCCATATTATTGTTGTCGTGTTGCTTCCAAGCAGAATGTTAATATAATTAAACTAAATCCACGAAACTGTTAAAACATTTTGAAAACTAGCAGCCAAATGAAATGAATGATAATATTAAAATCTTTTGATTATTGATTTCAAACGTTGGTTGCAGCTGATTCTATTGTCTCATGACGGTATTTCACACCTACTATCTGATTCGAGTTTTCCTCTTCTGTTGTAGTTAAAATGGTGCAGGGACAGCGTCATATTTATCATTAGATAAAAGGTATTGATATCGGACGAAAAGCAATTTAGAAAAACTAATTAAATATTGATTATATTAAAAGATTAAATAATTATAATCTAAAGGCGGTCTTTAGATTTCATATAATTTGCCTTTCGACTAAATATAAAGCGACAAAAATTTCTGAACAATAATGAGACTACATTTAGGTATAAAATAAAGAAAGGGAACCAGTTTTCTTCTTCCCATTCTATATTAATTCCCATTAATGATAACATAAATCTGTAGCTATGAGCATAAAATAGTAAGGAAAAAAATTCCATCATTTTTCCGGCTCCGTTCCGAGGTTTGCAGTTACAGACAAAGCTATAGACTGAAAAATTTTAGACTGAAAAATCTTTCCCATTCTAGGCATTTTTGAGGCGCCAAACTGTCTAATTGCGAAACTATATTAACCTGCATCAAGAATTATGGACACACAGATTTTTTTTTTTTTTATTCAGTTGTAAAATTCGTCAGAAGTTAATCTGAAAAATGGAATCAAATTAATCTGAAAATTTATATTAAGGAGGATTAAGGATTATGGGAAGATGTCAATAATGGATCATTTTTAATAAATTAAGTTTTTAAAGTAAAATTGATTTTTGCGTATATTATTGCATTTGACTTTTTTTTGCATTTTTTCAAATTGGATAAATTTTAATTTTAATCAATATTATTTTACTCTTTTGAAAAGGTAATGCCCTTATGTATTGTAATGTGTTATCTTTTATTCCTTTATTGAGACGCGATGAAAATTCTGATAAAAACTGAATACATTTTTAAAAAATATATAATATAAGACAATACATTAATTAACTAAACATTTCATTTAAATGTTTGTAATGAAAGAGTTATTATGCTTAATTAAAGGTAAGGAAATTTTAGTCCCCTGTAAATCATATTTATTTGCATAACTAAAGAACAGTTATTTTATTTTATAAGTGTTTGATACAAATTTTCCTTTTTCTAAATATGGGTATCCTTCCTATCAATGTAGCCGCACTTACAATACTCTGTCTTAGTCAACATAGATCTCATAAAACATAGGAATCACACTATATTTTCTTTGGACATTTCAGCTGATATTATGTTGTGACGAACTTTTATTTTTCGGGAAACAAATTTTTGAATAACAATTCTTTCTCTCCCCCCCCCCTATTCTGTATCTTTTGCTTTTGTTGCTTTAAATGTTCCTGCTGTACCTTATGTTATTATCTGTAAGTCTATTTTAAAACCTTATCTGCATTTTACAGTACGTTATAAAATTGTTTGTAAATCATGTTGATCGAGAAAATCTCACTCAACCGATTTTTAAAAAAAATAGATTTAAACACTAAACAGAAAACCTGATTTGAGGCAAAATGAAGAAATTGTCAACTCACCCTAGTCATCTTAAACCTACTGGAAACAATAATAGCTTTTGATATCTTTGGTTGAACGAAAAAGATATCAACAAACAATGGTAAAGGAAACTAATTAGCAAAGAAGACCAAAATATATTTTCTGCTAGACAACAAGATCTTATGTCTAGGACCTTGAAAATCACAACACGCTAAATGCAAGAGCATCATCTTACAAACAAAAAAATAGTGCCAATGACTCTAATGTACAAGTTTTCAATTTTTAGCTTATGGAGAGCTTGTAATATAGTAAGGTTGTTAAGATTCGACTTCTGTGAAGGTAAACTAAGTTATTCTTTATCATCACCTCTCGTCAACCTACCCCGGTCTTCCCTGTATAGAATTTAGTTATATGCTTTTATCAAAGTACTTGGTATATTTTATTCATAAGTGGTTCACTTCTGATGATTTTCTCAATACAGAAATGATTTTAAAATCAAATAGACCTGTTTAATCCAATGACCAGATTAAATGGTCCGGTTATTCCGAAGACCAATGGCCGTTACAATTTTGTATCGCATTTGTAATGCTCATTGTAGCAGTTATTTTGTAACGGTATGGTTGGGGTTATAGATGCCAGATGTATTAGTCTAAGGACATATGGACAGAATTGTAATGAGTGTTATATGTTCTTACTTTCTCGTATATTTAGAGAAAGTATTGAATTAGAACTCGAGATTTTAACGAGTCTCTACTTTCTAGATCTACCCGTGTTCGAAAAACACATTTTTGGAAAATGTCTATCTGTCTGACAAAAAATAACTCAAAAACGCTTTCAACTAAACAAATGATATTTGGCATATGAACTTTAAACTAAATTTTTATATTTCTGTCTAATTTTGTGCAAAATCTATTCAGAGGAAGTACGTTTGTTCGGCTGTTCGATTATAACTTAATACGGTAACTACAAAATGAAGAAAGCCAGATGGATAAAATTTGCCGTGCATGTTGTAGACACTTATCGAATTTTCAAATTCAACAAGGAGTTAGGTGTCTGAAGTTCTGTATTTTCAGAAACATGAAAAGGGGGCTACTCAAAAATGAAATGACATGAGGTCCGTTCCAATGATCAGTGCATCTGCAGACATGGAACACGTTCCTCTGATTCTCCTCGCTTGTGGTTTTCCGATGTTCTTTGTTGTCTGTGCAGTCTACCGGCAATTTTCAGGAAACCTCGGATCGCGTCCACAGACACCAAAGAACCCCGGAAAACCACAGGAGAAGGGAAATAGGGGAAAGTGTGCCGTGTCTGTAGAAGCACAGGTCGTCGGAACGTGTCTTTAAACATATCAAATTGGTTTGTTGGATTGGTGACTGCTGTTGCAGTTCTGTGTTAAAATGCATCTAAACACTGATTCACATATATTAGAGAATATGCGATATTCTTCTGCGGAGACCACTTCCACTAGTTGGAGATCAATATGATAGAAAGCAGGAATTAATATACTTATTCGGATTCCACATGGTCTAGCACTTACACTCGAAAAAGGATTAATTGTGACCAGAACGAAATGCGAGGGTGAAATTTGTTGCTGACATTTTTAATTTCCCAATTTTTGTAACGCATTATTCCATAGGTATTATTTGAACTTTCTATGATGCCACCAGTCACAGTTTCAATAGCTATTAGAATTTTTACATCTCGAACCGCCATTTAATCTCTACCTGTAGTAGTCAAATGAGAGCTTAAACAGGCCTAATTAAAGAACAGTAAGACTGTAAGGTCATAAAAATGCTATATTCTTTAAACAGTGGTTTTTCCAAACTCTTTAGATGCTTCTTTTCATCCCCTCCCCACATGAGCACGAGCGTCGCAGCAGGCCTCGGATCGGCAGCCTAGGGAACAGAGAACATTTTATTTACATTTATGGATGCCGATGCGTGAGCTTCTCTTTTTGAAAGAGAGTCGAAAATCCACGTCCCACGCTGAGAACGTGATTTACATGGAAGCCGACAGTCTAGGCTCTAGACACGCGGAAAAGTGTTATTGAGTATTCATGGAAGAAAAAAGAGAGCCGCATTCTCTTTAAATATCTGCGGTTCTTTATTTTTGCTGCCGAATCCTTTTGAAAGAGTTCAGCTGCTTTTATTTTTGGTCACCTAGATCCGATTTATTAAAAGTGCAGTTATGCTTAGCAGATCTGAATAAAAGATTTTCTAAAAATAAGGGTAGAGAGCTACATTGTGGCAGGTGCTACCTTGCTGGCACTTCACATCCATTGACATCAATAATACATAACCTTAATATTTTCTTTGTGCAAATCTAATCGTCAGCATTCGATATAGCGACCTTTTTTAAAAGGCCTTTGGCGATCAGATAATTCGCCCAGATTATTGATTTTTAAACGATTAATATGGGATAGTTGTCATAGAGAATATCCATCTGGCCATGACAAGACTGTCTAAAAGCTTGTTGAATTTTTTGTTTGACGACTGTTTCTTTTACATCTTGTTTCCTCTGACTTAATGGAATGCCAGCCATCTCTAAAACATTTCTAGCAAAACTTTGCGGCTCCATTAATTAGTGAAACATTGTATCATGCGCAGCTGTAAAAAACATTCAACGAAGTTGACTGTATCGTGTGCAGCTGTAAAAAACATTCAACGAAGTTGACTGTATCGTGTGCAGCTGTTAAAAAAAACATTAAACGAAGTTGACTGTATCATGTACAGCTGTAAAAAAACATTCAATGAAGCTGATTGTATCATGTGCAGCTGTAAAAAACATTCAATGAAATTTGAAACATTCGTATAAGTATTTATTTACATTTCACTGTTACTATTCAGAAATAAGTAATATTGTTGACTTATTTTGTTTTTCTGCCACCTATGTTAGTGTTTTATGAATATAGAGATAAATTTTAATCGACAGCAGTACTTACATTAATTATTTTGCTCCTAATATCATAAGAGAATTCTTTTGCCCTACTAATTATCTATCTTTCATTCAAAGTTTATTTTTAATGCCGTTACTTTACTTTAAGGAAAATTTTCCCAATATTGCAAGAATTTTTTTGTATTTCTCATTAATCCCCTTTCGCGACCAGCGGTTTCTCCGACGATATTGGTTGTATTTATTTTTTTTCAAATTTCTTATGCGTAACTTTGCTGCTAATGATTCCCCAAAAAGAATTTTTAAGTACCAAATTCTCTCTCTCTCTATGGATCTTCCAAATAGTTATGTTATTGTTTTGCGATTGTGCAATTCATCTAATTTGTTTCATTTTTGTGATTCTTTACTTTCTTGCAAATATTAAGTATAGTATCTCTTTCATAACTTTTAATTATGGAAGAAAACCATGCTATCAAATAATTAAAGGAAGTTTTGGAAAATGAAGTTTAAAGAAGTTTTAAGAAAATTTTGGAAGTAAAGAAAAATGGTTTGAATTTCACTGTATCAATGAGATATGTTGTTGAAAACTATAAAAAATTTTTAAAAATGTATGAAAAAAATTATGAAAAACTACAATTATTTAAAAAACTTCAAGATTAAAAAAAAATACATTGCAAATAATTTGGTAATAATAAAAAGAAAATATCCTAAATTTTAAAAGGTTATGAAATGACTTGATTGTGATAATGTTTTTGGAAGTTATAGCGAAAAAAAATCCGAAATCTAGCTCATTTTTTTAAAATTAAAATTAAAAATGTGCACATTTGCATTTACCAAAGTATATTTAAACCAAGTTTAATAGCTCTAAGTCAAACAATCTGTTCTATAGAACGCTATCACCTCGCTTCCTCTCTAATAAGTTGAAAATATTAGCAATCAATAAACCAGTTCTTTATCAGCAATATTGTTTTACATCATAATTTTGCTATCGTGTTTTTTTTTTTCTTATTATCGTATAATATTTTATTTATATATATATTTTTTTCTATTGCAAGATAACATATCGAAATTTTGCCATGCCAAAGATTGAAATTTTCAATAAGATTTTCGGTGTATTCAGCGCAGACTATTTAATTTCGAAAGAGTTCAAACCCAAATAATTATTGGATGCAGAACTTCCCTCCAAAATTTCCTCTCACAGCATGGCAAAAAAATTTCGCGCTAAATTTTCTCAATAGTATAAGGCCATACTTACCTGTAGAATGTATTGTTAAAATACAATTATTTTTTTTAATGTTTAAAACGATTTTCGAATTTTGTTATTTCTGCTTTCATTTAAGCAGCGCGCCGCTAAGATTGATTTACGAATTCATAATCCACCGATGCATGAGGGGATATAGCAAGTTTGATGCTATTTGTTTCGTTTATGTTGCTAGAAAAGTGAATTATCTGTAAACCAGTGTGTATCAATCCATAACGCACTGGTTTGCTATGAAATTCATGAACACCCATACCTTGCCAAAGGAATGATAATACTCCAAATTCTATTGCCCATACAAAATGTCAAACCGGTCAGAATTGGCGTGGCGTAGACGGGGAAATGGAATATTCACCTTGTTCTGTTATCCACTTAGTCCCTTTTTAATCCCACCATTTGATTAGATGCACATTGAAGAGGAGCGGGTAGGCAGAGTCTTGGAGCATGTGAGAAAGAGGAAGGAATAGTGATATATACTTATAAGACGTTCACCCAGTTCAGAATATTTTCATAATCCCATTTTGTTCAGAAATTTTGCCGAGGGGAAAAATGTAGCCTTAATCAATAATAAATCAATAATTATTTTACTAAAAATAATTATTGAGCTATGTCTAGGGAATGTTCGGATTTGAAAACGGATGGATTTTTGAGATTTGAAAAAAAAATGATCCTTATGTCTATTTTTGTATTTCCTTTAATATATATATATAAACTATTTTACCGAAACCATTATTCTGTATAATATGGAGCGAAAATTTGATGGATTTCAGATGGGCAGATATTTTTAAAACTTTAAATATTTGCTTAAACACTTTCTATATAATACTTACATTCGGCCGATTAACAAAATAATAGAAACACCACAAACGAATACATGAAACTAAGGGGAAAGGCGTCACTTTTGTCATATAATACAGCTTGAATTCGCTTGGAAATCGAATCATACAAGTGATGAATGGTGTTTAAAGGAATGTTGTACCACTCTTCATGGAAATATTGTGATAGTTCAGGTAGAGCTGCCGGTGGAGGATATCGATTCTGGATTAGACGTTTCAAAATGGACCATAACAGTTTGATTATATTGAGACTGAGGATTGTGCGAGCCAAAGTACGCATTTCACTTCAACACTATTTTCATGAAACCATGATTGGGGAAGTTTTGCTGCATGTATAGGAGCAATATCATCATAAGAAATTCCATCTCCTGCAATAAACAAAGTTTGTATGAAACGGCGGTCCCACGATCGGAGAAATCTTCAGATGGGCCACGTATTCCCTTTCAACCCCTCTTGCGGTTTTCGGGGGTGCTTTGATGCCTGTCTAGTTTACCGACAAATTGTCTGTAAAATGGACTTCTTGCAAGGTTGACGGAGTACCCGCCGGTAATGAACTACCTCCGGTTCTAGGAATTGTTGTAGGAGATGGTGCTGCGGATAGACTGACTCGTCGTGGTATTGAGGGGTGAGTGAAGCCGTGTTCCAACAACCAGTGATGCTCCAGACTGGGTACGCATTCCCCCACTTGACCCACCCTTGGTGTTTTCTGGGATGCTTTGATGTTTGTCCAGTTTATCGACAATTTGTCGGTAAACTGGACAGGTATCAAAGCACTCCAGGAAATCGCAAAAGGGGGGAAAAAGGGGGAAAGCGTGCCTTATATGAAGATGAACAGGTCGTAGGAACGCCGCTTCAGTGAGGTTGTAAAAGAAAAGAAAACGCGAATGATGATTCGTCTGAGCATATAATTGTCTGTCATGTATCAATCGACAAGGCTTTATGGTTATGGCACTTCTGCAGACGAATTTTGACATTAACATCTGTTATAAGTGGCTTGGGAATCATCACAGGCGCTTCCATTAACTGCCTACTAACTGTAATTATTGACACTGGAGAATCCAGATGCGGATTGAGCTCTGCGGTTACTTTTGCTGTTGCTGTTTTCTTTTTAGACATTACATTCCGTCTCAATACCCGTCGGTCTCCTTCTTTCAGCTTGTCCTTCCATTCACTTTTTTGCCTTGCCGAACTTGTCTTGCAGATGCGATATGTTTTGAGGACTTTAGATATCATACCTTTAGAAACGCCTAAATGCTGGGATATTTTGATTCTGTGAAAATCTGTGAGGTTTTTATACTTTTGACAAAATTCCAAGACACATACAACTTCACGAAAGTTAGTTATACTATCATGATATATACTTTCTATATTTAAAAAAAATTATAGCTGGGATTATATTTTAAACCTTTACACTCAGAAAAGTAATCCGATGCATAATTACTCACGAAATACAAAGGCTTGTTTGTTGTTCTGGAAAATAAATATATATATAATTGTTTTAAGTTGGATTTCCCTGAAAAATGAATCTATAACTTTTTATCATTCTGTAGGCGTTTTAAACAATCAAAATTGAAATATAAATAAAATGTCAAAATGATGCACCGTCTTGAATAATGAGTGAGAGGCACCATCCGAGTGCAAAGGGTTAATGCCTAACCGTTTAACTGTTTCGCACGTATGCCATACGTGCATCAATTTATCGAATTTTGACAGTTGTAAGCAAAACTAAACCATTCATAATGATTATAATTCAATATTAAAATTACTTAGAATTCATAGATAAGTCAAATATTCAAGGGATTTCCATTTGAATGAAAATAAGAGAATATTCCCAAAATAGAAGGTGTCATCTTATTAGACAGTAAAGAAAGTAAAACAGTTAAGTGGTTAAGAAAAGCATTCTTAAATGTCACTTCTATTCACAGGGGCTTTCATTATTTTGATAACTACATATATAACATCTCTATTTGTGTCATTTTCATAACCATCTGTATTTACCAGTAACACATGATATTTCGACAAAAATTGCCGCAACTAAGTAAATTTTGAATCAAAGCTTTCATAACACTGATGCAAATACTATAAATAACATCGTTATTCCTGGCTTCTTATGTATTCAGTTAACCGGGTAATTAACTCATATTCAATTCGTTTTGCATTGAAATATTTCGTCATACCCAGTTAACAAGTTAAAAAAAAAACCCGTACGTTTTTGAATAATGGTAACTTATTATTTGATGTGCGAACAGTGGCATAGTGAAAGCAGGTAATACTAGAGGAAGAATTTTCCGTCTTAGGTGCCATTGATGGTTTATGAAATGCGATTGAAATGAGGAATATCATATTATTTTTGAATTAATGATCATATTTTTCTTTAAAATGAGCATAAATATAGTATCTTTTTTTGTACCATGGCGCCCCTAAAACTTTCATAATTTTTTTGTTACTTCACTGTTAAGTTTCCATAGCACTCAGATCCAGTCTTTGATCCATATTTTTCCAATATATTTTTGCTAACAAGGGAAGGATAAGAGGTTAAAAATAGTGTTCGAGTTGAGATTTAGTATAATGGTATTTAGTAATACGCTTACAATGTTCATTCTTGAAAATATTAAAGCATAACAATCAGTCAATTTCGAGAAAATGACCTTCAAATTTTCAGTATAGCTTATATACAAATAATGTATCACAATAACCGAAGCGCGAATGGTATACTGAATAAGGGGCTGGAGTAATATTCACGAGACCCGTGTGCGGTCCTGGGCGGATATTTTTTGCTTTTAAATTTGTTTTCCCCCCTCTAAATTGTTTCAAATTAAGTTAACAATTTACGAACAGTTATTAATAACTGGGGTAATTAATAACTGTTCGTAATCAAAAACTTTTCATTTTTGTGCAAAAATAAAAATTTATTCTCTTAATTCTTGGATTATAATTTAGTTTTTAGAAGAAAAATAATTATAAATATTGCGACGACACATTATTAGTATATCAGCTATGCAGAATTATTGAGTCATTGAGGGTCATTTTCTCGAAATTGACTGGCTATTGCACTTTTATATTCTCGTGAATGAATAGCTATCATCCCGAATTCAATTTTCAACCTCATGCCCTCTCCTTGTAAGATTCCTATAAGCACGATTGTAAAAAAGGGGAAGCCCTCTTTTTTCATTGAAGATATTGGGATCTTTTTTCAAAGGTTTTAAAATTATATAAAAAAGAAGACAAGGGAGGGAGAAAAAAAAGAAAGAGGGATTCTATTGATTGCGTGATGCAGAAATTTCAAGAAACCTTGCCGGAATGCAAAATACAAAACATATACACAACACGAGAAGACATCTTATCCGTTGTACCCTTCAACCCATCTCCCCTCAAAAAACATTTCACTGCAAGCGCAGGTATCTCTCTCGTTCTCTTCTTCTTGCTTTTTCTTTTCTTTTTTGAAATAATAGAGTTACACCTTCACAAAACGGCAGAGAGGCGAGCTGGGAGAAAAGCTTTTTCTTCACTCCAGCAAGAAGATCCGCGCAATCAACGCCCTCACGAGACGCCGAAATTGCTTTCTCCTGTTTTTGCATACGACCCGAGAGGGGGATGGTGGATGAAAAAAAGGACAACTCACAGGCAGGAGAACTAAACGAGCTAACAGTGTCCTTTAGCAGAGCATTTTTCCTCCCTCGCTTGTCGTCAGTATCCTTTAATTCGGGGAAGGTTGGAGGGGGGGATTCGTTTTTTCGCGTCAGGGGAGGGGATGCTCTCCAAACTGCGTTCCCTTTCGCCGGGGAGGGTCTCCGGAATGCCCGCAACCACCGATGGCGGGGTAATATTTCTGCTGCCTTGATTCCACGCTATTCGCATTTTATCCCGACCTGGAGCGATTGCGTCCGCGTGACTGATCCCCGCCCAAAAACTCATTTCTGGCCCCAGACGAGGGCCGGGATTTCTCATTTTATGCGCGGCGCTGATTTGCTGCGGCCCCGATTCGCCGCGATGAATTTTAAGGGGTCCGCTGCTAGCCTCGATTT
This sequence comes from Argiope bruennichi, assembly GCF_947563725.1. Lineage (NCBI taxonomy): Eukaryota > Metazoa > Arthropoda > Arachnida > Araneae > Araneidae > Argiope > Argiope bruennichi. The sequence goes on from NC_079160.1 coordinate 15,713,773, forward strand.
TTTTCCCCCAGCCGCCTAATGACAATGTTACACTACAACAAAGATTTTTTTTTACTGTAGTCATTGTTTTCTTATTTGCATATCGGTGGTTGTCAAAAGCATGTAATTGTGAAACCATTCTAGTAATGCTGAAAGGTTTGGAAATTTCAAGGTTTTTTTAAACTTTTTGAATTGCAATGTCAAATAAAAAGGGAGTCAACATAAATAGGATCGCAAAAATTTAAATACTCTCTTTAGCTTTCAGGTTATTTAACCTGAACCAGCAAAATTATTTAATAAAAACCTTTTTAGTTGTTGCTGCTGTTAGAGAAGGGCTCTTTCTCCTCTGCAGTAGGCCGGTGGCAATGTTATTTGATAATAGTGAATATAGACTTCAAAGTTTCGCATAATGTTGCTTATCAAATATATCTTATAGAAATATTTAGGATGCTTTGTGCTGTTTGTAAAATATATGCTGTAAAACCATATAGAATGCTTTGTGCTGCTTGTAAAATATATGTTGTAGAAGCATTTAGGATGTTTCATGCTGCTTGTAAAATATATGTTGTAGAAGCATTTAGGATGTTTCATGCTGCTTGTAAAATATATGTTGTAGAAGCATTTAGGATGTTTCATGCTGCTTGTAAAATATATGTTGTAGAAGCATTTAGGATGTTTCATGCTGCTTGTAAAATATATGTTGTAGAAGCATTTAGGATGTTTCATGCTAGTAGTCAATATATATTGTAGAAGCATTTAGGACGTTTCATGCTAGTAGTCAATATATATTGTAGAAGCATTTAGGACGTTTCATGCTAGTAGTCAATATATATTTTAGAAGCATTTAGGACGTTTCATGCTAGTAGTCAATATGTATTGTAGAAGCACTTAGGACGTTTCATGCTAGTAGTCAAATATGTATTGTAGAAGCATTTAGGACGTTTCATGCTAGTAGTCAAATATGTATTGCAGAAGCATTTAGGACGTTTCATGCTAGTAGTCAAATATGTATTGTAGAAGCATTTAGGACGTTTCATGCTAGTAGTCAAATATGTATTGTAGAAGCATTTAGGACGTTTCATGCTAGTAGTCAAATATGTATTGTAGAAGCATTTAGGACGTTTCATGCTAGTAGTCAAATATGTATTGTAGAAGCATTTAGGACGTTTCATGCTAGTAGTCAAATATGTATTGTAGAAGCATTTAGGACGTTTCATGCTAGTAGTCAAATATATATTGTAGAAGCATTTAGGACGTTTCATGCAAGTAGTCAAATATATATTGTAGAAGCATTTAGGACGTTTCATGCAAGTAGTCAAATATATATTGTAGAAGCATTTAGGACGTTTCATGCAAGTAGTCAAATATATATTGTAGAAGCATTTAGGACGTTTCATGCAAGTAATCAAATATATATTGTAGAAGCATTTAGGACGTTTCATGCAAGTAGTCAAATATATATTGTAGAAGCATTTAGGATGATTCATGCAAGTAGTCAAATATATATTGTAGAAGCAATCAAATATCTTAAGGCTTTTAAATTTTTTTTAAGAAAAATTTCCCATTAAGTGTGTATTAGAATATATTTTGGATTGAGACTTATTTATGGAAAAGAACTTATTTAAATTATTTTACGAATTTAGTTTCATTTGTTAATTAATTTTATAAATTAATAATTAACTAATTGGCTTCTGCGACATTGTTCTCATTAGAATATCATTTGGGTGTATAAAATTAAAGGGGGGGGGGTGGAATTCAGAAATGCATGTTGTAGCCAGTTTTCAACCATGTGGACCCTCGGAAGATAGTCGAAAACTGATTTTATTTCAAAATAACTTCTCAAAATACACTAAGGTGTAACCTAAACTTTTTAAGATATTGTTCAAAATTATGAAGTTACTTTCTCATTCACATGTAGTTAATTTATTAACGCATTCGCTTACATAAAAATTTACATTTTATCATACACTTCAAATCTTACATTAAGATTTAAGATACGGAAATGCATTAAAATTTGAAGACTAAGAGTTGCAAATGATATAAATTTCATTAAAAAAATCAACCACTGTTTTTCAAATTATTGCGTATATTAGGTAATGCTTTGTAATAATGTAAACATAGAAAGTTATCTGGAAGCCCCCTAAACAATAATAAAAATAACGTGTAAAGAAATAAAATTACGTGTAACGTTTCACTTCTCACTTTTGTGTGTGTGTGTGTGTGTGTGTGTGTGTGTGTGTGTGTGTGTGTGTGTGTGTGTGTGTGTGTGTGTGTGTGTGTGTTTATGACGGTATACGTATATGAGCGTTCTCACAAAAATATAATTTTTTTATACCCGTTTTCTTAAGTTTGTTGGTATGAACAGCATTTGATTGAAGATTTCATATAATTGGATGTAATTAAAATTATTAGACAAGCGATCAAAAATCGGACAACCAGCATAATAGAAGAACGCACCTGTCATAATTCGTATTAGCACACGAAACCTAAAATTTGAGAAAGCTGATTTCAGTTTATGTAGAAAAAAGATCACAGCTGATATCACTTCAAGATGAATTAAGAATCATCTGTCAAAGAGTATAATTTAATCTTCACTTTATTTTATTCTTCATTTTTACTTATCTTATATGGGCAAACCTTATTTGTAGATGTTATCTATTGTTGCTCTACATAAATAACCACGACATCTTTGTTACAGTATAACCATTTTTTTATTATTTATATACGTAGTCAAATTTTATACTCAAAAACAATTTGAGCTAGACGGCTGAAATTTGGTATACCGTCTTTACACAAACTGTGCAGATATTTATCAAATTATGAGCATAGGAAAAGTTAACACTTCAAAATGAAGAAAGCTAGATGGATAAGATGCGGTTCACAGATTTAATATCTATAGTGTAGACACTTGTGAAATTTTGAGCCAAATAAAGCCATGAGTTGATTGTTTGTCCGTCTGTACTTTCAAGAACATGTAAACGCGATAACTCAAAAAACACAATAAC